>NC_050575.1:26659686-27859686 GCF_011100635.1 Trichosurus vulpecula | reverse complement strand
TTAAGAGATATTTGAAAATTCTGTAGCTGAGAAGAAGACACAGACGAGCAGGGCAATTTTGTTACTACCATGTTCAATTTAATATACACTTAAAAAGGGGTAACAGAAATTCTCATTTAACATAATTTTCTTGTTTGTTCTTTGTGTGTTGAAAAGCTCATATTAAATCCATAATTTTGAAAAAGAAAAAATGTAGCTGAATGATTCTTTTCTGTTTCTTTTTCAATGAGAACCCCAGTCATTCCCATAGTCTTCTGCACTGACAGTCATGGTGTGTGAGAAAAGTACCATACTTGGCATCAGAAGACTTGGATTCAATTCCTGGTTCTATTACTTATTATGTTAGACAAACCAAATCCCTTCTATGGGCCTCAGTTTCCCAGTTGTCAAATGAGAAGTTTAGACTAGCTGATGTCTAGATCACTTCCAACACTAAATCCTGTGAGTGGAAGGTTCTCTCTTGTAGCTGCACCAGGAAGGAGGAATGCTATCTTTTCTATTCTACCTTCTACTTGAATCCTTTTTCCAATCATTTTAGAACCTGGGGCTAACCACAAACATTCTAGAGTGGTGTTAGTTTGCTTTCCTGGTCCATCGTTAAGCTGACTTGACTAATTTCTTTGACTGTTTTGCAAAAGTCTTCACTGCTCCAGAAAACACACTGTCTCTTCGCTTCTCTCTTTGACCAACGTCTCTCTATGGCCAGCCCACCCCAAACTCTGATGGTGGGAAATCCTCTGAGAAACGGATTCAAATGATGAGCTAAGGTCTCAGTCCCAAGGAGATGCTCAGAATCTCAGTCCACTGTGACCAAGATGTGTTTCAAATCACTCAAGTATCGTTGCTGTTAAAACTAGGATAGATTTCCCCAGAGATCCAAGACACTCTTATTCTGGGATACAAACTATACTGTTAAGACAAGTAGGTTTAAAATATCATTCTGTCTGTGATAATGATGAAAACCAAGGAACAGAGAGTTCAAGCAGCTCACTGAAAACCTCATAGCAAGTGTAGGGAAGAATCAGGATTAAACTACAATGACCATAGCCATTCAGGCCCTGTCTCTCCCCACTACAGTAGCAACCCTACCCACATCAACATTCCTCCTTTTTGTCCTTCTCATTTCTTAGGAAATGTAAGTTGTTTTTAGAGTTTTTTTTTTCTTTTTGAGAGGAAGGAGATTATGATCTAAAGAAATAAATCCTAACACTCAGCCTTTTCTGCTGTTCTCCTAGCCCAGGAGACCTCAATGCTGAGGGCAGATCCCTCAGCCTGATAACAGTTACTGGTTCTGATGAATCAACTTCCTCCCTTTCAAAGACCAATCCAGACCACAGAGGTTTTCACTCCACTTTGCATCTGCTGCCCTGCCTGGTTTCAGCTCCATGGAAAGAGATGCCCCTATGCTGGGTACCTCCTGATGTGTCCCATGCCCTCCACCCCCACTTTCCTGCGAACTTTGGTGTGTTGTCTCTTTAGATTGTAAACTTCCTAAGGGCAAAGACTGATTTTCATTGTATTAGCTGTATCCCCAGTGCTTAGGTAGTGCTACGTAGTAGGTTTGTTGGATCTTGTTGAATTGATTTAAGACACAATTCTGTTGAGAGAACATGCATCCCTCTGCCCTACCTTGTCCTCCTTCCAGCCCTGCAATGGTAGGAGAGCTGATCACAACCAGCACCTTTTCTCAAACATCTCTGCAGGACTGGTGCTCTGTGTTCTTGGGACAAGTGGGGAAACTCAATCTTGCTCAACCTAGTGCCTGGCCAGGAAAAAGAGAACCTTTGGATGCCAGGAGAACATTGAACTTCAACTTAAGCCAATCCCAACAAGTCCAGATTCAATTTTAATATCTCACTTCTTTATGACATTTGGTGCTTTTCTGAGGACAAATTTTGCATGCATCTTTTCATGTGATCCTCACAACATCCTTTGAGAAGGAGAGAATGGTCAGAGACCATTATGCCACTTTACAGAGAGTGAAAATAATATTAATTGAAGTGAAATGATGTGCCTAAGGTCTTATAAATTTAAGACTAGAATCTGGGGCTCTTGACTCCAAGTAAGTCTTCTTTCCATGACAAAATAAATTAGAAGAGCAAGGAAGAAATTGCATTTCAGATCTATAGATGGGGAAGAGTTCATGACTGAACAAGAGATAAAGAGCATCAGACAAGGTAAAAATGTAAAATTTTAATTATATGAAATTTTAAAAGTTTTTGCACAAACAAAACCAATGAGCTAAAATTAGAAGGGAGTAGGTACCTGGTGGTGATGGGGGTGAGGGCTAATCTTTAAAGCAAGTTGCCCTTGTAAAGGTCTCATTTCTAAGATATATAGGGAATGGGTTCAAATTTATAAGAATAAGATCCGTTCCCCAACTAATAAATGGTCAAAGGATATGAATAGGCAGTTTTCAAAGGAAAAAAGTCCAAGCTAATCATATGAAAAAAAATGCTCTAAATCACTGATATAAATTCATATTAAAACAACTCTGAAGTTCCACCTCACATCCCTCAGATTAACAAAAGTAGAAAAAAGGGGAATGTGACAAATGTTGGAAAGGCTATGGGAAAAGAGATACATTAATGATCTACTAGTGTAGCCATGAACTGGTCCAGCTCTTCTGGAAAGTAATTTGGGCCTGTGCCCAAAAAGCTATTAAATTATGCATACTCTTTGACTTGATGACACAACTACTACGTCCATTTTTCAAAGAGATCAAAGAAAGAGGAAAAGGACCCATATGTATGAAAATATTTATAGCAGCTGTTCGCAGTGGCAGAGAATTTGAAATTGAGGTGGCGCCCATCAATTGAGGAAATGTTTAAATAGGTTATATATATGAATGAGATAGAATACTATTGTGCTGTAAGAAATGATGAAGGGGACAGTTTCAGAGAAGTCTCCTGAGAAGACTTTTATGAACTGAAGCAGAGTGAATTGAGTGGAAGAAAGAGAACAGTTTGTGCAATAACAACTTTAAAAGACTTAGGGACTCTGATCATCATGATGACCAAAAAAAATTCCACAGGACCCATGATGAATCACACTATCCATTTCTTTTTTTATTATTTTAATTGTTTTGAGGGGGAAAAGGCAGAGCAATTGGGGTTTAGTGACTTGCCCAAGGTCACAAAGCTAGTAAGTGTGTCAAGTGTCTGAGGCCAGATTTGAACTCAGGTCCTCCTGACTCCACGGCTGGTGCTCTACTCGCTGCACCACCTACCTGACCCACAGACTATGGATTTCTTTTTTTTTTTAATTTTATTTAACTTATTTAATATATTTAGTTTTCAGCATTGATTTTCACAAGAATTTGAATTACAAATTTTCTCCCCATTTCTACCCTCCCCCTCACTCCAAGATGGCATATATTCTGGTTGCCCCATTCCCCAGTCAGCCCTCCCTTCTGTCACCCCACTGTCCTCCCATCCCCCTTTCCCTTCTTCTCTCGTAGGGCAAGATAAATTTCTACGCCCCATTGCCTGTGTATCTTATTTCCTGGTTGCATGCAAAAACTTTTTTTTTTTGTTTTTTAACGTCTGTATTTAAAATTTTGAGTTCCAAATTCTCTCTCCTCTTCCCTCCCCGCCAACCCTCCCTAAGAAAGCAAGCAATTCAACATAGGCCACATGCATATCCTTATGTAAAACCCTTCCACAATACTCATGTTGTGAAAGGTTAACTATATTTTGCTCCTTCCTAACCTATCCCCCTTTATTTTCTCCCTTGACCCTGTCCCTTTTCAAAAGTGTTTATTTTTGATTACCTCCTCCCCCTGTCTGCCCTCCCTTCTATCGTCTCCCCTTTTTTATCTTCTTCCTCCTTCTTTCCTGTGGGGTAAGATACCCAATTGAATGTGTATGGTATTCCCTCCTCAGGTCAAATATGATGAGAGCAAGATTTACTCATTCCTCCTCACCTGCCCCCTCTTCCCTTCCTACAGAACCACTTTTTCTTGCCACTTTTATGCAAGATAATTTACCCCATTCTATCTCTCCCTTTCTCCCTCTCTCAGTATATTCCTCCCTTATCTCTTAATTTGATTTTATTTTTTTAGATATCATCCCTTCATATTCAACTCACCCTGTCCCCTCTGTCTATATATATACACCTACATATATACATACATAGACACACACACACGTGTGTGTGTGTATATATATATATATATATATATACACATATATATGTATGTATATGCATATTCCTTTCAGCTACTATGATACTGAGGTCTCATGAATTCAACACATCATCCATGTAGGAATGTAAACAAAACAGTTCAACTTTAGTAAGTCCCATATGATTTCTCTTTCTTGTTTACCTTTTCATGCTTCTCTTGATTCTTGCGTTTGAAAGTCAAATTTTCTGTTCAGCTCTGGTCTTTTCACTGAGAAAGCTTGAAAGTCCTCTATTTTGTTGAAAATCCACATTTTGCCTTGGAGCATTATACTCAGTTTTGCTGGGTAGATGATTCTTGGTTTTAATCCTAGCTCCACTGATCTTCAGAATATCATATTCCAAGCCCTTCAATCCCTTAATGTGGAAGCTGCTAGATCCTGTGTTATCCTGATTATTTTTCCACAATACTCAAATTGTTTCTTTCTGGCTGCTTGCAGTATTTTCTCCTTGATCTGGGAGCTCTGGAATTTAGCAACAATATTCCTAGGAGTTTTCTTTTTGGAATCTTTTTCAGGAGGTGATCAGTGAATTCTTTCTATTTTACCCTGTGGCTCTAGAATATCAGGGCAGTTCTCCTTGATAATTTCTTGAAAGATGATATCTAGGCTCTTTTTTTGATCATGGCTTTCAGGTAGTCCAATAATTTTTAAATTCTCTCTCCTGGATCTATTTTCCAGGTCAGTGGTTTTTCCAATAAGATATTTCACATTGTCTTCCACTTTTTCATTCCTTTGGTTCTTTTTTATAATATCTTGATTTCTCATACAATCACTAGCTTCCACTTGCTCCAATGTAATTTTTAAGGTACTATTTTCTTCAGTGGTCTTTTGGTCCTCCTTTTCCATTTGGCTAATTCTGCCTTTCAAGGCATTCTTCACCTCATTGGCTTTTTGGAGCTCTTTTTCCATTTGAGTTAGTCTATTTTTTAAAGTGTTATTTTCTTCAGTATTTTTGTGGGTCTCCTTTAGCAAGTCATTGACTTGTTTTTCATGGTTTTCTCACATCACTGTCATTTCTCTTCCCAATTTTTTCCCTACTTCTCTTACTTTCTTTTCCAACTCCTTTTTGAGCTCTTCCATGGCCTGAGACCAATTCATATTTTTCTTGGAGCCTTTTGATGTAGACTCTTTGACTTTGTTGACTTCTTCTGGCTGTATGTTTTGATCTTCTTTGTCACCAAAAATAGATTCCAAAGTCTGAGTCTGAATCTAAGTCTGTTTTTGCTGTCTGTTCATGTTCCCAGCCAACTACTTAACCCTTGAGCTTTTTGTCAGGGTATGACTGCTTGTAGAGTAGAGAGTACTTTGTCCCAAGCTTTAGGGCTGCACTGCTGTTTTCAGAGCTGCTTCTACACAGCAAACTCTGCCACACCAGCTCTCCTACTCCCCCAAGAACCACCAACCCAAACCACGACCCAGATCCAGGCAGGCTCTGCATTCCTCCTCTGATCTGCCACTTAATTCCTCCCACAAGGAGCCTGTGGCCGGAAGCAACCTCAGCTGGAGCTCTGGAAGCAGCCCCAGAGCTGCACCACTTCCGTGCCCCCAAGGCGAGGGCTGACCACACACTCCTTTCATTCTGATTCCAGCAGTTTTCCCACTAACCTTCTCTGTTGTCTTTGGCATTTTGGGGTTGAGAAGTTTGGTAACTGCCACAGCTCAATGATTCAGTGCCCTACCACCTGTTCCGCCCAGCTCCTGGTCTGGTGGGCTGTGCTCCTCTCCCAGCTCTGTGCAATAGGCCCTTCCCAGTGACCATCCAGGCTTTCCTGGGCTGGAGCCCTGCTTCCCGCTGCTGTTTCGAGGGTTCTGCAGGTCTAGAATTTGTTCAGCCATTTTTTATAGGTGTTTGTTTGGAGGTACCTGGGGGAGAGCTTAAGCAAGTCCCTGCTTTCCAGCCACCATCTTGGCTCTGCCCCTCTCCTATAGTTCATTTCAATGTACTTTTTCTTTCTATCTCTTCCTGCTGGATTTGTTGGTAATTTACAGAAATATTGATGATTTATGTTGCTTTATTTTATGTCCTTCAACTTTCCTGAAATTGTTAATTATTTCAGTTATCTTTAGTTGATTCTTTAGTATTCTCTAAGTAAACTATCATATCATCTTCAAAAAATGATAATTTTGTTTCCTACTTGCCTATACTTATTCTTTCAATTTCTTTTTTCTTGTCTTACTGATATAGCTAACATTTCTAGCACTATACTGAATGGTAATGTTAGTAGTGTACATCCTTACTTTACCCTTGATCTTATTGGAAAGGTCTCTAGTTTATCTTCCTCAAGTATAATGTGGCTCTTGTTTTTATTTTTTTCTTTTAAAAATCCATTATTTATTTACTCTTAACATTCTTTTAAAAATTTTTTGAGTTCCATTTTCTCTCTCAGTCTTCCACACCTCTCCCATCACAAGCAATATGATATTGATTATACATATGAAATCATGCAAAACATATTTCCAGATTAGCCAGATGTAACTGTAAGGCAATAAACACAACATCAATGATGTTCTGTATCTCAAGGTATATGAGACTCTCCACATAGAAGGTAGAAGAAGTAAACCATTTATTCAGACACCAGAGGACCATATCCCACAAGCCATTTATCCAGTCAGTCTACTTCATCATAACAGTGAGGAACCCAAAACATTCAATACACAATACAACAACTTAGAGCCTGGCCATCCCAAAAACCTCTCCGACCCCCCACTGAGGTCTTCCCCAAACACAAACTCACAGTACAACTATGTCAGCCTCTTCAGTTCTAACAATTATGAGGGCAACCATTAGCAGCCATAACATCTTTCTCTCTCTCTCAGCATTTTCTGTGACATAACTTCCTTTTCCTGTCAGGAAACTCCTCCCACCACGTGTCCTAGGCTTCCTGGGATTTAAGCAGGTCACATGACCTATCAATGGGTGGGAAAGATCTTCAAATCCAAATTGTCACTACACTAGATTTCAAAAAGGCAAGAAAAATTAAGAAAGTGAAAAATTATACTTTAATTTGCACTTAGAACTCATCAATTCTGTCTCTGGAGGTAGCATTTTTTCCTATCATGAAACCTTTGGAATGATCACAGATCATTGTATTGATCAAAGCAGCTAAATCTTTCACTGTTGATCTTCATTACAATATTGCTGTTGCTGTGTACAATGATCTCCTGGTTCTGTTCGCTTCCCTTTTCATCAGTTCATATAGGTCTTCACATGTTTTTCTGAAACCACCCCCTTATCATTTTTTATAGCACAATGCACTCCATCACCATCATATGCCACAAACTTGTCTGGCCATTCCCTAATTGATGAGCATTCCTTCAATTTCCAATTCTTTACCAACATAAAAAGAGCTGCTGTAAATTATTTTGTGCCCTTTTTCCTTGTTCTCTTTGGCATACAGGCCTAACAACAGTATTTCTGAGTCAAAAGATATGCACAGTTCTATAGCCCTTTGGGCATAGTTCTCCACAGTTCTCCAGAATGGTTGGACCAGTTTATAACTCCACCAATAATTGTTAGCGCACCTATTTTTCCTTATCCCTTCCAACATTTGTCTTTTTTTTTATATTTGTGAAGTGGTATCTAAGAGTTTTTTAAATTTCCATTTCTCTAATCATTAGCGATTTAGTATTTTTCATAACTATAGATTTGATATCTTCTCAAAGCTGCTTGTCCACATGGAGAGAATCAAATCGATTCCATTTTGTATCATCACCAACATTTTGTATAGTTGCTGAAGTAAAGTTCTGTGCCCCTGAGCTAAATTTAGCTATTTCTGTAAATCATGTCATTTCAAGGGAATCAGCTCCTATTGTATCTCCAACTGGCTTGGAGGATGCAGGTGGATGCAACCAATCAGCATCCCTAAGTCCCAGAAAGTTCCTAAATCTAAAAATAGTAACTGTGCTTTACTATAAAAACCCTTGTGATTCTCTCTTCAGGGTCCTTGCACCAGCTGAGGAGCCTTCAAATTGATTTGTTTTGCAACTGCATGTCCTGTTAACAAATCTCATTGTTCAGGCTTTGTTTCCTCAGTTTACCTCATTTCACTCATGACAATTAGTGAGCCAGCCAGGAGACCAAGAAAGGACCCTGGCCCCCAGGGGGCAGGGGTGACTTCTCTGAGGAACCTCGTGGCTCAGTTAATTTTCCTGCCAAAAGACTTCTCTGCAGAAGACTGTCTCAGAAGTTGGACCTCCCTTTGATTTCAAAACTTTCAAGCCAAGGTAAGCTTCCACTTAGATGGAAAAGAGATAACTAAGGTAAGTCTCCATACTTTTGGAGAAGTCATTTTCAGGGAATAATGGGATCTGGTAGCATACCCCCCCTGGAGAAGTTTCTTATGGCTTGGGACTAGGGAAGCTCCTGGTGGAGCCAGGAATGACTAAGAAGGACATAATTAGGTATGTGAAATTTGCTCTAAAACTGCAAGAGATTCAGCTGACAGTTTGTTTTGGCCTCAAACTAGTACCTTTGAGTACTATAAATTAAAATATTTAAGGCTAGCCATGGGGGCTAAACATCCAAACTAGATGGAATATTGGTTTTGTTGGGTTGCCCTTTCTAATGGCACATCTTCCCTCTATCCTGTCTGTCTTGCCTGCTCCCTGTTCTGCTCCTTTGCAACCTTTCTGACTACTACTTTTTCTGCTACTGCCACCTCACCTTCTTCACCCTCTGTACCCTTATCCTAAGTCTCCTATCCTCCTGAACTAGCTGGAGATTTAATTTCTCTTGAACCCAAGAGGCCCATAAGTAGTATCTTCCCTCTTCAAGAAAGGCTTGTACATAATCCAGCACAACCTGACCAGATGGTCATGATTTGTAATCATCAGCTTTTCAGTCCCTCTGATCTTTCTACCCAAATTGGACAAAGATCCAGATGTAGTTATAACCCAATTTCAGACCGTCTTCAAGGGTTATAATTTCACCTGGGGGGATATAGTTGAACTGATGGAAACCTTACTCTCCCTCAGTTAAAAACAAAACAAAAAACATGTCATTATTGGAGCTGCTAATCTGGAAGTTCTGGCAAGAGGGAAGTGGAGCTGGCCCTGCAGGTCTCCCAAATGGGCCGTTACAGGATCTGCAATGGAACCCCAATAATCTAGCTGATTACACCAGACTACTTCAGACTGAAAAATCATTAGAGGTATGGAGGTATGTGACATCCTCTCTGAAAGCTGGAGTAAATTCCAGGAGATAATTCAAGAAGGAAATAAAACCCGTGATTTTTATGAAAGGTTATGCAAAAGTAATAAGTAGTATGTGAGTCTAGATCCATTCAACCTGTGAGATGCAAGAATTATAAATTTTGCCTTTCCTAGCCAGAAATATGAAAGTTCTATCATAAGAGTTGCCTGGGTTGCATCAAAATACATCTTAAGAAACATTGCACAATATGTTTATGAAGGAAAAGATAAGGAGAAAGAGAAACATGAGCCAAAGGACTAAACCTCTACTTTTGATCCTGCACAGGTTGTGTCAGGAACTCACAAGTCTCTCGAATGTTTTTTACTGCTACAAGAAGGGCCATGTTGCCCGAGAATGTAGAAAGAAAAGAAAAAAAAATGGGACCTCAAGAACATAAATAGAAATGGGTCTGGAAATGCCCAGGAGAATCCAGCTGCATGAAGGTGCAGGGAAAGGGGAGGGACCATAGATCTTGGAAAGGACTCTTTTATTTTTCCAGATCCTGATGTCCTTGCCCCAGTCATTCAGGTCTATCCCTCTCCCCAAACTGGTGAACCCCTTGTCATTCTTAATGTTGGTGATGCAGTCTATGATTGTTTACTAGATACTGCAGCTTCTAATTCAGTTTTAATTGAGCAAACCAGTCTCTAATTGTACCTCTGTTGGATCTCTGGATGTTGCTGGAGTCTCATGAAAACCTCAGAGTTTTTCTAAATTGTCTTATCAAATGGATGGTATTCATTGATCCTCTTTCTATTGAACAGTCCTCCCTCCTCATGCCTAAATCTCCTATAAATCTGTTGGGGTGAGATCTCCTTTGTAAACTTAGGGCCATTCCTGGATTTGTTGCAAAGATGCTTCTGAAAGAGATCATTCCCTGCTTTGGCCCCCTGGCCTGCATTGATTCTGACAGGCACTCACTTCACCGATTCTGTTCTATCTCAGATTTGCTCCAGTCTAGGGGTAGCCCCCAAATTTCACATACCTCACCACCCCCCAGAGCTCTATATGAACAAGGAGCTTAAAACCATGATTGATAAGCTATGTGCCAAAATCCATGTAAAGTGGCCTGATGTTCTTCTCTGGCTTAGTTCTATCTGCACAGCAGAACAAGGTGGGGACTCCTTTTGAAATGCTTTTTGGGCACCTGCTTCCATACCCAAGCAAGACCTTTTCCTTCATTACACATATCTTTATTGAGAAGAGACACTTCTGTTGCTTCTTAGATATAGGAGCTACAAACTAGGCTGTAAGCAATCCATGACATGGAAGCTACAGTGCAGACTGGGTCTTTGGACTTGTCACTACATGACTCTCTCCCTGGAGATAAGGTGTACATCATGAATTTCCAGAGGACTGGTGGAACTCAACCCTCTTGGCAGGGCCCATTCCAAGGGCTACTGAATACCCCAATGACATCAAGATTAGAGAAAAGAATTCTTGGATACATTGCCCACATGAAACCTGCCCCACATACTGTTTCATGATATTTTTGCTTAGGTTTCCTTTATCCTGTTCGTTGCTTTTTTTCTCTCCTGTCTACCCCTCACAGGATGATTGGAAGAAACATAAGGCTATTAACAATCTCCATAGGGAAGTGGGACCAATTTTGTACCATCTCAAAGCAATTGGACCTCATGGATGTTGGGTTTGTCATCATATCCACCAACGAGACCTTGATCCATGGGAAGTCTTTCCCATTACTAAAAAGAAAACCCTTCCTCAGCCAGAAGACCCTTACCACTCAGATTGTGACCTTCCACCCTTAAAAGAGGCTTTTACTCCTTTTGCTTTAGACACATATAATCTTAATGGCCACAACAATAGGATGCTGATTCCCTTTCCCAAGAAAAACCAAATCACTCTTAAATTTAGTGGGTCTTGTAGTATTATTAAGGTTAAGGCCATCCCATTAAAAGTCATTATTCCCAGCAATTTGGAACTATGCCCAAAAGGCAACCAAACTGCATATACCCTTTGGTCCAGCAATGCCACTATTAGGACCATATCCCAAAGAGATCATAAAAAAGGGAAAAGGAGCTACACGCACAAAAATATAGCAGCTCTTTTTGTGTTGGTAAAAAAATTGGAAACTGAGGGGATGCCCATTAACTGGGCAATGGCTGAACAAGCTATGGTATATTAATGGAATGGAATACTGTTATGTAATAAGAAATGATGAGCAGGTAGATTTCAGAAAAAACTGAAAAGACTTATATGAACTGATGCAAAGTGAAAGGAGCAGAACCAGGAGAACATTGTACATAGTAACCACAACATAGTGTGATGATCAACTATGAATGACCTAACTCTTCTCAGAAATACAATGATCCAAGACAATTAGAATAGAAAATGCTATCCACATCCAGAGAAAGAACTGATAGAGTCTGAATGCAGATCAAAGCATACTATTTTCACTTTCTTCTGTGTGTGTGTTTCCTTTTGGTCTGTTTCTTCACAGCATGACTAATATGGAAATACGTTTTACAGGATTGCACATATATAACCTATATAAAATTCCTTACCATTCCAGGAAGAGGAGAAGGGAGGAAAGGAGGAAAAAAAATTAAAACTCAAAATTTTGTAAAAATTGGTATTGGAATTGCAATTGGAAAAATTGGAATTGCAATTGGAAAAAATAAAATGCTATTAAAAATAAAGAAAAAAAGTCATGACTCTCCTCCAGAGTTTCCATTTCTAGTGCTACTCTAGATTTAGGTATCATAGATAATTGCTTTAATACTTTTCATTTCCCTAATATTATTAAAAGGGATCTGTTTATCTGTGCCAAAGCCATTCTCCATAATGATAACAAAGACTATAAATCTGTATGTTTCCCTAATCAATACTACATGCAGTAGGCCTAGCTGGGTTCAGTTAGATAAAGTCGGAAACCAATACTACGACATTTGACAGTTCTTGGCAAAACCCTATGGTGGACATAAAGTTTGCCTTTCTGAAGTGTCATGGGGTTTAGTAACCCCAGGACAATTTTTCATTTGTAGTGATCAAGCCTACTCCTCTCTATCCCCTAATTGGTTTGGTACTTGTGAAATTGCCTATTTGACCCCATCAGCTTCAGTTTTTAATCATGCCGTAGGACTGGAAATCTGGGTGCATGGTTGTATAGTTATCAAAAAAGAGACAATACTCTAAGTAATTAGGACATAGTTTCAGTCCCAAACCCTACAAAATAACATGGAAATAGAATTAAGTTCCTTTGGTCGCTAATTCCATATATAGAAGTCACTGCGCTAGAGCAAGCAGTCAGAAACATCTCCCTTAAGACTGAGAGATTGATCCAGGCCAGAAATGAATTCATCTCCTCCCTCCAAATTGAGGCATATTCTTTAGCCCAGATGTTCTTACAAAATTGCATAGTCCTTGACCTCCTTACTGCTTCTCAAGAGGAGCCTATGCTATGATTAATCAGTCTTGTTCCTACATTAATCGATCAGAGAAAATTGTAACCAACCTTCATAAAATCCAGCAGAAGTTATATCAGAAACACAACTATCTACCCCCAGGCAACCTTGGTGGAATCCCTCTTCTTGGTTTACTTTGATTCCCTGGCTGCAGGGAAATGGCATGTTAGCCACTCTTGGTAAAAAGGCCCTTACTGCACCTCTATTTTGCAATTCTTTTTAGACTACACCTAAGGTGCTGTGTTAAAACTTATTCCAAGATAGCCCCAGAGAGGCTCAAGTTAGTGCACTCAGGAGATCATATCCATATTAAAAACCTTAGCTTATAGATAGTGATCCTTGGGAGCCTCCCAAGGATCAAAGTGGGGAATTGAGAGAATCAAAGCAATCCCATTTTGTATCATTGCCAACATTTTGTATAGTTATTAAAGTTAAGTTCTGTGTCTCCGAGCTAAATTTAGTTGTTTCTGTAAATCATGTCATTTTAAAGAAATCAGCTCCTATTGTATCTTTAACTGGCTTGTAGGATGCTGGTGGATGCACCTAATTAGCATCTCCAAGCACTGCAAAATCCCTAAATCTAAAAATAGTAACTATGTTTTACTATAAAAACCCTGGTAATTCTCTCTTCAGGATCCTTGTGCCTGCTGAGGGGCCTTGGAAATAATTTATTTTGCAACTGCATACTTTGCCAATAAATCACATTGCTCAGACCTTGCTGCCTTTCTTTACCTCATTTCACTTGCAACAATATTCTCTGACCATTTATCAATTGGGGAATGGCTTTTATTTTATAAATTTGGCTCAGTTCTCTCTGTATCTGAGAAATCAGAAGCCTTTATCAGAAAAACTTGCTGTAAATTTTTTTTTTGATATTTCTTCATTATCTATGGTGCATTTTTAGCAAAATGTAGTTTCCTTGATTATCTCTTTTAATTAAGTCTATTTTTGCCTTTGTTTTGTCTGTGATCATGATTGCTACCCTTGCCTTTTTTTTTTCCTTTGACTGCAGCTGAAGCATAATAGATTTCGGTCCAGCTCCTTATTTTAACTCTGTGTGTATCTTTCTGTTTCAAGTATGTTTCTTGTAAACACCATATTGTTGGATTCTAGTTTCTAATCCATTCTGCTATTTGTTTCCATTTTATGGGTGAGCTCATTCCATTTATATTCACAGTTATGATTTCTGCATACTTCCCTCCATCCCATTTTCTTCTATTTATCCTTCTTTTTCTTTCCTTTTATCCTTTCCCTCTGCAAAAGTCTGTTTTGCTTCAGCCTCCTTTAATCTACCCTCCTTTTTATCATCCTCTCCACCTTTCTTTTATTCCCTGTTTGGTAAGATATCCAAATGAATGTGTATGTATATTCTTCCCTCTTTGAACCTATTCTGAGTGTGCATTGCTTACCCCAATCCCCTACCATTTTCTACTCCACTGTAAAAGCTCTTCTTGAATGCTTCTTTTATGTGAGAAAATTTTCTTCTTTCTACCTCTCCCTTCCCCCTTCTCCCAGGGCATCTTTCTTTTTCACCTCTTCATCTTCTGGGAGATCATCCCAATATAATTGACTCACACCCATGCCCTCTATCTATGTAGACTCTTTCTAACTACTTTAATAATAATAACGAAGTTCTTAGCACTTACATGTATTATCTTCTTATATAGGAATGGAAACAGTTTAACTCTACTGATTATCTTATGATTTTTCTTTCATGTTTACATTTTTATGCTTTTCTTGAATATTGCATTTAAAAATAAAAATTTCTATTCAGCTCTGGTCTTTCGGCAGGATTCCTAAAAGTCCTCTATTTTATTAAATAGTCATTTCCAACCCTCAATCCCAAAGGATTATATTCAGTTTTGCCTGGTAGGTTGTTTTTGATTGTAATCCTAGCTCCTGTGCCTTCTGGAATATAATATCCCAAGCTCTTCACTCCTTTAAGGTAGAAGCTGCTAAATCTTATGTGATTCTGACTGTGGTCCTGTGGTATTCCTGCCAACCTCCTAAGTTGTCTTAGTCTGGGAAAATGTCTCTCCCTGACCTTTTCTTGGCTCTTCTACTCCAGAATTTGATTTGAGGCATCACTTTAAAGTTGTTTGGAGGGTAACGTTGGGAGAGTTGATCAGGGTTGTTGTCTTTCCTCTGCCATCCTGACTTCCCCCTCCCCCACCTCTTGTATTTAGATAGATGCATATTTTCATATTAAAGAGAGATCCATTTGTTCCTATGCATTCTAGTGTTTTGGTTTCTTTTTTTTTTTTTTAACAAGAGTGGGTATTTTATTTTATCAAAACTTTTTTGGTATCTGTTGATATAATCTTGTGATTTTTTTTCTTTTTCTTATTAATATAGTCACTTATGTTTACATTAGTCCCAAGAGTGAAATATCCTGCATTCCTAGTATAAATACAATATGGTCATAGTGTATAATCTTTTTGATATGTTGCTGTAGTCTCCTAGTTCACATTTTATTTAAAATCTTTGAAACAAAATTCATTACAGATGTTGTTCCACATTTTTCCCCTTTTACTTTGACGCTCTCTAGTCTAGACATCAAGACTATAGTTGTGTTATAGAAAGAATTTTGTAGGACCCCTTCTTTTTCATTTTTTTCCTAAGATTTTCTGTAATGTTAGAATTATTCTTTAAATGTTTGATAGAATTTGCTTGTAAATCCATCTATTTCCAGGGTTTGGAGTATTTTGGGGGTGGAGTGGGCGGGAGGGGAAGAGTTTCATTTATGGCTTTTTAAATTCCTTTTTGTAAGATTGGTTTGTTTAAGTCCTTTATTTCTTGTTCCGCTAATCTAGGCATTCTATATTTTTGTAAAGGTTCATTAATTTTATTTAGATTTTCACTTTACTTGACATACTCTTAAGTGGAAAAATTCCTAATAATTTCCTTTATTTCTTCTTAATTGGTTGTAAATTCACATTTTTTCATTGTTGGGTTTTTTTTGGTTTGTTTTTTGGCAGGGCAATTGGGGTTAAGTGACTTGCCCAAGGTCACACAGCTAGCACATGTGTCAAGTATCTGAGGCTGGATTTGAACTCAGGTCCTCCTGATTCCAGGGCTGGTGCTGTACTCACTGCACCACCTAGCTGCCCCACCTTTTTTCATTGTTGATAGTGGAATTTGGTTTTCTTTTTTCTTTAAAAATAGAGTTAGCTAATGGTTTATCTACTTTATTGTGTGTTTTTAAAACATAGCTCCTAGTTTTATTTACCAGTTCAATTTTTTTTCATTCAATTTTGTTAATCTCTTCTCTGACTTTCAGGATTTCTATTTTAAGTTTTACTGGAGGCCTTTAATTTGCTAATTTATCAGGTTTGGTTAGTTGCATGCCCAATTTATTGATCTGCTTTTTCTCTATTTTGTTAATGAATATATTTAGAGATATAAATTTTCCCCTATGGCCTCCTTGGCTTCATCCTAAAATTTTCAATATTTTGTCTCATTGCCGACTTTATCTTTAATGAAATTAATGATTGCTTTTATGATTTGTTCTTTGACAATTTAACCATCCTTTAGGATTAAGTTATTTAGTCTCCAATTAATTTTTAATATTTTCTTCATTAACCTATTACTGAATATAATTTTTATTTATGGAATATCCTTTTTTAAACATTTTATTGCATTGTGGTACATAAAAGATGAGTCTAATTTTTTGCTTTTCTGCATTTGTTTTTGATATTTTTAATGATCTAAAATATTGTGAATTTTTTGAAGGTACAATACAAGGCTCAGATATATGTATACTCCTTTCTATTCCTATTTAACAATCTCCTGGGCCCCATCATATCTAACTTGTCTAAAATTCTATTCAGATCCTTCACTTTTCAGGTCCTTTGCTTTTTTGGTTATTTATACTGAATTATATTCAGATCCTTCACTTTTTTTGGTTTTTATTTAGATTTATTGAAGGCTAAGAGAAATGACTTGAGGTCTTTCATTATTATAATTTTATTCTCTATTTCTCCCTAAAACTCATTTAACTTTTCCTGAAAGTATTTGGATGCTATGCTATTTGGTGCATATATGATTAATATTTATATTAATTCATTGTTTATGGTACCTTTCAGCAAAATGTAGTTTTCTTTTTCATCTCTTTCAATTAAGTTAATTTTTGCTGTTGACTTATGTGAAATTACAATTGCCACCCCTACCTTTTTTACTTTAGCTGAAGTAGATTTTGTAATAGATTTAGTAACAGATTTTGCTCCAGCTCCTTATTTGAACTCTGTATGTATTTTTCTTTTTCAAATGTGTTTCTCTAAACAACGTATTATTGGATGCTGCTTTCTGATCCATTCTGCTTTGCTCTGGATGAATTCATCCCATTCACATTTATAGTTACAATTGTGAATTGTATATTTCCCTCCATCCCATTCTTTTACATTTTTCTTTTTCTTTGGTTCCCATTCCTCTTTATAAAGAAGAATAGGGTAATCAGAGACAAGAAGTGAGCTCAGCTCCAGGGCTCTAGGTTTAGTTTGTTCACTTGCACATTTTCTCTTTTCCTCACTCAGAGCCTAATTCTGTGCTTTCTTTTTTTTTAAGATCTTTAAATTCCACCATCTTCCATTAGATTTTCCTTGTCTTAAGACTAATCTTTCCCTTAATCTACCTTCCCTCTTTTTTCCCCTTTCCCTTCTGTTTCCCAATGAATGAAATCTATTTCTGTAACCAACTAGGAGTATGTGTATGTATATACTCTTCCCTCTTTTGACCAGTTCAGATGAGAGGTTTAAGTGTTCCTTCTTGTTTTACGGACTTCTAATGGCACATTCCAATTATGTGAGATAATTTTCACTATTATTCTTTTCCCTTTCCCTTCCTTAATATATTCCTTTACCACTCCCCTTTATATTCATCTTTTAGGATCATCAAAAGAATAGAGCCAGTCCCAGGCCCTCTGTCTAATTAGATTCCCTCTATGACTCCTCGTGATAAAGGGAGACGTATTATCTTCCTATATTAGAATGTAAACAGTTTGTCCTTCTTTAATCCCTTATGATTATTTGCTAATGTTTAACTTTTTATGTTATTTTTGTCTTTGGTGCCTGTGTTTGTTTTTCATATTTTCTACTCAGCTCTGGTCGTTTCATCAAGAATGCTTGGAAGTTTCTTATTTTATCAAATATCCATCTTTTGCCCTGCTGGATTCTACTCAGTTTTGCTGAGTAAGTTATTGATTATAAACTGCTATCTTTTACATTCTGGGATATTTTTTCCAACTCTCCAATTTTTTGTGGTGGTGGCTGCTAAATCATAACTGATACTGACTGTGGCTCCTTATTACTTGAATTTTTTCTCTCTGATTGTAATATTTTTTCTTTGACCTGGTGTATTGGTAATTAAGGTGAGAATTTTTTTTTTACTGTTTTCTCTTTTAGAATGCTGAAGTAATCAAGTGCCTTTGATTAAGTCTTACTAGGTGCAAAGCCCCAGGCCCATACCCTTTTGCTGATTAGGTGTGAAGCCTTCAGGCCCTAAAAAGAGTATATAAACTGAGAGGTTAGCGTTTTATCTGGGGCTCTCACTCACTGGAAGAGTGTTGGTGGGAGACTCTGGGTAGCCGCTGGAGCCCCCCACCCACCCCCGGCTTTGAAGAAATCCAGATGTTGGTGCTTCTCTGGTAACTATGTATTGCTATGGATAGACTGGTTTGTGTTGTTTGCTCTGTTTATATTGTCTCTGTTTGTAATTTCTATTTGTATTTTCTCTGAAGTTCAGGGTGCTGGCTTTTCCCCCGAGCTAAGTGAATGATATATATGTTTAATTAAACTGAGATTGTTAACCCCTTAAGGTTGCTTTCCTTGGTAAAGCAGATCAAAAAATCTGTGCTAGCAGCCCTCATGTGTGCTGGTCTTGTTGGGTCTTACACCTCAGCAGCAGCTGCAAGCAGCATTGTTGTTACACATGGAAGCTCTGAATTTTAACTAAAATATTCCTAGGAATTTCTACTTAGGGTTTTTTTTTTTTTCAGGAAACGACTGGTGAACTCTTTCTATACTGACTTTGCCCTCTAGTTCTAAGAGAGCTGGGCAGTTTCTTTTATTATTTCTTAAAATATTATATCCAGTTTTGCTCTCTCTTTCTCTCTTTCTCTTTCTCTTTGGTCATGGACTTCAGGAGATTCATTGATTATTAAATTATCTCTCCTCCGTTTGGAAGTTCAGTTGTTTTTGCTATGAGATACCTTCTCCTGCTTTTTCAGTCTTTTGACTTTATTTTAATATTTCTATTTGTCTTATTGGGTTACTAGCTTCTATTTGATCAATTTTAATTTTTAGGGAGTTCTTTTTTTTCTTGGGTGAGGTTTTATATCTCTTATTCCTAGATGGGAATTCTTTTTCCCATTCTCTTTGCCATTGTACTCATTTCTTTTCCCATCTCTTCCCTCTACACTCTGATTGGGGGGGGGGGGTGGAATTTCTTTAATTGTGGGCTCCTTTAAAGTTACAAAGCATTCCTGAGGTATGTTTAACAATGAGAAAATTTCCATCAGTTGACACCAAAGTTATGATACAATGGGGCTAGAGATACATTCCTTTAGACTACCTATGTTTTCAAGTTATCATATGGGCTTAATGACCAAATGGTACTTATACATCTGAAAAAGGAAATATTCCAACATAGTGGTAAGAACTTTAGGGCAGCTAAGTAGTGCAGTGGATAGAGTGCTGGGCCTGAAATCAGGAAGACTAATCTTCCTGAGTTCAAATCTGGCCTCAGACACTTACCAACTGTGTTACCCTGGGCAAGTGACTTAACCATGTTTGCCTCAGTTTCCTCATCTGGAAAATAAACTGGAGAAGGATCCAGTATCTTTGCCAAGAAAACCCCAAATAGGGTCACAAGGAGTCAGACACAACTGAAATGACTGAGCAAGTAACAACCCTGTATCTAGAGCCAAGGAAAGATGTTCATAGTGTACCCAATGGTCTTAGTACCAGAGGTAGAGAGGGTGATGCCTGTGTCATTAAGTAGAGCTGTCTCTACAGTTAGCTACATCTTGGCTAAAGTCAGCACACCCTTCATGGTCTGTCTTGTTAGAAGCATCCAAAAACTCAATACCATTAACCACGGTGGATCCACATAAACCCACTATGAGGAGAAACATGCCAGGGCTTGACACGTTGCTAAAAATGTGTTAGAAAAACCAACAAAGCCAGTGCCTCCAAGGCAATGGCTACCTGATCCTTAGGAAGCCTATTTTAATAGCAGTAGAATTGCAAAAATGATATTGGCTCTTTTGCACTGAGGGCTTCTGAATGATCCAGGAAGTTTCTTTCTTTCCCCCCACTTAATAGTATTTTTGTAAGTATTGTTTTCGACATTCACTTTTATAAGATTTTGAGTTTTCCTCCCTTCCTCCGTCTCTCCCTCCCTCCCTTCCCCCACCCAAGGCAGCAAGCAGTATAATATAGTTTATACATGTACAGTCATGTTAAACATATTTCAAAATTAGTCATCTTGTGAAAGAAGAATCAGAACAAAAGAGAAAAACCATGAGAAAGAAAAAACAAAAAAAAGGTGAGAATAGTGTACTTCAGTCTGCCTTCAGACTCCATAGTTCTTTCTCTGGATGTGGATGGCATTTTCTATCAGGAGTCTTTTGAACTATCTTTGATCATTGTGTTACTGAGAACAGCTAAGTCTATCATAGTTGATTATTGCACAGTGTTACTCTTGCTGTGTACAATGTTCTGGTTCTGCTCACTTCACTCAGCATCAGTTCATGTGAGTCTTTCCAGGTTTTTCTGAAATCTGCCTGCTCATCACTTCTTATAGCATAATAGTATTCTATTACAATCGTGCTATAACTTGTTCAACCATTCCCCAATTGATGGGCATCCCTCCAATTTCCAGTTCTTTGCCACCGCAAAAAGCGCTGCTATAAATATTTTTGTATCTGTGGTTCCTTTTCCCTTTTTTATGATCTCTTTGGGATACAGATGTAGCAGTGGTATTGCTGGATCAAAGGATATGCATAGTTTTATAGCCCTTTGGGCATAGTTCCAAACTGCTCTCCAGAATGGTTGGATCAGTTCACCACTATACCAACAATGCATTAGTGTTCCAATTTCAGGAAATTTCTTTAAACGCCTTTGCTCTGTGACATTCTTCCGGTTACAAGTTTTCTAAGCAAAGGGCTATCTATATCCAATAGCAGCAAAAAAGGAATCACAGTAGGCAAGAGCTTGAAATACCTTCATTAGGAGGGCTTGGCCAATGTCCCATCTAGGATCTGTTAAGTGATAGAAATAAATGCGGGGAAAGCCGGACTTTTATGGAATTCTTGGATGAAGTCTCAGCCTTCCTTTAAATTCTTTGTGAGTTGAGGATCCACGGAGACATAGCCCAAGACGGGGATTTTTTTTGTCTGTCTGAACAGTTTTTCCCCATTTTCTTTAGAGAAAAGATGAGTGTACTCCGAACAATTTGGACAAATGAAACCAGTAATATTCTCCACAATTCCAATCACTTGCAATCCCATCTTCTTGCAAAAGGTTAGTTCTCTCCTGACATCACCCACAGATATTGCCTGGAGTGTATTAACCAAAATAGCCCCCAGAGGCTCATAAGGATGAAAGACTTCCACAGCAGAAATGTGCTCATCAGAGGTTTCTGCAGGGTATCCCCATTGAGACAGTCCAGGGTACCCCAGGCCACAGCAGAGACAAAATGTTTTATGATTGCTCTTTTTCCTTGAGGCCTCTACACACCATACCCTCATCTGGCTTCTCTAGTAGGAAGCCCAAAAACATGAAGGAGTTGTTTACTCTTGGTCCACAAACACAGGCACCCAGCCATTGTCACGTTGGTGCAATTTTGCCTTGTATTGTTAGCATTCGGGGAATTCTGGTACCACAGAGGTCCACATCCAAAATACCAACCTTGTTGCCCGAATGCTAGAGGATCAGCTCTGTAGAGATGGTGCTTTACCCTACCCCGCCTTTCCTGAAAGGACAAAGATGATCTACCTGATGCCAATCAGATTTCTGGTCTCCTGTTTGGCCTCAATTCTTCCACTGACCTCCATATATTACCCCACATCACAACTTTCACCTCCATCTGCATATACACACCTTTCCCTTCTTCCCCCTAGAGTGATGGACCTTTCATCCAATCTGAAGCAATATTTCTCTGATTTGGTTTTTTAAAATAATTTTTTAGCTCTTCCAATAACTCTTGCTTCATCACTTCCAGAAATTCTAGTTGAACTTGTGTCCAAGCTGTGCTTTACTTGAGGCTTTGCTTATGGATGTTTTGCAGTCATTCTTTTCTTCTACATTTGTGTCTTGAGCATCCTCACCACCATAATTGTTTTTTATGTGGGATTCCTTTTTTAAATTTGCTCAGTCTTCCAGCTTACTTCCTGACTTTGGACTTGATATTAAGGTTAGGCTTTGCTTATTTCTGGAGAGAAGGTCTAGGCTGGTCTTCTTGCTGCTTTCTTGGGGTCTTGAGTATTGTATTATTCTAGACACTCAATGATAGCTCAGCCTGGGAATCTACAAGCTACCATTGTTACCAAAGTAATCTGATCCAGGAAAAAATCTGATCTTTGCTCTTATCATCTAAATCTGTTCACGTCCATCTCATGGAATCCCTAGCTTCCTTTGGAGGTCATCTCAAGTGCCATTTCATACAAGAAGTTATTTTGTACTTACTTCATATATATAAATATTTATATGTAATTTGTTATGTGGACATTATTTTCCACAAATAGATTGTAAGTTTCTTAAGGTCAGGGACTGCCTTATTTATTGTCTTTATATCTGCAGCACCTAGAGCAGTGCCTCACTCACAGTAGTCTCTTAATAAATGCTTGTTGAATCAAATGAGACAATGTATATAAAATACTGTTATTTCCCCAATTAATAAATTTAATTTGATTTTCTATCAATAAGAACAAGTGTTCAAATTCTTAAATAAAGACAAAAGAACATCAGAAAGACTAGAAAATAAATAGAAAATAGTGATTTGCACTTATGAGGTGCTTAATAAATGTGAATTAAATTAAATACATGATTTCTACTTTTAAGGAACTTATATATATGCTTAGGGAGATGAAACATGCCTATAAAATGGAGGAAAATACTCTGTAGGATATAATTTAAAAAGAAAATTTCAGAGGGATCTTCCCGTGTATGAAGTCCAGTGGTAGATTGAACTTCTAAGGAGAACAGGCTTCTGGGGGCATAGTAGAAAAAAGCTGGAGATTCAGGAGTGTAGCCTGGAGAGGAATGATGCTGAGATAGTGGGTTTCTCTTCCCTGCAAGCCTTGAAACAGAGACTGGATGACCATTTGTCATAGATAGAGAGGAGATTCTTTTTCGGATATGGCTTGGACGAAATGACCTTCCAATTCCAAAATTCCATGATTTTGGCTCTGTTCACATCTTTCCCCATACTTGGAATACTTCCCCTCCCCTTTGTCATCTGGTGAATTTCTACCTTTAAAATACAGTTTCTTCTGGGAAACCTTCCTTGATCTCCATTTGGTAATGACCTTCCCCTTCAGATCTCACTTAACGCTTTGTTTATGCCTTTCTAAAGCATTTACTATGTAATGCTATGTATTTTAATTATCTGTGTATATGCATCATCTCCTGACTAGGCTATAAGCACCATGATGGCAGAAATTGTGCTTTATCTGAATTTTGTACTTCCTCTGGTACCTACCAACAATGCATATAATAGGCAGAAAAGGTAAGTGTTTATACTAAGGCATGCTTCTTATGTTGAACGCTGAGGGAGGGGAAAAGGATACAAAAGGGGTTTCCACAAGGGGGATCTTGAGGGTACTTCCTGGATGACTCATTGGTAGAACTTTTCAGCTCCTGCCTGTCCCATTGTGGAAGGACATGGGTTCTAGGCCTGGTTCCATTGTAATCTTGATTAAGTTTACTCTGCAGGGCCATAGTTTCACCATCTGTAAAATAGGTGAAGTGGACTTCCAAAACAGTAGACTGAAGTAAGGTGTTAGTTATGGTAATGTCAGATGTATCCTGCTCTTCTTCCTCCTCCTCTCCCACGGTGTGCCTCATCTTACCTTGGTACCACGTCTGTAGCTCTCACAAGGAATCATAGCCAGATTTTCCTGCTAAAATTCTGAAATTCTGACCTTCCCTTGAAACTCACCAATGTAGTCTAAACAAATTAAACTTGAGGACCGGAAGGCCCCTTGGTCATTATTTAAGGACCTCTGAGAAAGTCTTACTTCCTGGCACTTCCTTCCTCCTTCCATCTTCCAGGGATTTGTGGTTAGCTTTAAACCTTGACAGATGTTCCTCTGCTCTTTGCTGGCTGCAGACTATAAACTATAAGTTCTGCAGGTGTAGGCTTCTTCTGCCGCCAGGTCCCTTGCCATACTTTCCTGTTATCATCTGGGGCCTCAACCGGGGCTCCCCTCTCCTCTTTATTCCACAATCCAGCTAGCATGTCTGATTTTCAAACATTGGTCCTCAGATCCCAGTGGTCTTTGCTTATCCGGGGGTGGGGCCTCACTGGCCTTTTCCTTTGATATAAACACAAACCATTTCCCAATGTCTGGTTAAAGACAGTATTTTTTTTTTAAATTTTAATTTTTGGAATAAAACAAGAATTTCCATAACATGGTATAAAAAATATGATTGCACATGAAATAGCAAATCTACTATGTACAACTTGCTATTCCTTTTAAATACATAATTATTGTGTAAATTTTTTTTCTTTTTTTTCCTTCCCTAGAGATGGTTACAATTAGATACAAATATGTGTATACACACATATATATACACACATAGATGTAAAATTGTTCTATATGAACTTTTATCAGTTCCTTCTCTGTATTCAGGCAATATCTTTCTTCATATATCCTTTATAGTTAATTTGGAGATTTATATTAGTCAAAATGATTTATTCTCTCAATGTTGTTCTTAAAACAATATTGCTCTTACTGTATACAATGTTCTCTTGGTTCTGCTCTTTTCACTTTTCATTATTTCATGCAAGTCTTTCCATATTTTTCTAAGATTATTGAGCTCATCATTTCTTATGATACAGTAGTGTTCCATCTCAATCATATACACCTCAAAATCCAACACTGCGGTGTAGCTGGACCAGTGCTAGATTTGGAGTTAGGAGATCAGGGTTCAAATCTCAACTCAGACACATACTGTGTACAGATTATTTAATCTCTCTGTTTTGAGTTTAAAACCCTTTGCAAGCTGGTTCCAATCTTCTCTTTCAGCGTCATTATATGTTATTCCCCTTCGTGAACTTTACAATCCAGCATTCCATATCCCAGCTGTTAGTACTCCTATTCCTAAAATCAACTTGTACTTACTAATTTCTATACACTAATTAATAACATTTATTAAGTACCAACTGGGTAAAAGGCATTGTGCTATTTTTAATAGCACACACCAAATAGTCCTTAGCTTCAGGGAACTTACATTTTAGCAAAGGAGACAATATCTGTATACATGCAAAAGCTATATAAGGTAACCTTGAGTGGGGAGAAAGTGCTAGAAGCTAGGGAAACCAGAGCAGGCTTCTTGCAGAATATGGAACTTGAATTGATTCTTGAAAGAAACCAACAATTCCAGAAGGCAGAGATAGAGCAAAAGTACAGAGATGAATGAAAAACAGTAAAAAGGCCAGTTGGGCTAGAGCCGGGGGTGTTGAACCTGCGGCCTTGAGGCCACGTTTCCTTCTAGGTCCTCAGGTACAGCCTTTTGACTGAGTCCCAGTTTTACAGAACAAATCCTTTTATTAAGGGGATTTGTTCTGTGAAGTTTGGATTCAAAGGGCTGCACTTGAGGACCTAGAGGGCCACATGTGGCCTCAAGGCCTGGGCTAGACCATAGAGTGCATGGAAGGGATTATTATATAAAAAGACTGGAAAGGTAGGATGGAGTCAGACTGTGAAGGGCATTAAGTGTCAAATGGAGGAGTTTATTTTTGATCCTGAAGGCAACAGGGAGCCACTGGAGTTAATTAAGAATGTGGGGGAGGAGATATGGTTAGATCTGTGCTTTAGGAAAATATATGTGGTAGTTGGTTCTGAGGAAGGATTTAAAGTAACTAGAGACTTGAAGCAGGGAAACTAATTATAGGAGATTCCTTCAGTATTCCAGGAGAAAGGTGATCAAGGCCCATGTTACTGGACAGAAGGAGATGTATGAGAAAGGTATTGGAGAGGTAGAAAAGATAAGATTAGGCAACAAATTGTATCTATAGGGAGATGGTAAGTGAGAAGTCAAGGAGGATGCAGAGGTTGCAATCCGGGGAGACTAAAAGGAAGGGAAGTTTGGAAGAGGGCTAGGTTTTGGGGAAAAGATAATGAGTTTTGTTTTGGACATGATAAGTTTGAGATGCCTGTGAGATACCCAGTTCAAAATGCCTTATTAGACAGCGATTAGATAGTGACATGATATTGGAGAAAAGGGGAAGACTAGGAGAAGGACCCTCTTTTTAAGAAAAAGACTAGACCTGGACCTATAGATCTGAGAGTCATTTAGAGAGATGATCATTAAAGTTATGAGAACCGACGAGGTTTATAGTCTGTTAGATATAAGCTTCCTGAGTGCAAAGACTGTTGTATTTTTGCCTGTTTCCCCAGGGGAAACTAGAATAGTGACTGGTACACACAGACTGATAAACAGATTAGGCCTCTCCTTTCCCATCTATAAAATAAGGATAATAAAAATAAATAAACTATCTCTTTCACACAATTATTTTGAGGAAAGTATTTTGTAAAACTTAAAGCTATAGAAATATGAGCCTATCATAATTATCATTTATAGGATTTAGAATTGAAAGTGTCCTTGGAAATCATCTAACACCTTCATTTTATGTGTGGGAGAACTGAAGCCAGAAAGGGGAAGAGATTTCCAGAAGATCATTCAGTGGCCATGCTAGGAGTAGAATAGAAGTTCTGCATTCCCCCACCCAGCCCCAGTCCCTCCTATTTGTTTACCCTTGCACTGAGCTGGCCTAGGTTTGGGGTTGTTTATTCCAGAGCCTTGATGTGTGACTAAAACGTAAGTCTGCTTTCAGGGTTGGGAATTGGATGTATTCGCATGATTTGTTTTCAACAAATTACTCTGAAACTTAAGTTGATATTTTCAGAACTATACTTCGTAGTGGAAGACCCATCAAACACTATATAATTATGAGCTGTTATTATCTCCCGTCTTACAGATTGGGACACAGAAGTAAAATGACCTATCCAAAGGCATGCAGCGAGTTAGTGCCTAAGTTGAAATGTATTCAAAGGGTGGGACCACAGCCAGTAAGTGAGAGTTGGGAGTGACGGCCTGCCATGGGGCAGATGTTGGCTTTATATAAGGAAAAATTCCTAACATTAAAGCTGTTCATCAAGGGAACAAAGGGACTGGGGTATGTAAAAAGGAAGGAGGTGTTCCAGCAGAGGTTGGCTCACCCCCTGTCATAGTGATGCCAAGGATGTTCCTGCTATTAACTGTTTCCATTTTATCCTCTGTAAGTGTGTATATGCACATATATAATTATTATACACACACATAACATATATCCTGACATTATATATACAGAATATACTATATAGTATATTACATATAATTACATATTATGTAAACAATCCAGATACGTTATATATAATATACATACATGTTATTTATTGTATATACAATTATCTGAATATATGTTATATATGTACCTACACATATATCTGGATAGATGTGTATGTAATATATATATAACAGCTGTATTGTATGTCATATATTCATGTATGCACATGATGTATATAATATATTATGTGTATATCATATGCATGATATATTTTAACATTAGAAACATATGTCATATAATATGTATTAGTACATATTATATACATATGCTATTATATGATATGCATGTAATATAATATTATGTGTAATATAGAGGTACAGGGGGTTTAGGGAAGACTAGTACCTCTGCTGTGAGGGCTGCTGAGATGTTTTCAGAGCTACTTTCTACCTGTGGTATCCACCTGATTCACCCTCCCTGTGGCTTCAAGAAGCTGTAGCAGGCACAGCGGCCATTCCCCAGTAAACTGTTTCAGCAGACAGGCTAAACCAGGTTAAGAGTAACTAATAGGTCCCAAACCCATAGGTGGATTGGGGGAGGGTGTCCCCTAATGGAGTGGGCAGATGAGGACAATTTGTTCCAGTGGCCATGAAGGCTGCTGAAGCAAGTGTAGATCTCTTAGAGCTTGGTTAGATATCAGAGATGCCAAAGCCATTGCCAATGTCTTGACTTTTGTCTTGCCACCGGACTTTGACTCTGGAAAAGAGAATAAGGTCCACAACTTTGGACTATTCTGCCTCACTTAAATCCAATTGAATCAAAAAATATCACCCATATAACTTTGCCATTTTTGCCTACTTCAAAGTCCTGTTGCAATAGGCAAGTGACAAAACGGTTGGTGTGGACATACTGGGAGCTGTAGTCATAATCTTGAGCATAGGTGGCCCAGGCCATGGGGTCATCTTCTTACTGGACTGAAGCAGCAGTGAGATTCAGCAGCCCCCTGGGTATTTAAGCAGCCTTTTTTAAAGGACTGAACTACTCATTTCCTGCCATCAGGAAGAGGCTAGAAAAGGTGCCCTAGAAATTATCTGTTTCACCCAACCCTAGCCTGCTTACCTGGGAAATGAGAATCCTACCCTGTGGTTGAAACACACAAAAAAATGTACAAAAACTTTCACAAAGATGATTCCACTTACTGTCAGTACATGGAATGTGTGCACACTTATGGACAACATGAAATCCAGTAAACCTGAAAGACAAACAGCCCCTGTGGCAAGAGAACTTAGCAGATATTGCATCCAAATAGCAGCCCCGAGTGAAACAAAGCTTGCAAATGAAGGCCAACTTACTGAAGTCAGAGCTGGATACCAGCTTTTCTGGAGTTGCCACCATGACGGGCAGTTCTATGAAGCTGGCTTAGGTTTTGTGATCAAAATGAATCTAATAAATGAGCTTGTGCGTGTCCCAAAAGGAATGACCAAGAGGCTCATGACTATGCGATTGCCACATACAAGAAAGTACTATGCCACTATCATCAATGCATATGCTCCCACCATGATAAACCCTGATGAGGTCAAAGAAAAATTTTATAAAGATCTGGAGACCCTTATCATCAATGTGCCAAAAGAGGACAAGCTTATAATTCTGGGTGACTTTAATGCTAGAGTAGGCTCAGATGACCAGATATGGCAGGGAATCCTTGGGAGGAATGGAGTTGGAAACAGCAACAGCAATGGTCTTACTACTGCAGGTTTGTGCATCTCATGACCTTCTCATCACCAACACTCTTCCATTTATCTAAATTTATCCACTTATCTAAACGCAATAAAACTTCATGCATCCACAAAGGCTGCACCTTGCAGCAAACACTGGCATTTAATAGACTATGTCATTATAAGGAGAGGTGACAGACAGGATGTGAGAATGACAAAGGCTATATGTGGTGCAGAGTGCTGGACTGATCATAGACTTATCCTTCCAAGCTAAACATTCCCATTCAACAAAATCTGTGGCCCCAAGGCAAGATGACTACCAGAAGACTTATTGTCAACAGATTAGAGTGCTTCTGTGAGCATGAACATTTCATTGCTAACTGGAAGAGAAAGCTGAGTCAACACATGGTTGGCAACAGTGAAGTATAAAAGGAGTGGGCAGCTTTCAGAGATTTGGTGTACAGCACTGCACTTATTCATTTGAGCCAGAACACTCGCAAACATCAAGACTGATTTGACAAAAATGATGGGGAAATTCAGAAGCTGCTAAACAGAAAAGGAGAACTCCACAGGGTTTACCAGCAGCATAGTTCATCCATCTCTAAGAACGCAGTGATTAACTCCATCAAAAGTAAAGCATAAGCAAAGCTCAGAGAGATACAGGATTCTTGGCTTAGTAAGAAGGCAGATGAAGTTCGGTTTTACACTGATAGTAACAATCCAAAGTGCTTTTATGATGCTCTGAAGGCTATTTATGGGCCAAACACCTATTGTGCATCTCAGCTACTCGGTGCTGATGTAGCCACATTGATTAGTAATAAAGACATGATCCTGGAGAGATGGGCTGACCACATAGTATTCTTAAGAGATTGTCATCAATCAATGCTGAAGCCATTGACCATATACCTCAGGTTGAAGTCAGTCCAGTCCATCTCTAGCCAAACTTCCAACTGAAGAAGAGGTTTTGAATGCCATTAGGCTCTTGTTGTGTGGCAAAGTGCCTGGTGCTGATTCTGTTCCAACTCATATTTACAAGGCAAGGGATCCACTGCTCATATAAAAACTGACTGAAATTTTCCAGATTATATGGCAAGAGGAGGTTGTCTTTCAGGAGCTCAAGGATAACTCCATCATCCATCTCTATAAAGAAAAAAGAAATGTTATCCTGTGACAATCACAGGGTTGGGGGGCAGGGTGAAAGGGGGACTCTCTTGTTCATTGCTGGCAAGATTCTTGCCAGAGTCCCCTTTAATAGGTTGATCCTTCACCTGGAAGATGGTCATCTACCTGAAGCCAGTGTGGCTTCAGAAAGGGCCTTGCAATCGTCAATATGGTGTTTGCTGCCCATCAACTCCAGGAGTAATGCCAGGAGCAAAACAGAGGTCTGTACACAGCATTCATTGATGACCAAGGCCTTTGATACTGTCAGTCATGAGGGCTGGTGGAAAATCATGGGAAAATTTGGTTTTCCGGAGAAGTTCATCAGTATTGTAAGTCCCTTTTGTGAGGGCACATTTGCACAAGGCTCTTACACTTTTCCAGTCCCCAGTGGGGGCTTCGTGCTTGCTCCCGTGCTTTTTAGTGTAATGTTTTCGGCGATGTTGTCAGATGCCTTCAACAAGAATGAAAATGGAATGAAGAGGAGCTACCACGCTGATGGTAAATTATTTAACTTGATAAGGTTACAAGATAAGACTAAAGTGGAGGGAGAATTGGTACATGACTTTTTGTTTGTGATGCTTGCACACTTAGTGAGGCCTCTGCAGCTGAGATGCAACAAAGTGTGGATCAGTTCTCTGCTGCTTGTGCTCATTTTGGCCTAACAATTAACACCAAAAATTCAGAGGTTTTCCACCAGCCAGCACCGCAACATCCATATGTGGAATCATTGATTACAGCAAACAGAGAAATTTTTAATGCTGTGGATAAGTTCGCTCACCTTGGCAGTGTACTTTCCAGGGATGTCCAAAAAGATGATGAGGTTGACACACTAAATGCCAGAGCTGGCGCAGTGTTTGGGAGGCTCTGAAGGAAAGTATGGGAGAGAAGAGGTATTGCACTGCCTACCCAACTGAAGATCAGCAGAGCCATTGTGCTGATGTCATCGTTGCATGCCTGTGACACCTGGACGGTCTACCAGAGCTGTGCCAAGACACTCGGTTGCTTCCATCTCGACTGTCTTAGGAAGATTCTGAAGATTGCCTGCCAGGATGAGGTACCTGACACTGAGGTCCTTTCTCAAGCTAACCTGCCAAGCAGACTCTAAGTGGAGAGCACAACTCCAATGAGCTGGCTGTGTTGTTCAAATGCCAAACATAAATTTGCCTAAAAGACTCTTTTACAGAGAACTCATACAAGGCAAGTGCCCACAGAGAGGTCGGATGAAGGGATACCAAGATACTTTCAAGATCTCTCTGAAGAACTTTGGAGTTGATTGTGAGACATGAGAGACACCGTCACAGAACTGCCCAGCATGGTGTGCCCACATCAAAGAAGGGCGCTGCGCTCTATGAGCAAAGCAGAATTGCAGTAGTTCAAAAGAAATGCAAGATGCACTAATTCAGAGACATCTCCACTTCACATGTTCATATGGACTCTTTGTGCCCAACCTGTGGTAGAGCTTTCCACACTCGTATCGGTCTCATCAGCTGTAGCTTTGACCTCAACCCAGTGATGTCGCTTTGGTCCTCTCTGAGAATGAAGGATAACAACAAAACATATACAATAAAACACATATATTATATTCATTGTATATTCATGTGTAATATATAGCAATATATTATATTATATTACATAAATACAATAATGTTATATATACTCTATGATACATATTATGCATGGATATATGTATAGTTAATATATATACAATATTATGTACACACATATAGCTATAGCTTGCTACCTATCTATATATTTACATCATTTATAATTTGTAATATAATTTATATAGAGGATAAATTTCCAATTTATCCTCTATATCTGTGTCTTTTGTTTGTACTCAGTTTTTTTGCATGTTGTCTCCCCAGTTAAGCTGCCAGCTCCTTGAGAGCAGGGACTTTTTGCTTTTCTTTCTGTCCCTACCACTTTGCACAATGTCTGGCACATAGTAGGCACTAAATAAATGCTTTTTGACTGACTAAGGTAGGAGTTGGACTAGAAGTCCTCCAAAGTCATTTTGAGCATTGAGAGCCTATGCTCTCTCCTCTCCTTAATTTTGCTTGTACATTATGTATTTTCTTACATGTTACCTCCTCTTAGAAAAACGCGAGCCCCAGGAGGGCAGGGACATTTCATTTTCATATTCTCATGTCTGACTTAGAACAATTCCTGGCACATAGAAAGCATTTGCACGTCTTATTTTTTCCTTTTTTTGGAGTGGGGAAGGCAGTGTAATTGGGGTTAAGTGACTTGCCCAAGGTCACACAGCTAGTAAGTGTGTCAAGTGCCTCCTGACTCCAGGACCTGTGCTCTACTCGCTGTGCCACCTAGCAGCCCCAGCATTTACATTTCTTGAAAATTTGTGGAATTGAACTTCTTTCAAACTTCACAGTCCGAGGTGTGTACATACCCACCCACACACATGCATGCATGCACACATGTGTGCAAATGCACACATAATCCCAATTTTTAAAAAGCATTGGACTCAAGCTGAGATCCTGTCCAGTTGGAGGTCTGATTCCATATTCCACTCTTTACTGTGCCCTGTATCCCATCCCAAATCATGATTATTTGTTGGCCTCCAGTACTTTAATGAAAAAGCCACTTAACCAAAGAGATACAAATATGGACATTTGCAACTAATTGTGTTATTGCTGATCAGTCAGATTTTATTGCAAGTTACATGTTGTGGGCCATGCTAGACAGCTCATAAATTAACCAGTTGTCTGGAAAAATGACATGAGCCTCCAGGATCACATCAATAATTCAATTTAGATTTGGCCAGAAACACCAAAAAAGAAAAAAAAAGAGGAAAAAATATATTAGTGTGATCCTGAAATTGCTACATTCCCCTACTGAGAATGCTTCCTGGATTGGGTATGGGGTTGGGAACAAACCTATTGGGGCAACCACAAAGAGGCTGCTGCAATTCCTGGATTGTAAAATTGCAACCTGGAGTGGCCTTTGGAGAATTCTTCTCTTAAAAACTCACTCTTTCCTCCCTTCCTTGGCAGATGGGCTTCTCTCACTGTTGTATTCATAATTTCTATTTCTTGATTACTTCTGGCGTTCTTCTATAGGGCTCTGCATTCATGGAGGAGCCATGGGTCTCTCTTTTGCAAAGTGCGGTGAACTTCATCGGCCAACCAGGAAAAGGACCAACTGAAAAAGCTTATGAAGGAGCTAAAAGACCCTTAGCAATTAGCCACATTCAGACTAGTTCCTCATTTTTAGCTTCCCAGGAGAGTAGAAATTTCTAGGAGAGCCCAAACTCCCTCTACCAAACCATCCTATATGTTATTACTTAGAGATGGGGGTGGGGGTGGGGGGGCGAGGTGGGGAAGGGTTGTAGATGGATTAGACGATACTTCCTAGGTTATGAGTAAGTAGTTCCCTGTTACCTCTAATACAGATTTCTTTGGCAGTTAAAACCCTTCACAACTTGACTTCAACCTACTTTTCTAGCCATGTTACAGATGTACCTCAGAGATATTGTGGGTTCAGTTCCAAACCACTGCAATAAAGCAAGTCACACAAATTTTTGGTTTCCCAGTTCATATGAAAGTTATATTTACAATATTCTGTGGTCTATTGTGTACAATAGTATTATGTCTAAAAAAAACCAATGTATATACCTTAATTTAAAAATACTTCATTTGCTAAAAAAAAAAAAAGGTGCTAACTATCATCTGGGCCTTCAGGGTGTCATAATCTTTTTGCTTATGGAGGGTCTTGCCTCAGTGTTGATGGCTGCAGGGTGATGGTTTCTGAAGGTTGGAATGGCTGTGGCAATTTCTTAAAATAAGACAGCAAATGAAGTTTGCCCCATGGATTGACTCTTCCTTTAACTCAAACACATAGAAGCCATTGTCGGGTTCTTAATTGTCCTAATTTCAATATTGTGTCTCAGGGACTAGGGAGGCCTGAGGAGAGAGAGAGAGAGAGAGAGAGAGAGAGAGAGAGAGAGAGAGAAAGAGAGAGAGAGAGAGAGAGAGAGAGAGAGAGAGAGAGAGAGAGAGAGAGAGAAGGGGGAAGGACAATTGGTGGAGCAGTCAGAACACACACAACATTTATCTTTAAACTCACTGTCTTATATATGCTTGGTTCGTGGCTCCCAAAACAATTACAAAAGTAACATCAAAGATCACTGATCACAGATCTCCATAACAGATAATATAATAATGAAAAGTTTGAAATATTACAAGAATTGCTAAAAGATGATACGGAGACCTGATGTGAGCACATGCTGTTGGAAAAATGGCGCCAATAGACTTGCTCAATGCAGGGTTGCCACAACTTTTCAATTTGTAAAAAAAACAACGCCAAAACGCAGTATCTATGAAGGGTCCTGAAGTGAAGCACAATAAAGTGAGGTGTGCCTGTAGATATTTCTCTGCTTCGGGCAATCTTCAGGCCAGATAAACTGGCCTTTTTGCTGTTCTTCAAATACAACATTTTACCTTCCATCTCTCTGCTTGTGCACGAGCTGTCCTTAGGGTTGGAATGTGTCCCATCTTTACCTTTACTTCTTAGGATTCCTTGTTTGCTTCAAACCTCAGCCCAAGTCTTTGCTGATCCCCTCAGTTGCTGATGCCTCTCCCTCCCACCCTCCGCTCTCAGTTACCTCAGATTTATTTTGGAGATGTTTTGTATGTATTTATAGGTATGAATGTTGCTTCCCCTTTTTGAATGTAAACTCCTTAAAGGTAGGAACAGTTTCACTTTTATCTTTGCATTCTCCAGCAGGTAGCACAGTGGTAGGCATTTAATAAATGCTCATTGGTTGATTAGCACCAGGATGGATACATGATAGATTGAGACATAGATTTCTCAATTCTTTATTTTGATATCAATAAATTATAATTAGGTAAGTTCCCTTAGTGTGAACCACAAATGATCTGTTTTATAGGGAGCAGGCAGATCTAGAGTCATCTTTGAGTGTTTGAAGGGAGCTCTAGCCCACAGTAAGAAATTGTGAGAACCAAAATTTCAGTCCATCTGTCAGATTCTCACCATCACCAGTTTTCTTCCGCCAATCTCACAGGGTTTCTTCAAAGTCGAGGGTGTGGGCGTGGGGAGGGCTGTTCTACCACATAGGTGCCTTAGCAGCACAGACTCCTAGAGCAGGAAGGAATTGCCGAGGTCATCAACCTGTACCTGAGCAGAAATCCCTCCTTCATCATCCTCTCCAAAGTCTTCACTCCTGTAGTGGAATATATTCTACCATTCAAGGGACCCATACTCCTTTTCTTATTTGACAGGCCTTTAATATTTGAAGATAGCTATCGTGTACTGTTACACCCAAATTGAAGCCCACCATTAATCCCTTTAGACCTTTGTCTTTGACCTTGTCCTATACTCTGTAATGGCTTGGAACAACTTAAGGCACAGTTCTGGGTAGATTGCCCAAGGCTAGTCCCCTGACCCCACCTTTTTCCCTTTAATCAGCATTCTGTATATTTGCCTTTACAACAGCATTATGTGCAAGGATCTGTCCTAGGGTAAAGGCACAAGTTCATCTTAAAGAGGGACCACCCTGTTACCAAATAGGGTCCCCACACCCTGGGTTATGGTGCAGCTGTTCTGCTGACCAAGCTAGGTCAAGCAAGGTCCTTCCACCCGAAACATAGCTGACCAAGCAAGGGGTACAGAGGTCCCCCACCCTTCACCCAGAACATGACCCTGGCCTGTTCTGGGGAATTCCACTGCCCCTTGCCTCATGTCCCTCCACCCTGTACCCTCCACCCTGTTCTACGAAGCTGACCACCCTGGGAGGGACCCCCCTTGTCACAAGATGGTTGTACCCCTGTACCTTTGCTCCATATTCCCAAATTAGCCCTGAGCTACGGATCCAACCAATGGCTGATCTTTGCTTCTGTAGGTCATTGCTTCTGCTAGTGACCCTCCCTCATTGTGTAATTGTGGTTTTTGCCTTTATAAGCCTTGTAGTCCCTCAGTTCGGGACTGCCTGCTTTGAGTATGAACTCCAGGTAGTTGCAAGCTCACTCAATAAATCCACGCTTAAATTTACCATGGAGCCCGGGTCTCGTCTCGCTGTTATTTTCTACACAACAGTACCCTCAAATCTTCTTTTCTAAGCCAAACATCCCCAGTTCCTTCAACTTATCCTCGTAAGTTACTGGCCCTAATCCTCTCCCCATGCTGGTCCCTGCCTTCTAGATGTGTTCCAGCTTATCAGGGACCTTCCTAAAATGTAGTGTCCAGACTTAAAAACAGCTCTCTGGATGTATATCAAGATTATTACTTCCCTTGTCCTGGACACTTCACCTTTATCATTGTAGCCTAATTAAGTTTTTTGGCCATCAGGTCAGACTGTTAACTCATATTGGAAATATGAGTCAACAGTGTGACACAGTGGTGGGGTGGTTTTAATAAACCCCAAAGTCCCCTTCACTTGGCACTATGACAGACTTTTTCACTTTCTGTCTCAGGGACATTTGGACAAGTGAGAGAGTAGGCCAGGAGATGTCCCATCAGCAGCCTTCCTCAGGCTTCAGTCAGCATTTTGGTGACTGTACACTCTGCTAGGAACAGATGGTTATAATAGATGGAAACACTTTCCCCCAAACAGTTACACTACACCCACTGCATTTTTCCTCTGGCTATCCAAGGCAAGCTTGCTACTCTATTTCTTTTGTTTTGTTTTTATGAGATGTACTTGAACCCCAACTGGTGAGAATAGGCTGAAAGTATGAAGATATAAGGCAGGAGATGTGAGGAATGATCTCACCCAGACATCTACATTCTTCAGACTAGATAGACTAGGGCGGGGGGGATTGGACTTGGTGCTGAGCCAATCTAAAAATTATTTATCTTTCAAATGTATCTGATTTCTTGGAGAAATAAATGAGCTTCCTTTATCCTCTGTCATCTGGCCACAGAGCATCAATGTCACAGGAGCAGAAGAAGGAGGCAGTTATTCATCCTTTGAACCTGAGAACTGAGATTTCCCAAAGTTTGAGGTTTCCAAACTTCCTAGCTTTGCTCTTCAAACTCATCCCACTGATCTCTCTCACCATATGTCATATTTCCTCATCAAAGTAAGTCCTTGCCTCCACTCATGATTCACTGGCCACTTACTGTGTTTTCTCTTCTCTATCCTGACTCCCATCACTGTGCCTTGTCAGGATTCCCTTATCTTGTCTCCACTGGTCTTGTTTCTATTTTATTTGTTCTTCTCCGGCTCTACTTTGGACTCCCTGGACTTTGCCACAATGCCTCTGCTCTTCTCTCAACCTGGAGCTTCCCTAGGAGCCTGGGGTTTGTCTCATAAACATCCCTCACCGAGCCAACCTCCTTCTCTCATTGGTGAGTTCCTTCTGGGATCTCCATTTTGGGGAAGGGCCCAGGCTGACCAATTTTTATTCCCTTCCAACTATGCTTCTGAGTCTCCCAGTTTCATCAACGCCATGCCCTCGTGCAGGTAGCTTTCCCCCATCCTTCCTTCCTTTTCAGTTCCCTTTTGTCTGTTGTCTCCCTCCATCAGAAGGTAAGCTCCTAGAGGTTAATTTCTTTTTGTTTGTATTTGTATCTCCAGACCTTAGCTTAGTGCCTGGCATGCAGTAAGCACTAAATAAACAGTTGTTGCTTTGCCTTCAACCTTCAGGTCCAACCTCCACTGACAATCATATTAACATACATATCACAAATTTAGAGCTGTGCGGTCCTTTAGAGCAGCAGTATCAAACTCCTGGGGCAGCAGGGGCCTGAAAAATTCCCCAGATCAAAATGTAATTGGGAAATGTTTAACGGAACAAATGAAAAATACAATAAACCATAGATAATGTTCATCTGGGGATTTCTGAGTCAATATGCCATGGGGATGTGGAGTTTGATCCTATTACTTTAGAGTTCATCTAGCCCAACCCTCTTTTTTATGGATGAGGTGACCGAGGCCCAGAGAGATAGTAAGTAGTTTGCCTAAAGTCATATGGATAGATAGAAAGGGGAGCTGTTTCATGAGTATGAATCTCCTCTTCTCAACTAGACCATCTTCTCCTCAAAGCTAGAGACTACACCTCTAATACTAGTAGGTTCCAAGTTCATAGGGAAGAGGAGGGAGGAAACAAGCTTAATTAAGCACCTACTATGTGCCAAGGCTCAGTGCTTTACAAATGCATCTCATTTGATTCCCACAACAACCCTCTAAGGTCGGTGCTAACCTATCTTTGCAGTTGATACATTTTCCTAATATCAGTTCTATGAGGGAGGCAATATATTTTTCCCATCTCCTTTAATATGTGTAGCTGATCTCCGATTAGAGCTCTTCATTGTTAGAGCAGGGGGCAACCATAGAGTCACTGAGTCAATCTTTCATTTTTCAGAGGAGGAAACCGAGAATGAAAATTACTTGTCCAAGGTCACATTGCAAATCAGTATGCAGAACCTGGATCTCCCGACTCCCAGGCTAGTGCATAGAACCTAACGGGGACATTGGAGTTAGGGATGGGAAGACCTGGGTTTTCTTAGTTTCTTCATCTGTAAAACACGAATCGTAATAATAGCTCATAAGATCGTAGATTGAGGGCTAAAAAGGATCTAGTCCAAACCTCTCATTTTACAGATAAAGACACTGAGACCCAGGGAGGTTAAGTGATTTACTCTAGGCCACACAAGTGGTAAAAGGCAAGAGCAGGATTTGAACCCAGTTCTTTTGGTTCTACAGCCAGAGTTTTTCCGCTGTAATCTGGCCTCCCCTTCCCCCATGGTGATCATTGTGAGCCTCAGATGGGATCAATGGCAAAGCCTGTATAGATGTCCGCAGTCATGGTCATTATTCTTATTGACTGGGCCAGGCCACTTAATTCCTGTGGGCTTCTTAAACTGCCAAGCAGGGGTTATGAAGTACACCAGCCTCCCCATCAGAGTCACTGGGGGGTCAACCAGCTAGATGAAGAATCCTTTGCTGATACCAAAATACCCCTTGTTTTAGTTCCACCCTTTGGGCACCCAAGGAAAGGCTTGCCAAAGTAAATAGCGGAGTCAGGGGCTGGCCGCATGAGCTAATCCCCAACCTTTCCCTGTCCCATCTAAGTCCTGGATTCTGCCCTGTGAGGGCCTCACACTGTGGGAGGCCAAGAGGAAGCTGTGGGTTGTGGCCAAGAGAGTCCACTTCCCCCACCCCATTACTGCCTCAACCACAATTCACACTAAAAAGTTGACTGAGGGTCTGAGCAAGAAGGTTAGACCCCAGCCTAACCCCAGCAGCCTTCACAGAGATGGAACAGGTGAATTTAGAACAAGGGCACCAGCCAGTTTCAAAGGAATCCTTCTCTGACAATAGTGGGAGGTCTAAATGGGGCCAACATCTCCCGTAGCACTTGGCTATCCTGAGATTCCAGGTCCAAGGGGACCTGGAAGTTGGGTGGGATCACCAGGGTTGGATGCTTTCTCCCCTCCAGGCCCTGAAACATTCCCAGCTGGACCTAGGGATTACTTCATTCTTCCTGCAAGACTTTTAAATGCTTCCACTGGGAACTCTTAGACAGTTTTGAGTTAGTACAGTCTGAGCTGAGCTCTGAGCAAGGCCCCACCCTTCACCCTCTGTGGGGTGGAGGAAGTCCCGGTGAGCCGTGGGTCTCCCACCCATGCCCCAGGCAGGACACCCTGTCCCTGGCAGCTTTCCCATAGCCCGGACACTGTTTACAGAAACACAGGCACTTGGTCATTCCAGCCCAGCCCAACCCCACCTCCCCCACTTCCCTGTGAGGCCATAGGGCTGAGGGCTCTGGCAGCTGGAGATGGGAGCAGGACCATGTTTAGTTTATCCTGGGCAGATTAAAGTCTCTTTGACCTGGCAGTCTGGGGCCCCCTCTGCCCAGGCTGTGAAGTCTGGGAAGTTTGTCTTCAGATAGCTGTCAATGATTCTGAGATGTGTAGATTTTGAAAGTTATAGGGGACCTTAGAAAGGATCTAGGACAGCGTCCTCATTTTACAGATGATTAAGCTAAGGACTAGAGCAGTCAAGCGGTCAACCTCCTCTTCTAGGTGCCCAGTAGTCAAACTATTTTCCTGTCTTCAAAGGATAAAGAAATGACAAACTCATTTGTAGTGAGTGAGAAGACTCTCACTCATCTTCCTGAATTCATATCTGATCTCAGACACTTACTAGCTTGTGTGACCCTGGGCAAGTCACTTAACCCTGTGTGCCTCAGTTTCCTCATCTGTAAAATGAGCTGGAAAAGGAAATAACAAACCACTCCAGTGTCTTTGTCAAGAAAAGCGCAAATGGGGTCACTCCTGAAGTGACTGAACAAAACCTGTAGAGGAGAAGCGGCTGCAGAGACCTGGAAAGATCTCCTGAAGAAAGTGGCATTTGGAGAGAGCCTTGAAGGAATTCTAAAAGGTGAATAAGGAGGCAGAATACTGCAGCCTTGGGGGTGAGCCAGTGCAAAGGCAGGTGTGAGGTAGGTGTGTGAGGAACTTCTGTAGGACTGAACCGCAGAGTATGGGCAGGGGTTGGGGAAGGAATGATGTGTAAAAAGACTGGAAAGTTAGGCAGAGCCAAGCTGTGAAAGGTTCTAAATGCCAAACAGAGGAGATCATATTTGTTCCTAGAGGTAATAGGGAGTCACTGGAGTTTAGCGAGTGGGGTGTGTGTGTGTGTGTGTGTGTGTGTGTGTGTGTGTGAAATGGTCAGACCAGTGTTTAGGAAAATTACTTTGGCAGCTACAAGGGGGATGGATTGGAGTGAAGCCAAGCACTAGCAGCCCGGGCCTTTCCTTACCTAAATGAGTTAAAACAAATTAAATGTGAAACCACATAAGCCAGTCCTGGGGCTTTTTGGAGGCAGACAAATCCTCCCTGCAGATAAGGCTAACGGTCAGTACAGTGACTCAGCCTCCTGTGCTGGAGCTGGGAAAGTAACCAGGAACCCTGAGGCTGGGGCAGGAAGAGGCCTTAGGGGAGCCTGGGGACCCTGGGTAGGGGCTGAGCCAGGAGAGCCTCTAGACCAGAGCCTTACTGGGGAACGGCCAACTGGATCTGGAGGCATGACCTTTCACCTCTACTAATCACTGTCTGGTTGACCTGATGGGGAGACTTAGGCTGGAGATAACCTCCCCTGTAGCCAAGACTGGCCCAGTTTGCATTTTAAACACATCCAGGCTTAGAACCATAGAATCAGAATGTTTGAGCTGAAGACTCCTCCTCCAAGAACATGGAGCATAAATACCAGAGCTGGCAGGGACCTGGAGGACCTTAATTTTATAGATGGGGAAATTAAGTTCCAGTGAGGGGACCCTCATCCAGTTCAGGGCATTCCACTACTTTGAGTTAAAGCCTCTTTTTCTCCTATCCATCTACTGCTACTAACCCTGCCCTCCTAAGACTAAACTGTGAATGGATTGGCGGTAAGGGACAGCATATGGAGGGGACTCCTGGCACAGTCATCACAGAGATTCTTGGTTTCAAGTCAAATCAGGAATCACTTAAGAAATGTCCACTACATGCCTGACATAGTTTCATTTGTAGTCACAAATTTGTAGTCACAGGGGGCCTGGGCTTTTCCCCAGCTGTAGTGGGGCTGGCAGCCCCCTTAGTGAAAAAAGTAATGGAATCCCCCTCCGCAATCACTCTACCCTTGAAAGCTCCTCTGGCCCTCATTCTTGGTTATCCCAATATCTTTTTTTCTGTTTGCCCCTTTTCCTGGGTAATGTGGCATAGGGAAGTGTTCAAAAAATGTTTGTCAGTTGGAATTAAACTAAATCCAGGGGATGATCACTATCTCTAGCAGTTTGCTGTTGAAATGCCCCTAGGTTATCTGGCCGAGAAGGAAGATGACCTTTTTCATTTGCATTGATTAAATTCCAAAGACTGCTCAGAAATCCCCTTCTCTTGGAAGCCTTCCCTGATAGCCCCAGTCAGAAGCTGCCTTTTCCTGCTCTGAATATCTATTCCTTCTTGACCGTTTTCTTAAGCATTTATCTCATTCTGCTTTGTATCTGAATTTTCTATATGGGTGTGATCTCCAGGACTAAACTGTGAGTTTGTTGAAGGGAGAGGTTCCTGTGAGTGTCCAAATAGCCTAGGAGGGGGAAGAGGAGGAGGATGTACTCGTTTTTGTTGTTCACTCATTTTAGTCATGTCCATCTCTCTGTGACTCCGTTTGTAGTCACTTCTGGCAGAGGTTTCCTTCTCTAGCTCATTTTACAAATGAGGAAACTGAGGCAGATAGGGTTTAGTGACTTGGCCAAGGTCACACACCTAATAAGTGTCTGAAGCTGGATTTGAACTCGGGTTTTCCTGATTCCAGACCTGGCACTCTATCCACTGTGCCACTTAGCTGCCCGTGGGGTGGGGAGTGGGGGTGTATGATAGCAATAATAAGCTTTGCCCATACATGGTCTTGCCACTTGGGGAGGACCTTCACAGTCACACTATGATGGAGATTTGTGTAGAGACAGAACCTCCTGGAGGGAGAGAGTTCCTGGGGCAGAAAAGATGTGGCCACTGAACCCAGGGCATTGGATGCCAAAGAGATTGACTCAGCTTTGCACCCCATTCCAGGCTCAATCCCTTTGGAAAGGGCTCACAACCGGAGTGGGGAAGCTTGCTTTCCCTCCCCACGGTGGGGCCCTCTTCCCACAACAGGTGAGAGAAGAACCAAAAAAGAAAATAATGAAGTCAGTAGGAAGACAGTGGGTGGCTGTGCAGGCCTTCAGCCAAGACCCAAAGCAGACCCTAGTCCTGGGGACTCCTTCTGTGACCAGTCTCCAGAATGTTAGGAGCAGGGCCTCATCGAGGAAAGTCCTCCAGTGACCTGTACCCCTGTTTTGTTTTGGAGCCTGGGGAGAGTCACATAGCATGTGGGACTAGACGCAGCCCTGGACTGAAATCAAAAGACTTAGGTTGGAATCCTGGCCCTGAAACTTACTAGCTCTGTGACCTGCAAATTATCGCCCTTCTCCGGGCCAGTTTTACCTTCTATTAGATTAAGGGGGTAGGACAGGTTGTATGAGAAATTTTTAGGTCAGTTATAATGCTAAAATATTATGATTCTTTGAGTTTTCCCTAAAGCCCAAGGAAAACCAAGTGAAAAGGCAGCAAAATACTTGTATAAACCAAGACCCCCAAAATGAGAGCTCTTCATGAAACCCTCCCTACCCCTGCAAAGGCTTGTCCATCAGCTCCTCCATGTCCCTCCAGGAGGTACAGCAGGACACAGTTTCAGAACTGGGGGTGGGGGACTTAGTAGACTTCTAGTCTGTGTCTGTCTGTCTGTCTATCTCTCCAAATAGAAAAATGGAGACCCTGGCACTATGCTAAGCCCTGGGGATATAAGTAAGAAAAAGAAAGACAGCCTCCTACCTCAATTTGCTTCCAATATAGCAGGGAAAACAAAGGAAAGGAAGCTGAAAAGTGGAGCAGGGAAGGGGGGAGGAAAAGACACCAGGGCCATGGAATTTAAAACAGGCAGAGCTGCAGGTGGAACGTGGGGAATTACTTGTTCAGTGCTACAGATAAAATTAGTGGCAGAGGTGGAATTAGAATCCAGTGCTCCTGATTTAGAATCCCAGTATTTCAGAGGTAGAATGAGAATCCAGTGCTCCTGATTTAGAATCCCAGTATTTCAGAGGTAGAATGAGAATCCAGTGCTCCTGATTTAGAATCCCAATATTTCAGAGGTAGAATGAGAATCCAGTGCTCCTGATTTAGAATCCCAGTATTTCAAAAGTGGAATTAGAATCCAGTGCTCCTGATTTAGAATCCTAGTATTTCAGAGGTAGAAATAGAATCCAGTGCTCCTGATTTAGAATCCCAGTATTTCAGAGGTAGAACTAGAATCCAGTGCTCCTGATTTAGAATCCCAATATTTCAAAAGTGGAATTAGAATCCAGTGCTCCTGATTTAGAATCCCAGTATTTCAGAGGTAGAATTAGAATCCAGTGCTCCTGATTTAGAATCTCAATATATCAGAGGTAGAATTAGAATCCAGTGCTCCTGATTTAGAATCTCAATATTTCAGAGGTAGAATGAGAATCCAGTGCTCCTGATTTAGAATCCCAATATTTCAAAAGTGGAATTAGAATCCAGTGCTCCTGATTTAGAATCCCAATATTTCAGAGGTAGAATGAGAATCCAGTGCTCCTGATTTAGAATCCCAATATTTCAGAGGTAGAATTAGAATCCAATGCTCCTGATTTACAATCCCAATATTTCAGAAATGGAATTAGAATCCAGTTCTCCTGATTTAGAATCCCAATATTTCAGAGGTACAATGAGAATGCAGTGCTCCTGATTTAGAATTCCAATATTTCAGAGGTGGAAGGGACCCTGATAAATAGTCATTGATCTTCTTGAGGAGCTCTGATGCCAGAGAGCTCACTAGCTGCCAAGGCCACGCATTCCAATAGCTCTGATTCTTAGGAAGTGTTTCTAAAATATGCCTCTCTGCAATTTCTACTAGTTGGTTCTAGCCAAGCAGAGTATGACTAATCTGTCTTCTATATGCCAACCATTCAAACCACATCCCCTGTAAGTCTTATCTCCCTTCCCAGTTCCTTGGTCAGATTCTCGTATGACATGGTCTCCAGTGTCCTCATCTTCCTGGTCACCCTCCTCTTGGCCAGTAACCAGGACTCTTTCTAACATACCACACTGTATCGGTCGTGTCCTTTGATTTATTTTTCCAATGATTGTGCCCTTTGCAATGGAGAGCCAGCCTAGACTGCAGGAGTGTGACCAAGACTGGAAAGTGTGGCCAAGGGTGCCAAAATTTCCAACAATGGGAAAAAAAATCTTTTTAAAGAATTGGGAGAGACACCATTATCAGTAGTTTAAATCTTTCATATTACTTCCTGACTAATCTTCTGTGTAATGGGGCTATTGTAGGAAACAGCAGGAACCTGCTTCTTGGAGGAGCTCTCCTACCACATGAGTGGAAGCACCCTCTTTCCATTGGCTATGGAGCTGGAACAGGCTGCATCTTTTAAAAACACTATCCTGGGAGAGTTTCCTGCTCTTTTTGGTGGTGTCCCAAAGCACAGGCACTACAAACTGAGCTGTGTGTGGGGAAAGTCTCCCCCCGTCCCCAGCCCAACACTTTTAGGCCCCATGCCTCCAAAAATGGACTTGGAGTTTTGTGCTGTTCATTTATCCTTTTCAGTTCTAGGTGCAAGTTCAGGTGGTGGAGTCCCTGGACCCAGGACCTCTAGCCATGTTTGGTTGGTTGTTGTCCCTTGTTCTCAAAGAGGACCAAAATGATATCACTATGTTGGGGTCAAGGTACAATGTGTTTGACTGACTGATCAGACCAGTACGAGCTCAGAAGGCTCTATCACAGGTTGGCCACAAATAGTCCATGTGAACACTTGAAGTGGAGATGTCTCTAAATGTTCACATCTCATGTTTCTTTTGAGTTACTACAATTCTGCTTTGCTCATAGAGCATAGCACCTTCTTTGACACCATGCTGGGTGGTCCTGTGCCAACGTCTCCCATGTCTCACAAGCCGTGATAATCTTGGAGGCAAGATTCCAAACCAGATGTTGCTGCCAGCCCATTAGGGAAGCCCCAAGAAGCCGAGGTACCAGGACTTCAGCCCAAGGGTCTTTAGACTTGGCATTTTGTAGAACCATAAGAAATGAGTTAAGCAATGACCCTAATATTTCTCTCCAGTTCTCTCCAGAGACTGAAGTCATATAAAAGACATATAAAAGATTATGCCCCCAAGTGTTGAAAGAGGGGTGTGTGGATGTTCATATGTTTGTTCTTTTTTTTTTTAAGTAAATGTTCTTTTGTAAAAGCTAATGTGGGGGGCGGGGGGCAGCGGAGCCAAGATGGTGGCTGGAAAGCAGGGACTTGCTTAAGCTCCCCCGCCAGGTCCCTCCAAACACCTATAAAAATGGCTCTGAACAAATTCTAGAGCTGCAGAACCCACAAAATAGCAGAGGGAAGCAGGGTTCCAGCCCAGGACAGCCTGGATGGATGCTGGGAAGGGTCTATCACATGGAGCTGGGAGCAGAATGGAGCAGAGCCCAGCATGGCCCGCGACAGGACCAACTAGATCAGGAGCCCAGTGGAACAGGCCATAGGGCCCTGAATCATTGAGCTGTGGCAGTTACTAGACTTCTCAACCCACAAACACCTAAGACAACAGAGAAGGTTAGTGGGAAAAGCTGCTGGGATAGAGTGAAAGGAGTTTGCGGTGGGCCACCGCCCGGGGGGCAGCAGAGGTGGTGCAGCTCTGAGGCTGCTTCCAGAGCTACAGCTGCAGTTGCTTCTGGCCACAGGCCCACCTGGTGGGAGGAATTAAGTGGTGGATTAGAGTGGGAGTGCAAAGCCTGCTTTGCCCTGCCTGAATCTGGGACTAAATCCCCGTTGTCGGTTCTTGGGGTCGAAGGAGCGCTGGTGTGGCAGAGCTTGCTGTATAGAAGTAGCTCTGAAAACAGCAGCACAGCCCCTCAAGCTTGGGACAAAATACTCTCTACTCTACAAGCAGTCACACAGTGACAAAAAGCTCAAAGGTCAAGTAGTTGGCTGGGAACATGAACAGGTAGCAAAAACGATCTCAGATTCAGACTCAGACTTTGGAATCTTTTTTTGCTGACAAAGAACACCAAAACATACAGCCGGAAGAAGTGAACAAAGTCAAAGAGCCTACATCAAAAGCCTCCAAGAAAACTATGAATTGGTCTCAGGCCATGGAAGAGCTCAAAAAGGATTTAGAAAAGGAAATTAGAGAAGTAGAGGAAAAATTGGGAAGAGAAGTGAGAGTGATACAGGAAAATCATGAAAAACAAGTCAATAACTTGCTAAAGGATACCGAAAAAATTACTGAAGAAAATAACACCTTAAAAAATAGACTAACTCAAATGGCAAAAGAGCTCCAAAAAGCCAATGAGGAGAAGAATGCCTTGAAAGGCAGAATTAGCCAAACGGAAAAGGAGATCCAAAAGACCACTGAAGAAAATACTACCTTAAAAATTAGATTGGAGCAAGTGGAAGCTAATGATTGTATGAGAAATCAAGATATTATAAAACAGAACCAAAGGAATGAAAAAATGGAAGACAATGTGAACTATCTCATTGGAAAAACCACTGACCTGGAAAATAGATCCAGGAGAGGTAATCTAAAAATTATTGGACTACCTGAAGGCCATGATCAAAAAGAGAGCCTAGACATCATCTTTCAAGAAATTATCAAGGAGAACAGCCTTGATATTCTAGAGCCACAGGGTAAAATACAAATTGAAAGAATCCACCAATTGCCTCTTGAAAAAGATCCCACAAAGAAAACTCCTAGGAATATTGTCACCAAATTCCAGAATTCCCAGATCAAGGAGAAAATACTGCAAGCAGCCAGAAAGAAACAATTTGAGTATTGTGGAAACATAATCAGAATAATCCAAGATCTTGCAGCTTCTACATTAAGAGATCGAAGGGCTTGGAATGCGATATTCCAGAGGTCAAAGGAGTTAGGATTAAAACCAAGAATCACCTACTCAGCAAAACTGGGTATAATGCTCCAAGACAAAATATGGACTTTCAATAAAATAGAGGATTTTCAAGCTTTCTCGGTGAAAAGACCAGAGCTGAATAGAAAATTTGACTTTGAAACACAAGAATCAAGAAAAGCATGAAAAGGTAGACAAGAAAGAGAAATCATAAGGGACTTACTAAAGTTGAACTGTTTTGCTTACATTCCTACATGGAAAGATGATGTGTGTAATTCATGAGACCTTTCTCAGTATTAGGGTAGTTGAAGGGAATATACATATATATAGACAGAGGGCACAGGGTGAGTTGAATATGAAGGGATTATATCTAAAAAAATAAAATAAAATTAAGGGATGAGACAGGAATATATTGAGAGAGGGAGAAAGGGAGAGATAGAATAGGGTAAGTTATCTCACATAAAAGTGGCAAGAAAAAGCAGTTCTGTAGGAAGGGAAGAGGGGGCAGGTGAGGGGGAAATGAGTGAATCTTGCTCTCATTGGATTTGACTTGAGGGAATAACATACACACTCAATTGGGTATCTTACCCCCACAGGAAAGAAGGAGGAAGGAGATAAAAAAGAAGCAACAATAGAAGGGAGGGAAGATAGGGGGAGGAGGTAATCAAAAGCAAACACCTTCAAAAAGGGACAGGGTCAAGGGAGAAAACTGAATAAAAGGGGACAGGATAGGAGGGAGCAAAATGTAGTTAGTCTTTCACAACATGAGTATTGTGGAAGAATTTTGCATAATGATGCACGTGTGGCCCATGTTGAATTGCTTGCCTTCTTAAGGAGGGTGGGTGGGGAGGGAAGAGGTGAGAGAATTTGGAACTCAAAGTTTTAAAAGCAGATGTTCAAAAAAAAGTTGTTTTTTGCATGCAACTAGGAAACAAGATATACAGGCAATGGGGCATGGAAATCTATCTTGCCCTACAAGAAAGTAAGGGAAAAGGGGAAGGGGGGGAGTGGGGTGACAGAAGGGAGGGCTGACTGGGGAATAGGGTGATCAGAATACATGCCATCTTGGAGTGGATGGGAGGGCAGAAATGGGGAGAAAATTCGTAATTCAAAATCTTGTGGAAATCAATGCTGAAAATTAAAAATATTAAATAAATAAATAAGATTTCTTAATTAATAAAAAGCTAATCTGCCTGCTGATGGCTAATTAGAAATGGGATGCAGGGGACCCCTAAAACTAGGAGGAAACAAGCGGTGGAGGCTTTAGCCAATGGCAGGGACATCCCAAAGCTCCTGAAGGGTGCCGGAGGCCACTGGGGGAGGGGTGAATTGTAACACACATGGCTTTTCTGCTGTGAGGGTGGTCACTGTTACATCTGCATCAATGCAGCTCCACCACTTACTCCCTGGGTGACTTTGGATAAGTTATTTAACCTCTTTGGGCCTCAGTTTGCTCATCTGCAAAATGGAGGGGGGTTAGGCTAGATGATTTCTAGCTTTAAATCTACGATCCCATAACACTATTATCCCATTTCTCAGCCAAAAACAAAATGTTTAATGGTTCGTTATTGTACGAATGATGTATGATGTCGTGTTCCTCTTCCTACCATTCAGTGCCCTCTACGAACTGGTGCTGTCCTGCCTTTCCAGCCTCATCTCCTCTCACTGCCCTGGCCACCTCTTTCATGCTCTGCCCTCCATATCTTTGCTCATGCTGTTCCCTGCGCTTGGAATATCTCCCTCTATTTACGTATTGAATTTCTGGCTAATCCTTTAAAGGTCGTCCCAAATACCACATTCCCCGATCCAGCACCTACTGCAACTTAAGGAACTGAATTGAATTTCCCTGGAGTAAGTTCTTTCTTAGACCTCACATAGCACTTTGCACTTTCCCGGTGCATTCATTCTCGTGTGACATTTTATAATCTAGTTATCTCTGTTCACATTGTTTCCTACTAAACTCTGTGGTGCCTAGCACAGTGGTCTGCACACTGTGGGGGCTTAATAAATGTTTATTGAGTTGAATTACTGTGAAATGTTTTTTTAAATAGTTTTCCTGCTTGAAATCAGGAGATTCTGTCTGTTACAAGTAGAAAATTTCAAAAGATCCCAAAACAAAACAAAACAGAAAAACCAGCAGGAGCTCAAGGACTTTTCCTGCCGTCTGCACTAAAGAAGAATTATTGGGCTCTCTGCCCAGACTATCCTAGCCCTTGAACCAGAGCGTCATCTTCACTGCATGCTTGGCCTTCATGGCCCAGTGGAAACAGTGAAAAGTGGGATCAGAGGACCTGGGGTCAGTTCCTAGCTCTGCCTCTTACTTTGTGTGACCTTGGACAAGTCTTTCCATCTCCTCGGGCCTCGATTCCCTTACTTGTAAAATGGGGTGGCCTAGATGGCCTCTGAGGTCCCTTTTATCTATGACCCAATGATCTCTTGGATCCCCTCATACTGACTATAAATTTTTGGATGGAACAAAGATGTCCCCACTTATTGCCTTTGGCCCTTCCCAGAATGATTGGGGAAGTTGCTTTCCTTATGAATCCCCCCAAATCTTATCCATAGACTAGAAAAATTTGAAGTGAGGAGAGGCAGATATAATTCTAGCCTGATGTGCCTCTTGGAGATAGGAGAGATTGCCCAGTCTTTGTGGTCCTGGATCCCATACTCCCCACCCTCCATTTTGGCGACCATCCGTGTACCCTACCACTATATCACCCTCCTCTTAGTTTCCTCAGAGGTGATGGGCTAGACCTCAGATCATATATATCCATTTTACTGACAAGCTGAAGCTGTATATTGACAACGCATGCGTGTATATACTACATGAACAATACCTATTGTATTCCTCCAGTAGAATTTGAGATCCTTGAAGTAAAAAAAGACCTAAATATAGGTCTTTGTATCTCCATGTTCTTAACATGCCAATGGTTCTGTGATTTCATCAAGTTTGGATTGTAGAGCTGGAAGGGCCCTCAGAGGCCATCTGGTCTACCCCATTTTACAAGTAAGGGAATTGAAGCCCAGGGAGGCTAAGTAAATTGTCCAAGGGTCAGAGGTGGGATTTGAACCCAGGTCCTCTGGCTCCAGGGTACCAGAGTTCATTTCACTACTCCATGTTGGATGTTCCCTCCAACTCAATGCATCATGACTCATTCCTATCTGTATATTTAGTATGACTTTTATCCACACTCTGTAACCATGGCTTTGCAGATCAAGGTACCAAGACTTTATTAAGCATTTACTCTATGGAACTGAATTCTGAATGTAGCCCTGAAGAAGTCATTTCAGTTCCTTGAGTTTTTGTTTCTTCATTTGTAACACATGGCGAACAATGTCAGTGTATACAAGGCTGTTTCACAGAAAGCGCTTGTAAACCTTAAAGCACCGTATGATTGTGATTTGGACATTTTCAAATTCACCTAAGTGTTAGAAATAGCAACCACTCCTACCCATTTCAACCTGTGCTTTATGGGTTTACTTTGTGAAAAGAGCACTAGCTTTGTAGTTGAGTCCTAGGTTTATGTCCCTTCTCTGCCACTTAACTATGGAGAAGTCCCTTCTGCACTCTGGTCCTCAGTTTACTTCTCTGTCTGTAAGGTCCCTTTGAGCTTTGAATTCTAGCATGCTCTGATTTCTGAGAGTCAACTACTCTAGCCTTTAATTCCAAACGGGACCCTACCAATGACACAGAACATGAACAATGACTTTGAAGAAATGCTTAATAAAGTCTTGGTACCTTGACCCGCAAAGCCACAGTTATGGAGTGTGGATAGAAGTCATATCCAGGTAGGAATGAGTCATGATCCATTGAGTTGAAGAGCAATGACTTTGAAGAAACAATTATCCATTAAAATCCATTGGAAGGAAAAAAAAATCTATTAAAACTTCAAGGGAAATACTTTGCTATGGATTAGATTTTCTTGCCAACTAGGATAAATCAGTAATTTCCCCTTGACATTTGAAGAAATCCAGAAAGAGAGTTCCATCCTCTTTGGGTGGACCTGCCCATTTCATTACAGAAATTTCCCAAAACGTGCTGATGAACTAGCAAAGTACGTGTGTGTGTGTGTGTGGGTGGGTGGGTGGGGGGCATCTCATACCCCTCTGATGGCCCTTATTTTATACTACCTATATTTATTATATTATTATCAATATATATTATAATACTATATTATTTTACACTATACTATAGTGATTTGGGTACATATCTTCAAGGCAGTCCAACAAGCATTTATTAAGTACATACTATGTCTCAGACACTGCTAGGTGCTAGGTGTAAAAAGAAAAACTCTACAGAAAAAGATTCCTGTCTTCTTGTTGTTCAGTTGTTTTCAGTCATGTCTGACTCTTGTGACTCCATTTGGGGTTTTCTTGGTAAAGATACTGTAGAGGTTTCCCATTCTTCCTCCAGCTCATTCTATAGATGAGGAAACTGAGGCAGACAGGGTTTAGTGACTTGCCCAGGGTCACACAGCTACTAAGTGTCTGAGGCCAGATTTCAACTCAGGAAGAGGAGTTTTCCTGACTCCAGGCCTCCCTTTGAGAAAAATATTCCCATCTTTAAGGAGGGATTATTTTGTTGGTTTTATCCCCTCTAGTAAACTGTCAACTCCCTGAGGACAAGGATCCGATCTGATGGCCGCCACTGGGTCCAGCAGAAGACTTTGACCATAGTAGATACTTTGAACGAATGAAAGAAATGAGGAGAAAGAAAGACATGGTGTAGTGGGAAAAGTATCAGATTTGAAGTTGGAGAACCTGGATTCTGCTACATATGACATCTGTAATCTTGAGAAATTCCCCTTCCTGGTTTTCCATTTCCTTGTATGTAACATAATAGGGTAGGACTATGTGGTCTTTAAAGTCCCTTTCAGCTCTTTGCCCTATAAGTGTTTACTTGGTCCCTGTTGTGGTAGCCAGCATCCCTTCTGAGCCTGTTGTGAAATCTCTCTCTGGGGAAGGTTCTCCCCAACTCTTCAGAGCCCCCAACCTGTTGAGTGGCCTTAGAGTGGGAAGGGGAGTAAGAAGATAACAAAGGTTTCCAGAGCCCCATGTTTCTTCAAATGTCTGAGGAATATCACCGATAACAACAGGCTCCGTCAGATGAGGGCCATGGGATCCCAGGCCTCTCTTGGTTAAAAGGGGAAAATACGATATTGGCTGCAGGCTGATATGGGGAGGAAAAAAGTTGACATTAAATCAAGAATTGAAAGGCAATTTCAGTGCTTTAAACGAAATTTCCGAGCCTGGGAAACAATTATGCATTAAAATCCATTGGAGGGAAAAAAATCTATTAAAACTTCAAGAGAAATACTTTGCTATAAATTAGATTTTCTTGCCAAACAGGATAATTCAATAATTTCCCCTTGACATTTTAAAGATTGTTCTTTCAGGGGACTTAGAAGACTTTGATCTTGGGAATGATTCACTCCCAAGAAAAGACGAAGTTGGGCAGCTTGGTTACTAGTCAAGAGGCTCCTAGCCTACTTCTTTCCGGGTGGTGTGGAGAGGAGGGGGAGGGGCTATGAGGAGGCTGAGCCGAAATCTCTGAGCCTTGGCATCATTCTCTGCCAAAGCTATTGAGAAGGATAAAGTGCCTTGCACACTCTGCCAGGGCTCTACCCTGTGATATACAAGGCCCCCCACCCCACTGGGGCCCTGGTCTTGGGAAACAATTTGGAGAAGATTTTATCTTACAGGTCAGGGATGTCCCCAAACATCTCAGTTTCCCAAAGGAAGCTGTTATCGAGAAATGGATCTAAGTCCTTCCAGAAGCAGCTAGGTGGTGCAAGTGGATAGAACACTGGACCTAGAGTGGAGGCCCCAAGTTCAAATTCAGCCTCACAAATGTGTAAATGGGGATAAAATAAGTACCTACCTCCCAGGCTTGTTGTGAGGATCCAATGTAAAGCTAGTAGGTGCCTGGAACAAAGTAAGTGCCATGTGAATGTTAGCCTCTTCTTCATAGTCCATACCAGTCTCATATGCCCCATATGTTGTTGTTCAGTCATTTCAGTCATGTCCCACTCTTTGTGGGTCACACAGCTAATAAGTGTCTGAGGCCATTCGGGGTTTTCTTGGCAAAGATACTGGAGGGGTTTGCCATTTCCTTCTTTGGCTCGTTTTACAGATGAAGAAACTGAGGCAGAGTTAAGTGACTTGCCCAGGGTCACACAGCTAGTGAGTGTCTGAGGCCAGATTTGAACTCGGTAAGATGAGTCTTCCTGACTGCAGACAGGCATTCCATCCATTGCATCACCTAGCTGCCCATGTCCCATATACCTGTGATCATAAGGTCATAGGATCGTGGAACTAAAGCTGGAAGGGTCGTCGCATCATTTCACAGATGAGGAAACTGAGGCTCAAAGTGGCAGAACTCAGAGTTGAACTCACAATGTATGATTCCCTGGCCCTGGGGTGAAGAATTTCATTGCTTTGGGGTAGCTAGGTGGAGCAGTTAGTAGAGCACGGGCCCTGGAGTCAGGAGGACCTGAGTTCAAATGTGACCTCAACCACTTGACACACTTACTAGCTGTGTGACCTTGGGTAAGTCACTTAACCCCAATTGCCTTGCCTTCCCCCTTCAAAAAAGAAAAAAAAAATAGAATTTCATTGCTTTGTGAAAGAGGAGAATCATTCCTTTGCCCTAAACTTACCCCTTCTGCCCCCAAGGGTGGTTCAAGTGTCACTGGTTCCTAAAGTCCGGCATAATGGTTAGAATGCTAGACCTAGGCCCAGGGAGACCGGCCTTAAATCTGGGCCCTGAAGTTTACTACATGTGTGACCCCTGGCATGTTCTCTAGCTTTCCTGGGCATTGGTGTGAATGATAATGCCCGCAGCCCCCACCTTACAAAGTGATTGGGAGGCTCGAGTGAGGGTGATGGTTGTAAAGTATTTTATAAATGTTAAAAGACGCCATGCATGCCGGTTGTCACGGTTATTACCTCCTGTTTGTGATTCTCGAACATAAAATCCACTCCCCCCTCTCAAACTTTCTACCTCCAGACTGAGAAGGCCAAATTGAATCTCAAAGTGCCTAACAGTCCCAACCCACCCCCACCCCCACCCCCGCCCCGGGTCATCCAAAGCTATCCTTGTTAAACTCTGCCAGAGCATTAGTCCAGGGGATGTGCAAATGGACAAAAAGCTGAGAAACGCAAGGGAGGGAAACTGAGCCAGGGTGGTGCTAGGTTCTCCCCCCTGCTCTGCTATCATGGGACCTTGGTCGTGTCCTCTGGTCTTCTTGTTTCCTCTCTGCAAACCTGGGGAAACCATGCCTGATTGATAAACAAGGTCACAGACTAGGAAATGTAGCACCAGCAGAGAGGCTGTAAGCACACTGGAGCAAAGGGACCCACCGCCCAAAATAAAAATATAGCGCCTCCCTCCGGGTGACCGGAACATCATCCCAACCCTTTCTTTTGTTACCAGTGTCGGATGAGAATACCCTCATCGCCTAGAAATAATAGGGACATTGGAGACCTAGGAGCTCCCCAGGAACACATAAATCCCCCTAGGAAGCAGCCAGGTGGTTCAGTGGGTAGAGCGCCGGGCCTGGAGTCAGGAAGGCCAGAGTTTGAATGGGGCCTCAGACACTTGCTAGCAGTGTGACCCTGGGCAGGTCACTTAACCTCTGTTTGCCTCAGTTTCCTCATCTGTGAAATAGGAATCATCATAGCGCCTGCCTCACAGGGCTGCTGTGAGAATTAAGTGAGATGATAATTGCTTCTTCACGCATAGTGCTATATAAATGTCAGCTACGATGGTGGGGGATGATGACGATGATGAAACGTCCGACCTTCAGCTTTGCTGGGCAATGAAGCAGATGGATTCCGGTGCCTGCACAGACCTGGAACTGGGAGTCAGGAGACCTGACTAGCTAGATGACCTTGGACAAGTCATTCAACTACTCTCAGCCTCAGCTTTTGCGTCTGTAAAGTGGGGCTAATGGTATCACCTCCCTCCCAGGGTTGTTATAAGAATCAAAGGAGGTAATGTAAATCTTAAAGCACTACATAAACGGCAGCTGTTATGATTAAGGCTTTACATTACATTAGTTGATAGGCAATATTAATATTATTCATGGTCAAGTAGTCAGCCCATGAGCATTCATGAAGCACCTACCATGGCACTGGGGACACAAAGAAAGCCAAAAAGCAGTCCTTGCTTCTGAGGATCTCACAGTCCAAAGCTTATTATTAAGCAAAGACTTGCAGGAATGGGATTAAGTGTTAGGAGGATCAGGGAGCTGGGGACCTCAATTCGTCAAATGTTTATCAAACAATGACTTTGTACAAGATAATATGAAACACTACTGCTTTTGAAGAAGTTGCATTCTAATGTCGAGGTTTGGCATGTGTGCAGAAAAGTATAATACAAGGAAGGACTTCCAAGGGAGAGGAGAAGTCCAGACAAATTGCTCTAAGAATATATTCAGAGAGAGAGAGACAGAGACAGAGAGAGAGAGATGAGAGAGAGAGAGAGACAAGAGAGAAAGAGGGGAGAGAGAGAGAGAGAGAGAGAGAGAGAGAGAGAGAGAGAGAGAGAGAGGGAGGGGGGGGGAGAGAGAGAGGGAGAGATGGGGGGGGGGAGATGGGAGATGAGAGAGGGGGAGAGAAAGAGAGAGAGAGAGAGAGAGAGAGAGAGAGAGAGAGAGAGAAGAGAGAGACAAGAGAAAGAGAGACATAGACAGACAAGACGGACAGACAGAGAGACAGAGAGTGGCTTTCAACTGGAAGGGTCAGGGAAGAATTCATACAGGAAGTGGCATTTGTACTGTCTTTAAAAAAAAAGCAACTAACTCTTGAAGGAAGATGATTCAGAAAGTTTTAGATGAGGAGACCAAGGGCATTCTGAGGTTGGGGCGGGGGTGGGAGATGGCCTGTGCAAATAAATGAATGTAGGAGATGGTGTGTGTGGTCAAATTTGTTAAGGATGCAGAATGCGTGAGGGAAGTGGCATGAAGTAACACTGGAAAAATAAGCTGGGGCCACACTGTGGAGGGCCCTAACTATCGGGCTAATGGATCTGCATTTTCTCCTGAAGATAATAGTGAGCCACTGAAGATTTTTGACCAGAGGAGTAGCATGGTCAGAACTGTGTGCACATGAGGAAGATTGTTTTGGTCGCTCTGTGAAGGATGATTTAGAGAGGGTAGGCACCGGAATCAGCAAGAACAACTGGGAGGCTCTTCAGAGAAGTGGGGATGAAGGCCTGATCTAGAAGAGAGAAGAGCTGAAAAAGGATCTGGAAGGAGGCCAGATGCACCAGACTACTGAAGGCTCACTTCCTCTCCACATTCTCCTCGACTAGAGTACAGGAAATGACTAATTGTACCTACCACTAGGTTGGGAGTTTCAAATAGGAACTAGTCTATCTTAGGGAGGGAGGCACCTGAAAGAGAGGGCATTTTTAAAGGGAAAGGAAGCTAATTGAAAAATGGAGGCCTGGCTATGGTTGTCATTTGTTTAACAGAGTCTTCCTTTGTTACCCGGCAATTCAGAGTGGTCCCCAAACCTCATTTACATAACTACCTTGAGGAGACTTATTGAACAAAGTCAATCCAACTTCATTTTCTCCCATTTGGATGAAAGTTACTAACTTATCCTGGGCTGCCCATGGTGGGTGGAGGGAGAGAAAGTGAGGGAGTAGAAGGGACAACCAAAGGGTTATTACAAAGTGACCTGATATGTTGGGAAGTGTCAATTCAATGTAAACTTTAAAACTCTTTAAACACTTTTAAAAATGTGAGTTTTGTGTGTTAAGCACATGCTGTGTATAAAGCACTGTATTAGCTTCTGGAAGCAATACTAGGAATATCTAATATAGTTAAAATTAGAAGGGAAACTTTGCAGCAAGTTTCATTGATAAAAGTCTCATATCCAAGATCTATAAGGAACTGATTCAGATATATAAGAATAAGACACATTCCCCAATACATCAATGGTCAAAGGTAGTGTTCAAAGGAAGAAATCCACACTGTCAAAAATGATATCAAAAATGCTCCACATCACTAATAATTAGAGGAATGCAAATTAAAATATTTAATTAAAATTGAGGTTCTACCTCACACCTGTTATACTAGAAAGTATGACAAAAGAGGAAAATAACAAATATTGGAGAGCCTGTGAGAAAATAGACAACCAAGTATACCATTGTAAATTGGTCTAGACATCCTGGAAAGCAATTGGGAGCTATGTCAAAAAATTTACTAACTTGAATCTACCTTTTGACCCAGCTATAGACACTCACTAGGGCCTGTACCCCAGAGTTCAAAGAAGAGGAAAAAAGACCCACAGGTACAAAAATATTACTAGTAGATCTTTCCCTGGTACCCAAAAATTGAAAACTAAGGGGATGTCCTCCTATTGGAGAATGGCTAAGCAAATTATGGCTTATGAAACCAACGGAATATTATTATGCCTTAAGAAATGATTCCAGAGGAAACTGGAAAGACCTCTATGAATTTACATAGATCAAAGTGAGCAGAACTAGGAAAACAATTTATGGAATGACAACATTGTACAGCAAAACTTTGGAAAGCTATAGAACTGTGGTCAATGCACTGAATAATAAACCATGAGTTCAGAAGAATGTATATGAAACAAGCCACTCTCCTCCTTCCAGAGAGCTTGAGAAGCAGAGAGAGACATACATTTTCTCCAGTGTAGCCAATGTGGGAATTTGTTTTGCTATATTAGGCATGTTTATTATGAGGATTTTATTTTTCCTTGTTTTCTTGTTTCGTTCAATGGGAACGAGGCAGTGAGAAAGACAGATTATAAATGAATTTAAGTGATATATGTAAAGTGTGTTGCAAACTTTAAGATATATGCACATTTACATGTATAGCTACATAAAGCTATTGTCATTATTATAAATAAATTTATATTTAAAAAGAGAGAGAGAGAAAGTTTAGATAAGATGTAGCCTATGTGCTCAAGTAGTTTATAGTTTGGAACTGCTCAGCTAGTTCCTTTGTCAGCTTTATCCAAAGCTTCTCTCTCTCTTGAAGTCCCAGGGATGGTGTTTCTGGATTTTCCCATTTTGACCTGGAGTCATAGAATCTTTTTTGTTTTAAATTTATTTAATTTATTTAATAAATTTAGTTTTCAGCACTGATTTTCACAAGAGTTTGAATTACAAATTTTCTCCCCATTTCTACCCTCCCACCCACTCCAAGATGGCATATATTCTGGTTACCGCATTCCCCAGTCAGCCCTCCCTTCTGTCACCCCAGTCCCCTCCCATCCCCTTTTCCCTTACTTTCTTGTAGGGCAAGATAAATTTCTATGCCTCGTTGCCTCTGTATCTTATTTCCTAGTTGCATGCAAAAAACTTTTTTTTTTGAACATCTGTTTTTAAAACTTTGAGTTCCAAAGTCTCTCACCTCTTCCCTCCCCACCCACCCTCCCTAAGAAGGGAAGCAATTCAACATAGGCCACATGCATATCACTGTAAAACCCTTCCACAACACTCATGTTGTGAAAGACTAGCTATATTTTGCTCCTTCCTAACCTATCCCCCTTTATTCAATTTTCTCCCTTGACCCTGTCCATTTTGGAAAGTGTTTGTTTTTGATTACCTCCTCCCCCTATCTGCCCTCCCTTCTATTGTCCCCCCTTTTTATCTTCTTCTTCCTTCTTTCCTGTGGAGTAAGATACCCAATTGAGCTGTGTATGTTATTCCCTCCTCAGGTCAAATCTGATGAGAGGAAGATTCACTCATTCCCCCTCACCTGCCCCCTCTTCCCCTCCTACAGAACTGCTTTTTCTTGCCACTTTTATGTGAGATAATTTACCCCTTTCTATCTCTCCCCTTCTCCCTCTCTCAATATATTCCTCTCTCATCCCTTAATTTTATTTTATTTTTTTAGATATCATCCCTTCATATTCAACTCACCCTATGCCCTCTGTATATGTGTGTGTGTGTGTGTGTGTGTGTGTACAATATGCATATTCCCTTCAGCTACCCTAATACTGAGGTCTCATGAATCATACACATCATCTTTCCATGTAGGAATGTAAACAAAACAGTTCAACTTTAATAAGTCCCTTGCAATTTCTTTTTCTTGATTACCTTTTCATGCTTCTCTTGATTCTTGCGTTTAAAAGTCAAATTTTCTATTCAGCTCTGGTCTTTTCACTGAGAAAGCTTGAAAGTCCTCTATTTTATTGAAACTCCATATTTTGCCTTGGAGCATGATACTCAGTTTTGCTGGGTAGGTGATTCTAGGTTTTAATCCTAGCTCCATTGACCTCTGGAATATCATATTCCAAGCCCTTCGATCTCTTAATGTAGAAGCTGCCAGATTTTGGGTTATTCTGACTATGTTTTCACAATACTCAAATTGTTTCTTTCTGGCTGCTTGCAGTATTTTCTCCTTGATCTGGGAGCTCTGGAATTTAGCGACAGTATTCCTAGGAGTTTTCTTTTTGGGATCTATTTGAGGAGGCAATTGGTGGATTCTTTCAATTTGTATTTTACCCTGTGGCTCTAGAATATCAGGGCAGTTCTCCTTGATAATTTCTTGAAAGATGATATCTAGGCTCTTTTTTTGATCATGGCTTTCAGGTAGTCCAATAATTTTTAAATTATTTCTCCTGGATCTATTTTCCAGGTCAGTGATTTTTCCAATGAGATATTTTACATTGTCTTCCATTTTTTTTTCATTCGTTTGGTTCTGTTTTATAATATCTTGATTTCACATAAAGTCACTAGCTTCCACTTGCTCCAATCTAATTTTTAAGGTTTTATTTTCTTCATTGATCTTTTGGATCTCCTTTTCCTTTTGGCTAATTCTGCCTTTCAAGGCATTCTTCTCCTCATTGACTTTTTGGAGCTCTTTTGCCATTTGAGTTAGTCTATTTTTTGAGTTTTGTTTTCTTCAGTATTTTTTTGGGTCTCCTTTAGCAAGTCATTGACTTTTTTTTCATGGTTTTCTTGCATCATTCTCATTTCTCTTCCCAATTTTTCTTCTACTTCCCTAACTTGCTTTTCCATGGCCTGAGACCTGTTCATGTTTTTCTTGGAGGCTTTTGATGTAGGCTCTTTGACTTTGTTGACTTCTTCTGGCTGTATGTTTTGGTTTTCCTTGTCAACAAAGAAAGATTCCAAAGTCTGAGTCTGAATCTGAGTCCATTTTTCGCTGCCTGGCCATGTTCCCAGCCAACTACTTGACCCCTGAGCTTTTCATGGGGGTATGACTGCTCGTAGAGTATAGAGTACTTTGTCCCAATCTTGAGAGGCTGTGCTGTTGTTTTCCGAGCTATTTCTATATAGCAAGCTCTGCCACAGCAGTACTCCTCCTCCCCCAAGAACCGGCAACCCAGACTGGACTCAGATCTTAAGCAGGCTCTGCACTCTAGGTCAGATCCACCACTTAATTCCTCCCACCATGTGGGCCTGGGGCCGGAAGTAACTGCTGCTGTAGTTCTGTAGCTGCACCACCCCTCACTGCCCCTGGGATGATGGCTGAACCACAGCTCCTTTCACTCTGTCCCCCACAGCTCTAACTTCTCTGTTGTCTTTGGTGTTTGTGGATTGAGAAGTCTGGTAACTGCCACAGCTCACTGATTCAGGGTACTGGGGCCTGTTCCACCTGGCTCCTGGTCTGGTTGGTCCTGCTGCTGCCCATGCTGGGCTCTACTCCACTCCGCTCCCAGCTCCATGTGTGATAGACTTTACCCAGTGACTATCCAAGCTGTCCTGGACAAGAGCTCTGCTTCCCTCTGCTATTTTGTGGGTTCTGCTGTTCTAGAATTTGTTCAGAGCCATTTTTATAGGTTTTTGGAGGGACCTGGCGGGGAGCTTACACAAGTCCCTGCTTTCCAGCTGCCATCTTGGCCCCACCCCCACCCCCCCATTGAATCTTAGAATCCATGAGCTGGAAGAAATGTCAGAGGCTATCTAGCTCACCCCCTCCCTGAAGGAGGAATCCCATCCTCAACGTTCCAACAAATACCTGACCTCCAGTGATGGGGAGTTCTCCCCCACCCCCACCTCTCTTCCTCCCTCTCTCTCTCTCTCTTCCCTCCTTTCTCTCTTTCTCACGCACACATACACACTCACAGATATTGTTGTGTTATTTAAATTATTATACCCACAGGCAAGAAAAGATGGGGAGGGGAAACAGGGAGGAGTGATGAGGTAGAAGAAAAGACACAAGTATTTATTAGGCACTGTACTAAGTACCAAGCACTGGAGATACAGAGGAAGGCAAAAGTGTTCCTTCTCAGTGTTATGAAAACCTGAAATAATATATCTCAATTCTATTCACGAAGTGGGGGCTCATGGCACAAAGAACAGAGTGAGAGCCTGCTCTTCACTCACTTATCTCCGTGTGCGCTCTCTGAGTCTCAGTGCCTGGGCCTAAAAGCATCCAGGTGAGTCCTCCCCTTCTCTCTTTCCTTTGACACCATCTTCCTTGGCCACTGAATCCTACTTCATCTTCAGTTCCAGATACCTGGAACCTTTCCCACCCCATTTTTGGACACCTGTGCTCTTCCATATACAAAACTCTTAGAATCTTTGCTGTCAACTATTTCAATTTAATTCAATAAGCATTTGTTAAGTTCCTACCATGTGGTGGGTACTGAGCTAGGTGCTGGAGATACAAAGGCAAAAATCAAAGTTCTTGTCCTAACAGAGCTTTCTCTGTATTGGAGGAAACTACAAATACACACACACACACATACACACACACCCCCTGAGTTTTCGTGTGTGTGTATGTGTATATATATATATATATATATACACACACACACATAAACATATGCAGTTTGTATATGTACAAATATACGTATATATATATATAAATATTATCTAAACATATATATAAAATATATACAAGGCAATCAGGATGAGGTGAGGAGGCACCGGTAACTAGGACTATCAAGAAAGGCTTCATGTAGTAGGTGGCATTGAGCTGAGCTTTAATGTAAAATCAGGATCCTAAGAGGAGGAGGTGAAGGAGAGAACACACCCCAGTTATAGAAGAGGGACAGTTCAAAGGTAGAATGATTGGTGATGGAATGTTGTGTAGGCTGGTTTGGCTGGAATGAAGAGTGCGTGAAGGGGAGCAGTGAGTAATAACCTTGGAAGGATGGGTCGAAGCCAGATCAGAAAGGGTCTTAAATATCAGTGGAGTTTGTAGTAGATGTTAGAGGCAATGGGGAGCCACCGATTTTTAGGAAAATCATTTTGGCACTAGTGTGAAGGCTGCATGGTAGAGGGAAAGGAGGTCAATTAGGAAACTACTATAATAGTCTGGATAAAGAAAATCTAAATTAGAGTGGTGGTTGTATGACTAGAGGCAGGGGGATGGATTTTGTGGAAGTAGAATTTAAAAGGCAGAGGTGAGGAGGGCCAGCACGCGGACACCCTGTGCTGGGTTAAGGAGATGGGAAATATAATGTTGTGTAGCATCAAACAGGCCAGTTTGACTGAGATAAAAAGTGTGTGAAGGATAATAAAGTATAATCTTCCTAATATGATTATTTCATATGCAGAAAAATCTTTTGCCAAAAAATAAAACCTGTTTCTCTTTAAAAAAACAAAAAACATGAGGGCAGCTAGGTGGCACAGTGAGTAGAGTACCGACCCTGGAGTCAGGAGGAGCTGAGTTCAAATTCTACCTCAAACACTTGACACACTTACTAGCTGTGTGACCTTAGGCAAGTCGCTTAACCCCAATTGCCTTGCCTTCCCCCCCTCAAAAAAATGGGAGTATATGAGCCTTTTCCTTAAAAAAGTAAATAGCATATATCTTAAGGCAAGAGCTAGTATTATATGTAATGAAGATAAACTAGAATCCTTTCAAATAAATTCTGGAGTGAAATAAGGATGTCCATTGTCATCACTTTTTCTTTTTTTTTTCATAATTGGTTGGTTGGTTGTTGTCCTTTGTTCTCAGAGAGGACCAAAATAACATCACTATGTTGGGGTCAAGGTACAGTGCATCTGATTGTGGCTGATCAGACCAATATAAGCAAGTAAGGCTCTACCACAGGTTGGGCACAAAGAGTCCATATGAACACTGGGGTGGGAATGTCTCTAAATTTGTGCATCCCACATTTCTTTTGAGCTATTGCAATTCTGCTTTGCTCATAGAGCACAGTACCTTCTTTGATGCAGACATGCCATGCTGGGGGTACTTTGCCAGTGTCTCCCAAGTCGTGCAATTGATTCCAAAGTTCTTCAGAGAGATGTTGAGAGAGTCTTTGAATCACTTCTCTGACTACCGTGTTAGAGCCTGCCTTGATAAAACAGTCTTTTAGGCAAATGTACATTTGGTATTCAAACAATATGACCAGCCCATCCTAGTTGCACTCTCTGCAGCAGAGAACTAAAAAACTAAATATATAACAAAATGAATCTATAGAAATCATTAACATTTCTACTTAATACCAATAAAACCCATCAGGAAGAGATAGAAAGAGAAATTCCATTCAAAATAACTACAGAAGCAAGCAGGCAAACAGGTAGCCTCCAGTGGCCAGACCTCCAAGTGCTTCAGTTTAGCCCTGGGGAAATGCAGAAACACCTCACCAGCCTCAGCACATGCCAGACACAAGCACTGTACTAGGTAAGCTGCAAGACCCCTACAGCCTCCAGCAGCACCAGCCACCCTCACCCCCTCACCTCAGCACAGCACCAGAAACAAGGGTCCCCCATGGGCCTCAGGGCAACAGTACCAGGTGAAAGGCCAGACCCTACAGCCCCTGGTGCAAGAAACCTGAAACAGTGCCCTTTTCAATCTGGGAGCAGAGCTAAAATTTAAAAGAAAGAAAAAAAAAGCCAAAAAAGATGAGCACAAACCACCACCACCAACAACAAAAAGAATCTGACCACAGAAAACTATTATGGTGACAGGGAAGATCAAGACCCAAACTCAGAGAGGACAACAATATCAAAACATCCATAGGCAAAACCTTGAAGAAAAAATGGGGATCCTGGGAAGAAAAAGTTAAGTCCAGAAAGAACTCATGGAAGAGCTAAAAAAGGAGCTTAAAAATCATGAGAGAGGCGGAAGAGAAATTAGGAAAATAAATGAAAGAGCAAGAGAATTATGAAAAAAGAATCAACAGCTTGGAAAAAGAATCAAATGGAAAAGGAAGTATGAGAGGTAACTGAAGAAAACAACTTCTTAAAAGTTAGAATCAGGCAAGTGGAAGCTAATGACTCTATGAGATATCAAGAATCAATCAAACAAATTCCAAAGAATGGAAAAATAGAAGAAAATGTAAGATAGCTCACTGGAAAAACAATTGACTTGGAAAATAGATGCAGGAGAGACAATGTCAGAATCATTGGACTACCTGAGAGTCATAATCAAAAGGAGAACCTGGACAGCATCTTTCAAGAAATTATCAAGGAACATTGCCCTGATATCTTAGAACCAGAGGGCAAAATAGGCATTGAAAGAATCCACCAATCACCTCAGGAAAGAGATCCCAAAATAAAAACTCCAAGAAACATTATAGCCAAATTAGAGAATTATCAAGTCAAGGAAAAAATACTACAAGTGGCCAGAAAGAAACAATCCAAATATCAGGGAGCCACAATCAGGATTACACAGGACTTAGCAGCTGTAACATTAAAGGATCAGAGGTCATGGAATGTGATATTCCCAAAGACAAAGGAGTTAGGACTACAACCAAGAATCACCTACTTGGCAAAATTAATCATAATACCTCAATGAAAAAAATGGTCATTCAATGAAATAGAAGGATTTCAAGCTTTCATATGGAGAAGACCAGAACTGAACAAAAAATTTGATCTCCAAAATCAGGACCCAAGAGAAGCCTAAAAAGGGAAAAAAGGAAAAGAAAACATAAGGGATTCAATGGAGCTGAACTGTTTACATCCCTACGTAGGAAGCTGAGAGTTGTAATTCTTAAAAGTTGTACCATAGCTGGAAGGAATATACATAGACAGAGGGTACAGTTATGAGGTGAATTTGAGGGAATGAAATAAAAAAAATTAAGGAATGAGAGAGAAGTACATTGTGTGTAGAAGGAAGGGAGACATAGAATGGGGTAAACTATTTTGAAGATATGCAGAAAACCCATTACAGTGGAGGGAAATATGGGAGGGTGAGTGATGGGCATCACTTGAACCTTAGTCTCATCAGTATTGCCTCAAAGAGGGAATAACATGCACAATCAGTTGAATATGGAAATCTATCTTACCTGACAGGAAAGTAAGAGGGGAGGAGATTAAATAAAGGGGTAGGGGTGGGGGGACTGACAGAAGAGAGAGCAGACCAGGGGAGGCAGTAGACAGAAGCAAAACATTGTCAACGAGGGAAAGGGTGAAAGGAGAGAGAGGACAAAAAGGAAGAAAAATAGGATGGAAGGAAATACATGGTTAGTAATCTTAACTGTGAATGTGAATGGGAAAAGCTCTCCCATAAAATGGAAGCAGATAGCAAAATGGATCAAAAACCAGAATCCTACAATATGTTGTTTACAAGAAACATACTTGAAGCAGAGAAACACGTGGAGAGTAAAGGTAAGGGGCTAAAGCAGAATCTATTATGCTTCAGCTGAAGTAAAAAAAAGCAGGGGTAGCAATCCTGATCTCAGACAAAGCAAAAGCAAAAATAGACCTAATTAAAAGAGATAAGGAAGGAAATTACATCTTGCTAAAAGGTACCATGGACAATGAAGTAATATCAATACAAAACTTATATGCACCAGGTGGTATAGCATCCAAATTCTTAAAGGAGAAGTTAAGTGAGCTACAGGTTCATGAGCAAACAAGAGAAATAGAGAGCATTATAAAATGTAAAATAGATAATTTTGATCATATTAAATTAAAAGGCTTTTGCGCAAACAAAACTAATGCAACCAAGATTAGAAGGAAAGCAGAAAGCTGGGAAACAATCTTTATGGTGAATGTCTCTGATAAAGACCTCATTTCTCAAATATTTAGAAAACTGAGTCAAATTAGTAAGAAAAGCCATTCCCCAATTGATAAATAGTCAAAGGATATGAACAGGCAGTTTTCAAATGAAGGAATCAAAGCTATTTATATGTATATGAAGAAGTGCTCTAAACCATTTTTGATTAGGGAAATGCAAAGTAAAACAACTCTGAGGTACTACCTCACACCTATCAGATTGGCTAATATGACAAAAAAAGGAAAATGATAAATATTGGAAAGGATATGGAAAACTAACACATTGTTGGTAGAGTTGTGAACTGATCCAACCATTCCGGAGAGCAATTGCCCAAAAGACAACCAAACTGTGTATACCCTTTGATCCAGCAATGCCACTACTAGGTCTATCTCCCAAGGAGATCATTTAAAAAAAATAAAAGGACCTACATGTGCAAAAATATTTATAGTAGCCCTTTTCATGGTGGCAAAATATTGGAAACTAAGGGGATACCTATCAATTGGGGAATGGCTGAACAAGCTGTGGTATATGAAAGCAATGGAATACTATTGTGCAATGAGAAAGTATGAACAGGCAGATTTCAGAAAAACTTTGTACACAGTGTCAGCAACATTGTGTGATCAACTATGAATGACTCAGCTCTTCTCAGCGACACAATGATCCAAGACAAGCACAAAAGATTCATGAAGGAAAATGCTATCCACATCCAGATAAAGGACTGATGAGCTCAGAATACAGATCGAAGCATATTTTTCCACTTAACTTTGTTTTTTCCCATGATTTTATTTCCTTTTGATGTGTTTCCTCTTCCACAACTGTGATGAATATGAAAATATGTTTTACAACGATAGCACATGTACAACCTATATCAAATTGCCTATCATTTTAGGAAGGGGAGGGGGAGGAAGAAAAATTTGGAACTCAAAATCTTGTAAAAATGAGTGCTAAAAATTGTCTTGATGTATAATTTGGAAAAAATAAAATACTGTTAAAAATAACTACAAAATCTAGAAAATATTTGGGAATTTATCATTAAGAGCCATTTCCCAATTTGACCAACAGTCTAAGGATAAGATAATAATTCATAATAATATTAATATCACCAGCGTTTATATAGCGCTTTAATTTTACAAAGTGCTTTGCTTGTGTTAACTCAGCCAAGCCTCACAAGAACTCTGTGAGGTAGGTGCTATTCTTATCCCATTGTACAGATGAGGAAACTGAGGCAGATAACAATCAAGTAATTTGCCCAGGGTATCTGTTAAGTGCTATAAGAAATGAGGAAATAGGTGATTGCAAGAAGCATAGGAAGAGTTATATGAACTAACACAGAATGAAATGAGTAGAAGCAGAAAGACAATTTATACTATAACAACTACATTAAACAATTTGAAGATTTGTCTAGGCTTTCATTATTGCTTAATGGACTATGGCAACAACCTTCTAACAAATCCCTTCTTTCCATTTTCCACTCTACCCTCTCCACATAATTGCCAAATCAATATTACCAAAAACACAGGTCTGACCATGTTACTCTCCTGCTCGAGAAGCTTCAGTGGCTCCTTGGTGCTTTTAGAATAAAAACGTAAGTACTTGACATTTAAAGTCTTTCACAATGTGGAACCAACCTTCCTTTTTAAAATCAAATTTTATTTTTTAAATTAGTAGAAATCTATTTTTTCTCCTTTCAACTCCAAGGTAGAGATGGGGGAAGGAGAAAAAGAAATTACTTATAACAAATACACATTATCAAACAAAGCAAATTCCCTTATTGGACATGTTTTAAAATATATATATATATATATATATATATATATGTATATATGTGTGTGTGTGTGTGTATATACATAAATATATGTACGTATGTGTGTGTATATATGTATATACGTATATAATATCTCTTTCATCCTAAATCCATCGTCTCTCTGTCTAAAGTCAATCTTCTGGAATTGTTAGTCATTTGGGGTTATGTTATGTTAAATTAATAACATTCACTTATTGATTTTTTGACCAAGTTCATCCATTAATATATAATAAATGTGTAGACACAGTGTTTGTTCCAGAGATTCTGGTGTATGAGTGAACTTGCTCAGTAGACACCGAGCATCCCTTGGAGGGGAGATAAAGTGTATAGTTAGTGCCTTACCCAGGAAGCAGAAAGTCCCATTCTCAGTCCACTCAGTGTCCTGGCATTCTAGGTGCATTCATTGAACCTTCATTCAATAAGCACTTAATGTGGGCAGGGCCTGATTTCAGAGCTGAGAGTCAAACAGAGATGACTAAGATACTACAGATTACTACAGAACAAGAATATGAAAAATGCTTAGGAGAGGTAGGAACAAAGCTATTCTGAGGAAGGAGTGACTCATATCCCTTTTGTAGAGGGATGAAGGGAGGGGATACTGGAAAAAAGCTGTCATGGAAGAGGTAGCATTGAAGTTAGGCCTTGAAAGATAGAGAGAATTTTACTAGAAGAAATTAAGTGAGAAGATTAGGAGAGGAAGGTATTCTAGGTATAGGGAACAACTTTGAATTCAGCTGAATTTCAAGTGAATTCAGCTCCTGCTTTGAATGTCAGGGTTGGTTGGTGTCCACCCTTTTGTATAGGGTATGGAGCAAAGTGAGAAAGTCCATCAATCTGGAGTTAAGGGAACTGAGTTTGATTCTTGGTTTTGATAATTGTGTGATCTTCATAAAGTTCCTTTCCTTCTCTGAATCTCAGTTTCTTCCTCTATAAAATGAAGGATCTGGACCAGATTATCTCTAAGTTTCCTTCTACTTCTGATCCAGGTTGAAAGATTTCTGACTCCTCCCTCTTGATGGTCTTCTCCCCCTATCCCCAATACTTATCTCTTTGGTACTTCATCCCAGGCCCTCATCTAGTCCCCATTCTCCCTCAGATATGCCTGACTGAGTAAAAGAACTTTAACATTTGAAGAGTATTGACTGACATATACTATCTCATCTAAGCCTCACAACAACTCTGGGAGGTAGGTCCTTAAAAGTATTTTTAGCCCCAGAAAAGGTAAGTGACCTGGCCATGTTCACACAGTTAGCAAACCTCAGAGGCTGGAGATGAAGTCAAGTCTTCCTGATTCCAAGTTCAGTCCTCTCTACTACACCATTCTGCCTCTATGGTGGGAAGGGGAGAACTACTTTGAATTTCTATAAATATCCTAGGACTGAGAGTAGCCATGTTGGCCATTGCCTTCAACATGATCCCGATCTCCCAGTAGCACTGAAAATTGAGAGTGGTCCCAAATTGGGAAGGACCTTGAATGGTCAAAAGAGGAACTTAAATTCCAGTTCAGGGCTCATTCTTTGATTATTGGCTCATGAAATTTAAGTGAACAATAGGAAAAAACAATTTTTCCCTGTGAGAAGGAGAGGTGGGCTTAGATATTTTGAGATTTATCAATATAGAAAACCTGACAGTGACTGAGGCTTGCAATCCTCAGGTAGGAGCTTGAGCCTAGATAAGAGGGAGCTTCTATTTCTTTTTTTTATTAGTTTATTTATCTTTAGTCATCAAACTTCACTTCCATAAGTTCTAAATATTCTCCCCCTCTCATTCCCCAAGACAGAATGCAATCTGACATAGGCTCTACATATACATTCCTATTAAACATATTTTCACATTAGTCATGTGGTATAGAAGAATTAGAACAAATGGGAGAAATCATGAGAAAGAAACAAAATAAAACAAAACAAAAAAAGAAAATAGTCTGCTTCCATCTGCATTCAGACTCCATAGTTCTTTCTCTGGATGTGGATGGTATTTTCCATCATGAGTCTTTTGGAATTGTTTTAGGTGGGAGCTATCTATTTCTTACTAACCAAGCATCCATGAGGTGCTAGACTCCAGGATAGGCAGCCCTTCAATCGTTTTGTGATCTAGTGTCTTGTGGTGGTTTCCACAGGAATAATACAAACCATGGACCGAGCAGTGCAAGGTCTCAACCTTTTTCCTATGGCAGTTTAGGGAGCTTGGCAAGCCAGTTACACACTTCTCACACCCTAAGAACAAGGCAGCAGGTACAAAGATTCCCGTGAGGATGAAAAGCACGGGTATCCCAGGCCACAGCATATCCTTGATCGATGGCTCAGCCTCGTGGATACCCAATACTTGTCTAAGAGGCCTGGTGAGATAGGGAATGTGGAAACAGGGGTTAGCTCCATGCCCTCTCTTGGGGAAAAGGGTCCCCCTATAAAAGGAATGCTAACTGTGTCCAAGGTTGTGCCAGCTTTCAGGACTGAGATGCCCACAAACTGCTCCAGATGTAGTTACAGGGACTTAGTCCTCTCTGGTTCTCTGGTTTTGCCACCTGACTCAAGAGAAGCCAGAAGTTTCAGATTTCTAGGACCGTTTGCCCTGCAGGTGGATAATTTTCTAAGGGTATGTGTCTGGCATAGAGATCAGAAGCTTTGATTCCCCCATTCATTTCCATCTCAATGAAATGAGGCCACATCTGGAGGACTACATCTTGAAGCATGCTCTATCCCCTGAGGGAAAGATGTTTCTGATCCCAAGAGCTGGCTCCTGGGGGACATGTGTGGACTTGAAGTGATGTAGCCTCAAGCTCACTGGGGTAGCCTGGTTCACCATGCCCAGGTGATTCAGGTACCATGGAACTGGTAGAACACATGTGTGCTGTGCTAATACAAGAAGCATTCCTTCCACCCACGCCCTCAGCCTTTCCTCCTACCCTAACGAGCCCACAAATTACAGAATCTTAGATCAGAGCTAGCAGAGCCCACACAATAGTGTGGTACAGTGGGAAGAACTCTGGATTTTGAGGCAGAAGGCCTAGGTTCACATCCCAGATCTACCATTGACCATCTGTGTGACCCTGCTTTAGCAAGTTGTTTAGACTCTCTCAGCCTCAGTTTTCCTCATGTGTAAAATGAGAGTGTTGGACCAGAAGACCTCTAAAGTCTGTTTCAGTACTAAAATATATAATCCTCTATTTTATAGAGAGGGAAACTGAGGCCAAGAAAAGGGAGATGGCCTGCTGAAAATCTTACAGTGAGTAGATGGCACAGTTGGGACATGGACTCATGCTGTTCCATGAGAATAAGCTGTGCTTTGGCACTCAAAAGACAAAAAGGTTAATGGAACCTCAGCTCCCATTTCCAGTGCATGCAGAGCAAGAGGGAAGAATTTAAAACTTCAGCAGTAAGCACTGACTTCAGCAAGAGACTAAGAATTTTCTAACTATAAAGTATGTAAATGGGAGCCCAGACTGGCAGAATTTCAAGGGGAATATCTGGAGGATGACAATAAAGGGCCTTCTAGTAGCTGTGAATTACCCCTTTGGTACAAGGCTCTCTAAGTGTGAGCCCTGGACCCTGTATGGACTGATGAGGAGTGGGCCACAAATTTTTCATGGAATGTTTAGTGTCAACCATTCTTACTTTAGTAAATACTCTTTTCTGAATTTGACCAACTAATTGATCTCAGCTGATAATCATGGGGAGAAGAACACTGGTGGGGACTTATGAGTTAGAGCCCTAGAAAGACATCTCATCCCCCTATCCCTCAGGGTTAATCCTAGAGCTCTGTGGGGTTGTAGTAGATGCTCTAACGGCTGGACCTTGTCTTCTATCACAATTGGGGGTTGGAGGGGTTGCCCTAGAGAATGTGCTATGATATATAGATCTGGGAGTCATTTGCATAGAGAAGATAACTGAATCTATGGAAGCTGATGAGGTCACCAAGAAAGCGAATATAGAGGGAGAAGAAAAGAAGAGCCAGGCCATAGCCTGATGGTGCACCCACATTTTGGGAGGAGTCCACAAAAGTCCAGGGTGGAGTAGAAGGTGGTCGGTAATGTCGAATGCTACAGAGAGGTCAAGAAGGATGGAGAACCACATTTAACTTGTTTTATTCCTATTCAGTTCTGGTCTCATCTGTTTGCCCCTCTCTGAAATAAGTACACCCTGTAGAAGATAGGGAAATATAAGTTCTCTGTCATCAAGGAGTTAATAGTCTAGCTTAGGGGACATGACTCACACTTGAAAGAAAGCAACACATATTTATTGATTTTAGTCTATAAGCACAGTAGGAATTCAGAACAGGGAGAAATTGTAGATGGGAATTATAGATTGCAGTAGGGAAGGCTTCGTATGGGAGGTAGCCTTGAAGAACAAGTAGGACTTATAAGGCAGTCTGACATAGTAGAAAGAATATTGACTACACTGGAAGTCAGGTCCTGGCTCTGCTACTTATTAGCTATGAGACCTTGACCAAACCCCTTAATAATGGTGTTTGGGGTGGGGAGGAGGCAGTGTGGTATTGGGCTATAGCATCTCCTGTGGAGGTGGGCTTATGTGGAGAGAGCCATGTTGTCAGAGGCTCACCATAACACCAGAACTCTCTTAGTTCTGGCTGGATGTTGGGAAGAAATGTGGCACTCATAAGTATTATGACATTTAACACAAGGAGGTTTACTTTGCTCTAACACTAGCAAGTATACAGTAGCACTTAGCTCCTCTGATCCAGGCCCCCCTCATCTCCTATGGAAATGCATCAGGTAACTCACACGGACTTCAGAAATCCACCACATCCAAGGAACCTAGATTCCATGTGGCTGGGACATTTCGTGCCTTTAAATGACCAGGGAGCTGCATCTGGAAAGCCAGAGCCCAGGAACAACCTTGTCTTCTTTTAAAGTAAAGTCAAGTCTTCCCACATTGTGGGATGGAAAAAAAAAGAGTGCATCAAGAAAATCCTGGTCCAATCTCACAGGTGCTCTGGCTTACTCTCAACTTCCCATTATAATAATAATAATAACTAACATTTCCATAGTGCCTTACACTTTACTAAGTGCTTCCCTTTCCAAGTGTCCATTTGATTCTCCAAAGGACCCTGTGAGGTGAGTGGTTTATGATGATGCCTGTTTTACAGATGAAGAAACTGAGACTCTGAGACAAGAAAACACTTGTCCAATCTCACATAGATAACACATAGCTAAGCCAGGTTTCAAACTCAGGTCTCCTGGGTCTAAATCCAGTGCTTTCCCCCTCCACTAATCTCAGTATTTTGACTTTAATTGTTTGGTATAAAAAAATATTTTAAACATCGCAATGGGACTATACAGTTAAACTCATGGAAATCTGTACAAGACATATTTTAAGAATTGTAAAACAACTAAAAATTCAATAAGTCAATATCTGTTTTAAAATTCATAACCATGATAGTGTAATAAATATAGATGAGAAAATAATTTCTAAATCTTCCTTAAAAGGCAAACAAAATAATCATTTTGATTAATATACTATAAATGAAAAAATAGTCATTTACTGTTAATTATAAAGTTTAAACACTGTACAAGTATATATGCATGTAGACACATACATCATATATGCATATATATGATGCATGTGTATATACACACATACACATACACACACACAGCTCATGTACTGGGATGATTGTCCCAACTCCTCCTTGAACTGATGAGTGGAGTCTCCAGAGCATGGCTACTATGTTCCCTCAGAGTTCTGTGTTTAGATTTGAGGGGCTGGCAGTTGTCTTTCTAATGCTGTAGCTCATGAGCCCCCACCAGTGTACTTTGGACCATGAATGTCAATTTAACCAGACTCATTTAGCTTTTAGAAAAGGGTATTTACAAAAAGAAGAAATAGGTAGCTAGGGAGGAAGGAAAGCAGATGGTTCAGAACTTAAAACGTAACAACCAAAATAAATATAAAATGGGGGAAAAAAAAGAAAAAGGTATTTACTAATGTGGCATCATAAAAATAATTGTATAAAGCACCTCCTAAAAGTCCATGTTACGTCTCCTACTAGTACATAAAGGGACCAGGGGAAAGGGGGCTCAAACTTAAAAAAACATGTGAGGCAAATAGGTAATTCACAGTTCCCTGTTGCTGGAAGTCCTTTTCCCTTCATTGATCAAGAACTTCCCTTCAATGCAATCTCTCTATCTTTTCCTGATAGATTTTGTTGGTAATATGCAGAAATGCTCATGATTTATGTGGGCTTATTTTATATCCTTCAACTTTTCTGAAGTTGCTAATTGTTTTAATTTTTTTTTTAGTTCTTCTTAGGGTTCTCTAAGTAAACAATCATATCATTTGCAAAACATTTTGATTTTGCTTCCTCTTTACCCATGCTTGTTCCTTCAATTTCTTTTTCTGGTCTTATTCATATAGCTAGCATTTCTAGCACCGTATTTAATAATAATGATGATAATGGGCATCCTCTCTTTACCCCAATCCTATTGGAAAGGCCTCTGGTTTATTTTCATTACACAGATAGGTATTATTATCATATTAAGGAAAGATCTCTTTATTCCTATGCCTTTTAGTTTTAAACAAATGAATGTTGTACCTTCTTAAAAGCTTTTTCTGCATCTGTGATATATTCATATGATTTTTGTTCTTTCTATTTGTATGATCCATTATGTTTATAGTATTCCTGATATTGAAATAGTCCTGCATTCCTGGTCATAGTATATAATCTTTGTGATATGTTGTTACATTCTTCTTGCTCATATTTGATTTAAAATTTTTGCATCAAAGTTCATTAGGGATATTGGTTTATAGTTTTCGCTCTCTCCAGTTTAGCTATCAAAACCATATTTCTGTCATAGAAGTAATTTGATAGGATCCCTTCATTTTTCTATTGTTTTCCCAAAAGCTTTATGTAATGTTGTAATTAATTTTCTTTGAATATTTAATAGAATTTGCTTGTAAAGCCATCTGGTGTTTGTTTATTTATTTGTTTGAGAGTTCATTTGCAGCTTGCAGCAATTTCTTTTTCTGAGTTTGCATTAATTCTTTTATTTATTATCTATCAGTATGAATATTTTCTAAATATTCATCCATTTCCTTTAGATTGCAATTTAGATTACTGGCATATAATTGGGCAAAATTATTTCTGATATTTTTCTTCTATGTTTTCTTCAATTTTAATTCACTTTTCTCATTTCTGATACTGGTAATTTGGTTTTCTTTTTTTTAAATCAAGTTAGTTAGTACATTATCATTTTTTCTTCAAAAAACCAGCTCCTAGTTTTATAAAGTGATTTAAAAATTTTTTGCTTTCAATTTTGTTAATCTCTTCTTTGATTTTTATGACCCCTAGTTTAGATTTTAATTGGAACTCTTTAGTTAATTAGTTTTTGTCAGTTAAAATCACTCTTTCTCTCTTATTCTGCAAATATCTAGAAATGTAAATTTTCTTTACATGACTAACTGCAGCCTAAAGATTTTGGTATATTGTCAATTTGCTGGCATTATTTTTAATAAAATTAATGGGGGTGGGGTGGAGCCAAGATGGTGGCTGGAAAGCAGGGACTTGCATGAGCTCCCCCCCAGGTCCCTCCAAACACCTATAAAAATGGCTCTGAACAAATTCTAGAACTGCAGAACCCACGAAATAGCAGAGGGAAGCAGGACTCCAACCCAGGAAAGCCTGGGTGGTCGCAGGGTAAGGTCTATCGCATGGCTGGGAGCGGGGCAGAGCAGAGCTGAGCCTAGCGTGAGCCACGCCTGGGCCAACCAGACCCAGAGCCAGGCAGAACAGGCCCTAGCACCCTGAATCAGTGAGCTGTGACAGTTACCAGACTTCTCAACCCACACACACCAAAGACAACAGAGAAAGTTAGTGGGAAAAGCTGCTGGGACAGAGTGAAAGGAGTTTGCATTCAGCTGCCACCCCAGGGGCAGTGGAGGTGATGCAGCTCTGAGGCTGCTTACAGAGCCACATCTGCAGTTGCTTCCAGCCACAGGCCCACCTGGTGGGAGGAATTAAGTGGTGGATCTGAGCTGGAGTGCAGAGCCAGCTTAGATCTGAGTCCAGTCTGGGTTGGTGGTTCTTGGGGGAGGAGGAGCACTGCTGTGGCAGAGCTTGCTGTGTAGAAATAGCTCTGAAAACAACAACGCAGCCCTTCAAGATTGGAACAAAGTACTCTCTACTCTACAAGCAGTCATACCCCCATGAAAAGCTCAAGGGTCAAGTAAGTTGGCTGAGAACATGGCCATGGACTCAGATTCAGACTCAGACTTTGGAATCTTTCTTTGGTGACAAGGAACACCAAAACATACATCCAGAAGAAGTCAAAAAAGTCAAAGAGCCTACAACAAAAGCCTCCAAGAAAAACATGAACTGGTCTTAGGCCATGGAAGAGCTCAAAAAGGATTTGGAAAAGCAAGTTAGAGAAGCAGAGGAAAAATTAGGAAGGGAAATGAGAGTGATGCAAGAAAACCATCTGAACCATACTGAAGAAAATAACACCTTAAAAATAGACTAACTCGGGGCGGAGCCAAGATGGCGGCTGGTAAGCACGGACTAGAGTGAGCTCCGTACCCGAGTCCCTCCAAAAACCTATAAAAATGGCTCTGAACCAATTCTAGAATGGCAGAACCCACAGAACAGCAGAGGGAAGCAGGGCTCCAGCCCAGGACAGCCTGGATGGTCTCTGGGTGAGGTCTATTCCACACGGAGCTGGGAGCTGGGAACGGAGTGGAGCAGAGACCAGCCTGAGCGGCGTGGACGATCCAGACCAGAAACCGGGCGGAGGGGGCCCTAGCGCCCTGAATATGTGAGCTGTGGCAGTTACCAGACCCCTTGACCCACAAACACCAAAGACTGCGGAGAAGGTTAGTGGGAAAAGCTGCGGGAGTGGAAGGAGTTCGCGGTTAGGCTTCCAGCCCCGGGGGCAGCAGAGGTGGGGCAGCTACAGCTGTTGTTACTTCCGGCTCCAGGCCCACCTGGTGGGAGGAATTAAGTGGCGGATCAGAGCAGGAGTGCAACAGCCTGCTGAAGATCTAAGTCCAGTCTGGACTGGGGGTCCTTGGGGAAGGAGGAGTGCGGCTCTGACAGAGCTGGCACCTCCCCCCCAAACGTAGAACATAGAACTCGTTAGTCTACAAGCAGTCATACCCCACTGAAAAACTCAAGGGTCAAGTTAGTTGGTTGGGAATATGGCCAGGCAGCGAAAGCACGCCCAGATTCAGTCTCAGACTTTGGATTCTTTCTTTGGTGACAAAGAAGACCAAAACATACAGCCTAAAGAAGACAACAAAGTCATAGAGCCTACAACCAAAGCCTCCAAGAAAAACATGAACTGGCCCCAGGCCATAGAAGAACTCAAAAAGGATTTGGAAAAGCAAGTTAGAGAAGTAGAGGAAAAATTGGGAAGAGAAATGAGAAGGATGCGAGAAAACCATGAAAAACAAGTCAATGACTTGCTAAAGGAGACCCAAAAAAATACTGAAAAATACACTGAAGAAAACAACACCTTAAAAAACAGACTAACTCAAATGGCAAAAGAGCTCTAAAAAGCCAATGAGGAGAAGAATGCCTTGAAAGGCAGAATTAGCCAAATGGAAAAGGAGGTCCAAAAGACCACTGAAGAAAATACTACTTTAAAAATTAGATTGGAGCAAGTGGAAGCTAGTGACTTGATGAGAAATCAGGATATTATAAACAGAACCAGAGGAATGAAAAAATGGAAGACAATGTGAAATATCTCATTGGAAAACCACTGACCTGGAAAATAGATCCAGGAGAGATAATTTAAAAATTATTGGACTACCTGAAAGCCATGATCAAAAAAAGAGCCTAGATACCATCTTTCAGGAAATTATCAAGGAGAACTGCCCTGGTATTCTAGAGCCACAGGGTAAAATACAAATTGAAAGAATCCATCGATCGCCTCCTCAAATAGATCCCAAAAAGAAATCTCCTAGGAATATTGTTGCCAAATTCCAGAGCTCCCAGATCAAGGAGAAAATACTGCAAGCAGCCAGAAAGAAACAATTTGAGTATTGTGGAAACCCAATCAGAATAACCCAAGATCTGGCAGCTTCTACATTAAGTGATCGAAGGGCTTGGAATGCGATATTCCGGAGGTCAATGGAGCTAGGATTAAAACCTAGAATCACCTACCCAGCAAAACTGAGTATCATGCTCCAAGGCAAAATATGGATTTTCAATAAAATAGAGGACTTTCAAGCTTTCTCAGTGAAAAGACCAGAACTGAATAGAAAATTTGACTTTCAAACACAAGAATCAAGAGAAGCATGAAAAGGTAATCAAGAAACGTAAATTGCAAGGGACTTACTAAAGTTGAACTGTTTTGTTTACATTCCTACATGGAAAGATGATGAGTATGATTCATGAGACCTCAGTATTAGGGTAGTTGAAGGGAATATGCATATATATATATATATATATATATATATATATATATATATGTATATATATGTTTATGTATATATATAAGTGAATGAGTATGTATGTATATATCTATGTGTATATGTATGTATGTGTATGTATGTGTATATATATATGTGTGTTTATGTATATATATATATATGTAAAAGAGAGAGAGCAGACACAGGGTGAGTTGAGGATGAAGGGAAGATAGCTAAAAGAAATAAAATGAAATTAAGGGATGAGAGAGTAACATACTGAGAGAGGCAGATAGGGAGAGATAGAATGGGGTGGATTATCTCGCATAAAGGTGTCAAGAGGAAGCAGTTCTATGGGAGGAGGGGAGAGGGCAGGTGAGGGGGGAATGAGTGAACCTTGCTCTCATCAGATTTGGCCTGAGGGGGAATACCATACATACTCAGTTGGGTATCTTACCCCACAGGAAAGAAGAGGGAGGAAGATAAAAAAAAAATAAAAGGGGGGTATGATGGAGGGGAGGGCAGATGGGGGTGGAGGTAATCAAAACAAACACTAAAATTCAATAAAGCGGGATGGGTTGGGAAGGAGCAAAATGTAGTTAGCCTTTCACAACATGAGTATTGTGGAAGGGTTATACATAATAATACATGTGTGGCCTAGGTTGAATTGCTCAACTTCTTAGGGAGGGTGGGTGGGAAGGGAAGAGGGAAGGGAATTTGGAACTCAAAGTTTTAAAATCAGATGTTCAAAAACAAAAAAAGTTTTTGTATGGAACTAAAAAATAAGATACACAGGCAATGGGGCGTAGAAATTTATCTTGCCCTACAAGAAAGGAAGGGAAAAGGGGATGAGAGGGGAGGGGGGTGATAGAGGGGAGGGCTGACTGGGGAACAGGGCAACCAGAATGTAAGCCATCTTGGAGTGGGGGGGAGGGTAGAAATGGGGAGAAAAGTTGTAATTCAAACTGTTGTGAAAATCAATGCTGAAAACCAAATATGTTAAATAAATAAATTGCATTAATAAAAAAAAAATAGACTAACTCAAATGGTAAAAGAGCTCCAAAGAGGAGAAGAATGCCTTGTATGAGAAATCAAGATATTATAAAACAGAACCAAAGGCATGAAAAGAAAATGGAAGACAATGTGAAATATCTCATTGGAAAAACCTCTGACCTGGAAAATAGATCCAGGAGAGACAATTTAAAAATTGTTGGGCTACCTGAAAGCCATGATCAAAAAAAGAGCCTCGATATCATCTTTCAAGAAATTATCAAGGAGAACTGCCCTGATATTCTAGAGCCACAGGGCAAAATAGAAATTGAAAGAATCCACCAATTGCCTCCTCAAAAAGATCCCAAAAAGAAAACTCCTAGGAATATTGTCGCCAAATTCCAGAGCTCCCAGATCAAGGAGAAAATACTGCAAGCAGCCAGAAAGAAACAATTTGAGTATTGTGGAAACACAGTCAGGATAATACAAGATCTAGCAGCTTCCACACTAAGGGATTGAAGGGCTTGGAATACAATATTCTGGAGATCAGTGGAGCTAGGATTAAAACCAAGAATCACCTACTCAGCAAAACTGAGTATCATGCTCCAAGGCAAAATATGAATTTTCAATAAAATAGAGGACTTTCAAGCTTTCTCAGTGAAAAGACCAGAGCTGAATAGAAAATTTGACTTTCAAACACAACAATCAAGAGAAGCATGAAAAGGTAAACAAGAAAGAGAAATCATAAGGGACTTACTAAAGTTGAGCTGTTTTGTTTACATTCCTGCATGGAAAGATGATGTATATAATTCATGAGACCTCAGTATTAGGGTAGCTGAAGGGAATATACATACATACATACATATATATACATATATATGTGTGTGTGTGTGTGTGTGTATATATTTATATATATATATATATATGTATATATATATATATATAGACAGAGGGTACAGGGTGAGTTGAAATGAAGGGATAGTATCTAAAAAAATAAAATCAAATTAAGGGATGAGAGAGGAATATATTGAGAGAGGGAGAAAGGGAGAGATAGAATGGAGTAAATTATCTCACATAAAAGTGGCAAGAAAAAGCAGTTCTGTAGGATGGGAGGAGGGGGCAGGTGAGGAGGAATGAGTAAATCTTGCTCTCATCAGAATTGACCTGAGGAGGGAATAACATACACACTCAGTTGGGTATCTTACCCCAAAGGAAAGAAGGAGGAAGGAGATAAAACAAGGGGGATGATAGAAGAGAGGGCAGGTAGTGGGAGGAGATAATAAAAAACAAACACTTTCGAAAAGGGACAGGGTCAAGGGAGAAAATTGAATAAAGGGGGATAGGATAGGAAGGAGCAAAATATACTTAGTCTTTCACAACGTGAGTATTGTGGAAGGATTTTACATAATGATACTCATGTAGCCTATGTTGAATTGCTTGCCTTCTTAAGGAGGGTGGGTGGGGAGGGAAGAGGGGAGACAATTTGGAACTCAAAGTTTTAAAACTAGATGTTCAAAAAAAAGTTTTTGCATGCAACTGGAAAATAAGATATACAGGCAATGGGGCACAGAAATTTATCTTGCCCTACAAGAAAGTAAGGGAAAAGGGGATGTGGGGGAGTGGGGGGGGGGCAGAAGGGAGGGCTGACTGGGGAATGGGGTAACCAGAATATATGCCATCTTGGAGTGGGCGGGAGGGTAGAAATGGGGAGAAAATTTCTAATTCAAACTCTTGTGAAAATCAATGCTGAAAACCAAAAATGCTAAATAAATCAAAGTTGTCTTTAAAAAAAATAAAATTAATGATTGTTTTTATAATCTGTACTTTGACCCACCCATTATTTAGGATTAAATTATTTAGTCTCTGATTTTTAATCTTTTCTTGATGTAATATTTTTTATTGCATTGTGGTCTATAAAAGTTGTTTAATATATTTGCTTTTCTGCATTTGTTTGTGAGATTTTTATATCCCAATAATACATGGCTAATTTTTTTAAGAGTACCATGAATATGTATACTTTTTTCCTATTCCTCTTCAATAATCTGCAGAAGGCTAAAATTCTATTTAAATCTTTAGCTTCTTTCTTGTTGGTTTTTTTTTTTGTTACATTCATCTAGGTGTGAAAGGGATAAATTGAGATCCCCTACTATTATAGTTTTACTGTCTATTTTCCCCCGTAACTTATTTAACTTTTTCTTTAAGTATTAAGTGCTAATCCATTTGGTCCACCTATATTTAGTATTGATATTAATACATTGTCTTTGGTACTTTTGAGCAAAATGTAGTTTTCTTTTTTATCTCTTTTAATCATCTCTTTCAGCTGTTTTCTTGTCTGAGGTCATGATCACTACACCCCCTTTTGAAAAATCCAGCTGAGGCATAATAGATTTTATTAATTTTAACTTAGTTTGACTCTTCTTGCTTCAAGTTTGTTTCTTATAAATGGCATATAATTAGATTCTGTTTTCTAATCCATTCTACTTTCTTCTTTCCTCCTTATTTCATTGGCATTCTAGAGTAATTGTTAATTATATGTTATCCTCCCTCCTTGTCTCTTATATTTTCCTTCTATTCAATAATAATGCCAGCATTTATATAGCACATTAAAGTTTGCATAGTGCTTTATTAATTTTATCTTCCCAACAATCCTGGGAGGTAGTGCTATTATCACCCCGCATCTTACAGATGAAGGAACCGAGGCAGAGGTCAAGTGTACCACCCATGGTCATATATTTAGTAAGTTTTTGAGGTTGTATTTGAATGCAGGTTTTCCTTTCAGTGTTCTATCTACTGTACCACCTAGCTATTGACAGTCTCGATTTTGTTTTGACATTTCTTTTTGTATCAGAGTGGTTAGCTTTATTTCAGTCAATTCTAAATTTCAGGGAGTCTGTTTCTTGGGTAGGGATTTGTATTTCTTGTTCTAAGCTGTTATTTCACTTTCCAATCCTTTCCTCCATTGCTTTCATTTCTTTTCTGATTTTTTTCCTTTAATGCTCTCATTTTACTTTAAAAATCATTTTAACTCTAAACCCCTCCTCCCCTCAAAAAAAAATCCATCTCTATCATCTCTTCCAAGAATTCTAGTTGAACTTGTAACCAAGCTTTGTCTTTCTCTGAGGCTTTGCTCATAGCTGTTTTGGAGTTGTTCTCTTCTGGGACTGTATTTTGAGTGTACCTGTCACCACAATAACTCTTTTATGGTAGGATTCTTTATTTTTTCTTATTCTTCCAGATTACTTCTTGATTTCAAACCCAATGTTATTTCTGGGTATAATGCCAATGAGATACTCACAGTGCTTATGGTGGCTATGAATATGCTGGTATAGTTCTGAATTACAAAATATAACAGACTCTCCACATGGAAGACAGAACCAAAACATTTATTCAAACACCAGAAAGTCGAATCCATCATAGCAACAAAGAAATCTATACATGTCAACAATGCAGGAGGCACCACCATCCCTAAACTTTCCCTCTGTGAGGGCTTGTAATGGCAAGCAGGGTGGGACTTTTTGCTGTTTTTTCTTTTGGAATGCTTCTCAGCACTAAGACAATCAAGTACCTTTGAGTCTTGCCTTTGTTTCAATCAAGAGTATTTGATTGAATCAACAGTCTTTGATGACCTGCTTGAGTCACAAGAAAGCCTAAGTTCACATGGTTGTAATGCCCTCTGTGGCCTGACCCTAAAGAAGTGTATATATACTGGGAGGTTAGCATTTTGCTTTGGGGGCTCACTCATTAGAAGAGTGTTGGCGTGGAGTCTCTGGGTAGCCATTAAGGAGCCCCCCAGCTTTGAAAACCCAGTTGTTGGTGCTGCTCTCTCTGGTAACTTTGTACGTGTAGCTTTGGTCAGACAGCTAGAAGCCTGTCTGTTGATTTGTGTTATTTGCTCTGTTTATATTTTCTCTTGTAATTTCTTTTTGTTTTTTCTCTGAAGTTCACGGTGTTGACTTTTTCCACTGAACTAAGTGAACAATATATGTATGTTTAATTCAAGTGAGATTGTAAACCTCTTAAAGTTGCTTTCTTTAGAAAAGCAGATCAAAGAATCTGTGCTAGCAGCCCTCCTGTGTGCTGGTGTTATTGGCCTTACACAGCCACAGTAGCTGCAAGTAGCACTGTTGTTACAGGGCCTTCCCACAAATGAACACCCTCAAGCAAACCTCAAGCAAAATCACTCCCTCTCTCACTCACACTGGTTCCTCTGCCTGTTCTCTCCTTCCCAGCTCTAACTGTTCTGAGAGCTGTGCTCCTCTGTTCCTGTTCCACCCATTCAGCAAACTCCTCCCATCACAGCCTCATGTGGCTCAGGCTTCCATGTGACTTAAGCAGGTCACATGGACCTATTAATGGATGGGAAAGATCTCATTTACATTACCATTCCACTGGGTTCTGTGCACTTCAGCAATTTCTGGTCTGATCTTGTGTCCTGTTGTGTCCTTATGTTGCTTTGTAGGATTTTTGAGTATTGTGTGATTCTAGGATCTCAGGAGTAGCTCAGGTTGATGCTTTCATTGTTCCCAAAGTGGTCTGATCCACAGCAATGTCTTATCACTGACCTCCTAGGTTTGAGTGTGAGTAATATGCCCCTAGTTGGAGTTCAGGTTGACTGCTGCTGGACTCATCCACTATCAGCTATCTGGAAAACTCTTCTGAGTCAGAGTGACAGAACTTCAGGCTCTGGGATTCCTGTCCTGGTTATTTCACTACAGGCTTTAGATTGGGCTGGAGGTTGGAACTGAGTCCCTGCTCTGGTCCGTGGGTCTCAGCCACACAGCTACGGCTTGCTTCTGACCTTGGTTCTTGTTCAGTACTCATCCTAGGGCTCATGACCATTCATTCCCTATCCTGGAATGCCACTCTTAGATGCAGATCCCCTGCTTAGTACACCCTGGATGTGTGACTGGTTAGTGTGGGACTGAGCTGCCTGTTGACTCCTGTTCCTTTATTCTGCAAAATGTTGGGGCTCTGTATGGGTCTCTGACCTCTTCTTGCCCTGGTATAAAGCCTAGGCCTTCATTTAATCTCTGTATTAAAGTGTTTTGCATGGTGTCCTCCTGGCTAGAGCCTATCCCCGCCGTCTGTAAAGTTTTCTTTTTGTTTCCCTATTCCAACCTAGGCTGGAAAAATTACTCACTGTAATTTTTTCTTACCAATCATGACTTTGGTGCATTTTCTAGATCTTTGCGGACTAATTATGGTGAGGAGCTAGGCTGTACTCCTTTCTGCTACGCTGCCATTCCACCCTCTGTCCCCATCTTGTTTTGGATGCTGGCAGAGTATTTGATATTTTGCTCTTTTATCCTCTTTGAAAGTTTTGAATGCAGAGTAGTAATGCTTAAAAGTACCATCATGTCAATGATTATGGCAATCATATAGTTGAGGGATGACATCATAAGGTCTATCCAAAGTATTTCTTCAAGTGCTTGAACTATTAAGCTCACTCAAGACTCAGTAGTCTCTGGCCCACTAACACACTAACCACTCTTTACCAAGTCTAGTTAAAATGCCATTGTACCACTCCAAAGAGAACCCCAAAGCCTCTCCCTCTTCCCTAGGACTTTTCTATGCAATCTTCTAACCAATTTTTAATTTCTTTACAATCTTGACAGAAACACAACTCTTCGTTACTAGCATTAATGCTGGAATTAACTGGCCTCATTAGGGCACAGAGTTGGCCCTCCCGGTGGAGATCAAGCTCCAGCAGGTCCTACCAAGCTAGAAAGCCTTCCAGGACAGGCCAGGGCTAGCCTGCATGTCGGCCTTGGAGGACTATCCTAATTCACCAAGTTCAAAAAGGTTCATACCCAGAGGTTTGGCCACCAGGTGAGGAATTCTTCAGCCACAGATACTCATGAAACTACCCTAACAGGGAGGCCTTTCTGTCTGAGTCATTGGAAGAGAAATTTGTGCCAATAAAATGGCATCCTTGAAATACTGACATATGATACCTGAGTGAAATTTGCAAAACCACTCATGGAAGAGGAGGAGGAAGTTCACCCTGAGCTATGTATTTCCTGGAGGTTGTCTGAGCACAGAATTCCTTTGACTGGAAGAAAGTCCCTTCTTCTGGGAGTTCTGAGGATAGTCACATAGTAGAAGCATGGAGGAAATGAGCCCTTTCCGGGCCAACAGCCCCCTTTCTCATGTGCAGCCTCTAGCCTGGTTCTTTCAATGGGTCATTTGCTTGATAATCCTTTTCCTACCTGATACCAGTGAGGCAGAAGTGTAGCTAAGAGGTAACTATTCTGAACACATCTTTGGGGAGTATGTGCAAAGCTATCCTGAGCTCAGCCCAGCCCATCATTTCATCCAACTTTTCCCTTTAATTCTCCCGGCTGTGATCACAAATGTCCTTAAATTTCTCAAGAGTAAGACCTGTCTTTTATTTTTTTTTCATTACCCAGAGTGCACCCTCAATAAATGTGGACCTACTAGATATATGGAGTTTTTATGTCAGAGTTTTTTGGGGAGGGAGGGCAAGAGGATAGGGTGGAAAGAAAGCCAGTTTGCTGTTTGAATTGTAGGTTAGTGAGTGGCAAAATGCCAGTATCTTATGAATGAAATAAATGAATAAATGAGTGAATGAATGAACAAATGAACCAAAATCAATTATTAAATATTTGCTATGTGCTGGGCATACTGCTAAGCACTGGGGATACAAATACAAAAGTCAGTGCCTTCCCTCAAACAGCTTACATTCCAAAAGAGGGAGACAACACATGTTGGGGAACAGGAAGCAGGAAAGGGTGTTCTGGCCTGGAAAGTCATAGGGAGCACTGAGTAGAATAACTGGACAGTGGACCTGCATCTCCTTTGGGAAGCGATGGTGGCAATCATCTGATTACAGTGCTCAATCAAAAGACGGTTGTGTCCTTCAAGATGAGCTCAGGTGTCACATCCTCAGTGAAGTCTTCCCTGATCCATCGAGCCAGAAACTTCTTCCTTTCCAATTTCTCATCCCTCTCCCGCTTGACCTCTCCTATAAGTTTTTTTTTTTCTAATTTAAACTTGCATTAGAGTTGCTTCCATACATGTTCTATATTCCCTATTTGACTGAAATGTGTTCGGGGGTCGGGGGGAGCTATGTCTTGTTTCATCCTTTTTCCCTAGTGTCTATCACAAGGCCTTGCATTTAGTCTAGGCCAGGGATGGGGAACCTTCAGCCTCAAGGCCACATGTGGCCTTCTGGGTCCTCAAGTGTGGCCCTTTGACTGAATCCAAACTTTACAGAACAGATTTGTTCCGTGAAATTTGGATTTAGTCAAAGATCTATGAGGCCACATGTGGCCTCGAGGCCGCAGGTTCCCAAAGCCCATAATCTTCCTAGTAAAAGTACCAAATCTCCATCCTCAAAATTCTGATAGCACTTTGCCTGGCTCTCCTCCTGTCATACAGAAATCTTCCTTGAATATTTATTTATATATATGTTATACGTTTTCCTTTCAACTTCTCGAGGGCAAGGATTATTTAATATTCTCATCTCTATGTAAGTAGGGACAGGGGATTGGCAAATAAAGCCAGTCTTTATGAGCATGTATGGTATATTTGTCTGATGTAATCCCCATGTGGATTTTGGGGCATGAACAAACCTCTGTTTCTGATACCAGTCTGCTAATCATATGATAAAGAGGAGACTTTTGGATTGGCTTTGAAGCCAGAACTGGAGTGCATTCAAAAGGCACTAAGCAGCCAAAATGACTCTCTGACTCTGACTTTTTCCTGTGTGGCTGCGGTCCGGTGTGGCCCAAGGAATGTTGTAAGCCTTTGAGTGGGGAGAGAGGCCTTAGGCTTTCATCTCCTTCAAGGGGCCGCTGTCACATGGCCTATGAGTGCATGACTCTGATGTTGGTTCTATGTCTGTTGTTTCCTGTTTTAGGTGGATGAGTACTGGAGACAGTTATGACCTTCTGAGTTTTGAGCTTCACCAGAGGTCCAGTAGGCCCTGGGGAATGATCTTTTCGACCTGGTCCAGCAGCAAGGTCCTATGGAATGACTATTCACCAGCTACTCCTCATTTTGAAGTGAACTTGATGGGGTGAATGCCATCTGGAAACTGATTTAAGTTTGAACTTATTCTCCCAAGGAACTGAAGGGGACATAGAGAAATAATATGTGACCCTGAGTGGTGGGGAGAAATGTGTATAGTCTGTTTTTGTTATATTTCACAGTAGATATCCCTTCGTAAAACCCAATTGAGGTTAATTGCTTAAATGGATGCTAATCACTGGTAGCAAATAGTGGGGAAAACACACAATAATGGTGCCTCAAGTCAGTATCATTAGAGAAATAGACTCTAACCCTTCAAGGGTACCTTTAGAATCCTGAGGAGAGATGATCTGCCTGGCTTGAGGAACCTGGCCTGTTAGTGACCATTTAGATTGGGAAAGATCAGGGTCTCACTTCATTAGCATCCATAGCCCTGGGAATAGGGGAACTCCCAGTCCATTCACTCTCCCTTCAGCTTGACCCCTGAAGCCATCACTGAAAGGAACTGACGCTGGTAAAGGGACATTCCAGGCCCCCTCCCACCCAACACTAATTGTTGTCCAACTGGCACCAAAAAGGCAGATGAGCCCCCTGGGAGCAACAGCATCATCCTGACCACCCTTGATGGCTGGCTATGTTCACATACAATTATAGACTGATGATTCCCGATCCAGCTGCGTTGCCATTTCCAGGAAGCCATTTGAAACCAAATAGTTTCCATAAATATGACTCCTTTAAAGCTGGGAAGGGCCTTTTCTGGTACAGCATTTTCTCCCCCACCCCTCCTAACTGCATTGCCCTCCCCTAAGGCAACTGGATGAAGAAGACCATTAGTCCTGTTTCCACCTGGGTGGAATACAACTAGTTCTTCTGAATATGTCCTTTTCTAATGAGGACAAAATCTCTCCAGGCTTTTTTGAAGGTGAACAGAGTTCTGAAGAGATTCCCTAGTAGAAGTTGATGGAGGCTGGAAGGTTCAACAAACCCGGAGGGCCTAAAACATAATTTAGCACAACCATCTCCAAGGACATGGGGAGTACTCACATTATTCTCTTCTTGTCAAAGAGAATGGCCAAAGGAAGCTTATTCATCCAGGAGTGGAAAAATGTAGGGATATGGGTGCTGTATGCATATAGCAGGGGTGGGGGGAAGGGATCCCTCATGATAAGCAACCACTTTTTGCAGAAACATTGCCTGAAGCACTATCAGAAGCATGAAGGCCAATCTATATTCACCTTCCTCTGCACTGCCTATCCCCCATTTCAAGAAATTCATTATGTTTCAATTCTGCAAGATTAGGCCAGTTTTGAGCTGGGCCCAACTCAGGCCAGTCTCTTAGTAGGTTCAGTATTGGAATAAATCAAGGCACTCATGGGTCATTTAAAAGTTAACAAAAAAGTAGATTTACTTAGATTTATATTGTTTAATAATATTCAACAAAGGATATAATATATTCTATAAAGGATAGGCATTAAGAACCCCTTGATTTGATTCAGCTAACAGAAGCTCCCATTGTGATCCACCAACCAAGCATCTGAGAGCCTCTCCAACTCTCTGTGGTTGCTTTATACCCAGGAAATGAAGTCAATAGTCTGAACCTTTAGTCTCCTGAGCCAATCAAGTCTCAAGGAGTATCTTGATTCTTTTTAAGGAAAAGCTAGCTTAACTTGCATGAGTCGAAAAGTTAGGATATTGTTCCTACAACATATATAATGGGAGTGCTTTGGAGAGACTGTGGAGTAAGCATAGACATCCTTTAACTGATTCTAGTATGTACGCTATGTGGTTAACAGATTTGGTGAATTGGGATCACCTTTAAAAAGTCTAATCAGCCCTAAACAATTGGAAAAATATAAATTGCTCATGGAATGACTGAGCCAATATAATCAAAATGACAATTCTACATAGATTAATTTGCTTATTCAGTGCCATACCGATGAAACTACCAAAAATTGTTTTATGGAGCTAGAAAAAATTCACTTGGAAGAACAAAAGGTCAAGAATATCAAGGGAATTGCTGGGGAAAAACATGCAAAGGAAGGTGGACTAGCTGTACCAGATCTCAAATTATATTATAAAGTGGTAACCATTGAAACTATCTGGAACTGGCTAAGAAATAGAGTGGTAGATCCATGGAATAGATTAGGCACACAAGACACAATAGTAAATGACTAAAGTAATCTAGTGTTTGATAAACCCAAAGACCCCAGCTTCTGGGATAAGAACTCACTATTTGACAAGAATTGCTGGGAAAACTGGAAAACAGTATGACAGAGACTAGGTATAAAGTAGAACAACATATATATCATGATAAGGTCAAAATGGGCACACGATTTAGACATAAAGGCTGATACTTTTATGAGCAAATTAGGAGAGCAAGGAATAGTTTACCTGTCAGATCTATGGAGAAGGAAGAATTTGTAACCAAACAAGAGAGAGAACATTACAAAATGTAAAATGGATAATTTTGATTATATCAAATTTAAAAGATTTTGCACAAACAAAACTAACGCAACCAAAGATTAGAAGGAAAGAGGAATGCTGGGAAACAATATTTATGGCAAATGTCTCTAATAAAGGCCTCATATCTGAAATATGTAGAGAACTGAATCAAATTGATAAGAATACAAGTGATTCCCTAATTGATAAATGGTCAAAGGCTATGAACAGGCAGTTTTCAGAGGAAGAATTCAAAGCTATCTATAGTCATATTGAAAAATTCTCTAGGGGAAGCTAGGTGGCACAGTGAGTAGAGCACTGGCCCTGGAGTCAGGAAGACCTGAGTTCAAATCAGGCCTCAGACACTTGACACACCTACTGGTTGTGTGACCTTGGGCAAGTCACTTAACCCCAATTGCCCTGCCTTCCCCCTCCAAAAAAAAAATTCTCTAAATCACTATTGATTAGAGAAATGCAAATTAAAACAACTCTGAGGTACCACCTCACACCTATCAGATTAACTAATATGACAGAAAAGGAAAATGCTAAGCATTGTTGACAGAGTTGTGAACTGATCCAACCATTCTGGAGAGCAATTTGGAACTATGCCCAAAGAACAATCAAATTGTTCATACCCTTTGATACAGCAATACTACTACTGGGTCTATATCCCAAAGAGATTAAAAAAGAAAAGGGAAAAAGACCTACTTGTACAAAAGTATTTATAGCAGCTCTTTTTGTGGTGACAAAGAATTGGAAATTGAAGAGATGCCCATCAATTGGATAATGGTTGAACAAGTTGTGGCATGATTGTAATGGAATACTATTGGGCTATAAAAAATGATGAGCAGGCAAATTTCAGAAAAACTTGGAAAGACTTACATGAACTGATGCAAAGTGAAGTGAGCAGAACCAGGAGAACATTGTACACAGTAACAGCAACATTGTATGATGATCAGCTGTGAATGACTTAGCTATTCCCAACAATACAATGATCCAAGACAATTCCAAAGGTCTCATGAGAAAAACTGCTATTTACATACAGAGAAAGAACTGACGGAGTCTGAATGCAGACTGAAGCGTACTATTTTCACTTTATTTTTTTTCATGGTTTTTTTGGGGGAGGGTCTGTTTCTTCATTCACATGACTAATGTGGAAATATGTTTTACATGATTGCACATATATAACTCATATCAAGTTGCTTACTGTCTCGGGGAGGGAGGTGGTGAGGAAGGGAGGAAGAAAATTTGGAACTGGAAAGTTTTAAATGAATGTTAAAATTTGTCTTTACATGTAATTAGAAAAAATAAAATGCTTTTAAAAATAAAATGCCTTATCAGCCTCAGTCATTTCTTTCTCTTTGACTGCTGTCTCTTGATTTGACTCCTTCGCTAATGTCATCCAATGAAAAACAATGCCATAAGAAGGGAGATTCAGGGTCTTCTTTCCTCTGAGGCTCACATGTGGCCTGATGAAAACTGGCCTCTTGCCTCTTAAATTCTTTGTTTTTCTTCCCTTTTACTCTCCATTTTTTTCCTGTAAAGTATGAAGGAGATTCTGGAAGCTCTAACCTTGTGACTTTCAGAAGGTCAGGAAAGAGCTTTCCAGAGTCCGAGGCCGTGCCATGTTTTGCAATCATATTATCACTGATGCCCCAAGAAGCGAGTGTTGGGACCCACAAGCGGGATCCAGCCATGCACCACCTTTGGATGGGAACTTGGTGGCACCAATGTTATGCACAAACTGTACTAAATCTGATCCCATTCTCCCCAGAGAAGGAGGTGCGATGGAGAGAGGATGCCCCTAAGGTGTTGGGGGGAAATACTATACTTTTGTTCTTGCTCTATCTTTAAATTATCCCTTTTAGGGGCGGAGCCAAGATGGAGGCTGGAAAGCAGGGACTAGCGTGAGCTCCCCTCCGAGTCCCTCCAAAAACCTATAAAAAATGTCTCTGAACCAATTCTAGAACTGCAGAACCCACAAAACAGCAGAGGGAAGCAGGGCTCCAGCCCAGGATAGCCTGGATGGTCTCTGGGTGAGGTCTATCCCACACAGAGCTGGGAGCTGGGAGCTGGGAACGGAGTGGAGCAGAGCCCAGCCTGAGCGGCGTGGAACAACCAGACCAGGAGCCGGGCGGAGGGGGCCCTAGCGCCCTGAATCAGTGAGCTGCGGCAGTTACCAGACTTCTCAACCCACAAACACCAAAGACTGCGGAGAAGGTTAGTGGGAAAAGCTGCAGGAGTGGAAGGAGTTCTCGGTTCGGCCACCACCCCCGGGGCAGCGGAGGTGGGGCAGCTACAGCTGCAGTTGCTTCCAGCCCCAGGTCCACCTGGTGAGAGGAATTAAGTGGCAGATCAGAGCAGAATTGCACAGCCCGCTGAAGATCTAAGCCCAGTCCGGGTTGGGGGTTCTTGGGGAAGGAGGAGTGCTGGTGTGGCAGAGCTGGCGCATCCCCCCCAAACATGGGACATAGAACTCTTTAGTCTACAAGCAGTCATACCCCAACGAAAAACTCAAGGGTCAAGTTAGTTGGTTGGGAATATGGCCAGGCAGCGAAAGCACACCCAGATTCAGTCTCAGACTTTGGATTCTTTCTCTGGTGACAAAGAAGACCAAAACATACAGCCTAAAGAAGACAACAAAGTCACAGAGCCTACAACAAAAGCCTCCAAGAAAAACATGAACTGGTCCCAGGCCATGGAAGAGTTCAAAAAGAATTTGGAAAAGCAAGTTAGAGAAGTAGAGGAAAAATTGGGAAGGGAAATGAGAAGGATGCAAGAAAACCATGAAAAACAAGTCAATGACTTGCTAAAGGAGACCCAAAAAAATACTGAAAAATACACTGAAGAAAACAACACCTTAAAAAATAGACTAACTCAAATGGCAAAAGAGCTCTAAAAAGCCAATGAGGAGAAGAATGCCTTGAAAGGCAGAATTAGCCAAATGGAAAAGGAGGTCCAAAAGACCACTGAAGAAAATACTAATTTAAAAATTAGATTGGAGCAAGTGGAAGCTAGTGATTTTATAAGAAATCAAGATATTATTAAACAGAACCAAAGGAATGAAAAAATGGAAGATAATGTGAACTATCTCATTGGAAAAACCACTGACCTGGAAAATAGATCCAGGAGAGATAATTTAAAAATTATTGGACTACCTGAAAGCCATGATCAAAAAAAGAGCCTAGATATCATCTTTCAAGAAATTATCAAGGAGAACTGCCCTGATATTCTAGAGCCACAGGGCAAAATAGAAATTGAAAGAATCCACCGATCGCCTCCTCAAAAAGATCCCAAAAAGAAATCTTCTAGGAATATTGTCGCCAAATTCCAGAGCTCTCAGATCAAGGAGAAAATATTGCAAGCAGCCAGAAAGAAACAATTTGCGTATTGTGGAAACATAATCAGAATAACCCAAGATCTGGCACCTTCTACATTAAGAGATCAAAGGGCTTGGAATATGATATTCCAGAGGTCAATGGAGCTAGGATTAAAACCTAGAATCACCTACCCAGCAAAACTGAGTATCATGCTCCAAGGCAAAATATGGATTTTCAATAAAATAGAGGACTTTCAAGCTTTCTCAGTGAAAAGACCGGAGCTGAATAGAAAATTTGACTTTCAAACACAAGAATCAAGAGAAGCCTGAAAAGGTAATCAAGGAAAAGAACAAGAAAAAGAAATTGCAAGGGACTTACTAAAGTTGAGCTGTTTTGTTTACATTCCTACACGGAAAGATAGCATGTATGATTCATGAGACCTCAGTATTAGGGTAGCTGAAGGGAATATGCATATATGTATGTGTTTATGTGTATATATATACATATATATATATAAGTGAATGTGTATGTATGTATATATGTATAAGTATATATATAAAGAGAGAGAGAGAGAGCGGACACAGGGTGAGTTGAAGATGAAGGTAAGATATCTAAAAGAAATAAAATCAAATTAAGGGATGATAGAGGAATATATTGAGAGAGGGAGATAGGGAGAGATAGAATGGGGTGGATTATCTCACATAAAGGTGGCAAGAGGAAGCAGTTCTGTGGGAGGAGGGGAGAGGGCAGGTGAGGGGGGAATGAGTGAATCTTGCTCTCATCAGATTTGGCCTGAGGAGGGAATACCATACATACTCAATTGGGTATTTTACCCCACAGGAAAGAAGAGGGAAGAAGATAAAAAAAGGGGGGGGATGATGGAGGGGAGGGCACATGGGGGTGGAGGTAATCAAAACAAACACTTTGGAAAGGGAACAGGGTCAACAGAGAAAATTCAATAAAGGGGGATGGGTTGGGAAGGAGCAAAATATAGTTAGTCTTTCACAACATGAGTGTTGTGGAAGGGTTATACACAATGATACACATGTGGCCTATGTTGAATTGCTTGACTTCTTAGGGAGGGTGGTTGGGAAGGGAAGAGGGGAGAGAATTTGGAACTCAAAGTTTTAAAAACAGATGTTCAAGAACAAAAAAAAAAGTTTTTGCATGCAACTAGAAAATAAGATACACAGGAAATGGGGCGTAGAAATTTATCTTGCCCTATAAGAAAGGAAGGGAAAAGGGGATGGGAGGGGAGTGGGGTGTCAGAAGGGAGGGCTGACTGGGGAACAGGGCAACCAGAATATATGCCATCTTGGAGTGGGGGGGGAGGGTAGAAATGGGGAGAAAATTTGTAATTCAAACTCTTGTGAAAATCAATGCTGAAAACTAAATATGTTAAATAAATATGGTTTCAAAAGAAAAAAAAAAGAAAAAAATTATCCCTTTTAAAAAGCTAATTGATATTAAATAGTAAATGGAACAGGGTTGCTGGTGTCTGACAGTGGGGGAAACATCACCAGTGGGGACTCAATCTGATAACATTTGAGAAGAGTAACTCCAAGAACCCTGAGGGAAAGATGTGTTTGGCTTGTCTCTTGGAGAACAAGCCAGGCCTCATTGGCTCCATAAAGTAAATCTAACATGCATTCTCTTTCATTCAGACATATGATTTCATTGATGTAAAGAACTCCCAGTATGGAAAATCCTCCCACCATTATGGATTGGCAACTCATAGCAGCAGAGATTTAGAGCTGAAAAGTACTGAGGAACTGTTTAGTTCAATACCCTCATTTTATAGAGGAAGAATTGGAGGCCCAGGACTGTTAAGTAATTTGTTGAGGATGGTCACACAAAGTGTGTCAAAGGCAGAAATTTAAACCAGGTGTTTCTGACTCCAAGGTTTATCCTTTATCCATCTAGTCACATTTTCTCTTATAACACATAATGTTACATAATAAATGCATTAGAGAAGTTCAAAACATTCTCTGAGGGCTGACAAGAACCACGGTTACCAACAAGGTGGGGAATCAGAGAAGGTTCTTTGGAGGAAGTGGCTTTTGAGTTACACTTTAAAGAATAACTCAACAGAGGGGTTGGGGGGCCTGCAGCCTAGAGGCCGCATGTGACCATCTAGACCTTTGGGTGTGGCCTTTTAACTGAGTCCAAGTTTTACAGAATAAGTCTTTTTATTCAGGAGATTTGTTCTGTGACTGTTTGGATTCAGCCAAAGGGCCACACTTGAGGACCTAGAGGACCATATGTGGCCTCATGGCCACAGGTTCCCGACCCCTAGCTCAACAGGTTGTAGGGAGTTTGGGGAGAAGTAAGGCATTCCAGGCATAAGGAAGAGTTTGAGCACAGGCACAAAAGTGGGAAAACTCAGGGTTATGGTTTGGAGGCAAAGACTAAACCAGTTTGACTAGAACACAGAATGTCTCAAAGAAGTGCTGTGATATCAAGAAAGAAAGGGAGGGTGATGCTAAACTTCTGCTACAAATTAAGAGAGAACTACTGAAGAACTGTGCTCAATGACATCTAAAGGGACCATCTGGGAACATTTAGAAAAGAGAGCAGTGATCTCTAAGAACTCGAACGACATTTAAAAAGTCATGCTAGATGCACTGGGGGACAGCTATAATCGCAGGTACCAGGGAGAATAAAGCTGGTGAATCTTTTGAGCTGAGGAGTGTTGAACTACAGTAGCTTATGCTGATCAGGTGTCCTTACTAAGCTTGGCATCAATATGGTGAGCACCCTGAAGGGGTGTGGCATCCATTTGCCCAAGGAAGGGCAACCCAGTCTAGTTAGAGATGGAGTAGGTACCTGATCATGGTGGTATTGGAGTGAGTAGCTCTAGCACTTTCAACCTGGAGGGAGATAGGGAGACCCAATCTTTTAAAAATAAAAATAATTCATGCATGCATGCATGCAAAAAAGACAAGAAAAAGAATACACAAATGTACAACTAATAGATGTAAGGATTGTCTTACCTACTTAAAAGTAATTACTTTTGGTAGGTAAGATCATTTTCTGACTGAATCTGTCAGAACTATGTGTGAACAAGGTGTCTACGTTTTCTTGAATCAGTCAAAGTCATGGCATGATAGACTTGGTCATGCCTTAAGGAATTTGTATAGAAGGAATCATATAGAGCTTTGAATGTCTGGACCCTGAGAGGCTGGAGGAAGAGTAGTATTCTAGCCTACCTCTGAGGAGAAAAGGTTCCTGCCTAAGCTGTGGCAGAGAAGGGACATATCAAAGAGGGCCATGGGCTCTACAAGCATATTGGAACAAAACAACTGGGATGAGCAAAGTCCCGAGAAAAGGTCAGCTCCTTCCCCAATATCCCTTCCTGGTGCCCGTCTATCCCTACATGCTATGATAGAATTTGCTGTCTTGTTACTCAAACATTTCTAGTAAACACAAAGAGTCCAGATTTTGACTAGAAATAGATTTAAATATAAATGTAGGCCGGGAATTTAATCTCTCTCTAAATGATATGAATTTCCTAACGGGGGTCTCAGAGTGATTTGATTGAACTCCTATCTGTTCATCTAAAACAAACTCCCTAGAGCCACAGAGGAGGGGAGCATGTGTCCACAATACGACCTTACAAAAACATTTTTAAAAAATCACTTCTAGAGACACTGGGAGGCAATGGTGTTTAAACTGGCATACAGTAAATATTTAATAAATATTTGTTGACTTGGCTTACAGAGAGTTGGGTTGGAGTGAACAAGTTGTGCCAATTTTTCCTAAATTGATAGAATTACTACACTGATAGATCAGGGAATGTTGTAGACATGAGTAAACTAAATTTCAGTAAAACATTAAATAGTCTCTCGTTCTATCTTTTTGACAAATAGAGAGCCACATAGAGAACTAACACTGATATGCAAAACCAAGAGCCATTTTTCAGTGGACAATTGGTCAAAAGATATGAGCAGTTCTCCAAGAATTCTAAACTATTCGCAAGTACATGAAAGATTACTCCAAATCGACAAACAGGGGGTGGAGCCAAGATGGCTTCTGGTAAGCAGGGACTAGTGTGAGCTCCGTACCGAGTCCCTCCAAAAACCTATAAAAAATGGCTCTGAACCAATTCTAGAAGGGCAGAGCCCACAGAACAGCAGAGGGAAGCAGGGCTCCAGCCCAGGACAGCCTGGATGGTCTCTGGGTGAGGTCTATCCCACACAGAGCTGGGAGCTGGGAGCTGGGAACGGAGTGGAGCAGAGCCCAGCCTGAGCAGCGTGGAACAACCAAACTTGGAGTCGGGCAGATGGGGCCCTTAGCTCCCTGAATATGTGAGCTGTGGCACTTACCAGACTTCTCAACCCACAAACACCGAAGACTGCGGAGAAGGTTAGTGGGAAAAGCAGCGGGAGTGGAAGGAGTTCGCGGTTTGGCTTCCAGCCCCAGGGGCAGCGGAGGTGGGGCAGCTACAGTTGCTGTTGCTTCTGGCCCCAGGCCCACCTGGTGGGAGGTATTAAGTGGCAATCAGAGCAGGAGTGCACGGCCTGCTGAAGATCTAAGCCCTGCCAGGGCTGGGGGTTCTTGGGGAAGGAGTAGTGCTGGTGTGACAGACCTGGCACCTCCCCCCCAAACGTGGAACATAGAATTCGTTAGTCTACAAGCAGTCATACCCCACTGAAAAACTCAAGGGTCAAGTTAGTTGGTTGGGAATATGGCCAGGCAGCGAAAGCACACCCAGATTCAGTCTCAGACTTTGGATTCTTTCTCTGGTGACAAAGAAGACCAAAACATACAGCCTAAAGAAGACAACAAAGTCACAGAGCCTACAACAAAAGCCTCCAAGAAAAACATGAACTGGTCCCAGGCCATGGAAGAGCTCAAAAAGAATTTGGAAAAGCAAGTTAGAGAAGTAGAGGAAAAATTGGGAAGAGAAATGAGAAGGATGCGAGAAAACCATGAAAAACAAGTCAATGACTTGCTAAAGGAGACCCAAAAAAATACTGAAAAATACATTGAAGAAAAGAACACCTTAAAAAATAGATTAACTCAAATGGCAAAAGAGCTCCAAAAAGCCAAGGAGGAGAAGAATGCCTTGAAAGGCAGAATTAGCCAAATGGAAAAGGAGGTCCAAAAGACCACTGAAGAAAATACTAATTTAAAAATTAGATTGGAGCAAGTGGAAGCTAGTGACTTTATGAGAAATCAAGATATTATAAAACAGAACCAAAGGAATGAAAAAATGGAAGACAATGTGAAATATCTCATTGGAAAAACCACTGACCTGGAAAATAGATCCAGGAGAGATAATTTAAAAATTATTGGACTACCTGAAAGCCATGATCAAAAAAAGAGCCTAGATATCATCTTTCAAGAAATTATCAAGGAGAACTGCCCTGATATTCTAGAGCCACAGGGCAAAATAGAAATTGAAAGAATCCATCGATCGCCTCCTCAAATAGATCCCAAAAAGAAATCTCCTAGGAATATTGTCACCAAATTCCAGAGCTCTCAGATGAAGGAGAAAATATTGCAAGCAGCCAGAAAGAAACAATTTGAGTATTATGGAAACATAATCAGAATAACCCAAGATCTGGCACCTTCTACATTAAGAGATCGAAGGGCTTGGAATGCGATATTCCAGAGGTCAATGGAGCTAGGATTAAAACCTAGAATCACCTACCCAGCAAAACTGAGTATCATGCTCCAAGGCAAAATATGGATTTTCAATAAAATAGAGGACTTTCAAGCTTTCTCAGTGAAAAGACCAGAACTGAATAGAAAATTTGACTTTCAAACACAAGAATCAAGAGAAGCAAGAAAACGTAATCAAGAAACAGAAATTGCAAGGGACTTACTAAAGTTGAACTGTTTTGTTTACATTCCTACATGGAAAGATGATGTGTATGATTCATGAGACCTCAGTATTAGGGTAGATGAAGGGAATATGCATATATATATATATATGTTTATGTATATATAGAAGTGAATGTGTATGTATGTATATATCTGTGTGTATGTATGTATGTGTATGTATGTATATATAATATATATATATAAGTGTGTGTGTATATATATATATATATGTAAAAGAGAGAGAGCAGACACAGGGTGAGTTGAAGATGAAGGGAAGATATCTAAAAGAAATAAAATGAAATTAAGGGATGAGAGAGCAACATACTGAGAGAGGGAGATTGGGAGAGATAGAATGGGGTGGATTATCTCGCATAAAGGTGGCAAGAGGAAGCAGTTATGTGGGAGGAGGGGAGCGGGCAGGTGAGGGGGGAATGAGTGAACCTTGCTCTCATCTGATTTGGCCTGAGGAGGGAATACCATACATACTCAGTTGGGTATCTTACCACACAGGAGAGAAGAGGGAGGAAGATAAAAAAAATAAAAGGGGGGGGATGATGGAGGGGAGGGCAGATGGGGGTGGAGGTAATCAAAACAAACACTTTGGAAAGGGGACAGGGTCAAGGGAGAAAATTCAATAAAGCGGGGTGGGTTGGGAAGGAGCAAAATGTAGTTAGTCTTTCACAACATGAGTATTGTGGAAGGATTATACATAATGATACACATGTGGCCTAGGTTGAATTGCTTGACTTCTTAGGGAGGGTGGGTGGGAAGGGAAGAGGGGAGAGAATTTGGAACTCAAAGTTTTAAAAACAGATGTTCAAAAACAAAAAACAAAAAAACAAAAAAAAAGTTTTTGCATGCAACTAAAAAATAAGATACACAGGCAATGGGGTGTAGAAATTTATCTTGCCCTACAAGAAAGGAAGGGAAAAGGGGATGAGAGGGGAGGGGGGGTGATAGAGGGGAGGGCTGACTGGGGAACAGGGCAACCAGAATATATGCCATCTTGGAGTGGGGGGGAGGGGAGAAATGGGGAGAAAATTTGTAATTCAAACTGTTGTGAAAATCAATGCTGAAAACTAAATATGTTAAATAAATAAATTTAAGATTACTCCAAATCACTAAGAGAAATGAAAATCAAAACAACCCTGAAGTCTTACCTCAAATCCAGTAAATTAGAAAAAAAAAATGATATAACATGGAACTAGCGTTGGAGGGGTTGTAGAAAGACAGATGCTCTAATATGCTGTTGGTAGAGCTGTGAATTGGTCTAACCATTCTTGAAAGCAATTTAGAATTATGGTTTCGTAAAAAGTGACAGAAATGTATATACTCTTTGACCAAGATATTCCACTATAAGTCCCAAGAAAGCTAAAGATAGAAAGGTCTCATATATCCTAAAGTATCATTAGCAGCATTTTTCATGGTAACAAAGAACTAAAAGCAAAGAAGATGCCCATGAAATGAAGCATGGCTAAGCAAATTGTAGAACATAAACATAATGGAATATAAAGAATCAGAGCATATGCGTCATGAATATCAAGAGAAACACAGAAAGATATATGCACAGATACAGATTGAAGTAAGCAGAATCATAAAAATAATATGCATTTAAACTTAAATATAGAAAATAATATACTTTAACATTTATACATTTAAATTTAATTACAATTTAAATGAAGAGAATAAAATGAATGAAATAGAATATGTAATTATCATGACCAAGCTTGTCCTTAGATGAGAGTTAAAGAAATGTACCTCCCTCCCTTTATAGCTGAGATGGTGGTAGGGAACTATGAGTATGGGGTATTATATATGTTCTTGGAAATTGCTTTCTCTGAACTACTTTTGTTCATTTTTAAAAATTAAGGAAAGGGCGGGGAGGAATATGTTCAGAAATGAATGTGGCATAAAAACAAAAGGAGCCAAAAAGAAAGAATGAAAAAAAAACTATTAAAATGCAATGTTGAGTCCTTTTGTAAAGTGAACAATCATCCCTTAATTTATCTTTTGTATAACACCAACTAGTTGTGTGAATATTGGCAAGTCCATAAGACTGTTTCTTTCTGTGCAAAATGAAATAATTGGACTAGATGATTTCTAAAATCTCTTCCAGGTCTGAGTCTGATTCTGAAATTGGATTTCCATATTCTAGGATTGTAGAAAGTGAAGGCCAGCTGTATATAATAACAAAAGAAGTAAGTCTTTATGATCCTCCTTGCTCCCCCATGTCCCCCAGATTTATTTTCCTGTCGAAGCAGGGTTCTCATTTGTGGGACATATTCCTTAGCCCCACCTAGAAAGAGCATCAGTCTTATCTCTGGACCACACACATCAAGAAGGGATGTGGGTTCATGGGAACACGGAGAACACAGTGCTCATTTTATTATCTGTGGGCCTAGAAACTTTGTGCTGGGCCCTGCTGTCTGTGATAGAATATAGAAAAAGTCTGTTATCCTGGTTCTGGGCAACTGTGATTGGTCAGTTGAAGTAGCCACTGTCATCCTAGTAGCAGAGAACTGAGGTTAGATCACTGATAGAACTCCTAGGTGGTACAGCAGATAGAGCCCTGCTCCTAGAGTCAGGAAGACTCATCTTCCTGAGTTCAAATCTGGCCTCAGGCATTTACTAGCTGTGTGACCTTGGGCAAGTCATTTAACCCTGTTTGTCTCAGTTTCCTCATCTGTAATATAAGCTAGAAAAGGAAAGGGTCATACCACTCTAGTATCCTTGCCAAGAAAACCCCAAATGGGGTCACAAAGAATCAGACCACACTGAACAGCAACAGGACTCCTGAGCTGAGGCTGGGTCACTGGAAGTAAATTCTATTCTCTGGGCTACAAAAGCAGAATGAAGTAAGCAAAATCAGAAAAATAACATACAATGAAGTAATGGGGATCAGGTCTATGTGCTGACATATTTGGTTTTGCTAAGATGGTGTAAGACTCTAGAGTCTTGTTTCCGTAAGTGACTTGGGGGCTGGAGCACATGTATGAATTCTGTGTTGGCCCTCAATTTGTTGTTGTTCAGTCATTTCTGATTCTTCATGACTACATTGGGGTTTTCTTGGCAAAGACACCAGAGTGGTATGACCTTTCCTTCTCCAGTTCATTTTACAGATGAGGAAACCGAGGCAAGCAGGGTAAAGTGACTTGTACAGGGCTACTCCACCAATAAGTGTTTGAGGTTGGATTTGAAATTGGGAAGATGAATCTGATTCCAGGACCAGTACTCTACCCACTGCTCCACTTAGCTGCCTCTACTCAGTAAATAGGATCCTTTTTCTATTGGTTCAAAGGGGCTGAGATAGCACAGGCTGGAGAATTTTGCTGCTTCTACATCTGAGGGAGAAAATCACTCCTTCACTCACAGACAATGAGACCACACAGTAATGGGGAAGGGGCCCAAGAACTGTCTCCTTTCCTGTTCCCTCCTCCCCTTTAGGTCATGTGGCCCTGAAATGGCCTGGGTCCCAGCCAAAGCCTTGCCAGAGGTGGCTACATTCTACAAGTCAACAACCATTTATTAAACACTTACTATATGCCAGGTGCCGTGTTAAGTGATAGAAATACAAATATTACCCAAAGAAAGACAGTGCCTTGCATTCTAAGGGGGGAAGACAACATATAAAAAGAAACTGAAGAAGAATAAAAATGTGGATGGCTTAAGAGTCCTTCCTAAAACGAAACTTCTGGGATGAACCAGCCAATCAGTGGAAGATTCCACGGGATGGAGGATACATCAAGTGTGAGAAGTTCAGGGGTGATGTAAACTTCCTGGATGAAGATATTTCTGTGGCATGGTAGACAAAGCTCACAGAGCCTGGAGAGGAATGAAATAGGAGGAACAATTCCTCCCCAGGGTTTGTTCCATTTAACCATTGGCTTCGTTTTTTATAAAGAAACATTTCCTTTAAAGATACAGCAAGAACAAATCTATAAACATTTCCCCCAACACCAAGAGGGCATGATCTTCCCTACACCATATACCACCCCACCTCTTGAAGGGAGGGGAGATTAGACCCACAGTTTAGCTCAGTCCAAAGCTGGCAAGGCCTTGTTGTTTCTGCTGGGCTGACTCCCTGGACCCTTGGTCCTCAAGACCTTGTTACTATGCTGGCTGCAACACTTGGCCTGGATTCCTGAGCTTCCAGATCTCTATGTCTCTGAACTCCCAGACTGGACTAAAAACTCCACTTGTTGCACCTTGAACAAAAAATGATGACTTAAAAGGCCAAAGACCTAGGCCTGTTCCTCTGGCCACATTCCCTCTTACTACATGGCTTCATTTGTTGTGAGTGGGATTCACTTTCTCCCTTGGTCATGAATGCAGCAAAAGCCCCAAACTATACTGACTCCGGCTATTTGAAGAGATCAGAAATTCCAGGGCCAATGGCTTCATAACCATGTGGAAGACCAATACAAAAGGTCCACGAATGCTCCATCCAAGTCTTCCAGTCTCCTAGAAGAATGTCTCTACTGTCTTCCCTAGGATGGGCGACCCCATCTTAGCAGAACTGATGGCATTTGCACATGTATCTGTCCTGCATTACAGTGATGTTAATAGTCCCATTCCTTGGAGGGAGAATATTTGTGCTAGGCCTTCAAGGATGAACAAGTTTTTAGCTGGTAATGCTATACTTCCTTCTTTGCTCTTTTTCCTTCTTAACATATGTAACATGTGAAAGTAATCAGAAGCCGTTATTAGTAACTTATATTTTTTCTTTTTTGGAGGGGGAAGGCAGGGCAATTGAGGTTAAGTGATTTGACCAAGGTCACACAGCTAGTATGTGTGTCAAATGTCTGAGGCGGGATTTGAACTCAGATCCTCCTGACTCCAGGGCTGGTGCTCTGCTCACTGCGCCACCTAACTGCCCCCAGTAACTTATATTTTAATAATAAAGGAAGTTCAGAGCCTTTTCCAAGAGAGATTTCCCAAGAGAGGGTTTTTCTAGAGCTAAGGAGAAAGTGAACATGGAAGCAACTGAAACAGGGACCATACTAGCTAGGGAGAATAAGAAAAGGAAGACACATTTTGATTCCTAACTCCCCAGGGTCCTTAAACCGGAAGAAGCCCTTGGCATTGTAGGATAGGTGGGTGGTGACTGGAGAGTACAGAAACTATTAATTCCTTACTCCTGTGAAGACTGTGGGTTCTCCTGGGCCTTTTGGAAAGCTGTGCTAAGGCTATTCTGGGCTGAGGTCTTGGGGCAGTTTCACTGCAGATAGCAACTGTAGGGGGAAGAGGAAGAGGAAGCAGGGGAAGGCAAATTCCCAGTAGGTTCCTAGGCCCCCGAGCCTCAGCTAAGTCACTTCTGGTTATGATTTGTTCATTTGCATTTTATGCCTTCCCGTGTACCAAGGGAGGAAGAAAAAACAGTTAATCGGATGTGCCAGCATGAGTTATATCATGTTTCAGACAATGCAGCGCTTACAGAGGAAAGGATTCCTGGGGCCAGCTCCAGTGAGGCATAAGCATTCAGGCAAACATTCAGGTCAAGCTGCATCCTTATTGTGGTTCTGGGAGATTCCAGGCAAACCAATAAAGATATGTTCATCTTACATTAGCTTGGAGCAGCGGTAAACATTTAAATTCCAGGCCCATAAGGAAACTTAGCAAGGAACAACATTCCCTTTCCCTTCTCCCCTCAGGCCCACCTGGCCTACTTATCTTCCCCCTTCCCCAAACTGGCCATGACTTTCCCCAATGCTTCTTCTTTCCCTGGGCCCCAAAGTGATGCTGCTTACGTAGAAGTTGTACCCAAGCGTAAGGTCAGCAAGATCCATGAGGAGAAGAGCCTTAGCCCAAGTCTTAACTTGTCTTTAGGAGAAGTGTGAGCTGAGTTTAAAAAAAACTGGGAATCAGAATACTTCAAAAGACTCAGAAGCAGAATTTAGGGAAAAGAAATCCGAAAGACCCTGAAGCCTAGGACTTACTAGCTCCCTAAAATAGTCAATAAGAGTTAGTTCTGGTTCAGATTTGGAGTCAGGTGGCTTGGGTTCAAATCCTGACTCTACAGTATTTATCTATGGAATTATAGACAAGTTGTTTTCCCTCTCTTTGCTTCAAGTTTCTTCATCTTACACATGAGAGGGCTGAACTAGCTGAATTCTAATGTTCCTTCCGACCTATGACTTTCCTAAATTATGTCTCTCACTTTTCAGAGACGCTGGTAGTGCATAAGGATGGGAATGGGGTCATATCAGCCATGGTGGAAGGCAGGCTACCTGAAATGCCACCATTTGTATCAGCGAGGCAATAATCACAATTCAGATGATAATTGTCAAAATGCCCGTGTGGTTCTGTATCGCAAAATATACGAGATTCTCCACGTAGAAGGTAGAAGTAGTAAACCATTTATTCAGACACCAAAAAACGACATTTTATAACCAATAAGTTCACCATATCACAGCAGAGAACCACTCCATCCCAAAACTTCTCCACCCGCTGCTGGGACCTTCCCAAAAAACTCACTCACAGCCACCGCTCGCGTCTGCTCTTTCCCTCAGCTCTGTCCTAACTGCTCTCTCAGCATTTCCTGTGACACAATTCCCTTTTCTTCTCAGCAAGCTCCTTCTACCACATGTGACTTAGGCTTCCTGTGACATAACCAAGTCATGTGGCCTATTAATAAGTGGAAAAGATCTTCAAATCTAAATTGCTATTATACCATTAAATTAAGCAGATCCAGGAGGGATGTTGGTCTCAATCCATCGTAACATCTATTTAGTATCTCTTATGATTGCCATATTGTGCTGGCCCTGAGGGTACAAAAATGGGCATGACACACATCCTAGTATAGAGGAGATAACATTTTAATGAGAAGAACAAGTACAAAAATCCCCTGATACAAGGAACATTTGTTAAGCACCTCTGTGTGTCAGTCACTGTGCTAGATACTGGGAATGCAAAGACAAAAACATAACAGTTTGTGCCCTCAAGAAGCTTGCATTCTAATGCGGGAGATAACACATGCCTATAAGAACATGAAACATGCATATGAGATCACCTTGCAGGGAGAGGCACCAGCAGCTGGGATTAGTGCAAAGTAAATGTCAGACAAAGTGCAATGAGAAGTCTGAGAGAGAGAAAGGTCATTTTTAGCTGGGCCAATCAGAGCACATTTACATGAAAAAGAAGCCACCTTTATTGAGTCTTCAAGGAAGGGAAGAATGTTTAATAGGTAGTAACAGGATAGAGAGTTCATGCCAGGTGTAACACCCTACTGTCACCCCTTGTTAGGGGCAGGCCTGACACCAGTGTCCTGTTAATTCAGGTTCAATGTTGAGATACAATGAGATGTTTAGAGGTCCAGTTTTTCTTAGCAATAGCATAGAAGAAATATCAAGAAGGTTTCAGTAGCATTTTGCTTCGGCATTGGTAGATGTGGCTTTCCTTGGCTCCTTATGAAAATGTATCTGGTTATCAGGGCAAGGTATATTGACTTTTGTGGTCTTAGGAACCCACCACCTCTAAAAAGTATGGACTCCATGTGGGTGGGAATTTTTTTGCCTAAAGAAAGGTACATCGTAGTATACTGGGACCAGTCAGGTCCTAGAGACTTTAGGGAAGACTTACTTAGTCTATTGTTGTGGATGGGGGGAGACACGGACCTAAGTCATGTTTGAAGGAAAGGCTGGTAGATAGTCCCATCACATACCACCCCATGGTGGAAAGGTCCTAAGGAAATTCTAGAGGACCTTTCACCATTTAAACACTTTTAAGACTTTTACTTGATAGTCCTCTTAGAAAGAGCAATACTGAGGGGGAAGAGGGAAAAATAAACAATGGCAACAGAAAATATTCACCCCCATCCCCCAAAGGAGTAACCATAATGAGAGTGAAAACAGAAAAAAAGGAAGAAAAAATGTAGAAGCAAGAAGAAAAAAGCCTGAGATACCAGGTTATTCCTCCTCACTTTGGAAGAAGCATGTCTTAGACCTCAATGATCTGGCTCACGTGGTGCATGATGCCAAAGTTTTGCAGTTCACAGTAGGTGTCCTAATGCAAGGTGGTAATGACAAGCCAGTGCAGCACCAGAGCCAACATGTCTACTGCCCAGATGATGACACCTCTGGTCCAGTCACAGACTCCTTCTCCTGATATGAAGCAGTGACAGTGAACAGAAGCAGCTCCAGGAACATCAGAGCCACCATGTAGATAAGTCAACAATTCTTCACCCCACATCAGAGTCACCCGTAGGAAAGGAGGTAAAAGGGTGCAAGCCTCTTTCATGCAATCTGCCCTAGGATCTAAGTAGATACTGAGGCTTTCCCTGTACTGCCACCCACTCAGTATTCCCTGACCCACCCACCAAGTCCTCCCCCTTCCTGGGGGGCTCATAAGGGACCTTTATCAAACCTTTGCCTCTTTAGTTGTCTCTGATGAAGCTCTGGCCTCTCCTTTTGCAGTGTCGGGGTAAGGACTCTCCCTCCACTTCAACTAAGGACTCAAGATTACCACCAGGTGGGCTAAGGGATCTTTTTTTCTATGTAAATTCAAGCTCACCATAGTGCAATGGTGCAGAGATAGTTTCACCTCCTCCATGTCATTAGAAAGCAGAGCACCCTCTCTACAATTCCCTAAGACCCTTATGGGAAAAAGTTGTGTAAAATATCCTGATGGAAGAGACCTGACGATTGAGGGGGAATTGAACCATTTTCCCAGAAGTATACCAAGCTCCCCCACCAAAAAGTAGCAGGGACCTTGAACCCTGGGTGGCTCTGTGTATAGAGTAGAACAAAGGAAGACTGTCTGAAAGCAACCTATTTCTGTCAGATAGATCTTCCTGGAGGTCAGAATCAAGAAACTTCTGAACTGGAAAGCCCTCGCCTTTCCTGGGACAGGACTGTAACAACAATGTTGCTAGCAGCTACTGTGGAGGTGAAATACCAACAACAAGAACACACAGGAAGTCTGCTAGCACAGGTTCTTTGATTTGCTTTTTTAAGGAAAGCAACTTTAAGGGGTTAACAATCTCACTTTAATTAAATATACATATATCATTCACTTAGTTCAGGGGGAAAAGTCAGCACTCTGAACTTCAGAGCAAATACAAACAGAAATTACAAGCAGAAATTATAAACAGAGCCAAATAACACAAATCAACAGACAGGCTTCTAACTTCCTGACCATAGATATTACATACATAGTTACCAGAGAGAGAAGCGCTAACATCTGGGTTTTCAAAGCCGGGGGGGCTCCAATGGCTACCCAGAGTTTCATCTGGCCAAATCACCAACGCCCTTCCAACGAGTGTACCCCCAAAACAAAACACCAACCTCAGATCACACGTACCCTATTCAGGGCCCTAAGGGCTCAGCACCTACTTAGCAAAAGGGTGTGGGAAAGATCTTTAATCACTAGTACCACATCATATACATTGTTTCCAATCAATGACTCTTGATTCAAACAAAGGCAAGACTCAAAGACACTCAATTGCCTTAATGCTGAGAAGCGGCTCCAAAACAAAAGACAACAAAAGGTCCCACTTTACCTGCCCCATTCAAACAAAGGCAAGACTCATTAAAGGCACTTGATTACCTTAGCCTTCCAAAAGAGAAAAGGGTAAAACAAAGCCCCACCTTCTTACCATCACAAGGACTGATTTATTAGGGACACGGCCTTTGAGCAGCGGGACCTTTGAGCAGCGGGACGTGCAATCATGATAGTCAGGCACACGGATATAAAGCTGTTGTTTCAAGAGATCATTCCAACATTCGGCAATGCCAGCTACCTTGGGATGATGGGCCTAATTTCAGACCTCCTGCGAAGCGATGTAAGGGTGTATCAGCAAGACAATAATCACAACATGGACAATAACTGTGAATATGCCTGTGTAGTTCTGTATCACACAATATAAGAGACTCTCCATGTAGAAGGGAGAAGAAATAAAACATTTACTCAGACACCAAAGAACCAAATTCCAAAACCAGTAAGTCCAACCCATCCAAGTAGCAACCAAATCCCCAAACTAGTAAACCCGCTTCATCATAACAGCAAGGAACTTAAGACACAATATCACAACATGGAGCCTCACCATCCCATTAGCCTTCCCCCCGGCTGGGGCCTTCCCACAAACACAATCCTAGCTCACTCGTTGCCTGTGTCCTTCTCCCATGATTCTAACTTGCTCTGAGCATTTCCTGCTCCACCCTTCCAGTTCCATCGTTCAGCAAGCTCCTCTCACCACATGTGACTTAGCCTTCCTGTGACATAAGCAGGTCACATGGGCCTAGTAATGGGTTGGAAAGATCTTCAAATTTACATTACCATGACAAGGGGGCAGGAGCCATAAGGAAGAAGGATGTACTCTGGGAGAGCTTCCACAGCTCCTGATGCTATGGCAGATTTGACTGGTACTTCAATGTTATAACCTGATAGGTAACAACTAGAGTAAGGACAAATCTCTTGCCCTAAGATGGTAGAAAGGAGTCAATAGAATCAATTTACTATTTGGAGGCAGGTCAGAAGACACAGGGGATCACGCCATACTGGTCTTTCACAAGTGAGTTCTCTGGCACAAGAATATTTGGGCAGAAGCAGCTGCTTCACTATTGGGGGTGGGGGGTGGGGATTATATGGTTCTGAGCCCATAAGAACATGGCAAAGTAACCTCTATGATAAAGGACCCACTTCTCAACCTCTACTGTTCTCATAAGGGCATCAAGCTGCTCTTTAAGTTTAGTGAAGAGTGTATAATGTCGCTGATGGGTCTTGATATGTTCCACAAATAATTGTATGTGATGGAAGGCATCAGCAGGATGAGGAATAAAATTCTTCTATTGGTCTTGACCCCAAAGGGCAGAACCCTTAATTGCCAGTTCTGTTCTTTCTAGGCTCCAGATCACTCTTCCAGTCCCAAAGCTATTGCCCAAGAATCAGTGTAATGAACTTATCTGTCCTGTCCCACAGTGTGCTCTCACTTGCTTAGCCATATAGCCTGAAGCTCAGCTTACTGAGATTTGCTAATACTCCCATCCCTGTTTCCAGATTAATGGCTACTGAAAAACAGTTCTGTGTCCCAGTGGACAGAGCTATTGGTAAATCAAGCAAAATGGAATTCTTCAGAAGTCATGTCCTCATAAGTGGGGGCCCATAGGGGTATGGGAGAGGCAAGGTGTTGGGACTTCAGCTGGAGGCCTCAATCTCTGGTAGAGTTGCAATCTGTTTGTGAAGGGCATTAACACCCGCAGGATCCAACCCTGATGATGACTGCAACCCAATATGCTGCTCAGATTTTGCCAATTGATCAATCCTCCTGTCATGTGGCAAGGAAGATCTGCAACTAAACCCTGCTGCTATCTGGATGCAGTTCCACCCAGAAAGTGGGATCGAAGTGTCCCTAAGAGAAGTTGGTCATAAGGTATAAGCGGGTCATTGGAGGGGCTGTATAAATCCAATCTATCAAACATATTCCCTTCAAGAACTTTATCCCCTCCCTAGCAAATCTCCTCTGGGGAGCCACCTGCAACTGGAATCCATCTCTATGGGGCCAGGTATGAGTAGTGCTCTATCTCAGCATCTAAAAAGGAACATAGTGTGGTCCCTATCAAGCGGCTTTAATTGCTTTAGCTGACCCTGTAGAAAGAAGTAATCAGAGAACTCCCCAAGCCGATGAAACCATGGCAGAAAGAGTTTCTACAATGACTCCATTAGACCATGACCCCAGAAGCCACTGCTCCATTGACTCATATTAGGCCACTGTTTGGACTTGTAACCTTGAAAGTTCCTTCATGGTAAAGAGCTGGCCCACCACCTTCTCCTGAAGCAGAGGAAATCACACTCCAAGGTGTAGCAGTAGGGTAATCCCAGGGTTGGTTTACCACTGTCAGAAGTTCCCAAGTCTCTTCCTCATTGTCACTCTCATTTTCCTCTCTTATAGCTCTGATTTTGCTAGTATACCGTGTAACCTCTGGGTCAGAGACCTCATTTCTGCCCCAGACCTATGAGTTCCTGGCTGGGACTGTTGGTGTCCTTCATTTGTGTGACTGCCAGCTGCATTAGTTGCCCCTCAGTCTCCAGCAGAAATCTGAATTTTCTTTTTTTTTTCTTTTCTTTTTTACTCTCAGACTTATAATGTTGGAAGTCCAACTTCTGTAGGATGGTCAACAACAACCAGGGTGTGCTAGACTTAGTACTCTTAATGATTTCCCACTCCTGTGAGAGTCCTTTAGCTAATGCTCAACCAATTGCTCCATGTCAGTGGAAGCTTCTCAATGGAAGTCCATTGAAAGGACTCCCCACACACAACTAGGTACCACTGACAGATGCCCAGCTATCTGATCATCCCAATCTCTGAATTTACAGCACCATTTGTACATCTCAAGCATGATGTGAGCTACAAGGTTATCTCCTCTTAAATGGCAGAGTAAGAAAAAGGAGAACAAAGAGCTTCCCCACTCCCAACTCCCCAGCAAACTCTTCAAACAGAAAGTAAACTCTAATGAGCAATCATAGGGGACTAAACAAAGATAAACTGCTAACATTCTCCAGTGGGAAATTGATATGGGAAGTGTCCCTTCTGAACTCTATCATCACCCAGAGGTCAGAGAAAGAAGCTAATTAGACAGGGCCTTGGAGTCATTCCACTTTGTCTTAATGATTTTAAGAGAAGAATAGAAGAGGGGACTAGGAATACACTAGGAGGGGAAGAGAAAGGAAAGTTAGGAAAAGTTATCTCATAACCAAGATGCTCAAGCAGATATCCATACCAGCAAGGAGGAGGGAGTGGGGGGAGCTTCTGACACTTTCATCTCACTCTCATCTGAACTAATCAAAGAAGGGAGGAATACACATGGTTGGGAACAGAAAGACATTTCACTAAACAGGGAATAGGAGGGAAGGGGGAGAATGGTGAGGAGAATTGAAAAGTTAGACTAAGAGAGGGATTAGTCCTCAGCAAAACAAACTCTAGATAAACATGTACAAATATATTTATAGTTTTTTTTGAGGTAGCAAAAATTGGGAATGTGAGGAGGTGCCCTTAAATTGGGGAATGGCTAAACAAGTTACGGTATATAAATTTATGAATTCTATTAAGTGATAAGAAACGAAGGAGACAGTTTTAGAGAAACATGGGAAGACTTGTATGAGCTAATGCAGAGTGAAGTGAACAGAGCCAGGGGAACAATTTATATAATCACAGCAATATGGTAAAGACAAACAATTTGAAAGAAATAGGCACTCCAATCAGCATGATAATCAATCAGGATTCCTGAGGACTAATGATAAGACATGATGCCCGCCTTCTGGTAGAAAAGTGCACCCACTCAGAGTGGTGGATGAGACATATTTTTTTGGACATGGCCAATGCAGAAATTTGTTTTGTTTAACTATACATATTTTTAATAGAGTCTTTGTTTTTCTTGTCCTTAATGGAACAGAGGATTAGAGTGGGAGGGAGAGAAGGAAATTTTTTTCTGAGTGAAAAAAATAAAAGGCAGATTAAGAAAATCAATTTTCCTTCTTTTTTGTATTTTGTATTTTTTTAAAATTATTTTCGGTTCTAAATTCTCTCCTTCCCTCCATCCCCTCCCCCACCCATTGAGAGTACCCATTATATATATACACGAAGTCATTTAAACATTTCCACATTGGCCATGTTGAGGGGGAATAAAAAGCAATAAAGAAAGAGAGAAATAATATGTTTCAATCTACACTCAGAATCCATCAGTTCTCTCTCTGGCAGTGAATAGAATTTTTCATCATGAATGTTTTGGAATTGTCATGGCTTATAGCATTCAGAGTTGTTAAGTCTTTCACAGTTAATTACTATTATAATATTATTGTTACTGTATACATCGTTTTCCTGTTTGTGTCCATTTCACTTTGTCAGTTCATATAAGTCTTCCCAGGTTTTTCTGAGACCACAACCTGCATCATTTCTTACGGCACAATAGTATTCTATTTCAATCATGTACCACAACTGGTTCAGTCATGCCCAAGTTGATAGGCATCCCCTCAGTTTCCAATTCTTTGCCACCAAAGAAAGAGCCACTATAAATATTTTTGCACATTTGGGTCATTTTCCTGTTATCTCTTTGGCATACAAAACTAATAGCATTGCTAGATTAAAGGTTATGTCATTTTATAGTCCTGTGGGCATAGTTCCAAATTGCTCACCAGAATGGAAAACCAGTTCATAGCTCCACCCACAGTGCATTGGTGTACCTAGTCTAAAAAAAAAAACCACACACACAAATGTTAAGGGCAGCCCTGACACTAGTACCCTGTTAACTCAGGTTTGCTGTTGGGATGAAATGAGGTACTCATGGGTCCAGTTAACATGCTATAGCATGGAAATGATAAGGAAGGAGTCAGTGCCCTGTACCATTCCATTGTGCTATGTACAGACACACTCTCCAGCCACCTATTCAACTATACATTGTCCTCTTCTCTCAATTCACTTTTCCCTTTATCCTATCAAAGAGCTTGCCTTTCCAAACCCCAGTCTTGTATTACACCCACCATCTGCTCTCCTCACTCCTACTGACATATTGCTAAAGGAAATGAGAAAATCATGAAACCATGCTGACTGGGTCCGCTGCAAGTTTATGATGTTACATAATCTTAACTGCACCCTCACTACATCCAGGGCATGTACGTGATGCCCGGTCTGGAGCGAGGAAGACACATCTTCCTGAGTTCAAACCCGGCCTCAGATACTCACTAGCTGGGTGATCCTGGGCAAGTCGCTTAACCCTGTTTGCTTCAGTTTTCTCATCTATAGAATGAGCTGGAGGAGGAAATGGCAAACCACTCCAGTCTCTTTGCCAAGAAAATACCAAATGGGGTCAGGAAGAGACAGATACAACTGAAGTGACTGGACAGCAGCAATAATCAATTCACTCTCCCATTCGTCACTGGTTTTTCTAGACCTTTTCATCTCTGCTCAAACCTCCCACAGCTTCTTTTCTCTCTTTCCTCTCAGCTGGGAACCTTGCCTCGTATTTTACTGAAAAAATTGAGGCCATTTGCTAAGAGTTCTCTCTTTTCCTCTGCCTCTTATCCCCCATCATTCAGATGCCTTGTGCCACTACGTCCTCCTTCGCCCATCTCACTGAGAAAGGTGGCCCTTCTCCTTGCCAAGGCAAACGCTTCTATTTGCACAAGTGATCCCATTCCATTTTGTCTTCTCCAGAAGATTGTTCTCTCCGTCGTTCCTACTTTCAATAGCCCCAATATAAAATTGTTCCCTGTCCGCTTGGCTGCTTCCATACTTCAGGCAAACATGCCGGTGTCTTCCTTATCCTCAAAAAATCCTCTCACTTTGCCTTCTCCCTTCTCCTCAAAAAACCCATCCTTGCTAGCTATCGTGGTATCTCTCCTCCCTTTTGTGGCCAAACTCCTTGAGAAGGTCATCTATAGCAGGCACCTCCACTGCTCTTTAACTCTCCTCCTAACCCTTTGCAGTCTAGCTTCTTACCTCATCATTCAGCAGAAACTTCTGTCTCCAATGTTGCCAATGTTCTCTTAATTGTGAAATCTATTCGTCTTTTCTCGGTCCTCATCCTCCTTGATCTCTCTGCATCTTTCGACATTGTTGCTTGCCCTCTCCTCCTTAATACTCTCTTCTGTCTGAGTTTTCATGACTCAGCTTTCTCCCGGTTCTCCTTCTACCTGTCTGACTGCTCCTTCTCTGACCTTTTTTGCTGAATCTCTATCTACATCATCCTCCCTGACTGTGAAAGTCTGCCGAAGCTCTGTCCTGGGACCTTTTCCCTTCTGTCTCTCTACAATTTCACTTGGTAATCTCATCAGTTCCCATGGTTTCAATAATTATCCCAGTGCAGATGATTTTCAGATTGTGGTATTAATGTGATCAAAGATCTTCCCCACCCATTCAATGGGCCTCAGGCGGGGCTAGGTGGGAAAGCTTGATTATATCTTTGTTTGTAAGTAGGCCTAAAGCCTCTACTAACCAGGCACTAAGCTGATTTGGGTGTGAAGCCCTCAAGGCCCCAAGGGGAGTTGCTGAGACCAGAGCCAATAGTATTTGCACCGAGCTCTAGTCAATCATGAATTCAAGACAATCAGAGACCTGAGTTCTAGCCAATCAGATGCTGTAGGAGAACCCCGAGTGTGAGAGAACCAGAATGGAAGAGGGACAGAACTGAAGAGAAGCAGAACTGAAGGGAAGCTGAATTGAGAAGCAGACATCAAAAAGACGTTGAAGAGGACATTAAGGAGCAGACATTGAGAGAGCCAGCGTCGACAGAGCTGCAGAAGAGAGTGCTGAGCGGAGAGTTAGGATTCGTGAGTGATTGCTTACAGGAAGACCCTAGCAGGGGGGATGGTTATAGGATGACTGGGTTCCTCACTATGATACTGTGTTATAATTTTAAAGCCCTTCATCACCTGTTGTCTTCTTACCTTTCTAGTCTTCTATAACTTACTCTCCTCCATACGCTCTGTGAACCAGTGACACTTGCCTTCTTTCTGTTCCTCACACACAACATACTCTGTCTCCCAATTCCCAACCTTTCCATTGCCTCTCTACTTTGTAGTTCCCCTGGCTTTCTTCTTAAATCTCAGCTGAAGTCCTGCCTTCTATGAGAAGCCTTTTCCAGGCTGCCTTGTTTTTAATTTCTTCCCTCTGAGACTAAGTCCAACTTATCCTGTCTATTTCTTGCTTGTACATAGCTGCTTGCGTGTTGTTGCCCCAATCTGACTAGGAGCTCCTTGAGTGTTGGAACTGTTTCCTATTTTTTTCCTACTTTGTGCTAGCTCTGTCACTGTGCTAACTTCCCATTCCTTATTTCTTTAAAGAAAAAAGTTTGCTTTTTGCATTGACCAAGTATTCTTAAAAAGAAATCAGTTTCTCTTAGATATTGTTTAATCTGTGTGTGTGTGTGTGTGTGTGTGTGTGTGTGTGTGTATGTGTGTGAGAGAGAGAGAGAGAGAACTCACCTCTGCTGTATATATGTGTCCTTGGGGAAAGATTAACAGAAGCAATAAGAGGATATAGTTACCCTGGGGATACACACAGAGAGAAGGGAACCCTCTCCCTAAATTTCTCTGAGGAGTTCCCTACTGGGGGCTCAAAGAAAAGCAAAGAAATTTTTATTAAAAGCATATTATTAAACTCTCTATTAAATTTCTCCCAAAGCAGGGGAAAGATTAAACCACATGAAATTGGACTGAGGTAGATTCCCCTGGGTCAAAAAAAAAAAAACAAAAAAACAACAACTAAACATTGAGAAAGGGAAACGGAGGCTTGGTAAGGAGAAGCTTTCTCTCTGAACCCATCTGAAACAGCTGGCTTCAGGCAACTCCTTCCCTTCCTCCATAGTTCCCTTTTCTGGACAGTTCCAAAGAAACCATCCCCTGAGTTGCAGAATGAAGATAGTGACCAAGAGAAAGTGATGCCTACTGGGAAAGGGAAAGAAAGAGTTAGGAAAAGATAGGGGCCATCCAAGACAGAATAAATAATTTTTCTATTCAACTAAATTCCATCAATTCTCAACCACTGTTGAACAGGCATCCTAGACTTCTATAACTCCTGTTATGCCTTCACTGCTTCTCAAAGTACATTCCAGGGATCCCCGGGATAGGGGTGGGCGGCTGAGGTATTTTCAGGGAGTCTATAAGGTCAAAGCTATTTTGCTAATAATGTGATGTTTTACTTTTTAATATAGCAAGTCTTGACAGAAATAACTCACATAAGCAAAAGCTCTTTGGAGGGTCTTCAGCAATTTTTAATAGTATAAAGCAGCCCTGAGACCAAAAAGTTTGAGAACCACTACCTTAGTTCAAAGAAAGAGAGTGAGTGGAGATGAGACACTTTAGCTTATTTTTTTCTAAGGCACTACCAAGCCCAACATCTCTACAACTCCAGACTAAGCAGCAAGCCCAACCACCCCCACCCTCATACCTCCCTTGCTCTCACCCCCCTACTTCAGCCCGTGGAAGTCTTCACCCTTCCTGCAAATGCTATTTCTCTGATTTCAGTCACATGGGAAGATTTCCTTCTTGAATATTCTATAGCACAGTCAGAATAAGACTCTGTCTCCAGAAGGGTTTGCCTACCCTCACGTCCCCTCTGCCATGTAGACCACAAGCCCAAATTGAGACTGACTAGATCATATGAGGCCAGAGGCTGCAGGAGTATCCAGAGAGGTCAGAACCTTCCCAATAGCCTATTAGCTTATTCAGGCAAAGGCACTACCGGGAAACTGGAGTTCTAAAGGTCAGCTGGGTCTTTGTATCAATTTGAACTTTCTAGAAATGGTCGAAGTTGGACGGCATGGATTCAAATCCCCACTCTGTGTGATGTTGGGCAAATCATTTAACCTCTCTGTGCCTCACTTTCCTCCTCTGTGAAATAAAGAGGTTGGATTAAATAGGCTTCTAGTTCTAGATCTGAGATTCTACGTCTATGGTGTAGTGCCGACTATTGTGTCCAATAATGGCGCCGTGAACTTCCACTTAATTCGGTTCAATAAATGTCTGCACTTCCTATGTGAAAAGTGCTGTGCCGGAACACCAGCAGCCAGCCTTAAATCTTTGTCAGGGTTGCTTGTGAGGCAATTCCTGTGTGGGAAGGGAGCTTTGGTTAAGTAACCACCAAGGGCCCATCTGGCTCAGTTATTCTGGCTTTTATGATTCAGAATCCTTAATCCTTTGATTTGGAGTAATAAACATTACTCCAAAAATAACTGGAATTCAAAAGTTGCAGTTATTCGTCTGTAATGCTGCGCAGCTAGGTGGCACAGTGAATAGAGTTCTGGACCTATGGTCAGAAAGACCTGAGTTCTGATCCTACCTCAGATACTTACTAGCTGTGTGACTCTGGGCAAGTCACCTAACCTTCTTTGTCTCAGTTTCCTCATCTGTAAAATGAGCTGGAGAAGGAAATGGCGAACCATTCCAGTATCTTTGCGAAGAAAATCCCAAATGGGGTCACAAAGAGTCAGACGTGACTGAACAACAGCTCTGAGTACCATTCTGGACCCTACTTAAAATAGAGAAATTCCAGCCAGAGATGGACCGCTAAAGGATAGAAAAGATAATAATGTTCACTTATATACAGCACTTCTGAGCTTTCAAAGCACTTTTATGCCTATTCGCAGAATCATAAAATTTAGAATTGGAAAAGAACGTGGCGACCAACAAGTCCAAACCATGGCCTAAAATAATTTCTCCTGAAATGTCACCCAGCCTCTGCTTGGAGACTTCCCCTGAAGAAGAAGCCATCCTCTCCTGGGGCAGCCCATTCTACTTTGGGGCAGCTCTCACTGTGAGGAAGTTTTTCCGGACACAAATTCCAAGCTGCTTCCTTGCAGCTTCTCGGGGCTTTGCCCCTGGTTCTGCCCTCTGGGGCCAAAAAGAACAAGATTAATTTGCCTTCCACATGGTAGCCCTCAAATGATCTTGCCAACAATCCTATGAAAGAGACAGGGCACAAATTATTGTCTATATTTTGCAGATGAAAAATTTGGGCTCGTAGAAATGAAGTAGATTCCCCATGGTCACAAGACTGATAAGTGGTGAGTCAGAACTTGAACCCAGGTCTCCTGACTCCCAGTGTACCGCTATACCAAGATGCCTCTCAGAATGTCACACTACCCAGCAGGGGATGGCCCATCTAGACGGTTTCTCCCTTATGTGGACTGAAGTAGTTAAAGACCATCACTTTTTTTCCTTCAGATTCTTCAGATTCCTTAAGGACTTCATATTTACTGGAAAAAAGTACAAGTCATTCTCTCTTTTGAAGTTCCCTCTCTTCCCTCCCGTTCTGTATCTCAAAACCTTTTGCCACCCTCCCCCATTTTCTCCTCCTTTACTTTAGTGTCTGATGAAGAAGTGACCCTTATTGCAGGGGCCAACCCCTCTACTCGTACCCTCAGTTGTATCCCAGGAAGATAATAAACCCCACAATGATCCCTTCCCTCTCCCTAATCTTCTATCTTTCCCTGTCTAGTGGCTTTTTTCCCTGATGCCTATTAACATCCCCAAGTCTCTTCTATCCTTAAAGAGCTTCACTTGACCTACCATCTATCTCTTCAAGCTACCACCCTACATTCTGCTTTTTCTCAGTCAACTCCCAGAAGAAGCCTTCTATGCTCATTGTTTCCACTTCCTCTCCTCTTCTCAGTCTCTTGTGATCTGGCTTCTGATCTCATTCAATTGAAACCGCCTTTTCCAAAGTTGCCAGTGACTCTTCAAATGGCTAAACCCAATGTTTTGTTGTCATTTTCTCAGTCTGCTTCCTTTCCAGCCTCCCTGTAGCATCTGATGCTAGTGACTACTCTCTTCTCTCGGACACTTCCTTTTTTTGTTGTTTTCATGACACTGCTCTTCATTCATTAATGACGGTCGCTGCTTAGTCTCTCTTGTTGGGTTATCATCTGTGCCCTCCCCCATCACTGTAGGTGCACCTTCAGGCTCTGTCCTGAGCCTCTCTCTCCATACTTCTTCTTTTGCTGATACCATTGACTGCAAAAAGTTCAATTCTCATCTGAAGATTATTCCTAGGATTAGAGATCCAGTCCTCATCTTTCTGCTGAGTTCTTGGCCTGCATAACCAACTTCCTATTGGGCGTTCTGAATTCATTTTACTTTAGGCCACTTATACTCACTGTGTCTAAAACAGAACTTACTACGTTTTCTCTGAAATCCTTCTCTGAGCTTCCTTATCTCTGTCAAAAGCAGAACCATCCTTCTAGTCACCCACATTCACAACCTTGGAGTCATCTTCAATTGTTCACTGTTTATTATTGCATGCTCCTTATGTCCATAACCAGAAGGTTCTTTGAGACAAAGAGGGTTAAGTGACTTGCCCAGGGTCACACAGCTAGTAAGTGTCTGAGGCAGGATTAGAACTCAGGTCTTTCTGACTATAGGCCCAGAACTCTTGCTCTTTTCTCCACTCACATGGCCACTTCTCTAGTATAGGCCTTAAACACCTCTTGCTTAAATTATCCTAATAGCCTCCTAATGGGTGGCCCTGCCTCAAATCTCTCCTCTATCTAATCTATCCTTCGCACAGCTGCAGAAGTGAGATCCCCAAAGCACAGATCTGATCACACCACTCCCCTGCTCAACAACCTTCAGTGGCTCCCTGTCACCTCCAGCAGCAATCATAAATTCTTCTGTCCGACCTCTAAAGCCTTTCACAATCCGGTTGCAACCTCCCTTATCATGCAATAGTCTTTCATTCACTTTTCAATCTAGACAAATTAGTCTACTGTTGTTCATCATATTTTCTATTTTCTGTCTCTGTGAACAGAAATCCCACACCTGGAATGTACTCCTTCCTTATCCCTGCCTCTCAGAATCCCCAGCCATCTTCCGAGTTCAATTCAAGAACTACATAAAGCCTTTTCTGATCCCCTCAGCTACTAGAGCTACCCACTAAAATTACTTTGCATTTACTTTTACATGATTTGCATATATTTATGTTGTTTCATATATGTTATTTCTCTCAATATAATATAAACTCTTTTAGGGCAGGATGTTTCATTTGCGTCTCTGTGCCTGGCCCACTGTAGGTACTTAATAAACACTTATACTTGAATTGATTGACCACAGCACCACTTGTAACCTTCTTGAATGCAGCGGTTTTTTCCACTCTGCTATATCAGATTTCCTTCCAGTGTTTCCTCAAGCCCTTAGAAAATGTCCACAGCCAGTCATCCTGCTTTTACCAGCAAGCTAGACCTCTTGGACTATGAGCCAATTCCTCCCTGAGCACAGCTTCTGGTCACTAAGGAGTCTCTGAGCTCATTCACATTTCAATTCTAACCACTACCGTATGTGGTCTCTGTGATTCATTGATTTGAGATCGCATGAACTTTTAAGAATGAAGTCACCCAGAGTGCTCCTGGGTGTGAGTAGGTAAGTTTGGTTGCTCTAAAATTTATTTAAATCTACAGACTGATCCTGTCCAGAAGGAGGTCTTGTCTGTGCATATTGCAAGCTTTTGGTTTTCTCATCTGTTCCGGCAATAATAGATCGAGTGTTTTATTACTATCTTATGAGTAGCATCTCCTGAACATGGCTTTTCTCTACTTCCCTTCTTCTGTATCTTTCCATGTGCCATTCATTCTAGCTTTTATGTCCTATCTTTTGTCTCTTACTTGTTCAAATGCTACCCATCCTTTAAGACATAGCTAAGATGACACATAAGATTTCCCTATGATGCCTCTAAGAACACTTTGCTGATCCCTATTGCTAGAAGTGGTCTCTCCCTCCTAGAAACTCTCATAACATTTTGGCCCATATGCTTTTTAAAAAATTACAGTCATTTATTCATTTGGCAATATTTTTTTAGGTGCCTGATATATGCAAAGCACTGTGGAATGGGTACAAGGAGCTCAAAATCTAGCAGAGGGAACACGATCAGACAGTAGCCTATCATCCTTAACTCCCTTCCCCCTCCCCCAACCTCGGACTCTACCATGGCATTCTGGGCTCTGATAGGTGAGCTTTCTCCTTATCTTGTCCACAACCAGGTCTCCACACCATTTCCTAGCCTATCATAGGACCGGGCATACAATAAACATTCAGAAAATGTCTGTTGAAGGAATGATAATTTTTCTTCTTGTTGCAACTCAGCATTGGAGTCTGAGAACCAGGGCTTAAATTCCACCTCTGTTCTTTGCTACTTATATGATCTTTGTCAAGTCACTTAATTTTTCTGGGCCTCAGTTTCCTCATCTGTAATATCACACTTTTGTGGTTCATTGTTACCTTCCTTAAACATACAGGGAGACCATGTGTCACTGTGTTGATTAACCAGTCAAGGGAGATCAAATTAACTAAGTGCAATATCCGAATTAGCCATGAAGTCGTGTGTCATCCTAGACCTCTTGAGTCACTCTGAGGTGTTTGTTGGGAGCGGGGGTGGGGAGTCACTCTCCTAATAGGCTACAATATTCCTACTTCCCATTAGAAGCCTCTCCAGCTTGCAAACTCCTGGGGTATCCTTTTCCTGCTCCTCCCCTCAACAGGGTAGGTCATCATTTCAAGCTTGGCTCAGAAGTGGCTTTTGTTTTTCATCCCTCACTGACTAGGTTTGATGTATTCTAGGAGAGGAAATGGAATATTATTCAAAATACTAAAATATGAAATCTCCTATCTATAGTTGACTCAGAATTCCCACCCCACAGATACCTTCATTCTCTCAGATGACTTCCTAATGTGTTCATAGATTCAAACACTTTAGCATATTATAAGCACATACATAGTGTATTGCACATAAGATAAAAAAGAAACTAGGCCAAATACTCCTATATGGAGATAAGCACCGCCATTTGTGTTCTTCTCCTACCCCTCTTCCTGGCTCTCTCCAAAAACTTTGGGTAGATCCAGCGGTTATCCTGACCACACATAGCAGTGTCTTATGTAAAAGGAATGAGAGGAGACCATCTAAGATATTAGAGGAGGAGGAAGCAGGGTAGCCCCAAGCTTTCCCACAATTCAACAAAGGCCTAGAAAACATAACAGACTGAGTCTTGTTTGGAAAATCCAAGGAAAAATCAAAGTGAATATATTTTTTCCAATACAGGTCCACAAAGGGAGAGAGACAGAGAAGTCTGTGGAGACTAGGGAGTGGGGGGGGGGGAGGCGGAGACAGGGTCTAGCCAAAACGGTGCCTGGTACAGCTTTGTAGCATGGGGATTGAACTGGGGTTGTTCTCTAGAGCAAGAAGAGTTACAGGATCTGGTAGAGGGGCCTGATTCTGTGTAGGAAGCAGAAATATGGGTCACCTGGAAATTCTTTCATATCCAAGAGCTAGGTGGCAAGGGTTTTAATCATGATCTCAGGCAAAGCAACAGCCAAAATAGATTTAATTAAAAGAGCTAAACAGGGACATAACATTATGCTGAAATATATTAGAGACAGTGAATTAATGTCAATACCAAACATATACACCAAATGCCAGAGCATCTACATACTTAAAGGAAAAGTTAAAATCAGTTAGTTAGAAATAGTAAAACTATAATAATGGGAGACCCCTTTCAGACGTAGTCACATCTAATAAAAAATAAACAAGAAAGAAGTTAAGACCTTGAATGGAACTTTATAAAAGTTAGATATGATGACTATCTAGAGAATATTGAATGGGAATAGAAAGGAATATATTTACTACTCAGCTATATATGGCACCTTTATAAAAATTGACCAGGTATTAAGACACAAAAGCCTCACAAACAAAGGCAAAAAAAGCAGAATTATTAAATACATATTTTACGAGCCATAATGTGAGAAAAATTATATTCAACAAAAGGTCACTGAAGAAAATATTACTGAGGATTAAGTAACAATCCTAAAGAATGAGTGGAGTAAAGAACAAATCATAGAAACTATAGATAATTTCATGGAAAGAAGAAAGCCTGTCTATTAGATCACAAATCAACTGACAAACCATCAAAATAATTTAGTACTGGTTAGGAAATAGAAAGATTGATCAGTGAAACAAATTGTGTATCTAATGTAGAGAAGTAAATAGGAACAGTAGCCTAGTGTTTGATAAATCCCAAATTCCAAGCTATTATGACAAGGACTCAATATTAACAAAAATTTCTGGGAAAACTAGAAAGCAGTTTGGCAGAAACTAGGTATAAACCAACATCTTACACTATATATAAAGACACTCCAAATGAATGCATTGACTTAGACAGAAACAGTAGCATTATAATCAAATTAGAAGAGCAAGGAAGAAATAACTTTTCAGATCTATTAATGGAGAAAGGATCTTTACAAAACATAGGATAGAGAGGATCCCAGAAGATAAAATAGATAATTTTGACTAAATAAACTTTTTATTTTTTGCACAAAAAACCCCAATGCAGCTAAATTTAGAAGATAGGCCAGTACTTGAGGGAAAAGGTCTTTGCAGCATGTTTCCCTGGTAATGTTTCATTTCCAAGATATATAGGAAACCGATTCAAATTTATAAGAATTCCTTAATTGATAACTGTCAAAGAATATGAACAGCTGGTTTTCAGAGGAAAAAAATCCAAGCTATCGATAGCTATACGAAAAGATACTTAAAATCACTAATAATTAGAAAAATGCAAATTAAAACAAATTTGAGGCTTCATCTCACAGCTATCAGATTGTCGAAGTTCTTAAAAAAGAAAAGAATAATGACAAATATTGGAGGGGCTGCTGTAATTTGAAACAACTTTGAGGTTTCTTCTCATCCTCAATCAGACTGGCAAACTTTACCCAAAAAGGAAAATGACAAATGGTGGAAGGGCTGTGGGAAAACAGGTACATTAATGTGCTATTGGTAGACCTGTGAATTTAGGCCAGGCGTTATGGAAAGCAATTTGTAATTGTGCCCCAAATGTTACTGAACTATGCATACCTTTGATTTTAGCAAACTGATCAAGACATCTTATCACCCCTGATACAAAAAAGCTGGTATTTATATAGCCTCTTAAGTTTTGCCTGATATGCAAAATTTCATTTGATCCTCATAATAAACCAGTGAGGTAGGTCCTATTATTACCTCCATTTTACACATAAGGAAACTGAGGTACAGAGAAATTAATGACTTGCTGAAGTTCACATACTACCTGAGGTCTTCCTGATTTCAAGTCCAGCATCCTGTCCAGTCACTATACCATGCTGACTCAAAGGTGTCATGTTAAACCACTCATTTTGTTACTTTTTAATGTTGAAACCATACTCTATATACAGTAGCATCAACAGCTCCTAGATGAGGGACAATCATGTCAGTCAGCCATCTTTCCTGAAATACTCCTTCCATTTTCTCTGGCCACTAGGTGGCAATATGGCTGTGCACATCTGGAAGAGTGTTTCTGCCTGGGGAAGGTCACTCTTCATTGGTAGCAAATATCCTTGATAGAATAGGCGTTTCGTGCCCTGTCTTAAAACATCCAAACACAACAGATGCCAAAGTCCTGGTTTTGAAAGTTGTTGTTGTTCGGTCATGTCCGACTCCTCGTGACTCCATTTGGGGTTTCCTTGCCAAAGATGCTGGGGTGGTTGGCCATGTCCTTGTCCAGCTCACTTTACGGATGGGGAAACCAAGGCAAATGGGGTTAGGTGACTTACCCAGGGTCATACAGCTGATAAGTGGCTGAGGCCAGATTTGAATTCAGAAAGAAGAGTCTTCCTGACTTTGGGGCTGGTCCACTGTCCACTGAACCACCTAGCTGCCCATTCACCAGTGGGAATATTTTAGTTCACCACTCCTCCTGTGCCCCCTAGAAGAGAAAGTGTCTGGCTAAATAATAGCAAACATTTATATAGTACTTACTATGTGCCAGGGACTGTGCTAAGTGTTTTACAATTATTATCTTGTTTGATCCTCACAATGACCTAATGAGGTAAGTGCTATTATGATCGCCATTTTACAGATGAGGAAACTGAGGCAAACGGAAGTAAAGCGACTTGCCCAGGGTCACATAGCTAGTAGGAGTCTGAGGCTGGATTTGAACTCATGTCTTCCTAACTCCAAGCCCAGCACTTTATCCACTGCACCAGCTAGCTGAATGCTACAATGCATGGGAGAGGGAGCAATCTATAAATACATATGTGAGTGTTAAATCTGATCCCATGCATGAGACCCTCTCCATTAATTCATCATGGATGGCCCATTGCATAATTCCTTTTCTTTTGCAAAAGGTGGGCCAAACTCTTCCTCTGTCCATGGCTCTGGTGCTCTCTCCAGGTACCAGATCAGCTCAACTTTTGCTACTACAGGTGTTGTTCTTAAACATCCCCAGTTATTGTATAACTGCCTGGGATGAAGTTTTTTCTCCAATGCACCCAGAGCAGACAATGGAATCTATAGAATTTAAAACTGTAGGAGACTTTGAAGATCACTAAGTTCTTTAAATTATTGTATATGATTGTGATGAAATACTATTGTGCTGTAAGAAATGGTGAAGGGGATGCTTTCGGAAAAACACTTTGGAAGATTTATGTCAGCTGATGCAAAGTGAAGAGAGCAGAACTAGGAGAACAATGTAGTAACAGCAATGTTGTAAGGATAATCAGTTGCAAAAGACTTAGCAACTCTGATCAATATAATGATCCATGACAATTCCAAAGGACTCATGATAAAAAATGCTATGCACCTCCAGATAGAAAACTGGACTCTGAGTATAGATTGAAGTATTTTTTCTCCCTCCCTCCCTCCTTTCCTCCCTTTCTCCCTTCCTTCCTTCCTTCCTTTCTTTCTTTTTCTTTCTTTCTTTCTTCTCCTCCTCCTCCTTCTCCTCCTCCTCTTTCTTCTTCTTCTCCTTCTTCTTTCAACGTGGTTAATGTGGAAATATGTTTTACATTGACTTTATGTGTAGAATGGATGTTATTATATTTCTTGCCTCCTCAAAGGGTGGAGGGAAGGAAAGGGAAGAATTTAGAGCTTAAAACAAAATTTTTTTAGTTTAAAATAGGTTTGGAAAAGATCACAAAGTTCTTGGCTCCATCAAGATCACAGAATCATCTTAGCTGTTTGTTAATATTTGCTAAAACAAATGTTTTCATGTAGCTTTCTATCAGTTAATTAGTGGTAAGAACTTCCTAGCTCTAAGCTACGTTCTGTGGGGGTTCAAGAGAAGGAAAGAAAGTGGTCTCTCTTCTTGAGCATCTTACAATCTAGTGCTCATGGTTTGAACATTCCCCATAGATCCACTCAGCTTAGGCCTGTTCACCTTAATTCCCTGAAACTTATTGGTAGATTCCTTCCTCGGGTTCATCCTCAGTATAGGAATCTGTTGGTCTTTCCTTCTTTCCCGTTCTCAACCCTAGCAGCCTCACTGAGGGGAGCATTAGAGAAAAAGAATTGTCTCTTTGCTATCCCGCATCAGCAAATTCAATTCATTTAAATTCATCAAACATTTATTAAACATCTGTAACCTCAAAGACACCCTACTGGGTGCTATGGATACAAAGATGAAATAGTTCATTCACATTTCCGCCCCTTAATGAACCTGTAGTGTAACAGAGTAGCTGAGACATTTCTCATTTAGATACTTTAGTGAATCTGTGCTCTCATTCATATAAGCATTTCATTCAAGCAGATCTCAGCCTAAATAATATCTGAATTACTATAATCCAAGATAGAATGTGATAAGGTTGTAACTGGACTTTGCACATTCCCAGATGACCTGAAATGGAAGCATCTATGAGGAAGATGCCAAAGACCTTCTTCCGGGAGAAGACATTCTGTGTTTGCCTATCATGTGCGTGGGAACAGCCTTTCTCTATTAACTGTGTAGCCAGAACTTGAATATCTTTAAATCTGCCTGAAGAAAGTGTAGTTGCTCTCTCTTTCTGGTAGAGTCCTAGAGGTGAAGGTATTGCTCACTGCAATAGGGATACTATATACTTCTCTTTTCCCTTATGCCTTGTGGCCCTAAGAAATGCGCTTGAGGTTTGGGTTGTATTTTGTTTGTCCTTTTCAGTTCTTGGTAGAGGCAATAGAATCCATGTATTTGGGAGTTCAAACCATAGCGACCTTGGAGCCAGAATTCCCAGCCAGATATCTGTTCCTGCCAGCCCAGGAAGGAAGCCCTGAGAAGCCAGGGTGCTGGGATGCAAGCCCAGGGGAGGTTTGGACTTGGGACTTGGTGAAACTATGCTATATACTGAGTTAAGCCGGGAACCTCATTTTCCTCCCCTCCGCAGAGATAAAGGCAGTAAAGGGAGGATTATGCTGCCAAGTGCTAGGGTAGACATTTGTATGTTTGTCCTTGCTATACTTTTGACATAAATATTCCTTTATAGAAGACTGTTAAGTAGTTAAATGGGACTGGGGTGCTGGTGATGCTTAAAATTGGGATGACCCAATTACTGGGGGCTTGAATCAATGGCAGACTAGACCCCTCCAACCCTTATGAGTAATGGAGAATGCTGGAGGAGGGGCAAACTGTAACATACCTAATCTTCAAGCAATGGAGGACAGGGTAGTCACTGTTAGAAGTATAAAAAAGAGTTCCGGCCACAGGGCTGAGACAAATTTAAATATAGAGAAATTGCTATGATCTGGGTGGGGAGAATCAAGAAGGGCTTCATGGAGGAAATAGGATTTGAATAGAGAATTGTAGAAATGAAGGGACTTCAGCAGATAGAGATAGAATTCCATCCTAGATATATGGTGAACAGTGTGAGTAAGGTCAATGGGTCATTCTTCAGAGCTTAAAAGAGAGGATCATTGCCATACTTTTTGGTTTATGTTTCCAAAAATCCAGGTTTATTGAATCATACTTTCAAATAACTTATATGATCATTTCAGAAATAGCTTATTTTCATGTGTAGGTAGCACTAGCTCCACGTGATTCTTGAACCCCTTGATATCCCAGGCTTAGTGTAGGGTGTTTGGAAGCAATCTTAGCTTAACAAATATAATTTTGAACACTTGCCCAGTAATTCTCTACCCACAGACTAGTAACCATAAATCAAACAGTGACTTTCAATTGGAACAGAAAGGTGAAGTAAATAGTAACAGGAAACACTTAACATCTACAAAGCAGTAAAACCTCCCAGTTTCCTTGGACTGCTCACACTTCTAAGGTCTCATCCCAGCTGGAACAACTCTCCTGGTTCCTTCTTCCAGCAACCACCTGTGCTGTACTGGTGTTTCTCCACCTCCATCTCTGTAGTTACCATTCATTTCTGCTCTCAAATATGCCATTGCATCTATACTGAGCTGCTGCTACCCTTCTTCCATTGATGGAGTTTATTGCTTCTCAATATTACCCTTTTTGAGACTGGCCAAGCAACATGTCCATGACTAATTAACACGTTTTTAGCTGTTTGGTTGACCAGACCCACAATTATGCCAGCCAGCAGAGAAAAGGGCTGCTCAGGTCAAGACTTTTGCTCAACCCTGTTGATTCTTCTTAGTGGGACTTTTCCCCCAGCTTTGGAGATTGTGGTAAGTAAGATTTGTTTTCATTCCTATCATACCCCTGGCAGCCAGCACCAAGACCATGTAAATTACCTTCAAGTTTTGATAAGCCTTAAGGCAACACTGAAAGAGGCAAAGAGGAGTACAGGAACTTTGTCCTTTGTTCCTGCCTCTATACTCAGGTCCTTGTCACCCTAATTGATCTTTAATTAAAAAAAAAAATGCCACACACACACTAAAACCACAGATATATTTCTATGTCCCTAGACTCTGTTAATGAATTTCTAAATAATTGAGTTAAAAAAACATTAAACCTTATTTGAGTCAAAGCACTGTGCTGGGCATAGGGATATTGAAATTTAGATTAGACATAATTCCGCCTTCCTTAAACTCACAGCCCACTAGTGGAACAAGACACATACACAGATAACTATAATATATAATATTACATTAGAACAATGGGAAAGTGCAAAAAATGTTTTGTGAGGACTGTGGGAAAGAAGATCATTATTAACTAGCATGATCAAGGAAACCTTCCTGAAGCAGGTGGCATTTTGGTTTGGCTTTAAGGGATGGATAGGAATTCAACAAGGCAAAAGAGGGAAATAAGATATTCCAGCAGTAGGGCATCGTGCAGGCAAAGGAATAGAAACAAGAAAGTGTAGCATTTATAGAGGGGCAATGAGTAGTTGGGTTTGGCTAGGATGTAGAGGGATAAGAACGATAAGATGGAGCAAGTATTAGAAAAAAATGCTGGACCTCGAGTCAGCAAAGACCTTGATTCAAACCTTACCTCTCACACAGGAGTTACAGCTGTGGGCAAGTCACTTAAATCTCTCTGAGCTTCAGTCTTTAAAATGATGATAATACTATCTTAGTATCTCTGTCTCAGGGTTTTTGTGAGGATCGTACATGATAGTACATGTAAAGCACTTCACAAAACAAAGTATTGTATATAAATGTTAGCCATCATCGTAATTATGACTGCAAAGGTAAGCAGAGGTCAGAATGTTGAGGATCTTGAATGCCAGAAAAAAAAATTGAACTTTACTCAGAGGGAAGTTGGAGGCCCTGAAGGGTTTTAAGTTGTTTTTTATTAATGCTTTTGTGTTTTTTCATAGCAAAGTAATTTCCTTTCAGGCCTTCCTAGAACTTTCCCTATAAAAAGGAAAAGAAAAGAAAATTAAAATTAAAGTCCCCTCCCATCTCTGCTTCTGACTCTCTGGACTTTGGCATCACGTCTCAGTTTCTGTTTCATCCTGGAACATCTCATTGCCATGCTACTCTTTTTCTCCCATCGATGAGTTCCTCCTGGAGCCTCCATTCAGGCTAGCCAAATTTTGTTGCTTCTGACTTTCCCAACTTCATCAACAAACATGTCCCTGTGCAAGTACCTCCCCTTCATCAACTCTTCAATTCCTTTTTGTATGTTGTCTCCTCTTATTAGAATATAAACTTCTTGATGGCAAAGACAGACTTTTTGTTTGTATTTTCATATTCAACTATTACCACAGTACCTGGCATGTAGTAAATACTTGCCTTGCCTAAAACTGAGCTATTACAAGCCACTGATATATGGATTTAATATTTGGTTATTGCATTTATCCTAATTTAAGTGGCATCATTTTTATTTAATTATTATAGTCATTTGTTGATGCTAATATTATCAATTGAGCATTTATTAGGCTCTTACTTGGTACCACTGGATTTTTTTTAGCAGTCACATGACCAGATCTATGCATTAGGAAGACTAATCTGACATTGATGCAAAGAATGGATAGAGGAGGAAGAAAAATCTATAAGGATTTTGCAATAGTCCAGGTGGGTGTTAATGATGGCCTGTTACTAGGGCTGTGACAGTGGGAACGAACAGAAAGGAACCAAAGAAGGAGATGTTGTGGGGGCAGACTCTACAGTACCTGTTAACTGACTGAATATGAGAAGTAAAGAAGGAAGAGTCGAAGATAACTACAGTCTTGGTAATTTGATAAATGGTGGAGCCATTGACAGAAATAGCAAGTTAGAAGAAGAAACTGGTTTAGAGGGAAAGCTATGAAGCTTATTTATGAAGTATCCTTGAAAGCCCTATCTCCTCCCCCCCTGCCCCCCACTAAAAAAAATGGATGCTGAAGCTTTTGGAAAGGAGAAGGCTTTGTGGATTATATCTTGTTACAATGGGCTATAGTGCAGCTGGCAACATGCCTGTGTCTCAGCACATAGCGAGGAAGCCTTCCCCTGCAAGTTTTTATCCTTCATTTCAGAACAGCAGATGGAACTTTGCACAGGTGTGAGGTACATGTGCCTTCACTAGTGCCTGTCATACATGAGCTGCATGCCTGTGTGCCTGAACACGTGTGTGCTTCCACAAATGAAATCCAGGGAGGAATGAACACCTGCTGAAAGGAACAGGAAGGAGGAGGAAGAAGAGGGGGAGGAAGAGGAAGAGGAGAAGGAAAAGGAGGAGGAGGAGGGGGAGGAGGAAGAGGAGGATGAGGAGGATGGCAGTGAGGCACTGAATCAAACTCCTCTCCTCGCTGGATCCTATAGACTTCAAAGCTGACATTTAAACAATCAACCTTTCCTATGCCAAACTCACCAACCTGGCATATCCATGTCTGACTCATCGTGATGCACAGAAGGGTAGGTTTTGCCATATGAACTTCTTCCAGAAAAACCCAGCTGTTTCTCACCTAACATTATCACAATCTGCTTGGATGCCCAGAGGGATTTATTATCAAACCTAATGATGTTTCCTTGTGGATAAACCCTGTTAACTCCTAGCATCGGTTATGGTTTTGGTACCACTAAGGAGTATTCAAGCTATGGTGGGCAACCCTGCTCTCTAAAATGATATCCCCTCAAAATGCACAGTAGCCATTCAAATGCCAAGTTCAGGCAACACTGATTTAGTGACGGGTCCTATGTGTGAGGACTTGTGTTTCTCACTGGGGATTAAGATATACATAAAACTAGTTCCTGCTATCAGGTTTTACAGTTTCCCCCAACAATGAGTCAATGGTGTAGTAAAAAGAACTCTAGACTTGTAGATAGGTGGCCAGGGATAGGATCTTGGCTTTACCACTAAGGAGCATTATGACCTTGGACAAGGGACTTCCTTTGTTTAGGCCTTCATTTATTCATTTGTAAAAAGAGGCGGGGTTGACTTGGATGACACTTCTTAGGATCACAGATTTAGAGTTGGAAGAGACCTTAACATGCTATCTAATCTAACCCTCCCATTTTAGAATTGGGGAGCAGAGGCCCAGAGAAGTTCTCAGGTCACACAGGTAGTAAGTGATGGGATCAGAATTAGAAAATCCAAATCCTCTGGGTTCTTTCCACTGTGCCATGCTGAGGAAGGTCTCATAGCTTTCCAAATACTGTTCTATGAATGCACAAGTAAAGCAAACCACCAGAAGCTTAGGGAATTCAGGAGAAAAGAATGAGAACTGGAAGAGACCCCTTCTTGTATAGATGAGAAAACTGTGGCCCATGGAGGTTCAATGACTGGTTAAAGGTCATCTATCTGGTAAGTGGTAGAGCTGACATCCAAACTAAGGTCCTCCAACTTCAAAACCAACATTCTTTAACTAAACCATACTTGGCCAAGGACACAAAGAGTACATGCTGGAACTCACAGCTCCAGATATGTAGCTATGTTACAGGAGCCAGACTTGTGCTTAAGCTCACGAGGTTTTAGAGTCACACGAGTCTGATTACCACTTTGCTAAATTTGCTGAAGATACATTGTTCTTTCTCGCTAATTGGTTACCTAATTATTACAATTAATGTTTAAACACAGAAGGATGGGAATATGGTATATATACCAAAATTGGGGCCAGTAACAGCTAGAAGCTCTGCCTTACTCAGGGGGCCCTCTGCTGCCTGCTACTTGCCGTTAACACCTGGAACAAAGGTATTTATTTCAAGCAAGGCAAATTCCAGAGCAGCTTGCCCCAAGCCATGCAGCAAGGATTTTGTGTCCCCCCACCCCCCACCCTCAATATTCAGACACAAATACCCAAAGGTAGTTGTATTAGAAAACATCGCAGTTACCACATCTAAAAATGACAGTCCTAATTATATTTTGGTCAACAGCCACAAAAGATCTACTGAACTATAACCATAACCACACATGCATATGTGCACATGTATACATGCATACACGATCTGACAACTAATTGGATAAAATGTGGGGTGGGGGAGGCTGAGTCAAGGACAATGCCAAGGTTGAGAGCCTAGGCAGTTGGAATGATGGTGGTGTCGTTGACAGAACTGAGGTGGGTTTGGGGAAAAAGAAATCTCTGGTGGTTCTTGGAAAACTGCAAAGAGGTTTACAAATGTGAGTTTATTATAAAAGACACAATTGCGTCTCTAGAGGAGCTCCAGGCAACAAGCTCTGAGGATTCAGGAAGGACTGCATCTCTTTCCCTACCAGGTCCTGAGTACCTGTAGTTCTGCTCCTGGGGATTTGGTACTTTGGTTGTGTTGCCTTTTTCCTGTAGTCCTCCTTTCAATTTGAAGAACATTTCTTGAGTACAGTTAGCCCTTCCACATCTTGACTTTCCCCGTTGTAGTTTCGATATATCATGGATCAGCAGGAGAAATTAAATGGAATTTTGGGGGGAGTTTTGCAGAATCAGTAGATGACACACGAAGGCCAGCAGATGATACAGAAAAAGTTTAGAAATTCAGAAATGCATAAACTACAGGCATAGTATTGTGGAATATCAACCCAAATTTACAATGAAGTACTATAAACACCCATAAAAGATAAAGAAAAAATTCATACTTCTCTGGTACAAAGGGAGGCTAAAAATTTTACGTGGATTTTCCAGGTCACAGGAGCACCATGCCCCTAACCCCCACGATGTGGAAGGGATCACTGTATTTTACTGTAAACTTCATATAAGGATTGTGTCTGGTTGTTTTTTGAGAAATGTTTATTGCATTGGTAAATATTTTTAAATGTAAAAAAAGTCAATGCAAGCCAGGAGTGGTGGCACATGCCTGTAATCTCTCCTGCTGGGAGAGGCTAAGGCTGGTGAATCTCTTGAGCTCAGAAGTTCTAAGCTCCCGGTGGTTGTCCAAACTAACGCCCTAGCCTGCCTAAGTTGGAGTGAACGACACAGATTGAAAAAAAAATAGTGTGGGGGAAAGCTGCCTTACTAGTCAGTACTGGGATTGGCTCCTAAGTGGCCACTGAACTTCCAGCCCAAGCCAGATGGAGAGACCCAAGTCTATCTAGACTCTTGTGCCATCCCCTCCCCCAAAAAAGTAAATGCAAATGCTACTGGGAAGGATAACAGGTTGATACATTCTACTTTCTAACTCTCTTTTTTCTGATTCTTTACAATAATTTGGGGGGGGGGGGTAACTTTATGGACAGGAGGATCCAAGAGAGCACAAAAGCCTGGTCTATCAGTGGAAAGAAGCGATGCCAAATGGCATTATTGTGATCTGGGGACCTGGGTTTGTTCCACTTCTGCCGCTTACTTGCTGTGTGACTTGTGCAATTCATTTGCTTTCCTTGCTTCCTCATCGGTAAAATGAAGGTTGGATTTGATGACTTTTAAGGATCCATCTGACTTTCAGTCTAATGATATTATGATTATAAAGTTCTATGCAGATAGGAAAAAGCCCTGGTTTACCTAATGTGAAGTCCTAGGTCTAGGAAGCTGAGAGGGCTGCAATCTATTCTCCTAAGATGACAAGGTGGTGTCTCTGAGCTGCCTCTGGCCTAGAAGCCAAGATATTACAAGAAGAGCAAATAACAGCTATTTCAGTTGACAGGTGCTGGGCTGTGGAGCTGATGGTAAAAACCACAAGCGTTTCATCATTTGTTCATTTTTTTGCACATTCAGCGGAATGACAGAGATCAGGAAGCTGCCTTGTGAGTGGCTGCTCCCCAGAGAGCCGGAGGATGGGAGCAGGGACTGTCCCTTTTCCTTTTTCTAGAAAGTCTCCCAGGACAGGGCCCCGTGTGATCTTAACTCTAGCCCCCTCCAGAGATGATTCTGCCCATACCGAGAATGCCTCCCTCCCGACCACTCTATTTTTATTCGGATCTATTATAGGTCCTATAGAATGCCAGAACTAGGAGGTATCTTAAAGACAATCTAGCCTTACTCCCTATTTTACAGATGATGAAACAGACCCAGAGAAAAAAGTGATGCTCGAGGTCACATGCTTAATGATCAATAGAACTTTGTCGTCTTCATTCCCATCCCTGTGTTCTTTGACTGTGTATGCTTTGATGTCGGTCTCTTTTCTTCAGGAGGGTATTTCTAGAGGAGCCCTGGGGTTTGCCTGCGAAAGCTTCCTGGACAACACCACCCCGTCCCCCCCACCCCACCCCACCCCCCACACACTTCCCCTTCCATCTCCCTCCAGCTAAAATTGGAGAGAAGATAGAACCCAGTCTTAAGGCTTGCTGAAGAGTGGCTTCAGAAACCTTGCTTTAGATTAGGAATCCTGTGCATTTCAAGCAGATGTTGCCCATGAATCAGAGATTCCATTTTGTCTTCTCAGCTCTATAAAGGCATCATTTCCAGAGTCCTGAAGAGTGCTTCTGGCTACAGTCTGTGCAGAGCCTCTTAGCTGGGCTATAAATAGCAAACCATCAACTCACCTATTCTGAGCTCATTCCACCCTCATTTTACCTCACTGTCTTCCTGCCTGCTAGCCTGGCTCCCACTATGACTCACATTTCCCTTATCAGGGCCTCTAAGTGGGGAGATTCCCACTATATTGTATGGGGTGGAATGGCCATTAAGCTACTTGGGTTTATATCACCTAAGCTGCTTAAGTTTCTCTCCCCAGAAACGATATGCTTTTGAAGAACTTGACACATAATTACAATCTCATGTCTTAGAGATTCGTCCCATTTAACCTAGCAGGGAGGGACTGATTCTGTCATTTCAGTGATCAGACGGAGAAGAAAAGACAGTGATAAAGACTTAGGATACACACTCAGATGACACAAAATTGGTGGTACAAAATGTGGGGTCTCATGCCTTCCTATGAATTTCTTCATTAAGACCCTCAATTAAATCCTTCCCATCTCTTTGTTCTATTCTAATAGTGACCTTTTGTCACTGCTCATGGGAATGTGGGGGAGGGAGTGTGGTTGCCCCCAAGAGAGGTTTGTGTAAGATCGATGTGGAAGGTAAGCTTGTACTTTAGTTCCTCTTTACTTCTCAGAGCTTCATGAAGCAGTAACTAGTAGTATTTGTGTCTAAGGCAGTGTGAACTACAGCTAGGGCAAGCAGCATGAAATGAACCTTCAAATCAAGGTAGGGGTGGGGGTGGGGCAGAAAGATCACTTGGGTGCAAAAAAAAAAATTGGCCATCTGCTAGTTTCCTACTTTAACTGTTTTCCCCCTGCTACCTAGGGGCATGAACATGTGGCATAGTGAATAGAGAACTGGCCTGATAACCAAGAAGAGCTGGCATCAATTTCCATAAATGTCATACACTGTATATATGTGACCCTGGACAAGTCACTTAACTTCTTGGGGCTCTAGGCATCTCGAGATGCATCTATAAATTGCAGAGAAAAGAAGGTGCCAACCTGCATTGGTAGAGGGAGTTTTCTCACATGGGATTCCCTAGACCAATGAAATCATAAGTCAAGTGCCTATTTCTGGTAATTGGGGCATAAGCTATATTATTTCTACTCTGCTGAAGTGCTAAGCTGGCACCCTGAGGAAAAACTAATGTTAACTCAGCATCGTTATGGCTCTGGAGCTTCAGTTTTCTCGTCTGTAAAATGGGAATAATATCTTTCCTTTATCAAACTAAAAACACTACATGAATGTAAGTCATTTCTCTTCATGCTGACTACTCTCCTCTCTTCCTTGGGCTTCATGATCTTGCCCAAGAGAGGAAAATATTTCCTTGTGAAGAAGAGAAAAGAAGATTATAAAAGCAAATTTCCTAGCTTTTCTTCATGTATACCAAAAGAGGCATCAGGATATCGGGAGCAAAGGCATGTGAGCCAATACCATTCATTTCTATCAGAAGGCTTTGAAGAGGGCATTTGAAGAAAGTAACATTCAGTGCACTGTGGAAATTGCTTCTGGATTAGTGTGCATGATATGAAATAGAGAAATGTAGTAAAAAAAAATCTGAATATTTTTAAATAGCCAGACGGTAGTCATTGAATAATATTGGATTTCTCACTGGCTCTTTCCATTTTCTTTTGAATGTTTAGTATATATGTTAGACAAGCAGTATAACGTAATGGGAAGATCTCGGACTTGGAGTCAGGTGACTCCTTTATGATCATAGACAAGACACGGAAACTTCCTGAGCCTCAGTTTCTTTTTCAGTGCAATGGAGATGGTGATATTTCCATTGACCTCCTCACTCTAATTCATCCCTGCTTTCTTTTTTTTGAGGCACTCATAGAGCTGTGGTGAGATAAAGGCTTTGTAAGGCTAATACAGAGGTAGAGGAGGGTAAGGAGGGTAAATTCTGCCCAAGATCACCCATCATGCAAACTCCACTGCACTAGTCACAAATTCTTCCTAGAATTTATCCACTTATTCCATGGCCCTAAGGAGGCTTTCCAGAGGAAGAATCCTCAGAGGAAAGAAACCTGTCACCAGACTTAAGAAAATTCCAGTGATATATAAAAGAGACTAACTAGAGAGGTGAAACTTGGGAATAATTCAAAGGAGATGGTATTTCTGAATTACTCTTGCTTTTGTTCAGGCATCAAAGCTAAAGAAGGTTTTCCAAAGTACCTAAGCAAGGACCATGTTTCCAAGTGTCTCTCCATTCACTTTATTCCCATATTACCAGGTTCAAATTAAGAGGTTTGATCTAATCCTCTTTTTGTTCAGAACATCGAGCTCATCTTGTTTCTATGAATATAAACTTTGAGGGATGTCTGTAGGGATTGAATGAGGATAATGTTTTTATCTCCAACCAAAAATCAAACAGTGACTGCACTTATATAGCAGTGGAGATCTTCGCAAGACTAAGTCCTCAGTATGTTACTGTCAATTCTTACGAGGGCAGCCCACATCAGTGAGAGACGTTTATGAACTCTGTGTCTGTGATTTGTGACACTGCTCTACAATCCTTACCACAGGATCATAGGATCATAGCTAGAAAAGATTTCAGAGGCCACCTAGTTCAATCTCCTTATTTTACAAATAAGGAAACGGAGGCATAGGGAAGTGACTTGTCCAGGGTCACACAAGTAGAATCAGAGGCAGGATTGGAACTCTTGGTACGCCTCTCTTTTAACTCCAAGAATGTCAACTTATTTTCTTCCAGAAGGTTTTTAAAAAAAAAAACCAAACTTGAAACTGTGAGATTTTATTGCATTGGCAACATTTGTGCATTTTGTTGCTAAAAAACAAGATTTGACTACAAAGTTCATTATCATCAAATATTTGCTCCCCATTGAATGGCCAGGATTTTATGGATGGAATTGTACTGTTGCTGAACTGTGATTAACTATCCAGTAATGAGAAACATTACAGGGTACACACCAGTCACATATTTGTGTTATGATGATCACAAAATGGGTGCCAACTGTGTCCTCAGAGCTGTCATTCAAACACCACAGATCCAAAAACATTAATGCTGAGCATAGGATGGTGAACATCTGGACAAAAAGTGGAAAAGTCATTTATCCAGATGTGGTAGCACCAGTGCCAACTACATAGGAGACAATTATGTTCAAGCCTGAAGCATTATAGGAACCCATATACATATGATGTTGTGTCTGGGGCACAAAAAGTTTCAATTTTTCCAATGTTTATCCAGAAAGCTATTCTTTTTTTTTTAACTTTTTAAACTTTAAAAAAATTATTTTAATTCATTTATTTTTAGTTTTCAACATTCAGTTCCACAGGCTTTTGAGTTCTAAATTTTCTCCCCACTCTGTCTCCTCCCCATTTCCCCCCAAGACCACATGTAATCCATATAGGCTCTACATATATATTCACATTAAATATATTTTCACATTAGTCATGTGGTAAAGAAGAATTATAACCAATGGAATGAATCATGAGAAAGAAGAAACAAAGCAAAGCAAGACAAAAAGGAGAGAGAACAAATAGTATGCTTCGATCTACGTTCAGACTCCATAATTCTTTCTCTGGATGTAGATAGCATTTTCTATCATGAGTCTTTTGGAGTTGTCTTAGAACCTTCCATTGCTGAGAAAAGCCAAGTCTATCAAAGTTAGTCATCGCACAATGTAACTATGTACAATGTTCTCTTGGTTCTGCTCCACTTACTCAGCATCAGTTCACATAGGTCTTTCCAGGTTTTTCTGAAGGCCCTCTGCTCATCACTTCTTATAGCACAATAGTATTCCATTACATTCATATACCACTACTTGTTCAGCCATTCCCCAGTTGATGGGCATCCCCTCAATTTCCAGTTCTTTGACACCACAAAAAGAGCTGCTATATTTTTGTACATGAGGATTCTTTTCCCATTTGTATAATCTCTTTGGGCTATGGCCCTAGAAGTGGTATTGCAGGGTCAAAGGGTATGCATGTTTTTATAGCCCTTCCAAATTGCTCTCCAAAATGGTTGGATCAGTTCACAACTCTACCAACAAGGCATTAGTGTCTTAATTTTCCCATATCTTCTCCAGCAGTTATAATTTCAGGAAGTTATTCTTGAGCCATGAACTAAAATGGTAGATCCTAAAAAACAAAATGACCTATCACTCAGAACGTGTGTGTGTGTGTGTGTGTGTGTTGCAGCTAGAGTCTGGAGCTTGTGAAAATCAAGATAAGTCAATTAATCTCAACATGAATTAGAAGGAAAAAAACATGGCTATCCTCTACAGAGGTAAGAGATCCTTGTTGTTGATAGTTGTATTTTATTATTAGTTATTCAAAATATAATCATTTGTTAACCACAGCCAACCAAGGGTTGACATCCACCAACCAACTACAGAACTTCGTAAAAACATGCTGAACACTAGGCAAAGAATCATACCAGCTGATATTTATAAAGTGTTTTAAGGTTTCAAAGTGCTTCATAAGAATCAGAGGGCGATCCCATGGAGCATGCCCTCTGGCTTTATAGGGATGGATGTTCAAATTGGCCTCCTGTTGAAGGATGGGAGCTTCACTTTACTAATGTAACCCCTGTCCCAAAGCCCATTGGTATGAGACTCTCCTCATTGGTGGAGATGAATGCCCTGCCCGGGGTGGGAGTGGGGGGGTTTGGGTGGGGAGGGGACAGGTAGGGTGGAGTTGATAAGAGAGGGAGAACTTCAGTCTTTTTCAGTCATCTTCTGGATTCTTCAAGTGTCAAGTCACTTCAGGTGCTTCTGGCTTCCAGCTTCAAGAGGGAACATGGAAGAGACCAACACCACTTCAGGTTACTAAAGGAAAAGACTATGGAAAGACATGAGAGGACCTGGCAGTCTCCATCATGTCCTTATCCCCAGCTTGATACTCTAGAGACTTTGGAGAATCTCCTCTTGGATGAGATCCAGAACTCTCTCTTTCTTGGTTGAGCCAAATTATCTTGCTCCCAATGGGAGCACTGTATCCCACTCTGTATTGTCTGGCATATATTCTCCTCTATATACCTTCTCTGATTTCTGATTTCTACCAATTTGGATAAATGGGTTCTATTTGCTATTTGCTGTGTGTGTTCATGTGGAAGTGGTATCAGGTAGGAAGGGGGTCAAGCCTTGGATATAGAGCTTGGGGCCCTCCTTCCCACCCAAAATAATGCCAAAGTGATCAGAAGTTAGTTTGAAGCTCTCTCTCTCTCTCTCTCTCTCTCTCACACACACACACACACACACACACACACAAAACATGCACACACATACATACACACCACATACCAGCACAGATCTGAAGAGGACTTCTAGAGGAAATGTCTGGGTTGGTACTATTGCTGCTTTTTTGGTGTATTGACTATTATATCATTTCAGGATCTCAAGGATGTCTCGAGCTGGGGACCTACAAGCTTTCAGTGCTTCCCAAATGGTCTGATTTAAGTCAAAGTCTTATTGCTGCCCATTTGGTCTGAACTCTACAAGTTCCTGACATGGGTTTGGGTCTGAGCAACACACTTCTGAACTTGCCATTAGTTGGAGTTCCAGTAGACTGATGCTTGACCCAGCCACTGTCAGACATCTGGAAAGCTCTTCTGATTCACAGTGATAGAACTTTAGGCTTTGGTCTGGGATGTCTGTACTGGTTATTTGACAGTAGGCTTCAGACTATGCTTGAGGTTGAACCCGGACCCATTCTATTCCTGGGATTGGAGTCTCACAGTTGCAATTTCCTTCTAAATTTGTTTGCAGATTAATAAACAGCCTGTAACTTAACTTTGGAAGGGCTACTTATCTACCTTTGGTGTGCACCTCTCACCCTAGCTCCACATGTGGCCCCAAGAAGCTGTAGCATATACAACAGCCACACCCCAGTAAAACCATCTTGGCAGACAAGCTAAAGCTGGTCGAATGTAACCAACGGGCATTAAACCCATTACTGAGTTGGGGGATAGACATCCCCAAGCATGTGGAGACTTCCCCTGATGGAATGGGCAGATGAAAACAATTTATTTCAACAGTCATGAAGGCAGCTGAAGCAGGCACTATGGAGCACTTAGAGCTTGGTTAGATATCAAAGACACCAAGACACCACTACATCCTGGGCCACTGCCAGTTGTCTTGACTTTTGTCTTGCCGCTGGACTTCAATGACTTTGGAAGCATGAGGCTGATGACTTTGTGCAACTTAAATCACTTAAATCCAATTCATACACAAGTAGAGACATCAATCCATGATGTCATAGGTCCTCTTTGAAAATGAAGGATGAACAGCAATGATCCTGGTATCCAAATCAGGAAGACATAAAGCAGAGAAAGAAAACTACAGATCAATTTCTCTAAAGAATATCAATGTAGGGGGCAGAGCCAAGATGGCAGCTGGAAAGCAGGGACTTGCCTAGGGCTCTACCCCAGGAACCTCCAAATACCTATAAAAAGGGGCTCTGAATAAATTCTGGAACAGTAGAACCCATGGAATAGTGGAGGGAAGCAAGGCTCCAGCCCAGGACAGCCTGGATGATTGCTGGGTAGGGTCTATCTCATGGAGCTGGGAGCGCAGTGGAGCAGAGCGCAGAATGGGCCATGCCCAGACCAACCAGACCGGGATCGAGGAGGAACAGGCCCTAGCACCCTGAATCAATGAGCTGTGGCAGTCACCAGACTTCTCAACCCACAAACACCAAAGACAACATAGAAGGTTAGTGGGAAAAGCTGCTGGGACAGAGTGAAAGAAGTTTGTGGTCAGCCACCACCCCAGGGGCGGGGGTGGGGTGCAGCTACAGAACTACAGTTACAGTTACTTCCAGCCCCAGGCCCACCTGGTGGGAGGAATTAAGTGGCCGATCTGAGCTGGAGTGCAGAGCCTGATTAAGATCTGAGTCCAGTCTGGGTTGGTGGTTCTTGGGGGAGGAGGAGCACTGGTATGGCAGAGCTTGCTGTACAGAAATAGCTCTGAAAACAACAGCGCAGCCCCTCAAGATTGGAACAAAGTACTCTATACTCTACAAGCAGTCATACCCCCATGAAAAGATCAAGGGTCAAGTAGTTGGCTGGGAACATGGCCAGACAGCGAAAATGCACTCAGATTCAGACTCAGACTTTGGAATCTTACTTTGGTGTCAAAGAAGACCAAAACATACAGCCAGAAGAAGTCAACAAAGTCAAAGAGCCTACATCAAAAGCCTCCAAGAAAAATATGAACTGGTCTCAGGCCATGGAAGAGCTCAAAAAGGATATGGAAAAGCAAGTAAGAGAAGTAGAGGAAAAAATTGGGAAGAGAAATGAGAGTAATGTAGAAAAACCATGAAAAACATGTCAATGACTTGCTAAAGGAGACCCAAAAAAAATACTGAAGAAAACAACACTTAAAAAATAGACTAACTCAAATGGCAAAAGAGCTCCAAAAAGCCAATGAGGAGAAGAATGCCTTGAAAGGCAGAATTACACAAATGGAAAAGGAAGTCCAAAAGACCACTGAAGAAAATACTACCTTAAAAATTAGATTGGAGCAAGTGGAAGCTAGTGACTTGATGAGAAATCAAGATATTATAAAAGAGAACCAAAGAAATGAAAAAATGGAAGACAATGTCAAATATCTCATTGGAAAGACCTCTGACCTGGAAAATAGATCCAGGAGAGATAATTTAAAAATTATTGGACTACCTGAAAGCCATGATCAAAAAAAGAGCCTAGATATCATCTTTCAAGAAATTATCAAGGAGAACTGCCCTGATATTCTAGAGGCAGAAGGTAAAATAGAAATTGAAAGAATCCACTGATCACCTCCTGAAAAAGATCCCAAAAAGAAAATTCCTAGGAATATTGTCGCTAAATTCAAGAGCTCCCAGATCAAGGAGAAAATACTGCAAGCAGCTGGAAAGAAACAATTTGATTATTGTGGAAACATAATCAGAATAATACAAGATCTAGCAGGTTCTACATCAAGGGATTGAAGGGCTTGGAACATGATATTCCAGAGGTCAATGGAACTAGGATTAAAACCAAGAATCACCTACCCAGCAAAACTGAGTATCATGCTCCAAGGCAAAATATGAATTTTCAATAAAATAGAGGACTTTCAAGTTTTCTCAGTGAAAAGACCAGAGCTGAACAGAAAAGTTGACTTTCAAACACAAGAATCAAGAGAAGCATGAAAAGGTAAACAAGAAAGAGAAATCATAAGGGACTTACTAAAGTTGAACTGCTTTGTTTACATTCCTACATGGAAAGATGATGTGTATGATTCATGAGACTTCAGTATTATGGTAGCTGAAAGGAATATGCATATTATACACACACACATATGTATATGTATACACACATATGTATATGTATACACACATACATATATATATGTATATATGTATTATATATATAGACAGAGAGCACAGGGTGAGTTGAATATGAATGAATGATATCTAAAAAAATAAAATAAAATTAAGGGATGAGAGAGGAATATATTGAAAGAGGGAGAAAGAGAGAGATAGAATGGGGTAAATTATCTCACATAAAAGTGGCAAGAAAAAGAAGTTCTGTAGGAGGGGAAGAGGGGGCAGGTGAGGGGAATGAGTGAATCTTTCTCTCATCAGATTTGACCTGAGGAGGGAATAACATACACAGCTCAATTGGGTATCTTACTCCACAAGAAAGAAGGGAGAAGAAGATAAAAAGGGGGGACGATAGAAGGGAGGGCAGATAGGGGGAGGAGGTAATCAAAAACAAACACTTTCCAAAAGGGACAGGGTCAAGGGAGAAAATTGAGTAAAGGGGGATAGGTTAAGAAGGAGCAAAATATAGTTAGTCTTTCACATGAGTGTTGTGGAAGGGTTTTACATAGTGATATGCATGTGGCTTATGTTGAATTGCTTCCCTTCTTAGGAAGGGTGGTTGGGGAGGGAAGAGGTGAGAGAATTTGGAACTCAAAGTTTTAAAAACAGATGTTCAAATAAAAAAGTTTTTTGCATGCAACTAGGAAATAAGATACATGGGCAATGAGGCATAGAAATTTATCTTGCCCTACAAGAAATTAAGGGAAAAGGGGATGGGAGGGGAGTGGGGTGACAGAAGGGAGGGCTAACTGGGGAATGAGGTAACCAGAATATATGCCATCTTGGAGTGGGTGGGAGGGTAGAAATGGGGAGAAAATTTGTAATTCAAACTCTTGTGAAAATCAGTGCTGAAAACTAAATATATTAAACAAATTAAATAAATAAATTTTAAAAAAATATTCTATAACTCCAGGTCAAAATGGGAAAATCCAGAAACACCATCCCTGGGACTCCAAGAGAGAGGGAAGATTTGGATAAAGCTGACAAAGGAACTAGCTGAGCAGTTCCAGACTATAAATTCCTTGAGCACATAGACTACATCTTATCTAAACTTTCTATCTCTCTTTTTAAAAATAAATTTATTTATAATAATGACAATAGCTTTATGTATATATGTATATGTATAAATGTGCATATGTCTTAAAGTTTGCAACACACTTTACATATATCACTTAAATTCATTTATAATCTGTCTTTCTCACTGCCTCGTTCCCATTGAACAAAACAAGAAAACAAGGAAAAATAAAATCCTCATAATAAATATGCCTAATATAGCAAAACAAATTCCCACATTGGCTACACTGGAGAAAATGTTTATCTCTCTCTGCATCTTAAGCTCTCTGGAAGGAGGAGAGTGGTTTGTTTCATATTCATTCTTCTGAACTCATGGTTTATTATTCAGTGCATTGACCAGAGTTCTATAGCTTTCCAAAGTTTTGCTGTACAATGTTGTCATTCCATAAATTGTTTTCCTAGTTCTGCTCACTTTGATCTATGTAAATTCATAGAGGTCTTTCCAGTTTCCTCTGGAATCATTTCTTAAGGCATAATAATATTCCGTTGGTTTCATAAGCCATAATTTGTTTAGCCATTCTCCAATAGGAGGACATCCCCTTAGTTTCCAATTTTTTAGGTACCAGGGAAAGATCTACTAGTAATATTTTTGTACCTGTGGGTCTTTTTTCCTCTTCTTTGAACTCTGGGGTACAGGCCCTAGTGAGTGTCTATAGCTGGGTCAAAAGGTAGATTCAAGTTAGTAAATTTTTTGACATAGCTCCCAATTGCTTTCCAGGATGTCTAGACCAATTTACAATGGTATACTTGGTTGTCTATTTTCTCACAGGCTCTCCAATATTTGTTATTTTCCTCTTTTGTCATACTTTCTAGTATAATGGATGTGAGATAGAACCTCAATTTTAATTAAATATTTTAATTTGCATTCCTCTAATTATTAGTGATGTGGAGCATTTTTGATATCTTTTTGATAGCTTGGATTTCTTCCTTTGAACACTACCTTTGACCATTTATGTATTGGGGAATGTGTCTTATTCTTATATATCTGAATCAGTTCCTTATAGATCTTGGATATGAGACTTTTATCAATGAAACTTGCTGCAAAGTTTCCCTTCTAATTTTAACTATATTAGATATTCCTAGTATTGCTTCCAGAAGCTAATACAGTGCTTTATACACAGCATGTGCTTAACACACATAACTCACATTTTTAAAAGTGTTTAAAGAGTTTTAAAGTTTACATTGAATTGACACTTCCCAACATATCAGGTCACTTTGTAATAACCCTTTGGTTGTCCCTTCTACTCCCTCACTTTCTCTCCCTCCACCCACCATGGGCAGCCCAGGATAACTTAGTAACTTTCATCCAAATGGGAGAAAATGAAGCTGGATTGACTTTGTTCAATAAGTCTCCTCAAGGTAGTTATGTAAATGAGGTTTGGGGACCACTCTGAATTGCCCTGTAACAAAAGAAGATTGTTAAACAAATGACAACCATAGCCAGGCCTCCATTTTTCAATTAGCTTCCTTTCCCTTTAAAAATGCCCTCTCTTTCAGGTGCCTCCCTCCCTAAGATAGACTAGTTCCTATTTGAAACTCCCAACCTAGTGGTAGGTACAATTAGTCATTTCCTGTACTCTAGTGGAGGAGAATGTGGAGAGGAAGTGAGCCTTCAGTAGTTAGGTGCATCTGGCCTCCTTCCAGATCCTTTTTCAGCTCTTCTCTCTTCTAAATCAGGCCTTCATCCCCACTTCTCTGAAGAGCCTCCCAGTTGTTCTTGCTGATTCCAGAGCCTGCCCTCTCCAAACCATCCTTCACAGAGCAACCAAAACAATCTTCCTCGTGTGCACACAGTTCTGACCATGCTACTCCTCTGGTCAAAAATCTTCAGTGGCTCACTATTATCTTCAGGAGAAAATGCAAATCCATTAGCCCGATAGTTAGGGCCCTCCACAGTGTGGCCCCAGCTTATTTTTCCAGTGTTACTTCATGCCACTCCCCTCATGCATTCTGCATCCTAAACAAATTTGACCACACACACCATCTCCTACATTCATTTATTTGCACAGGCCATCTCCCACCCCCGCCCCAACCTCAGAATGCCCTTGGTCTCCTCATCTAAAACTTTCTGAATCATCTTCCTTCAAGAGTTAGTTGCTTTTTTACAGACAGTACAAATGCCACTTCCTGTATGAATTCTTCCCTGACCCTTCCAGTTGAAAGTCTCTCTTTGTCTGTCTCTGTCTGACTGTCTTCTCTGTCTGTCTGTCTATCTCTCTCTCTCTCTCTCTCTCTCTCTCTCTCTTTCTCTCTCTCTCTCTCTCTCCTCTCTTCTCTTTCTCTCTTGTTTCTCTCTCTCTCTCTCTGAAATATATATTCTTAGAGCACTTTGTCTGGACTTCTCTCCCTTGGAAGTCCTTCCTTGTATTATACTTTTCTGCACACATGCCAAACCTCGACATTAGAATGCAACTTCTTCGAAAGCAGTAGTGTTTCATATTATCTTGTACAAAGCCAGTGTTTGATAAATGTTTGGCGAATTGAGGTCCCCAGCTCCCCGATCCTCCTAATACTTAATCCCATTCCTGGAAGTCTTTGCTTAACAATAAGCTTTGGTCTGTGAGATCCTCAGAAGCAGGGATTGCTTTTTGGCTTTCTTTGTGTCCCCAGTGCCATGGTAGGTGCTTAATGAATGCTCATGGGCTGACTACTTGATCATGAATAATGTCAATATTGCCTATCAACTAATGTAAAGTGTTAATCATAATAGCTGTTGTTTATGTAGTGCTTTAAGAGACCTCAGCATTAGGGTAGCTGAAGCTGAAAATATATATGTATGTATAGACAGAGGGCACAGGTTGAGTTGAATATGAAGGGATGATATCTAAAAAAAATAAAATCAAATTAAGGGACGAGAGAGGAATATATTCAGAGAGGGAGAAAGAGAGAGATAGAATGGGGTAAATTATCTCACATAAAAGTGGCAAGAAAAAACAGTTCTGTAGGAACGGAAGACGGGGCAGGTGAGGGGGAATGAGTGAATCTTACTATCATCAGATTTGACCTGAGGAGGGAATAACATACACACTCAATTAGGTATCTTACCCCACAGGAAAGGAGGAAGGAGATAAAGAAGGGGGGACAATAGAAGGGACGGCAGATAGGGGGAGGAGGTAATCAAAAACAAACACTTTTAAAAAGGGACAGGGTCAAGGGAGAAAATTGAATAAAAGGGGATAGGATAGGAAGGAGCAAAATATAGTTAGTCTTTCACAACATGAGTATTGTGGAAAGGTCTTGCATAATGATACACATGTAGCCTATGTTGAATTGCTTGCCTTCTTTGGGAGGGTGGGTGGGGAGGGAAGAGGGGAGAGAATTTGGAACTCAACATTTTAAAATCAGATGTTGAAAAAAAAGTTTTTGCATGCAACTAGGAAATAAGATATACAGGCAATGGGGCATAGAGATCTATCTTGCCCTACAAGAAAGTAAGGGAAAGTAGGACGGGAGGGGAGTGGGGTGACAGAAGGGAGGGCTGACTGGAGAATGGGACAATCAGAATATATGCCATCTTGGAGTGGGGGGGAGGATAGAAATGGGGAGAAAATTTGTAATTCAAACTCTTGTGAAAATCAATGCTGAAAACTAAAAATATTAAATAAATAAACAAACTAATAAATAAATAAATGAAAAAAAAGAAATACAAGAAGGCAAAACTAAAAAAAAAGAATATCAATGTAAAAATTCAATGCAATATTAGCAAAGTTGCTATGGTAACATATTTAAAAGATCATATACTATAACCTATTTCGATTTATACCAAGGTGGAAGTCTACTTCCCTCTCTGGAAAATATTAAGAAATAATATTATTTCTGTGTCCTTGCCTAAAATTCTTGGTCTCAAATTTTCAATGTTCTTAATCAGATTCGATGGAAACAATGTTCTAACATGAAATCTTTATTATCGAAATCCTAATCTGTTCCCAGAATCCATCAGACTCTGGAAGAAATTACAACTTCCTAAAGAAGAGTAAGGTAGCAATCAAAGTAAGGCCAGGAAGTCCATTTAAATGGCTCATTCACTTGTGACCATGTTCTTTATTTTTATTGTTTCAAAGGTAGTGTTTATTAAAGATTTAAATGAAGTGTAATTTCTTCTCTGTAATTGTACATTCATTAAAAAGTTAACAGTGACAAAGCAAATGATATGAGTCAAACATTCCTTAAGTAGAAAGGATATTATATTAGTCCTTTCCCTCAGGCTCCAAAAGATTTTTTTGGCTAATTTTCTCACTTTTTCCCCCCATAGGTTTTTATCAGAATGTAAAGAAGTCATTTTATAAAGCTATCAATGGCATCTAACACTCTCCATAATATGGCTCCACATTACCATTCTTATTTTGTTTTAAAGTTTATTTTTTCAATTAGCAAGGATTTTTAATTAGTCTGTCCTTCCAATAGCCTCTCTATCCTCCAAGTGGGCAGATTTTTTAAAAAAAAACAGCCTTGAAATATAAAGCCCTCAATACACAACTGCATAGTCTGGCAAATTTACACATTTGTGTCTGAAAATATATGTCTCTTTCTGCATTTTAAGTTCATCATCTCCTGTCATATTCCTTTGGATTTGTAGTTTGTCATTGTCAGAGTTCTAACATTTTTCAAAGTTGTTTTTCATCACAATATTATCATTTTTAAAATTTTCCTCTTAGTTCTGCTCATTTCACTCATAGAGGTATTCCTAGTTTTTTTTCTGAAACTGTTTCATCATTTCATCTGATATACTAATATTCCATTATGTTAACATATCACAGTTTGTTTAGCCATTACCCAATATGACTCCACTTTAGTTTCTCATTTTTCCTACTGTGAAATAAGGTGTTATTGCTACTTTTGTACTTATAGACCCTTTCTTCTATTTGATTTATTTGAGGTATAGGCTTACTAATGGTATCACTTCATCAAAAGGTATATATCAGCTGGCAACTTTCTGGACGTAGTTCCAAATTGCTTTCCACAGTGTCTAGAAGATTTCAATAGTGAATTAGCATACCTGTTTTCCTATAGTCCCTTTAATTTTTGTCATTGCCCTTTTTTGTCATCTTTTCCAGTCTGACAGGTATAAGGTACAACCACATATTTCTCTAATTGTTGATACTTTAGGGCTTTCTATTTTACATGATTTTTGTTAGCTTGGATTTCTTCCTTTAAAAATGCTTTTGTCATATCATTTGACCATTTATCTATTGGGGAATGGCTCTCAGTCTTATAAATTTAAATCAATTCCTCATCTTTCTTGGATATAAGATCTTTATCAGAGAAATGTGTTGCAAAGATTTTTTCCCAGTTATCTCTTTTCTTTCTAATTTTTATTATATTAGATTAATTTGTACAAAATTTTTTTAATTTTATAAAATCAAAATTGTCCATTTTCTCTTATGTGATTTTCTCTATCACTTGTCAGTCACAAATTCTTCCCCTATCCATAGAACTGAAAGGTAATTTTTTTTTGCTCCTTTAATTTGTTTATGATATGACCTTTTATTCTAGGTCATGCATCCATTAGAATCTTATCGTGGTATATGCGAGAAGTTGGTCTAAATCTAAGCTCTGCAAGGCTGTCTATTTCCCAGCAGTTTTGTCAAATAGTGAATTATTCCTCTAGTAACTGGGATCTTTAGATTGATCAGACAGTATGCTACTGTGTTTGTTTTTGTAAGCTGTGTGCCTAAGATGTTCCACTGATCATCCTCTTTTCTTTTTTAACCTGTACCAAATTGTTTTAGTGATTACTGTTTTGTTGTAGTTTGAGATCTGGTACTGATAGTTTTCTTTTCTTTCCACTTCTTTTCATTATTACCCTTGAGTTTCTTGACCTTTTGTTCCTCCATATGCATTTCATTATCATTTTTCTAGGTCTCTCGAATATTCTTTTGTGAGTTTGGTTAGTATAGTACTGAGTATGTAAATTAATTTCAACAGTATTGTCACTTTACTATATGGACTTTGACCATATTGACCCATGAGCAATGAAGTTTCTCAGGTTACTTAGGTCTCTATTTCTGAAAAGTGTTTTACTTTCAAGTAGCCCTGGGTTACTCTTGGAAGATACACTTCCAAATATTTTATAGCTTCTATAGTTATTTTGAATGAAATTTATCTTTCTAGGTCTTATTGCTGAGTTTTGTTGTTTACATATATGAATACTGATGATTTATTGATTTGATCTAATATCTTGAAATTTTGCTGAAGTTATTAATTAGTCCAGTTAATTTTTCTTTGATCCCTAAGGGTCTTCTAAGTATCTCATCATATCATCTGTAAAAAGTCACAAATTTGTTTTTTCTTTGCATACGCTTATTCCCACAATTTGTTTTTTGTTTGTTTCTTTGTTTTATTGCTATAGTTAGCACTATTAATTCTATGTTTAAATAGTAGTAGTGATAATGGGCTTTCTTGCTTTATCTCTGATCTTATTAAAAAGGCTTCAAACTTGTACTCCATTGTATCTAATGTTTACACTTCAATTTTGATAAATACCATTTATTATATTAAAGAAAGATCTATTTCTTTTTTATGGTTTGGTCCTTTATTTTTTAATTAGATTTTTTATTTTTAGTTTACAACACTTAGTTCTATATGTTCTTGAGTTTCAAATTTTCTTCCCTTCCTTTCCCTCCCCCACCCAAGACAGCATGCAGTCTGATATAGATTCTATATAAACCTTTGCATTAAACTTATTTACACAATAGTCAAGTTGCAAAGAAGAATTATGACCAATAGAATGAATCATGAGAGAGAAGAAACAAAACCAAAAAAAGAAGAGGAAAAAAAAGAGAGAGCAAATGAGTTGCCTCAATCTGTATTCATACTCCACAGTTCTTTCTCCAGATGTAGCTAGGTTTTCCCATTGTGAGTCCTTTGGAGCTGTCTTTAAGCTTTGTATTGCTGAGAAGAGCCAAGTCTACCAAAGTTAGTCATCACAGAATCAGTATGTAGATCCATTTCTTTTATGATATCTAAAGCTTTTAGTAGAAATCCTGAATTCCTGGTATAAACCCAATATGGTCATAATGTATAATTTTTCTAATATGTTGATTTAGCTTTTTGCTAATGTTTTATCTAAAAAATTTTGCATTAGCATTCAGCAAGGCTATAAGTCTGTAGTTTTCTTTCTCTTGCCCTGATTTAGGTATGAAGAATATGTATGTATCATTGAAAGAGTTTGGAAGGGTGCTTTCTTTTCTTATTATTACACACAGTTTTTGTGGTTTTTGGAATTAATTGTTCTTTGAATGTTTGATAGAATTAACTTATAAATTCATCTGGACCCAGAGTATTTTCATTTGAGAGTTCACTTATGGCTTGTTCAATCTGGATGTTGTATGTTTTTATAAGTATTTGTTTATTTTCTCTAAGTAAACAGCTTTGTTAGCATATAATTGGAAAATTTGTTTTTGATAATTTCCTTTATTTCTTCTTCAATTGACATGATTTCTTCTTTTCAATTTTTGAAATGAATAATTTGGTTTTCTTCTCTCTTTTAAAACCAGGCAAGTGTAATGACAATTTAAATTTGAAGATCTTTCCCTTCCATTAATAGGCCATGTGACCTGCTTATGTTGCTAATACAGTAAGTTATTTATTTAGTTAGTTTTGGGGGAAAAAAGCAGATTTCAACTTTATTGAGCTCTTCTTTAATTTCTATAATTTCTATTTAGTTGGGTATTTATTTGTTGTTCAGTTTTTTAATTGAATGCCCAATTCACTGATTTTTGTCTTTCTTTTGTTGATGAAAGCAATATTTAGAGACATAATTTTTTTCCTCAGAACTAATTTAACTGCATCTCATAAATTTTGGTGTATTGTCTCAATATTGCCTTTTTCTTTGTTGAAATTCTCTATTTTTCTACAATTTGTTCTTTGAGCTACTACTTCTTTATAGTTATGTTATTCAGTCTCCAACTACTTTCTAATTATTTTAATAGCCCTTTATTCAATATAATCTCAATTGTATTACAATCATTAAATGATGTATTTAGTATTTTTGGTTTTCCACATTTTTGTAAGGTCTTCATGAGCCAAAATATAGTCTATTTTTGTTATAGTGCCAATTATACCTGAAAAGTATATAAATTCCTTTCTATTTCTGTTCAGTAATTACCAGAGATCCTCATCTTTTATTTTTCTAAGGTTTTCTTCATGTGCTTAACTTCTTTCCTGTTTATCTTTTCATTAGATTTATATATAGCTGAAAGGGGTACAATAAGTTCCCCCACTAATATAGTTTTATTATCTATTTCTCCCTTTAATTAAATTAAATTTTTCTTTAAGAATTTAGATGCTACACTATTAGGCACACATATATTAAGTACTACTAATGAATGATCATCTATGGTGCCTTTAAGTATAATGTAGTTCCCATGCATATCTCTTTTTATCATATCTATATTTACTGTAGGCTTATCTGAAATTATAATTACTACACATACTTTTTGGACCTAAAGTATAATATATTTTGCTTTACTTAATAATTGCTTGCTGATTGACTGTCTATTGCCCATGTAGATTACATGTGTCCATGTGGGTCTGTCTAAAAGTAGCTTCTAGGAAAGCATGAATAGATACATTTAGAGTGTCTTCCATCCACACTTCTTCAAGGGTTGATTCCTGATTTTATAAGGTCTTTATGTGCCAGCATATAGTCAATTTTTATAATAGTACTAAGCTGAGCACTTTTACAAAGGGAGCTGAGCCTGGTTATTCTGCTTTCCTCAGAGAGGGGGTACTAAGATATAATTATATTTATCTGCCCCCCCCCTTAGTATTGTTTGTCTAAGGGAAATCATTTTTAGGTTCAAGCTACTGTCCTGATTGCCATCCCTTAGTAGAAGTAGTACCCCTACCTGTATCCAAAGACTTGATTCGCTTTTTACCAAAGGTCAGTTACACAAAGATCATCAATACATATTGGATGGCAAATAAACCCATTTATCCAAGCCAATAGCAAGTAGAATCAGAGAAGTTGTATATAGATTAGAATATACAAAACAATACACAGAAGTAATCAGCTCTTCCACTGGGAGTGAAATATCTCAGCTTAATCAAGAGAGAGTCCTCAGTCTCATGAAAAGGGAAATTCCCCTAGTGTGGTAACCTGGGAATGAGGACATGATTGATGCACTGGCTCCTCTACATGCTACTCCTTGCCAGACTCTCTCTCTTTAGGTACCTCTTTCTCCTTGAAGCAAGCCAGGAACAGTTTGTATACTTTCTCAAAGCTGGAAGCCGGAAGATCTAGGATTTCTCCTCTCATAAGTTCTTGGCTCCTCTAAAGGCATGAAATATGATGTAATTATTCTTCCCACTGCTGAGGTGAGTCTTGTACATATGAGAAATTTGAGCTCTGGGTTACATTGGCAAATAAGAAATAATTGTTGAACTGAGTTGATAAATTTGTGAATTGCTCCTGCCTATGGAGATGGACGATGAGAACAGTGATCATACCTTTTCTTTTAAAAAAAAAGTCTCAGGGCAATATTACATGGGATAAGAACTGAAAACATACAGGTTATATCTGTCAATATTTACCATATTAGAAATTAAAATAGATACATTTTTAAAATATTGTTTATTTGTTTAGAAATTACAATGGAAAACCAATTACATGTTAACCTAAATAACATTTTAAATTTAAAATAGCAGCAAAATACATACTGAAGTTTGGGCAGGGAAATAATCAGCCTACTTCAAGAAAAAAAATCATGCTAACTTTTAAAACAGGTTAGAGCTTTCATGCAGTTTGGTATGAAATGTCATCTCGCATGAGTATAAATAATTCATTGACATTGGCACCAACATGGAAGACGGGGAAATTTATGAACTTTTGTGAGATGGTTCTAAGAGACAAAAATAAGCTGTTTTAAAAATCACTATTATTGAACTAAAGTAAATTGATGACTTCCTTTAGGAAGAAGTCTTTAGGGAATGTTATAGTTTCCATTGCCTTATGTATTAATTTTGGCATAAGTAGATTTTTTAAGTTTTGTGTATTTTTTTTTGTCCTCTACTTGCAGGAGTAGGAAGATGTTGAAATGTCAGCCTGCCAGAGAAGTTTGGAAAGGAATACTCATCATAATTGTTTCATAATGTATAATAAATGTTTGTCAAATTTAATTCAGAATTTCAAAAGCCTTAATATGTGGATTCCCAAGGTTATAAAGCTTTTAGAATTTCACAGTCTTTGGAGGAGAAAATCTTTCTTCATATAACATCTATGCCAAGACTTGAAGAGCATTGGTCTTGAAGTCAGAAAAACTGGGTTTAATCTTGGCTTTGCTGTTAAATAGCCACGTACCCTTGGTTATCTATGTCCCTACCCCCTCGCATCTGTAAAATGGAGATAACAAACCTTGTGCCATCATCCTCACAGTGTTTGGGTAAAGAAAGTGTTATGTGAGATGTTATGCCACTCAGCTCTAGATTCGCACAAACTATTAGATTCAATGTGATTTTAATAATAATTTAAACAATTTTAATGATTTTTATTTTAATAATTTGACTCTTAAATACTTATAATTTTAGGGATAGTTTTAATAATTTTAATTTTAACAATAATTTTCATTTAATAATGAAAATAATAATGATATCTTCAGGATGGTAAATTAGACCATCTTTTGTCTCAATTTTTACCTTGCCCTTGGTCATTGAACTGGCATGGCCTCAGACAAACTGAGACCTGGGAAAGCTTTCATTTAGAAAGGCCAAGGTCACCAACTGCATCCTGGGTTATTGCCAGTTGTCTTGACCTTTGTCTTGCCACTGGACTCCGATGACTCTGGAGAAAAGAGCAAGGGTGATGACTCTGCCCAGCTCTGCCTCACTCAAATCTAATTCACAGGCAAGTCAAGATATCATGCTGGCGATATCATTGGCCCTCTTCTAGAAAGGACCAACAAGAACAGCAACTATAGCTAACATTTCTATAGCACCTACTACCCAGTGCTGTGCAGAGTGCTTTGCAAATATTTTCTTATCTGATCCTCACAAAAACCCTGGAAGTCAGGTGCTATTTTTATCCACATTTTACAGTTGAAGAAACTGAGATAGGCAGAGGTTACACAGCTAGTAGGTATGGGAGGCTAGATTTGAACTCAGGTCTTCCTGACTCCAGGCTCAACACTCTCTCTGCTGTACCCCTCAGCTACCTGGAAACATGTGCCTCAAGTGGCTTGAGTCCACATCATCCGAACTCAGTTTGCTCCATACTAACGGACTATACTGCGAACGCACATTTAAAAAGTTTAATTAGGACTGCATAATTGGCAAAGGAATAGGAAAACCCATCTCAACATCCATTCCCAAGTTAGTACAAACTCATCTCATATTCACATTAGAGTAACTCGGTAAAAAATGTCAATGAGATGACTCCGAAATGAGAGAAGGTCTCTTTCTGGAACTCCTAGGTTTCTGAATGAGGTCAGTGACAGTCTTCTGTGTCACTCTCCTTATTCAATTGCTCCTGAAATGAATGAATGAAATGGAATCTGAGGAATTTTAATTTCTATATCCTTGAGTCTAGAACCTCATGAGAAATATAGTCCCTTCAATCATACATGCTCTTATTACAACAACATATCAAAGATCTGTGATTTAATTAGCATGAGGACTCGGTCCATTCACCCAGAATATGGCCAGCTTATAATTTAGTAGATAAACATGAGGGAGTTATATGAGCTTCAGGTCGATTAAGTGACTTGTCCATGGTCAGACAGCTAGTAGGTATCAGAGGCAGCATTTGAACACAGATCTTCCTGCCTCCAAGTCTAGCATTCTATCAACTATTCTATACTGTCCCTTTTTTCTGATTATATTATCAACCTAAAGGGGGCCTGATAATAATAATATAGCACCTACTGTGTACTAGGCACTATAAAAGACACTTTACAAATACCTCATTTGGTCCTCACAACAACCCTGGGAGGTAGGGGCTATTTTTATCCCCATTTTACAGAGGCAAGCAGAGGAAGTATCTTAAGGCTATATTTGAATTCAAGTCTTCTGGACTTCAGGCCCAGTACTCTAACCTGGTGCGCCCCCTAGCTGCCCCAGAACACCACATCTGATGCTGAAGTACTGTGGTTGGGTTTTGTTGCTTTCCATTTTATTTCCCTTTTAAACGCAGGTGCTTTTGGAAATATTCTGGAAATGGGCAGATTAGTATAAAACTGCTTCTTTACTTCATTTACCTATCTTAGGTGTAATTTTTTCTTGTGCAGAAGAAAAGCATACATTTCCTTTTTTAAAAAACAGCTATTAACAACTCAGATATTCAAATAAAGGAAAAAAGTGCTAATTATACACAACCCTCTAAATTTCTATCATTTACAATATAAGAAAAGAAAAAGAACAAAGTTACTGAATTAAGTTTAACAAGATAATAAACTATTTCCCACAGATATTTCTAAGCTTTCATCATCAATTTATCTTTGATCTTCTTTATTTCATCTCCTCCTCCTTTTTATTATTTGTGATCTGTATCTGATCTTTTGATAGTTTGGGTATTTTGTGTTTTTGCAGATATCCCTCAATTTCTTTTGTGTTCTCACTTTTGTTGGCATATTACTATACAATATGCTCTGATTAGCCTTTTTATTTCTTCTGGTATTATTATTATTTTACCTTGCTCATTGGCTATTTTATTGATTTGATTTTCTGCCCTCTTCTTTTTAATCAGATTAGCTAAAGGTTTATACATTTTATTATTCTTTTCAAAGAACTAGCTTTTAGTTTAATTTATCATTTCTATGATCTTTTATTTCCAATTTATTTCTTCTCTGATTTCTAATATTTGCTCATTTCTGCCTTATTTTAGATTTGTTTATATGTTGGCTTTCAATTTTTAAAATACATATTTAGTTTATTAATCTCTTTTTCTATTTTCTATGTTTATAAGAATATGATTTTTCATTTGAGGACTGCTTTAGCAGCATCTTAGTAATTTTAATAAATATATCAAATATAATATAAATATAAAATAATTTTATAAAATGTATATATTTTATATTTTTATATATAATATATAAATAATAAAAATATATACATTATTTTCATTTTCTTTCACATAATTATTGTTTCTATAATTTGTTCTTTGACCAATTAATCATTTAGGATTTCATTGTTTAGTCTATCTCTGGAGTAGCAGTAGCTGTCCTGTGTTCATCATTTGAAACTGAAGTGTTTAAAAAGATAACTGTTTAAGGGGTTACTTGGCAACTAATCATCAAGTGCCTTTCTGTTGACCAGGAATTGATAAACCAGTTTAATGCCATCATGATGAGTGAAGGATAGACTAAGGATGATGTGAAACGATAGCCAACTGAGGCAACACCTTTTTCAACAGCTAGCAATCCAGTGGCAATGGTGGCAGCAGCCAGTAACCCACATTTTTAGTAGTTGGTGAGCCAGTAGCAGTGTTGAATAAGTATTTATGGAGGCAAGTATTTATGGCAATACATATTTATGGAAAACAGACAATAGGCCTAAAAAGGGACTCAGTATGGAAAACTTTTAGGGGGTACATCCTCTTCCACCTAAAGAACCCTTGGAGTTCTGGCTGGCACATGCCTTAGAAGTAACGCAGATGCACGGATGATTAACATGGGGAAATATAGAGAACTAATATATATCCTCAAGGTACTTGCTTTTGAGCTCACTCAGTCTTTGAGGATGTAGCACCCCTAAGGTTTTGGTGCTTAAGAGTGTTCAGGTTCTAGATAACTAATTTAATAGCTCAGAACAGGTGGCATATACAGGATATTTATATCAGGTCTCTTTGATACCCACCAAAAGGAGGGGGTAAAGACCTCTAAATTTTTTTTCCACAGTTGGAAAGACAGGTCCAGAGGATTGTAATCAGAGGAGCAAATGGACAATGTCAGATATATCAACTCTAAGTAACTGATAAGTGGAGTCAAAATGATCTCCCAATTATTTAGGGTTGATCTATCTGGTCAGGAAATAGAGGAAAGACAGTGGACAGAGAGAGGGGCTGGAAGCACTATAAACCAGTCCAAGATAGTACCTAGGACATATTCTAGATATGAACCACCAATACCAAAAGAGACTCTGCTTCAGCTTAATTAACCTCACAAATGAAGTTCAGCCAAAACTGCTGAACCTCTGAACAAACTAGTGAGTTGAGACACTTCTCCCAGAGAGTGAAAAAGAGATTAGATGTCAAGATTTTGGAAACAGCATGGAATACAGCCAAAAAGACTAAGTTGCCTTCTGTGACAACTATGGACTACATGTATGATAAACGTACTGAATAGAATAATACAGAATTAGTTTTTGCAAAGATTGAATTCCCTGAATCAACAGTAATAAGTGATGATTAGGATGAAAGAATGAAGATGCCCCATGTTTCCAAAAACTATAACATCAATCCCAACATTCTTTTCTTGATCCTTTCTTTCCAAGATCCAATGTTTCTAGACTCCATGCAGAGCTGATAAGAGTGAAGAGGTTCCTGATGTGCTGCATAGCAACTCCTGAACGACAATTATATTCCAATAATTTTATGAAGGTCACTTGAACCATACACATTCAGGAACTGGCCTCTAGAAACTGAATGAGGACTACCCATACTTTCATTATGTCACAATGAATCTAGAATCCCTAAGAGAATCTACTATGGCCATGAGAAAGTGAATACCACAACTCTTGTCTGCCTTGACCCAGAAAACATCTCCGGATTTTCGGCATTGATTTAAATAAACGCAACCTATTCAAAGTACCAGCAGAGTGCTGCAGACAGCGAGTAGGGTCTCATTATCTGAACACCTTGACAATCCATGCAATCTGCATATAGAGCTTTACAGGAAAAAGAAAGAGCTCTTCTCAAATGGCTTAATTTTTTTTTTCAGTGAAATATAAGGTAAAGTTCTCAGCTGAGAAGGTCAAGAGAGAGTTATGAGAGGTTGAAGAAGGATGAAAACGTTTCCTTCTTCACCCCTGGGGTTTGCTTGGCAAGGAGAAGGACCACTTCTCATGAGATAAAGATGAAGAAGATAGTGGGGGAAATATTTGATTGATATAAGAAAGAATGAGACCTTCTTGTCAAGGCATAAGTGATCCGATTCCACCTCATCTCCCTTGGGCCCACTCTCTCTTATCTTCATTCTCTCCCTGTCCACTGACAGCTTTCCTACTGTCTATAAACATGCCTATGTCTCCTCCATCCTCAAAAAAACCCCTTCACTTGATCCATCCACCCCCACTAGCTCTTATCCCATATCTCTCCTGCCTTTCATGGCTAAACTCCTTTAGAAGGTCCTCTATGACTGATACCTCCACTTCCTTCTCTCTCACTCTCTTCTCAATTCTCTGCAGTATGGCGTCCAACGTCATCATGCAACAGAAACTGCTCACTCCAAAGGGACCAAAGGTTTCTTAATTCCCAAATCTAATGACCTTTTCTCAATCCTCATCCTTCTTGACCACTCTGCAGCCTCAGCAACTTGATTCTGTCTTCTCTCCAGGTTTTTGTGACACTGTTCTCTACTGTTTCTTTCTCTGACTCCTCTGCTGGATCTTCCTTAGTCATTACCTCCTTGCTGTTCCTCAAACCCAACATTCCATCTCCTAAGTCTAGGCATTTTCATTTAGCAACCCTGTCTTTCTTTGAGTCTCAGCTAAAGTCTCGCCTTCTGCAAGAAGCCTTTGCCAGTCCTCCCTAATCTTAGTGCCTCCTCCCCTTTGTTGATTATCTCCTATTTATCCTTTCCATTTCTTCTTCTCCTCCTCCTTCTCCTTCTCCTCCTTCTCCTCCTTCTTTCTTCTTTCTTCCTCCCTCCTTTCTAGAAAGCAAGGGCTGGTTCTTTGCTTATTTTTTTTTTAAGAATGCCTGGCACGTGATGGGCGCCTTAATAAATGCTTGTTAACTGGACCTGAGATGACCAGGGGTGACATTTGGGGTGTTAACAGTCAAGGTGACACAGAAGAGGGACACTTGGAACACTGACACCCCGGGGAGGCCCTGGGGAGATGACGCTGGAAGGTCGCACCAGTGACATCCACAGTTCAGGTTCTGAGTCACTTCCTCCTCCCCGCGGGCGGATGACTGATGACGTGTTTGGGTGCCTCAGGACGCGCGCCCGGCAGGTCCTCCAGAGCAGTCAAGGCGAGCGCGGCCCCCACGCAGGAGCCTCTCTATCCCGAGGGCGGAGGCGGCACGGTGCACTCTGGGAAGGTGGCTGTCAGGCAGGCCGAGTTGTGGTTTTGGTGGTGTTTAGGAGCGCGATGGTTGGGGGTGAGGGGACATCAGCCGCAGTGGAGGAGCTGGTGAAGGGGTCGGGGCAGGTGGCCGAGTTCGCCGAGCAGTTCCGCGCTTACTCAGAGAGCGAGAAGCACTGGCAGGCCCGCATGGAGTTCATCCTGCGCCACCTGCCACATTACCGGCATCGGCCCGACGGCGGCAGCCGCCTGGACCAGCCGCTGGCGCTGTCCATGGTGTGGGGCCACCCCCTCTTCCTGGGCTGCGGGTGCCGACCCCTGACCCTAACCTCTGACCCCGGGACCACCAGCCCAATCCTGACCTCTGACCTCCTCCGTGCCTCCCTGTCCGTGGCCTAACTTCTAACCCCAGGATCACCAGCCCAATCCTGCCCTCTGACACCCCCCACCCCTTAGTCTGACGTCGGGGCCCACCGCCCCAAGCCTAACCTCTGAAGCCCCTCATTCCTTACTTCCTTCTCAGAGCCCACCCCCCCCCAGTCCATTCCTTGACCCATAAGTCTGCTGGACAATCCCTGGCCATAAGTGATGGAGGGGGAATGAATCCGTAACCCGCCCCCCTCGTTCTTCAGTGCCCTGAGGGTGAAGCTACGCTGGAACCCTTCTTAATTCCCTAAATCTGTCCTCACACACCTGCGGCCCCTTGAGTGTTGGGTAGTTCCGTGTGTCCAGACCTCCAGTTCCATCCTGCTCCACCAACCCTATTGTATTAGACTTTTCTCCTGGCCTCTAACTCACTGAGCTCCTTGACTTCTTCTCTATGAGCGTCTCTTGGTTGGGGCCTTTTCCCAATGACCTCTTTTTCTATGCCCATCTCATAGGGTTTCTCCTCCTACCTCTCCTTAGTCATTATGACGTGGAGAGAATCTTGGATTGGAAGGTGAGAGACTTGAGTCTTAGCTCTTTTCCTTCCAGTAATTTGCTGTATGATCTTAGATTAGACCCTTTCCCTCTCTGAGGTCTTCTCTGTAAAGTGAAGGATTTGAACCAGATCAGGGACCCATTTGACAGTCTGGTGAAGCCTGTAAATCCCTTCTTAGGATAATTGTTTTTAAAAAATAAATAATTGAAGGAAATGCTAAATTTTAATTAGATGTAAATGAAAATAAAGATGTAATTTTTTCCCTTCCACGTCCATGGATCCCCTGAAATCTGTGCATAGATTCCTTGGGGGTCCGTGAACTCTAGATTAAGAACCTCTGAACTAGATGGTCTCTGAGGTTCTTTTCAGATCTAATAGTCTGTGAAAATCTTTTTTCAATGAAGATAAAACAGCTTTGCCTTCTCTTAATATTATATATACAATATTCATTTCCTCTCATTGTCCTGCTCCTTCTTCATCATTGCCTTTCTGACAAGGTATTGAGAACAGACATGGAGTACCTATCTGGCCTGGTTTCATTCCTGGAGAAGCCTGGGTCCTTCCATCCCCCAACTTATGAAAATGGGGATCTTTATTTAACATGCAGAACCTGCTAGTTGTGCCAAGCATATAAAAGCTATAGCCACTCCATTTAAAAGGCTCCTTTCCTTCATGGGGGAGTAAGTAGCGAGGACTAAAGAGTCTGCTTACAAAGCATGTTACTGAGAAGGACTTCAGAAATGACAGTGAAAATAGCTTCATATGTATGATTGTTAAATAACATTAGGTCTCATTCTTGACCCCAGTACTGTTTTTACTATCAATCAAGGACTTCCTCTGTCTCCAAGCCTGCCTGATCACACAGCTTTTCCTAGCCCAAGCCACTACCTTGTACTTATAGACTTACAAGTACAAAGCTACAGTGGACCATAGGGGTAGGGTTAGTGTAGAGATGAGAAGAACTCGAAGATCTTTAGGTCAGGGCTGGAAGAAGTACACATCCTTTCTGTTTCTGTGTCTCTGATGAAAACCTTTACAGGGTCAGAGATTGTCACTTCTATGTAGTAGTAGCCAGTGTTGAACAAGGAAAAATGTCAAGTTTTCCACGTCCACCCTTCCTAAGCTCTGAAAAAATAATCTTTTAGTTTTAATATCACTTCCAAAGTAAAGTGTATTTTACATATCTAAATCCTGAAACATCTGCTTATTCATATCCTATATCTTCTCTGAGTACCTTTAAGCACAATGAACAGTTCTTAACCAAAATATCTTCATGCTGCCATAGTTAATGTGTTTTCCCCACAGCATCAAGGCGGTTTGCTGAGAGTTTTACAGTCCGGTGTCCTGCAATATCATATTAACACACAGCTACAAGTGACTCTTCATCCCAAGCCATTTACCCTACCTTTATTGTACGGTTACAACAAGGAACTTTTAGACAAGGTAATAGAGATGGCTGATGGATCAAAGTAGAAGATCTGCCACAGTTTAAAACCAGAGATGAGTTAATTAAAAAGGTAAATATAGAATATTTCAGTGTTCAGTCTCGGTGATGATGTTGAATTTAACTGTTCATGCCTTCATGATGTCTAGAATCACTTTTACAACAATGTAATATGTTTAAGAAAGGAACACTTCCCCCCTTCTCCCTCTCCTTCCTATCCCTTTGTCCCTCTCTCTCTCCCTTTCTCTCCCTCCCCCCTCCCACCCCCATATTTCCATCTCTGATTGTCTCCCTCTTTGTTTCTGTTTCTTTGTCTCTCATTTTTAATGCTCTTGTCCTCTACCCAAAAGGACTAAGTACCTGGATTTTTATTTCCTTGGCACTGGCATTTTCCTACTAGATCCTTTTCCTACTAGATCCAAAAAGTGGACCAGAGGACAAATGCTTTGGAGGCTAACAAGCAAACAGCACCTGTATTATTTGTTCGAGAGCATTTTGCTTTGAACCTTTGGATTTATTTAATTGAGTAAATGTTGGCTAAAATGATGCAAAAAAATAGAAATTGATCCTTTGTTTGGAAAACTATTATTTACCCTCGGGTAAGCCAGAGTTGTGTTTCTTTGATGGCAGGTGAGAATATAGATGCGGGGTTATATACAAGTTCCCTAATAGTTTGCTATTCATCAAGGTTGCACACAGGGGCAGGCAAGCTGAATATTTCCTTTTTTTTAATTTTTGGTGATGCAGTCTGGGTTAAGTGACTTGCCCAGGGTCACACAGCTAGTAAGTATCAAGTATCTGAGGTTGAATTTGAACTCAGGTCTTCCTAGCTCCAGGGCCAGTGTTCTATCTTCTGTACCGCCTAGCCTCCCCACATGTGAGCTGAATATTTCACTGCTCATTGATCAGTTAGAAGTGTGCTTAGAAGTTGGCATAGAGTAATAAAGAGAATGGTGAAGAACCTTGGGGGACTGAAACTTTTCAGCCCTTCCTCATAAATGAGCCTCAGAAACAGAGGAAGGAGACTTCTCATAGACTTCATTATTGACAAGCAAGCAGCCCATATCCATGCCCTCACTAAGTCTTGTTGAAGCATTTGGGATGACCAGGAGGAAAGTGGACCCACAAATTATTCCTGCCAAGTGAACAGGTAGGAAACCAAGGATAGCAGTAGCGCCTAAGAGGGTGCTAAGAACACAAAGATACCCTACTTCATTTGCAATGGCTTTCAGGAAAGCTGTTATAACAGTTTTTGTTTTAAAAATATTCTTTTGTTTCTGTATCACCTCCTATGTCATATATTCTTCACCCCTTTTGCTCCTGGAGAATCATCTCTTATAACAAAGAATAAAAAGGAAGAGAAAAAGCACAGTTCCGTAAAACCACCCAACACATTAAAGAAATCTGACATTATATGCAGTGTTCACAGACATAATTCTTTCCCCTCATCAAAGAAGGTGAAAGAGTGTCTTTTCATATCTCTTTCTGGGATTACCTCAGTTCCTAATCTGAATATTTCATTGGTTTGGAGGTTTTCATTTTATTCTTACAAACAGATCAGATGGGATAAACAGGAGGTATCCATTTTTGGACAGACTTTAGTGTGTCATTTAAAAAATGTCAGCAGTTAACATTGCAAAGTTCCATAAATATATTTACTTTTAAATTTCAGTAAACTTGTATTGAGTCCCCTGTGTGCAGTTAAAGCACTCTGCTAGTTACTATATCCTAACCTTTTCCTTCCTCTTAGCACTCTCCCTTTTATGGTCTTCCTTCCCATGCTGCACCACTGTTCTCTGTTTGTGAAACTGGAGAGACTCCTAATCTTTAAAGGTGTCTCTCCAGGGTACCAGTCATCTGAGTACCTTAGGGAATTATCTTCTGGTAACTTGATAGGTATAGTATGAATCTTCAGTGAGGGGGAATGGTTCCAGAGATCATTAAACTCTTTTAACACTTAAATAGCCTAAGATATGAGCTCGTTGGCAAATAAAATCTCTGGGTTATGTGTATATCAGTTTCCTTCAAAGAAAACTTTGCTTTCTTAGTAACCAAGTTTAATTTTAGGTCTTTGATGCTACTTAAAATGAAACTCAGCTGATCCTGAAAAACGAGATACTGAGAGGGAACAGAATGTCTTGCCAGTTGTCAGAATTGTTCCAGAGACATCCTGAAAAGGGGTCACCTTTTGTTCCACTAACAGGCTTTGACTATGTTCTAATCTGCCTACTCCTAATTGTAGATAACCTCTAAGTGCCCATTGGAAGAAGTACTGCTGAGAGTAAGGGACTTAGCAAGAGGAACCTATATGTTTTGTCACTTGTTTGCCCCTTTTGTGTGTGTAATAGAGGAGGCTGGCAAATGTTAGGAAACACCTCCTGCCCCAGGGAAAAAAGAAATCCGGTTGAGAGCCAACTCACTAAAAAGTCTGTTCTTCCTCTCCAAATGAATTATATACTCTAAAATTAGAGAGACTGGGATTTAAATCAGACTTACAAGAGGGTACAGAATGCCTTCAAGTCACTCAGTATCTCATAACCAGATGGAGAAAAGGACTCTTTAAATAAGAATTTTTAAAAGCCATTATTAATGTTGCACAGCTTTGGAAGAATGACTTTTCTTAGGCCACTCTACCTTATTTTTCACCCACCATAAAAAAAAATCAGTGATACTCAGATGGGTGAGATTTGTCAACTGGCTATGTTTATGGCATTTCTGGTGGGAAAGGGAAAGGGGAATTAAAATGACACATCAGACACATTCAACAAACAATCTCAATTAATTAAAACAGTCATTCTCAGTCCCACATTGTAGGATTCTGTTAGTAGCCAACATATTCCCGGCCAATAGTTTGATAATTAAGGTATATCAAGAACTGTTTTAGAGGAAGGTTGTTATTTCTGCAACTTTCCAAGGTAATATCATTATCATGGAGAAAGATATATTTGATAAAGGATGAGAAGATACTGTTGCCTCAGAGGAAGAAGTTTTCAGTTTAAGTATTTTTATTAATTTTTCCTGAAACTTTGAAAGCAAAGGGGAGAATAGCATTATAGAATATGACTGTGAGTCACAATCAACTTTAAAGCAAAAAAGGACAAAGAAGTTAGAAAAATAAGTTGCCTACACTTTAAAATGTTTCGGTGGAAGCAGTGAAACACAAAGCTAAGTCTCTACATAGCCTGACTCAGGTAGATGCATCTACTTTGGCAGAAGCATTCAAGGTACTAAGGTAAGAGTTGAGAGCCAAGTAAATGTTTAGAAATTCAGACTGACTGTGCTAATCCCTAAGGAATTGTACATTACTGAAAGCAAATGTGGGTGGGCTGGCCATGTGGATGAGTCTCCCGGATGGTTCTTTCACATTACTACCTTTATGGAGTAAAAAAGCAAAGAAGTGAGAAGCACCAAATTCTGATCCACTGCAACAAACTTGTTGCATCATGTGAGATATAATTCAGTCTGTGTTAAATGTCACCATGTCTTGTAAAGCTGTCCTTCCTGATCAACTTGGCAAAAGCTAGGATCATAGCGCACTAAATCCAGACTCTAAGGAACCTTAGAGGTCATCTAGTTTAACTCCCTCCTTTTACAGGTGAGAAAACCAAGTTCTGGGGAGGTTAAACAATTTGCTTAATGGCAGATCTTTCCCTCTTGAACACATATTGCTGGCTGTAGTGGTTTTCAGTTGTTTAAAAAATAGTTTTAAAGTCTGAATCCTTACCTCATTTTCAGCAGTTCACAAACCTTAAAGCATTCTTACTATAATCTATGAGTATTATTACTCATTTACTATGGGAGAGCCTGTCAAAGGTTTGAGATTGTGATACCTGAGTAGCCAGCTATTGCTAGAAAAACCCTGCCCCCAGCCCCTAACTGCAAACCCCAGTCTGCATAAGACAAAAACAGACTGAGGTCCTGCCTGTGGCGAGTGTCCTGGGCCCCTAAGACATTTCCAAGGAATGTAAGCTAATTACCAGGAAAGCCTAACGATCTTCCTTCGTCTAACTGAGTGGGCTGAGAGACAACTCTATCTCTCGTCTCAACAAAGCCAGCTGGAGTATCCCTCAGTCTGCCTATGGCCTTGAAGGATGAAAGCCTCAGCCCCAGATATTCTTTTGAATTATGTGACTGTTCCTAGCTCTTATCTCATGAGTCATGTTGTGGGATGTATGGCAAACTGGACACAGAGATCCTGGGTTGTAATTCCAATTGACACTTTGTCAACTATCTGATATGTTGTATTTACAATCTATTCAGGAGGTTCCTCTAACGTATCATGGTCATAAAAAGTGAAATAACACAGGATTGCTGAGTCTGCAAAGTAACATATGTAAACTTCAAGAGATAATTAAGCACTGAATCCTGTATTGTCTATATAAACTACCCTCTCTCTTTAAACGTGGTCATTTGCTTTGGGAATTGAATGACCGCCGGCTAATAAACTTCTCCATTCAAAACTTATACTCTGTGGCATGTCTCACTCGCTTCTGGTATAACAAGATAACTAATCTTAAACCTTTTGAGGGTCATTGGATCATTTAAACTCCTTTACCTTCTACAGAGGTGGGGAGATTTTGGCTTACTTTTATCCAGTTTGAAGTCAAGTTCCAAAAGGTGACAGGCCCATTTATGCCCCAAACAACTTAAAATACCTGTAGCAGTTGTATTTCAAAAGCCTACAAATGGAATATAAAATCTATAAAAATCTGTGTGTCACTCATGTCTCCCAGTCTCTGTGTAATTATCTTTTTTGAGTGTCAATCAGTAAATATTTATTAAGTGCCTCCTATGTTTGAGGCACTATGCTAAGTACTGGAGTGTTTTTGAGTGTTCATCTACTGTCTTCTTGCATATCTACTCTTTCTCCCTCTCTCCTTTATTTCTCTTATATCTCCATAGTTTAAAAGTATCCTTGCCATATTACAAAAATGAAATATATTTTTAAAAAATGTTTTATTGATACCTTTTGTCTTTACATCAGTCATTTCAATCCTTCCTTTCTAGACTGAACTTTCCTTTGAGACAAAGAAAAACAATTAAGTAAAATATCCCATACCAATGACCTCATCTGAAATAGTTTCATTATCTGTTCTCAGTGACCCAAAATGAAGTTTATTTTTAAATTGTTATATTCATTCTATAAGTATATGAGTGGGACATTTTATATTTTTTCTTTAAAGGGGGGATTACAGTTATACTTCCACCCCATGGCAAAGAGCCAACTTTGCCAGCCCTTGTATTCCCTCTATCCTTTCATTGCATTCTTAGATTTTTTTAACATTCTTAAAATGTTTAAAATGAGAAATTGAGGGAATTCTGTAATTATATAAGCTTTATTCAGAATAATTCTATTATGCTTTGGATGAAGCTTTTGGTCTAAAGATGGTTTCTTTAGCTGATGGAGAAATCTTTGGGAAGAGGCAGCAGCCCCCTCTGATTTTTTTGCTCCTGCTAAGGAATTTAGTTTGTTCTTTCATTTATTGAGAAATATGGGATGAATGACTTTATCTGGGAAGTAGGTCATACCCTGAAAACTCTGTTTACTGGAAAGAATATAGGATTGATCTTTTTGCACTGCTGAATGTTAAAGAAGCCTACTAAAATACAAGGGGACAACCAAAGTGATTTCTTCACACCCTGTTCAAGAGTTGTCTGAAGCTAATTATGAATCTACCAAAGGTGCCAGAGAGTATATACCCAGGAATAATGTTTCTGCTTTTACTCACTTTACTATTTGCAGACATGCTTTTACAGTTTGCAGCAGTGTGAAATCCAGAAAAGTATCACCTTCCTATCACTTAGATGTCTGAGTCAATGTAAAGTACTCTGAATTACTACCTGAGTCTGACTTTTTAATTAAGAACAATAAATATGTCGGTGACTAAACAGAGTTACTTTGCCTCAGAGCACACCGAGAGAAAAGTTGTATTTCCAATATTTATCTTACTTTCTTAAATTGTTGACTAATGTAGATTCAGCATGACAAGACAAAAAAAAATAGGTGCTAGCTCAGCAACTTGGTGGTGGTCTGTAGTAGGCAGATTTTTCTATAATTAAGATTTTTATTTTTAGTTTACAACACTCAGTTCCAATAATTTTGAGTTCCAGATTTTCTTCCCCACCTCCCCCCTCGCTCCCCAAGATGGCATGGAATCCAATATATCTTCTACATATAACTTCGCATTGAACTTATTTACACAATAGTCAAGTTGTAAAGAAGAATTATGACCAATGGAATGAATCATGAGAAAGAAGAAACAAACCCCCCTCCCCCAAAAAAAAGAAAGAAAGAAAAACCAAGGGGAGAAAAATGGAGGGCATACAGTGTGCCTCAATTAGGCAGATTTTTCTAAATGTGGTTTAAGATAGTAGTTTTTGGAAGAGTTGTCTGGATGACACAGAAATATTTTGTCATTCTCTATCCTTTCTTATGGAAATTTTGGCTCCATAACCTTTTATTGTTGGGTTTCTTTGGTTTTTTCCAGTGTCAACACTAAGGAAGATTTCTCCAATTTTCATCATGCAATTGAATGCTTGACTAAGAGGATAGAGTGGAAGGGCTTTTGAACCTAAAGGCTTTTGCAAAGTTTCTAGATCTCACATGCACAGGAAAAAGTGAAACAATTGGGAGGAAGTAAAATCATTGTGTTGACTTCTTTAACTCTCATTGTCTTGGTAGATTCCTTTTTTAAGCAAATGTAGAAAATGTTTTTTATAAACCGTGAGTTCAGTAATATTGTATAAAATCCCTTTCTGATTTTCTTTCCAGTTTTAAAATATCAAGCTTTCTTTTTGAAAATGTCATGATTTTTTTTTTATCTTGCAAATCATCATGACAAGAAGATTCCATTTCATTCTTGATCTATGACTGAGACAACATGAATTCTTTATGGTGTTTTACTTAGTGGCCTCATTCTTTTCATATTGACAAAAAACCTATTTTTCTTTGTTATTTTTAAATTATATATTTATATATATGTATATATATACATATATATTTATATATATATATATATATATATATATATATATATATATATATATCTCCTTCCTTTGACATAAATCACAGTAGAATGAGAGGCCAAAAATAGCCACCTTTGACTGACCACCTAGTTAGCCCCCTCACCTGAAAAACAATAGGGAGATAAGAATGGATTTTCTTTGCAAAGCTCTGAGACTTAAGACACCAATTTTCTACTCCTACCCATTCTAAAATTAATGATTCCTGTCAGAATTTTTTTAAATAAAGCTAAAGTACTATTGTAGAGGAAGCCCATTTCCCTTTCTCTCTGGAAATAAAAACCAGAAACTCACTTTTCATCAGAGAATCTGATTTTTCTTCCCTAGGCTAAATCATATTGGTTGCTCTAACAACAAGCACCCCTAGCATAACCAGGATGGCCTGCTAGCACAGGTTCTTTGGTCTGCTTTTAAAGGAGTCAACAATCTTACTTTATTTAAACATATATATCATTCATTTAGTTCAGAAGAAAGGTCAGCAACTTGAATGTAGAGAAAATACAAGCAGATAGAAATTAGAAGCAGAAAAAAATAGCACAGATCAACAAACAGGGCTTTCAACTGTCTGAGAAATTAGCACAAAGAACAACAGACAGGGCTTCCAACTGTCTGACCATAGTCACCAAAGACGGAAGCACCAACATCTGGGTTTTCAAAGCTGGGAGGCTCCTTAACGGCTACCCAGAGACTCATTTGGCCAAATCACACGAACATTCTTCCCATGAGTGAGCAAGCCCCAAAGCAAAATGCTAACCTCAGAATATATATACAACCAGAAGGCATCACAACCCTGTGCTTCAGTGCCTAATTACCAAAAGGTGTGAAAGCCTTCAAGCAAGCAAGCTTCCCCTTTAAGCAAGTTCCTCCCCCAGTAGGCTCCATGGTGACTCAGGATGCATCACAGATGTGAGCTGGAGTTTTAAAGCAGCAAAACATCGTGACTGAACACGTGGTCACATTAACCTATCAATGGACAGGAAAAATCTTCCTATTCCATTAACATTACAGTTGCTTTCACTTATTACAGCCTTGTTAGAATATTTTGTGATTTTCCTCTGTATCATCTTTATTCATAGCTAATCCATACAAATTCTTATGGAACACCTACTTATGTTCAGGCTGATCAGGTTTTTCCCTGACTAGATAATAATTTCATACTCCCTTTCTACATAATTCCTATTTAGGCAGTCTTGCATTATTCTTGGGTTTCTAACTATGTTGATAAAATGAGAATAGGAATGAGTGGGGAGAACAAAGTGCACTTTAATGGTTTGGGGTAATTTTGAAAATACTGTGATTGGGTGCCCATCATTCACTCCTGGAATATGCAATGGGGAAAGGGCCAGCTTGTTAAAGTACATGTGAAAAAGATGAGTCAGAAAAGATTCACTGGAATCTGACTGAGTCACTGTACCTACTATATTCAGGTTGGAGTTCTACTCCCTGTGGATAGGATCCAGGGAAGGAGGAGCCATAAGGATTTCTAACCCCACATGTGTTCAGCTCCTTCCTAGCCTTTTCTGGAGAATCCTTCAAGGGCTTCAATAAATAACCTTCATTTAGGTTTCCTTCTTCAAGATTTGGAATTGATGCCAAATGGCAACAGGCTGCTGGGTTTTTCCTTTTATTTTTCTTTCAGTTCAACAAGTGTTTACATATATGCAAGATGCTGAAGATACAAAGACAAAAAGAAAGCAGCCCCTGCTCTCAGGAACCTTACTTTCTGCTGGGAGAGAACAACACGTGCACAGAGAAGTGAGTAACAGGTCATTTGAAGTGGGAAAGAGCGTTAATAACTGAGGATCAGGAAGGTTGCATTGTAGAAGCGTTACCTAAGCTGAGAACTGAAGGAAACTTAGGATTATAAGAGGTGAACAATTCATCTGGCTTGTCAATTTTTGGTTGGTTCCTAGCTTCAAAAAAAAATTGTTGAACCCTACTTGTACAAGTGGACTTGGCTTTCAGAAAATCCATAAAAATATGGATTTACAAATGGCCACACTGAAAATCTGTCAAGGATTTCTAACAGTGAACCTTCCAAGTACATTTTAAATGTTTAATTCATAAAATAATTCTGTATAGTCAGGGAGGCATTGAAACTTCAGTGCTTATGAGGTCAAATGCTGTGCTGGAGATACAAAGCAAAAAGACAGTCCCTACTCTCAATGAGGGAGAGACAATATATAAAAGGGAACTAAAAGCGGGGAATGATGGGGAAGCCCAGAAGCACAGCTGGGAGGGGAAGCAAGCAAGGCCAGAATGGGCCTGTCTCCAAAAAGGAGACCCAGAAGGAACTCACAGTGGAAGAAGGGGCCCAGTATGGCCCAGAGATGTTTAGGTGAGAAGGCCCCAAGCACTAAGGGAAGAAACTCCAAGATGAGTGGACAGCTTTGGAATTGGGAGTTGGGGAGATGTGCGTAAAGCAAGTTGATTTTCTTAACTACACAATTCTTAAAACTGTACAGCCAATTTGTGTTAGGTCTTTTCGTTGAACGTCACTACTTTATTTCTGACTTAAGTTAACTAAGAGATCATATCAGTCATGTTAAACTCATTTTATCATCCAAGGTGTTTTCTGTTCCTCTCCAGCTTAGTGCCTGTTTCTCTCCCCCAAACTCATTTCCCAATCTTATCTGCAAAGTTAGTGCACACCTTTTATAACTCACTTTTCTACCAACATCTATTTCCAAAATCCTTCAAAACATCAGTCTTCAGCTGTAAGCCCTTTGGAGCCACTGGTACAAAGGAAAAGCACTCAATTTTAGGTTTGGAATTCAGGCTCTGGCCCTTCCTACCTTTGATTTGACATTCGTTTGACCATTGTCATCTGTAAAATAGGAGAGTTGGACTAAATGACCTTTGTTCTCTCCTAGCCCTATCATGAAAAGCGTGGGCCACAGAAGCTGAGGTACTGTTGTAGATGCCTGATTAATTTTATGGTAATGATCTTTCCTTTAATTAAACCGAGTTTCTAAGATGGTATTTCAAAGTTCCTCCTCCTCCTGTGAACTATAAAAGGACCACATTTTCCCCTTTGCAGGATTTGGACCTATGGCTTCAGGCAGTCTAGACTTGGCAAAATGATGCTTGATCCATTAACCTGTCCCATTGGCATTTAATGGATTAAGGTGTTAGCAATTGCTGCCCATCCTGTGTACACATTATTGGTCTCTAGTAACTCTAGCAAAAATGCTCACCTGAACTTAAGTAATTGGAGGGTTTCTAATTGCTTGTTTGCATAGAATCTCTGCCATACATTGAGATTTATGTCTGGAACTAACCTGTGGTTAATTGTTACCAGCTTCTATAGTCTGCAAGCCACATGGGCATTGAGTTGCCAATCACACTGAACTTGAATAAAAATTTAACATCTGCTTACACTTTTGCATTAATAAGAACTGCCCTTAATAGCAGAGAATAATCTTGGTTATTTCTCAAAACTTTCCCTAAAATACTTAGCTTAGGCCTCTCTTATGGATGGCTTAGAATTTAAAAGCATGCAGATTTTTTATCATATGGAAGACATGCTCCAACTATTAAAAATAAGAGACATTTTAAATAGAAGCGATCCAGGTACAATCATGTTCTTTTCCAAAAAAATTCACTCTTGCCCCTTGTCTCCTCAAAGTTCTTTAAACAGTGAACTATGGCACTGCCTGCTTTTGCAACAATATCTCTTTGGTTTTTAAGTAAACCGTTACAAATGAAGCATTCTCACAATTCAAGTGACAGAAGATAAGGCTCAGTAGGAGTCAAACCTCAGTGACTGGAACCTAGGGCAAAGAAAACAACCTGCTTGTACATGGAAATGTAGAAAGAACATTGGGTTTGGAGTCAGAGGACCTATGTCCTATTCTGTCCGCTAACTGTGGGCAAATTAACCTCTGTGGACCTCAGTTTCCTTAACTGTAGAATGAGAGGGCTGGACTAGATGGCATATTAAGGCTTCTTCTAGATCGAAATCTATGGCCCCATAGTTGTGTCATTGAAAGAGCTAGGCACAAAACCTACCATCAAGAAACACTAATTGAGTTCCTGTAATGGAATTTGGATCCTCCTCAAAGGATTGTGGGAATACCATTTTTAATCACTGGCTGGCTTTGTCTTGAAAATTTCTCTGCATGATAATTTTTTTTTTTAAATTCTGGTCAGTAGCATTTTATGTAGTTTTCCCCATGTTTACCACAAGTCACTTCTATAGCAGTCACTGTCTTTGAATTAATATCAAAGAGAGGTATATCTATACCCTGTCTCTCATATGCCCCCTCAAAAATCCCATTCATCCTTTGGTGGCAAGTAAAATGGTTCTTACCAAAAACATTGCCATGGAAACCAAAGTGAATGAGAACCAGAGGTATGGAATATTAAACTGATATTAATATTGCTGCCTAATTTTCATACACATACATCCTTGTTTCTTTTTAGGGCCTATTTTAGCTAGCTATTTTAGGTTTCTTTTTAGCCAGGGCCTACTTTCCTAACTATACCAGAATATTCTCCCAACCATCTCTTCATCATGGGTCAGGACTACATTTAAACACATAAATTAAATCATCTACCTCCTTTATCCACACTGAGGTAACAATTATCAGGAGCATGGTTTTCAAGTCTTGGCTGAAGGCATATTTACCTGAGGATTATTGTTGTTCAGTTGTTTCAGTCATGTCTGACTCTTTGTGACCCCATTTGGGCTTTCTTGGCAAAGATTCTGAAGTGGTTTGCCCTTTCCTTCTCCAGCTCTTTTACAGATGAGGAAACTGAGGCAAACAGAGTTAAGTGACTTGCCCAGGGTCACACAGCAAGTGTCTGAGGCCAGATTTCAACTCAGATCTTCCTGACTCCAGGCCCAGTACCCAGAACCACCCAGCTGCCCTACTTAGCTGAGAAAGGCCACAACAAATTCTCATCCTTTTATCATTTATTTTCCTTTTCCACTAGCACCTTTAGAATATTGAGAATATTTAATTATTCCCATTAGGCAAAAGCTGATTGTTGAGTGTCTCCTTAGAATTTCCCAGGCAGGCAGAAGCTACCCAATTATGAATAAGTTGGACCATATAATTATTTCTGGGATGAGAAGAACAAATCTGATTTCCCTGGACCCAAACTCTGACCAAAGTTTCACTGATGTATGGTATCATAACTTAGTGCAGGGTTTTGAAATGGTGATAGAAGCAGTGTAGTGAAGTGGAAAGAGCATTAGATTTGGGGTCATAGAAGCTTGTTTCAAATCCTAGATTTGAAAAAAAAAGTGGGGCCACGTAATATCTACATATTCTAATTCTTTAGGCCTCTGTTTTCTTATGTATAAAATGAGAGTGTCAGTCATTCTGGACATGAATTTGGAAATATGCAAGAAAAGTAATTGTCCATAATCATTTTGACCCAGTGTTTTCACTCACTTAAGCATATGTCCCAAGGATGTCACACATATGTATGTATATGTATATGTGTGTGTGTGTGTGTGCGTGTATCTCAAAATAGTCATTGAAATGCTTCATGGTAGCAAAGAACTGGAAACAGTAGAAAATCTATCAACTAAGAAATGGCTGGAAGAAAGCTATTTAATTATTGCATAGTAAGAAATTACAAATGAGGAATTTGGAGAAACATAAGAAGATTTGTATGAACTGAAGCAGAACAAAATAAGCAGAACCAAGAGAAATTAAACATAGTAACTATGTAAATAAAATTGGAAAGAAAGTTGAACTCTGAGTAATTGAAAAAACTGATGAAGGTCCTGAAGGAGAGATCACAAAATATACCTTCCTGCTCTATACAACTGTAACAATCCTATATACATTGTCAGCTATGGTTTCTATACCTCCAAATCAAATGTTATTCTTTGTTTTTTGCTTAATCATTTTCTTTGTCATAAGAGAGGGTTCAATTAGTGGTGGGAGAACAAGGACTGAAATAAATATATAAAATTCATAAAATGTATTTTTAAAAAATAAAATGAGGGGGCTGTATTAGGTGATTTCTAAGGTCCCTTCCAGCTGTAAAATTGTGTGATCCTGTGATTCTGGTATCTCTACCCTTTGAGTCTCAGACAGAAGAGGAGCTAACTGAACTGCCCATGAAGACTCTCATATATCCTTAGTTGGGAGAAGTGGCACCAAGGACAGATAGTTCAAATGGCTTGAAGATCTGAGTCAGCAGCCAAAGGAGCTCAGCAGTATCTGGAAAATTCTTCCCAGAGCAATATCCAATAGTGAGACAAAGGAGTCAACAGCCAAACAAAACAGAAGATGGGAATAATGCCAGCTTGCATAGAATTTCTTCATTTGGTCATTTTCAAGATGGAAAAACAAAAAAGAAAACAAAATGAGAAGATGGTCTAAACTTCAACAACAGAAATTATACCAGTAATCATTCAAGGAGAGATTTCATCTTCCTGAGACTGAGGAAATGGGGTTAACCTAGCCTTAGAAATTATCCCCCACTGATTTTATAAGACAAAGTAGAAAGGCAGGATTAGGCAGTAGTTGTGTTCATTTCATACATTCACTATACTGTCTGTGATGGAAATGGGGCTAATGAATGTGCTTAGGAGGCTAAATTGAATCATTTCTCTATCTTCTGATAAAGGCTTTCTGGAGTCTCCATCTTTTCTCCCCCAAGGGTACTCCTGCTTCATTCAATCATGAGCATGGTAGTGTGGTAAAAAGGTGAAATTAGAAGCCTTAGGTTCAAGAGTTGAATGGGTAAGTCCTTTTACTCCTCCAAGCCTTAGTTCATAGGATCATAGATTTTGAGCTAGAAGAGACCTTAGAGGCCAAGGCAAGTCAAACTACCCATTTTACAGATTAGGACACTGAGTTACAGAAAGAGTCTAAAACAGGATTTGAACCAAAATCTTCCTGACTCCAAGTGCAGTACCATACTGTCTCTTGTTGTGAGTAAACCACTTTGTATGTCTTAAACAAGTACATAAGATGAAGCTATTATTATTCAGAACCCAGCTTTTTACTTATGAAAAAAAAATCCTCCAAAGCCCTCTGGGTAAAATGGGATGGTGATAGGTGAGTGCTTCTGTAATGTTAATACAATTTAAAAATCTTACCATCCATTAATAAGCCCCTGTGACCTGTCCGAATCACATGGAAGTCTGAGTCACATGAGTCTGTGGTGGGAGGAGCTTGCTGAACAGGAAGAGCAGAGCTAGGAGGAAGTCAGACAGAGACACACAGCAGCAGCTAGCACAAGTAAGAGAGGGAGCGATTTTGCCCTTGTTTGTGGGAAGGCGCTAATGGAAGGAAGGCATGGGGATGTTGGTGCACCCTGCATGGATAATATGTATAGATTTCTTTGTTGCTATGATGGATTTGGCTCTCTGGTGTTGGAATTTGACTTTCTGGTGTCTGAATAAATGTTTTGGTTCTGCCTGCCTTCAATGAAAAGAGTCTGTTATATTTTGCGATTCAGAACTACACTGACATATTCATAGCAACCGCAGCTGCTGTGGATATCGCATTGGTGCTACAGCTTCCTGCCCTAACATTGCACTGCTACATTTTTTCCTAAGACCTGGGGAGAATGAGACACTGTTGGAGATGAAGTTGATAAAGGACTGAAGATGCAGGGCTGAACACTGCAGTTGGCATAGATTGAAGCTTTCTAGGCTGAACAGATTAACTTTATAAGCGAAGTCTTTGAACAATTTGGAAGGTATTGTTTTTGACCAGTGGGGAGAGAGGAGGAAGAGCAAGAAAGTGAAGACACCAGAGTAAAGTAGAAAAGGAGGGAAAATACCTGGTTTTATAGATGATTAGGAATTTAGAGCTGCAAGGGATCTAATCCAACCTCCTTATTTTCCCCTCACTTAATGGTATTTTTTTTCCAATTACATGCTAAGATAGTTTTCAACATTCACTTTTGCAAGAGTTTGAGTTCCAATTTTTCCAATTTTTCTCCTTCCCTCTCCTTCCTCCTCCCCAAGATGGCATGTAATCTGATATAGGCTATACATGTATGAATCATATTAAACATATTTCCACATTAGTCATGTTGTAAAAGAAGAGTCAGAACAAAATTGAAAAACCACAAGAAAGAAAAAAAAGAAAATAGTATGCTTTGATCTGCATTCAGACTCCATAGTTCTTTCTCTGGATGTGGATAGCATTTTCCATCATGAATCCCTTGGAATTGTCTTAGATCTTTGTATTGCTAAGAAGAGCCAAGTTTATCAAAGTTGTTCATTGCACAATGTTGCTGTTACTGTGTACAATGTTCTGGTTCAGCTCACTTCACTCAGCATCAGTTCATGTAAGTCTTTCCAGATTTTCTTGAAATTTGCCTGCTAAACATTTCTTATGGAACAATAGTATTCCATTATATTCGTGCCACAACTTGTTCAGCGATTCTCCAACTGATGGGCAACCCCTCAATTTTCAATTCTTTGCCACCACAAAAAAATTGTATAAATATTTTTGTACATCTGGCGCCTTTTCCCTTTTTTATGATCCTAGTAGTCAACTTCCTTATCTTATAGGAGTATACTGAGCCCCAGAGAGGAGAAAGAACTTATATGAATATGTGACCATGAGGTCACATAGCCAGTTAGTGGCAGAGCTGGAATGGAACTAGAATTTACAGTTCCTGACTCCCAATAGAGGGTTCTTTCCGTGATATTATAGGATTTACAACTGGAAAAGATCTTAGATATCACCTGGCCAAACCCCTCATTTAATGGGTGAAGAAAATGGGCCCCTAAGAGGTAAACTGGCTTCTCAAGGCCAAGCAGGTAGTAAGTAGCAGAACTGGGATTTCTTAAGTCTTCTGACTCTAAGTCCAACAGTATAAGACCAATAATACAAGTTGCTATTTAACAGTTGTGGAATTTTTCTATCATAACAAAAACATATTTCCTTCCTATGACCTTTCATAACTTTAGGTAACCTGGAGGGCATTTGCCTGGGTGGTTTGGGTTTTCTTTTTTTTACCTCTAGTGAAGTCTAAGTTTCTTGTTTCAACTGGTCCTGGGAGGTATGTGTGGGTGCTTTCTGCTTAAATTAAAGCTAGCATGGATGTATATGTTCTGGCTCACCTTTGTGCAGAGTAGGAGAAGAGCTGTGCTAACACTACCATCAGCCTAGCTGTGGGGAGGGGCAGGGAGGATCCAGGACCTCCAAGGCTGGACAATCTTCAAGAAGGGTTTTGAGCTAGACGTATCTCTCTGCCACTCCCCAGATATCTCTAGTCTAAAAGTATAACTCAAACTGGTTCAGAATGAAAGCTGTTTCCCCTGATTGCTATCAACAGAAGGTGAAAGCTTAACGTTGCCAGTTTCATTCAATCCCACCAAGTCCTGGTTTCACAAAAGGCCATCACAAACATCAAATAGTGAGTGAATCTTTTTGGCCAAGCAGAACAGTAAACAGAAACCAGGGGAGTTACAAAGATTCAATTAGATCTGAGAATACACAATAGTAAAGGAGCTCTTTGGCTGGGAGAGAAATAAAACACCTCAGTTCAACCAATGATATAGGGAACTGTCTCACCAATGGGAGTCTGTTCTTGGTAGTCTTAAGATTGCAAGTATTAGAAATCAAGGGACATGAGGGGGGGCTGGTTTCCCACTTGTCATCAGCTCTGGAGCTCCTGTTAGGCATGCAAAAGTTTTCTTGTGACTGGTCTCTCTTGATCAAGGCCCTTTCTTGAAGTATGTCCACAATAAACTGAAGTCTTTCCTTCCCTCATACAGATCTAGCTCAGTGTTTCCTTTGCCAATCAGGAATTCTCCTTACAGGTACTCAGAGAAAAACCTGTCCCTCTTGCCTAGGTGAGAGTGAGCATTACCATAAAAAAAGAAGACAGTCTCAACAAGGGACAGTCCTCAATGGTCAATGACTATAGAAATCTACTGTTCGATAAACCCAAAGACTCCATCTTCTGGAATAAGAGCTCATTACTTAACAAAAACTGCTGGGAAAACTGGAAAACAGTATGGCAGAAACTAGGCATAGACCAACATATTATACCATATACCAAGATAAAGTCAAAATGAGTACATGATTTAGATATAAAGGTTGATACTATAAGCAAACTATGAGAGCAAGGAATAGTTTACCTGTCAGATTTATGGAGAACAGAAGAATTTATGACCAAATAAGAGATAAGGAGGATTGTGAAATGCAAAATGGATAATTTTTATTACATTAAATTGAAAAACCAATGCAACCAAGACTGGAAGGGAAGCAGAAAGCTGGGAAACAATTTTTTACAGCCAGTGTCTCTGATAAAGGCCTCATTTCTAAAATATATAGGGAATTGGGTCAAATTTGTAAGAGTACAAGTCATTCCTCAATTGACAAATGGTCAAAGGATATGAACAGATAGTTTTCAGATGAAGAAATTAAAGCTATCTATAGTCAAAAAATGCTTTAAATCACTATTAATTATAGAGATGCAAATCAAAACAACTCTGAGGTACCACATCACACCTATCATATTGGCTAACATGACAAAACAGGAAAATGATAAATGTTCTAGAAGATGTGAGAAAATTGGAACACTAATTCATTGTTAGTAGAGTTGTGAACTGATCCAACCATTCTGGAGGGGAATTTGGAACTATGCCCAAAGGGCTATAAAACTGCATACCTTTTGACCCAGCAATACCACTTCTAGGTCTGTATGCTGAAGAGATCATGAAAATGGGAAAAGGACCCACATGTACAAAAATATTTATAGCAGATTTTTTTGGTGGCCAAGAATTAGAAATTGAGGGGATGCCCATCAGTTGGGGAATGGCTGAACAAGTGGTAGTATATGAATGTAATGGAATACTATTGTGCTATAAGAAACGATGAGCAGGCAGATTTCAGAGGAACCTGGAAAGACCTACATGAACTAATGCAAAGTGAAATGAACAGAACCAGGAGAACATTGCAGCAACATTGCACAATGAACAGCTTTGATAGGCTTAGCTCTTCTCAGCAATACAAGGTTCTAAGACAATTCCAAGGGACTAATGCTATCCGCATCCAGAAAAAGAACTAGAGAGTCTGAATGCAGATCGAAGCATACTATTTGTTCTTTTTTTGTCATGTTGTTTTGTTTCTTCTTTCTCATGGTTCCTCCCATTGGTTCTAATTCTTCTTTACAACATTACTAATGTGAAAATATGTTTTTTAAAGTCTATGCCAGTAAAAAAAAAAAAGAAACAAGGGATAGTCCTTGAAAAACCCAATAAAATACCTTATATCAAATGGGCCACAAAACTTAGAGAGCAACATTTTGGTGTCAGCTACAACAGAAATGTGAAGCTTTTTTTGGTTTTTGCAAAATTCCTTCAACCCTCCATGTCTTATTACTTGTCCTAGTGAATACTCCTTTTGGCTATTTATTTGGCCTGCCCTGCTTCAGAAGCTCTGACAGTTAATAGGGTTTCTTATGTGATTCCTGGAGCAGTCTAAATGACTAAATCATTTACTTCCAGAGCTGAGTTGATAAGGTTCTTCTGAAACACCTATTTTCTGACAAATTCCCCCTGGATTTTGCCCAAGAGTTAGAAGCCAATAAATTTGCTGTGGCTGACTAGTCAGTGAATTTTCCTATCACCTCTCTTCAAGGACTGCTGGGTTTTCTAGGTTAATACTAATAACTGTTGACTCACCTAATTCTCCCATCATCCTTGTAAGAGGACCTGACTCCTGATTGGCTGAGAGAATACTGAGCCTAGATTCTGTGTGAGTGGAGGAGGGATTTACTTCAGTTTGTTGAGGATATACTTTTACTTCAGTTTGTTGAGGACATACTTTAAGAGAGGTCCTTGATCAAAAAAGAGTAGATTTCTTTCCCCGTCTTCTAACAAGTGGGGAAATGAGAGAGGCCATGTGACTCACATAATCAATGTTTTATAACCTTTTAAAAATCAGAATTCAGTTGCCCAAAGTGAGAGGATGAGTCAGAGAGAAAGAAACAGAACAAGAAGGCAGGTTTCCTGGATGCTTGACCTACTTTTCTCATGCTCTTGAGCAGGGCAGAAAACCCTTCATCCAGGTAAAAAGGTGAGATGTTTGGCATGGATTTTAAAAGAAGAATGATAATAATTAGTCACATTTATCCAGTACAAATATTTGCAGAGCTTTTCCACACTTCAGCTTTGGGAAGCCAATAGAGTAATTCTTTTTCCTATTGTGTAGATGAGGAAACAGGGTCAAAGAGGGGAAGGGAATTAATATTTGACTAATAAATCGAGCCAATACTTTAGCCCAGATTTTTTGATGACAGGTTCGGCACTAGCTTTATACTACACTGCCTCTTCAAAAGCAAAAAGAATCTTATGACCAGCCTTCCAGCAGCCACTGCATTCTTTACCTGCAGGTCAGTCAGGATGAGGCTGAGTGAGAGTGAAGTCCCTTGCTTTCAACATCCCCTCAGTGTCCAGAGAAGGGCTCCGTCCAGTAGCTAAAGAGATCAGTCAGTGTCTGCATCAAATTTTCAGTTTTCCCCTTGGAGTAACCCACACAACCAGAAATGTCCTCAAACCAGACCCAGCATCCCTTGGGAAGGAGGCAGTGGTGCCTGTCATAGCAACAGATGCTATGAAGCATTACCGCCTTCCCTGCCCCACTCCTTTCTTTTCCTACTCCCCTACCCCCGCACCCCTGCCCTCGCAGTCGTTTGGGTTGGTGAGGTTTCTTTCCTTCCCATACTAGCCCTTCAGCTGTGCTAGATCAGTCTCCCTCCGGTGCTTGCAAAACCACTGCCCTCTGCTGTCCAGAAGACAGCAAATGCACATTAAGGTGGATGGCCCTGTATGTGTTGCAGAATACCTTTCCATTTCCAGAATCAGAGCTTCAAAAAGCATTTGTAGAAGTGTCAAACTTGAATCCTTCAGGTTGCAAACAGTTGCAAATTCCAAGTGCTACCTGAACTGGATTAGAATGCATTTGGAAAATGTTTAACAAAATAAAAGTTTAATACATTGTAGATAATGTTAATTTGTGGTTTTCTAAGTCAATATGCAGCCTGTAGGGAATAATTTCTGTTTAAGTTTGACACCTCTAAAGCTCATTCCCCTTATTTGTATAGGCAGGGAAACCGAAAGCCAGAAATGTAACAATGAAGCCTAACCTAGAATCCCATCCTGCTGATTCCCAGTCCATGCCATCCAGAAGATAAATAATATTTCTGTAAGACTGTTTACTCCTCAAGAGCAGGGAGCAAGCTTTCTCTAAACTTGATATCTTCCTCCTTCCCCTCTCCCCACATTCGACACAGTAATGACACAACTGACACCTCATAAAATGTTTGTTAAATTGAATTGAATGGGAATGAATCAACTCCTTTCTGAAGTTGGGCAAGTGACCTAACTCTTTGAGGTGATTAGTTGTGCAACAAGAGACCCTCTTTTAAAAGACAGAAAGAATTATTGGGGAGGGGGTGGTGGGTATTTGCAAATGACCTAAGTAAATGGAGATGGGGAGAGGTGGAGTCCATCCATCACTCTTCTGTGCAAGAAAGTACAGTCTATGATACCTTCATTAATGTATCTCTCAGGTGATCTAATTTACACCTAGGCAGAGGAACATCAAGTTGGAAAAGACCTCAGTGGCCATGTAATCCAACCTATACTGGAAAAATGCTTGAAGAACCCTCAATACCTCTGGATTCAGCCATTTACAATTGTGGATTACAATAATCATTAGCAAGTCTTTCCTCATGTCAAACATAAATTTGACTCTTTGTTTTTATTAGTTACTCCTAATTTGGCCCTCTGGAGGCAAACAGAACAAATCTATACCCCCTTCCACAACGAAGATCTTCAAGTACTTGAACACTAACCATCTTTGGGACCTCATGCATCCTTTGTTGGGTGCTCCTAATTTTCAGTCTCATTCATCTTCTTCATCAGGCCTTCCCAATATTCCCTATACAGTTCTCTACCCCAGAAGTGTAAATATACAAATCAAGTGCTTCTCTAACTCATAAAATAAGTCCATTAGTCTCACTGTGGTTGCTGGAATACATGTTTCTGGGTGCATGGAGAACATGGTCCATAGTGAAATGGTCTCAATGGAAGAATATGGCTTTGAACTTGGCTTTGGTGTATAAATTTACAAAGTTACCTACCTGACAAGTACTTGTTTCAATCAACAAGTACTTAGGAAGTAGCTGCTATGTGCCACAGAACTGGGGATCCAAAGACAAAAGTGAAACAGTCCCCACCTTAATGAGCTTACATTCTCTTGAGGTAGACAATGTATAATACACAGGTATATGCAAAATAAATTTAAGGTGATTTGGAGGGAAGAGTATTAGCAAGTAGAAGCATAAGAAAAGGCCTCATGCCGAGAGTGACATATTAATTGATTCTTGCAGTATTCTAAGGGGTTGAGAGGAGAGAATGCATTCCAGGAATAGCCAGTACAAAGGCACAAAAAAAAAAATGGGAAATGGAGTGCTATTTATGAATATAACCATTGGCTCAAACTGCCATTTGTAAGGTATTCTCCTCATTAGTGGAAATTGGTTACTCAATGCTCCTGGCTTGTATAAGAGGTGAAGATGGTTAAATCTGGAGGGAAGAGAGATCCAAGACTCTTTGTGCTTCCAGCATCCCATCAAGAAAGAAGATATATCATTCCAACCTCTCTTTAGCTCACTGAAAGGAGAGAAACACTCTAGGAAGAAGCCTACATGTAGAGGAGCTGGAATCTCTATCAAGACAATTCAAGAGAGTTTGAGGAATTTCCACTGGAGTGGGAGATTTGAGTCTTTCTTGGTTGAGCTGAGTTATCTCATTCCCAATGGGAAAGCTTATTTACTTTTTGTATTGTCTGGTATATATCCTCCTATGTATGCTTTCTTTTAAAAAAGTTATTTGTTTTAAGCAACCAAGATCCACTTTCTCAACCCACTTCTCAATCCTATAATACTTCCAATGGAGAACTCAAGAAAAACAAAGCCCATTATAAATGTGTAGTTGATCAAAACAAATTTCCACACTGGCCGTTTTCAAAATAATATTCTATAGTCTGAGTTCTTGACCTCTTTATCAAGAGCTAGGTTTCTTCATGTTTCTTTTTCACATGTTTCTTCATTAGTCTTCTGGAATTTTGGTTGGTCATTATACGAAGAGTTAAACACAATACTATTCCCTCATATTTATATACTTTATACTTATATACTTTACTTGTTTATCCATTCCCCAATTATGGACACAACCTCAGATTCCCATTCCTTGTAACCTCAAAAAGAGCCATAAATATTTTTGTATATCCTTAGAGTTTGCTGTATTTAGGACTAATCCTTCCCTTCCCTCTAATTCCCTGTTGAAATTTATTTCTGTACCCAGTTGTGTGTGTGTATGTATTCTTTCAGTTCAAATGAGAATGAGGTTCAAATGTCAACTGCTTCCCCTCCCCAACTCTTCCTCAATGACATAGAGTTCTATTTGTATACCCTGATCAGGTGAAATAATTTCCTCTGAACTCCTTTCCCTTCTACCTTTCTTCCCTCAATGTATTCCTTTTCCCTTCTCTTTCTTTTCTTGTAAGAACAGAACAATTCCCTTGTCTTATCTAATTGGACTCCCTCTGTGGACCCTCATGATGGTAGGATTCACAGGGGACACATGTATCATCTCCCCATATTTAATGTAAGCAGCTTATCCTTGTTTGGTCCTTTATTATTATTCATGTATGTTTATCTTTTTATGTTGCTCTTCACTACTGTGTTTAAAAGTTTTTACACAGCTCTGATCTTTTTCATCAGGAATACTTAGAATTTTTCTATTTCATTAAGGATCCATTTCCCCCTGTAGCATTATACTAAGTTTTGCTGGGTAAGTTATCCTTGGCTATAAACCCATATCCTTTACCTTCTGGAATGTAATCCAAGTCCTTCACTCCTTTATAGCAGTGGCTAATAAATCATGTGTGATCCTGACTGTAGCTCCTAAGTACATACATTCTTTCTTTCCAGATACTTTAGTACTTTTTCTTTTACCTGAAAGTTCTAGATTTTAGGCTATGATGTTCCTGGGAGTTTTCATTTTGAGGTTTCTTTCAGGAGGTGACTGACAGATCCTATTTCCACTTTGCCTTCTGATTCTAAGAGGTCTGGTCAGTTTTAAGATTTATTGAAATATAATGTCTAGGTTCTTTTTTTGATCATGGCATTCAGATAGTCCAAAGATTCCTATTTTTTTCCTCCTTGATCTGTGTTCCATGTCAGTTGTCCTGACTATATAATATCTTATACTTTCTTCTATTTTTTTTCAGCCTCCTCACTTAGTTTTAATATTTCTTGTTGCCTCATGGAGTCATTTGCTTCTATTTGGTCCATTTTAATTTTCAGGGAGTTTGTTTCTTGAGCAAGTACCTCTTGTACTAAGAGGTTTTGTACCTCTTGTGCCAAGGTGTTAATTCCCTTACAAAGTCTTACTTCCATTGCTCTCATTTCTTTTTCAGTTTTTTTCCCTTAAACTCTCTCATTCCATTTATAAAAACATTTTCAAATTTTAAAAACTCTTGCTTCATCTCTTTCAGGAATTCTAGTTGAGTTTGTGCCTAAGCTGTGTTTTTCTTTGAGGCTTTGCTTGTAGATGTTTTGTTAGAGTCATTATCTTCTCTGTTTGTGTCTTGATTATCTCTGCCACCTTGTAATAGCTCATTATGGCAGTTTCCTATTCTGGTTTGCACATTCTTCGATGCCACTTTCTATATTTGGACTTCATGTTAGGTCTGGGCTCTACAGGGCTCCTGGAGGGAAGGTCTGGGCTGGTCTTGTTGCTACTCTCTTGGAATATTGAGTATTATGTTATTCTAGGATCCAAGGGATAGGCTGGTGAACTGCAAGCTTTCAGGGCTCCCAAAATGTTCTGATCCAGGGCAAAGTCTGTTTGCCGTCTCCCTAGTCTGAATTCTGTTAAGTTTCTGAACTGGGTTTGGGTCTGTGAAAGAGCAGACTGCTGCTGGACTCCACTCTTACCAGGTGATTGGAAAATTCCGTTAGTTCAGAGTGACAGAATTGTAGGCTCCCCTTTGGTCTGAGATTCCTGCCTTGGTTATTACACTCTGCAGGCTGAACTGGATGTTGGAAGTGAGACCCTGCTCTGAGTCTGAGGTATGAACCAAATCACTGCTGTTGCTGTGGTAGGAGAGCCTGCCTCCAAACCTCACTCTCCACAGATTCCCCCTCTCACTCCACCCTGGATCTGTGACCTGGAACTGGTAGTGGGCAACAAAAGCTTCCAGTTTATACTTGTCCCCATTCATTTGTAACAACAATTTGGCTGGCAGCTGCTATTGGGGTGTAAGACCCAACAAAACTAACAAAAGCTGCTAGCACAGTTCTTTGATCTGCTTTACTGAGGAAAGTAACGTTAAGGGGTTAAAAATCTTACTTTAAGCATATGTGTGTGTGTGTGTGTGTGTGTGTGTGTGTGTGTGTGTGTGTGTATACACTCAGTTCAGGAGGAAAAGCCAGCAACCTGAACTTCAGAGCAAGTACAAACAAATTACAAATATACACAAGATAAACAGACCAAACCAAATCACAATTCATAGTTACCAGGAAAGCATCAACATCTGTGTTCACAAGTCAGGGGGCTCTTAGAGTGGCTGCCCAGAGTCTACACATCAACACTCCTCCAGGAGTGAGAGCCCCAAATAACTCTGTTCTCTCTTTTTATACAGTCCTTAGACATCATCTGATTGACCAGAATGTAGGCGCATACCATTGGCTTTGGTCTTAGCAACTCCCCTGAGGGCCCTGGTGGCTTCCTGCCTCTCTCAAAGTATCCAACTAGTTTGCTAACCAGCCTGGGGCTTCATACCTAATTAGTAAAAGGGTGTGGGCCTGGGGTTTAGCACCTAGTTAACAAAAGGGTATGTGCCTGGAGCTTTGTACCTAGTAAGACTCAATCAAAGATACTTAATTAATTCAGCATTCTAAAACAGTAAAAAAAGTCCCACCAATACAATAGCAAGGAATGATTCTGAGGGTGGCTCAGTCCCTTTGCTTTGGTGCACAGTTTCCCTGGGCATTACAGTGTGCAGTGTAAGGGGTTCAGTGTGCTCCTGTCCCGACCCCATCCCCAGTATCCAAAGACTTCCCTATCTCCCTACGCCAAACTGGGTTGGACAAAGGTCTCACTGTGACTTTTTTCTGGATTTCCCCATCAAGATTTGGTCTGGAACATTACTAGATTTGTTTGGAGGAATTTGTAGACAGGCATTCACCTACCATTTGGTTCCCTCCTATGCATGATTTGTCTGATCTCTATTTTGCTATCAACTTGAATAAATGGGTTTACCTGCTATTTGCTATGCATCTTCATTGTTTAACAGGCATTTGGTGGGAAGGGAGTCAAGCTTGGGACCTTCCTTTGCTGTTAAGGAGTAGAGATCAGGAGTGTAGCCTGAACCTAAAAATCACCTCCCCTGGACTAATAAAATTTAAAAGGAGCAGACAGAAATAATTTTAGCCTAGTACCCTCTCTCTCTGAGGAGAACAGAGTCACCAACCTCTGGCCCCAAATTCCTGCTTTTCCTCCTGGCAGGAATCCATTTTTCTTGGAGAAGGGTGGGAAGAGAAGATGCTAGAAATATCTATTTTTGTCTCCCTGCAAGCCACATCTAGACCTGTGTGGGCACACATAACCTACATAGTCAAAAACAAAACAACAGGTATTGAATAGTCAACCACTCCCAAGGAGGAAAGAGTCTCATGCAATTGGCCCTTTGAGCCCAGGGCTACATGAGGAACAATAAAAAGGCCAATTTGACCAGACCATAGCATGTGTGAAGAGTAATGAATGATGATACTAGAATAGTGGATCAGGGCCATGGTGTGAATGACTTTAAGTGACAGCGTTTATATTTGGTCTGATATGTAAAGGAAACCCACTGGAGCTTATTGCTTTAGAAAAATCATTTTGGTAGCTGTGTGAAGAGATAACCTAAAAGGTCTCAGGAATAATTTCAGCCAAAAGTATACCTGTCAAAAACCTATCAAGACACATTGCCCCCAACCCCTTGTATTGCTTGTTTTAAAAACACATTCTGGAAACCTAAGGGTTAGAATCCTCTCATTCCTCTCCTCTATGGCGCATTCTTGGCTATTTTTCTCACTACCCATACCGCCACAACAGATTTAAGTGAACCCTGCTCTACCACCAGATCTCATTGATAACTTGATCCATAAGGCCAGGAGGGAGCTCACCTGGGAAACAAGTTGGAGTTTTTTTTTAATTCTCTATAACAGGGCAGTTTGGATTTTACCCTCATGTTCAAAGTCAACAGTCCTAATCTAAACAGAATCATAGCAAAGTGCCCATCATCCAATGGGTTGAAATGGCCCTTATTAGGATGATACTTCATGTTGGTAAGCAAAATGGGCTCTTAGCATTTAGTTCAACAAGTGCCCTTGAAGAGTTTGGTTTTTGTTTGCTTTGAGTAATTCAGTGTACTTCATTGAGTCTTACTAAGCGCTAAGCCCCAGGCTCTAACCCCTATTAGGTGTAAAACCTAATGTGTGGATTGGTAACTAAGGTGGGGCCCAAGGTGGGGCTAACTCAGGGGAGGGCCTAGTTTTACACATGAGTTTGAGTGATAGGTTTGGGACATCAGAGGCTCTTAGATCATGTGGGTTTAAGTCACCTCTTTGTGACAATTTTAGGTCACGTGGGTGAGTCGCACGTGTGACTCACCCCTGACACTGAAAAAGATATAAAACCAGGGGTTGGCTTTCTCTTCTTTGGAGCTCTTAACCACAGCAGTGGTGGCGCCAGTGACTCTGGGCCAGCCCTCATTATGAGCTCCCGGGCTGAACCTAGATGTTGGTAACTATGAATCTGTATTTGGTGTCTGTCGATGTTTGTAATTTGTTTAGGGCTCTCACTCACGGTGGTGCTCATGTGGAGACTCTGGGCAGCTGTAGCTAGAAGCCCTCCAGTTTGTAACCTGGGTGCTGAGACTTTGTTAAACTCTGGTAACTATGTATTGGGATTTGAATCAGACAAGGTCTGTCTGTCCATGTTTATACTTTGTTTGTATTTATTCTGAAGTTGAGGGTGCTGGCTTTTTCCCCTGAACTAAGTGAATGATATTTGTATGCTGAATTAAAGTAAGCTTGTCAACCCTTTCACGTAGCTTTTCTTAGTTAAGCAGATCAAAAGAACATGTCCTTTTGCAGTGTGTTGGCAGCTTTCTGGGTGCTGGTTGTTGGTGGATCTTGCACCCCCACAGAAGCTGCTAGCCGGATTGTTGAAACACACTTTTTGTGCTCAAAATGCTTTTGTTAGCTAGCTAGCTAGATATAGATGGATAAAACACTTATTAAGTGCTTACTATGAACCTGGAACTGTTCTAAGCACTAGAGATATAAAGACAACAGAACAAGATGGTCCCTACTATCAAAGATCTTATTATAATAAGGGAAGAAAAGATTTAAGGGGAAGCTAGAAAGAGGGAGCAGGAGAGGATACTCATATGGGACAAGGCTGGTCAGGAAGTGGAGCACTGTGGAGAATGAGTTAGGCTGGGATTCCTCACATACAGTTTGCCTAACCAGAGATTCACTGAGTAGGCTGAGGGTGGAGTATTTCCAAAGCAGCTAGGCGATATAGTAGATACAGTGTTCGGCTTGGAAGTAATAAAACCACTGTCCAAAACCTGCCCAAACGCTTAGTGGATGTGATCCCAGACAAGTCACGTAAAGTTTCACAGTCTGTTTCCTCATCGGCGAAAATGGGGATAAAAGCATCGGCTCTCAGATAATACTCTGCCCCATCCCCAGGGTTGTAGAAAAGAACGAATGAGGTAACATTTATAAAGCATTTTGTGATCATTAAAATGCTATATAGATGCTTCATTTTTTTTAATCTTTGTGCGGGGATCTCAATAGTCTTCCTGCAGAGCAGGCCTGCACAACCATATGGGGCTGCCACAGCCCACCAAAGAATTTTGGGCAGCCCAGGAAAAATGTAGTGGATGTAAAAGAAAATAAAGATGTAAAAAGTGCTTTTTCTGTGCCCCACTTAACCAGCCTTCCACTAGTCACTATTGTGCCTGTCATGTAACTTGGCGGGTGGACTGCCACTGAGCACGCTCTGCTGTTTGTCCATGACGTGGGGTAACCAACCATCGTCAGTCTGTCGCTAGTCTGAGAGGAGCGATTTCATGATAAATAAAAATCTTAAGTAATAAGGATAGTTAATTGACATTAATTGAAATTTCCCTTTTTTATATGGTTTATTTACAAAATAGTTTAATCATTAATCATTATACCTTTACTTGGAGAGTTAGCCGCTAAAAACCTATCTGCAGCCCAGAGAAGTTTTAGCCCATTTTAATTTTGGCCCCTACCTACTGCCAAGTTGTGCAGGTCTGCTATAGAAAGCAACCCAACATGAACTGGAAGTCTCCGTTTGCTGTTGGACGAGTGTCAAAGAACTCTATTGGATTTAGTTATCTCGTTTCCAATTTGAAAGACTTCATCATCTAGATTGAAATAGGGCCCCATAATTGAGTGCAATACAAATCAAACAGCAGTAAAATACTTGGTCTGTAGACCATGCATCTGATTCAAGGGATATAACTGACTACTTAGGTCACATACCTATATTCCAAAAGACTATATTGGCTTCTTTTTGTTATTATTGTTCAGGATTCACCCATAGGAAGCGACAGGACATGAACTGGTATTCTCCACTAGCTATTGTTCCAAAGATGTTCCTAGATGACCCAAAATTCTCCTCTATCTTATCAGCTTCCTGATAGAACTGTAATGAAGTTAAGTATTTTGTTTTCTAGTTGAAAGATTTAATTGCCTTAAATTGAAATATAGATGTCTTAACAATGAGAGAAATAAAAAGCATAAGAAACTAAGCAAATTGTTATGTAGGACAGGCATTATGTTCTAGGCATATGCTTGATTATTCTATATCTAGACTCCTAAAGATTATATTGTGTTTTCTCCCAAAGGGTTTCCAGGAGGTGGTGGTGGTGGTTGTCCTTGCTGTTCAGTTGTGTCTGGCTCTTTATTACCCTGTGCAAAGTCCATAGAATTTTCTTGGCAAAGATAGTAGAGTGATCTGTCAATTCCTGTCCCCATTTTATAAATGAAGAGGCAAATAAGGATTCAATGGCTTGCCCTGGGTCACACTGCTAGTAAATGTCGGAGCCAGGATTTGAACCCAGATGTTCCTTACTCCAGGCCTGGTGCTCTGTCCACTACAACACCTAGCTGCTCCCCAGGAGGTTATCTATAGGGAAGTTTGGTATCATGAGGAACTCTTCACTAGCTATGGGATCACTGTTCTAGAAGAATATTAACTAATGTAACCATCTTGTGTCTTAGTTTAAAATTTTCATTGAATTCTTCTCTGACATGTATCCAATTGCTCATAAAAACTTCCATTTCATGTTAGATTACTTTCTACAGGAGGATTCCTGAAAACCCTGTACAAAAATGTAACTCTTAGGAACTGATAGGTAGCTAGGAAATCTGGCACATTTCTTGAGTGCAACATACGTGATCTAAAGACAAATTTTTTACTCTAATTTGCTTGGTTTCATTCTTTATCATTAACCTATCTATATTTCAGTGTAAAACAATGCAGCCCCGCCCTCCTACCGCCTCAGGATTTATCTATTCCTTACTCTGCAAAGCCCTCAAAAATCTCCCACCCATCGCCCCAGATCTCCATGTATGGACTTCAGAAAAATTTCCCAGTAACTATGAGCATCTTAGGTGCATCCCACAGAAACTCATCTGAGGTTGAGATAGTGTTAGCAGTAGCTTTGGGGATCAAACCTTCCAGCAGAAGATTTCTGCAACCGTAGGGATCCTGATACTCACTCTCTGCACACTTCCCTCTCTTCCAACCTGGTGGCCAGGTGTAACAAAGGCATATGCCGTTCTATAGGATGGTGGGGGTGGAAGGAACCTGTAATGGAATGTACGTGGTGCCTTGTAATGTTAGAAGAGAATGGTTTAGAAAAGCACTTTTATGAAAAACCATTGCTGATTGCAGCTTAGATTATCTCACTCTTGTTTTCTTTGCTCCAGCAACAGTGCAGAAAATTACATCAGAAAAGCATTTTCCAGCTCAAGTTTGTACAATAACTTGACACCAGACTTAGCCCAGTATTTGCAAGACTCTCCTCATTTGACTTTCTGGGATCTAAGGCGACCGACTCACTTATAATAATGAGCTGTATTTTTCTTGGCAAAAGGTGTTGTTTGTAGATGGGGAGGGGAAAGCAGGCAGGTGCGCCCTTTGGCCTTTAGACAGGAAGCCAGTTAGGTGGGATAGGAACTAGCAGGGCAGGAGCTGGTAGACAAGGATATTAGAAAATGATGTGTATGTGTGCAGAGGGAGGGCAAGAGATAAGAAAGTCTAATCTGATCCTTGGCCAGGAAATAAAACTTTTAAGAGATTGGCTCTGGCAGCCATTTTACCATCTCTTAAAAGTTATTGAGTGCCTTGGGCTTTAGATCAACACCTTACACCATCTTCAACAATACATTCTAAATGGATACATGACCTTAATATTAAGGAGCATAGTATATGAAAAATTAGAAGAAAAACAGGTAATACAACTCTCACAGCAATAGGCAGGAGATTTGGATAAGAAAGGAAATGCTTGAATGGGAAAAATATTTGTATTAAATTTCTCTGACAAAGGTTTGGCATAATATGCATAGAAATATATACGTATATATACACAAGATACATCAATGATTTATATACACATAACACACATACACATATGTGTATATAAATATATATTATATATGTGTACGTGTGTGTGTGTGTTTGTGTGTCCATTCCCCAATGACAAGTGGTCAAAGAATATGAACAAACAATTCTTAAATTAGTTTTCACAACCACATGAAAAATGCTCCAAATCATTAATAAGAGAAATTGCAATTCAGAACAATCCTGGGGTTTTACCTCATACTCTTATAAATTAGTAAAAATGGCAACAGTCAATGTTGGAGTTGTGGAATGATAGGCATACAAACACATAAGTGGAGGAGCTGTGAAATGGTACAATAATTTCAGAAAGCAATTTGGAATTATGCAAATAAAGTGACTAAAATGTCTATACCATTTGAACCAGAGACTACATTACTAGGCTTATATCCCAAGGAAGTCGCTAATAAGAAGTCAGTCTCTCTCTCTCTCTCTCTCTCTCTCTCTCTCCTCTATATATATATATATATATATATATATATATATATATATATATATATATATATATATACATATATACTCTAAAGTATTTACAGCAGAACTTTTTGTGGTAGCTAAGAACTAGAAATAAAATAGATGCTCATAATTGAGGATGGCTAAGCAAATTGTGGCACATGAACAGAATGGAATATTACTGTGCTATAAGAAATATTATGTGTGAATAGAGAGAAGCATGGAAAGATCTATATGAACTGATCCAGAGGGAAGTAAGCAAAGTCAAGAAAACAACATAACACAGTAACTGTAAAAATGTGAATGGAAAGAACTACAACACACCAAAAAAGCCAAAGCAAATATAACAAAATTATAAAGATCAAGCAGGACTCAAATGAAGATGTACAAGACACCTTCAACCCACCACTTTGTGGAAGTGGGATGTCCACAGGTGTTACACACTGTACATGTTTTTGGTTTTTTTTTAATATCTCTATCATTTGTGATTTTTTTTCCTCTCAAAAAATGCTATTTATTATATGGGATGGCTCCCTGGGAGCAGGAAGGTGATGACTACTTGGGATAACTATGATGATGTAAGAAGCAGATGCTATCAATAAAAATTTAAAAAGAGGGACTTAGGGAGTAAGGATGCTGTTGCCATTCGTGAATAAGTGACTAGAAAGATGGTGGTATCCTGATAGAAATAAGGTGAGAGTTGATAGTTCCATCTTGACCACATTGAGCTTGAGATGTCTATTAGACATTGAGGTGGAGATGTCCAAAAAGCAGTTGTTGATGTAGGAGAGGTTAAGGATATTTGGTTTTGAAAGTCATATGCATAGAAAGATAATTAAACTCAGGGGAGTTGTTGAGATCACTAGAAGAGGTATAGGGAGAAAAGAGGGCTCAGAGTCAGTCTTGGGACCAGCCATGATTAAGTGTTAAAAGATGGATCATGATAAAACTGAGGTGTGATTGGCAGGAAGGAAAACCAGAAGAGAGCATTGTTTGGGACTCCAAAGGAAGAAAATATCCAGGAAGAGGCAGTCTGAGTCAAGTACCAAAAGCTGGAGAGGTCAAGAAAAAAAGGAAGAAAAGGCTATCATATTTAACAACTAAGAAATCAGTAGTAAGCTCAGAGCAGTTTTGATTCATTTTCATGCTTGACAGGTACATTCTCTCTTCCTCTCATACAACTTAGAGCCGCAGAACATTAGAACTGGAAGGACCCTTATAATTCAATTCTCTTATCAAGTTCCTTGGAAAGCCATCATTCAAACTCTTAGTTTCTCCATTTTCTTGTCTAGGCTTCAGGTCATTTCACTATTCACCATTAGACTTCTGCGGGGGCCTTTTATTTCTTTTTGGCTTCTTTTTTCAATTAACACAAATATTTTTTTCTTTCCTCTTACTTTCCCCTACCACATTGAAAAAAAAAACTTTTGTAACAAATATGCAGACAAGCAAAACTAATTCCAGCATTGACCAAAGCCAGAAAAGTATGTCTCAATCTGCAACCTGAGTTCATCACACCTGTCAGGGGGTGGGTAGTATTTTTCATTATGGATCCTCAGCCATTGTGGTGGGTCATTATGATGATCAGAGTTCTTAAATCTTTCGAAGTTGTTGGTCTTTACAGTGTTGTTACTGTATACATTATTCTACTGGTTTTGCTTACTTTACTGCATGAGTTCATATACGTTCTCCCAAGTTTCTCTGAAACCATATGCATGACCATTTCTTACAATAGTATTCCATCACATTCATATACTACAATTTATTCAGCCACTCCCCAACTGATGGGTACTCTCCTCTGGCTTTTGTTTTCAGCCACAAAAGAGCTGCTTCTGTGGAGCCTTTCCAATCTATATTTTGAATAAATACAATTTTGTGAAATAACTGATACATTACTTTCCTAACAAGTTTGTCCAAAAGCAAAACTCCTTACTAATTCCCATACCTACCTTTTAAAAAGGACTTGTAAAAGAATTTCACAAACTTGTAGAATATACCTGAAAAGAAAATTTTTCCAGTTACCAAAAATGTTTTGAGTAACGAACTTACCTAATTCCTTTCCTTGAAAGATAGAGGAAACTCAGACTTTTCCCCAAGTAAATTTTGTTTCTAATATTCTTGCTGTCTACCATATGCCCCTAGAACAATTGGGGAGCAAATGACTGCAAGTTCTTTCCCCCAAAACTACAACAGGTTGGTTCTTTCCACAGAAGAGATTCAAGTGGCTTCTCTTGCCAGTTTTCCATTTGATAAAAAAGAGGATGCCAGCTTAGGACAATTTCATTTGCCTTTAATAGCTTTCCAGCTACTGACTTCACTCCTCTATTATTTGCCTCAATATTCCCCCACATAAGCAGGGGTCAATTTTTATAATGCTGACTGCAAGCTGATGGGCTTGTGATAGCCATCATTTGTACACTGCAATCCATGAGTCCTAACCATAAGCTTATTAGGAATGCATTTGTCAAGCACTATCTTCATAAAGCTAGGAAGCTCAGGATCGTTTCTGAGATGGCACTAAGCTTAACAGCTTGAGAAAGGACTGCTTATCCTGAAGAACAATAAATGTTGCTAAATATTGCAGCAACGTAGGAAGACTGCTGGAGTCCCGAAACCTGGGGTTTTAAGACCTGCTTCTAAGTCACTGAGTCCTGAGCCCATTTTCTGAACTCTAAGAAGGGGACACTTAACTATCACAACATATCTCAGTTTTAAGTACTTGTTAAAACATTGAACTGCTATAGAAACGGGATTTAACTTGCTACTGACCCCACCCTTGTTAAAAGGAACATTATCAGAGCTATCCTAGGGAAATTATTCATATATTCTTATGCTCTTTATTCTTTATTTGGTTCTTTCCCCTGCATCACTGAATACTATTTCTCAAAAATTTGTTTGGCTTGACGATTAGGCTGAAACAAAACTACTTATAGGGAAGGTATGGTTGATTGGAAAGAGCCCCTAATTGGGGAGTCTGGAGGCCTGGGTGGCTTCACTGCCCAAGAGCCGTGCAATCATGGTCATTAACTTCTTTGCATGCCAGTATTCTCTCACAGAGACATTGTGAGGAAACCTGTGCCACAGAAAGGTGAGCTATGTTAATGGAATCACATGGATCAAGTGATTTAACTGGTAATCAGATTGCATTAGAGCTGGAGAGGACTTTAAAGATCATCTTGGTCAATCTCGTTTCTCAGAAGGGAAAAGTCAGTTAGAAATTCTCATCTCCCAACTCATTCCAGGGTGCTTTCCACCACACTACATGTACTGTTTTCTGTCTGCTTCTTACTATATCATCATTTGGAGGGAGAACTTTTTCTGGCCTCTAGAAAACAGGGCTTATTCTTTTTAAAGCCTCCCTACATGGCAATATGACATAATGGATCTGGAGCTGGTCTTGGAAGACAGAAGGTTCCAGTCACTCCTCTGATATATGCTACGTGACCCCAGGTAGGTCCCTTAATCTCTAAATATTATGTACAGCTTTGACTAAGTTGCAGGAAAGATGCTGACTTGCACTGGTAGAAGCAGTTCCCTTTGCTAGGCACTCCCTACAGCAGTATTTCACCTTCAAAAGAACTTCTCCAGGAAGCCCTTAGCCTCCACAAGCATATATGTTGAAGATGGTTTTGCATATTAACTCTCCGGCTTATAATCTTGAGGGCAGTCATATTTCCCTTTGGTCTACATCCTTAATCTAGTTAATATAATGCTACAAACACCCCATGAGTACTAAGATAAGAAATACAAATAATGAAGGCTTAGTTCATGAAATCTGCAAAAATGTATAGGTAAAGACAGCAGAGATAGCCTCAATTTGCTTTTGACTGTATTCACAAGTGTCTCTGAAGTTTTCCCACAAAATAATTCTATTTAACAACAAAATTATAAAGCTTCATTTCTGAAGGTTTAGATTCAACAGTTTAAACTTCTAATTTTCCATCAATTCTGACATACTCTGGGTTTAAACTAGGAAAGGAAGATAGGTCATATGAGGATTAAACTGATTTGTAAAGATTATCTTAATATTTTTTTTTGGATTATCCAACAGTATTCACGAACATGTCAAAATGGACACACCTCACACCTCTCTATTGTCACAAACTACTAGATGTTCAGTCTTTCAAATTACATATACTCAGAAAGTATTCAAATATTTGGTAATTGTAAAAGTATTAGCCACTTATATGAAAGTACCTCTAAATAAAGTCTCTTCCTGATGCTACCACCAGTATTTTCATCAGTGGATAGTTTCCCACCAGCAGTTTATAAAACTCAAAAATTTCTCCCTTTAAATTATACCACATGGTTTCAGCAGTATGAGAATTAATCCTTAAAGGGAAATACCAGGAGTTATTTCTCCTACTACTACAGTATTTTTATAAAGTTCGTTATGGGTGCCACATTATCTGTGAGGGAGCTGTTGTTTCCCACTGAGTGTATGCCACTGTAATGATAAGGTAATAGGTATATATACTCAAGTGACTTGCATGAATCTGATGAAAAACACACTTAAGATTACTTCCACAGGTGCTTGCTTTAGTGGCTTGTCAAAGGCACAGACCTACCATAAACACCAGGGTACTAATTTTCAGTATCTTATTTCTGGGAGATGGACAGAAAATAAGAACTCTCAAGTTCATCATATGGAATGCTGTTTCCCATTTATTCTTACACATCTTAGCGTTAGCTTTCTGAAGCATTGTTGCCTTGTAATGATCCTACAAACTTCATGTGCAATTAGCTTTTGTACAATTTGGGGATTTTTTTCTCCCCACGAGAGCAATTTAGAAGACCCTGAAGTATGTATGGTTTGGGGGAAGAAGAAATATAGACCTACATTAAAGGTTGGCATTAAATAGGCTAAATAATAATTCTTTTCCAAAATTTTGCCTTACTGAAACAAAAAATCTGGTTCTTGATTTATCATTCTACTAGGAAGTAAATCCATAATTAAAAAAAAAATTCATGCCAACAGTTTTAATTTCTCACCAAAACTGCTAATAAGTAGTAAAATCAAGACTTTACCAAATCTCTTAATTAGTGAAATGACCAAAAGAGGCAAGTGATCCTTCACTAATTAAGCATCATAATGAAACCAAATAGCTCTGTATAGTAATTACTCTATTAAGAGTAATCAATATGCATATTCAGAACTGGGGTATGAAATTACTATGGATATTCAGTCAAAGAAGCACACATTTGATTTACATTTCCTGACAAACTATTGAGAGGATGTTATTATTCCCCTGAAACTGGAGAGATAAAAGAAATATAAGTGACTGGAGAGAGATACTTATGCATCAATCCCTCCTAGTCAGATAAGGAAATAAGTGACAAAGTCTCTTGCACTGAAGTTATGTATTTAACAGTTTTACATGTAATATTTATATATAAAAAACTTTTAAGTGCTTTTCTCCAATTTAAAAATCTAAAGAATTCAAAAATAAGGCATTCAATATTTGAAAAAAGTACAGATTTACAAAATGTGTATATTCTGTCATGAAAACTTCACACCAACATTATACACTTGGAAAAAAAATACAAACAGGATATATTACAAATTTATGTAGCAATAACTTAGTTCATACCATGCAATAAAAAGTACATTAATCAAGATACACAAGCTTTTAAAGGTTCTAAACTGAAGGGCTTTTTTTTCTTTTTTGCAGACACATTAGGTATGCAAATCCTTAAAACCTGTGGCACTTAAAATTTCTGGTAGCCTTTCTACTGAGAGGTAAATTATACACAACAATGATGATGAGGATGAACAGAGCAGTTGTCTATTATGAATCATTCCAGCTTTGTTCAACAATAGCTGAAACTCTTTTCTCATATTCTCGTTTGTTTTCCTGATAAAGCTGCGCTGCCTGGCTATTGGCAGGACTGTTGGGATTAGGTTCATCCAGTAGAGACTGAAATAGAGAAGAGAGGAAAAGGATACCTATTTAATACTCGAAACAGAGTACATGACAATGACACAAAAACAACAGAAATCATTCAGGAGGAGTAATTATTGATATTAGTACAAGCTTTAGCTACCAAGCTACTTGACTCTAATAATGATAGTGTCCTGACAACGAACTTAAGAAGCAAATAACTATCATCTCACAAAATTGTATTTCAAAGACAATCAGAAAAGAACAGCATTCTCCAGAAACCAAGAGACAGTAAGGTAATCTGGTTGTAAGATATATTGTTATAGTTTAGCAACCAGAATTTTAAAGGCTCGGTCTGAATGGTGTTACTTTTCAAACATCTAGTGGTGAATCTTTTCAGTTTCCTTCATATAACAAAATGTGCAGAATTGGTGAGGGGGTAAAGTAGGTAGAAAGAAAACAATGCTGGAGATAAAGGCGTGTGTGTGTGTGTGTGTGCGCGCGCGTCTGTAAAATTGGAGGAGCAGAAGTAGGGAGCTTGAGAGAGTATATTAAAAACTAAAGAACCACCATCATATGCACACTAGCCTCCCTCCTACTAACCCCGCCCCCACCCCATCATTCTATTTCACTGATTTCCAATTATTATCTACCATACAGCTTTGGTATCTAGTTTCACTTAGGGGTGGGAAGGGGACTATAGTTTACCTATTCCACAAGCTTAATGTTGCTTTGCTCATAAACTATCATCCCAAGATTCTTACTCTCTTCCCCAGTAACCCTTAAGTAAATAAAAGTCTATTTTCTCCTAGTCAACAAGAATATCCTTTCTGGGATTTTTCACCAAGATTTCCTAACCTTAAGAAAATCTGATTTACACTATTTCTAGCAAGAAAGACAAAGAGTTTACCTGAATTGATGTTAAAATAGAGGACACATCATACGTTGGACTCCAACGATTCTGGAGGATATCTAAACATATGCTACCATCGGCATAGACTGCAAATACAATACTGAAGTCAATAACAGTTTAAGAGTGCCCAGAAATCTTTCCCAAACATAATAACGCTCTGTGAAGCCCTCCTGCAAGGATTTTCCAAAACTTCTTGGCTCCACAGGAAGGTAACTCTCAAAAATAATGCCACCAGGAAGAAGTGTTATTCTAATTAGATGTCAACAGAAGGTTTGACTAGATAACCTTTAAGGCACCATCCATCTCTAAATCTATGATCCTACGATTTTATTAAAACTATGTTAGTATTTCAAACTACGGAGATGGATAAAAAGACCATGGCAGAAAATAGCTAATAGCACTAAAAAGTGCTCCTTTGTGAAATGTGACAATTCAAAGGGCTTAAATCCATCCTCTTCAGTGTTTGCAATATCTAATAAAGATAGTCACTTACCATTTGGATGAAACATCTTTGATAAGAACCTAACAGTGGGAGGTTTATTCGGATACTCTTCTGAGAATTCTATTACTAGTTTAAAGGTACCTAAGATGGAAGAAAACAAAGCCAATAAAACAATTAGGACAATTATGAGCAATCACCTGGCACCTTTAAATATCACACAAACATAGATGCCCTATTGTAGCTTCATACTTAAAAGGTGATGTCATCTATTAGTACCCTTACTCATGAATACATTCTATGTCTGTGAGATGATTCTGAAGTGGGGATAAGTTAGGATTTCGAACATAGACTCATTTATCTCTATTCCCCTTTATATTCAATTAGAATAGGTATTTTAGGCATAAGTAGGCAAAATGTCCCTCTAGTTGAGGTAGGCAGCATGATATAGTGGAAAAAGTGATGGATCTGAAGCCAGGTAGCCGGTTACTTATTACCTGTGTGACCTTGGGCAAGATTCTTAATTTTTATGGGCCTCAATTTCCTCATCTTTAAAATGAAGAGACTGGACTTAGACCAATGATCGCTAAGGTTCCTTCTAGATCTAAAGTCTAGGATCCTAACTGAAGGCGAAATGATGGCAGAGAGGAACTGTTTAGCTGCTCTATCACCTCACTGAAAGTACTTAGTTAGAATGTTACTATTAAGTATACAAGTCACACATCAAATTACATTAAGTGAAGGAAATATTCTGTATTTGTCTCTGGATTTCTTATAGAGGCAGCTTTGATATAGTGGAGAGAGAGCCTGCCTCCTTCAAGCCAGAAAAACCTAGGTTCAAGTCATGCCTCTAAAACACACAGATTGTGTGACCCTGTGGCAACTTAAGTTAGCCTTTTGGTGTTCTACAAAACTCTCTAAAACTAAACGTTACAGAGGGGGTGGTAGTCAGCACTGGTAGAGGAAGTTCCTTTCATATTCCTAGAAACTAGAACAAGTACATAACGAGCAATTTTAAAATGTTTGTTGAAGTAAACTCAACTTCACAAAATTGAAAGTCATTTTTCTAACCACAGAAAATACTACCTAAATGGGACATATTCCATAAAGTCAAAATCAACAAACCTTTTGTCCAGCTTTCATTGCTGAGGTCTAATGGACAAGCTTCAAGCTTCTCTTACATCTACTACTCAAAATACACACACATAGAGAACACAAATACCTCACACCTATTTCTCAGGCTTATTCAAAAGTCAGATAAAATTTGGTTTTAATCTACCCTGACCTTAGAGGCTTTTATTTAGAAAAAATTTTAGAAAGTCTTTACTGGATTAAAATACTAGGAATTATACCATATTTAACTGCATCAAATTTCCTTGTCTGTTTACAATTTGGGATTTTTCTAGCATGCATAAGTCACATGCAAAAATCAATTACTTCAAATTTGCATCTATTACAGTTGGCAATTTAAATAGTATGAAGAAAGTTTTATAAAAACAGGTATTTGATATCCATGACTGTACACTGCAGATAAAATACTACCTGTCTTATTAAAGGACCACACATTTTTGATTGAGAAATAGCATGACTTTGATAGAGGGCCATCTTGGAGTCAAGAAGAACTGGGTTCAAACTCTGCTTTTGATCCACATTTGCTTTGCCACCACTGGCAACAGTTACTTGACCCCCTCACCAAATCCAGGCAACTCCGTAAAGGAGTTTCTACAAGTAGAATCCATGACACTGATGAAATCACACATCGAGACCAAAACACTGTATCTAAAATTCTGACCGATGAATGTTGGAAATTTTATCATTTTAAATAGTTCAAATTAAGAAAGATGTCATTTTTAGGACAATCCCAAAGAACTGGCTTTTTAAAAAAATCAATGAGTTCAATTAAACAGTTGTCAGAGTTAGTTTTGCTTTCCTCGGCTTCTCTGTGGAAATAATCCAACGTGTGTGCAAAAGAGAATGCAAAATGTTTACCACCACTTAGGAGTGGGGATAATGGTGCTGTAAACTATTCTACATTGGCAGCAATGTTTAAAAACAACTCCTGCTGAACACCATGCCAATATAGTCACAACAGCCTAAAAGCATGACCAACCTCCTGGTGTTTACCTCATGGACGTCTCGAGTATGTTACAAACCATCTAAATATAAACTATTCTCAACATGGTTCCTGTCTCTAAGTTTACTGTCCAATATCCAACTGCCCTAGCAATAAACTAGAGCACTGAAGTTTATTCAAGCTCCAGATGACATAGTCCTTTGTGAACTGTCAATTCCTAATAGTCTACATTTTTTGGTCTACTTTCAAACTGGCCTGCAACAGCAGGAAAAGGTTTTAAGCAGAAGGTATTAAGCACCCTCTTCAAGTAGGAGATAACAAAGAAAAGATCACCAGGAGCACTTACCATCCTCAAAGGGTGTGCCTTCTGGCCTGAAAGATTAAAAAAAAAAATCCAATTAACATATGCTCCAAAACACTTAAATTTAAGACAATTCAGAATGACCCTAAGCCAATTTATCCTCATTTCCAGAAGATTTAATATCTTCTAGCATTAGTGCAGCTAGGTGAGAAGTGGGCCTTGAGTCTCATCTTCTAGAGTTTAAATCTGGCCCCAGACACTTAATAGCTGTGTGACCCTGGGCAAGTCACTTCACCCTTTTTGCCTCAGCTTCCTCATCTGCAAAATGAACTGGAGAAGGAAACAGTAAACTACTTCACTATCTTTGCCAAGAAAACCCCAAAAGGGGTCATGAAGGGTTGGACACAAATAAATGATAACAGCAAAGCATTAGTCCTGTGAGAAATGAGGCTTAGCTCAATGTGGATGTTATCACAAGTAAGACATTCTACAGACTGCCATTCTTCTTCTTGCCCCAAATCTTTTCCCCTCTTCTCACACCAATTTAACCTTTCCCAAGAGGTTAAAATACATAATATGGGCCGAGTACATTAAGGATTTTTATACAAATAACTACTGTGGTAGGTTAAATGTAAGTGTATTCTTTCTTCACTCTGAGAGTATTCCCGCTTATCAAACACAATCAGACTTTTAAAAATTTGCTCTGGAGCAAAGGGAGAACTTTCTTGGGATCCTATTTTGAAAACAGTTATTAACAATTAAGTCTTTTTTTAAAAACATCAAAAGGATCACTTCACAGTAATTTGAATTTAAAGCTTCTAGTGCCTACAACCACAACAAAACCCTGGGAAGAAAGAATGAAAATACCACAAGATACAAAAGGAATAATGCAATTTTAAACATAAAGAAAATAATCAAGTTTCCAATTTAATATGTATTCATTGAGGTCAGGAACCCATTTTCCCCTTTTATTTAATATAAACCTGCAGAGTATTTGTATCTGCTGTATTACCACATTAAGTGATACTTTTCCCCCCACAGTGAGGCTGAAATGCATTCTTGGTTGAACACGTATCCAGACTGGCTTGACACAGAAGACTATCAGTTTTTCCTTTACCATTCTACTGAATGCATAACTTTACCTGGTATGCTCTTACAAACAAATAAAAGCATAAATTTATGTAAAAGACCAAAAGCTCAAGTGAAATAGCTCTTATAATCCTACTATAAAAATTCTGGTAGAAATTTCTTAACTTCCAGTTCTAGACTTGGAGGATTCATGTTACTTTCAACTGCATTCATGAGAACTTAACTTTCAATACTCCAAAAGATTCATGATTTCACCCATGTTGGTTATTTCCTCAACTGATGCAGATCACAATTTTTCCCTACCTTGATGGTCTTCATGGTTTAAAAAAAAAAATCATGTGGCGACCAACATTCTGGTGATAGATTCCTCTGTACTTAGTTAGGTCCTTGCACCACAAACAGAAGCTTTTTTAGTTTGAAAGACTTGTTCTAGCTTGCATTTCACTACTGTAGCTTTTTAGAGCTGAAGATGAACTCCCCGTATACAATGTGGTTTAACATAGAATACTTGTAAAGGATTTTACTTAGTGCTCAAAGGATAATGAGGCCTATCATTTATTATCACCAGCTACTTACCCAAATATAACTGCATTCCACTGCATGATGTTGTTTTCAGATGGTGCGCCGCTGACACCCACAGGTGGGTCTTCTTGCAATCTAAGAATTAAAGCAACACAAGCAAAAAAGTTGACTATTAAACCCAATGACAAGGCCCACCAAAGCAGACAGGATCACTGTTCCATATAGTCTTCTCGAAACGCTAATCAATCTATATTATTTTAAACTAGACATTTCTCCATGTCTTTGCTGAAAGGACAAAGGCTTCTTTTCAACCCCAGAATGAAAAAATCTAAAGGTACCTAAAACTTGCTGCCTTTAAAAAGTTATATAACACTACAGGTTCTCTAGAATTTTACAGGATTTAGGATCAATGATTTTTCCCTAGGTTACGTAATATGCTGTTCTCTTAGGAACTTGCCATACAGCATTAACTGAACAGCCCAACTGCCAAGGTAATTCTTATCACTAGATCATAGTATTTAGGGCTAGAAGGGCTGGCTTTAGAAGTTATCTCTTCAATTTATGGTGAGGAAACTGAGGCCCAGAAAAATAACTTGCCCAAGATAACAGAAAGCTGGAAGTAAAGCAGATATTCAAATCCAGGTCCTGACTCCAAACACAGTACTCTTTCCATCAGATCACCCTGTGTTCTTTGTCCTATCATTTTTATATCCCTGCAAAAGCTACATGACAACATATATTTTCATCCTGACCCTTGCTACCTTGCAACATGGAGGACAGAATGTAATTACAATTACAAATAGCTCAACTTTGCCTACTGGAGGCAGCTAAGTAGCACAATGGATATAGCACTGGGCCTGGAGTATGGAAGACTTGCCTTCAATATTCAGTCTCAGATACTTACTAGCTGTGTAACCTTGGGCAAGTCACTTAATCTTTGGTCTGTCTCTGTTTCAACTGTAAAACAGGGATAATGATAACACTTCATTCCCAGGGTTGTTGTGAGGATCAAATATTTGGAAAACGCTTAGCATAATGCCTGGCACAAGTATACAGAAATGTATACCAATGTACTAATAAATAAACATCTTATTTTTATTCAGTTTATTTCAGGAGAAGGAAACACCAATTTAATTGGGATCACATTGGAAATTAGAGTCATCTAATCCTGAGGTGTCAAATGTGCTGCCCACAACACCCCCCCAGCTGGATCCAAATTAAAATGTAATTGGGAATTATTTAACAAAATAAATGAAAATAAAATGAAACATAGACAATATTACATTTTCAAACTAAGTCAGTATGTAGCCCCCAGGGAACTTTCCATATCTATTGATTAGTGAGCTCCTTTTCTATTTGAGTTTGACATCATTGATCTAGTCCAAGCTCATTTCACAGATGAGGAAGCTGAAGCTCAGAAATGCTGGGTGACTAACTATGATCACACACAGGATGTAAACAGAAACTTCTTTCCATTACACCCTAAGTATGTGTTTAGTTAAGCTATAATGAAGATGGGAAAGCATACAGGAATAACTTCCAAAAGGCAGGTAGGTCTCTTTTATTGTCCTTTACCTTTTCTTCAAGCTCCAGATTCCACAACTATGAAAGCTGTATCTTAAGAGGCATTGACAAAACACTAGGGGTCTGCAGAGTGAATGTGTCAGGGATAGACTAACAATCAGACATATAACCTTCCTCAGGGTCAAGTTCACTCAGCATTCAGCTGCTCCCCGATTATAAGCTCTTGTGGTTTACTGGCTGCCAGTCTCCTAAATTTAATTAGGCAGGAACAAGACTAAGGTTGCAAGTACAAGAAAGCCTAGATTAGAAGGGTAACAATGCTTTTTCTTTGAGTATCACTAAATGATACATTACCTTTTAAAATTTTATCTCACAGCTTTCATAACTGAAAGGCTATTTTGTACATAATGGTGCAGGACAGAGTTGTAAATAGTTAACTCTTACACTAGTAACACCTTTGTGACCACTATGATTCTAAACAAGACAGCTGCACAAAAATGGCAACAAATGAAATAGGGCTTTATGGATTACCAATCAGTTTATATACATGTAACTCAGTTGATCCCTTAAAACTACTGGGCACTGTAAAGTAACATTATTCTACCACTAGTAGATGGGAAACTGAGGCTCAAAGAAATTAAGTGCCTCACCGAGGGTCAAGCAGCTAATTAATTAGGTGGCTGAGTCTAGTAAAAGGGTTCTAAACAGCCAGTGTTTAAAGGGTAGATTCAACTATTTGGCAAGGTGTGGCAAGTCTTTTATAAGAGTGAAGTTCCGGAAGAAGCAAGTCAAAGTTCAGAACAATGAAGCTACCCCCAGGATATCAACGTCAGTGATCGACAGCAAGCAAAGGACAAGGACAGAGCAATTACAGGAAGGTGAAGTTTTCATATGCAAGTAGTGCATATATATTTCTCTTTTATAAATGACCCCCTGCAATTCACTACCCTCCCCCCTTAGGGATAAACATCATAGCCTCTAAAGCATGCTCAGTAAACAGTCAACAAGCCAAGCTGCAGGACTGAAATCTTTCATAATGCCCACAACTTCGTGTTAATTAACTCGAGCATGCTTCTAAAGGTACAAAATTTTTTGGCATTTAGAAATGTAGTACATAAAAAGTTTTGTTGCCAGAATTAAGCTGTAGCCAAAGCAAAATTTAAAAAAATAAAGTGAGCTGTACCTGGAATCCAAATTGGAAACCTATTACTTAGGTAATTCTCAGAAAAACTAACCAAACAATGAAATATCTGAGCCATAAAAGTGTCTTAAAGATATTGTTTTAAAAATAAATCAGAAGCTGAGTACATTATACATGTGACTCCTCTAATTTCTCTAGCGAGTGCTTCAAGTATGTTACCTTCCAATAAGAGGAAAAAGCCAACTAGGATATGGAGTTAACCACCTTCTTTACCCCTTAATCTTCTTTTAAAGACTTCAGTGCAGAGGTATAAAGCTATAAAGTTTTACTTGCAAAGTATCATTGCAAATTATACAATACTTTGTACACAGGTATTTTATCTTGATACTGAAATTTTTTTTCTTTTTACTAAGGGTTTAAGCTCATTGAATTTAATCGGAATCATACCATTTTCCCCTGGGGAAAAGGCACCCACAACAGTTCTCTAAATTAAGAAATACAACTGCTTCATACTTAAGGAAAAATACCTCTCCAGTACCTCACCAGAGAACTTAAAAGGGTGTGGTGAAAATACTCTAATATTTAAGTAACTAAAAACTTTGTGACAAACAAGGCAGGTTTCCCCAGAACGAATACGTCATCTCAAACACTTCCCTTTAAGCAAAAAAAAAAAAATGTCGAGGAAAATGTATAGGTTCAGTAAGAAATTTCCTCACCACTTATATTCCTCTGTATCTTCCAAGTGTTTATTTATAAAGGTCAGTAAATGACTTTTTAAAAAAATCTACTTTGTCAAAATCCCATCCTTCTCAACAAATAAAAATCAAATCTAAATGCACTACAGGAGACCCAGGTGCTTGTCTTGTCACCTTCAGTACTGGGACAAAGGCATTTCTTCTAGCCTTAAAAGTTGCTAGTTCAAAGGTTTATCCAGCATTTCTCCTGGTAACCAAAGGGGATATCTGGAGAAAACGAGCTGACCCCCACCAGAACCCTAACTAGCTGTTACAAGGGCTGGAACCGGAGGTTTGGGTTGGCTCAGCACCCAGCAAGGTTGTTTTTGGTTTTGCTTTTTTTTTTTTCCCCGGGGGGTTGGGGTGAGGAAGACAGGATTAATCTCCAGCTTCCACCAACTTCTCCACCCTCATCCAAGAGACAGGGGTTACTCAAGGCCCAGCCCCAACCCGGGAGAAGGGGTGTGGGATTCAATTAGAAAAACACAGAATTGGGATTCCGGTTGGGGGAAGGGGAGCCTCCTCTAGGGAAAAGGCCACCCCGCTAGGGCATACAAAAATAAACGAAACAGAGGAAGGAGGTGGAGGGAAAGGAGAGATTCCTTCTCCAAACCTGGGGGTGTCACCCGACATTCTCCTCATTAAAATAACAAATGAAACCCAGGCTCGCAAAGAAGTCCGCTCCTTCCCCATCCCCCTCCCCCCCGGCTCCAAACATGGGGGTGCCCGATCGCCTTCCTCTATTACAAAAACAAACGAGGCTGAGACAGGCCCTCAGTTCCCCAAATACGGGGGTGTCGGGCGCTCCCTTCTTCTGATGGGGACGGAGAGGTGGGTGAACCTGGAGGCCTGTGCAGTCCCCTACCCCCACCCCCACCCCTGTTTTCACCTCGGAAGGGGAAGAGAAAATTGGAATTCCCTTGGTCCGGAACCGAAGGACGACCGAGCGCAGCGAGCTCCGCTCAGAAGCCGCCTCAAACCCGAGGCCTACCCCCAGCCCCAACCCGGGATCTAAGACAGGCCAGGCCGCGTCGCGGAGCTGAAAGGAAGGTGCCCTGCGGCCGGGCCTTGCCGGGATTGGTCTCCAGTCTCCTCTTCTGACCAAAGGCTTCGGGGAAGAGAGGAAAACGGCCGGAAAATAGGACAGGGACAGCTGCTGGGGGCAGTTACCGCTTGAAGTCCCGCATGAGCCTCCTCCTGGCCGGGGTCGACATGATCCCCCCGCTCCCCCGCGGTCTGTGTGAGAGAAAAGAGTCCCGAGCTCCCCACCCCCCACCCCCCCGGCCGTAGCACTCAGGAGCACCGCCACCGCCAAAGCTTCACAAACAACCTGCAATGACTTCTTCATCCGCTGCACAAAAGATCCCTCCGCCCTCCGCCCGTACCACTATGGCGACTTTGTAAGAGGGGGAGAAAAGGGAAGAGTCTGAACTAATTCTACATCCTTCATCAGAAAAATATCGAGCCTTTGACTGTAGCACTATTGTTTAATGTTCTATGCCTTATATTCGCCTCAGTTCCTTTGCATAGTGAGTAACTGAAAGCGTATCACAACCAATCCTCAGCTAGTTCCCCCTTGATACAATCTTAGACTCGTCCGAGTGGGGAGGAGTCGGAGATGCGGGAGGGGTGATGCAGCCACCTCCTGAGATTTCAGGCTAGAGGAAGGACAATGACGTCAGATCACGTGACACTCGGTGATGCTGTCAACAATTCAGATGGAGGGGAAGGGGGGGAGGGGACTAGACCACGTGGCCCTGTGACGCAGGCAGAACTGTTTCGGAGAAGGGTCTGGAAGCGTGAAGTGGCGAGGAGAGACTGGCCACCTCCGCGGTGGTGGAAGGAGCTTCTCTTTAGGGACAGTCTTTCTAGTCACCCACCAGGAACCACGGCTTTTGTCCTTGCTGCTAGTCAGGAGGTAGCAGACATATTGCTTGGTCGGAACGAAGGCTTGCATTTCTCTTTGCCTCTTTGCCTTCTTCCTTCAAGACCCTGGCACTCCCTGTGGAGCACATCGCCGCCCTTTTCTTCGAGGGTCTTTGCGAGTTGCTGGCGCCGAACAAGGCACTGCCCAGTGGCCAACCTGGTGATCGAGACTCCAAAGTTGACTAACTTGGTTAGTTTTCAGCAGACAGACATGTATCTGCCTGGGCCAGGGGCTTGTTTAAAATTGTGCCAATGTAATTTAAGGCTTAGACTCCTCCCCAAGAAAAGAGGCCAGAACAAAAGCGTCGTTCTCAAGCTGTTGAAATGTCACTTCGATGTATCACCCCGTAGGGCGGTGGTAGAGGGGGGATTTTTGTTGATGGGCAGCTGCGAATGGTGACGCCCTGCCTCCTACCCCTACCCACAGAGAAATAATAATGTCCGCATGCGCATAGGTACACACCACCTGTTCTGCCCTGCACTGAGGTTATTCTAGAGCTGGAAACCCCAGGGAGGTGTTTGGGGGGGCGGTGTTTATGCTGAAAGTTGTATTAGAATTTCAAGCATAACTTTTTTCATGTCATGTGAGGATTTGTATCAGAATTGGTGGATTTTGTCTAAAAGAAATCCTTGATTCTACTTTGAAAAAAAGAAATCGGTACATAGCGGGTTGGAATCTGATATAATGTTGGCCTTCTGTTTTTCATTTGTTCAAGAACTGTTTATAAATAAGTACTATGTGCAAGGCACATGCTAGATGCTAGGAGAGATGCAAAGGTAACTAAGATCCCTGAGATACAAAGATAATTATTACATAATCTGCGTCCCAGTGGAATTCTCGCTCTATCAGGAGCCTGCAAATGATAAATGATATCAATAAGCCCAGAAATGTATAGTGGTTTTGTTGAAAGAGATTTATGGTTTTAGCAGAGTGAAGGAAATTACCATCTGGCGAGTTCAGTGATGAGCATATTCTCTAGTTTCTTTGGGGAATGTATAAAAAGTGAGACTGAGATGCTGAACTGATATCACCTCATTATCTCTACTAAAAGAAAGTAAAAACCTTCAAGATCCTGTGATATGTTCTAATAAATCAAGAACTATGGTTACATTATAGCAAAGCATTGCCCAAGCCATTGAAACTGTTACTCCTCTTAAAATGCTTTCAGTAAATTAATACTTGATGTAGCATTCTTAATACATGTTGTTATGTATTTTGTAATAACTATCCTCTATATTTAAATCTCTAACAATTCAGCAAACCTGTGTCAAGTGACACTGTGAGCGCTTCTAGGCAGGGGCTGGTGAGGATACAAAGTATAGATGAGACACAGAGTCTATCTTCTAATGGACATGACATTTGAAAGACACTTATTTTAAGGAAAAGTAGGATTCAATTTTTTAAAATGCCTTTTTTTCCAGGGGGAAGGCAAGGCAATTGGGGTTAAGTGACTTGCTCAAGGTCACACAGCTAGTAAATGTGTCAAGTATCTGAGGCAGGATTTGAACCAGGGTCCTCCTGACTCCAGGGCCAGTGTTCTACTCACTTGGCCACCTGGCTGCCCCTAGGATTCAATTTTCACTGGCTTGTCCCCCAAGTCTGGAAACTCTCCCTTCTCATCTCCATCTATTAGCTTTCTTCAAGTCTCAGCTAAAATCCTACCTTCTGCAAGAAGCCTTCCTAGTGCTTCTTAATCTTAATGTCCTCCCTAAGATTACCTCCAATTTATCCTGTCTATATCTTGTTTGTATGTGGTTATTTGCATGTTTCCCTCACTAGACTGTGAGCTCCTTAAGAGTAGAAGGGATTGTTTTGTTTTTTTGTTTTTGCCTTCCTTTGTATCCCCAGTGCTTAGCACAGTTCCTAGCACATAGTTGTGTTTAATAAATTCTAGCTGACTACTGAATACAAAATAATTTCAAGATGGAAAGAATGCTATTAACTGGGAGGATTAGAAAAGGTCTTATGTATGAGATGCCACCTGAGCTGTGCTTTGAAGGAAGCTCAGTCTCTGAGACAGAGATGTAGAGGAAGTGCCTTTTAGAAACTGGATGACCAGTTGTGCAAAGGGATGGAGATGAGAGTTGGAGTATTTGATTCAGTTGCTAGCAGGTCAGTTTGGTTGGATTGGATAAGATGAAAGAAAACTAGAAATGTAAGTGGGAGCCATGTTGCAGAGGGCCATACATACCAAACTAATGATTTTGCATTTTATCCTGGAGACAAAGATGCATTTGAGAATTTTGAGTAGGGGATTGACGAATTCAGAGGTGAGTTTTAGGAATGTGAATTTGGCAGCTGTGTTGAGCATATTTTGAAGAAGGGAGAGACTGAAAGTATTGGGATACAATTAGTGAAGCTGTTACAATAATCCAAACAAAAGGTGATGAGGGCTTGAACTAGGGCAGCAGCTGTATGAGTCAAGGGAAAAGAATGGGTATGAGAGAGTTGGGGAAGTAGGAGTGACAAGATTTAGCAACTAATTGGATATGGGGATTAAGGGAGAAGAAAGAGTCAAGGACAACCTCCAGACTGTGAACTTGAGTGACTCGAAGATAGTACTGCTATCAGTAGAGAGAGAGAAATTGAAGCATTGTGTTACAGTTAGAAGTGCTGGGTTTGTAATGAGATTCTGCTGCAAATCCTGGATACTAACCTCTCTGTGCCTTATTTTCTGCACTTGCAAAAAGAAGAGTCTGATTTAGATAGCCTTTAAATCAAATCTTTAATCCTATGAAAGAGGGAAAGGTTTTCAGGGAGGGGGGGAATAATGACTTTTGTTTTAGACATGTTGAGTTTGAGATATATCCAGATGGAGATGTCTAGCAGGCAGTTGGTGATGTGGGACCAAAGTGCAAGACAAGAGAGATTAGGGATTCAAAAGATGTGGAATTAGGCTTTATGGTACTCCCTGATAATTGATGGAATATGAGGTTAGGAAGAGAGAAGAATTAAAAGTAAGGGTAAGGTTATGAATATAGAATACCCAATAAATGGTGGTGCAACATTCAGAAATAGTGAAGTTTTAGACATACCGATCTTGAAATGCTGGTAGAATTTAAAAAAAAAAAGATATCCTAAAGGCAATTGGAGATGTGAATCTAGAGCTCAAGAGAGGGCAGGACTAAAAAATCAGAGATTTTTGAGTCATTTGGTTCTACTGAAAGACAAAGGCGAGAATGCACAGAATGAGAAGGTGTGGAGGAATTGATTCTTCCAAGAGAGCAACTTTACTAATAAGACCACAGATCCTTCAACGTGTCAGAACCTTTTCCTATTTTTTTATCACCTTTGCCAATCTGGTGGGTTATGAGGTAGAATCTCAGAGCTGTCTTGTCATTCTCTAATTATTAGTGATTTAAAACATTTTTAAAATATGGCTATTAATAGCTTGGATTCCTTCCTCTGAAAACTGCTTGTTCTTATATCTTATATCAGTTGGAGAATGGTTCTTATTCTTATAAATTTGAATCAATTCCCTACATATCTTAGAAATGGGAACTTTATCACAAAATGTTGCCACAAAGCTTTTTCCCCCATTTACTTCCTTCTCTTCGAGTTTTAGCTCCATTGGTTTTGTTTGTGTAAAACTTTGTAATTTTATACAATCAAAATTGCTGTGATCTTTTTATCTCTTATTTCATCATGAACTTTTATCTCCTATCTGACAGGAAATTTTTTCCTTGCTTATCTATTTTACTTATGACATCACTCTTTATGTCTAAGGCATTTATCCATTTGGAGTTTATCTTGGTAGACATAGGACACCAGCCTATACCTAATTTTTGCCAGACCGATTTCTATTTTTTCTAACACTTTTTGTAAAATTGTGACTTCTTACCCCAGTCAATGGAATCTTTGGATTTATCAGGCACTAGGCTATTGTGCTTATTTGCTTTTGTATATTGCTTACACAATCTGTCCCACTGATCAACCTTTCTATTTTTTAACCAGTACTAAATTGTTTTGATGATTATTGCTTTGCAGTGTAGTTTGAAATATGATATTGCTAGGCCCTCTTTTTCCTCACTTTTTTTCATCAATTCACTTGAGATTCTCGATCACAGGTGGGAAACCTGGAACCTTGAGGCCACAGGTGGCCCTCTAGGTCCTCAAGTGTGGCCCTTTAACTGAATCCAAACTTCACAGAAGAAATCCCCCTAATAAAAGGATTTGTTCTGTAAAACTTGGCCTCAGTCAAAAGGCCATACCCAAGGACCTAGAAGGCCACATGTGGCCTCAAGGCTGCAGGTTCCCCACCTCTGTTCTTGACCTTTTATTTCTCCAGGAGAACTTTATTATTTTTTCTAGTTCTGTAACATAGCCTTTTGATGGTTTAATTGCCATGGTACTAAATTAGTAAACTAATTAAGGTAGCATTGTCATTTTGATTACAGTAGTTCAGCCTACCCATGAGCAAATACTATTTCCCAAATTATTTAAATCTGGCTTTATTTGTATAAAGAGTGCTTTGTAGTTATGTTCATGTATTTGAGGTACATGTCTTTTCTGGTAGACTGTATCTTCTGTAATTATTTTAAGTGAAATTTCTTCTTATAGCTCTTCCTGCTGGATTTTGTTGGCAGTATAAAATAATGCTAGTGATTTATGTGGGCTTATTTTATATCCTGCAACTTTTCTAAAGTTGTTAATTGTTTCAATTAGTTTTTAGTTGAATCCCTAGGGTTCTCTAAGTAAACCATCATGTCATCTGCAGAAGATCATTTTGTTTTCTCTTTGCCTATGCTCATTCTCTCCATTTCTTTTTCTTGTTGTTGCTACAGCTGACAATACTAACACTATATTGAAGAATAATCAAGGCAGCTAGGTGTCATAGTGGATAGAGCTCTTGACTTGTAATCCAGAAGACTTGAGATCAAAAGCCACCTTGGACTAGTACATACAAGCTATGTGACTCCAGGCAAGTCTGTTTCCTTTGTTTCCTCATCTATAAAATGAGCGTGAAAATGACGCCTGTCTCCCAGGGTTCTGTGAGGATCAAATGAGATAATATTTGTAGAGTGTTTTTCAAACCTTAAGGAATTATATAAATTTTGGATATTAATAATAATTATAGACACCCCTGCTTTACTCCAATCTTATTGGAAAAGCCTCTTGGTTATCCCCTCTCTAAATAATATGGCTCTTGGTTTTAGAAAGATACATTTATTATATTAAGTAAATCTCTATCCTTATCCTTTCTAGGTTTTTTTTTTAAAACAGGAAGGGGTACTGAATCTTCCCAAAAGCTTTTTCTGCATATTGATATAATCCTTTGATTTTTGTTATTCTTTTTATTAATATGATCAAATATGTTTAATATTTTTCCTAATGGTGAGCCAGTAGTAATTGGTCACATTTCCATTCAACTCAGTTCAATAGACATTAGGTGCCTAATATGTACAAGATACTATGGACACAACAATTTTTTCTTGTCTTCAAAGAGCTTGTATTTTTACTAGGGGATACAACATATAATCAGATAATTAAAAGGATAATAATTTGAGAACGGAGAAAGCACAATTTGGGCAATCGAGGCGTCAGAGAAGCAACACCTAATCTAACCTTTGAAAAAAGACAAGGATTCTAAGAGGTAGAGATAAAAAGGGAGTACATTTCAGGCATATGTGTAAGCACATGTGGAAGAGTAAGATGAAATGTTGATTTCAAGGGAAGAGATAGTAGTTCAATGGGAAAAAGAATGTGTAAAAGGGAAAAATGCAAAATAAGTCTAGGAAGGTAAACTGAAGCCAGATTGTGGTTAGATTACCAGATTACTAAATTGCTAGAAATCCACAATTTAAAAGCTAATTACTAATCAAAACTATCATTTTCTAGTCAAGCACCATGATTCAAGTATCAGACTCTCTCACTGAGATATAGGGGTCAGAGGAGTCTGGGGGCTCTGCATACAAGACTGAGGGATTCTATTGTATCTTAGAAGCAACTAGGAGCCACTGAAGTTTTTTTGCATCTTGCTGTTGTCCCTCTGAGTCACCTACTTGAAATTATTGACACTGCATCACTTTCAGCCATATAGGCAAAAAGGAAAAGGAAAAAAAAAAGAGCAAAATGCAGCCCTCTAGACACGTTGAGCAAGATTTCCCATGATGTGTTAAGATCATAGTAGATTCCTTGAGATAATTGTAATGAAAAAAAATAACTTTGTTCAATGATCCTCTGATTATTAGTATGCTGAGTCATAAAGTGAGGAATAAAACCTATTTGCCATTGTGTATGCCATGGTTATGGACCATGCCTCCCATAGACTCCACACAGAAGAGGGATTGTTTATATATATGATAAGGTCTTCCAGATGTTCCTATTTATGGACAATACAGTGCTGATTATATCAAGCCCTATGATACTACTGAGTCTCCTTAATGATATTCACAGCTACTCAAAAGAATTCAACCTGTGTTAAGACATCTAAGATGCAGAAGCTAGGATCAAGAATAAAGCAGGTATGAGAGGAACAGCAGCAGCTGTCCAAGGATGGGACTTTATATTCTTCATAGTTATAACTTATCTATAGGTCAGGCCTTACCATATACAAAGGGAGACAAAAAGAATGTCAGAGCAGAGACATAGATATAGCTCCCTTTGGGAGAAGCTATATTCTTCAGAAGGTAACAAGGCTGCCAAATCTGTGGCCGCCAAAATCCCATGGCAAACTGAGGTTCTCAGGGTAGAAGCAATGTAAGATTAGGGCAATAGAGGAGTCTGTTACCCAACACTTGGACAAGGCTTGTGCAGAACTATGCTCAAGATATAATGAATGTGATCACCCTCCCATTTTAAATGTTAAATGTTCTGTAATAACTATTAAAATCACCAATAATTCAACAAACATTTATTGAGGACTTGTATGAACACTTGTATTAGACAGGGACTGGTGGGAATACAAAGTATAGATGAGGAAGGCAGAGCCAAGATGGTGGAAGAAGTACAGTGAACTTCCTCCCCAAACCTCTCCAAACATAAAGAAAATGCATCATATTGAATACTGATGGGGAAATCCAAGAAAAAGAAATCAAAGGGACTAATTTTTCTGGCCCAGGTTGGCACAGAGAAACAGAGAGATCTGTAGACACTAGGAATGGGTTTGGCCAGGAACATGCGGTCATCTGGGGTACTTGAGTACCCAGAGAAAGGCTGAGTATTAGGGCAAGAAGGGATCCAGACCCATAACAGGTCACCAAAAGGGAACTGGTGCCATCTGGCAGCTCTGTCACCCAATACCAAATTCCAGAATAGACTAAGATGATTTGTGTCCAGGTCAGGTAGCAGCCGATATCTCTATGTGGTGTACTAACAAGTTCAGAAGCAAGCATGAGCTGTTTGACTCAGATTCCAGGGGCAGAGCAGGGTCTCACCCCTAGCATCTATTCCATTCTTCAGGGAAATAACAGGGGCAGGAATCCCTGACCAAAGGGAATCCTATAGTTCGGTCACTGAACCAGCAGAACTTCCCAGCTGCCTGACAGGGGGTGAGTCCAGCAGCAGTCATTGCTGCTCAGCCCCAAATATAGGTCAGGAACTTCAAGAGCTCATACTGAAGGGGCGGTGATTAGACTTTGCCTTAGATCAGACAACTCTGCGAGCGCTGAAAGCTTGCACTTTACCAGTCTGAGCTGTCCTTGAGATCCTGAAATAAAACAATGCTTAATACTTCCAATAAGCAGGACCAGCCCTGACCTTCCTTCCAGAAGCACATGGAGCCCAGCTCTAACATCAAGTCTGAAGGCAGGAAGAAAGCTGAAAGACTGAACAAATAAAAAATAACCTTACTATAAAAATAAAGGCACTTGAGACACAAACCCAGAAGAAGAGAATGACTTCAAACCTCCACAAGCAAATACTCAAAGAAATATATGACCTGGCACAAATTCAACTAGAATTCCTAGAAGAGATGAAGCAAGCATTTTTAAAAGAGTTTAAAATGTGTGTATGTGTGTGTATGTGTATGTGTATGTTCATGTACAAAAAATATAGCAGCTTTTTTTTGTGGTGGCAAAGAATTGGAAATTGAGGGGATGCCCATCAACTGGGGAATGGTTGAACAAGTTGTGGCATATGAATGTAATGGAATACTATTGTACCATAAGATATGATGAGCAGACAGATTTCAGAAAAACCTGGACTTACATGAACTGATGGTGAGTGAATTGAGCAGAACCAGAACATTGTACACAGTAACAGCAACATTGTGCAATGAACAACTTTGATAGACTTAGCTCTTCTCAGCAATACAATGATCTAAGACAATTCCAAAAGACTCAAGATGGAATATACTCTCCACATCCAGAGAAAGAACTATGGAGTCTGAATGCAGATCAAAGCATACTATTTTCTTTTTTGTTTTTCCTTTCTTGTGGTTTTCCCCTTTTGTTCTGATTCTTCTTTCACAACATGACTAATGTGGAAATGTTTAATATGATTGTGCATATATAGCCTTTATCAGATTGCATGCCCATCTTTTATGTCTTAAAGAGGGGGGAAATTTTAGAACTCAAAAGCTTATAAAAGTGAATGTTGAAAACTAAAATAAATAAGTAATTTTTTAAAAAGAAAATATTTAACAAAATAAATAAAAATACAATGAAACATAAAAAATAAAAACTTGTGTGTTTAATAAATGAGAGACCTAGAGCAAAAAAAAATATTGGAAAAGAAATGAGAGCTATTGAAGAAATAATTAGTTTGTGACAAGAGGTACGACACATTGCTCAACAACAAACTCTCTGAAATTTAGAATGGACTAAATGGAAACCAATGAGTCTAAGAGATAACAAGAAATAGTAAAACAAAGTCTAAAAACCAAAAAAGAAGAAAATGTAAGTTTTCTCATGGCAAAAACAACTTGACCTAGAAAATAGAAAACATCAAGGAGAAAAAAATTTAATAATTATTGGACTACCTGAAAGCCAGGTCCAAAAGAGAGCTTAGATACCAATAAGGGTTTCAGAAAATCTTGGTTTTTAAAAATTCAATTTTATTATCAGTTCTGAATTCTGTCCATCCACCCTCCTTCTACCCCACCCATTGAGAAAGCAAGAAAAATAAAACCCATTACAAATACGTATAGGCCTGTGAAACAAATTCCCACTTTAGTCATGTCCAAAAAAAAGGAAGAATATATACTTTAACCTACATTCTGAGTCCATCAAATATCTGGGGTTGGATAGTATAGTTAATTGTGAGTCCTTTGGAACAATTGTTCATTGTGTTGATCAGAATTAGTCTTTCAAGGTTGATTATCTTTTCAATATTGCTGTTACTGTATAAATTACACTTCTAGTTATGCTCACTTCATTTCGTGTCAGTTCATACCACTTTTCCCAGGTTTTTATAAAACCACTCCCTTCATTTCTTACAATACAATAATATTTTATTTCGTTAATATTCCAGAACTCATTCAGCTATTCCCCAGGTGATGGACATCTCCTCAATTTCCAATTCTTTGCCACTACAAAAAGAGCTGCTATAAATCATATGGGTCCTTTTCCTCCTTTTTTGATCTCTTTGGGGTATAGACCTAGTAGCAGTATTGCTGGTCAAAGGGTACACGCAGTTTAATAGGGGCATAGTTCTAAATTGCTTTTCAGGATGGGTGGACTAGTTCACAGCTCCACCAACAAGGCATTAGTGTACCTGTTTTTCCACAGCTACCTCCCTGCCAACATGTCACTTTTTCTTTTTCTGTCATCTTAGCCAATCTGATGGATGTGAAATAGTACTTCAGAGTTGTTTTAATTCTTGTTTCTCTAATAGTGATTTACAGCATTTTCATATAACTATTGATAGCTTTTCTTCCTCTGAAAATTGCCTATTCATATCTTTTGACCATTTGTGAATTGAATAATGGCTCTTATTCTTACAAATTTCACTCAGTTGCCTATATATCTTAGAAATGAGACTTTCATCAGAGGAACATGCTACAAAGATTTTTCCCAGTTTCCTGCTTTTCTTCTAATTTTAGCTGTATTGATTTTATTTGTGTAAAATCTTCATAATTTTACATAATCAAAAATATCCATTTTACCTCCTGTGAATTCTTCTCTTGTTTGGTCATGAACTCTCCCTCTTTCCATAGATCTGACAGGTAATTTCAGAAAAATCTTAAAGGAAAACTGTCCAGATCTCTTAGAACCAGAGAGTAAAGTAGAAATAGAAAGAATCCATTGACTACTTCCTGAAAAAAAACAAAAAACAAATGAAAACTACCAGGAACATTGTGGTCAAAATCCAGAGCTTCAATGTCAAAGAAAAAAATACTACAATCACTAGAAATATTTCTGGAAATGAGGAGCCACGGTCAGGATCACACATGAACATAGCAGTCATCAATATAAAGGACCAGAGCCCTTGCAGTATGATATTACAGGTGGAAAAGGATATGGGTTTACAACCAAGAATAAATTATCCAGCAAAACTAAATATAATGCTACAGGAAGGGAAATGAATCTTTAACAAAATAGAGAGCTTCCAAGTATTCCTGATGAAAAGACCAGAACTACACAGAAAGTTCGAAATTTAAACACAGGAATTAAGAGAAACAAAAAGGCAAACATGAGGGAACTTAAGAGACCAAATAAGGATCTTCTAATTTACATACAAATGTAGGGAAATGACACCTGAGTCCTCTCTGAACTCTATCATCAGGGGTCAGGAAACTAATTAGACAAAGCCTTGGAGTAATTCTGTTTTGTCTTGAGGACCTTTAGAAAAGAATTGAAAGTAAGGAGAAGAAAACACTGGAGGAAGGGAAGGAGGAAAGTTAGGGAAAATTATACCACATAATTAGGGTATGTAAGTCGACATCTATACAGACAAGAAGGAAGAGGTGGGTTGGAGTGGCTGATGCTTGAGCCTTACTCTCAACTGAACTGGTTGAAGGAGGGAAGAATACACACAGACAGACACACCAGAATTGAGTACAAAAATGCATTTCACTCAACAGGGAAATTGAGAAAGGAGAGAAAGATGAGGGAGAATTAGAGGAAAAGCAGATTAAGGGAAAGATTAGTCCTAAGCAAAACAAATTGTATAGACGTAGAAAAGCATATATATTTTTTGAGGTAGCAAAGAATGGAAATCTGAGGGAGTTCCCATAAGTTGGAGAATGGCTAAACAAGTTATGTGACAAAATATTATTGTGCTGTAAGAAATGATGAAGGTGTTGGTTTTAAAGAAACCTGAGAATACTTGTGTGAACTGATGGAGAGCAAAGTGAACAGAACCAGAGAACAATGACGACAATACAGTAATGACAAACAACTTTGAAAGAATTAAATATTCTGATTACTGTAATGAACGGCCATGATTTCAGAGAACTAGTGATGAGACATGCTACCTATCTCTTGATAGTGTAAAATTATCAGTTTGAACATGTGGACATGGCCAGTGGAGAAATTTGTTTTGCTTGACTATGTTTGTAATGGATTTTGTTTTTCTTTCATTCTCAACTAGAGGAAGGTGGGTTGAGATTGGAGGGAGAGAAGGTAGAAATTTTTGGTAATCAAAAAAAATGAAATATATTTTTAAAAGAAAAAGCTCTAAAAAAGTATAGATGAGACAGTATTTTATGTATGGTATGTGAGATACATACCCTTTTGAAAGATGCTTTGTAAATAAAGTTGGACTCCATTTATTTTATTAGAGTCTAGTGAAGAGGTTCTCAATCCAAGACTTTTTTCTTTTTTTTTTTTTTTGAGTAGGGTTTGAAGGTGTGATTCTTAGTACCCTTCATACAAATATTCTCCTCTCTTAATGTTTTATGTTGGGTAGTTGCAAAGGACCCAGAGATCAGAGTCAAGCAGAAGGAAGCAGGGAGGGGGTGTGTCTTCTGGGTTGTAAGTAGGCTGTTACATTATCATGAATGTTATTTGATAACATTATCAAAAGTCAGGAAGACCTGAGTTCAAATTCAGCCTCAGATACTTACTAGCTGTGTAACCCTGAGCAAGTCACATAATCTCTGTTTGCTTTTGGAGAAGGAAATGGCAAACCACTCAAGTGTTCTTGCCAAGAAAACTCTGTGGACGGTATTGGTGTGCTATGGTCTGTGGAATCACAAAGAGTCAGATACAACTAAACCAGTGAACATCAATTATTTGACTTTATGAAAGTATCACAAAGAATTCAATATACATTTATTAAAACTACTTTGATGAGTACCATGAGAGGTACTAGGTGAAATATAAAGTTTAGATTTGATGGAACTCAAGTATTTATCATCTACTTGTAGTATATAAAACACTGTGCTGGGCACCAGGGATACAAAGATTAAAAAAAAACCAAACAGTCCCTGCCCTCCAGTAGCTTACTTTTTCCTGACAATATATAACAAACAGTTAATATAAATTATATATAAACAGTACAAGTAATTTTGGGAGTTCGGAGGTGGAGGACACTAACAACTGGAGGAGATGAGGAAGGGCCTCATGTAATAGGTGGTACCTCAGCTGAGCTTTGAAAGGCACTAGAGATTCCAAGAAGAGGAGATCAGGAGGGGTAGCATTCCAGTTATGGAAAAAAGGTCATGCAAAGGCACAGAGGTAGGAGGTGGAATGCCAAGTACAGGAAACATATAAGCCAGTTTGACTGGAATGAAATGTTTGTATAGTGGTGAGAAATACAGAAACCAATTAGGTAACTATTGGAATAGTCCAGGCCAGCAGTGATGAGGACCTGAACTAGGATAACAGGCACATGAATAAGGAGAAAGAAACAGATGCCAAAGATGTGAGGTCTTTCTCTATTGCATTATTTTAAATGTTTCTAAATGCAGTTTTGTGTCAGAAACAGTTTGGGATTGTCAAAAGAGGTATGTCATTTTCCAAAAAATCCAATACACACAACTTTTCACTTCTGAGTCTAGCTTCATCTTCTTTTTTTAAATATTGTTTCCCCAAGATATATAGGTAATCAGGGACTAATTCAAAGGACTGCCTATCCAACTACAACTGCAACTGAGAACCTGAACAATAAATATTCTCTATCCAGTTGGTTTTTCTTGGGATTGTTAATGTTGTTCATAGCATTTCCACCATTATGGCCACATTTTGTCTAAAAGCTTTCTTACTATAGCTCTGACTAGCAGCTATAGAAAACAAATTTGAAATGTGCAGCATAGCTAAATTAATTCCTTTAGAAAAAAAATAGGATGTTTTACTCACAAAGGCACATCCATATTTCCTCCCATCCCTATGACACATATAGATATCAATCCTTTTTCCTTCTCAAAATGCTACTTAAACAATGATCCAGAAAGTCTTTCCTCTCTTGTTTTGGTTCAGACCTATGATTTCATCAATGTGGGGAGCTCTCAGGGTGGAAACTCCCTCCAGTGTTGTACAATGGCAATTTCTGGTAGCTTAATTTTAAGAGAGTTGACTGCGGCACTAAGCTTAAGTGATTTGCCCATGATCACAACTGCAGTATTTGCAGAGACAGGATTTGAGCTCAGATCTTCTTGACTATATATCCATCTTCTCTCAACTTCTTCACTCGACCTGGTTCTCCTAACTAACGGCTCTTTAGTTTCCTTTACTGGTTTTTCATTTCATACCTACCAATGCGGGTATCTCCCAAGGTTCCAACCTGAGCCCTCTTTTTGCTCAATACAATCTCACTTCATGATCTCATCAGCTCCAATGGACTTAATTTCTCTATGCAGATTTCCAAATCTATATATCCAGCCTTAGGTCTCCTGAACTAGCCACTCATTGCTAGCTATTTCTTGGACAGTTTGAACAGTAGGTATCTCAAATTTAACATGTCCAAAATAAAACTCATTACTTTCCCCCAAGCCCCTTCCAAACTTTTGGTTGAGGATGCCATTATCCAATCACCTAAGTTCACAACTTTGGTGTCATCCTTAACTCCTCAATCACCCAAACATTCCATTACCAAATCTTGCCTTTTCAAAACATCTCTCCTATAGATCTCCTTCTTTCTCTCATACAGCTGCAAGTCCACATAATTTTGTACTGCTATAGCGTTCTAATTATTTGAAGGCTTCCTGCTTCAGTGATCTATCTAATCTATCTTCAACTCTGATGCCAAGTTGATTTTCCTAAAACACAGATCTGATCACAATGTCACTCTCCTGCTCACTGAGCATCCGTGGCTCCTTATTTTCTCCAACATTTCTCCAATTTTCTCCCTATAAACTCCTCTAGCATTTAAAGCTCTTCGTAATCTGGCTCCTTCCTGCCTTCCCGGTCTCCTCACACTTTCCTTCCCTCCATCACATTCTACAGTGGCCCAATTGCTATTAACTCCAGCTCCTCGTGCTCCATCTGCTTTGTATCGGCTGTCCCGCATTCCTGGAAATGCTCTACCTCTTCGGCTCATCTCTGGCTTCCCTCAAGACTCAGGTCCAATACCACCTTTTGCAAGAGTCCTCTCCCTCCTCCCACCACTATATAGTGCCTTCCCTCTGAGATTACCTTCCATTCACACTGCATACCTGTCGGTATATACCTATTTGCATGTTGTTTCCCGGTTCGAATGTGAGTGCTCTGGGGGCAGAGACTGTATTTTGTTTTGGGGGTTGGTTTTCCCCCTTTTCGTTGTATTTTCATCGGTTAATGCATACATAGATGCTTAATAAATGCTTGTTGACTGCTAAAGGCTTAATAAATGCTGGCTTAACAATGACCAGCCACGATGCCAGAAGTTCCGTGATCCGCGCTCCCCACCCCTGACAGAGGGGGCTGCTTTTCCAACGAGGGCTGGGGAGTTGGAGGGAGGGCGAGAAGATAACATTTTGGTGACTGAGGAGGCTATGACAGCAGCCCGGGAGGGCGGGGCGGAGGGTGCTGAGGGCCTGAACTGGGGGCTGGAGACGGGATCGTCGCGGGCCCCGCTGCCCCGGCCCCAGCGGCGCCTCTCCCTGGCTCTCCCTCCGCCGCGTCCTGGTTTTTCATTTCGGGTTCTTGGGCCAGAATCCTCACATTTCGGCCAACATTCTCCCGGTCACTGACCCGTGCGCCCTTTGACAGAAATCACCGGAGTCCGAGAGGCTCCGGGCTGGCTCCAACCACCGCGGGCGAAAAAGCTGACGACAGGTGACGCTGCTCCAGCCCACGTGGCTCTCCCCCACAGCCACACCTACCGGCCTCCCCAGGGTCGGGGCAAGGCCAGGCCGCGGCTCACCTTCTTTACTCTTCTGTCCCTCTCTGCTTGCCGTTCCGAACCAGGTGGGCTCAAGAAGCTTCCGGTCCTGCGCGCGCCGTGTTCCGTCCCCGCCCTGCCGGCGTTGCCGTGGTAGCGGGTGGTCGGGCAGGCTGGCAGGGCGAGGCAGGTTCTCGCGGCCGGGCTGGGGCTGGGGCTGCGACTGCTCGGAGCCAGGCCCGTGGGGCCGCAGGATGGGCTGAGGCAGCGGCGGCGGCTGCCCTGACCAGGTCAACGGCGGGGCGGAGCGGAGGGGGCATGCTGCAGCCGGGCCAGGCCGGGCCGGGGCCTGGGAAGCGCGGGTTTGATGAGGGGGATGGAGAATTGAGGCAGTGTAGGAGCATAGGTAATGGGAGATTATTCCGGCGGGGCACAGGAGGGAAAACTTGGGGCTGAGGTCTCTGGGGGACCAGGTCATACCGTGACCCGTGAGGGGATTGAGGCTTCTGGGACCTTCATGAGGGAGGTTCTGACCGGGGGTGGAGACGGCGATGTGGGGAGCGGAGTATAAGGGTCTTACTTAGGGGGATCCACCCTGGAGGCTGGTAAGGGAGTGAGACTTGCTGGTGGGGAGGAGAAGGCGGGCTCCTGGAGGACTGAGACCTGCCCAAGGGCTGAGTTGGGGGAGCAGAGACCTAGATGGGCATGCGCAAGGGGGAGTGGGTTGGCATTCGGGACCTTCCAGATTGGGGAAGGTCCTATAAAGAGTATAGGGAGGAGGTTCGAGGAATCTCAGGTTTGTTGGGGAAGGGTAAATATGGGAGTCCCATGTTTGATGAGGAAGGACTGAAGTACCATAAATCCCCAGGTGCTGAAGGGGATTGTATCCGACTTTGTGTTGGAACCCCAAGTTGGATGGGGGGGCGATTGAAGGCATATGAAAAATGCAGTTAGGAATTACGCGTGTAATGGTGACAGAATCTCAAGGTTAAGAGGAGATCCTGTGGTAGTGTCCCTGAAGAAAAGCAGAAACTCTGGGAAGGGAGAAAACTTTTGCATTTTCCTTTATTCCTCTTGTATTTGAGCCCAGATATTTCTAAATACTCAAAATCCTTTTGTTTTCTATAGGAATAACTTCAGGGTGCAAATAGATTTGTACTAGAAATAGATTTCCGGCCTGGAGCAAATACAGATATGAACATTTGTGTTTTTTTTCCTCTTTATTTCCCTGAAGAACTAGAAACCAGTCTTGAAAATGGAGATGTATGAAACTCTTGGAAAAGTGGGAGAGGGAAGTTATGGAACAGTCATGAAGTGTAAACATAAGGATACTGGGCAGATAGTGGCCATTAAGATATTTTATGAAAAACCGGAAAAATCTGTCAACAAAATTGCAATGAGAGAAATAAAGTTTCTAAAGGTTCGCTTCTTTTGCCTTAATTGCTATGTAAGTCAAGAGAAATGGCTAGGAAATAAAGGTTGTTTCCTTATTAGGATATTTCGATAAATTATGTGCTGTTTGTATGTATATACATGCACTAGTATAAAAAGGAGGTGGTATATAAATCTTATTGTTTGCCTTTTATGATTTATGGGAAAAACTATAGAGAAATTTTAGAAAGTAGGTATTTTGAAATTATAACACATGTAGCATATGCATTCACAAAAATTCAAGTTTTTAAAGACTTTTATTAAAAAATCATTCAGATTAAGCAATTGAAAGTGCACAACTCTTTGTCCACAAAAACAGTGAAGGAAGATTCAATCCTTATTCTCCAGGAACTTAACAGTTAAAGGGGACATATTTAGATAGATAAATAACAATTCAGGTTAATAATGTGTAGATGTCAAATGAGTTATACAAACAATGCGTGCCATAAGAAGGGGTTCTTAGGAGCCCTGTGGTTTGGGAAGGGTTCAATTAGAATTTGAGTTGGATATTATAGGTTGGATAGGATTTAGATAAGTAGAGAAGGGTAGGTATTTCTGGCCAGGGTAACCACAAGAGAGCAGGTAGGGAGATAGGAATGTATAGAAGGTAAATCATTTTCTGTAGGTGAGTAAGAGAAGATAGGTTGGAGAGATAGATTGAGGCCAGATTATGGAGGACCTTGAAATTTCATGCTAAGGTTCTTTGAGTAGGGACAAAAACATACGAAGTAATAGCATCAGAAGAATTTAACCAGACTTGATGGCTGCCAAAGGTAATTATTTGCAGTTCTTAAGGTTTTAAAAAAGTGCTTTACATTCCTTAAGTAATGCAAATCCCTATTTTAGAGAAGAGGAAATAGGCTTAAATAAGAGGTTTTCACCAAGGTCATACCAGGAGGCAATGACAGAGTCAGAAATCTAATCCAAATCTTTTGACCCCCAAGTCCAGTGTTCCAAAGCTTCTGGCCAAAATGACTGGGGGAATTGTGGCATTACTACTGTCTAGGAATAACTAGTTTGAAGGGGAAAATGAGTTCAGTTTTAGATTCCTTGTATTTGAAGTTTGCTTATCCAGTTTTGAGATGGGAAAAGACTTAGATCTGCATAGAAATCATAAAATCATGAAAACATGGAGGAAAAAATTAGATGAGAGAAGGGCATAATTGTAGTGTGTGAACCTTGACCACCTGTAATGCCTAAAATACTTATGCATATATTCCATTTATTAGGATATGAAGTGGAAGGGTGAAGCAAAACTCCCTGAGTTTTGTTTAGAGGGTGGTTTTTCTTTTTAAAACATTTAAGAATACCATTTTCTAGTTTAGATATTTATTTTAATTTGAGCTATATATAGAACATAGATAATGATCCCCTATTAAGGAGGCAGTTTTTTCTTTATCTTATACAAAGATACTATTTTTGCCTCTTGTGGATCTACATTGTTTTTCAGTCATGTCCATATCTTTGTGACCCCATTTGGGGTTTTCCTGGCAAAGATACTGGAGTGGTTTGCCATTTCCTTCTCCAGTATGTGGATCTAAATTAGATATGACCAATTTTGTAAGAAGAAAGGTATAGGTATTTTCTGCCCTAAATAAATGATTTATTCTATACAGTGAAAAGGGGAATCGAGTTGGTATCATTTTGTAGAGAATACAAGAGACAGTATAAAATGCTGGCCTTGGAGTCAGAAAGATCTAGATTCAAATCCTACTACTGAAACTAGCTGTATGACTCTGGGCAAGTCATTTAAATTTGGTGATCCTAAGACTTCTTTAGTAAGTCATGTAACACTAGGTTCTTACAGTGAAGTTCTTATATTTTTAAGACCTCTTTTGTTATTGTAATAGGTGCTAATTCAAAACTGTGTGCTCTTAGTGAAAATAGCCCTTATTACTATCATACTTAGGTAGAAATAGAACTCTTCCCAAAGAAAATGCTTTTGTCTGTCTTGTTTTTTCTTTGTGGTATGGCAGCTGGTTATTTTTTCTGTTTTGTTATTTGGAAAAAAATGACCAGTTTGTCACAAGTCTGAAGGCATTTGTGGAAATGTGTATTAATGTCATGACTTAAATAAAAATATTATTTTGAGACACCTCAAATGTGTTATCTCTGATTTGCTTATTTCTAGCATGACTTTAGCTTGATGTCATTGAATGTTAGAGTGCTTTATAGTTTGAACTAGATAGAATTCTTATTTAAAATCTTAATTCACTGATAATTTGAACTAAACCTAATTTCTGTGAAGAGATGTAATGACTTCTATAAAAGCTCCTTGAAACATCATTAGTAGGTGTGTTTCTATGGAGCACAACTATGATCTATACAGAAAAAAATAATAATAGAACTAGGATTTAAAAAAAGGAAGTTGCATGTTTTTGATTTCATTGTAATGTTTAGAGAAAATTTGACCACTTGTTCTGGATAATCTACTTGTCGTTTATCTATTCTTTTAAAACATCCTTGTTTTCATTACCTTTGTCTTTTACATAAGAGTGGCCCAGAAGTCTGAGTATGGTTTTAAACTTTCGTAAAACTTGCACAAAATTGCACTCAGACTTTTCGGCCAGCTGGTAAAATAAAAACCGAGCTGGAAACTATTATTCTTTTGGTTTAGTGGTTTATGTTGTAGTGATCAGAAGTTTATTCTTTTTACTGCTATCCTTATGATGCCAGACCTTGCCAACTTGGGACCTGGGATAAGAAATTAAAAAAATAAAAAACCAGAACTTTAAAGAGATTTTTGAAATGTTTGTCTTTTAGTCACATTAAATGAACTGAAAGGGTGAAATTGCATAAGACCCCAATTTAAAGTAGTTTTTAAAAATCCACATGCCCCTTGGAATAAATATAAATATTTTATCGTGAAATGTTTAATAATCTGATAAATGTAACTTTAAAATGTACCTCTTTCAACTAGAGTTAAGAGTTTTGGTAAAATTGGGACAGAATATTACCACATAAAATTTTTTGCCTTATAGAATTGGTAATTCAACTTATTACTGTAATTTAGGGTTTATAGCCCAAGATAGTATTTGTTGCAGGTCAAAAGCCAGTCAAAACAAAATAGGCTTGCTATATTTTAATGTTGGAAACAATAAAATGTTTACTGTAGGGTATGAGTTTTTTTTCTGTTAGGGAAATAAGTGATTAGCTAAGGAGCTTTCACCTCAATAAAAGTAAGCGTTTGAGTATATGAGTTGAGTTGAAATATACTGTTATCTCAGATGACTGAGCATTAAATGAATTATCCTTATTTTTGCTTTCTAAACGATTTGAGAGAGAACATTTTTGATACTCTGAATAAATTTAAGTGAAAGATAGGGTTTTGAGAAATCTCGGTACAAAATCAAGATGGTTCTTATCATAGAAAGTATTTTGTATGTTTAGTTGAGTAATGTAGACATATGTCAGTGTACCACCCATAGATAGTTTCACAAATTTCCATTAAGTTCCTACAGTTATGTTTAAATTATGTGCACACATCTAAAGTAAAAATTTCTTATGAGAAGTCTTTAGGCATCTTTAATTCTCTTGCATTTTGGTAGTTTATTTGGCTGACTAACCAATACTACTTCTATTGTTTTTAAGTATTCAGGACCTAGTGTCTAAGTGAGGTTACAATAACTGGTGTTTCTGTACCACATAGGCACCAAACAGTACAATTGATTGTTTCTGTAATCTCTACTGTGTCATTGAAATCAGTCTAAAATTGTAAGCTGCACTGCTATGAAAGCTTTTATTTACCACCATTTAGTAAAGATGTTGAATTGGCTTATGAGTAGAACTTAAAAGTTGGCATTAATACTCTTTAACAGTTTACCAAATATTAACATCAGCTTACTTCTGACTGTAGTTATCTTGGAAAAGGCAGATGTGAAAAACTGAAGCATTATATTGACAAGGAGATACTGCTTTGAACTAAAGAAGATCCTTGAACCAAAATTCCTTTAATTTATGACTCTCAAGTTGAAATACTAGAGGAAAAGTGATAATATTTTAACCTTGATTCAATATTGTATAGGGCTTCTATACAAGTTATGGTACTTGGAATAATTTCTGAAAACCTTTTTTTCTTTTGTTAATAGCAATTTCGTCATGAAAACCTGGTCAATCTGATTGAAGTATTTAGACAGAAAAAGAAAATTCATTTGGTATTTGAATTTATTGATCACACAGTTTTAGATGAATTACAGCATTATTGTCATGGACTTGAGAGTAAACGACTAAGAAAATATCTCTTCCAGATCCTTCGAGCAATTGAATATCTTCACAACAATAATGTAAGTGCTTCATAGTAAACCAACATAATTTTAGGCTTACTATAAACATCCTCATGCTATTTAAAAGCTTGTTTGTCATTAAATTTAATTTGCTAATGTTTACTTGATGATCATAATAAGATTAAGTAACTGGGTTGGAAACCATTGAGAACCTGATACAAATAAGTAGAAGACTACAATCAAGGGCCTTATATTTGGGGATCTAGAATGCATACCCAAGACAAAAGACCAAAACAATTAAGTGTAAGAAGTAAGAAAAGTTAAAACTGGGAGCATTCATAGGTTCAAGAAGAACAGGTGAAGACAAAATAACATTTTCTTTTTTTGACAGATGTATTAGACTGGCGGGTCAGGGGAATGCCTAGATTTTAGCAAGGCATTTGAAAAGCAATCCTTGTGAACAAAATGGAAAGATGTGAGGTAGATGTAGTGAAGTTAGACGGAATTGTAACTGATCAAATGAAGTCAAAAAAGTAGTGAGTAATGAAATGTTATGGAGGGAGATGTCTAGTGGAGTTTGCTGGTAATAAATAGATGCTCAGACCTATGCTAGTCAACCTTTTTTATCAATGACATGGGTGAAGGCATAGATAGGATACTTAGAGAATTTCCACATGACATCAAACTGATATAAACATGTCATTGTAGAATTGGGATTCAAAAATCTAAATACTGTCTCTGATAATGTAAAAATATCTGATAATATTTCAACTTCAATTCAGTAACTTTAGGTCTTGTATACAAGTTAGTGTGCTTCAAGCAGTTTCTGAAAACCTTTTTTCTCTTAAGAAAAGTTTTCAGAAATGAAATCAAACTAAAAATGATAAAAAAATGAGTTAAGTCTAACAAATTCAAAATCCTTTATTTGTGGAATTGATTTTTTGAATCAAAGTACAGAATGGAGGAAGTGTGTCTGTCAATCAACAAGCATTTATTAAGCCTTTATTATAGGCCATGCATAGTAATAAGATATAGGGATGCAAAATTTGATAAGAAGATGTGGGAGGTTAGTAGACTTAGGAGGTTAATATAAATCAACAATGTAATGTCAGCCCAAACTAACACTGTCACAGACCACATTTATGGAATTATACTGTTCAGAATATGGGAGATGATGATCCCACCATATTCTGCCCATATTCAAATCACATCTGGAATATTTTGTTTGGTTCTAAGTGATGAAGTGTAGGAAGCATGTTACTAAACTTCAGATGCATCCAGAGGAGGGTGAGAAATCATGATGGGTGATGAGATGGCTAAAGACCTTGATATTTGACGTGACATCAATGAAAAGAATTGTGGATGTTTAGTCTAGAGAAGAGAAGACTTAAGGGTGAGAGCATGATAATTACCTTCAAATATTTGGAAACTTGTCATGTGGAAGAAGGATGATATTTTTTCTGCTTGGTCCTGGAGGGCAGAATTGAAAGCAGTGGCTACAAGGTCCAGAGGTAGAGAGGTGATTTGCATACAAAGAAAAACTTCCTGACAATTAGAGCTGTCCGAAAGTGGAATGGGTTGCCTCTGGGATTATTGAGTTCTCTATCACTGTATGTCTTCATAGGAGACTGGATAACCACTTTTGGAGGATGTTATAGAGGGGATTCCTGTTCAGGTACAGATTGGATTAAGTGACCTCTGATTACTCTTCTGATTCTGATTCTGAGTACTTATTAATGTGCAAATTGAAGACATGGGGGACTAAGGTGTTCTCAATACAAGAATGTACAGTGAGGGGTGCAGAGCCAAGACAGTGGCTGGAAAGCAGGGACTTGCTTAAGCTCTCCCCCAGATCCCTCCAAACACCTGTAAAAAATGGCTCTGAACAAATTCTGGAGCTGCAGAACCCATGAAATAGCAGAGGGAAGCTGGTCTCCAGCCCAGGATAGCTTGGATGGTTGCTGGGAAGGGACTATCGCACAGTAATGGGACCAGGACAGACCAGACCGGGAGCCAGCTGGAGCAGGCGTTAGGGCCATGAATCACTGAGCTATAGCAGTTACCACACTTCTCAACCCACAAACGCCAAAGACCACCGAGCAGGTTAGTGGGAAAACTGCTTGATCAGGGTGAGAGCAGTCCAGCTCCAGCCTTGGTGGTGGTGGAGGTGGTGTGGCAGTGGCAGTGGCAGCAGCAAGAAGCTCCTGCGGCTGCTTCCAGAGCTCCAGCCTCAGCTGCTTCTGGTGCCCCTGGCCCGTGCAGTAGGAGGAATTGAGGGGTGGATCAGAGTGGGACTGCAGGGAGCACTTGGCTGGTGCAGAGGCAGGGTTCTCTTGCTGTGCCCTGCTTGGATCTGAGTTGTGGTCCTGGCTGGTGGTTCTTGGGGGAGAAGGAGTGCTGGTGTGGCAGAGCTTGTGGCGATGGTGGAGTAGAAGTCGCTTTGAAAATAGCAGCATAGCCCCTAAAGCTTGGGACAAAGTACTCTCTACAAGCAGTCATGTCCTGACAAAAAGCTCAAAGGTCAAGTTGTTGGCTGGGAACATGACCAGGCAGTGAAAACCATCTCAGACTCAAACTCAAACTCTAGATTCCTTTTTTGGTGACAAAGAAGATCAAAACATACAGCCAGAAGAAGTCAACAAAGTCATAGAGCCTACATCAAAAGGCTCCAAGAAAAATATGAATTGGTCTCAGGTCATGGAAGAGCTTAAAAAGGATTTGGAAAAGCAAGAGAAATACAGGAAAAAATTGGGAAGAGAAATGATAGAGATGCAAGAAAATCATGAAAAACAAGTCAATGACTTCCTAAAGGAGACCCAAAAAAATACTGAAGAAAATAACACCTTAAAAAACAGACTAACTCAAATAGCAAAAGAGCTCCAAAAAGCCAATGAGGAGAAGAATGCCTTGAAAAGCATAATTAGCTAAATGTAAAAGGAAGCATATTCTCTAACATCCCATTATCTCCTTTTCCTTCCTCTTGCCTGCCCACTCACTCCAATCAATCGACCATTCCATCCCAACAACCTGTTTAACAAGTTATTTATACCCAATATCTCTGTTTTCTCATCACCCACTCTTTCTTTGCCAGTCCTTGGCAATTTTACTTTTCCCCTCCCCACTAACACTTTTCAAAGATCAGCAATAATCTAATATGGCAATTTTTTTATTCAGTCTTTATGCTTCTTGACTTACCTCCTGGATGAACACTGCTTTGGATTTAGAAATTATACGTTTTTCTAATTCTCCGGTTTCCTATTCTCATCCTGGTGATTCTGAACTCTGGCTGCTAAAGTACAAGCCTTGTTTCCTATCTCCAATTACCTGTTCCCTCCCATCCTACTCAGTTATTCTCTTCTCCCTGCCCCACCCCCCATGTCCACGTTCAGATCCACCTACCACTTACACTGTGCTGCCTGGAATGACTTCTCTATAGTTAAGAAGCATGCTTTTATCTTAAACATTTTCCTTTCTCACTCTTTCCATCTTTTGACCCTCACTGAGACCTGGCTTGCTCCTGTGATAATATCCCTGGACACCCCTTCCAGTATTAATTTCATTCATATCTCCTAACTCACTGGTTATGGTGGATGGGAGAGTCAGAATACTCAGACTTCCTCTATCACCATCACGCAGCAACTTTTCCTCCGCTGAGGTTCACACTGCTCAAATTTATTGCCCAATCCAGATAGTTCCTCAATCTAGTAAATGCCCATGAACCATCTGTAGTAGCAAGGCAATAATCACAATGTAGATGATAATTGTAATTATGCCTACGTAGTTCTCTGTATTGCAAAATATAAGAGACTCTACATAGAAGGTAGAAGAAGTAAACCATTTATTAAGACACCAGAGAACCAGGTCCCAAAACCAGTAAGTCCAACTCATCCAAGCAGCAAACAAATTCCAGAACCAGTAAGTACACTTTATCATAACAGCAGAGAATCAAAAACATGACATCACGGCAGGGAGCCAAACCATCCCATAACCTTCCTGCCCCCTGCTGGGGCCTTGCCACCAACAATCACAGCACAGCTAGCACATCTGCTCTCTCTCCCTCATTTCCTCTGACATACTTTCCTTTTCCTCTCAGCAAGCTCCTCCCACCACATGTGACTTAGGCTTCCTGTGATATAAGCAGGTCATACGGCCTATTACTGGGTGAGAAAGATCTTCAAATCTAAATTGATATTAAATGTGGCCCCATTCATTACATAGATCAATGAGGAATCAATAGGAGTTTTGGGTTAACTGGTGTCAGCAGAACTTTGCAACAATAGAACAGGGATAACACAAAACAATCATATAAAACAATATCAGTCCCTTCTCAAACGAATGGGGCTCAAAATCTTGGGGTAAGGGGCGATTGTCTCGTCCTCCATAGCTTCTTCCTGCTGACATTGGACACAGAGCTGTCCCTGCCGCAAGAGATCAAGAGTTCTATTCAAGAGGCCAGTTCTTGAGCAAGCTGGCATCTGGAACTCGGTTGATGCCAGGTCCAGGGGTGACATCCGAACACATCAGAGGGTGACATCAGACTTAAGCCATCAGGCATATACAGGTGGATGGTACTAAGCCTGCAGGAAACACATATAGCAAACAAATTTAACAGACAAAAGTCAAAAAGAAACAAAGAAGCTATCATAGCCTCATTCACGATAGAATACATGAGTCAAGGATACAATTTGATAGTCATTTTCTTCTGGATAAGCAATAAATTACAGTATTATCTTTCCTGTGTGCTGTAATTTCTGTAGCTTTTGGAACATTGTCTGGCTTCCGTTTTAGACATACTTTAGCTCACCATTTTATTCTGTCAGTGGAAACAAACCCTTCCATTCCTCTACTAGCTTTTTGGAAGGAGGGTCAGTTTCCACAAGGGGTATGGTTTCACAAGGAATAATAATCACTTGAATTCTATCATTTTTACAAAACCATATAGGTTCACCTAAATTTTGGAATGCCACAACAGTTTCTCCTTGATAATTAGAATCTGTCACTCCAGCCAATACATGTATTTCTTGAGTTGCTAATCCTGATTTAGGTAGTATCCATCCAAAATGATTTTTAGGGATTCTCATACATATCCCAGTAGAGATTTTTCTTATCTCTTTTCTATCCAACCAAAAGTCCTCTAAACAATGTAAATTATGTCCTGCCGAACCAGATATTCCTGGATATGGTGGTGGGACATCTTCCCTTACAGTCCAATACTCAACATTTGGGATCTTATGTGTTTGCTATTTTCTAATTTGCAGATTTGAGGTCATCATTCTGGCTAGAGATATACTTCCTCCTAGTGGTCTATTATTCATATTACATAAAGCAGTGAACAAATTATCTTTCCAATGTTGATACGAATTATTAGAACTTAAGTTCTTTAACTGTTCTTTCAATAATCGATTCATTCTTTCAATTAACCCAGATGCTTGTGAATAATATGGAATATGACATATCCACTCTATATTGTTCAATACACAATATCTCTTCATCTCATTACCTTTGAAATGTGACCCATTGTCACTTTGAATCTGCATTGGGGTTCCCAAATATAGACTTATGATATCTAGCGTTTTACAGGTGTTTTTCTGGGTTGCATTCTCATAAGGACAAGCCACTAGTACACCTGAATACATGTCAACACAAATACATACAAATTTACATCCTTTATCTTGGGGTAGTGGTCCATTGTTATTTATCTGCCAGATTTGGGCTGGAACTTTTCCCCTCGCTATTTCTCCAGTTACTACCCGAGGAACAGTTTGTTCCTTTTCCAATTGACATGTATGACATTTCCTCTTCTACTTGCTTTAACAATGAATTAGAGATACTAATACCTCGATCTTGTGCCCACTGGTGTGTGGTCTGGACCCCTAAATGGCTGGCCATTTGGTGGACCCATTTTGCTAGTACCAGATCATCAGTTGGTGTCAGAGTAGGGACAATATGTTCAGTAGCAATCTTTGCTAGTTGATCAGCATGTGCATTGTACTCATGCTGTGGCGTAATGAGGGCCACGTGAACATCTTCATGACAAACTGACAAATTAGTAACCAAAGATATGTCCCATATATCTTCCCATAATTCTTTGCCCCAAACTTGTTTACCATGAATTTCCCAGTTTTGATTTTTCCACATGGGCATCCATGTAGCTAACCCATTAGCTACCACCCATGAATCAGTGAATATATGATACTGTCTGCTTGATGTACTGCCATAAGTTCAGCATATTGACTACTTCCACCTATCCCAGTACTTTCCAAAGTTCTCTGACTACATAGGTTATAGGCTACTGCTTTCCAGTGTCTTTTATGGCCCAAATATTTTGCTGTCCCACCAGTAAACCATGCATGTTTCTTCTGTTCTTCAGTTAATCTATCATATCCATCATTCCATTTTACCAAGGACTGTAGCAACTGTTGCTTTGGTTCAGGGGGTTTATCATTTCCCTCAATGTCTATGCTTGCTATAGATTCATGTAGAGTAGAAACTCTACTTTTGCCTGTTTTTGATCTATTCTGAATATACCATTTCCATTTAATTATGCTAGCCTCTTGTGCATGTCCGATTCTGTGAGAAGCTGGAGTACTCATTACCCACCTTATAATCAGGATTCCAGCCCTTAATATCACTTCATGGCCCAGAGTCAGTTGTTCATTCTCTACCAAAGCCCAATATGCAGCTAACAACTGCTTTTCAAAAGGTGTATATTGTATTCCAGATGAAGGTAGTTTCCTAGACCAAAATCCTAAGGGTACATTTTGGCTTTGTTGTTTTTTTGCCATAAACTCCAGTTTGCATAGTCATCTTACACAGTCACTTGTAATTCTACCAGACCACTTTGCATAGGCCATAAATCCAGAGCCAATTGTATAGTAGCTTTGGCTTCTTCAAAAGCTTTACTCTGTTTAAGTCCCTTATCAAATTCATACTTTTTCCTAGTAACTTTATGTAAGTGTTTGAAAATCTGTCCCAAATATGGAATGTGGTGCCTCCAATATCCAAACAGTCCTATAAACTTTTGGGCCTCTTTCTTATTGGTGGGGATAGGAATATCTTGAATCTTTTGTCGGGCTTGTGGGAGAATTCCTCACAGTCCCTTATTCCATTGTATACCCCCAAATTTTACAATTTGAGCTGGCCCTTGAGTCTTTGCTGGGTTAATTTCTCATCCTTTGCTTTTCATATGCTCAGTTAATAGTGTCAAACTCTTTGCCACTTCTTTTACATTTTTACCCTGTATCATAATATCATCTATGTAGTGGGTAAGCTGTACACTAGGCAACTTTAATTCATCCAAATGTTCAGCCACAATCCCATGACAAAATAGTTGGGCTATGCAGATATCCTTGTGGTAATTGGGTAAAAGTATATTGTTGGCCCTGCCATGTGAAAGTAAACTGGTCCCATTGTTTAGAATCTGTTGGAATCGTAAAGAAAGCATTGGCTAAATCAATAACTGCATACCAAGTTCCATAGTTCTGGATCCTTTCTATTAAGGTAACAGTATCTGGAACAGAGGCATACAAGGGAGGAGTTATTTTGTTCAATTATCTATAATCCGCTGTCATTCTCTATGTTCCATCTGACTTTTGTCCTGGCCAGACAGGGTTATTCCATCATGTGGTTGTAGGAACTAACACTCCTGCCTCAACATACTCCTTAATAGTATTGGCAATTTCATCTTGACCACCTGACACATGATACTGCTTCAAAGTAATTACTTTAAAAAGTTCATGTAAAGTGATTGAGTCCATTTTTACTTTTCCTACTAACAGTGTATTAATTCCTATCTTCCTTACTGCAAATTGATATCTCCCCTCAGGCAAATTCATTCATGCCTCTCAGTATATCTATTCCAGTAATGTATTCAGGAATGTGTACAATGACCGTGGTATATTCTTTCTTTGGCAATTATCCAGTTTTCATCATTAGTTTAACTTGTCTGGCTGATATTTCAGCCCCTCCCAGTCCTGTGATGGCAGTAGGAGTTCCATGCCTGAACTTGTCAGGATTTCCATAAATTAAGGTGGCCTCTGCCCTAGTGTCAATCAATGCCCTAGTTACAGTATTTAATCCATTTTTCCAACATATAGTCAGATTAATATGTGATCTGTAATCCCATCTGAGTGTTTCTTTAAACTGGGGCTTGGCCTATTTCCTAGTCTCCCTGAAGGTGTAACTCATTTGGATACATGGGTTCAAGATCTGTAGGATTTGTAGGGGCAGTTCTTACTTCTCTATTCCATCTGCTATTAAGCCCCTTATCTTGGTACATTTTGCATAGCTCATTACTTGGAATACCATCTATTCTTTCAAAATCCCCCCTGCTCTCAATACAGCAGTAAACATTTCTTGTCACTCTATTCTGATGTTCAATCCACCGGATATTCACCCTTCTTTCTTGTGGAAATTTATCTTTTCACCAGTCTCTTAAGTTGCTTAGCTGTCAAATCTTATCTAGTACCTCCAAAAGAGGGTGCCCTACCTCCCTAATTAGCAGAGTCAGAATTAGGTGTTTATAAGTAGGAGGAGCTGTCTTAACTGTCAAATTTCTATGAGAGACTCCCAAGGGAGTATCATAGTATGCATCTGCATTTCCCATTGTAATAGTAGTCTTCATTACCTCCTCCTTTAACTTTCTCATACAGTTCCTAAGTAAATACCAGGGCATATCTGCACTGGGCCACATAGAATCAGTGGGATACTCTAGTTACACCCCTCTGCAGCTAAAGCTCACAGGCTAATTGTCCTCTTACCCCCTTGCAGACGATAATCCCTAAAAACTTGCTGTACAAAAGGATTCTGACTAATGCTTATGATTTTCATACAGTCCACACTATCTACAGATACTCCTGTGGCACCTTCATCACTGATTCTCACAATCCAAGATGTTAACAGTTCTCCCATTCCTTGGGTAAACCTACTCAAGATGTCTGTGATTTCCTGCTGTGTAAAATCCTCCCAAACTTCCCTGAATGCTGTATTATTTTCTTGGGTTTCTTGCCTCCTTTGCAATATGGGGCGCCCTTCCGTCGGAGAAGCCTGGTCTGACATTGTATAATTCTTTGGCTCAGGAGCATCATGCCACAAAGTGTCATTTCTTGCCTCAGTTCCTAATATTGTTTCATTCTCTCCTGACTCTCTTCACCTGTCACCATGGCAACAAGACTGACAGCTAGACTCGACCTGGACCAAACTCAATTGCACTTTTGATCTCCTTGGCTTCCTCTTTCTTCTAGCCAAATTGATAGCAAAATTAGTCGATTCCTGAACAATCATCTGTTCTTCTGCCACCTGAGATTCCCCATCTTGCTGTGGCATAGAAATATTCTCATTTGAGCTAGCCTATTTTCTTTGCATCTGAGTTTTCTCTTTTAACAATCTGTCCATTTTTTTATAGATCAAACAATAAGCTGACAGCAATATCCAGCCTCCCCTAGAAAGTACTGTTGGCAATTCTCTCCCTGGCTTAAGTTTAATTTCTTGCAAACATCTCTCCAAATCTCTAGGTTCTCCCCTCTGTAACTTCTGTTCCCAGTTTTCACACAGCCCTATTCCTTTTGTTTTCTTCAGTTTTTTAATTTGTTTAATATATTTAGTTTTCAGCATTGATTTTCACAAGAGTTTGAATTACAAATTTTCTCCCCATTTCTACCCTCCCGCCCACTCGAAGATGGCATATATTCTGGTTGCCCCATTCCCCAGTCAACCCTCCCTTGTCCCCCAACTCCCCTCAAATCCCCTTTTCCCTTCCTTTCTTGTAGGGCAAGATAAATTTCTACAACCCATTGCCTGTGTATCTTATTTCCTAGTTGCATGCAAAAACTTTTTTTTGTTTGTTTTTGAACATCTGTTTTTAAAACTTTGAGTTCCAAATTCTCTCCCTTCTTCCCTCCCCACCCACCCTCCCTAATAAGGCAAGCAACTCAGGATAGGCCACATGTGTATCATTATGTAAAAACCTTCCACAATACTCATGTTGTGAAAGACTAACTATATATTGCTCCTTCCTAACCTATCCCCCTTTATTGAATTTTCTCCCTTGATCCTGTCCGTTTTCGAAAGTGTTTGTTTTTGATTACCTCCTCCCCCTATCTGCCCTCCCTTCTATCATCCCCCCTTTTTTATCTTCTTCCTCCTTCTTTCCTGTGGGGTAAAATACCCAATTGAGTGTGTATGATATTCCCTCCTCAGGTGAAATCCAATGAGAGCAAGATTCACTCATTCCCCTTCACCTGCCCCCTCTTCCCTTCCTACAGAACGGCTTTTTCTTGCCACTTTTATGAGAGATAATTTACCCCGTTCTCTCTCTCCCTTTCTCCCTCTCTCAGTATATTCCTCTCTCATGCCTTAATTTGATTTTATTTTTTTAGATATCATCCCTTCATATTCAACTCATCCTGTGCCCTCTGTCTACACACACACACACACACACACACACACACACACACACACACACATATGTACATGCATACACACATATCTATACATACCCATATATATATATACACACACACACACACACAGACATATATACATATATATATACATACATATATGCATATTCCCTTCAGCTACCCTAATACTGAGGTCTCATGAATCATACATATCATCTTTCCAAGTAGGAATGTAAACAAAATAGTTCAATTTTAGTAAGTCCTGTGCAATTTCTTTTTCTCATTTACCTTTTCATGATTCTCTTGATTATTGTGTTTGAAAGTCAAATTTTCTGTTTAGCTCTGGTCTTTTCACTGAGAAAGCTTGAAAGTCTTCTGTTTTGTTGAAAGTCCATGTTTTGCCTTGGAGCATGATACTCAGCTTTGCTGGGTAGGTGATTCTTGGTTTTGATCCTAGCTCCATTGACCTCCAGAATATCGTATTCCAAGCCCTTCTATCCCCTAAGGTAGAAGCTGCTAGATCTTGTGTTATCATGATTGTGTTTCCACAATACTCAAATTGTTTCTTTCTGGCTGCTTGCAGTATTTTCTCCTTGGCCTGGGAGCTCTGGAATTTGGCAACAATATTCCTAGGAGTTTTCTTTTTGGGATCTTTTTGAGGAGGCAATGGGTACATTCTTTCAATTTCTGTTTTACCCTCTGGCTCTAGCATTTCAGGGCAGTTCACCTTGATAATTTCTTGAAAGATGATATCTAGGCTCTCTTTTTGATCATGGCTTTCAGGTAGTCCAATAATTTTTAAATTATCTCTCCTGGATCCATTTTCCAGGTCAGTGGTTTTTCCAGTGAGATAGTTCACATTGTCTTCTACTTTTTGATTTCTTTGGTTCTGTTTTATAATATCTTGATTTCTCATAAAGTCACTAGCTTCCACTTGCTCCAGTCTAATTTTTAAGGTAGTATTTTCTTCAGTGGTCTTTTGGACCTCCTTTTCCCTTTGGCTAATTCTGCCTTTTAAGGCATTTTTCTCCTGATTGGCTTTTTGGAGCTCTTTTGCCATTTGAGTTAGTCCTTTTTAAGTTGTTTTTTTTTCTTCAGTATTTTTTTGGTTCTCCTTTAGCAAGTCATTGACTTGTTTTTCATGGTTTTCTCTCATCATCCTCATTTCTCTTCCCAATTTTTCCTCTACTTCCCTAACTTGCTTTTGCAAATCCTTTTTGAGCTCTTCCATGGCCTGAGACCAGTTCACATTTTTCTTGGAGGCTTTTGATGTAGGCTCTTTGACTTTGTTGACTTGTTCTGGCTGTATATTTTGGTCTTCTTTGTCACCAAAGACAGATTCCAAAGTCTGAGACTGAATCTGAGTGTGTTTTCTCTGCCTGGCCATGTTCCCAGCCAACTTACTTGACTCTTGAGTTTTTCATCAGGGTATGACTGCTTGAAGAGTAGAGAGTACTTTGTTCCAAACTTGAGGGGATGCACTGTTATTTTCAGAGCTATTTCTGTACAGCCAGCTCTGCCACACCACCACTCCTCCTTCCCCAATAATCACCAACCTGGACCTGATGAAAATCTTAAGTGGGCTCTGCACTCCTGCTCTGATCCTCCACTTAATTCCTCCCACCAGGTGGGCCTGGGGCCAGAAGCAACTGCAGCTGCAGTTCTGTAGCTGCACCACCCTCGCTACCCCCGGGGCAGTGGTCGAACAGCGAACTCCTTTCACTCTGTCCCCCGCAGCTTTTCCCACTAACCTTCTCTGTTGTCTTTGGTGTTTGTGGGTTGAGAATTCTGGTAACTGCCACAGCTCACTGACTCAGGGCGCTAGGGCTTGTTCCGCCTGGCTCCTGGTCTAGTTGGTCCTGCCACTGCCCATGCTGATCTCCGCTCCCAGCTCTGTGTGCTATAGATCTCACCCAGTGACCATCCAGGTTGTCCTGGGCTGGAGCCCTGCCTCCCTCTGCTATTTTGTGGGTTCCGCAGTTTTAAAATTTGTTCAGAGCCATTTTTTATAGGTTTTTGGAGGGACCTGGTAGGGAGCTCACATAAGTCCCTGCTTTCCGGCCGCCATCTTGGCTCCACCCCCCTGCCAGCCCTATTCCTTTAGCCCATTCCCTTGCTAGAGAGGAATAAGGTACCTCATCTCATCCTGGGATAAACATTTCTTCCTCTAAAACCCTTCTACCTCCAAATAGAGATCTTATACCTTGTGATCCCATCCTCCTAGTCACCAAATGTACTAGCAAGACAATAATCACAATATAGATGATAATCATAATTATGGCTATGTAGTTATCGCAAAGTATAAGACTCTCTGTATAGAAGGTAGAAGAAGTAAACCATTTATTCAGACACCAGAGAACCAGGTCCCCAAACCAATAAGTCCAACCCATCCAAGCAGCAAACAAATTCCAGAACCAGTAAATACACTTTTATCATAACAGCAAAGAATCTAAAACATGACATCACTGCAGGGAGCCAAGCGATCCTATAAGCTTCCTGTCGCCTTCTGGGGCCTTGCCACCAACAATCACTCACAGCACAACTAGCACGTTTGCTCTCTTTCCCTCAGTTCTAATTTGCTCTCTCCCTCATTTCCTCTGACATACTTTTCTTTTCCTCTCAGCAAGCTCCTCCCACCACATGTGACTTAGGCTTCCTGTGATGTAAGCAGGTCACATGGTCTATGACTGAGTGGGAAAGATCTTCAAATCTAAATTGTTATCATACTATCATTTCATTCCACGTCAGCTACAGAGGTAGTTATACCTTTGAATTTACTATTACATATAAGTATTCCTCTACCATGTTCATGAACCCCAGAATACTTTTATCTCTTTATAATCACCATTGTATCTTTCACTTTTTCTTATGTTCCCTAACCCTGTTCTTTGACTTCACCAAGACCTTCAATCCCTATCCCTCAGTTATTTCCAGGCCATCAGCCTTACACTGGCAACGCTATTCTCCCTTCCCTATCTTGACTCTTAGTGATTGTGGCACAGTGGATGGAATGGCAGGCCTGGAGTCAGGAAGACTCATCTTACTGAGTTCAAATCTGGTCTCAGACACTTAGTAGCTGTATGACTCTGGTCAAGTCACCTAACCCTGTTTGCTTCAGTTCATCTGTAAAATGTGCTGGAGAAGGAAACAGCAAACCACTCCAGTATCTTTGCCAAATAGGGTCACGAAGAGTTGGGCATGCCTGAAAAATGACTCAGCAACAAATATTATCCTTCATACGATTTCCTTGGTCCTCCTCAGTCACCAGTTGTACCTTGCCAAACTGCAACCGTATTACATCTCTTTCACTAACCACCACTCTTTTCCTTGTTCACATGCTGCTGAACAGAGTCAGAGAAATTTCACAAAAACTCTGCTGGACCGCATTCACTACAGATCTATATTACATAACCTCAACTGGATCCTCACAACAACAAATGCCTTTTGTTGTTGTTTAGTCATTTTCAGCTGTTTCCAACTCTTCATGGAAACTCTTCTTTTTCTTGGCAGAGATATTGGAGTGGTTTGCCTTTTCCTTTTCCAGCTCATTTTACAGATGAGGAAACTGAGGCAAATAGGGTTAAGTGAGTTGCCCAGGGTCATACAGCTAGTAAGTGTCTGAGGCCAGATTTAAACTCAAGTCTTCCTGATTCCAGGCCCTACCCTCTACCCAGTGTGCCACCTAGCTGTCCTAAAGAAGACAAAAACAGGCTGAGACTTGTCCAGGATCATAGAGCTAATAAGTGGCTGTTTAGTCATTTTCAGTTGTGTGTGATTCTTGGTGACCCCATTTGGGGTTATCTTGGCAGAGATACTGGAGTGGTTTGCCATTCTTCTCTAGCTCATTTTATATATGAGGAAACAGGGTTAAGTGACTTGCCCAAGGTTCACACAGCTAGTAGGTATCGGAGGCCCATTTGAGATCAGGGAGTTGAGTCTTCCTGACTCTAGGCCCAGCACTCTATCCACTGCACCACCTAGCTTCCCCATATTCCTTTTATACCTCTCTAATCAATTTGCTTATTTAACACAGAGCTATTCCAAACCATTACACCCCTCCTCAAGCCCTCTTAGCTGAGAACTTGGCCTCACACTTCACTGAAAAAATTGACGCCACTCCCTGAGAGATCTCTGTTGTGCTGCTGCATCTCATCTCTGTCAGATATCGTCCTCTACTATCTCTCCCACCTCTATCCCTACTGAAGAAGTGACTCTTCTTCCAAAGGCAAGCTTGTGTCCTTAATCTCACCCTGTCTTCTTTAGCTGATTTTCCCATATATAATTTTCGACTTTCCTAGTCTTAACTTCTTGTCTCTTGGCTGTTTCATGACTTCTTGCAATTATTCTGATCTTTCCTCCATCCTTGAAAAATTCTCATTTGATCTGGCTCTCTCTCCTAGCCATTACCTCATATTTCTTCTGCCCTTCTTGATTAAACTTTTTGACAATGTTGTCTATACTGGGTCCCTTTGCTTCCTCTCCTGTCACTTTTAAACCCTCTTTAATATGGCTTCTGACCTCATAATTCAATTGATACTGCTCTTTCCAAAGTTACCAGTGATCCCTCTTCTTGCCAGATCTAATGGCGTTTTTTCATTCTTCATCCTTCTTGACATTTGACACTGTTGATCATCTTCTCTTCTTGACCTTTGACACTGTTGATTTTCCTCTTCTCCCCTCTCTAAGTTTTCATGACACTGAGTTCTCCTGGTTCTCCTCCTACCTGTAGTGACCACTCTTTAATAATCTTTGTTGGCTCTTCATCTAGGGCTTGCCCAGTAACTCTGAGTGTCCCCAAAGACTCTGTCCCGGGACCTCTTCTCTTCTTCCATATTATATTACTTGCTGATCTCATGAGCTCCTGTGAGTTCATTTTATCATATCTATTCAGATAATTGCCATAATGGTATATCCAGCCCTAGCCTGAGCTCCAGCTCAGCTATTATCAGTAGCCTTTTTGACTTCTCAGCCTAGATGTCCCATAGACACGTCTATGGGACTCAACATGCCTAACATAACACTTGTCTTTATCCCCAAACTCTCCCCTATTCCAAACTTCTCTGTTACTGTTGAGAGCACCACCGTTTTTCCAGTCACTGAGACTTGCAAATTTTGACCCCTCTCTTGCATTCATTCCATGTCTGTCATTCCTGCTTCCAGGAAGGTAAAACTGATGGATCACTTGAGCTTAGAAGTTATGGGCTGCAGTAGGGCTAAAGCTGATCAGATGCCTGCACTAAGTCCAGTACCAATATGTTGAGCCCCTGGGAGTAAGGGGGCCACTAGGCTGCCTATGAAAAGGTAAACTGGCTCAGGTCAGAAATGGACCAGGTCAGAACTTTCATTTTGATTGGCAGTGGAATCAGGGCCATGAGTGGCCATTGCATTTCCAGCCTGGGCAAGATAAGAAGACACCCAGTCTTCAAAAAAAAAAAAAAAGGCCTCTAAGTAGGGAAAATGCCCCACCCATTGTCTCCACTCTCAGGCACCATGTTTCATTCTTAGACAGCTCTTAATTGTTAAGAGGTTGTTTCTGACATCAATGCTACACTCTGGGACAAAACAGAACAAATCAAATTTCACTGCCAGATGACAGAGCTTAGAGTCCTTAGAGACAGCTATTATGTCATATTCATGGTTATATAGCATCGCTAAGAAAATGCTCATGTTTAAAAAGACTTTTTGTGTGTGATTGGCAACGTAAATTCTAGGGTCATTGAAGGGGCTATAATACACCATACAAAAACGCATAATACAAAGACACCATACCTCCAACCTGACTTATTCAGACAAGTTCTTTCTGAAAATTTGTTGTAAGACACTGACTTTAAATGTCACAATTTCTTAGAGAAGTTTACCTAGTGTCAAACAACCACCATGATGAAGCAGCCCAAGAAGCTTAGGAAACACTTTTACTAGCAAACATTTAATCTCTTGTCAAGTGAAATGATGGCAACTAAGGGCACTGCTAGCTCATAAACTCATTTGCAGTTCATCATGGAAGAGGATGGTACAAGACCAAAAGAATGCTATTGTCTCATAAAACAGTAAAAAAAAGAGTAGGGGGGAAAATGAGTTTATAAAGATTATCAAGCCAACTAAGTCAGATCATCACAAGAGAATTTATAGATGAAGCTAGATGGAAGATTATAGAGATGCAAAAAGGAACCAGTTTGCCAGCATGTCTATAGTGATCTGTTCTCATTGCTGATGACAATGAAATTTGCTGCATTTGGAATCCAGCCCTTCAAAACTTTTACTATATGAATAAATAGAAATGACATGAAAACATGAAGTCAAGAATAGTTGCTGGACATTAAAGAAGAATTTGATGTTAGAGGTGATAGAATTTTCAAGGCTTTCATGAAGTGATTTTTAAAATAACTCAAAAGGAAACAAGATACCAAAGGAGTGGAAAAATAACAGACATTATTACTGAAAAAGGCAACCAATTAGACCATAAGCAAATATCAACATATATGCCTAATTTTTTCAACTCTAGAAAATTTTTATGACAAGGGTCTGCATGAATCAAGAGTATCCCTGATGAAAATGGGAGATAAGGAGAAGCAGGTTTATAAAAACTATTTTGTTTAATAGAGTATGTCTTCAGGGTCACAAAATGGACAAATGTGTAGAGAATAGAAGATGCTACAGTGATGCTTATTGTTAAAATCATTTGTTTAGAGCAAAATGTTTTAAAGGGTTTTCTTCAACAAGGTACCTCCCATGCATTTGTTAAGATCATGTAAGATTCCTTGATAAATGAAACCACAGATATGACTTCGTTCAAGACTCCTATCATTATCACCATCAAGGGAGGAAGGAATATGGGTAAATGATGAGAGAATAAACTATAGTGATTTAATATTGAGAATACATTGTACCTAATGAGGTCCAGTTAAAATGTATTTGCCTAGGACTAGGGTCTTAAAACTTTGAGCACTGTGCTTTAAAATAAAAGGGAGAAGAAAGAAAACTGCCTGCATATGTCAAATTTATACTATAGAAGACAACATGTATAAGCAGAATATCAGTAGAAAATGTAACTCATAAGAAGATGCTCAAGAAAAAAATCTTAACAGTAAAAAGCTTGATCTCATATCTGTATAGGAACATTAATAGTAATAAAGAGAACTACTGATCCTAACACAAGACAAAGTTGACTTCATGGCCTTCAATAATACTTGATTGGATGGGACTCATGATTAGGATATAACTCAGGGAAAATAACTATATTTTAAAAAAAGAACAAACAAGAGGGACAATTCAGTTCAACAAACATTTAATAAGTGACTTACCATCTCCTAGGCATGGTGATAGGTGCTGGGAATACAAAAAAGTTCTTGCTTACAAGGACCTTACATTTTACTGGGTGAAAATAACATACACCAATAATTAAGTGCAAAATACATATGGTATGTTAACAAAATTCTTTTGTTGGAGGAGAGCACAAGCCTGCTTGTTGTAGGAGGTGGTACCTGAGTTATACTCTGAGGTAAATTAAGGGTTCTCTGAGGTAAAGGGGAAGAGGGAAAGCTTTCTAGGCATGGGGAAAACAGCCTGTGCAAAAGGACAGAAATGGGAGATAGAATTGCAGGTAATTGAATTTAACTGGAACTTAGAATACATTAAGAGTAATAATGTGTGATAAATCTGGAGAGGTTGGAGTCGGATTGTGAAAGGCTCTAAATGCCAAAGAGAGGAGTTTATATTTAGAGGCAATAAAGTGCCTCTTGGAGTTTAGCAGGTGAATGGCGTGGTCACTTCTGTGCTTTAGGAACCTCCATTTGGCCCCTGTGTAGAGAATGGATCAGAGAGGACAGAAACTCATAGTAGGAGAACCAAGAAGACATAGTCATGTGAGAAATAGGAAAGCACAATTGTAGGATCAACAGAGAAAGAAATTACAAACTATTAAACATGTGAAAGCTTTTTCCAAATCATTTATCATAAAACAAATTACTATCAGAATAACTCAGGTTTCTCTTCACATCCTAGAATTTGGTAGAGGTGATAAAAGATGGGAATAATGTTGAAGAAGCCACACAAAGATGGATATACTAATGTACTGTTAGAGTAGCTACGAATTGGTCCAGCCATTCTGGGAAGTAATTTTGAATTATGCTAAAAAAAAAAGTGACTGGAATTCCCAAACCCTTTGACCCAGAGATCGTACTGCTGTCCATATAACCCAAGGAGGTCAAAAACAGAAAGAAAAGTTTCACATATGCCAAAATATTTATTGTAGCCCTTTTCATGGTTGCAAAGAATAACAAAAAATTATATGCCCATCAACTGAGCAGTGCCTAAACAAAATATGTTAGTAAAGTGTTACTGTACTATAAGAAATGATGATGGAGGGCAGAGCCAAGATGGTGGAGTAAAAGCATGGACTTGATTGAGCTCTCCCCCAAACTCCTCCAAATATCTGTTAAAAAATTACTCTAAACAAATTCTAGAGCAACAGAACCAAGAAAATGACAGAGTGAAATTTACAGCCCAAGACAGCCTGCAAGGTTCACAAGAAAGGCCTATTGCACTGGGCTGGGAGAGGAGCACAGTCCAGCATGGGCCAGCTGGCACAGACAGGGCTGGAGCAAACCTCAGGGGACTGAATCAGAGGCAGCTATGGTGGTTTCCAGACTTCTCAACCCACAAATGCCAAAGACAACTTAGAAGGTCAGTAGGAAAAGTCTCTCTGACCTCGGTGAGAGAGGAGCACAGTCTGGCCACAGCCCCAGGGTGGCAGTTTCCGTGGAGGCAGCAACTGCTTCTGCAGCTCTCGGCTCACAGATGGTGGGGGATCATGCAGCTGATCAGAGGGGGATTGCAGGGATCTCTTTGTTGGTGCTGAGGCAGGATTCTCTTGATTTGCCCATGCTCGGATCTGGGTGGCCATCCTGGGGAGAGGAAGAGCGCTGGCATGGTGGAACTTGTGGTGGCAGCAGAGAGGAAATACTCCTCACTAGTTCCAAGGCAGAAAAAGGTGCTTGTGGTCATTCACCGACCAGAGAACAGGCCAGGAAAGGAGTAAACGCCTCTCCTTTGATTATACCACCTTGGAAGAACTAAAAATTTAGAGGTCCTTAGAAGTGTTTCCAAAAACAGCTGAACAAAACCCCTGAAGCTTGGGAGAGTACACCCTCAACACTAGAAACAGAGTTCTACCTTAATGACGAGTTAAAAAGTCAAGTAATTGGCTGGGGAAATGAGCAAACAGCAGGAAAAAAATCAGACCCTAGAATCTTACTTTGGTGACAAAGAAGACCAAAGCATGCAACCATAAGAAGATAACAAAGTCAAAGCTCCTACATCTAAAGCCTCCAAGAAAAATATGAATTGGTTGCAGGCCATGGAAGAACTCAGAAAGAATTTTGAAAATCAAGTAAGAGAAGTAGAGGAAAAATTGGGAAGAGAAATTAGAGTGATGTAAGAAATCATGAAAAATGAGTCAACAGCTTGCTAAAGGAGAACCCCCAAAATACTGAAGAAAATAACACCTTAAAAAGTAGACTAGCCCAAATGGCAAAAGAGGTCCAAAAAGTCAATGAAGAGAAGAATACCTTAAAAAAGCAGAATTTGCCAAATGGAAAAGGAAGTCTGCTCACTAAAGAAAATAATTCCTTAAAAACTAGAATGGCAGGGGGGGGGGGGGCGGAGCCAAGATGGCAGCTGGAAAGCAGGGACTTGTTTAAGCTCTCCCCAAATCCCTCCAAACACCTGTAAAAAATGGCTCTGAACAAATTCCAGAGCTGTGGAACCCATGAAATAGAAGAGGGAAAAAGATCTCCAGCCCAGGAGAGCCTGGATGGTCTCTGGGAAGGGTCTTTCGCATGGTGCTGGGAGTGGAGTGCAGCCCAGCATGGGCTGCACCAGGACAGACCAGACTGAGAGTGAGCTGGCCAGAAAAGGCCTTAGGGCCATGAATCATTGAGCCATGGCAGTTACCAGACTTATCAACCTAGAAATGCCAAAGAGCAGGTTAGTGGGAACTGCAGGATTGAGGTGAGAGCAGTCCAACCCCATCCCTGGGGGTGGTGGAGGTGGTGCAGCTGTGGTGATGGCAGCAGCAGGAAGCTTATGAGGCTGCTTCCCGAGTCCCTGGCTCACACGGTGGGAGGAATCTAGCAGCAGATCAGAGTGGGAGTGCAAGGAGCACTTTGTGGGCACAGAAGCAGGTTTTCTTGCTGTGCCCTGCTTGGATCTGGATTGTGGGTCCCGGTTTACAGTTCTTGGGGGAGGAGCACTGCTGTGACAGAGCTTGTGTTGACGGTGGAGTAGAAGTAGCTCTGAAAACAGCAGCACTTGGACCCCAAAGCTTGGGACAAAGTACTCTCTATTCTACAAGCAGTCATACCCTGACAAAAAGCTCAAGGGTCAAGTAATTGGCTGGGAACATGAACAGGCAGCAAAAACCATCTCAGACTCAAATTCAAATTCTAGATTCCTTGTTTGGTGACAAAGAAGATCAAAACATACAGCCAGAAGAAGTTAACAAAGTCAAAGAGCCTGCATCAAAAGCCTCCAAGAAAAACTTGAATTGGTCTCAGGCCATGGAAGAGCTTAAAAAGGATTTGGAAAAGCAAGTAAGAGAAGTAGAGGAAAAATTGGGAAGAGAAATGAGAGTGATACAAGAAAATCACGAAAAACAAGTCAATGACTTGCTAAAGGAGACCCAAAAAAATACTGAAGAAAATAACACCTTAAAAAATAGACTAACTCAAATGGCAAAAGAGCTCCAAAAAGCCAATGAGGAGAAGAATGCCTTGAAAGGCAGAATTAGCCAAATGGAAAAGGAGGTCCAAAAGACCACTGAAGAAAATATTACCTTAAAAATTAGATTGGAGCAAGTGGAAGCTAGTGACTTGATGAGAAATCAAGATATTATAAAACAGAACTAAAGGAATGAAAAAATGGAAGACAATGTGTTTTTCATTGGAAACACCACTGACCTGGAAAATGGATCCAGGAGAGATAATTTAAAAATTATTGGACTACCTGAAAGCCATGATCAAAAAGAGAGCCTAGACATCATCTTTCAAGAAATTATCAAGGAGAACTGCCCTGATAGTCTAGAGCCAGAGAGTAAAATAGAAATCGAAAGAATCCACCGATTGCCTCCTGACAAAGAGCCCAAAAAGAAAACTCCTAGGAGTGTTGTCACCAAATTCCAGAGTTCCCAGGCCAAGGAGAAAATACTGAAAGCAGCCAGAAAGAAACAATTTGAATATTGTGGAAACACAATCAGGGTAACAGAAGATCTAGCAGCTTCTACATTAAGGGATCAAAGGGCTTGGAATATGATATTCCAGAGGTCAAAGGAGTTAGGATTAAAACCAAGAATCACCTACTCAGCAAAACTGAGTATAATGCTCCAAGGCAAAATATGGATTTTCAATAAAATAGAGGATTTTCAAGCTTTCTCGGTGAAAAGACCAGAGCTGAATAGAAAATTTGACTTTCAAACACAAGAATCAAGAGAAGCATGAGAAGGTAGACAAGAAAGAGAAATCGTAAGGGACTTATTAAAGTTGAACTGTTTTGATTACATTCCTACATGGAAAGATGATGTGTGTAATTCATGAGACCTTTCTCTGTATTAGGGTAGTTGAAGGGAATGTACATATACGTAGACAGAGGGCACAGGGTGAGTTGAATATGAAGGGATGCTGTCTAAAAAAATAAAATTAAATTAAGGGATGGGAGAAAAATATATTGAGAGAGGGAGAAAGGGAGAGATAGAATGGGGTAAATTATCTCACATAAAAGTGGCAAGAAAAAGCAGTTCTGTAGGAAGGAAAGAGGGGGCGGGTGAGGGGGAATAAGTGAATCTTGCTCTCATCAGATTTGACTTGAGGGAATAACATACACACTCAATTGGGTATCTTACTCCACAGGAAATTAAGGGGAAGGCGATAAAAAGGAGATGATAGAAGGGAGGGCAGATGGGGGAGGAGGTAATTAAAAGCAAACACTTTTGAAAAGGAACAGGGTCAAGGGGATAAAGTTGAATAAAGGGAGATAGGATAGGATGAAAGGAAATATAGTTAGCCTTTCACAATATGAGTATTGTGGAAGTGTTTTACATAATGACACATGTGTGACCTATGTTGAATTGCTTGCCTTCCTAGGGAGGGTGGGTGGGAAGGGAAGAGGGGAGAGAATTTAGAACTCAAAGTTTTAAAAACAGATGCTCAAAGAAAGGTTATTTTTGCATGCAGCTGGTAAACAAGATATATAGGGAATGGGGCATAGAAATCTATCCTGCCTTACAAGAAAGTAAGGGGAAAAGGGATGGGGGGGGGAGTAGGGTGACAGAATGGAGGGTTGACTGAGGAATGAGGCAATCAAAATATATGCCATCTTGGAATGGGGGGGTAGAAATAGAGTGAAAATTTGTAATTCAAAATCTTGTGGAAATCAGTGTTGAGAACTAAAATATTAAATAAAAATCATAAAACTCAAAAAATTCAGAGAAATAACTGTCAAAGGTAATATCAGTTTACAATATAAAATTCATTGGAAGTTCATGAAATGTTGACTTATAAAATAATGAGAAATAAATAGTGAAGTAAAAAACAACTTTACAGAAAATCTTGGCAAGAGATCCAGTTAATCCACATCATTTCACAAAAGGATAAAAATGGAAGGACAAGAACAAAGCAATATTTGTCAAGATTTCTGTAACTTTTCCCATCATTGACAATGGAGCACGCTTTTTGTAGTCAAACATCACTATCCCCCATGTACAGTATAGGGAAGTAGAGATGGCACTAAAGAAAAGAAATGCCAGTTTGACTAGATCTAGCCAACACATAGAAGAGGTTCATGCTGTTAACACAATTTTGTAGGTCTTGGGTTGATTTACAAGATATCTGAAAGTGTAGGATACAAAATGCTTAGGAAAAAAAGACAGTTAAGAAAATACCAATAACTACATACTTTTCCATCTCTCCAAAATTTTTATGATGATTATATACGTATAGAGGGTGCCCTTGTTAAAAGGTATGAGAAAGGAACAGATAGAAAGTTAAAAATGATTCTACCTATTCTTACACATAGCTTACTAAAAAGTACAGATAATACAAGATAAAATATTTTGATTTGGTAAATCAAAATGTTGCCTTGAAGGTTCTTTTCACACAAAGTGTTTCCATATCATCAAAATCATGATATTCTTTGAAACATGTAGAAACAGAAGAGTTTGCTCAACCTCCTGATTATTAATATCATTTGAGTAAGAAAACAGGGTGACATATGTTTGCCAAAGTTGTCATGGAAAGTCCAAATGGCAGAGGAATCCCCTATGAATGGTGATGTCCTCCAGATGCTTCTATTTGTGAGTGACTTTATGCTGATTGCATCAAGCCTTGGAATATTGCAGAGCATGCTAAATGAAATCCATAGTCATGCAAAAGAATTTGGCCCGACTATTCACACAGGAGAAAAACAAGTAGATGAAAACTGTCTATTATAGCAGACTATGATAGGCAATTGGATGGACAACCCATAGAGTTGGTCCATCAGTACATCTATCTTAGACAGACACTGCAGATGGACAAGGAATGGGACCTACAGTTGAGTAAAAGAAAGCTAGCAGGCTGGATTGCCTTTGGGAAACCACACAATGCTTTTAATGACCCCAAGTATCTCATTGAAACAAGAGCCTAAATTTTTAACACCAATGTTCTGGTGATGTGATGTGGCTATAACTCATTCAATATCCCCAGTCTCTGAGGAAGTAAAGTTGCAGGCCATTTGAAGGGCAATGGAGAGATGTTTAGTGGGCATGAATATGCTGCAGCACATTACCAATGAATCATACACCAAAAGTAGCATAAAAGATATAATTGACGAGATGTAAAATGGTGGGTGGTCATGTAGCAAGACCAAGCGATAACAGGCAGACAATTCAGATGCTACTGTGGTATCCATTCAATATCAAAAGATCCAGAGGAAGGTCCTTAGACTTTTCAATGACTTTGCTCATGCCGATATTTTCTCCTGAAATGTCACCCTTCTATTTTTACCTGTCAGAAATCCTACCTATCCTTAAAATGCCTTTGTTAGATGTTCTTGAACACCAGACACATATTTACAAGGACATACTTGATAAATATTTGCTTAATGAATGAACATTGAATTCCCATATGCTCACTCATTCCTTTGTTTCTTAGGCACAGAAAACAAAATAAAAATTTATTAATTTTATATAAAGCTAACTTTATCTCATCAAATCTTACCTAATTTCTTATATTAAAAAGGACAAAAATGCCAAATATATTGTAAAGTTCTCAATTTCAACTTTTTTCTGTTATGTGTTAGAATATAAGAAAAATATTCACAGTTTAATGTCAGTGAGTTGGAAAGGGATCAAAAAACAAACATGTATGTATATAAACATATTTATATTAAGAAAACAATTAGCTATGAGAAAAAGAAAGTAATACTTTCAAAGCTGAAATTGCTATAAGTAGTTCAAACTGAACTTTTTGCTTTTCTTCCCAGACTGCCATGGTATTTTATAAACAAAGCTTTTCACTTCCTTTTAAGTAGGTTTGTATAATCCACTTTTTAAAATGATGATACCCACTGAAAACAAATCTGCCCTATGCTAATATTTTCCCCATCTTTTAGAGGGAGATGAAGGCATAGAGTTAAATCACAGCAAGTTAGTTGTACAGCCAAGAAAAGACCCCATATTTCTTACTTTGAATAAATTTTCCTGTTTATCTTGTGATATTTCACAGAATATTGGAATGCTTAGTTGTTTTTCCTTTTAGTAAATGTCACTGACTTTTTGTGACCGTATATCTTTCCCCAAATTCATTTTAATGTAGGGAAATGGGGTGTGGGACCAGGAACTAGAAACTTAATGCATAACAGACATTGAGCATCCTTTCCATCTATAGAGAAAAGCTTTACTGTTTTAACTGGCAATATATATATATATATATGCATATATATGTAAATGCCATATATATGTTAGAGAATATTCCTAGTTATTGAAGTTTAATTTATCTAAAATGATTATTGTTTGTTTTTAGATTATTCATCGAGATATAAAACCTGAGAATATTTTAGTATCTCAGTCTGGAATTACTAAACTCTGTGATTTTGGTTTTGCTCGGACATTAGCAGCCCCTGGGGACATTTATACAGACTATGTAGCTACCCGCTGGTATAGAGCTCCTGAGTTAGTATTAAAAGATACTACTTATGGAAAGTAAGTATGTTTTAATATATGTTCCACTTTTCTTCCCTTCTGTATTTTCCCATAATATACTTTTCTGATCTCCACTGTGTCCTTCCAACAAGGCACATCTAATATTGCCAGGACTGGGAAGCATTTCTGGGTCTTATACCTTAAGGGAGGCCCAAGAGAGACCGACTTACTACTTTCATTTCTTCTTCTGAATGGTCGTAGCAGGAATGGTAGTAACCAGCTAGCTCAGAATCTCTTTAGAAGACATCAGTAAATACATTAAGCCTTCTAGTTCATTACCCTACTGTGCCTACTAGTAACTCCTTCTGTCATTATATTCTTGGGAAATTTGTATAATTAATTTACTTCACTACCAATTCAGAAATAAATTTCCAATTACATGTGTTAAGTGTCTAGTTACTATATTGGTCCAATATATGACATCTTTTTGAAATATATATGTGTATACACACACACATGTGTTTAGGTATAGCAGAAGTGATCAGAGGAACCCCTGATTCGAGGAACTGAGTTATCTCTAATGGAACTGGACATGCACTCTGCCTCTTACTATTCTATATGAGGCTGCTTTATTTCCTGGCCTCAACCCCCTTTCCCCTTTCCAGGAGAAGTGGTTCTACCTACTATGCCATCTCCCAGCAGACCTGCCTCTGTCTTAACAGCGGAACCATAAAGCTTTGACTCTGGTGACTCTCTAGTGCCTATGTAACAGAATGATCATTTGAGGCAAACTGTCAGTACTGTAGTATACCCAGTGCTTGAGTGGAGTATGGGGTGTATCTGAGACATAGCACAGAGAATCAAGCTCAACGACTCCTGATCCTTTCAAGAGTGACTTCAGGAGAGAGCCTTCTTAGATATAGAAAAATTCCCCAAAACATTCGAAACATCTGTTTGTGAATGCCACCATCCCTGAGTCCTGCAGTCCATATATGTATGTACCTCATGCATAAGACTTGGCTACACATACACATACAAACATACATAGACTACTGGACACTGAATAAGATAACTAAGATGGACCAGTGTTAAGGCAATCAGACTTTTTCCTGTTCTTCCCTTTTGGGATGCTAAGACTATCAAGTCTCCCCTTTGTTTGAATTGGTGGGAAACATTTTGCTGTCTTCGTTTTGGAATATTTCTCAGCTATTTCTCAGCACTGAGGCAATCCGGAGGCATTGACTTATATATGATGTGATACTGGGGATGGGAAACTTTCACACACCCAGCCTGGGTAAGGTCAGAGCCCTCAGGGCTCTGAACAGGATATAATTGAGGATTATAATTGGGATTATAATTATATAATTGGGATTTGACTTTTGGGGCTCACTCATGGAAGGTGTGTTGAGACTCTGGGCAAGCCGTGTAACTGCCCCCTGGCTTTGCTAACCTAAGCCCATTGGTTCTTCTCTGCTAACTATGTATTGTGATTTGAATCAGACAAGGTCTGTCTGTCGATGTTTGTCATTTCTGTTTGTATTTGCCTTGAAGTTCGGGGGCTTATCTTTTCCCCCTGAAATAAGTGATTGACATATGTATGTTTAATTAAACTAATGTTAACCCCTTAAAGTTGCTTTCCTTAGAAAAGCAGATCAAAGAACCTGTGTTAACAGCCCTTCTGTATGCTGGTGTTATTGGTCTTACGCAGCCATAGTAGCTGCTAGCCAAATTGTTGCTACAACCAGTACAGCATGCTATGAGCTTAAGGTACCTTGGGACTATTTGAGGATCCAGTGGTTTTCAGTATTGTACTTAACCCAGTGGCCACAAGATGTTCCCATTGGATCCAAATGAGAGAAAACATTGGAAAAGAGTCCTAAAAGTCGGTGGAGCTGTTTCATCTTATTCCTCTTATAGACCATGCACATGCACCATACCAGGTTGGCTCAGGTTCCCAGGGGGATGTAACTATGGCTGAATGAGCAAAAGGAACAGTCTCCCAGGTTACTCTAAACTGGTACAGTTGATCTGGCAGAGAAGATTCTATGAGAATGGAGAACATGCTAATGAAACAAACTGGCTTTGTGGGATTCTAAGACATCTCTCAGGTATGGAGTATTGAAGTCAAATGAGAGGCTACTCTGGATCACTCAAATTCTATTGCAGAAGATCAGGATAGGTCTACTGGGAGATGGCAGTCACTCTTCATGAAGAAAGGGGCTTTGGAGCAGAGGCCAGAGAAGCCTCATTCCATAAGAGGAGGGGGCAGAACACATATACTGCTTAATGTGCTATAGTACAGAAAATCAGAGGTTCCCCATTTCATCTCTGCCACCCTGGAAAGTAATACTCGTAGGCTGTACTTGGATTTTACACAAGCCAGATTTGGTGGGGAAAGTGTGGCCCTTGTTTTGTATTGATACTTTATAACTGAACTGATATGTGCATGTTATGCTCTTCTAAGAGCTTTAGAAAATGTTCTGGTCTCTAATGGATTTACAATTCAAGGCAAAAATAGAATTATAGAATTTGAGAATTGGATGAGAAATATAGAAAAATATGAAGGGAACAGGTTTTTTTTTTGTATATAAATGCAAAGAAAAAAAGATGCATGTTAAATGGAACCATCTTCTGTGTTCTTCCTAGGAATGATCACTTTGGTGGGGAATCTCCAGATTTTGTTTTTACCTCCATATAAAGGTGCTAGAAAGGGACTTGTTTTAAATTTCAACACATTTTCATTTTTTCTGAAATCATTTGTCAGGTATTAATGCTTGAAGAAAATTATTCATAGTGCTCATGACTCTAGTGTTCCTACGAGTTGCTACATTTAGAGCCCTTCAGAATGACATTGAGTTTTTTCAACAGCTAAAATTGAGCAGAAATACTGTGGATATTAGTGAATATTCTCGTTATTGGGGGGTTATTTCAATAGCAAACAAGAACATTCTAATTATTATGAAACAAGAACATTCTAATTATTATGGAAGCCTTCAACAACAATTAACCAGATATAGTCTCCTGTGCTTTAAGATTATTGTTAATCAATCAGCAACCATTTATTCAACACTTACTATCCACCCAGCTCTACTAAGATGATATGCTTTCTTTTCCCTCAATTGTTAAGTAATAGGGCACCAATACCAATAAGAAATATATATCCAGAGAGCGTTCAGGGAGAAAAATCCAATTACCAGTGGTCCTTAGCTATTCACCTGTGAATGGGCAAACTAGAATAAATTTGGGGAGATTGTCTCAGAAGTGGAGGATGAGTTTTATGCTTGGCATTCCATAGAGATACTTTTAGTTTTGAGGAAAAAATTATTTTTAATGGTAAATTTGCATGAAAAGCAACAAGCCACCATTTACTTATTAGAAATTCTGAGAAGTAAGCTACTTCTGACTTTGCATTTCATCATTAAATAGCATGCATAATGTTTGGGCTTGCAGAGTTGTACAAATTGATGTTAATCTCTTTATTCCCGAATTCATTGTTATCTGAATGCAATTGTGCTGCTTCTATGGCAAGCACTCAGTATAATAGAATATAGGATTATTTTATGGATGGCATAAATTACTTGTTTTTTTTTTATTTTTTCTCTTCAAATAATGATGCTTTAAAAATTGCTTATTAAAAACCCCTCAAAACCTAGATCCTGTTTCCTGCTATTGGGGGCTAATGGTTTTTATCTCATATTTGAAATGAGTTAAGATTAATAAATTACATCCATGCTAGAAAACATTTGGGAATGAGGTACTATGGTAATTATTGTTCTCTACTTAAGTACATGATGGGTAATAGAACATAATTGTTCAAATTCAACTATATACACTAATTCTGCAGTTATTTTAATATAGAGACTTATCTATCATCTGAGTTGCTACAGGACTTCCTAGGCAATTTAAATGAAAGCATATTGATTTATATCTAAATAAAGAATGATTGTATTTAAATATAACCTGGAATTTTTGTATTTAAAAATCATGTTATAATTTGATGGAAATTATTTCTATTCTATAGCTTTTATTTCTTTAGTTTGATCCTTAGTAAATTAAAGATTGTCAAGATTAATCCTTGGTAAATTAAAGATTATCATTTCTTAAATAAAACTTTCTTGTTTAGTTCTTCATTAAAAAGTTATTTGCCATTTTTCTGGTTTTAGGCCTGTGGACATTTGGGCTTTAGGCTGCATGATCATTGAGATGGCCACTGGGAACCCCTATCTTCCCAGCAGCTCTGACTTGGATTTGCTCCATAAAATTGTGATAAAAGTAGGTAGGTATTACTGAAATATTTTGTTGCACTAAAGAAAGAAAATGAAACAAACCACATTTATCTGGTTTTCACTATATCTTAAAATTCAAATTGCTCAGCCCAGTTCTGCTCATAAAGAATAGAAACTGTTTTTATGCTACAGGAGCAAGTTATATTGTTCACAAAAATATCAGCAAATTTGTCCCCAGGCTTATATATATATACATATCATAAGAATATATAAGGTACCAAGTTCTCTACTCTTTCAAATAACATTATTCCAGGAAAGAAACTACTATCTCATGTTGCTAGTTGGTACTATGAGAAATGGTACATTAGGACTCAATTTTGGAGGAAAGACATTATTACTTAAAAGAACTTCAATGTTGAAAATATTTTGCTCCCCGAAGTCATTGCTTTTTAGATTAGAAACTATACACACATATACATTACACATGATTATATGCATAAACATATATGTGCATATCTCTACTAATAGAATATATACGTTATTATTTATTCTTTCCAAAATATTGTCATTTAAGTCGCCAAATACCGGGAATAGGGAGGGGATAGAAGTAATCGTATCTCATTTGAAAGACAGCTTGAAGTATAGAATTAAAACAAATTGCCAGGTTAAACAAAATTTCTATGTTATATAGCTAAAATTAATGTGTTTTAAATTCTTAAAAGTTAAAGAATTTCCTCTTTCACTTTGTAGAAGTTCTGAAAATCATTTTAAAGGCTGAAAGTTCATACACTTTCATTTAAAATATTTTCATTCATGGTCCAAGTATAGTCTCTTATTCTGTAAAAGTATATAAAATAATTATTATTGTGTTGAAGATTCTAGATACTGAATTTTAATGTGTAGATTTATACTATATGGTATATAGCAACATTAGAAGTTTTCAGTTTTACAAAAAAATAAATACGCATATGATCATTTTCCTATTTTGGAAGATTACTTTAGAAAAAATCCAAAAGCATCCTCTAAACAATTTCTAGCTGGCTACTAAAAGTGTTCTTAGAATAGGGAGTGTCTTCTTTTTATCATGATGCATTTTTGAAAACTGTGTCACATTGTAGATTTGAAAGTAGACTAAAATTTCTCATGTAATAATTGGGAAAGTAGTGTTATTGAACAAAAGCTCAAGTGTCAAAGAAGCATCATTAGAACTAAAAATAGCTTTCATCCTCTGTAATGACTGAATATAGTAAAATTTTCCTTTAAGCCATTGAATTTAAATCTAGAGAGGGACCTTAAAATTCCAATCCAACACTCATTTTGTAGATGAGAAAAAAAAAACAAAGCCTAGAAAGGTAAACTGATTTGCCCAAGACTATGTAATTCATTATGAGCATAGATGAGACTAGAAGCAAAGTTCCTGAGTTCCAGTCAAAAGCTCTTCCCACTCTACAACATTTTCCTCCCTTATAAAAAGGGAGGAAATATAAAATATATAAAATGGGTACAACTTTGCAGTATCAAAAGCCATACTTATAACTAACGTGCTAGCTATGCTGTGATAACTCTGTGGTCTTATTAATGTGAGTGCTCCCTTCAGCGTTGCAGATCACCACTCACTCAAACCTTTTTATCCTATTTGACTCTTGTGCACATCCTCCCGTCAATCTACCCCAGAGAGCCCACCCAATGTGCTTCCCTCTAGATCTCTTGACATTGAATGGATACCAGTGTAGCATTTGAGTTGTCCCCCTGTTATCCTTGGTATTGCTACATGACCAACCCACCTTCTTTTCTGGTCTTATATCTCTTCAATCTCTTCATCTGGTCTTACATCTTTTATACCACTTTTGGTGTATGATTCATTGCTAATGTGCTGCAGCATATTCATGCCCACTAAAACATCTCTCCATTGCTCTTCAAGTGGCCTGCAACTTTACTTCCGCAGAGACTGGGGATATTGAATGAGTTAGCCACATAGCATCACCAGAATACTGGTGTTAAAAATTTAGCTTCTTGTTTCAGTGAGATACTTAGGGTCATTAAAAGCATGGTGTGCTTTCCCAAAGGCAGTCCCACCTGCTAGCTTTCTTTTATTTAGTTGTGAGTCCCATTGCTTGTCCATCTGCAGTGTTTGTCTAAGATAGATGTACTGATGGACCAACTCTATGGGTTGTCCATCCATTTGCCTGTCATAGTCTGGTACAATAAACAGTCTTCATCTGCTTGTTTTTTCCTGTGTGAATAGTTAGGCCAAATTCTTTTGCATGACTATGGATTTCATTTGGGATGCTCCGCAGTGTTCTAAGGCTTGATGAAGTCGGCATGAAATCTGCATAAAATAGAAACCTTTGGAGGACGTCATCATCTATAGGTGATTCCTTTCTGCCATTTGGACTCAACACTGAGCATCCTCTGTAATAGTGACTACGTATTTCATGACTGTCTCCTGGTATTATGTCAGAATGAAATTCAAGGAGCTGAACAAAGTTCTCTCTTTTGTGACATTTTAAAAGGATAATACAATATTAACATATGTATGAGGGAGCCTTTGAGAGAAGAGACTTCATGATGTCACTTTGCCTTTCCTAGTCAAATTATTACCCACAGAAGGCAATAGAGAAAATATCAAGAAAAATAAAAAGAAGTCCTAAGCCTATGTCTATCTTCCCATTGCTATGAAATCTTTTTGAAAGTAATATGTAAAAGCATTGAGACCATCTTTGATTAACTTATGGAAAGGGACAAGGTGGCTTTCACAACACAGGGTGTTCCTAAAGTCTGGACACATAGGCAGAAATGCCTATTTTCAAAGAAACGAAATGAATGAAATTTTCAACAACATTTTTAATTGGAATATTAACAAACAATATCCTCAATATGATTTCCATCATTTGTGATGCAAAGGTTGATGTGCTTTGCAAGATTCGTGTGAACTCGATGCCATAACTGCATATTACCATCAATTGCCTATGTGTCCAGATTTGAGGAACACCCTGTACAATGAAACACACCCTATCTTTACCATCTCATAGTTAACTGAAAGGAACAAAGAATGTGCTTATTTGTTGACTCAACTAGCTAATGATAAGATTAATTTAACATTTATTTATTTAATAGTTATTATAGCTACCTTAGACTTTAGAAGGAATTCTGGGAAATGATTTAGATGGCCCATGTCTCTTTAAAAAGGTATTTCAGGAAATTTTAATTGATGCTTTCTTTTTTCTCTGAATGAGTTTTTCCCTGTAAGCAAGCAGAGGCATTCAGAATCATTCCACTGATTATTCTTTTAACATGTAACATTTGCAGCATCTCTACATCAGGGCTGTCCAAAATGTGGCCTGCAGTGCGATTTATGCGGCCCGCCTACTAGCATAGAAATTTACATAAATGCTTTAGTAAACAAAGTCGAGCTCCCACAGACCTCTCACCAAAATGGCAAGTCAAAATATATCGTCTGTTGTTTCAATAAAAACCTAAGGTTGGACAGGCCTGATCAACATCTATGGATTTTGATTATAAGGACTTGGAGAATAGGAGTCTCTTTAGCCTGGTCCTTTTGTTCTTTTATGTTATGACCTATGAATTTCAGGGTTTTCTTAACACTGACTGGACCTACCTCTTTCTCCTCTCTCCTGCTGCCTCCCTGAGTCACCACCCAAGTAGAGTCACTGCCCAGGTAGGGTCCCTGTGCAAGTACTAATTAATGATTAAAAGTAATCAGAGCACTAGTGATACAAAAGCATTGGGAAGTGATCTGTACGTGCTATCGTCTATGTGAACGTGCTCTAGTGTCTTAAGACATCTCTTTTTCCTTATCTTTCTCTGGCCATGGAGTTATAAAATCTTAAAGCTGGAAGAGACCTTAGCAGTCCAAATTACAAATGAGGGAACTGAGGCCCAGAGAGGTGAAGTGACTTACCCAAAGTTAAGTGTTAGCTATTTAGGCAGAACTGAGACGAAAGCTAGTATCCAATCTTAGCCCTCTGTCTAGTCTTCTTTCTACTAAACTGTATCGCAGCCTCACTGCCTCCATTAGAGTTCCAAATTATTGTCAAATTTAAGCATTTATGAATGTGGCTTCAGGCTAGCTTAATGAATAATAATGAACAGTTAAGATATCCACATAGAAATACTTCCAAGTTTTAATGTTTAGATAAAATTTTTTTCTTGTGGTATCAGATCTGCTGCCCCCTCTTTTCAGAGAAGCAAAGGAGCCTAGTGGTTTCACACTAAATCATTCTATAACTTGTTGACAAATTAATTAGAAATACTGAGATATTTATGCAATAAATTGTTGATTCTTTATTCAGCTCTAAAAATTAAATATACATAAGCCTTCTTGACTTATGTCTATAATTCTAATTGTTCTTGCTTTATGTGTAAAAGTAGCATTTAGTTATTTTGATCATTGGCTGCTCTAAGTTTTTTTTTCTTCTTTCAGGCAATTTGACACCTCACTTGCAGAATGTTTTTTCCAGGAGTCCCATTTTTGCTGGGGTAGTTCTTCCTCAAGTTCAGCACCCTAAAAATGCAAGAAAAAAGTATCCAAAGCTAAATGGATTACTGGCAGACATAGTCCACGTATGTTAGAAGAGAGCAAAGGCTTATTTCCCAGAACTGTTTGTAAATTTTAATAGCATTTAAAAATCCTACTTTAATAGAAATTGAAGTATACTTATATGTAAAAATGTTATTGGAAAAAATTGTGTCTTTACAAATGTGTATCTTAGATAAAGAAGAGGAATTAGAATTATCATTTATAGAACCATAGAATTTACTGGAGGGAATCAGAAATCATCTAATCCAACCCTCCCCTTAGGGGCAGAGCTAGGACTCTTGTTAAGGTCCCCTGACACTCAAATCAGCCCTCTACTCCTTCCCTTGCACCATAATGACACTGTTATAATTACAGTAAATTTATACAGCAAAAGATAAATAGGTCATCCAGTATACTACAGGAAGCACAGGATGGAGGGCTTCTGAGAACTTCCAATGTCCAGAACCACCTAAAAACTGGACACCCCATATCTCATGTTTCTAGCTGCAAGTGCCCTTATCTGTGTTTGACACTATAATGTCCTATTGTACCCCTGTGGTGTTGGCATGTGGAGATACATTGATGTCAAGTTTTTAATTGAAATGAATTTAAACAAAAACATTATATAGGCCTTTGGAAAAGTGGTTATTTTGAACTTCTCTGGTATTGTTGGATTTCTATTGATCCCCAAACACTGAAATATAAAGTATAATTTAGAATAGTTAGTAAACTTTGTAATAGAAGGTAGCTTTTTCAGAAATTATTTGATTGGCTGCTAGAAAATATTATTGCTTTTAAGGTCATAGATGCCAAAATGTCTTTTTCTGTTTTCTTTTTCTTTTTGTTTTTTTAATTATTTATTTATTTTTAAATTTCAACATTCACTTTTATAAGATTTTGACTTCTAAATTTTCCCCTTCCCTCCCCTCCCCCCACTTCAAGATAGCATGGGCTATACTTTCTGCTTTCTTAATTCAGTAAATAATGTTATTCAAATAATATCTGATTTATCTGACTATAGAAGATTCTGGGTTAGGCAGGCATTTTACATTTTTCCTTATAAAACTTTACCAGTGGATCTCCATCTTGCTCTAAAACCACCTATGTAATTTTAGCTAGTGACAGTTTTAAGGATATAAGGATATTCATATCTAGGTAATGGCTTTTTAATTCTATTTTATGATTCAATTCAAGTTTATGCCTTTTGAAGTGAAGAGTAAAATATTGTATAATCTGTAATTTTAAAAGGAACTTTGAAATGTAAATCATTTAGGGATAATTATTAAATTTTGGCCCCTTTTTGTTACTTTTGCTTATAAAATTGTTTCATTTGTAATTATAGTATAATTGATCTTTTATTATTTAAAATTTTGTGATCCCGTTTATATGTTATCCACACACCTTGCTTCTTCCTTCTGTTGTCCATGTTTTGGGCTGTCTCTTTGATCAGTGTTATTTCTCCTGAGAATATAGAAAACAGTAGGACTGCTCTGCTACAGATGATGTGGAAGAGGCTGAAGTCTTACTGAAGTGGAACCACATGGTGTTATACTGGTTAAGAGTAAAAAGATTTGGGTTCTGATTCTAGATTTGCCTTGCCATATCTCAACTGTAAGGTCTGCCCTGCTTATGTAAAGAGTCATAACAATCACATGATAAGCAGCTGTTATAGTGGAAGAAGCCCTGGACTTAGGTCTAGGTTTGAACACTGACTCTACTATTTACTGCCTATATGTTTTTGGGCAAGTTCCCTCTCTCTGGGCTTCAGTTCTTTCATCTATAAAATGAAGGGTTGGACTAAATGATCTCTAAATAGATGATCCCTTTCAGCTCCAAATTCTTTAGTTCTATGACAGTCTTTTACATTTGTAAGGTATTTTGTAGTTATCAACTAGCTTTCACATATATTGTTTCATTATCACATTAGCTCACAATAACTTTGTGAGATAAGAACTGCATAAGTATTTTAGGCCCATTTTATATATGAGGAAACTGAGCTTCACAGACTTTGAAGTGTCCTGTCTGTAACAACACAGCTATTTAATTGTGGAATTAGGACTTAAATTCAGGTTTTCTAACCTCTAATCAAATATTCTTTCCACTATAGCTCAAGATTGGAAATAAGTGACCATAGCAGTGTCATCAATTTTGTGTTACTGTGTTAGTTACATGCTTGACCTATATAAATCTGTCTTTACACCCTGTAGCACAGAACATTTTAACCTGTGATAGGCTTACTTAATGTAAATTCAGCAAATTGCTAGGAGTAGGGAGGGGGAGAAGAGGATTCAGACCCATAAATTACTGGGTCCTAATTTTATCTTTTTAATGGCTCATTAAAAAAATGGGCAACCCCATTTTTTCTCATTTAAAAAAAAAGCTAATGCCCACTATGCTTTGTAAAGACATTTATAAAGTAGTTTTAACCTTGTTTTATTATTTTCCAGGCTTGTTTGCAAATTGATCCTGCTGAAAGGGTGTCATCTACAGATCTTCTGAACCATGACTATTTTACTAGAGATGGGTTTATTGAAAGGTAAGCATTTAAAGGTTTAAAATTTTTTTTAAATTAAAACTTTTATGTCATAAGAGTTGACAGATTTCTTTAGGGTCTTCTAGATTGGAAATATCTATAATGTGCATTGCTATAGATGGTAATGTGTGTTAGAAAAGAAAATGAATAAAGTGAGTCCATATGTATAAATTTTAGAGGTCATAAACTAGTACTAGCCAATTGGATCAAACAACAGGAATTTTGTCTTTAGTCCCATTGGGAATATGAATTTATTTTCCAATGCTGACTAATCAAGGACAATGATAGTGCTGAAGTACATTGATGGTTCCTTCCTCCATCCTTACATAGCACTGATCGTCTGTACCGTACAGTACAGCACCTACATTACAGGATCTAGCTTTAAAGCTTAAAGAGATCTTAGAGATCATCAGATCATCTCTTCCAGCCTTTCAACTGTGGAGGTGAGGACATTGAGACCAGAGATGGGAAGTGGTTTATTCAAGGTCCCCTAAGTAGTCAGGTACAGAGCTGAGAGTTTAACGTAAGTGTGTGTCTCAGTGGAGTCCAGAACACCTGAATTCAGACCCGGCCTCAAATGCTTACTAGCTGTATGATGCTGGCACATTCCCTCTGTTTGCCTCAGTTTCCTCAGCTGTAAAATGGGAGTAATAACACCTACGTCCCAGGGCTGCCTGGCACATAGTAGGTGCTTAATAAAGGTGTGTTCCTTGTCCCCTTCATCTCTAAAGTGAGGGGGTCAGTGGTCTCTGAATCTTAGCTCTCATGATTAATTTATTCTATAACTGTTTTTGTATGTTAATCTTATTTTCACCTACTATATTCATCTGTTTGTTCATTCATGAATAAACATTTAGTAATTGTACACTGTATGCCAAACGCTGCTAGGTACTAGCTCAGGAAGACTCAGGATTTAGATAAAATGTGATATTTGCCCTTACGAAGCCTGTAGTCTAAGGGGTGGGGGCAGTGTGTGGGTGGGTGGGGAGGGAACAAGTATTTATTAATTATCTACCCTATGCCAGGCACTGTGCTAAATGTATGTGATAACAAATAATATCTGATCTGATCACCCAAGACCACATACAGCTAACTGTAAGGTAAAATATCACAGCTAAGTGCCGTGAAGTCTGAAAGAAAGGATAATTACCAATAGGGAGTGGAACTCATGGAAGAGGATTGTCTGGACTGAAATTCAACAAAAAGGTAAAACTGAGGCATGTTTCTCTGAGCAAAATAACATTTTATTAACAGGTGCACTACCTGCCAATAGAATGGGTCTAATGACTGCCTTGATTAGCCAAAAGACAAAGAACTGATGATTCACCTCGTTTTTATAAGCATAGAACAGAGTAGGTGAGAAAATCATACCATTGCTATGGGTTGGCAACATCATGGGAGTAAGGGATCATGATTGGTTATATTAAAGAAAGCAGACATAAACACTCGTGGGATCAGGGTCAGCCTTCTCTGTCTTGAAGGGAATGCTTTGTGAATTTATGAGGCACAGTTTTATCCCTAAGGGGTCATTGATAGTGAACTAGGAGTAGCAGACTCATGGGTGCCTGGGAATTAGATAAGACCACTTTGAATTGGTAAGAATGAGGTTGAGGTGAGATAAGGTCAGCTTCTCTGCCCTCAAGGATAGCACACAGATGTCACGAAGTTTCTCAGGAGCTGGAGTTATAAGGGAGAACAAGCTTCCTTGGCACAAATAACAATTCCTTTAGAGTGTTAGAGTGTTTTATGAGAGTACTGAACCTCATAAATTGAGCTCGGAGTTTTTCTTTAATTAACAGTGATTGTGGGAAAGTTTAAACCTTTGCATCTAATTAGAGAACGAGAGAGAGAGTGAGAAAGAGAGAGAGAGAGAGAGAGAGAGTAAACTTGAATCCCTGAGCTTCTACACTCAGAGACTGAAAAAAGGGATTAGGTTGTTATATGTAATACAGAATAGTGTTACAGAATAGATTCAATTACAGAATATAAAAAACAGGGTCAATGTCTAGTTTCCACAGGAGGTAACATTTGGGTTGAGCTTTAAAAGATGGGTAGGGATTCAACAGGTGAAAATAGTGGGGAGAGAGAGAGAGAGGCCACCCTATGGATAAAGGCCAGAGCAAGCAAAGACAAGGCTAGAAAAGCAGAGAACATGTTTATGGGGCAGACAGTAGTCCATTTTGTCTGGAGCGAGAGTTTGTAGGGATTATGAAAAGGCTGAAAATGTAGGGTGAATTAAATTGGGAGAAACAGACAAGGAAGTTTTCAATTTACTAAATTTGTCCTGCTATTAACTGATCAGAGATAATGTTACTCTAGTACCTGTTGATGGCTTGACTCCTTGCCATGATTGTTTTGTTTTTTAAGTTGTTTCCTTTTTATTATGAATGTAATCAAATATAAATATTTTTCTATAAAGAAATGAATAGGGGGGTGGAGCCAAGATGGCAGCTGGAAAGCAGGGACTAGTGTGAGCTCCCTGCCAAGTCCCTCCAAAAACCTATAAAAAATAGCTCTGAACCAATTCTAGAACTGCAGAACCCACAAAATAGCAGAGGGAAGCAGGGCTCCAGCCTAGAACAGCCTGGATGGTTGCTGCGTGAGGTCTTTCGCGCACGGAGCTGGGAGCGGAGCAGAGCCCAGCGTGGGCCATGCGGACCAACCAGACCAGGAGCTGGGCGGAGCGGGCCCTAGAACCTTGAATCAGTGAGCTGTGGCAGTTGCCAGACTTCTCAACCCACAAACACCAAAGACAACAGAGAAGAACTGCAGAACCCACAAAATAGCGGAGGGAAGCAGGGCTCTAGCCCAGGACAGCCTGGATGGTCTCTGGGTAAGGTCTATCCTGTACGGAGCTGGAAGTGGAGTGGAGCAGAGCCCAGCGTGGGTGGTGCAGACCAACCAGACCAGGAGCCAGGTGGAGTGTGCCCTAGAGCCCTGAATCAGTGAGCTGCAGCAGTTACCAGACTTCTCAACCCACAAACATCAAAGACAACAGAGAAGGTTAGTGGGAAAAGCTGCTGGGGACAGGGGAATAGAGTTTGGGGTTCAGCCACCGCCCAGGGGGCAGCGGAGGGGGGGCAGCTACAGAACTACAGCTGCAGTTGCTTCAGGCCCCAGGCCCACCTGGTGGGAGGAATTAAGTGGAGGATCAGAGCAGTAGTGCCCAGCCTGCTGAAAATCTAAGTCCGGTCCAGGTTGAGGGTTCTTGGGGAAGGAGGAGTGCTGGTGTGGCAGAGCTGGCTGTAATAGTTCTGAAATCAATAGCGCATCCCCCCAAACTTGGAACATAGTACTCTTTACAAGCAGTCATACCCTGCTGAAAAACTCAAGGGTCAAGTAAGTTGGCTGGGAACATGGCCAGGCAGCGAAAACGCATTCAGATTCAGTCTCAGACTTTGGAATCTTTCTTTGGTGACAAAGAAGACCAAAACATACAGCCAGAACAAGTCAACAAAGTCAAAGAGCCTACATCAAAAGCCTCCAAGAAAAACATGAACTGGTCTCAGGCCATGGAAGAGCTCAAAAAGGATTTGCAAAAGCCGATTAGAGAAGTAGAGGAAAAATTAGGAAGAGAAGTGAGAATGATGCGAGAAAACCATGAAAAACAAGTCAGTGACTTGCTAAAGGAGACCCCAAAAAATACTGAAAAATATCCTGAAGAAAACAACACCTTAAAAAATAGACTAACTCAAATAGCAAAAGAGCTCCAAAAAGCCGAGGAGGAGAAGAATGCCTTGAAAGGCAGAATTAGCCAAATGGGAAAGGAGGTCCAAAAGACCACTGAAGAAAATACTACCTTAAAAATTAGATTGGAGCAAGTGGAAGCTAGTTACTTGATGAGAAATCAAGATGTTATAAAGCAGAACCAAAGGAATGAAAAAATGGAAGATAATGTGAAATACCTCATTGGAAAAACCACTGACCTGGAAAACAGATCCAGGAGAGATAATTTAAAAATTATTGGACTACCTGAAAGCCATGATCAAAAAAAGAGCCTAGATATCATCTTTCAAGAAATTATCAAGGAGAACTTCCCTGATATTCTAGAGCCACAGGGCAAAATAGAAATTGAAAGAATCCATGGATCGCCTCCTCAAATAGATCCCAAAAAGAAATCTCCTAGGAATATTATCGCCAAATTCCAGAGCTCCCAGATCAAGGAGAAAATACTGCAAGCAGCCAGAAAGAAACAATTTGAATATTGTGGAAACTCAATCAGAATAATCCAAGATCTGGCAGCTTCTACATTAAGAGATCGAAGGGCTTGGAATAAGATATTCTGGAGGTCAATGGAGCTAGGATTAAAACCAAGAATCACCTACCCAGCAAAACTGAGTATCATGCTCCAAGGCAAAATATGGACTTTTAAGAAACGAATATAAAAAAGAATTATGTATGTAAATATATACTTTTTAAAAATAAATTTTTAAATTTTAAACAAATACAGAATGAGAAAAGAAAAAAATGCATTGCTATGTATATAGCAGATCATAAGAGAGGATTCAATATAAAACAGTAAATTTCCATTTAAAAAAAAACCTATATAATAAATACTACACATTGTTTTCAAAGCTGCCCGGCTTTTCTTTGCTTCCTTGTTGGTTTTCTTTTGTTCTCTCCTGTATACTTTTTACTTTATTTCTTACCTCTCCCCCGCCCCGCGCCAAAGAAGGCTACAGTTAAGTGTGGGCATACACACACACACGCACACACATATGTGTGTATATATATATATATATATATACACACACATACACACATACATATATATGCATACACATAGATATCTATAAACATACACATGCATACACATATATACTCATACACATATATGTAAGACCGTACTATGCTTATTTCCACCTGTCATGTTTCTCTGAAGGTAGATGGCAGCTTCTTTCATGGTCCACATCTTTCCATGTTTTTCTAAATCAGCCAGCTCATCATTTCCTACCCCACAGCAGCATTCCAATCATATCCTAACCTGAGAGATTGTCTGTGAAAGTTTTTCCCAGTTTTCTGCATTCCTTCTATTTTTGGCTATATAGGTTTTCTTTATACAAGAAAATTTTAATTTAAGATAATATAAATTATCCTTTTTATACTTCAACGATGCTCTCCCTTACAATATAGTTTAAGGTCTGGTAAGGTCTACTTCCTTTACATCTTTTTCCTGGTTTCTTTGAAGTTCCTGACCTTTTGCTCTTCCAAGTAAACTTTGTTCTTATTTATTCTAATTTAATAAAATATTTTTTAGTAATTTAATTGGGATGACATTGAATAAATAGATTAGTTAGGTAAAATTATCATTTAAAAATTATATTGGCTTCACTTACCCATGAACAATAAATAGTACTTTAGTTGTTTAGATATGAGTTTATTTATATAGGAAGTATTTTATGTTTATAGTTTATATTCATATAGTTCTTGTGTCTGTTTTGGGAGGTATATGCTTAGGTATTTTATACTGTCTAGGTATTTTAAATGGTCTAAAACAGGGGTGGGGAACCTTTTCATGTTAGAAGGCTGCATTAATATTTAGCTGTAATCAAATAAGGCTCCATTCAAGAAACTTCAATTAGATATACTTAAAAATTTACATTATTTTGTAAAAATCTAACTACTATGTAATTAATAATTTCAAAAAATGAAATGTTTGTTAATTTCAAAGTTAACTAACCTTTTAGTGACTTTGTTTTGTCTGCTTTTTGTTGGAAAGCATTTGAATATTTGGTTGCGGCATGGAGGTCCACAGTTTCAGTTGATCCTCAGATGGATATCAGTCATTTGTGACCTTAAGGGCATCTTGATTTGGGTTAGGTAGGAGAATGTAGATTCACAGCAATAAGTGGTTAAAAAGCAATAAAGCATTTTGGGGGCATATTGCCAAAGGCATGAGTATTCTACTGCATTTTTCCATATTTCAATCGGATCTTTCTTAGCATCAAACAATGACTTTAAGATGTCATCTACTGAGAGTTCAATCAAATCCATGTGTCTTCAGGTGCCTTGGTAATATCAACTTAGGTGAGGCTGAAATGCTAATTTGAGTGTGATGTCATGATTCTCAAAGTCAGTGAACCTTTCATTGTATTCTCTAATTAATAGGTCCATAACAGCTGTGTATTCTTCAAATGATTTGCATCATCAATGACCTTTGCTAACTGTGGGGAAAATGTTCATACAAAATTTCCTTTTGAAGAATTGTTTTGAAAAAAGATAGCTTTTAAAAAAATACTTGGATTTTTTGCCACATATCCTATATAGACTTAGTTTTACCTTGTAAAGAAATATTCAAGTCATTTTGATTTGACATGATATCACACAGAAATGCAGCATTCCTATAGAAATCTTCTTTCAATAATTCCCATTGCTGATTCTGTTCTTCATAAAATTTAACTATCTGCTCACAGAAATAAAATTTTGGCTAACACCTGCCCCTGTGATAGCCAATGCACTTTAGAATGCACTTATAACTTGTTGCAAAGTGTCACTTAAAAATAGTAGCCTTAGCACAGATATTTTGCTGATGCAAGATACAATGAAAAAATGAGAGCATCTGGAACTGTTAATACTTTTTTTTCCTTTTTTTTGGTGGGGGAAGGCAGGGCAATTGGGGTTAAGTGACTTGCCCAAGATCACACAGCTAGTAAGTGTGTCAAGTGTATAAGGTCATATTTGAACTCAGGTCCTCCTGACTCCAGCGCCAATGCTGTACTCACTGCGCCACCTAGCTGCCCCGATACTTTTTTTTTTTTAATCTGTGCAACATACCCTTCATGTTTTCCTGTCATGGAAGGTGTATCATCTGTGCATACACTTACTAAATTTATACCAAATACAGTCCAAATTCCCCACGTTTATCTTGAAAGTTTTTGAAGATATCTATTCCCCATGTTCTGTTCATGAGCATGCCCAAAGCGAGTAACTCTTTGTATCAAAGAAAGTTTTCTATTATGACCTGAATGGAGTATAAAACCTGCGCTGAGTATGTAGTGTCAGTTGTTTCATCCAAAGCAATTGAATAGTGTGTATTTTCCTTTTGAAGTATTGCATGAAGTTGTTCTGTTAAGTTGAAGGTAATTCATGCTGTTAATCAGTTATAGTTCTCCTTGAAAGAGGTAGTTGTTTGTACTTTGAAATATTATCAGGGTCTAAGCATCCTACAACTTTGACAATGTATTCTTTCACAAATTCTACATCACTGAATGGCTTCCCCTTTTCCTGAGTATATAAGCTACTTTATAAGTGGCTTAAGTGGCATTATTTTCAGGTCTTATTGTTACTTGAAATACTTGTGTCTTTACTTTTGCTTTTCATCTTTTAATTTCTGCAATACAACCTTCCACACCTTTCCCTCTAATTTAAAATATTTGTGTTCTTTATGAGTGTTATAATGCTGATGAGCATTGAATTTCTTTAATGTTGATATTGCAGTATCACAAAGCAAGCAAATCATCTTATGTTTAGCAGAAACAATATTTCAATTCCCAATCCTCATTAAAAAGTCTGTTTTCTTCCTTCAGCATTCTCTTAGTCTTGTTTTTTTTTTTTTTTGACGTGGTAGGCTCTTAAGCAGACAGAATTTAAAAATACTGTTGATCTGTGCAACTATTCAAACACTACTACTTCAAACAGAAACACAATGCACTGTTGTCAAAAGCTGATAACAGACTGGCATACTTGACCTGTATAAACTCTCGCCAACCAGCCTTGTGCAGTAGCAGTGCCAGTCAAGTGGGGGAAGTTAGAACTAGGTAATGATCATACCTGCCATCAATTTAGCCCTTATGACTTACTAATGTTCTAATTGTGCCGGTCAGTCTGGGAAGATCATTTCATTGAAACTTATTTTATTCTTTGGTATTTTCAATATGTTCATCTTAAAAGAAATAAAAATCTAAAAGACAAAACAAAAATGTATTAATAAAAATAAAAAGATTTGTTCTTTAAAATTTGGATTCAGTCAGAAGGCTGCCCTTAAGGACCTAGAAGACCTCATGTGGTCTTAAGGCTTCAGGTTCCTCATCCCTAGTCTAAAACAATATTGAATAATATTGCTGAAACATAGTGTGGTTTCTTTGTTTTTTCCTTTTGACTAAATTTATTTTAACTTTAACTTTGAGATCATGATTAGTATCCCTGATTTTTTTACATAATAAATTCTTCTGCTGCCCTTTATTTTATCTTTGTGTGCATCTCTCATTTTTATAGTGTTTCCTGAAAGCAACATATTGGTGAATTCAAATTTTTAATCTGCTGTCCATTTCCATTTTATGGGTAAATTTGTCCCATTCACATTCTAAGCTACAATTACTTGTTGTGTATTTTCCTCCTTCTTGTTTTTCCTCACTATCCTTCTCACCCTATTTACCCTATCTGTCCTCACTCTTCTGCTTTACCTCTATCCACTACCTTGCCCTCCTATTCCTTAACCTACCCACCCCTCTAAAAGTCACTCCCTTATCTGCTCCCCAGACCTTATTCCTTTGATTTCTTATTTGTTTCTGAATATAGAAGACATATCTATATCTCCACACACACACACACACACACACACACACACACACACACACATTTATTTATTTACTTATGCCTCTAACACATTCCCAATAAGAGTAAGGTCCCAGCACTACCTGCCCTACCCCTTACTAGCTTCTTCTGTATCAATTTTTCCTTTTTTGCCTCATTTGTATGAGATAATTACTCCTTTTTACCTCTCCCTACACACTTTTATTTTTTTAGACTCACTCCATCATACTCAGTTCAGCCCAAGCCTTTCTTTCAAACTACCCAAATAATGATGACAGTCATAAGAGTACTGCTAATATTTTCACATATACAAGGTAAACAATTTGACCTCATTGAGTCCCTTATAATTAGTCTTTGATATTTACCTTACATTTCTCCTGGATGTTGTATGTCGAATTTTCCTTTAAGTTCTGGGGGTTTTGTCACAAAACTGGAAAGTCTTTCGTTCTTTAAATGTCCGTTTTTTTCATTCAGGATTATAATAAATTTTGCTGGGTAAGTTACCCTTGGTCATAACCCCAGCTCTTTTGCTCTATGGAATATAGTATTCCAAGACCTCTGGTTCTTTAACATACTAGATGCTAGGTCTTATATAATCCTTACTGTAGCTCCATCATATTTAAATTATTTTTTTTCCTTGTTGCTTCCAGCATTTTATCCTTAACCTGGGAGCTTTGAAACTTGGCTACAATATTTCTGTAAGTTTTCCTCCTGGGATCTCTTTCAGGTGATGATAGGTAGATTTTTTTCTATTTCTTCTTTGCCTTCTTTTTTCAGAATATCAGGGCAATTTTCTTTGATAATTGCTTGTAATATTGTATCAAGATTCTTTTTTTAATCATAATTTTCAGATAGTTTGACTATTCTTATATTATTTCTCCTTAATTGGTTCTCTAGATCAGTTGTTTTTCTGATGAGATGTTTCACTTTCCCTTCTATTTTTTTCATTCTTCTTGATTTTATGATTTCTTGGTGTCTTAGAACATCATTAGCTTCCCCTTGCCCAATTTTAGTTTTCAAGGAATTATTTTCTTAAGTTTTTGATTCTCTATTTCAAGTTGGTTGACTTTCTTTTCATAATTTTCTTCATTTTCTTAGATTGCTCTTATTTTTTTCTAATTTTCCCTCAATCTCTCTTATTTGATTTTTAAAGCCTTTTTGAAGTTCTTCTAAGTTTTTTTTCTTTTTTTGTGCTTGGAATCATTTGATGTTTTTTATTGAAAAAGGAGTGGCTTTTTTTTTTACCTCCATAATACCTCCTTGAATATGAAGACAGATTTTCTCTATCCCCATGGTAACGATCATAGATTGGGTTCTTTCTCATTTGCTTAATCGTTTTTATTTATTTATTTAGTTAGTTTTTAGCAGCTATTAGTGTAATCAAGTTGTAGTCCCAAGTATGGGGAATTATGCCCCAACTCTCAGGTCCTTCTTACAGTTACTTTCTGAGGTCTGTCTCAGGGCCCAACCTTGGGTTCTCTTCTCCACTCCTAAGACATGGCTGGGGCCCCCAGCCACACTGTTTGGCAAATGATCTTGCTCCCTGTGGTCTCTCCAGTGGCTGCAAACTACTTTTGTCCTCTCTGCCCTGGCACTGAAACCAGGGACTCTGCTCTCCTGCAAGTGCCCACAGCCAACAGGGTCCCTGTCCCTCACTACTGCACTCACCAGGTGTGTGCTAGCTCCTTCTCCCTGAAGCCACAGCCTGGAGGTGTTTGGTCAGCACTGCTGATCTTGGCATCCCTCACAGTGGAAGGTGCTTCAGTCTTCTCCTCCTTAGCTGTTACTATTTGCAAAATGAAATTTGCTGAGGCTGAGGCTGAGGCTGAGGCTGCTTCTCAACCAAGCTGCCCCCAGGGCTCATTTTTTGTTGCTTCTACAGAGTTGGCCTGGAGGTGTTTGCATTTCACTCAGTCTGAACCTCCACCCCTGGAGGTTAGGTCTTTCCTGGGGTCTTCTCAAATTGTCTTAAGAGGACAACTGCTTTATCCTGTGTTTATTTCTGCTACTCTTCGGTGAAGTTCTGTCTTTTTTTGGGGGTGGGGTGGACTTTGTAGAGCTGAAAGTTTTCTGACCTACTCTGACATCTTCCCAGAATCCTATAACACATGCTTTCAAAAAAACATTATATGTAACTTAAGTTCATGGGTTCATACCCTTCATAGAACCTTTTAAAATACAGTAACAGAATTGCCTTATTTTTTATTGTCTCCTTCTGAACTCCTTTTTATTTTTCTTCTGTGGAAATTTAGTGCTTTATTGATGTGCTTTTCTTTATTTCTGTCTGTCTCACCACCTACTGACTCCCTTTATACCTCAGAACCACACATGCCACACAGTAAATTAGTATAATTGAGTTAAATCAATTAATTGGCAATATATAAAAATGTTTCATTTTGCCCCTCTAGTCCATCTCCCTGCCAAGAAGGAGAAGGCATATTTCATTATCAGTCTTCTAAAGTTATATTTGCCACTGCTCAAACTTACGAAGTTTTCCAGAGTTGTTTTTCTTTACATTATTATGATCCTTATGTAAATTACTTTTATAGTGTTTCTCATTTCTTTCTGCATCAGTTCATACAGGTCTTTCCAAATTTCTCTGAATCCATCCCTTTCATAATTTCTTATGGTGCAATATTATTTCTTTTTTTAAATCAAGCATTTAAAATTGTTTTTTGTTAAATTTTCTTGAATGAATATCTACCTTCTCTCCCTCCTGGCTTCCCCTTCCCAATAGAGGAGGCAAGAAAAACAAAGTTCCCTTGCTATCAACATGCATAGTTAAGCAAAACAAATTCCCATATTGTCCATATTTTTAAAAAAATACCATTCTGAACTCATCATATCTCTATCAGGAGGTGATTAGATGGTTTCATCTTGAGTCCTATAGAACCATGGTTTGTCATTGTGCTGATCAGAGTTGTAAGAATTTTAGATTTTATTGTCTTTACTATATTGTCATTATGGTGTAAATTGTTCTTCTAATTCTGTTCACTTCACTCTGTAACATGCAAATCTTCCTAGATTTTTCTGTAACCATCCCCTTCATCATATCTTTACAGTACAACAGCATTCCATCACATTCTATACATATGAATGTATATAACTTGTTGCAATAATTCTGAATTACATTTATATATTGTATTACAATTCATTTAACCATTCCCCAATTGAGTACACAATTTATTTCCAGTTCTTTGCTGAAATAAAAAAGTGCTGCTATAAGTATTTTTTGTACATATGGATCCATTCCATCTGTCTTTGACCTTGTTTTGATATAATTACATCATTGGTTCAAACCATATGTACAATTTAGCATCCTTTTAGGTGTAGTTCCAAATTGTTTTCCTTAATGGTTAGACAAATACACAGCTCCACCCACTACTCGTCAGTGTGCCTTTCTTCTCACAGTCCCTCCAACAATAGCAATTTTCATTTTTGCCAATCTGAAAAATTAGGTAAAATATCAGAGCTATTTTAATTCATATTTCCCTTATTATAAGTTATTTGGACCATTTTTTCAAATAGTTATTAACTTACCTTAACTGCCTATTCATATCCTTTGACCATATATCTGTTGGTGAATGGCTTTTGTTCATATGTTTGTATTCTCTATTTCTATATCTCAGATTTGAGTGTATTGTCAGAGGAATTTGCTGCAAGAATTTTTCCTTTGTTCATTGTTTTCATTCAAATTGTAACTAAGTTGATTTTGTTTCTGTAAAAACTTTAAAATTTTAGGAAACAAAATTATTCATTTTATCTCATGTCATCCTCTCTATCCATTGTTTGGTCAATAATTCTTTCCCTACACATAGTTGTGAATAGTATATCCTTTCCTGCTCCTCTAATTTTTGTAACTAATATACTACATGGTATAAAATGTCAGTCTAAAACTAATTTCAGCCAGAAAACTGTTTTCTAGTTTTTGTAGCATTTTCTGTTGGTGTCCTTAAGTTGGTAATTAAGTAGTTGGCATCCTTCGAGTTATGCAACAGTATGCTACCACATGCTTTTGAGTCCTGTTCTCCTGATCATCTTTTCTAATTTTTAACCAGTAAGAAATAGTTTTGAAGATAACAGACTTATAGTAAAGTTTGACATCTGGTACTGCTAGGTCATCTTTAGTCCTAATTTCTTTTTCATTATTGTGTTTGACTTTTTGTTCTTCCAGATGAATTTTACTACTATTTTATCTAGTACTCTGAAGTATTACTAGTTTGGCATGACACTAAATCTGTAAATTGATTTAGATAGTATTCTCAATTTATTATGTTGGCTTTTAGTTATGGAAATCAATATTTCTCTAATTATCTGTGTCTTACTGTATTTCTTTAAAGATGAAAATGTTTTCGTGTTTATATGCATGTAAGTCCAGAGTATGGCTTTGTAGGTTGTCTCCCACATATTTTATACATTTTGTAGTTATTGAAATTAATTTTCTTTTCTATATTCTCCTGCTGGATTTTGTAAAGGCTGATGATTTGAGGGGAGTTTATTTTAGGTCCTGTTACTTTCCTAATGTTGTTCCAGTTGATTTTTAGTTGAATCTCTAGGGTTCTTTAAGTAAATCATCATATTATTGTCATCTTCCTTGTCCTTTTATAGCACTTAGAGTCAGCCATACAATAGCACCTTATATATTGTCTCTCTCTTTTGTATTCGACAACCTTGTTTCTCCTTCTCTGGCTCCTGAAGGTTTTTCAACACAGGAGGGACATGACTAGACCTATATAGAAGGAAAATTCCCCCAGCACTGACAGACAGGCTAGATTAGGGAGTGAAGAGGATGGAGGCAGGAAGATATTTCAATACTGCGGGTGATAATGAGGGCCTGTTTTAGGGTAGTGATAGTGGGAAATAGAAGGAAGTTGAAGGGATGTGAGACATATTGCTGAGGAGGAATCAATACTCGGTAAATGATTGTACATGGGAGATGAGGGAGAATGAAAAGTAAAAATAGAGGCAAAGTTTCAAACATGGAAGATTAGGTGAATGGTGATGCCATTCCCCCAAAAGTGAAGTCTGAAAGAGAAGTGGGTCGAGGAGGCACAATTATAAACTTGTTTTGGCTTATAGACAATTGAAGATGTGGACCTGGAGCTCAGGAACTGGAACAGGACATGAAATGTGGATTTGAGCATTAACTATCATAGAACTGATAATGAAATCTGTAGGAGTAAATTAGCTTACCACGGAAAAGAATACAGAGAGAAGAGGATACAGTCTATAACATGGGGTTGTACCTACTCTAAAGGGATGGCAAAAGGGCATGAAGCCAATAAAGGAGTCAGTGAGACAGGAAGAAAATCAGTCAGTCAACTAGCATTTATTAAGCACCAGTTATGTACCAGCCACTGTGCTGTTTGCTGGGGATATAAAAGAAAGGGAAAAAGACATTCCCTGCTCTCAATAAGGTCACAGTCTAACAGAGGAGACAACATGCAAATAACCATGTACAAATAAGATATGTACAGGATAAATTGGAGATAGTAATAGAGAGAGAAGGCACTAAGATTGAGAAGGACTGGAAAAGTCTTCGTATAAAAGGTGGGACTTTAGCTGAGACTTGAGGAAAGCCAGGGAAGCTATGAAGCAAAAATAAGGAGGGAGAGTATTCCAGGCATGGGGGGTGGCCAGGGAAAATGTTTGAAGCTGGAAGATGGTGGCATTATGTGCAAGGAGCAGCAATGAGGCTAATGTCACTGGATTGCAGAATATTTGGAGGAAAAATAAGGTGTAAGAAGATAGGAAAGGTAAAAAGAGACCAGAGGGTGAGTAAAAGCTGATACAATAAATAATTTGGGAAAGCAAGGAGTAGTTTACTTATCAGATTTATGGAAAAGTAAAGAATTCATGACCCAACAAGAGATAGAGAGCATTACAAAATGCAAAACGGATAATTTTGATTATGTCAAATTGAAATGTTTTAGTACAAAAAAAGCCAATGCAACAAGAATTAGGAGGGAAGCAGAAAATTGGGAGAAAATCTTTGCAACTAGTATATCTGATAAAGGCCTCATTTCTAAAATATACAGGGAACTGAGCCAAACATATAGGAATACAAGCCATTCCCCAATTGAGAAATGGTCAAAGGATATGAACAGGCAGTTTTCAGAGGAAGAAATTAAAGCTATCTATAGGCATATGAAAAAATGCTCTGGATCACTACCGATTAGAGAAATGCAAATCAAAACAACTCTTAGATACCACATCTCTCCTGTCAGATTGGCTAAAATAACAAAACAGGAAAATGATAAATGCTGGAAAGGATGTGGGGAAATTGGAACATTGTTACATTGCTGGTGGAGTTGTGAGCTGATCCAGCCATTTTGGAGAGCAATTTGGAACTATGCCCAAAGGGCTATAAAAATGTTCATACCCTTTGACCCAGCAATACCACTTCTAGGGTTGTATCCCAAAGAAATCACACAAGCGGGTAAAGGACCCATATGTACAAGGATATTTATAGCGGCTCTTTTGTGGAAATCAAAGGGATGCCCATCAATTGGGGAATGGCTGAACAAGCTGTGGTATATGAAGGTAATGGAATACTATTGTGCCATAAGAAATGGGGATGATACAGACTTCGTAACAACCTGGAAAAACCTACACGACATAATGCTGAGTGAGTGGAGCAGAGCCAGGAGAACATTGTACACAACCACAGATATATGGATTCCGTGAGGACCAACCCTGACAGACTTCGCTCTTCTCAGCAACGAAAGGTGCAAGGACAACTCCAGGGGACTCACGATGGAGAATGCTATCTTCATCCAGAGAAAGAACTGTGAAGTTTGAATGCAGATTGAGGCACACTACATGCTCGCCTTTTTTCTTCTCTTTTGTTTTTGTTTTTGGGTTTTTTTTTTTTGGTTCTGTCTCTTCTTTCTCATGATTCATTCCATTGGTCATAATTCTTCTCCACAACTTGAGTAGTGTATAAATTAATTCAATGTGAAGTTATACATGGTAGTTATATGAGATTCCATGCCATCTTGGGGAGGAAGGGGGGAGGGAGGGGAGAAAATCTGGAACTCAAAATTATGTAGAACTGTGTGTGGTAAACTAAAAAATAAATTTAAATAAAAAAAAAGTCAGAGGGTTTTCTATTTAATCCTGAATGTAATAAGGAACCACTAGAATTTATTGAGGAGGCGATGATATGGTCAGACTGATATTTTAGGAGGATCAATATGATAGCACAGTGGAGGTTAGATTGGAGTGAGGAGAAACTTGAGGCAGGAGGGCCAATAGTAGGCTATTTCAGTAGTCTAGGCATGAAGTGATGAGGGCCTGCACCAGGGTGGTGGCAGTATCAAAGGAGAGAGGAGGGGTATATTTGAGAGATGTTATGAAGGTAGAAATGACAGGACTTGACAGTTGACTAGACAGGCAGTGAGAGTGAGGAGTTAAGAGTACCATCTAGGTTGCAAGGCTGAGTGGTTGGTAGTCATAGGAAACTTTGAAAGAGGGGAGGGTTTAGGGGGGAAAATAATGAATTTAGTTTTGGATATGTTGAGTTTAATGTATCTAAGGCATATCCATTTCAAAATGTTTAATAAGCCATTAAAAACATAAGACCTAGGGGTCAGAAAGAGGTTAGGATTGAACAAAGTAGTGATCCCATGATGGGATCACCAAATGAAATTGTATAGAAGGGAAAGAAGAGAGCCCAAGACAGAGCACTGAGGGACACCCGTGATTAGTGGGCCTGATGTGGATGAAAGTCCAGCAAAGGAGAGGTCAGACAGGTAGTAGGAGAACCAGGAGAAAGCATTGTCATGAAAACTAGAGAGAAGTGAGTGTGAATGAGGTGATTGACATTGTCAAAGGTGCAGAAAGGTCAAGAAGAACAAGGATTGAGAAAAGGCGATTAGACTCAGTACTTGGGAGATGATTGGAATGTGCTATCTCTCTAAAGGAGAAGAAAAATATCTAAAAGGAAAAAGAATGACAAGTTTGGCAGAGAGGTCAAAGAAGAAGAAGATTAAAAAGAGATCACTAGATTAGGTAATTAGGAAGCCATTAACAACCTTTGAGAGAGCAGTTTCTGTAGCATTGTGGGAGAGAATCCAGATTGCGAGGGTTTGAGGAGAGAGTGGTTGATGGATGAGGTGGAGTGATTGGATATAAACAATTCTTTTGAGAAATGTGGCCACAAAAAGGAGAAGAAAAATAGAAAAAGTAACTCTCTGCTTAATAATAGTCAACTAAAGGAAATTGGGAGGACATGAGCATATTTGGAGGCAGGTAGAAAAGATTCAGCGAAGAGTAAGAAATTGAGAGTGCTTCAGAGAACGGGAATGACTGTTAGAGCGACGTTGTGGAGGAACTGAGGAAACAGAACCAAATGTATGGGGGGAATGATTAGGCCTTAATGAAAAATAGAGATACTTCTTGTGCTGTGACTAGAGGAAAAGAGAAAGTATTCAGAACTTTTGAATAATAGAGAAGAGGACCTGAGGCAGCTTAGACTGGATGGCTTTAGTCTTCTCAGTGAAGTAGTAATCAAGGCTGAGTAATCAACTGTACTTGTGGAGGTTTGAGCTATAGTTGGAACCAAGGGGGTTTAGAAAAAGGTTTGGAACAGTCACTGGGGAATGAAATGAAGTTCATTGAGTAGCAAGGCAGGACCAATTGAAATTTGTAATAGATAAAACCAGCTTGGTTTTACGACTTTTTCCAGTGATGCTCAGAAGTTCTGAAGTAGGGGTGGAGAAATTTGATAGTGGGGATTTTCCAGAGATGATGATTTGCAGGCCAAGAATGATGGAAGTTTAGGAGGGCAGGAAATTCTAAGATAGTAGCTAGTGAAACATTAAAATGGTAGACCATGAGGTCAGGGCTGAGTGTGGAGGCAAGTAAGGCATGTGTGTGTATATGTGTGTGTGTGTGTGTGTGTGTGTGTGTGGTTTAGGTGATGAGGTTGATCACGATAAAGTTGATAAATAAATGTATTGTGAATAGCTGGGAGTGGGGAAAGGTAGAACAGAAAATTTTGTTTAGATGGTAGAATCTTGGAGATGGCTGGAAACTGATACGATGAGATCTAAAGTGTTGGGATCTTGTCATCAGTAACATCCATCATGGGAAATGAGTAAATCAAGGACCTGGGAAGTTAGAGGTCAGTATGAGGCTTCAGTGAAGTGGAAATAGAGGTCAGCGGAATTGAGGTATTTGAGGAATTGTGAGGCCAGTTGACAACATGAACATTAAAGCCCCTGAGGATCATGGCTGGAGTTGAAATAACAAAGAAGATTGTGAGCAAGGTATTAAAGCTATTGAGAAAATTGGGGGAGTTTCTTGGAGGGTAGTATTGAGAAGAAAGTTAGGAGAGTGACCTGAAGGTTGGATATATGAAACAATAGGGATAGGGAAGCATTAGTATGAATGGCGGTCGTGAACTTCAAAAGAAGAATAGTTACTGAGGAATAGTGGCAGAGGAATAGTTTAGAGGTAGTAGCAGTAAGAAGTAAAGAATATGCCGATGCCTTCTCCTGGCCCTGTGTAATAAGAGTAGTGGCTTCCAGTGGAGAGGGTCATAAAGTATATGGTGCCTTCAGAAGAGTACTGGACTTCTGTTAGAGTAAGGAGGGGACAGGATGTTGATTGAAAAGTGCAAGGATGATATTTGAGAAAGTTCCAAAAGATACATTGGAATGAGGTAGGAGATGCAAATCACTCTGTTGGGGTCCACTTCCCCTAGTCCCCTAAATCAAAGGGACAGAAGGAAGAGTTAATATACTTGTTGACTACAGTTGCTTTCAGATCATGTTGAACTTAGGTCCATTCATGTTGTAATGGGCCTTGGGAAGGGTAGGACTGGTTAGAATAAGTATTAAGGTTTTGGAGTAGGTAGATTATAAAATTCTTTAGGACAGGGACCACAATTTTTATAGTATTGAGTGCAAAAATGCTCTCAAATACTTGATTGGTAAAATAGATTTTTTTAAAACCAGCCTCATGATTACTACTTGTGCTTCAAAAAGTAAGGGGGAAAGTTACTCATGTATGAATAGCTTATTCTGGTACCATTTGAGATGCTGCACGACCTAGTAGATGGAGCAGTAGACTTGGGAAAGATCTTGGTTCAAATCTTACCTTTGATGCTTCTTGTGTGTGACCATCTTCAAATCACTTAACACCTTTGAGCCTCAGCTCCCTCTTCTATGAAATGGGGCTAATACTACTTTTACCTATCTCACAGGATTGCTGTGAGGATCAGATGTATGTGAAACATTTTATAAACTTTAGAGTACAATATAAATAATTGCCAGCTATTATTATAGCATTTAGTGATTTATTTTCAGACCCCAGGGAGTTCAGTTTCAAATTTAGTAAGTCAGAGAGAGAAGTGTGGGATAACCATATGGATAAGTTTTAGAGTTAGAGATAAGGCTTTATCTTGGACTCTCTTCTCTTTTCTCTCCATCCTCTTACTTGATGTCCTCCAGATTTATATTTTTGTTGTTGTTGTTTCATTTGTATCTGACGCCTTGTGAGCCCATTTGGTGTTTTCTTGGCAAGGATACTGGAATGGTTTGCCATTTCCTTCTCCAGATGAGGAACTGAGACAAACAAGGTTAATTAAGTTGCTCTAGTAAATGTCTGAGGCTGGATTTGAACTCATAGAAATGAGATTTCCTGATTCTAAGCCCAGTGCTCTGTCCACTGCACCACCTAGCTGCCCCAGATCTCTCTATTTTTTCCCCTTGAATGCTAGTTCTACATTGCAAATAGCTTAATGAAATTCTTCAAAACCACAATACTTATTTTTTGCTTTGTTAAAGTTTATACTTTATTTTTAATTTTTATTGATATATTTTATTTCAACACATCAACCGTTTTCCATTAAACAGCTGTCACTTCCCCCACTGTACCTTCCCATAAAAATGAATTGAGCAAAACAGAGATCGTGACTTACAATCCCTGCTTCTTTATAGTTTATGACTCGGTAATAGAGAGGAAGGATCTCATAGTATCCTGTCATGGGATTATAAGCTGGATGAATCTTAGAGGCCATGTAGCCTGATTCCCCTCATTTTACAGAAATGAGGAAATAAAGAGCCAGGTTAAATGTGACTTGCACAAAGACATACAGCCGATCTTCCTGGCTTCAAGTTCCTCACCTGTCTACAGGAGGCTTTAACAGCTTGAAATCAACGTTTTATATTTCCTGAGTTGTGTTGCTCATGAGGAGCATTTGTTTATTTTTAAGTTGTAAAGCAGTCCCAAGTATATAGAATTTCTTCTTTTAAAGATTTTGGAAGATTTACCTTTATTAATAAGCAGTATAGATAGTTAAATATAAATTATTTTTGCATTTCTTTGCGTCTCCATTGCGTTGCACAGTGCCTGGCACAAACTGAGCACTTAATAAATGGTTGTTGACTTGATTTAGCATGTAGCATGTATAAATATATTTGTTACATAGTTGATAGGTAAATTATAGCAAATAGAACATAAAGATACAGCATCTTGTGCACAAATTGCTTTGTGTTATCAGATTTATACCAGAACTGAAGGCTAAGTTACTACAAGAAGCAAAAGTCAATTCATTCTTAAAGCCCAAAGAGAATTCTAAAGAAAGTGAACACACTAAAGAAGACAGAAAAACAGCCCATGGAAATACATTGCCAAGTAGTTCAACTATAGGAAAGGTGAGGATTTGGATGTTTATTTTCCGGAAAACTATATGGAAAACTATAATATAGAGAAAATACTTGTTAGGACTCTATTGACTAAGTTATTTTCTATATTCAGAATTTGGATATATCTATTCTAGGATGGGGACAAGGACAAAAAGGCCAAGGAGATAAAAGTCAGAGTTTATAAAGTAAAAGGAGGGAAAGGAGACATTTCTGAAAGTAAAAAGATAGACCATGAAGGTGGACATTGCCAACGGGACACTTCGGAAATTTTTCACACTCTTTCTCAAGATAGCAAACCTGCAACAACAGAATCATCTATCCCTGAAAATCTCAACACTGATTGTAATAACATGAAGGAAGATGCCCATGCTAGTGGGTGTATGACCATGCCACCCATCAATCCAAATAGCAGTAATTTGACTGCTGCAAATCCTAACTCACATTTCACCCACACAAATACAAGGTGGGTAGTAACTGTGGAAATAACAAGGTATTAATAGATGGTAAAAATGATTTAGCCTCTTGTTTACCAGGCATATTGCAAAGAATGAATACTTATTCAATCTCTCCAGAATCTTTAAATGTTGGGGTGTGTGTTCCCTTTACTAATGAAGATTCCCTGTATAACTTAGATGGCTTTCAAAGGTTGCTACAGCTGAAAAATTCATTATCTTGTCACCATATCAGTGAAGAGCCCCTCTATTTAGCTAGACTGGTCTTCTGGCAGTTAGTTCATCATCAGGCCAGTACTTGAAGCCTTTCTGGTTTGGTAGGACTTGCTAGACTTTGTCCTCTACTGGTATAGGCTTTGAGGCCTAGGGGATACCTTTATGCATGATGAAGCATCAAAGGAGAATTTTAGTGGAGAAAAGAATGAATAGTGTATATGAAATTGTGAAATATATGAAATTGTGAAAGATGATATGCATAAATTCTAGCAATACTAGGTCCTGGTAAAACAAATTATTCTTTATTTCTAATCATGTATGACCCTATTGGTCAAAGGAAAGCTGGAAATACTCTCGAATAGTCAAATAGTTAGGAAAAGAATTATATTTTGGGTCAATTTTGTGTTTATCGTTTCTTTTGCTGGGTTTTGTACAGCTATAGAATCAAGTAAGCCTGAAGAAGACTAAGGAGGTCAGTGGATTCAGGATAAGAATAGCCAGATTAGTTAGATTAAGAACAGGTGCACAAGTTCTTTAAGTTCAAGAAGAGAAGCAGAATCAAAGATAACTATGGGTATAAAGGATCAGGTTAAACAGTAGAGGTATAATTGAATAGGCTAGGTCTAAGTATCCAGGAGATGAACACAAGAAGGGAGAAGTCATGCAAGTCTACAGGCTGGGTCTGACTCAGGGGAGTATCAAAAACATAGGCTGAGAGCCTGGGGACAGAAGGGCAGTCTTCAGCCACAGAAAAACCTAGTAACATGGAATAGAAGCCAGGATTAGATAGGCTGAGCAAGACACCAGGAACCCAAGCACACAAGTACACAGTAAGTAGGATCCATGGACCCCCATAGACATAGGGGTAGGAGATGAGCAGTTTCAATATGAACAGCTCTAGCAGCCTAGTGGTGATAAGAAGCTGTTGGTCTTCTGCCTTGGCTTTATGCTCTGATTAGCGTGAGTGAACAAGGACTGGCATTAGTACTGGTGTTGAGAGAGGGCTCTATGTATGCTGGTTATCCTGGATTGCAGCAGAAGCAGAGATTTCAGCCTCCCCAGGGAGTTTTAACAACTTTTCATATTCATTTCTCAGTAATAAGTCATCTGAAAAAGCTAAAAAGAGAAGGACTTCCTCACAGTCTCTTATACAATCTGTGTCTAACAACAAGCAAGAGGATGCAGGCCCTGTTCAAGTAAGTTCAAGGAGCTGATCATTTAAATACGGCCATTTTATACCCATTGTTTGATGCATTTGAGGCCCTACTCCAATTTGTTAAATCCACTTTTGATTTTAAATTAAATTTTCTCCCTGAGATTTAAGTCCTCAACAGAGTTGATGTTCTTGCCTGACTTAACTATTTAATGTTTGGCTTCAGGAAAATCTTTACATCTCTAAAGATCATAAACCTGATCCTTCTCCTTCTCCTTCTCCTTCTCCTTCTCCTTCTCCTTCCTGACTTGTAAATATATAGTACTTTCAGGTCAGCTCTTTTTTATTTTCCCTCACTAAAATTATTAGTAACTAGATTTCATATAATAGTTACTTACCAAAAAAAATTTAATTAGAAAAAATTAACAAAATGTACAATCTCATTTTATAACACATGGGAAACTCCTACTATTCAAACCTGAAGTGATTTGTACAATGGTGAAATATAAGCAATAGAACTTAAAATAGAAGTTTCTGACTTCTGAATAGTCATACATACATAGTTTTTCATGCCTGTTATGGTTTTTTCATAGTTTCTTAGTTTCTAAAATATTTCTTGGTGTTAGAACTGCTATACATTTCCCTGTATTCTTTTAAACTTTTTCCCTTATCCTTTATCCATTCCTGACTGTATCTTCTTCATACATAGTCATAAAATATGATAATAAGTAATAAAGGTCCTCTTTGGACTGATTTAAGAACAAAGAAGCAGCTGTTTTAGATGATTTTCATGCAATCTCATATGGAGACAGAAGACTAACTTGGGGTCTGTATTCATCCTATCATTCTATGAATAGTTACACACACATGTTTTTGTTGTTGTTATTGTTTAGAATCAAACAGAGAAGGGCATACTTCATGAGCGAACAGCTCAAAATGACCAAATAGCAAATGGGAACAAAAGGAAACTAAATCTTTTAAGGAATGACAAGAAAGAGATACATTTCCCAGAGCTGCCTTTCACAATACAATCAAAGGAGATGAAAGGAATGGAAGGTATAAATTTGTTGCTTAGGTTTGTACAGATTCAAATGACATTATTTATAAGACTTTTTTTTTAAAGTAAAACCTTAATTTTGATGTGTTGTTTATGGAAAAGTTATAAATTGCCAAGAGAGTCAAACTTACATGAGTTTTTAATTGGTGGGATTTTGTCATGTTTAAATGTGAGTTAGACTATTCTGTCATTGATCACATATTTAAAAGGGAGTTAGGAAAAGCTTTAAAAGATGGAATTCTTATTAGATCATTGCTTTTACTGCTGAATATGGCAAGGTGTATCAGAGTTGTCAGAACATTGGGCTAGGTCTAAATTCTCACCTAGGCTTTTATTTATTATATCACTTGGAACAAATGACCCTATTCAGTTTTCTTTGCATAGTAGATGGAATACAATATTTATTTCATACCTTCAAGAAGTGCTCTGAGAATTAATGACTTAGGGTCTCTAACAAGCATTGTGTTTCTGAATGAAATGTGCTGCCTTACATGTAGTATTTATTTTATTTAGTTAAAGAATAGTGACATCTGGTGAAAAGTTACTGCAACAGCAGTAATGTTATGCTTGGATAGTACACAAGGAAACAGTCCTGAACTCTTACTTAAGAATTTGGCTCAGAACTTAAACAGAAATATCCTCTCTATCTTTTATTTGGTAACATATTGGTTTTCTAGAAAAATAATTTATTTTTGTCATATCAGGACTTACAATTTGGTTTTAATATCTTGGTAGTAAACCAAGAAACTGAAAGTAAAGGACATTTACATGCATTAGAATTTGCTAGGGAAACCCGTGAGAAGGAAAAAAAAATTCAGGCTAGGAATTTTAAATTGTAATGATTCTGTCTCTTTATAAAAGTTAAACAGATAAAGGTGCTGAAGAGGGAACCAAAGAAAACTGATACATCTAAAATACCAACTTTACTTAATGTGGATCAAAATCAGGAAAAACCAGAGGTAAAACTATTCTGTACATAGTTATTAGTAAGAAATTCTTGTTGAGCATCTTAATTCAATGTATACATTTGGTCAGCCAAGCTAGAATACTCAATTGAATATTTGAGTATTTTCAGTCTTGACTCAGTGTATAAATTCAGTCAGCCCAGCCAGAAAGTTGGATAAAAATGTCAAATCCTAAATTCTTTTAAAGCTGGATACTGATCATCATTGTCTTGGCTTAATAGTTCCTCCACTAAAACTTTACTCTAATGCTCCTTTAGAATGGAGGTAACCCTGGGTTCTCAAAGGTTCTGCCAATGAAGCACAAACTCTGGTAGGTCTTAAAATGCAAGGAAGACTTTGAATATGGGTTGGTGGCAGATTATATGTCATTGTCTAACGACCAGTCTAGCTAAGTGTCAGAGTGGCTCTTTACCAGAGTGTTAGCCACCATGTGATGAATTTTGGGAAACTACAATAGCTCATAGAGACCATTTGGGAAGGCATGGGAGGAATTGGTGGAGAAAGGATTCACACTGATAAAATCATAGATCCTTTAAGTATTGAAGGATAATAAGTTGTTCCTACTGTTGCATGGTGATTTCCAACCACAATTAAAATCAAAATATTTGATTTATGTGGATTTTGTGGTATCCGGGAAAAATAGCATATTGAAAGTTGCAGATGCACACAGTCAAATAAGTGACATCAGGGGATATGTGGAACAGTGTAAATTATGATCAGCCTCCCTCAGGCACATTTGTTAAAGAGACAAAGGTTGTCTTTGTAGCTCGCTCACCTCCTATTTATAATCAAACCCTAACCTCTTCCCCACCTTAATGCTTAGCAAGTATTCCATTCTCATGTAAGAATTTTTTCTTAGTTCAATATTTCCCCATGAAATATTATCCTGTAAAAGGGTATTTGAATTTTATTTGATGACATATGAAGACTGAAAAGCTTTCTAAACCTTAAGGAATGAACCTCTCAAGGTAGAAGATAATGGGAAAGATATTTTGAGGGCAGAGGGCTCTACCTGGTAGTTCTCAAATCACATCAACTTCCTTGTATAGTGCCTCCATTTCTAAGATATCTACTTAAACAAACAAAAGTCAGATTCTCCTTATAGGATCTTTTCTCCCTTGAAAGTTCCACAGGCATATCCTTGTATTGTTTGTGGATTTTTTATGAAGAATGAACACATTTAACATAGTCATCCTACTTTTCCAGAGGTTAGACTGTTCCACTTAGGTTCCAACCTAACCTTCTAATGTAATACTATTTCTCCAAACCTTATTGATTTTCTAGAATTAGGTGGAACATTCTTTTTGTTATTTATCAAATATGAGAATTTATAGTTATTTGTTTTTTAATTTAGGGTTTTACAGAAAAGTTCCTTAGGCTAATCATTCTGTGGAACATTAAGTATAGTAGGAAAAGTATTTCAGCAAATAATTCAGATAAATTAAATATGGTTTCTTTATCTTTCCCATGGAAAACAGTCACACATGCTTTGTTGAGGGTCAAAACTGTGTCTTAACACCTCAGTACCCCAGAGAGGTCCAATCCAGGACAAATCTGTACATTCTAGACTATTTGGGGGAAACCCAATTAGTTTATTACAGCTTATGGTTGCTATGTGGACTCATCATTCTATGGAATGTCTTAAATTGTCCAAGAGGCTATTTTGTGATAGGAGCATATTTTCCATAATTGTTCCAGATCAGCCTAAGATAGCTTCCACACAGCTCTTTTATTGTTAAGCTCAGATCTTGGGTGTTTTCTCTCTAAATTGTGCATCCAATTTGTGTGTAACTGGAGGTTGATCAGAGAAAACCCTGATCAATTGAGTGTTCCCCATCTACTTGACAAGGTTACTGGGTGTGAACATTTAGCAGAAAGGGGCCCCTTCAGTGGAGATGGACATACATTATGGCCTCTTGCTGGGGAATGTGTACTTTGCTGAGATGACTGAGAAATTCCTGTTTGATCCTTATGACTATGGGGGTTGCATCAAAGATAATCAACAGCTTCAAGTCAGGAGGATCTGCCCACCCTGTGGTCTATAAGGAGAGCAAAGGGAAATGGTTCCACCCACCTCTTTGGGGCTCTTCTTCTGGGTACTTTTCCTCTCTCTTTTAAACTTCTGGGAAAGAGAGAAGGTATTTCTTTTCCCCTACACAGTGACATTGGTGGCTTTCTTGAGAAGCATACGCCAATGGCAATGGCTTATACTTGTTTAGGCAAGCCTGAACCAGGACATGGGGTCCCTCTTGCTTTTTTCAGTCTATTTCCTTCCCTGAACATAGGGCAGCAACCAGCAATCCTGAGACGCAGATATTTTGAGGCTTTTTTGGTAGTTCTGTGGATAAAGGACTCTAGAATTCCAATTTCAGGCATAAGCCAGAGTGAGAATGGCTTCTCAAAGGAGCCACAAAGGACCACAAAGATCATTCTCAAGCTTAAGGATTAAAGAAATTCATGCTCTGGCTGGCCAGAAGAGTTAGGTTTTGTGAATTGCTCAGATATTGTGGGGAGGTGAATGTGAAATATTTGTCCAGCCATCCCACAAAGGGTCTTTCTTTGAGTGGTAGTATGAGTGTAATAGACCCAAAAGAATTGGGGAAAACCTTTTTGCCTCACTCTTCTTAAAGACCACAAAATGGGTGACTCCTCCTGTCTTTTATTAGCCAATCATCTTTGGCACAACTTCTCAAGTCACAGGGATCAATCAAGAATAACAGTGCCATCTCAGAAAAGTATATGTCCCTCAACAAGAGGCCAGAGCGATACCCAGCTCCATCAGAGGTATTCCTTTCTGACATATTCATACCCTATAATTTCATCAAGTGAATTCAGTTCAGCCCCTTTCTATACACTTCCCCAGGTAAATATTTGCTGCCCTAGTAAATCAAACTAAGGTGCTTTCAGCCTGCTTTTTCATATTCCCAATTCTGAATAACACTCTGGGGAGTCTGGGAGGCTCAGACATTGTTTTTTCAATGCCTTCTACTAAAGAGTCTCAACAGGTTTCATATGGCATGGTTGTTAAATGCCTCCTAAGTGCTGTGCAAAAATTTCTAGTAATGTCTATTCAGCACAATCCTTAGTCCCCAAATTAAGTCTTTGGTGAGAGCCCAGACCAATCATACCTGGCAGGCCTGGAGATTATGCTCATTCCCAAATATACAGTTATACAAACCACATTTTTAAAAGCTCTCATAGGTTACCACCCATCTTACTGCTTAAAGGGCCTGTTCCAACCCAGAACAACTGGGAATGAATAAAATTAAAATGAACAGTTAACCACAGCAAAAGCAAAAAACAAAAAGGAAAAATATAAACAAGCTGCCTCCTCAGTGCTGAAAAATCTAGTCCTAAATCAGTTCCTAGAACATGTTCGGTTCTTCCAGTAAGGATTAGGAGCTTGGGGTTAACTATAAGTCACCCTTGTCCTAAGGTGATAAACCAAACTGTTCTGGGTAAAAATTCCTCCCATGGGGTTCTTTAGCATAGAGGGTAACTAATAAATGTCTGCAATGGATCCCTCTAATAACTAGGACAATCCAGAAGAAGGTCCTGATGAAAATTTCTCCAGTGACATTTTACAAATGCATAGGACACCCAAAATTTTCTCCCAAGGATAAAGCATAGAGCATTCCAAATGGAGGTACAAACTTACTCCATCCTACTAAAAGAGCCAATCCAAAAAGAAATCAAATGCAGAAAAGTCCTAAATATGTACGTAACTCTACAGAGGGATTAAGCACTTGGGAGTTAATTGGAACTAAGCCTCCACATCTTGGACAAGTTTTTGAGGTGTGCCCTGATGCCCAAGAGGCCTCCCTAGGAGAAGGGCCTGTAGGCTTATCTAGACCCAGATTCATAATGAGAGGGCCTGACCCCAAAGGGCGGCTAAGGTTTCTCTCTCACTCTGGATCTGCCCCCCACCCTAGGATAAAACTCTAAAACAAACTTAGGAATGCCTCATGTTTAAGGTTTCCCAAAAATGTGGCAATATTTTCCCTTTTAGAAAGAGTAGCCTCTGTGTGTGTGGGGGGGGTATAGAACAGACTTTATTTCCTCTGCCCCAGCAAATGCTTAAGACACAAAAGACTCACAGCATACAACATCAAGTGCAGAAAATATAGAGCATCTCAAGCAGCAAACTGCACTCCCCCCAAAAGATAAAGCCCTTTGTTGACTGGTTGGACAGGTATTTCCCATTCACCTCAGACCTGAACTGTTTGAACAATTCAGAAGGTCCAGACTTCCTGGACAAGCAGAGCATTGCTTGTTTAGTCCTTCAGCCATAGGATGATCTGAGTGGTGGCCTTCTTTTCTTCTGGGAAGCTATTCTCTCTCCAGTTAGCTGATGCCTGAATCTGGAACTCTGGAGCTCTCAACCCATGAGGTTACCACTAAGACTAGAAGAATCTTCTTCTCAGGATTGCTGGTTGCAGGCCTTTGCTCAGGGAAGGAAACAGACAGAAAGCATCAAGGGACCCCAGGTCCTGTCTCAGGCCACCGTGGCAAGCTCTAGCTGATAACCAGTATCATATGCTTTTCTTTTTTTTTTTAAATTCAGTTTTATTTTCAGCACCAAATCTCTCCCTCCCACTTTCTCTTTCCCTCCCCACCCTGAGAAAATAAGAAAAACAATCCCCTTCTCTAACCTTGTTGGAAGTCTAAGGGAGAAAAAGTACTCAAAGAGGTCTAAAAAAGACGATCCCCAAAGAGGTGGGTGGAGCCATTTTCCCTTGTTTTCCTTAGAGACCACAGAGAGGGGTAGCCCTTCCTGATTCACAGGTTTCAGTCATATTTGATACACCACCACCCACCACAGGGACCAATCAGGAATGTCTGTGTTATCTCAGCAAAGTGCACATCCTTCAGCAAGAGACCAGAGAGCAGGTCCAACTTTACTGGAAGGGCTCAGTTGATCAGAATTTCCCCTGTTCAGTCCCCTGCTACATGTGGAACAAGAGATGTTGTCGGTGGAAATCTTTTTAGTTTTCTCCAAAAAAATTCCAACTGGTTTTAAACATTGAAATAGGTGTCTTTTATTATATGATATTTTGTATGTGATAAGTTCAATCTTGCACATTTTTTTGAATGATAGATAAATTAAGAGAAATGGGGTTGTATGGAATTAAGGTACAATAAATTAGTGGTGAGATGCATGTGTTTATAACACCTTGGACCAATAATGTTCCACAGAATTAAACTTCTGCACATTTCAGAAGAGGAGATGGGGGCAGCTAGGTGGCACAGTGGATACAGCACCAGCCCTAGAGTCAGGAGGACCAGAGTTCAAATGTGACCTCAGACACTTACTAGCTGTGTGACCCTAGGCAAGTCAACTGCCTCAAAAAAAAAAGAGGAGACAATTAAAGTCTTCAAAAGTGTCTGTCATTTCTATGATAAGTCTAAATAGAAGTGAGAGAGAAGGAGAATCCTTTTTACCTTCCATGATTTGAAAACCCTGAAAGGACAATTATCTTTTTTTTTTTAAAGTGACCTTGAAACAAGTTGTAGTTTTACTTCAAAGAGTCAGAGGTCACTGATGTAAGTTGTAGTTTGTTTGCACTGCACTTTGAAAGGCAGTTCCAAGTGACTGATTGCATTCGTACCAGCAGCAAGGCTATTTCCAAAAGCTTTTAATAAATTAATGTTGAAATTAAGAAAATATAAGAAATTTGGAAACTTTTAGATCTTTTAGTTCGTCATTTTAGAGTGAGAAGTGGGTATGGCATGCTTTTTGGAACTTTTCTTCCCCTTTCCCTTCTCCCTTGAGAAAGAATAATAATTTGTTCTATTCCTGGCTCTAATGTTGTCTTATTTGACTCACCTAATCATGTTCCCCTTCTATAAAATGCAAATTAAAACCTGATATTTGGCCCTAGAGATATGGGCATGTATGGAGGTGCATTAACTCTCTCAGGCTACTAAATGTTTGTGGAAGTGCCATGGGCCCTAGGACCTGAAAATCTTCATGTGCTTCCTTAGGCACCTAACTGTGGAATGACAGAGGAGAGGAAGTCTAGAACCCATAATAATCTTAAATTATATTTGATAAGGATAAAGACAACATTTTGTTCATCACTTTTAATTGTCTTTTTCAGTTTAATTCAACGCACATTTATTAAGTACCTGCTATGCACACAGCACTGTATTAGGAGATTGGGAGATAAGGATGAAAAATTATATAGTCTCTGCCCTCAAGGAGCATACAATCTCTGTGCAATAACCCACAGGTGCAAAGTAATTTTAAAAATTTATCTTTGGCTGTCTTCAACTGGCCAAAGCATCAATATTCTCTCAATTAAGGGCCTGTTTATATTTACTTTTTAGAATACAGGAATTGCACAAACTAAAAGGAAGAAGAACCTGCCAGATGTAGAGTAGAAAATGCAGCAGCTGAGATCTCAGGGAATTCCAGTATGGTTAAAAAAAATCCTTTTCTATAAACATTGCACACACACAAATGCTGACTAGAGAATTCTACAGATATATTATAGTCCCTGTATCGTTATATGTATATTCACCTAAATTTGTTTGAAAATTTACTGATCAATAAATTATTCATATTTTCCTAATTTGAACATTAATTTATTAAAAACTGCTTGACAGGTACATTGTAATAAAAAAAACTGCAGCTTACATTTAAGTTAAAGGATTTGATTTGATCCTCTGTCTTCTCAACTTTGTCTTATTGGTAGTCATACTTAGCTTTGGTTCAGGGCTTTAGTAATGAGGAAGAAAAAGTTCCTGAATTCCTGATAAGGTAAGATCATCATTTCTGGAAGTATCTAATACTGCTGAGCGAAACAATAGAAATGACAAGCTTGGAACACAGTTTTTGCTTCTGCACATGAAGATACTAGAGCAGCCCTTAAACACTATAGATTTTAAGTGATAGAAATATGGGAAAACACAAAGGAACACAGTTGGGGGGGGGTCTTCTGGCCCCACCAGCATGCTACTCATTTAGTAGAGTATAACTAATTTAACAATAATGGATCCAGGGTTTCAACAGCAGATAATTTCCATTCTTACTCCTGGTCCTTAATAGCATGGTTTTTAATTTGAGGGAGGAAAAGCCCATTATGAGGGTAAGAATTTGAAGAGGAATATTTTTTCTCATGGTAGTGCCTTTATGTCCATAAATAACCCTAAAAAGGAGGAGTTTGACAATCTTAATACCAAAATCTATTCCCTTTTTATTTTATGTACAGTAGAAATGTAATGTGAGCTGTGAAAATAGCAAGCCATCTGAATAATACCAGCCAACTCTTTCTATTTTCTTAGCAAAATAGTCCCTGTTTTCCACTTTCTCCTTCAAAAGAACTCTCTTGATGTGATATTTTGAAATGGAATTATAGTGTCACCTTCTGTTTTCCTGCTTTTTTACTTACTGTGATTACTCAATAGGACACAATTCCTGTTATCCAATACACATAGTATTAATGATCATACAATCTTAAGAGTCAAATTCTATTTTAGGTTGATCGGGCTTATGTGTAAGTACTTAGTGAATATCTGACCCGTTCTAAAAAAATCCAAAACAACAACAAACATGCGTTAAAATATATTCTGGTGTTCAATAATAAAAGTGAATAAAATATCTGAAATGATATGGTACAAAATCTTAATGAAATTCCATTATCATCTTAAACACCTCCCAGTACAGTTCAAAATTGTGAATGATTTACCCTTTGTCTATACATAATTTTCACATTATGCAAAATGCCATCACTACTCCATACAGTAACTCATAAAATATTATTAAAGTCCAGAAGATCACCAAAAAAGCAAGACTGTGTCATTTTTCCAAAGCATAATAAAATCATCTCGATATTTTTTTCAGAATCGAATCTGATTTTTTAGGCAGATAATTGAGATTCAGAATGATTCTGTCAGTATATAAAAATGTAAAGATGGGGAGAACTAGTAAGAATCAAGTGCTGATTGCACTAGATCATTGAGACACTTTGAAAGCGTAGTTTGTATGAAAGTACTTGTTTGTATTTCTCCTCATCCTGTTTTGTCACTAACTGATAGTTAAGGGGGATGGGTACCATATGTTTAATGAGTGGCAGCGAATTTGCCTTTTCAGAGACTTGGAAGGCCTAGTTTTAGACCCACTTGTTTACTGTGTACCCTTCTATGGCTGACACTTAAGTATCTTCTCTATTCTGTAGATCAACCTATATAAAACTGATGTGTAACAAATAGCAATTAGTCTCTTGAATTTATTCATTAAGCAGTTCATAAGTAATGTATATGCTTATAAAAAGGAATTGTCATGTATTTCCTTACCTTCTTGAAAAATGTAAATGAAGGAATTTTACATTCACAAAATAGTCTAAAAAATCACAGAGGAAGTAGTTGAATTCAATGCTGTTTTATGATCTCTTCAACTAAAAGTTTTTGTTAGGATTAATAATAACTTAAATCATGTAAATGGTATGCCTTTCAAAATAGGCATATTCTTACCCTTAACTGCCAGATATACATTCTATCCTTGGAAAATTAAGGTTACTCAAAAGAAATCCAAAGTAGTATGAGTCTGCCAGTCTGCCTACATCTTTATTTACCATGTGCAAAATGATAGGATCAGGTATCTTTACTGGTTATAATACCTTCACTTCTCAATTATGTGTGTGATAATTACAGATATGAGGATTCTTTTTTGTTTAAAAAAATGTTATGTTGCATTTTTAAATCCTAGGTACAAAGATCCTTGACAGTTTTAAAAGATGACTGGTTAGAGGGACTGCCAAGGAATTAAGACTTGCATAAGTTATTGCCTGATACAATCTTTTACTGATTTTTTTCCCTTTTAGTTCAAGATCTCCTAAGTCTAAGAAAAGCTTGAGAACCCTGTATGGACATAATTTCATTCCCTTATTGTATACATAGGATCTTGTCCTGAAATTGCTGTTGATCTAAAAACCATAATGTAAATGATGTGTCATCATACAGACTCTTTGCCAATGAATGATAAAATGTGACATATAGTAAAGTACTTGATAGGATTGAATGTAATTTGATTGAAAGGGACTTTTAAAAAGGTAATGGTAAGGTGAACTTATTTGGGTTGACTCTTAATATGTCAATTTACAATTGTAAACACAATAATTGTATTTAAAACTAATAGTTTCCCAAAGAAACTATTATAGGCTTAGCCCTAGACACTTCATTTTGACTTAACCAAGTGGTTGAGGTAATTAGCTGCTTGTATCCACAATGAAAAAATGTCCACTTCAGAAAAAATTTAAAATGTCGCACAAGTGTAATGTGGTACTTACATAGATTAAATCATCTTGGGTTGCTAAAAGAGGATATAGTCATGGACACTATCAATTTATGTCTGCTTCATTCTCTTAGGCCTTGCCCCAACAATGTACCCAGGGTTGGAGCTTCAGGAAGTGCAAAACAATACACCAGGTTCTACAGCTTTAAAAAAAGGAAGAAAGAAAGTTATTGCATTAGAAAACCCACTGTAAACATTTTCTACGTGTCCCATACATTTCCCAATGACAGTTTTTAAAAGGAGCTCTGACAGTTTATGATTCTATTTTGTAATCCACTAGAAGCATAGTCAACATGGATTTATAGAAAGAAACATACCAGACTGAGTTAATTTACTTTTATAATATAGAGATAGTGGAGAAGAGAACTAATACATGTAGTGTGTAAGGACTTCAAATAATCGAGAATTATTACCATCTACTCTAGGCCTGGAGCAGAGAGGTGACACAATGGCTAGAGTGCCAGGCCTAGAGTCAGGAAGACCTGAGTTCAGATCCTCCCTCAGATACTAGCTGAGTGACCCTGCGCAAGTCGCTTAGCCCTATTTGCCTCACTTTCTTCGTCTGCAGAATGAGCCGGAGAAGGAAATGGCGAACCACTCCAGTATCTTTGCCCGGAAAGCCCCAAATGGGATCATGAAGAGCTGGATATGACTTAAACGACTGAACAACAATCTAGGCCTAGCTCTGTCCTCAATGTTATGGCATGTAAACTCACAAGAAAGCTAACTTCCTGTGTGGTGTCCGTGAGCTAAGATGATGTGGTCTCTGCTATTCTTAAATGTTTATTCAAATGACTCATAGGATGAGTATTAGTTATCCATTAGGGGAACCAAGCGGTAGAACAGGTTTAGTAGTCACTGGTATACACGAATCACTATAATATAAAATGATACATGATAAATGGGAGAAATGCAAACAAAATGCTACATGAGGTCCATGGAGGGAAAGACGATCACTTATAGGTTATTGGGGGAGGGGGAAGGAGAGGAATCAGGAATGGATTCCTGGAACTGGTAGGACTTGAACCGTGATTTAAAAGGATAGTACAGGGAGGGAAGAAAGCATTCTTAGACATAAGGAATAAAAACGGAGACCAGATGGTAGGGTGGCGTCAGATTGTGGAGGATCTTTAATGCCAGACATCAGCAGGTGATCAATACTTGGAATCCCCTGAAGAACTGATAGCAGAGCATTGACAACTGTTAAGAATCTGACAACAGGAAACAAGATAGACTGAAATAGAGAATGAACAGAAGTGGGAAGACCTGTTTTATTAGTCCGAGGAACAAGCGCCTGCACTAGTAGTACAGATAGTAACACAGGAGTGAATAGATACAAGAGGCATTATGGAGATGCTAACACATTCCACAGGACTTGGCAATTGAACAGTTAGGCATAAAGAAGAGCCAAGGCCTCAAACATGAGAGATTGTGTGAATGCTAAAGAATGACAGAAATGATAAAGTCAGAAGTACAAGGTTAGAGGGAAAGATGGTAAGCTTGGTTTGGGACATTTATTTGAGGTATAGGTGGAACATACCTGTGATCAGGTAGAAATGTGAATCAGGAGCTCCCAAGACAGGTCAAATTTGGAGATCCAGATTCAGAAGTTATTCACGTGGAGGACATGGGAGTGAATGAGACTGTCGGGGGAAAAAGAGAAAAGAGAACAGATTATAGGACCCTCGGTGAACACGTGCCTTAACTAGTTTTTTAAAGAGGAAGAGACAGGGAAAGATGTTTAGAGAGGTGGTAGAACTAGAAGAATGTGATGCCTCTGAAACCAAGGGAGGAAAGAATAGGAGGAAGAAATCAACACTATTAAATGCAACAAAAGGATCAAGGAAAGTTGAGGCCCATAAAAAAACCATTGAATTTAATAAGAGGTCATGGAAGAAGCAAAAAATCAATTTACTCATTTAACTGTGACAACATAAATTGAGAACCAACAAAACTTGTGGTTGGATACAAGTCATTGTTAGTACCATGTTACTGAATTTAAAGGACTCAGTAATAACTGACATTTATATGGTGCTTTAAGGCTTTAAAAGTGCCTCAACATTACCTTACCTAGAAAAAAGAAGCATTGATTACAAAGAGCTATCCTAGCTTCATCAAGAATAGATCATGCCAGACTAACCCCATTTCCTTTTTTGTCGGTTAACATGCATTTGTTAAGCACCTGTTCTGCACTAGGCACTGTGCTAAATGCTGGGGATACAAAGAAAGGCAAAAGACAATGCTTGCTCTCAAGGAGCTCACGGTCTAATGGGAGAGACAACATGTAAACAATTATGTACATACAAAATATATATAAGTATAAATCGGGGGGGGGCAATCTCAGAGAGAAGGTATTAGAAGTGGGTGGGAGTGGGGAAGGACTACCAAGAAAGGCTTCTCAGAGAGTGTAGGATCCAAGATGAATTTTGAAGAGTCAGGGAAGCCAGAAGGCAGAGGTGAGGAGGGAGAGCATTCCAGGCATGAGTGACAGTCAAAGAAAAGACAAGGAGGAGGGAGATAGAGGGTTATATACAAGTAACAGCAAGAAGTTGCTTCTTTGTAGGGGCCAGAATTGTTTGAGTGTTTTGGGGAATTATCGGTTGCATCAAAAAGTAGGAATAATTTTTTTTTAGGTTGGTCAAAATTTAGCTGTTAAAAAATATTACTGGTGACTCTTGAGAGAGCAGTATATTAGCAAATTATGTATTGCAGATTGCAGACAAGGAGTGGGCAATGAGGAAGTGGAAGCATGTATATAAACAGTGATTTTGAATGACATTTTAAAATTAGAGTAGCATATAAACAAGGGCAAGGGCTGCTTTCCTTTTTTTTGTCTTTATTCTCTCAAAGCCTAGCACAGTAGCTTGCACATAGTAAAGACTTAATAGATTTTTGTTGAATTAATATCTAATGGATGGGGTTGCTCATTAAGTTTACAGATGAAACCATAAGCAGATGGAAATAAGAAATTTAATTCCACCTCAAATAAATTTCTTAAATGGTTTCTCAAAAGTGGGAAAGGAAAAACCAGTGGATTAGGGAATGATAAGTAAATGATTCAAAAGAGGTATTAAAAAGGGATATAGTGTAAAAATGAAAAAATACTTCAGGTTACTGGACATAGCTTTTCATATTCTGGACCTCTCCCTTTCTTCACTTACTAGACCATTTTGTATCAGAAAGTAGGCCATAATATGGAACACTAAATTAATATAAATGGGGAAGTATTTCTATACACATATGAATACAGATATTATTTAGAGAAAAAGTGTGTAGCTGTCATAATGCCCTCTTAAATTCAGTTTTCCAAACATACCATTAAATTAGATGGAATTAGGTGGCTTTGCTTCCAGGTTTCCCCCTCCTTGGCGTTTGTTAAGCAGAAGTTGGACGCTGGTAGTTGGATACATTGTGCAAGATGCGTAAGTTTTGAGAGTCCGCCCTAAATGGGTGCCTTTCTTTGTATCCCCAGCATTTAGCACAGTGGTGCCTAGTACAGAATAGGTGCTTAACAAATGCTTGTTAACTGACAAAAAAGGAAATGAGGTTAGCCTGGCATGATCTATTGTCTCACATGGACTCACATGTCTCACATGGACTATTTGTGCCTAATCTGTGGTAGAGCATTCTGAGCTTGTATTGGTCTGATCAGCCGCAGTCGGATATGCTGAAACTCAACTTTAACATAGTAATGTCATTCTGGTCCTCTTTGAGAATGAAGGACAACTAGATACATTATGGTTGGGATTCCATGTATGGGTTGGACTGGATAGCTCCCGAGGTCCCTTCTTGGTCCCTTCTATCTCTCAAATCCATGATTCTCTGAATAAAATAATTTCCTGGCTTTGGATTATCTTCATTTATGATTTTGAGATGTGTAACCCTATAGGATTTAATGAAGTTTCTGTTAAGAGAATCACAAAATCTTGGAGGAGACCTCAGAGGCCATTCAGTCCTACCAGATGAAGAATCAAGTTGGATCTGGTAAAACATGCCAGTGAGTCATCTAGCTCAAGGACCTCTAATGAAGGAAGGAAACTCACAAAATGATCATTAAAACAAGAATTTATCAGCTGTTTTGGCAAAGAGAGAACTCCAGAAGATATCCAGATATATAGTATACTATAAATCTGTGATCCATTTCACAAGATCTTCAACTATTTCCTCTTCCTCTCCAAGTGGTCTGCAGTATAACACCAAGACAATATAATTTTTGTTTCTGCTGATGATCTACATATGTTTTCTACCATGTTCCCTCAGGTTTCTATTTTTCCTCATGTTTAAACATCTTCCAGCATGAACCCTTCCATGGCCTTATTTCAGCCTTAGTTTCTATCTCATCAAGTCTCATGAGTACTACAAGGTCAAATTTGCCTTTTTGTGTTAGTTCACACCATTATTCATATTGTGCACATAGGTACGTAGCCATCTGAGTACTATTATTGATGAGAGTTACCAGGGAAAGATTCCTGAAGGAAGCAGTATTTGAGTTGGGCTTTAAAGGAAGGGTCAGAATTCCACCGGCAAAAGATGGACAAAGAATATTACAGGCTCAGCAAACGATTTAAGAAAAGGCGAAGGGGTGGGGAAGTACAAGGTATATTTGAGTAGCTGAGTATTATAATCCAGTTTGGTTTTAGTTTATAGGATGTGGAAGGAAATACCATGAGGTAAAGCTGGAAAGTTAGTAGGGATAACAGATTAAAGAAGGCCTTGAATGCCAGATAAAGGAACTTTAAATTTTATTTGGCAGGCAGTATAAAACCACTACAATTTTTTGAGTGAGGAGTGATGTGACCAGTTGTATGCATGAGAGAGATTATCTTAGTAGCTATGTAGAGCAGAGATTGGAGGGTGGAGCCAATGGAAGTAGGAAGACTTGTTATAAACCTGTAATAGTCCAGTACGGTAGTAATGAAGACCTCTGCTAGGGTGGGAGAAATGGAAATAGGGAAGTATGTAAGAGATTGTGGTGATAGAATTGATAAAACCTGATCGATAGATATGAAATATGAGGGAAAATGAAGAGACAAAGATAACACCATGCTTTCAAGCTTCAGCAACTAGATAATACCCTGATAGAAACAATGGGTCTTGAAGGGAGTTACTTCAACAGACTGACATGACAGGTTCATAAGATCTCGATCTAGATCTGGTAGGGACCTCAGAGACCATCTATGCAAACACATCCATGGGCAACGGTATGAGTAAAGGCACGGAAAGGGGATAAAACAAGATGAGATTAGGCGACAGAAAACATTCGGATAACTGCTATTATAGTCAAGGTAAAAAATTACAAAGGCCAAAACTAGTGTGGTAGCAGCGAGTATGGAGGAGAGGAGAAGATTCAAAGATTTCTGAAGCAAAAATTATCAGGACTTGAATGAATGCGGCATTCACTAAGTACTTACTATGTGCAAAGCCCTGTAGATACAAATAGAAAAGACAGTCCATGTTCTCAAAGAACTCGCATTCTAATTGGGGAGACAAAACGTATGAAAGGTTTCAACTGCAAATTAAATGGAAACACCCCATTATTCTTAGGGTGCAGTGGCAAAGCAGGTGTTATTGCCTGTTCTTTAAAGTTACCAGAGAGAAAGGCACCAACATCTGGGTTTTCAAAGCCAGGGGGCTCCTAACAGTGGCTACCCACAGTCTTGTCCGGTCAAATCACACAAAACTCTTCCAGTGAGTGACAGCCCCAGAATAGAAAGCTAACCTCTGAGTTTATATACACTTCTTCAGGGTCAAAGGGCGTCACAACCATGCGACTCAAACCCACGCGACTTAGGCCTTCCCTTGATGGAAGCGGGTCATCAAAGACTCCCCGATTCAATCAAAAATTCCTTAGCGCTGAGAAGCGCTCCAAAACAAAGACAACAGGGGCCGCTAGGTGGCGCAGCGAGTAGAGCACCAGCCCCGGAGTCAGGAGGACCTGAGTTCAAATTCAGCCTCAGACGCTTGACACACTAGCTACGTGACCTTGAGCAAGTCGCTTAACCCCAATTGCCCTGCCTTCCTCCCTCAAAAAAAAAAAAAGACAACAAAAAGTCCACTTTGCTTGCCATTACATTTGAAAAGCAAAACTCAAAGGCACTTGATTACCTCAGCGTTCCAAAAGAGGAAACAGTAAAAAGTCCAACCCTAATTATCATAACAAAGCTATGTAAAGATGTAACCTATTTCCTCCTCTCTCCCACATCCATCTCCTGCTTCAGCTGTCATGTGACCCAGCCCGGAGAGCCGAACTGCTCATAAATTCCTGATATAATTGGGAGAGGTCATTGGAAATTCTGGGCTCGTCTTCGGGTCTGCCATTTATTAGCGGTGTGACTTTGGGAAAATCGCTTCACCCTCTGGGCCTCAGTGTCTTCATCTGTAGAATAGGATGATCCCTTCCCTGTCTTCTTCCCAGGGTTGTTGTGAGGGTCGGATGAAACGGTGCGAGTGCTTTACACGCCGACACACAGATCATCGATGATGAGGAGTACGTTCCTGCCCCTCTTCTAGTCTGGAGGAAGTTAACCGCTGCCTGCTCCCTGTGAGGGGACCTGGTGGTTCACAACCGTCTCCTTGTGTCTAGTACTTTGGACGCAAAGAAACATGGAGTGCCCGCCTGTGAACGTGTGTGTAGTGGAGGAAGGAGGAGAGAGGACGGACCCCTCCCCCCGTATTCGTGATGATGACCCCCCCCCCCCCCCCCCAGTAACCACAAGGCCGCCCTTCTCTGATTGGTCGTCTTGACCGCGTGTGCTTAGGACACGGTCAGAATATGTTGTCAGGCTGCATTTCTCCGCTGAGAGGTGTAGGCGTTTCCTGCTGCTTGGGTGAGGCTGGAGCTTGCTTAGTTTCGTGTTTGAAATCCCTGTAAGTATTGAGAAAAGTGGACGCTGAGTCACAGCCTCGCTCAGGATGGTGCAGAGGATTTCTCTCATGCTTAGTATCCCCGAAGAGTAAATGTTTCCCAAGGAAGATATCTGCTTATTCTACTTTGCCCAGTCGAAGTCCTTTTATACTGAATTATCCAGGGGCCACATCAACCCTATGGGTAGTGTGAATGGGTGCCTCCCTTTTAATGAACCCTTTACCATCTGTTTTGCTCTTTAGTTACATATATACAAAGAACCACAATAGTGTCATAAAATTGAATAGAAGTAAGTATAGAGCAAGCCGTGTTTTCTCTTTCAGGAAAGATCTCAAAGTAGAGGAAGCGTCTGTAGGGTAGTATCAGTTCTACACAATAACAAAATATTTTCCTACGTTTGAATGCTTCATTTCCCCTCCCATATCCAACCCCTTTTTGTTCCGAGTTTTAACATTAGCAGTGACTATAATTCAATAGGAGGTAAATTTATCCTTGGGTTGACAATCTAGTTTCCACTTTTACATTCTCCAGGAGGAGACCCGGGAAACACAAAAAAGAAGAGAAGAAGAAAAAGAAGAAGAATATGCAATTCTAATTTTTTTCACCCTATTTTTTTTTTGTTATTCTTTGCTTCAGGGTTATTGCCATAAAGATTTGGAGACAGTGTGGTTCAGTGGCAAAAAGCATTGGCTTTGGAGATGAAGGACCTGGGCTTAAGTCTTGCCTCTAATTCTTACTACCTGTGTGATCTTGGACAACTCACTTGACCTCCCTTGGTCTCAGTTTCCCCATCTGTAAAAGGAGGACCTTGTACTAGATGGCCTCTAAAGTTGCTTCTAGTTCTACATCTCTGACTCTATGATGTCAGGACAAATTAAAATTATTTAAACATTTGTAGCACCAAGGTGAAAACCTTTCTCTTGTGTTCATGGTTCAACAACGCTTCCTAAACACCCAACCCCTCTGGAGAATCTCAGAATCAGAAGAAATCATTTAGTCCAATCTATAACTAACCAGGACACTCTCTATGGATATCCTTAAAGAATCTAAAAACCCTTTCTACAGAAAGGAAATGAACTTTATCTGGCATGTCCTGTCTTTGATGACATGTTGGTTCTTTTAAAAAGCTCATAAACAGTCCTTTTAATAACGTGTTCTTGAATTTTGCCAAGAATCAAAGTTAGTTCCACTGATCTCTAGCCTGAAGTCTCTACCCTGTTCTCTCTTTTTTTTTTTTTTTTTGAAAATCAAGCCATTTGCTTGTGTATTGATTCATACCACCACACCCTCCACAATTTTCCAAAGGTAGCTAGCAGTGGCATATAATTCTTGAACTCATTGAGATGTCATCATCTAGATGTCCTCTTACCATTCACTTATGGATAAATGTTTGCAGATCTGAGTTTCCATATCAGCTTGGCTACAAGGTGACTAATTAGTCCCCAAAGCTCTCCACTACAGTCCTCTTAAGCCAGGCCACCTTAAATTCAGCGAGACTGTGAGAACACTATCCTCACCTCTATGCTGATTCTCTACTTCCCACATGCACACACCCCACCCGGTAAAAGAGGAAGGCAAATCACAAAACAGGCATCTGAAAGGTAACTTTTAAAAAATTGATCTGGATACATCACCTTCACTTTTTAGTATATCTTCCCTGTTCCTTCACCAAAAGAGCCTTCCTTAGAAAAAGGATTTAAAAAGAAAAAAATTAAGCATAATTAATCAGAATGTCAAGCAATTTGACATGCCATACAGTGCTCTATATCCAGTTTCCTGCAAAAACTGCCTTTTAAAGAAGGGTCCTTCTTTTAAGGTGATAGTTACTAGATAAAATACTATATTCTCTGGATGGGTCTGGTAACATTTGAGCTGCATTTTATTTTAGACCTGTTAGGGGCGATCTCATCCTGATGATGGGATGCAGGGAGAGTCAACAGACACCTGAAACCTAAAGTATTTGTATGACAACAGGCAGCTCTAAGGTAGCAAACTTTCTTCCTTTGGAAATGTTCTGCCAAGTGCTTTTGGAAACAAGCAGTTTTAAAATTGCTCTCTGTAAAATACTGATCCATGATAAGTGGCCAAGAGGGGAGGAAAAAAAAAACCCTCTGGGTTCTTTTAAAAGAAGTTTTTAAAGTGAAAGCAACTTATTTTTTGAAGTTATCTATGATAGGTAGTCTGTGGAAGTGGTAGAAGAGTCATATTTTCACAATATTTCTGTGGTGAAGCAATTTGCTTCAGCTTCTGAGAAGAATTGATGAGGTGCTGGTTATGAGCACAAAATCTTAGAACTGATTTTAGAGGTTACTGAATCCAACCCTCATGTGAGCAGGACCCCTATGTAACATCCTTGACAAATTCAGCCTCTTGTTGAAGACTTCCATTAATGGTGAACCCACTACATTCTAAGTTAATGTGTACCACTTTGGGATAGTTTTAATTGTTACGAAGTTTTTGTTTTTACATTGAGGCTAAATGTGCCTTTCAGCATCTTCCGCCTATCTTTTCCTAATTATGTCCTTTCAAGCCAAGCATAGGATCATAAGATCATAGAGCCTTAGAAGCTCTTTTATCCAATCTCTTCATTTTACACATTTGGAAACTGAGACCCAGAAGGTAAATGACTTGCCCAAAATCACATACTAGTAAGCAGTAGAGCCAATATTTGAACTCAGGTCCTTTGGCTCCCAAACCCAGCATTCTTTCCACTGTACCATACTGCCTTCAAGCAAATTAAGTCTAATTCCTCATCTGCCTAATAGCCCTTCAAATACATGAACAGCTATCTTGTTCTCTACTCAACCCAATCACATATCCCATGGTATTCTGTCTCTTCATCATCATTCCAATATACTCGAAGTGGGTAATATCCTTCCTCTAATGTGGCATGTAGAACTGAGTGCCACCAAACGGTCTAGGCTGGGCTGACCATATCATACAGGCTGCCACTGGAAGTACCCTGTTCCATTCTTGAACACCAAAACCTCTTTGTAGAAAGAATATTGGATCTGTAGTTATCCACCAGAAAAGTGGATTTTGTCCTTGGAATTTCCTGGGCTTTGATGGGCCAACTTTGACCTTACCTCATTCAGTTGTAGGCCTCTACTGCACTCCCCAGATATCTCCAGCTATGCATTTTCCATTTGGGTCCTCACTTTCAACCCCTCCTCACTAGAAAACTTGACTCAGCCAAGGATAGATCTCAAAGGAAGGCCTGAAACAGTCTATAACTATCTGTGTCCTCAATGAACCTCTTTCCAATTACAATTACTCTTCCTGGACACATTCCTTAATGGTTAGTATATTCACATGCTCATAGTTTCCCCATTCCAATGACTCAGAACCCCTAAATGATGATGTATAAACACCATCTCCAACTGCCTACTCCCTTCCTCCTACTCGCCTTAACGCTACCCCACAATGTTCCCCTCTAGATTTACTTTCCTTTTCCATCCTGCTCTCTGAAATGCCTGCTCCATAATAAGAAATTAGTTTTCATTTTAAACATGTTCTTATTCCTTCCATCTTCTGACACCTAGTGAAACCTATGACACTGCCTCCCTAGCCATCTTTTATAGTATTGAATGTACTTTCATTCATGTGCTCCAACTCAATGATCATGGGAGGGAGTGGAATGGGAATACTCTATGCTCCCCAATGCCATTTCCAGACTCTACCACCATCACTCAGCAATCTCTCCTCCTTTGAGGTCCACACTATCACTCAGTCTAGGTGCTAGTGGCCATTATCTGTCATTCCCTAGGATATCCTCTTTCCTTCATAAATGAGTTCAGTGCATGACAGTATTTATCTCCATGACTCCTGCCCTTATACTATACAACTTCTGTCTCCTGTATCTGTTCAATCGAGCCAAACTGACTTTCTGTCCTTAGTTCCTGACACTCCATCTCCTGTCTCCACACAGTGGCTGGAATGTACTTCCTCCTTACCTCCACCTCATAGAATCTCTCTCTTCCCTTAAGAGGTAGATCAGGTACTATAATCTACATAAAGCCCTTCCTGATCTGCACCAACTACAAACGTCTTCCTTCTGAAAATATCTTGTATTTGACTACTTGGGGTATATGTGTGTGTAAACATTGTTTTTATGTTTTCTACATTTTTATATGTACTTGTATCTTCCATTAGAATTTAAGTTCATTTTACATGTATCCCCAGTGCCTGGCACAATGCAGGAGATTAATAAGTATTTGTTGATTGATTGACCTCAGCATACATTTTTCTGTCTCTTTCGATCACCTAGTTTGAATGGTCTTAGTTTTTCAATCTACTCAATTCTCATGACCTACTTCTTTACTATACCTCAGATATATACAGAGAAGGTCATATACTTGATATTGCTATCACCCACAAGTGTTTCTATTTCCATATTCATAAGCTCCAGAATTCCTTTATCTGATCTAATCTCTTATTATTCCATCTTTTCCTATAACTTATGATCTTACTAATCTTATTCTTCATCCTCATTTGTGACCTCAATACTTTCACCCCTCAATTATTTCCCAGGCCATCACATCTGCACTTTCCTCCTTTCTCCAGAGCAACCTGTTGGTGGATCAGTTAAACTCTATGCTACTCTTTACACTTGAATCCTTTCTGCTTTTACCTGTCATCTTGCCAAACCCCAATTATCTCCCTTTTTTTGCTTCTATTTGTGAGCTATGAACAAAAGTACAGAAAAATTAAACTGTACTATCACAAATTTATGTTAGATAATCTCAACTGGGTCCTCACTGCAGTAAGGCAATCCTTTTACACTTCCCTAATCAATTTGCCATCTTATTTACCACAGTATAAATACCACAGTCTTAAATATTTTTTAAAGTACATTTTTATTGATAACTTTCATTTGATCATTCTTTCCACTTAGATTACTGTAGTTATTGTATGTATTGTTTTCTTGCCTCTGCTTACTTCACTTTATCTTCACTAACTTGCTTCTGCTTACTCTATATCAGGTCATATAAGTCTTTCTACACTTGTCTGTATCCATCAGAGTTGTTTCTTACAGCACGGTAATGTTCCATCATATGCTTGTGCCACAATTTTTAAAAGCTATACCTTAATCAGTAATGATCTGCATTGCTTTCAGTTCCTTGCTCCCACAAAAAGTGTTGCTATAAATATTTTGGTGCATATGGAAGCTATAAGCCTAGGAGCAGAATCTTTAGGTGAAAGGGCATATACAGTTTAGTCACTTGGGTTACATAATTGTTTTTCAAAATAGTCAGAATGATTCACACCTCCACCAAAAATGCAACAGTGTGCCCATCTTCCCACAGTGCCAACACTGAATATTACCATTTTTAGTTTTCTTTGTCAATTTGCTGAGTGTGAGGTGGAACCTGATTGTTTTGATTTGCATTTCACTCATTCATAGTTATTTGGAGCATGCTTTTATATGGCTGTTAATCATTGGTAATTTTTTTTAGAACTGCTTGTTCATATCATTTGACCATTTACATATTAAGGAATACTTTGGTTACACACACACACACACACACACACACACACACACACAATCAGGTGGTTTAGGATTTCTCTATTGGTTTTTAATATAATTAATTATGTTGACTGTTTTCCTAATATTTAACCATCTTTATATCCCTTGTATAAATTTACTTTGGTCTTAATGAATGATTTCTTGGATGAATTGCTATAGTTTATTTGACAGGATTTTTTTTTAGTTTTGAATCAACATCCATTAATGATATTGTTATATATTTCTCCTGTTCTTTATCCTTCCCTGGTTTAGGTATTAGGGCTATGATTATCTCATACAATGAGTCTAATAGGGTACTTTTTTTTAATTTTTAAGAATAATTTGTATAGAGGAGTGGAGCCAAGATGGCAGAGTAAAGGCAAAGACTTGCCTGAGCTCTCCCCCAAATCCCTCCTACCTACTAAAATCTACCTTTTAAAAATGACTTGAAACAATTTCTGTAGCAGCAGAACCCACAAAAAGACAGTGTGAAGAAAATTTCCAGCCTAAGACAACCTGGAAGGTTGACAGGAAAGGTCTATTGCACCAGGGTGAGAGAGGAGCACAGTCCAGCACAGACTGCACAAACATAGACCAGGCTCCAGGACACTGGAGCAGGCCTCAGGAGACTGAACCACTGGAAGCAGTGGTGGTTTCCAGACTTCTCAGCCCACAGATGCCAAAAACAACTAAGAAGGTCAGTAGGAAAGGTCTGTCAGATCTGGGTGAGAGAGGAGCACAGTCCAGTGCATCCCTGACCCTAACAAACCAGGAGCAAGCCTTGGGAGTGACTGAATCTGCAGTGGCAGCAGCAGTAGCTGCTTCCAGAGCTCTCAGCCCACAGATGGCAAGGGGACCTAACAACTGCTCAGAAGGGGATTACAGGGATCTCTTTGCTAGCCAGGCAGGACTCTGTTGCTTTGCCCGTACTCGGGTCTGGGTTTCAGTCCTCGCTGATAGTCCTGGGGTGAAGAGGAGCACTAGCATAGCATAGCTTGTGGCAGCAGTGAAGCAGAAACCCTCCTCACAGTTTCAGGGCAGAAAAGAGTGTTTGTGGTCACTCACAGAGCAGAGCACAGGCCAGGGAAGTAGTAAACACCTCTCCTTAGATCATACCACCTTGGAAGAACTGAAAACTTACAGGTCCCTAGAAGTATCTCTGAAAACAGTTGCACAAAATCCCTGAAGCCTAGGACAGTCTGTCCTCCACTCTGGAAGCAGAGCCGTACCTTAACAAAGAGTTTAAAAGTCAATTAATAGACTGGGAAAATGAGCAAACAACAGAAAAAAACCTCTGACTAAAGAAACTTACCTTGGTGACAAGGAAGATCAAAACACACACTCAGAAGACAACAAAGTCAAAACTCCTACATCCAAAGCCTCCAGGAAAAATATGAATTGGTCTCAGGCCATGGAAGAGCTCAAAAAGGATTTTGAAAATCAAATAAGAGAAGTAGAGAAAAAATTCGGAAGAGAAATGAGAGTAATGCAAGAAAATTGTGATAAATGAGTCAACAGCTTGGTAAAGGAGACACAAAAAATACTGAAGAAAATAACACCTTAATAACCAGACTAGGCCAAAATGGTAAAAGAGCCAATGAGAAGGATGCCTTAAAAAGCAGAACTGGTCAAATGGAAAAAGAAGTCCAAAAGCTCACTGCAGAAAATAATTCCTTAAAAATTAGAATGTAGCGGGGCAGCTGGGTAGCAATGTACATAGAGTATCAGCCTGGGAGTAAAGAGAACCTGAATTCAAATCTGACCTCAGACACTTACTAGCTGTGTGACCCTGGGCAAGTCACTTAATCCTGATTGCCTCAAAAAAAAAAAAGTAATGCAAAAACTTAGAATGGAGCAAATGGAAGCTAATGACTTTATGAGAAATCAAGAAATCATAAAACAAACCAAAAGAATGAAAAAATAGAAGACAATGTGAAATATCTCATTCAAAAGGCAACTGACCTGGAAAATAGATCCAGGAGAGATAGTTTAAGAATTATTAGGCTATCTAAAAGCCATGATCAAAAAAAGAGCCTAGACGTTATCTTTCAAGAAATTATCAAGGAAAACTGCCCTGATATTCTAGAATCAGAGGGCAAAATAGAAATTGAAAGAATCCATCTCTTGATCACCTCTTGAAAAAGATCCCAAAATGAAAACTTCCAGGAATATTATAGCCAAATTCCAGAATTCCCAGGTCAAGGAGAAAATATTGTAAACAGCCAGAAAGAAACAATTCAAGTATCATAGAGCCACAATCAGAATAACACAAGATTTAGCACCTTCTACATTAAAAGATCAAGGCTTGGAATATGATATTCCAGAGGTCAAAGGAGCTAGGATTACAATCAAGAATCACCTATCCAGCAAAACTTAGTATAATTCATGAGGGGAAAAATGGACATTTAATGAGATATGGGGATTTCAAGCATTCTTGAGAAAAGACCAGAGCTAAATGGAAAATTTGACTTTCAGATACAAGACTCAAGAGAAACATGAAAAGGTAAACAGGAAAGAGAAACCATAAATGTATAACATTCCTATGTGGAAAGGTGATATTTGTAACTCATAAGACCTTTCTCATTATTAGGGTAGTTAGAAGGAATATATGTAGACAGAGGGTACAGGTGTGAGTTGAATATGAAGGGATACTTAAAAAGTAAAATTAAAGGATGAGAGAGGAATGTACTGGAAAAAGAGAAAGTGAGAGATAGAATGGGGTAAATTACCCCATATAAAAGAGGCAAGAAAAAGTTTTTACAGTGAAGGGAAAGAGGGGGGAGGTGAGAGGGAGTGAGTGAACCTTACTCTCATCAGAATTTCCTCAAAGAGGGAATAAAAGACACAGTTAGGTATAGAAATCTATCTTGCAAAAAAAAAAAGAAATATATCTTGCCCTCCAGGAAAGTAGAGGGGAAAGGGATAAAACGGGGTGGTGATAGAAGGGAAGGCACATTGGGGGAGGGGATAGTCAGAAGCAAAACACTTTGAGGAGGGACAGGGTGAAAGGAGAAAGAGAATAGAATAAATGGGGGGGAATAGGATGGAAGGACATATAGTTAGTCTTTCACAACAGGACTATAATGGAAGTGTTTGGCATGACTATATATGTATAAGCTATATTGAATTGCTTGCCTTCTCAATAAGGGGGATTGGGGAGGAAGGAAGAGGAAGAGAGAGAACTTGGAATTCAAAGTCTTAAAAATGAATGTTAAAATTGTTTTTACAGGCAATTGGGGAAAAATAATATACTAAATAAAATTTTTAAAAATAAATAAAAATAAATGCAAAAAAAAATTGTATAGGTATTGATATTAATTTTTCTTTAAAAGTTTGTTAGAATTCTTCTGAAGCTAAATCACTATTGATCAGACAAATGCACACCAAAACAACTCTTAGGTACCACATCTCTCCTGTCAGGAGAGGAAAATGATAAACAGGAAAATGACAAAACAGGAAAATGATAAACGCTGGAGAGGATGTGGGAAAATTGGAACACTGTTACATTGTTGGTGGAATTGTGAACAGATCCAGCCATCCTGGAGAGCAATTTGGAACTATGCCCAAAGGGCTATAAAAATGTGCATAGCCTTTGACCCAGCAATACCACTTCTAGGGCTGTATCCTAAAGAGATCACACAAGGGGGAAAGGGACCCATATGTACAAAAATATTTATAGTAGCTCTTTTTGTGGTGGCAAAGAATTGGAAATCAAGGGGATGCCCCTCATTTGGGGAATGGCTAAACAAGTTGTGGTATATGAATGTAATGGAATTTTATTGTGCTATAAGCAATGAGGAAGATATGGAATTCATAATAACCTGGAAAGAACTACATGATATGATGCTGAGTGAGCAGAACCAGGAGAACATTGTACACAATCACAGACATATTGATTCTGTGATGGCTAACTTTGATAGATTTGGCTCCTCTCAGCAATACAAGGTTCAAAGACAGCCCCAAAGGTCTCATGATGGAAAGAGCTATCTACATCCAGATAAAGAACTATGGAGTATGAATGCAGAATGAAGGAAACTATTTGCTCTCTCTCCTTTTTTTCTATATCTTTTTTTTTTTGGTTTTGTTTCTTCTTTCTCATGATTCACTCCATTGATCATCGTTCTTCTTTACGACTTGACTATTGTGTAAATATGTTTAATGCAAAGGTATATGTAGAATATATATCAGATTCCATGCCATCTTGGGGGGAGGGGAGAGGGGAGGGAGGGGAAGAAAATATGGAATTCAAAAACCTGTGGAACTGAGTGTTGTAAACTAAAAATTAAAAAATTTAAAAAAAAACCTATTTCCATTGTATTTGAAAATAAAGCCTTGCTGTATCTATGCCAAAAAAAAAAAAAAAAGAAAGGAATTCTCCTGAGGACCAGATTTTTTTCCCCCTTTGGCAGTTTCCTTTGCAGATAGTTATATTTCCTTTTAGAGATTGGATTATTTAATATCTCTATTTGATCTTCTATTAGTTTGGGTATTTTGTGTTTTTGAAGGTATTCTTCTCTTTTGTGTTCTAAATTTTGTTGGCATTTAACTGTGATTAGTGGATTTGGATTCCTTTTATTTATTCTGGTTTTCTTATGCTTTCACCTTATTTGCTATTCTGTTAATTTTATTTTTGCCTGCTTCTTTTAATCAAATTGGCTTAAGATTTATCAATTTTGTTAGTCTTTTCAATGAACCAACTTTTAGTTTTATTATTTCTCTCTTTTTTGTTTCCAGTTTCTCTGCTTCTCCTCTAATTTTCAATATCTCCCCTTTTGTGCTTACTTTGAGTTTGTTTGTTGGCTTTCTAATTTTTAAAAAATACACATTCAGTCCATTAACCCTGTCCTTTTCTATTTTGTTAATGTATGTTTTTAGGGATATAATTTTTTCCTATGAGGACTGTTTTAGTTGGATCTCAGAATTTTTGGCATGTTGTTTCACTATTGTCTTTCACATAATTATTGTTTCTATATCTTTGATCATTCATTATTTAGGATTTTATTAAGTCAACATTTGGGTCTGTCTTTTGTTTTTGCTTCATGAAATTGATTACTATTTTTATTTCATTATGACCTATAAATGATGTGCTTGCTATTTCTGCCTAATTATGTTTATTTGCACTATCTCTGTGTATTGACATGTGGTCAATTTTTGTAAAAGTTCCATATGGTTCTGAGAAATACATAAATTCCTTAACAGTCCCATTTGGAAGATACTTTTAGTTCTAGTTTTTCCAAGAATTTGTCCAATTTTATGTTTTCCCTTCTACTTTTATTTTTCTCAGATTTGTCCAAAACTGAGAGATACATCTAAGTCTTCTATTATTATTCTTCTGTTATCTATGTCTCCTTATAATTTGGTTATTTTTTCCTTTAGGAATTTAAATAAGATATTTGGAGCATATAAATTTAATATTCATATTGGTTTATTGTTTACGGTTCCTTTTGGCAAAATGTTGTTTTATTGTTTATCTCTGTCATATTGTGAATATTTCTATCCAACAGGAGATAGAAAGAATAGAATATTGCCCCATAGTAGAAATTTTCCTATGTCTCTGATGTATTTCTACCCCTCTGCCTTCCCCATGATCATTTTCTTTTCCATTGTCCAGGAGATCTCTCTAAGTTCATTCCTTCCCACCCTGCTGAATACTGGTTACCCCCTGGAGCTCTGATTCCCCTTTTCTTACAGCAGGATGCTGTCCATAGAAATACAATATTCTCTCAGAGGTAGTAGTTTCTCAGCACCTCATCTCTACAGATTATACCATTTGTAAAGTCCTCATCTCCCATTAGCAAATTAAGTATTATTAAGCACCTAGTATGTGTCAAGCACTGGACTAACTATGGGGAATACAAAGAAAGCTACCACTGCCTCACCCCCCCACCCAAAAAAATCCCCTGCTCTCAAGAAACTCACAGTTTAATGGGAGAGACAACATGCAAACAATTATGTACATATGGTATATATGGATAAGTTGGGGATATTCTCAGAGGGAAGGCACTAAGATTAAGGAAAACTGGTAAAGGCTTCTTATAGAAAAAGGGACTTAGAAACCTGAAGCCAGGTAAGCTAAGAGGTGGATTTGAGGAGGGATGGTGTTCTATAAATGGGGACAGTTAATGAAAATGATCCGAGTCTGGAGATGGCATGTCATGTTTGAAGAACAGCACTGGATCACAGGGTACATTATGGAGAGTAAGGTATAAGAAGATGGAAAGACAGGAATTAGCCAGGTTGTGAAGAATTTTATGCAGAGGAAAGTATATTTGATCCTGGAGTTAATAGAGAGCCCAAGGAGTTTATTAATTAGGGAGATAATATGGTCAGATCTGCATTTGAGGAGGATCACTTTGCTTAACAATGGATGGATTCTCAAGTGAAGAGAGACTTGAGGCAGAGAGATCAACTAGCAAACTATTGCAATTGTCCAGCTATAAAGTGATGAGGGCCTGTAAGGGTGATTTCTATGTCAGAGAAGAGAAGGGGGTGTATATATACAAGAGATGTTATGAAAGTAGAAATAATTTGACGTCTGATTGGATGTGGACGGTGAAAGAGAGTAAGGAGTTGAAAATGACAACAGTGTTTGTGAGTTTGGATTCCTGAGAGCATAGTGGTACCCCCAAGAATGATAAGGAAGTTAGGCAGAGAGGAAGGTTTCCAGGGAAAGATAATGAGTTTAGTTTTTGACATGTTGAGTTTAACTTAACTATGGAATGTTGAGTTCATGATGTCTAAAAGGCAGTTGGAGGTACAAAGACAGGAGATCAGTAGAGAGGGCTGGATAAATAAATCTAAGAGTGAGCTTAAAGATGATAATTGAAGCTATGGGAGCTGATGAGATCTCCAAAGGAAATAGAGGAAGAAGAGAAGAGGGCACAGGACAGAGCCCCAAGGGACCCTCATTATTAGCAGGCATGACATAGATGAAGAAGGAATGAAAGATATGAAGAAGGAACAATCAGACAAATAGGAGGAGAAGTAGGAAAGAGAAATGTCATGAAAACCTAGAGAGAAGAGAGCATCAATGAGCAGAGGGTGATTGACAGTGTCAAAGGCTCAGAGAGGTCGAGAAGGATGAGGATTGAGAAAAGATCATTAGACTTGACAATTAAGAGATCATTATTAACTTTTGAGAAAGCAGTTTCAATGAATGATGAGATTGGAAGCTAGACTGCAAAGTGTTAAGAAGAAAGTGAGAGGAAAGGAAGTTGAGGTATTCATTGTAGACATGTTTAGTTTTAACCCCAAAAGGATAAGATAAATAGGATGACAACTAGTGGAGATGGATGAAGTGAGGATTTTTTGAGGATGGGGGTGATATGGACATGTTTCTAGGCAGTAGGGAAGCAGCCAGTAGACAGGGACCAATTGAGTATCAATAAGTAAAGGGTTAATAGAAGGGACAATCTGTTGGAGAAGAATGAATGGAATAGGATTGCTTGTATACATAGAAATATTAGCTTTGGCAAGGAGAAAAGCCGTGTCTTCGTGTGAAACAGGGACAAAGGAGGAGATAGTGGGAGAAGGCATCTGAATGATTTGAGATAAGGAACAGAGGAGAAGAAGAAGCTCTTGGCAAATGGCCACAGTTTTTTTTTTTTCAGTGAAATATGAGGCCATGTTCTCAGATGAAAGGATGAGGGAAGGAGGATCTGTGGGAACCTTGAAGAGGGATGAAAAGGTTAGGAAAAAGTCACTGGGATAAGTGGGATAGTTAACTGATTTGAGGTATAAAAGAGTTGCCATGCTGAAGTGAGGGCCCAGTTGAGATGGAAACACATACTTGTAGTGGATCCAGTTGGCATGGTTTAGTGATTTTTCTTCAGTTTCATTCAGCAGCACATGAAAAGGAATAAAGGTAGCAGATGGTGGGAATAATCCACGACTGAAGCTTGGCAGGACAAGGTCTTTGATAGGATAAAGAACAAGGGACTTGAGAGAGGAGGGCAGAATGGTTCACCAGGGGATCACGATGGAGAAAGGAAGTAAGTCTATCCAGTGTAGAGGTGATGACCTGGGAAAGAACTGAGAGTTGGAGGGAGTGGAAGTTGTATGAGGATGAAGTTTCAATTTGCAAGAAGTGAAGTAACAACAGATTATGATCAGATAAAGGAATTTCACAGTTCATGAACACAGATATGGAACACTTGTGACTGATGGCAAAATCAAGTGTATGACCATCACTGTGTGTACCTGTGGTGGCGGAGTAGGTCATGGGAAGTAAGTTAAGGAACTGAGTGATTTAGACATTTGAGGGAGTATCTGTATATCTTTATCTATACCTTTATCTAACTATTTTATATCTATATACATATATGTATATGTGTATATATAAACATATGTAGATGTGTGTGTATGCATATACACCGAAGTCCCTTAGTATAAAGGCAGGAGTTAGGGAGGAGAAAAAGACTGTGAATCAGACACTAAACTTATTGAGGAAGGAAAGAGAGTATCTTGAATGTCTGCAGACAACAGCTATGAGAATCTTTATTGAATGATAAACATATATTACATGGACCTCAAAGGAAGAGGTTACTGAATGATGGTGATAGAGGGAAGACTCTTGAAGTCCATTGGGATGCAAGGAATATTTAACTCTCCTCTCAGGATCAGTGAGTCAGAGGTTAAGCGAAAGTGCAAGCAGTGCTGGTGAAGCTGTGGCATCAGGAAGAAGCCAGATCTCAGTGAATGCAAAAAGATTGAAGGAGCTAGAATGGAAAAGATTTAAGATGAAATCTGGTTTCTTACCTAGAGAATACAGTGAAAGGGTTGGGTAGTTTTAGAGTGGGAAATTGGGGCGAAGGAGTCAAGAGGAATGGGAGTAAAGGAGCAGTTGGTAAAAGATGGAATGAAGTTTGGACAGTATCAGTCAGGTTCAGAATCATGAGGTGGGTATGAGGTAGAAGTACATCGAGGAATGAGTTCAGGTAGGGTTCATCCTTCAGATGGCTTGTCCCAGGACATCAGACAGCTGTGTGTAGCTGAAAAGGGAATGAAGACACGTTGCGTCAGTGTCCAAGTGTAGTCAAGGCAGGCATTTTGGAACTATGGGTAATATCTACCTGGGTGACCTATATGACCATATTTGGGCAAGCCACTTAACCTCTTCTGGCCTTGGGTTCCTCATTTGTAAAATGGGAACGTTGGATTAGATAGCTGAAGTCCTTTTTACCTCCAAATCTGTGGTTCTGTGATTTTCATAACCCATTCCATCTTTTTAGTCCCCTTGTGTATTTAGAATTCTTTACATTCAGCTAAACTCTTGCTTTAATTTAAGCTCATTTCCTCTTGTCCGATCACCTAGAGACACAATAACTGCCTAATGACTGGTAGTTAAGTTACTGCACCTTTAAAATTTGCTATGCGCTGTCATCCTCTCAGAATAAAGGTGACATTTTAATATAACGAGGTTTCAGGGATGGGAATTGAGCTTTGCAAGATGGAACATTTCAGGAAAGAGATGAAACTAGGAAACGAAATGCATTATAGGTCTCATTCGAGCTTTGAGCCAAGCCCATCATTGGGGCTACAGGGTACACTGACTGAGTCTGTCCTGACCCTGACATCATTTTGCTTCCTGGACATCTGGGAAGGGGGAAGGGCATGCTTGGTTGGGAGATGCACAGAAATCTATGGCTTGTTTTCCCCCCCGGTATGTAGCCGCAGTTTCTGTGAGTTTGTTTTAGGCTGTTTTTTGAATGCCAAATTCTAATTCTGTTTTCTATGATAAAGGCTCCACTGGTTGTAAATTATTTTTCTAGACTCAGATGTTTATTTAATGAACGCAGGTTATTGGGGACTTTTGTGCCTCTCTGTATGGTTGCACTGTCTTTCAAAGCCAAGCCTCTTGCATTCTATAAATAGATACAGAAGATAATTATTATGGTGCTCAGTGTTGTTTGGATCCTTGCATAATAGTCTGTTCTTAAGCCTTATTATAAGGCCCTAAGAGCAAGTCATTTCGTAAAGGTGACTTAATGACACCCTGCTCTTTGGGAGCATCTTTTGCCCTGAAATCTCAAAGCAGCTGAAAACTAATCATTAATTGAGCTTTATATCTTCTTGGGGAGGTGATCATTATAATTATTCTCATTTTACAAATGCAAAAACTACAGCATGAAGAGGATAAATAATTTACCTAGGTTCAGTCAGTCAATATCACCAACTGAGCCTCCATGACAGTGTTTTAGGGAAGAGAAAGTTCAAAAAAGAAAAAAAAAGGAAGCAAGGAAGAAAATAAGAAAGAAAGAAAGAAAGAAAGAAAGAAAGAAAGAAAGAAAGAAAGAAGGAAAGAGAGAGAGAGAAAAAGGAAGGAAGGAAGGAAGGAAAGAAGGAGAGAGGAAGGTCCTGCTTTGTAGGAACCTGTATCCTAAAGCATATTATAGAACCCAATGTGTGCCAGATGTTCAAGTGGAAAGAGAAGGGGGGAAGTTCCCGTTTTTATGATGCTTTAAGGTTAGCAGAGCGCTTCATATCCATGGTCTCATTTGCTCCTTACAGCAGTCTATTTTGAGCTAGGTGGTATTATTAGACACATTTACCAGATGAGGGAATTGAAACTCAGTGAGGTCAAGGTACACCCAAAGTCAGCCAGCTAGTCACGGTCTCAGTCCAGATTTGAACTCAAGTTTGCCATTCCAGATCTAGCACTCTATCCCCTACACCATGCTAGAACAATTGGAATGGCCAGAGATGTCTGGGATGACTCTGAACTTTATGGTAGTGAGTTCTGAGGCAGTTTAAAAAGAGTAGTAAGTCCCCAGTGAGACTGTAGGAAAAAAACCAGACACGAAGCTTAAGTCCTTTGATTTTTTTTTCTTTCACCTTAATTCTTGAGTAGCATTCTCTTTAGGATCATAGACATCAGAGCTCAGAGGGGCCTTTAGCAATGATCTAATCCAAGGTTGGGGAACCTACAGTGTCAAGGCCACATGTGGACCTCTAGATCCTTGGGTGTGGTCTTTTGACTGAGTTCAAGTTTTACAGAACAAATCCTTTTATTAAGGGGATTTGTTCTGTGAAGTTTGATTCAGTCAAAGGGCTGCACCTGAGGACCTAGAGGGCCACATGCGGCCCAGAGGCTGCAGGTTCCCCACTGTTTCAAAAATAACATATAGGAGGCACTGGAGTTTTTGGACTCCAGCCTCTAACAGATTCACTCTTGATCTGATCATACAGGAAGGCCAGGGAAGATAGCTTCAGAGGGGCTAATAATCTTACTTTATTCTAGTCTAGTCTTCTCAATGGGAGTTTGCCGATAACGGGAGCACCAACTCCTACAGCATTCCCTAATCCCCCTTCTCACAGGGGCTGGTGAGGATATAGTAGGAGCTACAACTCCTACAGGATTTCCCTAAGCCTCAAGTGTGGGCCGATTGAGGCAAATACAGATTCCTCCCAAGCCTCGATGGGGGCCGATCAAGGCACACACAGCATTACACTGTCATATTCCTCTATGGGTTCCCCCCTCACTAACCAGTGCCCACTTGCTTTATAGAGCAACAGACAAAGAAAGCACATTGCCAGCAATAGCCTCCCAAGTTAACTTTAGTAATATCGTCATTCAGCACAAGCGTAGTATCACATTACGTCACCCCTATATCTCACTGCGCAGCTTCAGTAGACTGTCTGTCACTATGATTCTAGGAATTACTATCTAGGATCCTTGGGGCTATTCTGGGAGTTATTATCTAACACCTGGAAACTAGAGATTGCCATAGCCATGGATCCTGGGAAACTAAACTCTAAGAAGGATAACAAAATCCTCCTTACTTACACCCAACCCTTGCTAGAATCTGCAAATTATAGGCAGGTGAGCTTGATTTTAGTTACTAGAAAGTTCTAGAATGGCTCATTAAAGAGATAGTGAACATCTGAAAAAGAAAGTGACCTAAAACTGCATCGTTTCATCAAGCACAGATGATGGCAGACTTACTATGTTTTATTTTTTGACAGGTTTTCTAAACTGGTAAATCAGGTGAATGCTGTAGATATAGCTTACCTGGATTTTAGCAAAGCACTTTATAAAGTTATTTCTCACTACTCCATGTAGACTAGATGACAGTGTCATTAGATAGATTTGGAACTGATTAAATATTCTAACAAGGGTGGGAAATCTGCAGCCTTGAGGCCACATATGGCCCTCTAGGTCCGCAAGTGTGGCCCTTAGACTAAAACCAAACTTCACGGAACAAATCCCCTGGTAGAAGTAGTTGATGGTTCAAGGTCAGTGTGGTTGGAGATCTCCGGTGGAATGCTCCTGGGATCAGTGCTGTTGAAGATTTTTATCAATGATTTGCAGGTGACACAAAACTGGGAAGACACTAAGCTAACACACTAGCTGACAGAGTTAAGAACAAAAAAGATCTTGACAGGCTAGAGCACTAGTTTAAATCTAATAGAATGGCTTTCTACTGGAATAATTGTAGTTTTATACCTGGGTTCACAAAAATCAATTTCACAAATGTTAGACAGGACTTTTCTGAAAAAATATCTGAATATGTTGGTGGAGAGTAATCTGTCCACCAGTAAGTGTTTTATAGTAGCCCAGAAAAGCTAATGAAGTTTTGGGCTACATCGAGGGGCACAGCTTTCAGGAAAGGGCCAATGGGAGTTCTTCTAGACTCTACTTTGGCCTGTCCATCACTGGAGAACTGTGTTCAGTTCTGGGAAACATAATTTAGAAAGGACATTGACGTGCTATGCTGCAGAATATCCAGAGAAGAGCAAATAGGATTTTGGAGGGCCTAGAGAATGTGCCATATGGGATCTAAGGATCTTCAGCCTGGAGAGAAGGAGACATAATAGCCTTTTTCAAGTATTCGAAATACTGTCTTGTAGAGCAGGGATTAGACTTGGTCTGTTTGTCCCCTGGGGGCAGTATTAGAAATAATAGGTACAGTTTGCAAAAAGGCAAATTTAAACAGTGTCAGGAAAAGCAGAGTTTGAATGCTTGGCAGTTTAGTTCGAATAAGGACCTCAGTGTCTGGTACCTCATCCTGCCAGGTGATCTTCAGAATCTTCCTAAGACAATTCAAATGGAAGTGATTCAGTTTCCTGGCATAGCTCCGGTAGACTGTCCAGGTTTCACAGGCACACAACAATGAGTTCAGCACAATGGCTCTGTAGATCTTCAGTTTGGTAGTCAGTCTAACACCTCTTCTCCCCCATACTCTCCTTCAGAGCCTCCCAAACACTGAGCTAGCTCTGGCAATGTGTGTGTCAACCTAATTATCAATATGTACATCCCTTGAAAGTGCACTACCAAGGTAAGAGAAATGCCAGGAGCAGAACAGAGGTCTGTACACATGTTTGTAGATCTGACCAAGGCCTTTGACACTGTTACTTGTGAGGGCTTATGGAAAATTATGTCATAATTGTACATCAATTTCATGATGGCAAGCTTGCCCGGGTTCTAGATAATGGACAATGCTCTCGTGCCTTTCCAGTCATCAATGGAGTGAAAGAAGGTTGTGTGCTTGCTCCCATGCTTTTTAGCATGATGTTTTCAGTCATGTTGTCAAATGCTTTCATTGAGGATGAACACGGCATCAAGGTCAGCCACTGCACTGATGGTAAATTCTTCAACTTGAAAAGGCTACAAGCCAAGACCAAAGTGGAGGGAGTATTGGTGCTTGATTTTCTGTTTGCAGATGATTGTGCACTCAGTGCAGCCTCTGAAGCTGAGATGCAACAAAGCATGGATCAGTTCTCTGCTGCTTGTGCTAACTTTGGCCCAACAATTAACACCAAGAAAACACAGGTGCTCCATCAGCCAGCACCACACCATCCATACGTGGAACCATTGGTTACAGCAAATGGAGAAGTTGGATGTTGTGGATAAGTTCACTTACTTTGAGGGGATTATAGCCTCATGTAAATGCCAGATTAAGTGGGAAGATTCAAGGAGCATTCAAGAGAGTTTCCAGAACCTGTACCCTGTCATCAGCAAGATGATAACATGACTTGCAATTGAATTGGAGTGAGGGAAGGCTGTGCAAGGTCACCAGCCTTCCTTTCTCCTCCAGAGCCATCTGGGTCCAGTGGCGAAGATCAAGTGGGAAGATTCAAGGAGAGTTCAAGGAGGTTTCCAGAGCCTCTACCTCATCAGCTTCAGACAACTAGAGAACTGACTTGGTTGGTTGTTGTCCTTCATTCTTGAAGAGGACCAAAATGACATCACTATGTTGGACTCAAGGTACGGTGTGTCCAGTTGTGGCTGATTAGACCAATACGAGCTCAGAATGTTCTACCACAGTTTGCACACAAATAGTCCATTTGAACATTTGGAGTAGAGATGTCCCTAAATTTACACATCTCATGTTTCTTTTGAGCTACTGCAATTCTGCTTTGCTGCTAGAACACAGCATCATCTTTGACCTCCTGGATCACAGAGGAAAGACCAAGTAGATGAAGAATGTATGTTGCTCAGAGTTCAACATATATTTGTATTCTATCTGACCCTGTTCCCAAGAAGGGAGAAGTCCTGGCTGGTGGGCCAAGGAGCACTGAGTGGTAGGACAGGGCAATTACCCTAGGCCTGTGATGAGGATCAGTCCCTAGGCAGAAAGTGTCATCATCTTTGCTGTGGCCTGTATATTTCTGGTGTTGCTCCTGCTTATGGTCACCTTTATACAATGAAAACCCCCTGTTAATGGCAAGATTTGGCATTACCTACTGACGCATAGATAGGTCTAAGTGTTTAGGGCAGCTAGGTTGTGCAGTGGATAGAGTGCCAAGCCTAGAATCAGGAATCTGGCCTCAGACACTGAGTCAGGCCCAGCCCAGAACAGTAGCTATAGCAATAACACAAGGAAAAGAAATTGAGGGAATGAACACAGACAAAGAAGAAACAAAATGACTGCTTTTTGCAGATAATGTGGTGGTACATTTAGAGAATCCTGGAGAATCAACCAAAAGGAACTGAAATAATTGAGAAAGAGCAAATTTGCAGGATATAAAATAAATCCACAGAAATCCTCAGCATTTCTATAGATTACCACTAAAATCCAGGAGGAAGAGATGAAAGGTGAAACTGCAGTTAAAATAACTATGGAATATATTTATTAAAAAAAAAGCAACATAGAAGTCTACCTTCAAAGATACATAAAGGAACTATATGAATATAATTATAAAACACTGATTATGGAAATAAAGACATACCTAGGTAATTGAAGAAATATGAATTGCTTATGTGTTGGCTCAACCAACTGTTTCAACAATCCGGCTAGCAGCTTCTGTGGGGGTGCAAGATCCACCCACAGCCAGCACCCAGAAAGCTGCCAACAGCACAAGTTCTTTTGATCTGCTTAACTAAGGAAAGCAAGGTGAAGGGGTTGACAAGTTTACTTTAATCCAGCATACAGACAGCATTCACTTAGTTCAGGAGAAAAACCCAGCACCCTGAACTTCAGAACAAAATACAAACAAATTACAAATATCAACAGACAGACCCAATACAGATTCATAGTTACCAACATCTAGGTTCACCCTGGGAGCTCAGAACAAGGGCTGGCCCAGCGTCATGCGCCACCACTGCTGCGGCAGAGAGCTCCAAAGAACAGACAGCCAACCCCTGGTTTTTATATCTTTTTCAGCGTCAGGAGTGAGTCACACATGCGACTCACCCATGTGACCTAGAATCGTCGCAAAGAGGCGGACTTAAACCCACGTGGTCTAAGAGCCTCTGCTCTCCCAGACATGTAAACTAGGCCCTCCCTGGAGTTAGCCCCACCTTGGGCCCCACCTTAGTTGCCAATCTACACCCACTAAGGTTTTACACCTAATAGGGGTTTGGGCCTGGGGCTTAGCACCTAGTAAGGCTCAATGAATTACTCAAAGGGAACAAAAGCCAAACTCTTCAAGGGCACTTGTTGAACTAAGTGCTAAGTAGCCTATTTTGCTTACCAACACACCAACATAATACTGTGTAAATTAATTTGCTTATTCAGTGCCATACCAGTCAAACTACAAAAGGATTACTTTCTAGACCTACAAAAAACAAAACAAAACAAAATTCATCTGTAGGAATAAATGGTCAGGAATATTCAAGGGAAATAAGGGAAAAAAGTGGAAAGGAAGGGGCCTAGCAGTACCAGATTTTAAATTTTTTACAACAAAGCAGTAATCATCAAATCAATTTGGTACTGGCTAAAAAAAATAGAGAGGGCAGCTAAGTGGCACATGGGAGAGTTCAACTTTGGTCTCAGAAACTTACTAGCTGTGTTACCCTGGGCAAGTCACTTAACCCTGTTTCCCACAGTTTCCTCACCTGTAAAATGAGCTGGAGAAGGAAATGGCAAACCACTCTAGCATCTTTGTCAAGAAAACCCTAAGTGGGGTCACGGAAAGTCAGACATGACTGAAATGACACAACAAGAACAAAAGCAACAGGAGCCAAGATGGCAGCAGGAAAGCAGGGACTCGCTTAGGCTCTCCCCCAAATCCCTCCAAACACCTGTAAAAAATGGCTCTGAACAAATTCTAGAACAGCAGAACCCACAAAATAGCACAGGAAAGCAGGTCTCCTGGATGGTCGCTGGGAAAGGTCTATTACACTGTGCTGGGAGCGGAGCACAGCCCAGCGTGGGCCACACCGGGACAGACTAGGAGCTGAGGCAATCGGACAGAGCAAGCCATAGCACCCTGAATCACTGAGCTGTGGCAGCTACCAGACTTCTCAACCCACAAACACCAAAGACAAATTAGCAGGTCAGTGGGAAAACTGCTGGAACAGGGTGAGAGGAGTACGTGATTGACCCCAGGCCCAGGGGCAGCAGAGGTGGTGCAGCACAGCGGCTGCAGCAACAGGAAGCTCCTGTGGCTGCTTCCAGAGCTCCAGCTGTGGTTGCTTCTGGCCCTGGGCCTGGCGGGAGGAATCAAGCGGCAGATCAGAGCAGGAGTGCAGGGAGCACTTTGCTGGTGCAGAGACAGCCCTGCTTGGATCTGGTTCACAGTCCTGGTTGGCAGTTTTTGGGGGAGGAGGAGTGCTGGTGGGGCAGAGCTTGCCATGTAGAAGTAGCTCTGAAAACAGCAGTACAATGCCCCAAAGCTTAGGACAAAGCACTTGCCATTCTGATGCCAGTCATAACCTGACAAAAACCTCAAGGGTCAAGTAGTTGGCTGGGAACACGGTCTGGCAGCAAAAGACTGAGACTATTGAATCTTTTTTTGGTGACAAAGAAGATCAAAACATACAGCCAGAAGAAGTCAACAAAGTCAAAGAGCCCACATCAAAAGCCTCCAAGAAAAATTTGAATTGGTCTCAGGCCACAGAAGAGCTCAAAAAGGATTTGGAAAGGCAAGTAAGAGAAGTAAAGGAAAAATTGGGAAGAGAAATGAGAATGATGTGAGAAAACCATGAAAAACAAGTCAATGACTTGCTAAAGGAGACCCCCAAAAATACTGAAGAAAATAACACTTTAGAAAATAGACTAACTCAAATGGCAAAAGAGCTCCAAAAAGCCAAGGAGGAGAAGAATGCCTTGAAAGGCAGAATTAGCCAAATGGAAAAGGAGGTCCAAAAGACCACTGAAGAAAATACTACTTTAAAAATTAGACTGGAGCTAGTGACTTTATGAGAAATCAAGAAAATATAAAACAGAACTAAAAGAATGAAAAAATGGAAGACGATGTGAAATATCTCATTGGAAAAACTGCTGACCTGGAAAATAGATCCAGGAGAGATAATTTAAAAATTATTGGACTACCTGAAAGCCATGATCAAAAAAAGAGCCTAGACATCATCTTTCAAGAAATTATCAAGGAAAACTTCCCTGATATTCTAGAAACAAAGGGTAGAATAGAAATTGAAAGAATCCACTGATCACCTCTTGAAAAAGATCCCAAGAAGAAAACTCCTAGGAATATTACAGCCAAATTCCAGAGTTCCCAGGTCAAGGAGAAAATATTGCAAGCAGCCAGAAAGAAACAATTTGAGTATTGTGGAAACCCAATCAGGATAATACAAGATCTAGCAGCTTCCACATTAAGGGATCGAAGGGCTTGGAATATGATATTCCAGAGGTCAAAGGAGCTAGGATTAAAACCAAGAATCAGCTACCCAGAAAAAATGAGTATAACATTCCAAGGACAAAATATGGATTTTCAATAAAATAGAGGACTTCCAAGCATTCTTGAAAAAGAAAAGACCGGACCTGAAGAGAAAATTTGACTTTCAAATACAAGAATCAAGAGAATCATGAAAATGTAAAAAGGAAAGAGAAATCATAAGGGACTTACTAAAGTTGAACTGTTTTGGTTACATTCCTACATGGAAAGGTGATATTTGTAACTCATGAAACCTTTCTAAGTATAAGTGTGTGTGTGTAGATAAAGGGCAGAGGGTGAGTTGAATATGGAGGGATGATATCTAAAAATAAATAAATAAGTACAGTTAAGGGGTGAGAGAGAAGTATATTGGGAGAAGGAGAAAGGGAGAGGTAGAATGGGCTAAATTATCTCACATAAAAGTGGCAAGAAAAAGCAGCTCTATTGGAAGGGAAGAGGGGGCAGGTGAAAGGGAATGAATGAAACTTGCTCTCATCAGACTTGACTTAAGGAGAGAATAACATACACATTCAATTGGGCATCTTACCAGACAGGAAAGTGGCAGGGGGAAGGGGCTAAGAGAGGGGGGATGATAGAAGGGAGGGCAGAGTGGGGAAGGAGGTAATCAAAAGCAAACACTTTTGAAAAGGGCCAGGATCAAGGGGATAAAATTGAATAAAGGGGGACAGGATAGGATGGAGGGAAATATAGTTAGTCTTTCACAACATGACTGTTATGGAAGTGTTTGCATAATGATACATGTGTGGTCTAGTTGAATTGCTTGCCTTCTCAAGGAGGGTGAGTGGGGAGGGAAGAAGGGAGAAAATTTGGAACTCAAAAGTTCTAAAAGTGGATGCTCAAAATATAAAGTTGTTTTTACATGCAACTGGGAAATAAGATATACAGGCAATGGGGTATAGAAATCTATCTTGCCCTACATGAAAGTAAGGGGATTGGGGGCAGGGAGTGGGGTGACAGAAGGGAGGGCTGACTGGGGAACAGAGCAACCAGAATATCTGCCATCTTAGAGTGGGGGGAGGGTAGAAATGGGGAGAAAATTTGTAACCCAAAATCTTGTGGAAATCAATGTTGAAAACTAAAAATATTAAAGAAAAAAAGAACAACAATGAGAGATCAGTTAGTGAAATAGTGGAATATACCCAAGCAAACCGTTTAATAAATGCAAGAATAGCAACTAATGACAAAATTGACAAAATTGTCAAAATAATTGACAAAAACTACTTGAAAAATTGGACAGCAACCTGGCAGAAATTAGGTTTAGAACAATATCTCATATCATATACTAAGATCACTCCCAAATGGATATCTTATCTAGACATAAATGGTCATATTATAAACAAATTAAAACAAGGAAGAGATTACCTATGGATCTATGAATAGGGGAAGAGTTCATGCCAGACAAGGAATAGAGAGGCTCACAGAAGATAAAAGGAATATGTTTGATTTAACAAAACTTGAGAAGTTTTATACATACAAATCCAATGCAGCTAAGATTAGAATGGAAAATGTTAATTGAGAAAAATCTTTAGAGCAAATTAGTCTGATGAAGGTCTCATTTCCAAGATATATAAGGACTTAATTCAAATTTATAAGAATAAGAGCCATTTCCCAATTGATAGGTAACCAAAGGATTTGAGTAGGTAGTTCTTAAGGGAGGAAATCCAAACTATCTATAGCTATATGAAAAATCCTCAAATTCACTAATAATTAGAGAATGCAAATTAAAGTAACTCTGAAGTTTCCATCAAATCTGCAAAATTGATATAAGTGGAAAATGACAAATGTGGGAGGAGCTGCAGGAAAACAGGCACATTGATGCAGTGTTGATGGGGCTGCTAATTAGTGCAGCCATTTTGGAAAGCCATTTTATAATATTCCCCCCAAATTGCTCAGCTGTATATAACCTTTGATCCAGTAATATCACTACTAGGCTTACACTTCCAAAGAGATAAAAGAAAGAGAAAAAGGTCCTATATTTTTAAATACATATTTTTTTATATAGTGGTGAAGAATTAGAAACTATGGGTATGCCCTTCAGTTGGGGAATGGCTGAAAAGTTACGGTATATGAATATAATGGAACGCTATTGTACTATGAGAAATAAAGTGACAGTTTCAGAGAAATCTGGCAAGACTTGTGTGATCTGACATAGAAGGAAGTGAGAGGAACTAGGAGAACAATTTACACTATAACCTCAGTGGCTCCTCCTCCAAACTGCCCTGTTTCTGTAGATGCTATCACTACTTCCTGAGAGTTGAGGGCCTTCTTTTGGCCTAATCATTCTAGCTAGCTTTTAGTTCAGCAATCAGAAAGCTATGTGAAACTTTTCTATAGAACAATTCATAGGAACCTGGAAGGCAAATGCTTCCCTGTCTTGTACCTCAGTGTCTTAATTTGTAGAACAAAAGATTTAGACTGGATGTTCTTTAATCTTCAGAAAGTAGAAGAAACAATGAGAGGGACTGCCATTTTGGATCAGTAAGTTCCTTGAAGACATCAATTGTTTCATTTTTGTCTTGGTTTCTTTAGCACCTAGTTCAGTGTTTTGTGCATAATGAGCGCTCGATAACTGCTTCCTGATTAATCAGATTCTGACCAAAATGGAGGATCTGGTTGCTGAAGTGAACTTGAGGGGAATTTGGAGAGGAAGTTACTATTCCATCTTACAGTGTGTGATAGAGAAGAAGAAAAGTGAGCACAGTCCAACATGCCTTAGATTTTTGGAAAGTATATTTCAAAAAGTTATGAAGTTAGCTCTTCTCTTCTTATTACGCTAAAGGATAGGTAGAATCCTGTGGCCTAAAATTAGAATTTTAGTGAAAATTGGTCTGAGAATGAAATACTAACTAGAAACACAAATTCTGATGAAGAAGAAAGGTGGAGAGTTTTTTAAAGACCCAGGTATGGATTCACTACCAACTTAGATTTTTAAAAGATATATTCATAGAGAAAAGAAGCAAGAATAAGGAATGAAGGATAACTATAAAAGAGTGACATTATCCTATGAGAAAGGTGCCAGCCAGTTCTAAGTCACAGGACCAAATATGACAGATCAGAATCTTTTCCCTAACTATATCAGCTTCCCCAAGGCTCCAAGACAGTAATTATACACCAAATATAGAGAATTTACTACTGAATCCACAGGATAAAAAATGGACAAGAAAAGGGAAAAACCCCAACAAGGTAAAAATCCTTATGAATCAACATGGGAGAATGTTCGTCTTTAAATGGATCATTCAGCACCCCTCCCCCACCAGCACCTGGCCCCACCCTAGACCTCCAATCCTAGATTCCATCTAGACCTACTCTTTCCCCACTGTATATAAGTATTCATCTTGACCCCATTAGACTAGCTCAGATTCTTAAAATCTGGCCAACAGCATGGATTCTTAAGACATTGCCCACCCCAACCAGTGTTTTAATAAACCTTGTCTCTGATGAAAAAAGGCTTAAGTCAAATTCTTTTGAGTCTTTTGCCCTTGAATTTTAGGGTTCCCAGCACCAGTAGACCACAACAAGGCCAATCCCAACCACCCAGCGGCTACTCATGGCAAAGCCTCAGTGCACAGTAAATCCTCCCAACCTGGGAGGAGGTCAAGGCATCTTTACAATCTAGCCCTTGAAATATACCCACCAACCTAAAGGAAGAAGTCAATGTCTGTGATAGGGACTATAAGGGAAAAAGGGCTGAAATACCAAACATTTCAAGAGGAAGAAAATGTAAAAATGCAAAACACAGATAAATTGAGAGATTCCTAAATCTCAAAGGTAGAATGAGTTTTAAATACCCAAAGAAAATATAGAATTCTCCTAACAATTATTACAAAACAAAGGAAAATGAACCAATAGCTGACTAAATACAGACTCCTGTGGAGTCTTAAGAGAGCATGGAACAAGAAGAAATTCCAAAATGTCTCAAAAGGGAAATGAAATCCTTAAATAAGAAATTAGAAATGAATATAGTTAGAACTTATGGCTCTCAATCCAGAAATAAAAAACTCAACCATCAGATTAGAAAAAAAAATCGAATTTGTAATTCTTTCAAAGAAATGAGAGATTAACATATTTATAGTGCAACAATACTGAAGTGGAGGAAAACTTGACTGCTGTTAGAAATACGCTTGGCACAGAGATTTAGGTATCAAGAACAATTTATTATTGAGGAATCCAAAGGAATTAGAAAATGTTCCTGGCCAGGAGCAGACTCCACTCCTCTTTAGGAAGACGGAGTGCTGCATAAAAAAATGAGATCAGCTTTATGGATGCAACATCAGCACAGTACCTCCCTCCAGAGAATGGATTGGTCCATTCCCCTTCTGGGTCACAATCTTCCTTATACGCCCCTTACATGCTGGTCCTTGGTATGTTCTCCCTCCCCCCCCCAACATACATCCCTCGTTCAAAAATGTCAGAAAACTCCTCCTGTGGGTGTGTAAGGTAATATTCAATTAGCCACTTACACATGTGTAATAGCAGTTTGACCCAGTTCTCTCTTCAACCCTGACTGTTATCTGGCTGGTTCAAACGAGTTTCCCCAATATCCTGGGTTTGCAGTTTTCACAAAACCACCAGCTATTCTCTGATTGGCTGGGTCCACCTGCCTTAATTAATTTTTACTCCCTTCTTTTCTCAAGCTGACAATTAATTATTCTGCGGAAACCTAACTTTTACCAATCTCTCACAGTTGCAGAGAAGCAAAAGGCAATAAGGTTAAACAAACACATGATCTCTGTACAAGCCCAAGCCCTTGTCCTTGAAGTCAGGATTCACAGATATAATTTAAGAATCAATCTCCTGGAAGAAGAGCATAAGAAATCAGTCACAAGTATTTATTAAGCACCTACGACAAGCCAGGCACCGTGCTGGGGATATACGTATAAAGAAGGAAGCAATCTTTCCTTAGAATGAACTTATATTCTAAAGAGGGAGACAACAAGCTTATGCAGCATAAATATAAAGTTGATGAATATATTTATAAAGTAGACACACACACAAAGTAGATAAATACAGGGTAGTTTGCGAGGTATGACGGTAGCAGTTGTGAGAAATAATCATCTCACCAGAAAATCCCACATGGCCCTCAGTGAATTAAGGAAAGATTCTATTAATCATTCTCTTGCCAGAGATGGCAAGAACCCAGGTGATCCATAAGGAGACACACCCTTTTAGACAATTACAAAGCCATTTAAGACAACACGATTCACATTTCCCTCCATATATCCCATTGGCCAGGCATTTCAGGGTTCACAGCTTATCTGAAAACACCTAAACCCCACCCCCACATGGGTCTACACCCCTGCTTACATCTCTCATTTCCACATCTCAATCCCCTTCCCCTTTTTCCTCATTTTCTTTATTCTTTATTCAGTAAAGAAATGCCAAGCCATAGCATGAGAAAGGAATTTTCTCAACTGCTAAGAGAGTTGACAAAAGTTGTGAGTTGGAGATTCAGCCCAGGATATCCGTAAGAAGAGTCCCATTATCTAAGATAACATCTGAGTCAATGGACCTCATCCTTGGTGAGCTACACCCGGTTTGGCAGTTTTTGATACACAGGAAAAAGGCATTCTCAGAGAACAAGTAAGGGGAATCTGCTTTTAGACACGCTGATTAACAGGTGGCCAACATCCTCCACTGCTTTCTTCTGCAATCAGTTATCTCTTATATTAGCCATCAGTATGATTTCTTAGGTTTCACAAATTATGTTTCATATAATTTCCATGGAAACAAAACTCAATTATCCTTATTACAATCCCTCCTCTTTTTGTATCAAAAAATTTTTTTTGTTTCCATATCTTTCTCAAATTTAATTAATACTTCCTCACTTTTTCCCCCATATGAATTCTTCCCTTCATCTATCTCCCCTTTAAGTAGGCATAAAAAATATGGGAAGGGGAAGGAGGAGAGGTTGATCAGTGCATTGACAAATCAAAGGGGGCAGTCCACTTAGTAAGTACAGATACAGAGACGCAAAAGAAAACAATAATGAACAATCAATTATCCCTTTAAGATTCAGAAGTCTCATTTCATACAGCTGTCTGGGGGTGAACATCATCTGATGAAGTTTTTCTGGTCTGTGTACTGTTCCAGCATCTCCAGCAGTGTATCTTAGCACCTTCTTCTAGAAATCTTCCTTCATGTGTCCATTCTCCTACAAAATTGATCTTGACACAATTTAAAATTACCATTCCAGGCAGAGCCAAGATGGCGGCTGGAAAGCAGGGACTTGCATGAGCTCCCCACCAGGTCCCTCCAAAAACCTATAAAAACTGGCTCTGAACAAATTCTAGAACAGCAGAACCCACAAAATAGCAGAGGAAAGCAGGGCTCCATGGAAAGCATGGTCGCTGGATGAGGTCTATTGTGAACAGAGTGGAGGGGAGCGGAGCCCAGCATGGGCGGCAGCAGGAACAACCAGACCAGGAGCTGGGCAGAACAGGCCCTAGCGCCCTGAATCAGTGAGCTGTGGAAGTTACCAGACTTCTCAACCCACAAACATCAAAGACAACAGAGAAGTTTAGTGGGAAAAGCTGCTGTGGACAGAGTGCAAGGAGTTCACAGTTTGGCCACCGCCCAGGGGGAGGTGGTGATGCAGCTACAGAACTACAGCTGCAGTTGCTTCTGGCCCCAGGCCCACCTGGTGGGAGGAATTAAGTGGCAGATCAGAGCAGGAGTGCAGAGCCTGCTGAAGATTTGTGTCAGGTCCCAGTTGGCGGATCTTGGGGAAGGAGGAGTGCTGGTGTGGCAGAGCTGGCTGTATAGAAATAGCTCTGCAAACAACAGCACAACCCCTCAAGCTTGGAACAAAGAACTCTTTACAAGCAGTCGTACCCCGACAAAAAACTCAAGGGTCAAGTAAGTTGGCTGGGAACATGGCCAGGCAGCAAAAATGCACTGAGATTCAGTCTCAGACTTTGGAATCTTTCTTTGGTGACAAAGAAAACCAAAACATACAGCCAGAAGAAGTCAACAAAGTCAAAGAGCCTACATCAAAAGCCTCCAAGAAAAACATGAACTGGTCTCAGGCCATGGAAGAGCTCAAAAAGCATTTGGGAAAGCAAGTTAGAGAAGTAGAGGAAAAATTGGGAAGAGAAATGAGAAGGATGAGAGAAAACCATGAAAAACAAGTCAATGACTTGCTAAAGGAGACCCCCAAAAAATACTGAAAGAAATACTGAAGAAAACAACACCTTAAAAAATAGACTAACTCAAATGGCAAAAGAGCTCCAAAAAGTCAGTGAGGAGAAGAATGCCTTGAAAGGCAGAATTAGCCAAATGGAAAAGGAGGTCCAAAAGACCACTGAAGAAAATATTACCTTAAAAATTAGATTGGAGCAAGTGGAAGCTAGTGACTTTGTGAGAAATCAAGATATTATAAAACAGACCCAAAGGAATGAAAAAATGGAAGACAATGTGAAATATCTCATTGGAAAAACTGCTGACCTGGAGAATAGATCCAGGAGAGATAATTTAAAAATTATTGGACTACCTGAAAGCCATGATCAAAAAAAGAGCCTAGATATCATCTTTCAAGAAATTATCAAGGAGAACTTCCCTGATATCCTAGAGCCACAGGGCAAAATAGAAATTGAAAGAATCCACAGATCACCTCCTCAAAAAGATCCCAAAAAGAAAACTCCTAGGAATAGTGTCATCAAATTCCAGAGCTCCCAGATCAAGGAGAAAATACTGCAAGCAGCCAGAAAGAAACAATTTGAGTATTGTGGAAAAACAATCAGGATAACACAGAATCTAGCAGCTTCCACATTAAGGAATCGAAGGGCTTGGAATACGATATTCCGGAGGTCAATGGAGCTAGGATTAAAACCAAGAATCACCTACCCAGCAAAACTGAGTATCATGCTCCAAGGCAAAATATGGATTTTCAACTAAATAGAGGACTTTCAAGCTTTCTCAGTGAAAAGACCAGAGCTGAATAGAAAATTTGACTTTCAAACACAAGAATCAAGAGAAGCATGAAAAGGTAATCAAGAAAAAGAAATTGCAAGGGACTTACTAAAGTTGAACTGTTTTGTTTACATTCCTACATGGAAAGATGATATGTATGATTCATGAGCTGAAAGGGATATGCATACATATGTGAGTATGTATATATATACATATGTGTGTGTCTATGTATGTATATGTGTAGGTGTATGTATATATATGTGTGTGTGTGTATATATATATATGTATATATATATATATACACACACACACACACACACACACAGAGGGGGCACAGGGTGAGCTGAATATGAAGGGATGATATGTAAAAAAAAAATCAAATTAAGGGATAAGAGAGGAATATATTGAGAAAGGGAGAGATAGAATGGGGTAAATTATATCACATAAAAGTGGCAAGAAAAAGCAGTTCTGTAGGAAGAGAAGAGAAGGCAGGTGAGGGGGATTGAGTGAATCTTGCTCTCATCTGATTTGACCTGAGGAGGGAATGCCATACACACTCAAATGGGTATCTTACCCCACAGGAAAGAATGAGGAAGAAGATAAAAAAGGGGGAATGATAGAAGGGAAGGCAGATATGGGGAGGAGGTAATCCAAAACAAACACTTTTGAAAAGGGACAGGGTCAAGGGAGAAAATTCAATAAAGGGGGATAGGTTAGGAAGGAGCAAAACATAGTTAATCTTTCATAACATGAGTATTGTGGAAGGGTTTTACATAATGATACACATGTGGCCTATGTTGAATTGCTTGCCTTCTTAGGGAGGGTGGGTGGGGAGGGAAGAGGGGAGAGAATTTGGAACTCAAAGTTTTAAAAACAGACGTTCAAAAACAAAAAAAAAATAAAAGTTTTTGCATGCAACTAGGAAATAAGATACACAGGAAATGGGGCGTAGAAATTTATCTCGCCCTACGAGAGAAGAAGGGAAAGGGGGATGGGAGGGGAGTGGGGTGACAGAAGGGAGGGCTGACTGGGGAATGGGGCAACCAGAATATAAGCCATCTTGGAGTGGGCGGGAGGGTAGAAATGGGGAGAAAATTCATAATTCAAACTCTTATGAAAATCACGCTGAAAATTAAATATATTAAATAAAAAAATAAAATAAAACATTACATAAAAAAGTTAAAAAAATAAAATTACCATTCAACCCTTACATACTTATTATTCTTATAAAATCAAATTTGGAAACTTGACCAATTGTCATGTTTAAGAACTTAGATCCCAGGGTTTTTTTATACTTTACATTAATGCACTATTCATTCCTCCATTAGGAGAATGAGATTTCACTAAGGAATTAATAATAAGCTCCAATACATACATAAATACATTGAATAATCAATTTTAACACAGTACACATCAAGTCATAAAACAATTCTAACTTCTAGTCATGTTATGCTTCTCTTAAGGCATTTACAAAATAAACCACAAGCCATTCTTCTTCTAACATTAACTAACTGTAACAAAACTGAGACAAGTATGATATTAACTAGGTAACAATAATATTTTCACAAGACCTTGACCTAATTGCCTCCATACTATTATGAAGAATTAAAGGACCCTAACTTATATAGGAATATATATATATATATATATATATATATATATATATATATATACTAGTAACAGATATTAAGGCTAAATAGTTGGTTGTTTAGACTAAAATTCTAGGCCAAATAGCTCAATCTTATAGTAATCTCAGATGTTCCAAGTACTAATCTATTATTTAATATATTTGTTATTATGCTTACAAAACTTTGGATTATAGGAATTTGCCATAAAAGAGTAGGGACATAACTAAAGCAAGGGAACATTATTTCCCTGACTTCATGTCAATTCCAGGCAGAAGTTGTGTAGACTGGCAACTGCATTGAGCCAGGTTTAAAGTCTGCCAGGTGTCATAGTGTGGAAATTGAGTCAGGAGAATCCTGCCTCAGCTCATGCAGAATAGTCATTCCCCCAACCTTCCCATGAGAACACCCTCTGCAGTTTACACCTCACAGGGTTGCTAGCATCATGGATCAGTGGCTCAACAGAATTTCTTGATATCCATACCTGGACTCAGACTCAGAAAAACAATCAGTTAACAGTCCCATAAGGTCTTGAATAGCAAGTTTCAGTAATCAGTTTTAGGTATGACTATAACCTCACATTGGTTAGGGGACATCTTTAAAGTGAGCCTTAAGTAGCTTGCATGCATTTCTACACTTGTTCAAGTTCCTCATTAAATAACAACATAAAATCAAATTTCCCATTAAGATCATAAGTTATTGCTCTACTAGATTTGAATGTTTCTCAAGCTTATCCATCCTTCTCTAACCATGCTCAGTCTGAAAGAATGAGATATACATATGATAGGTTCAAACACTAACTTTAACTCATGTTTAGGTCATGGGACAAATTCAGGTCAAAACTGCAAAATCTTTCCCATAAATGAGGGTTCCCCTGAGAACTTTACAAACATCACAAACTACAAACTTTCTCCTCCCCATAAAACACTCTAGGTCTTTGGGTACTACAGAACACACAGTATAAACATAAAAGTAACAACTTTGAATGAAGTTATGTTTTCTATCAATGCAAAAGTATTCTACAAGTTACCTCCCTCTAAGAAAATTGCACTTCTTTTCCCCAAACTGAAGATGTTTCTGATTTAGTTTCAGTAATTAATAAAATAACAGCTAGGTCCTTCAGTCAATTGTATCAAAACCCAATTATTCTTACATCCTTTGGAAACATGTAAGAACCTTATTCCATACAGACATATACCTTTATTATAGTAACTTTAAATGTATCCCAGCCTTAGTCTATGGGATAATGATTGAAAATTGTGCTTGTACCTTTATGTCTTTTCCCTTTATCTAATTATTCTGATAACATTTAAAAATAATGTTCTTATTCCAGGGATTTAATCTTTCACATGGTTATACAAGAGTACCAATTTACCCAATCATTTGATTGAAAACAGCAATATTTCAAATACTTGCACTATGCTCACATTTTTTTTCTCATGATTTACTTTTTATTTAATATATTTAGTTTTCAGCAGTGATTTTCACAAGAGTGTGAATTGCGAATTTTCTCCCCATTTCTACCCTCCTGCCCACTCCAAGATGGCATATATTCTAGTTGCCCTGTTCCCCAGTCAGCCCTCCCTTCTGTCACCCCACTCCCCTCCCATTCTCTTTTCCCTTCCTTTCTTGTAGGGCAAGATAAATTTCTACACCCTTTTGCCTGTGTATCTTATGCTCACATTTTTCACAAAAGGAAAGTAAAATCCTTAAAATCAATGGGATGCATCTTTCTCATCCTTTGGCACTTTCCATTCAAGATGTTTACTAATCCCGGATGAGCCCCCATTTTGTGAGAAATAATCATCTTACCAAAAAACTCCATATGGCCCTCAGTGAATTAAGGAAAGATTTTATTAATCATTATCTTGTCAGAGATGGTAAGAGCCTAGGTGACCCATAAGGAGACACACCCTTTCAGACAATTGCAAAGCCTTTTAAGACTCATCCTGATTCACATTTCCCTCCCTGTATCCAAATGGCCAGGCATTTCAAGGTTCACGGCCTACCTGAAAACACCTAAACCCCACCCCCACGTGGGTCTACATCCCTGCTTCCTTCTCTCATTTCCACATTTCAACTCCCCGCTCCCCTTTCATCCTCATTTTCTTTATACTTTATTCAGTAAAGAAATGCCAAACCATAAAATGTTTTTAGTCTCATCCCAGGTAGTCGGCATCAAGTTTTATGATCTCCATAGTACGAGAAAGGAATTTTCTCAATTGCTAAGAGAGTTGACAAAAGTTGTGAGTTGAAGATTCAGCCCAGGACATCCATAAGAAGAGTCCCATTATCTAGGACAACATCTGGGTCGATGGACCTCATCCTTGGTGAGCTACACCTGGTCTGGCAGTTTTGATACACAGGAAAAAGGTATTCTCAGAGAACGAGTAAGGGGAATCTGCTTTTAGACACGCTGATTAACAGGTGGCCAACATCCTCCACTGCTTTCTTCTGCAATCAGTTTATCTCTTATATTAGCCATCAGTATGATTTCTTAGGTTTCACAAATTATGTTTTGTATAATTTCTATGGACACAAAATTCAATCATCCCTTATACAGTTGAGAGGATCAGGAAATGCTTCATGCAGAAGATTGGGCATTTACTAGGAAATCTGTATTTTGCCCTATAAATGGGGAAGAGTGGGTCCATATTTATATGATTGAAAAAAAGTTTTTGAGCAAATGAGCTGGCACATTACCAGGATGAAGTGACTTCCTTGTGGTCAGAGAAATAGTATGTAGCAAAGCTGGAATTCGAACCCAGATCTTTTGACTCCAAATAGAGCACTCTTTTTATCATAATGATATTGTGCTATAACTTAATCAGCTACTACTTTGCTATTTAATCTTTTACGTGTATGGTGCTTGCTTCCCCAACTAGACTGAGCTCTCTCATGGCACGGAACAAATCTTGCAAACTTAATAAGTATATTTCAACTTTTAAAGTATCTGCTGTGTTCAGAGAACTGTTCTAGGGCTGAAGAGATAGGAGATGGCCATTTGTCTTCCCACAGTGTAGCCAAGCATGGGACAGTTAATATTGGGAAGGAAATAATAAAATGAGACTGGGAAAATTAGTTGCTCTAGAGCAGATGCTCATACATTACTACACTGGAGCTGCTCCTGGGAGCCAAATCATCTTATTGTTGATGGAGCAGCCTTCCCTCTTTGAAGTGATATCTCCAGGATGGTGTGGGCACCTGATGAAAGAAATCCAACTATCTCTTCATTTGTCTTTTCCTCTCAAAAGCACAAACCAATGATACAAGCTAATGAACAAAATATATCAGAGTTAATCATCACTTAGGGAAACTACATTCTCCCTTCTAATAAAACATGTACTATCTCTGGGTCATAATATATCCCCGCCAGGAGGAGGGAAGACTCACATAACCAGCTGAAAGTGTTTTCTGTTTGTGTGTATCTTAGCCTGGGAAGGACAAGTTATTTTCCTGAGTCAAATATAAGCAGAAAGTTGAGTTCCATTTAATGAACATTTAACAATTGGGAAGTGAAGAAACCCAAAGGTGAAATAAGGATTTAGAACTGGAAGGAACCTTGGACATCATATAGTCTAGCCCTATCATTTTATAGATGAGGGACCCAAAGCCTAGAGAGGTTAAGTTACTTGTCCAAGGTCACACAATAAACAGCACTCTTTTCTCTATATCATGTTAGCTCCAAGGAGCCAACAATCTAATGGAATTGGGGACTAAAGAAATATATGTATAATTATTACATAATTATAATAACAATTATAATAGGATAAATGCTTAAAAGAAGTCCAAATAGAGCAATATGAGAAATCTTAGAATGGAAAGATTAGTTATAGATGCCTATTGAACACCTTGTCCAATGTGCCATAGACATCTTTAACTCAAGATATCCCAACATGAACTTATTCTTTACCTCCAAACCCTTCCCATTTCCAAATTTCTCTCTTACTTTCCATGGCATGCTCCTCCTCCTAGTCACATAGGCTCATAAATTAAGTATCAACTCCTCACTCTCACTCCTCCCCCCCATATCCAATTTATTGCCAAGGCCTGTCAAACATCTTTAATATATACCCCCTTCTTTCCTCTGACAATGCCACCACTTTTAGTGAAGGCCTTTATCACCTCAAGTCTGCACTAATGCAACAATCTACTGGTGGGTCTTCCTGCCTTGAGTCTCTCCTCATTCCAATCTATCTTCCATTCAATTGTCAAACTGATCTTCCTAAAATGCAGGTCTGATCATCACACCTATCCCTCCCCTAGCTCAGTCCTATTCAATGGTTGGTTGGTTGGTTGTTGTCCTTCATTCTCAAAGAGGACCAAAATGACATCAGAATGCTAGAGTCAATGTGTTTGGCTGATCAGACCAATATGAGCTTGGAATGCTGTACCACAGGTTGGGCACAAATAGTCCGTGTGAACATTTGGGGTGGATACTCTAAATTTGCGCATCCTGGGTTTCCTTTGAGCTGTTTCAATTCTGCTTTGCCCACAGAGCACAGCATCTTCTTTGATGAGGACATGCCATGCTGGGCATTCCTGTGCCAATGTCTCCCTGTTACCTCCAGGATCAAATATAAAATCCTCTACTTGGTTTTTAAAGCCCTTCATAACCTGGGCCCCTCCTACCTTTTAAGTCTTCTTATTCTATACTCTTCAGTGACAGTGGCCTCCATGCTATTCCTCGAACATAATAATCCAATCTCCCAACTCCAGGCATTTTGGCTGCCCCCCAATTCTCTCCATCCTCATCTCCACCTCCTGGATTTTCTGATTTCTTTCAAATGCTACAGTTTATCCCGTGTATATTTTGTTTGCTTGTTGTCTCTCCCTTTAGATCATGAACTTCTTAAGGGCAAAGATTGTTTTTACCTTTCTTTGTATCCCCAGCAGGTAGGACAGTGTCTTAATAAATACTTCTTGACTTGACTTGATTTAACATTGATGGGGGCTGGAAAGTTTGAAAAGAGTTGGCCTAGAAGATAAGCTTTCATGAAGGTGTTGATACCTGAGGTAGAACTTCAAGGAAGGGTACAATTTCAATAGGCAAGGATGTGAGTAGAGATTGTTCCATAAATAAGGGACAGCCTGGGCAAAGGTACAGAGCTAAGAAAGGCCAAGATGAAACTGAGAAATTACAATTCACTGTTTGACTGAAACATAGAATGCATGAAGGCAAGTGGAATATGTAAAGTAGGTTGAAGGGCTTTAAATGACAGACCAAGAACTTTGTTTTGTATCCTCTAAATGGGGAACCACTGAAGGATTTTTGAGCTAAGAAGTGATGTGGTCACATCTATGGAGCAGGCCCATTACTCTGGCATTGTCATGAAGAAGGACAGAAAGGGGATAAACTGGAAGTAATGAGACCTGTTAGAAGGCTAGGGCAGGCAAGAGATCTTGATGACCTAAATTAGGACGGTCATAGTGGAAATGGAGAGATGTGGATTGTAGTAGCGATTTAGATTTGGAGATCTTTCCCACCCATTAATAGGCCATGTGACCTGCTTACATCGCAGGAAGCCTGAGTCACATGTGGTGGGAGGACCTTGCTGACAGGAAAAGGAAAGTGTGTCACAGGAAATGCTCAGAGAGAGAGCAGGTAGATCTGAGGGAGACAGCAGATGTGTGCTGTGCTGTGAGCGTGTTTGTGTGAGGGCCCCAGCAGGGGTTGGAAGGTTGTAGGATGGGGGTGGGCTTCTCTGCTGGGATACTGTGGGTTGAATTCTTTGCTGCTGTGATGGATTGGACTCACTGCTTTTGGGACCTGGTTCTTTGGTGTCTGAATAAGCAGTTTACTTCTTCTACCTTCTTCTACATGGAGAGTCTCTTATATTTTGCGATACAGAACCACAGAGGCACAATGACAGTTATCATCTATACTGTGATTATTGCCTTGCTGATACATGGAGAGATTCAAGAATTATTACCGCGGCAGAATGATCAAACTTAGCAGCTACTCGGAAGGGAGGCGGTGAAGGATGGAAGTCAAAAGAGTAAAGGATGACCTGAGGTTTCAGCCTGGGTAACTAAGAAGATGGTGGTGTTCCAGATATAGAAATGGAAGTTTAGAGGAGGAGCAGGATTTTTCTAGGGGAAATGAGTCCGATTTTAAGCATGTTGAGTTTGTAATGATGTTTAAACATCAAGATGGAAATGTGTATAAGAAGGCAGTTAAAAATATGGAACTGAAGGTCTAGGTAGAAGTCAAGACTACAAATATAGATTTAGGAATCAGCTACATAGAGATAATTGAAATCATGGGAATAGATGAAGGGAGATATACACACACAACACACACACATACACAACACACACACGTACACGCACACGCACACAAACAGAAGCGGTAGGGGAGAGAGAAAGAGGGAGAGGGAGAGAGAGAAGTGTTTGGTTGTTTTTATTTTTAAACAGACCTGTGATTTCATTGCAGCAGGGAGTTCCTGGTGAGGAACTCCCTCTACCACTGAAGATCTTCACATTCTCAGTTACTTATATTCTCTGCTTTTGAGCTCTGAGAGGTTAAGTGACTTGTCCAGTTCTTCCAGACTGTGAGGCCATCTCTGTCTATCTCTATCCATCCATCTGTCTATCCACCTTTCTATCTACATACTATATACATTTACCTATCCATTCACCCATTTTTCTATCTATCCATCTATTGAAATACTGATATAGACTTAGCTAAATTGCCTCTTCTTTTTTCCCTTCCCCACTTCACAGAGCTAATATATCAACGAAATGAAATGGCATTTATAAAAGCACTTTGAAAAGTTGAACTCAGAGTAAAATAATGAAAATTCACATTTACATAGGGCTTTTCTTATAACACCTCTGTGAAGTAGACAGTATTTTTGAAAGAATTCATGGGTGATCTAATGATCTGATGTTACTTAAGATATTTGATATAATATCTTATAGTAATACAATATAATAATATATCATATAATATCATATACTACCATGATACACTTGATATAATTTAGTACTACTATAGATAAAAATAGAAATCTACCTAAAACAATGATAATTGGCTTCATTGTATAAATTGCATTGCATAAATAGCATGAGGCATGAAGAGCACCTAAGGCCACGTGATGAGGGATATATTTTGCTAAACTAAAGTCCAACTTGACATTCAGAAAATGAAATTTCTGCTAGTAGCTAGAAATAAAACGGGCTCATGCTGCTGTTTACCACATTTTTCAAAAGGAAAAAATGTTTTCTAGGACAGTCAGCACAGAGCAAGTGCTTAACCAAATGCTTGGCCTCTCCATTTCCAGTATTATGTCTGTCAAGAACTCTACCCATTTTCCATCAGAGAATGCAAATTCATCTGTATATTTACCTGAATAAACATGATTAGGAGCCAACAATTGGAAGCCAAATCTCCTACCCTCCAAAGATGCATAAGATATATTCATTCAAAGGTCAAACAGAAATAATTGTTTTAGATTACCCATTGTTTTGGTTTATTTGTGCCACCTTTCTCCTCCATTATCACAGATGCTCAAGAGTTAGCTTTAATATTTTTTTTGTGATGTTGTTGTTGGTGGTCCTTTGTTACTGAATAGAACCAATGACATCATGAGGATGATGTCTTGATTTGTGCGTAAATTGAATTTAAGTGAGGCAGAGTTGTGAAAAGTAATCAAGCCTCACTCTTCACTCCAGAGTCCTTGAGTCCAGTGGCAAGATAAAAGTCAGTATGTCTGGCAATTGCCCAGGATGCAGTGGGTGACCTTGGCCTTTCTAAATTAAGGTCTTCCCAGGTCTCAGTTTGTCTGAGGCAACACCCATTCAATGACTAAGGACTAGGTAAGAATCGAGACAAAAGATGGCCTTGTCTACCACCACAGAAGTATCAATCTGGAAGGAGAAGCCCCTCAGAGTTTTTTTTTTAACCAGAACAGAAGACAATTGCTATTTACATTTATTTTAAACCATCAAAACTAAACAATGAGCAATGGAGGCTTGGGCTGGGGGCTATAGCTGGGCATTCAATGAAAGCCAGAGTGACTTGGGTTTAAGGGCATAGTCAATTAACTTCATTTGAATCATAATGGGCTTTTTAAAGCCTGTTTTTTCAGAGCTTTATTTCAAGAAATCATAAATGAAAGCCGAACAGGCCAAAAAGTAAATTGCCCCATCTTTTTGAAAAAAGACAATAAAAAAATAGATAAAAATCTCAGCCTCCCAACCCCAAAATATGTTAGAAAACATAAGTGACCAAAAATTATATTTGTATGAACAGAGCACCCACATGTAAGGGTATGGTGCCCCAAGTGGAGAGAGGGACCACATGTGGTGAGGAAAGAAGAACAAGAAGGGGGAGGGGGAGGGAGCATGGTGTCTTTGAGCTGGTCCAAGTAAGGGATACTGGGTTTTGCCTTTTCATTCTGCTGTCAGATAAAGCTTGGTAAATGGACCTATTAGCTTCATTCTGTTTCCTGTCCATATACTATAATATACCTCTATAGCCTGGTTAGTCTTTTCCCAAAGGCATTCCATTGGTAACAAGAGCCCAATGCAAATCCATTTCTTCTCCTACGGAAACAACTCAATTTCCTTATCCTAGTAATGAAAAGTTAATTGTATCATCTTGGTAGATGAAGGGCAGCAACAATCAGATGCATTATGTAAAAAAGGTTTTCCCATATGTCTAAAATTAAATCAAACTAGAGTAGTCCAGGCCTCCTCCTGGAGTGACGGTCCTTTTCAACAATTCAATACTTAATAAGCATGTACTATACAATGTGATGCTGTGGATAGAAAGACAAAAATGAAAAAGTCTTTATCCTCAAGGAATTATAAAAGGAATCTATTAAAGCAGGGCTTCTTAACCTTTTTTAGTATCATAGACCTCTTTGACAGTCTGGTGAAGCCTATGGAGCCCTTATCAAGATAATGTTCTTAAATAATTGAAGGAGATGCAAAATTTCTGCTAGAGGTTAATAAAAATAAGTTCAGAGAGCCTCCCGAAAACTATCCATGAAGCCCTGTGGACCCCAGGCAAGAACCCCTGGGAGGTACAACATGTAAACAGGTAGGTGAGCACAAAATAATTTAAGGAGAGAAAAAGCCCAAACAATAAGGGGAATCAGGAGAGGCTTCTTATAGGAGGTGGTACCTGAAATGGCCAATAGATTGAACAATGGCACAGAGGCACCAGATCAGATGGAATGCTGAGTTTGGGGAACATAACAAGTAAGTCAGCTGGAAATGAAGGGGAGTAAAGCCAAGTCCCAAATGGTAGGTTGGAGCCAAATTATGAAGGGCTTAAATACCAAACCAATAAAGTTTTTATTTTGGCCTAGAGACTATAGGGAGTTGTAATGGTAATTAGGGTGGGACTTTTTTTTACTGTTTTCTCTTTTCGAATGCTGAAGTAATCAAGTACCTTTGACAAGTCTTGCCTTTCATATGTAATGGCAAACAAAGTGGACTTTTTGTTGTCTTTTTTTTTCTTTGATTGAATCAAGAATCTTTGACCTGCTTAAGAAACAAGAGAGCCTAGTTCACATAAGTTTGAATCACATGGTTGTGATGCCCTCTGACCCTAAGAAGGGCATATAAGATGTGAGGTTGGCATTTTGTTTTGGAGCTCTCAGTTACTGGAAGTGTCATGTGATCTGACCAGACGAGACTCTGGGTAGCCATTGTTAAGAGCCCCCTGGCTTTGAAAACCCAAATGTTAGTGCTTCTCTTTTTGGTAACTTTGCATGTGATGTCTTGATCAGACAAAGCCTGTCTGTTGATCTGTTTGTAGTTTCTGTATGTATTCGCTCTTAAGTTCAGAGTGCTGACTTTTCCCCCTGAATTAAGTATATAGTATATGTATAATATACTGAACTAAGTATAGTGGTATATGTATGTTTAATTAAAGTAAGATTGTTAACCCCTTAAAGTGGCTTTCCTTAGAAAAGCAGATCAAAGAACCTGTGCTAGCAGCCTTCCTGTGTGTTTCCTTGCTGGTTGTTTACCCCCACAACAGCTGCTGGCAACATTGTTGTTACAGGAGCCACTGAAGATTTCTGAGCAAGGAGTGACATAGTAAGAGTTTTAGAAATGGTATTTTGGCAGCTTGCAGAGGATTCTAAAGGAGGGAGATTAGAAGCAGGGAGACCAATTAGTTTAGGCAAGGGGTGCTCAGGGCCTGACCTAGGAATGACAATCATATGAGTAGTGAGAGGGAACCTGATATGAGAGATGCATTGAAGGTGGTATTGTCAAGATTTAGCCACTAATTGGATATATAGAATAAGAAGGAGAATGAAGAGTTGAGAATGAGTCCAAGGCCTATTCCTTTTAAAAGTAATCCTATTGGAACATTTCATCTATATGGCTAAGCTTGACAATTCCACCGCTATGGAAACTTAATATATACAGCAACAATGATGTTCTGATAACAAGATATATTACTATTATATTACTATTGTCTGATATGACAGCCTTGCTCTATTAATTCTGCTGGGATTATAACACTTTTATGATAAACTGACAGGAAACTTCACATTCAGACCAGTGTCAGCATCTTTTTGGCATGTCTAAGTAGGAATTTTGCCTTCCTTAAACTCAGGGTTGACTGATTTTTATCTTTAAATTCTGCTACCCTCACCTTCTTTATTCCACATAGTTATATTTTGCTAATAGCTGCTAAACTCACTTAAAACATTTGTTCCTTTGGGGTTCTAACTCAAATATGACAGCTGTCTATATTGATGAAAGAGTGTGGTTGAAATTTAGAAAAAAAAAAAAAAAAGAAAAATGACTCATTCTGATGGGGTATGGACCCTGGCAACCCCCCAACCCAACTTTCCTTGCACTTTCCCATATGGCCAAGTCCCTAGCAGTCCATGGCCCTCATTGTCTGAACCTGGCCCCACCTTAGACCACCACTCCTTAATTCCATCTAGACCCCTTCTCTGTTCCCACAGTCTTCTGTATAAAATATCCATCTTGTCTCCATTAAAGGGCTCATATTCAATCTGGACCGCTTATCAATATGAGTATCAGAAATGCTCAGATTCTATAAGAGTTTGTCCAAAAGCACAGATTCTTAAAATCTCACCCACCCTGACTGGTGTTCTAATAAATCTTGTCTATGACTGAAAGAAGGCTTGGGTCAAATTCATTTGAGGTAGGACCTGCGTCACTTGCCCTTGAATTTTGGGGTCCCAACACTCCTAACACCTCAACAATTCCAGGTTAGACAAGTCTCCTGGAAATCTTGTATTCTTCTTCTGGACCAAGGCAAGAGTGATGATATCATAAGTCTAAGAAAGCCCAGGCTCTAATTTGATGACCAGTACCCACTTGCAGTGGTTAACAACTCCCAAGGTCAAGCTAAGACTTATGAGATAGAAAAATTAGTTACATTATAGCTCTGGTGGGTCCAATGTGTAAGCTTCCTGTTGCTGAAAGATTTGAATGATTTTTCAATAATGAGCATATCCATTTTTGGATTGAGATGTTCGGAAATATTTCTCTGATGTGTACCTGCTTGTACACACAAGAACAATGTAGATAGAAACATCTCCAGTGTAATAAGATGTAACCCCTATGAAAGATCATGCTTAATATAATAAATGTTATTTGAATTGAATAAACTCTTTGACTTTCCCCTGAACCAAATAAGCCTCCACCTCCTACCCACCCACTCCTCAAACACACATACTTTCCCTTATCAGTTTTCCATTGTTTGCAGTCTCAAAGTTCCTGGCCTTTTTTGGGAGGGAAAGGACTAAACTCTCACTGGTATTACAGATTTTATAGGACTGGGATCAGAGGATCAGAGATTTAAGAGCTGGAAGAGACCTTACTAGTCATGTAGTGCAAACGCCTCTTTTTACACATGTGGAAACTCAGGCCCAGAATGGGGAGACGACTTGCTGACAGCTCACAGTGGCAGATCTAGGATCTGAATCTAAGACTTCTGCTTTCACATCTGCTGCCCCTTTCACTGCACCCCATCTCAAGGGGCAGCGCTTTGCCTTACATTCAGTCAAAGGAGAGGAACTGGAGAAAAATGCTGAATTCCTATTTGACCAGGAGTCAGGTAGCATGTGTCAGGGAGCCTAGCTGAAGGAGAAAGGGCAGCCACAACAGGACAGAGGGCAGCACCTCCTAAACACAATGAAGCACTTTGTTTTTCTGCATACACAGGTGAGGGACAGTCACATACTGCAGACAGCGGGCTCTGGAACTCATTACCAGAGTCCAGACATGTGTGACAAGAGACAGCCTCTAACAAAATGGTGAACTAAAACAAAATTAGTCTTTGGTACTTCATCTGATCCCTTATAGTATTCCCATTTCTTCTTTCCGTAAACCTGGTGCCCTCATGGCTTCTATGGTTCCCCAACTTCCCACATTCCAGCCAGGCCTATCCTTCCCAGCAGAATCCCATGCCCCTTTCCTGTTCCCTGCTTCCCCTTATGCCCTTTCCAAACATATATGTACTGTATCCCATCCCTCAAGCCAGTGATTTCTGCCCCCAAACTACTCCATGTTCATGAATTACATGAGTGCTATAGATGCCTTTATTTGTCTCAGGTAACACAAATGCATTTCCATAAGGCCCTTCTGGAGAGACAATGGCTTAATCCAGTGGTGAGTATTATAGGCACTTTGGGAAGAGATTTAGGCAGGAGAGGTTTCCTCAAACATCTTAAATTGTGCTCTGTTAAAATGGCTATTTTTTCCTTCTACATAGAAAAAAACTCATGACAATTAGTACACCTAATCAAAGAATATATCAATATAATATCATCTCCCTAAGGGCTTAAAAAGTCTTCTCAAAGTGCCTAACACAGGACCAGGCACTCAGAGAGCATTCAGTAGATATTTGTTGAATTTAATGCTTTGCCTTCATGGAAAGAACCCTAACCTGAGTTAGGCTTGGCTAACCTGAGACTTGGCTGTGCCTGTCTGTTGGCTGTCAATCTTTAGCTGTGATGTGCATCTGTCTAAGGAAAGGCAGGCACATAGCTTGTTGCTATGTGGAAGACATTTTTCTGATTGTCTTAAGGTGTACTTATGGGTTTTCTCTTTTCTTAGAATAAAGACTATTAACTCGTGTTGCAACTGGCTGCTCTCTGCTCTTTTCTGACGAGAACACAGAGCCAAAAATAGAAAGTTCTTGTGATGCAAGGCAGGGAAGGAGATTTAAATTTATCAAGGCAGATAACAAAGGAGAGCATCAGGTATTGTGTATCCTAGTAGGAAGGAGTGCTGACTTTCTTTTTGATGAAAAGAAAGGATTTGAAGGACTAAGGCCATGAAGCCAGCTTCTGATGAAAGGGAAGGAAGGGAATAAGCATTTAATCAGTACCTACAATTTGCCAGGCATTGTGCTAAGCACTTTATAAATATGATCTCATTTGACCTTCACAACAACTCTGTAAGGCAGGTCCTGTTATTATCCTAATTTTACAGCTGAAGAAACTGAGACAAACACACAGGTTAGGTGACTTGTCCAGAGTCACACAGCTAAAAAGTATCTGAGGGGGGATTTGAACTCAGGTTTTCTTGACTCCAGGTCCAGTGCTCTATCTACTGTTCAACCAACCTGCCTAAAGGCATTTTAGATTTGTTTTCCCATCTTGGGTCTACTGTCATCCCCACACTAAATTATCACTTCTGGATTAGGAGTCAAGAAATATGACTCCTCTAGTCTATGGCCTGCCACTTATTAACCATGCGACCTTGAATAAGTCAATCTCCTAAATTTCGATTTCTTCATTTGTAAAATGAGAACCATCTGTTCCCTCTATGCCTCACAGGTATTTTGTGAAAATCAAATAAGATCATGGATATTACAGTGTTTTGTAAACTCTAAAGCAGTATGCAAATGTAAAGGATGATTATGAGAAAGCAATAAGATCATTGGGAAAATAATCACAGGGCTATCACCAGGGCTGTCAGACTTGGAATCATTTTATTGTGAATTTATGGCAGAATGACTCCCAAATCATGGCCCACAAATTCCACTTTCAGTTCTACTTTCCAAATGGGTGGCATCTGTATATAATGGTGCTTTATTTCTACAGAGGTTGTGGCCCTGATGTAAAGGATGAAGTGCAAACAAGCTAACATTGATAATATTTTTCTTTTTTTAATCTTATTTTTTCTAATTACATGTAAAAACAATTTTTAACATTCATTTTTAAAAATTTTGAGTTCCAAATTTTCTCCCTCCCTCCCTTCCCTCACCAGAAGGCAAGCAATTTGCTATAAATCATACATGTCTAGTCATGCAGAAGATATTTCCATATTAGCCATGTTGCAAAAGAAAACATGGACCCCACCCCCCAAAAAAACCCCAAGAAAAATAAAGAAAGTTTTAAAAAATGTATGCTTCAATCTGCATTCAGATCCCATCAGTTCTTTTCTCTTTCTCTGGAGGTAGATAGCTTTTTTTAAAAATCATAAGTCCTTTGGAATTGTCATAGATAGTTGTATTGCTGAGAATAGCAAAGCCATTCACAATTGACCATTGTACCATATTGCTGTCACTATGTACAATATTCTCTTGGTTCTGCTCACTTCACTTTGCCTCAGTTCATATGTCTTTCCAGGTTTTTCTGAAAGCATGCTGCTCCTCATTTCTTATAGCACAACAGTATTCCATCACAATCCTATACCACAACTTGTTCAGTCATTCCCCAGTTGATGAGCATTCCCTCGATTTCCAATTCTTTGCCACCACTGAAATAGATGTTATAAATATTTTTGTACATATAGCTCCTTTTCCCTTTTTTTTACTTTTTAAAAAAAATTTCTTTGGGATATAGCCCTAGTAGTGGTATAGCTGGATCAAAGGATATGCATAGTTTTATAGCCCTTTGAGCTTAGTTCCAAATTGCCCTCCAGAATGGTTGAATCTGTTCACAACTCTGCCAACAGTGCATTAGTGTCCTAATTTTTTCCACATCCCCTCCAATTCCCTTTTCCCTTAGCCAATCTGATAGGTATGAGGTGGTACTTCAGAATTGGTTTAATTTGCATTTTTCTTTTTTTAATTAGATTTTTTTTATCTTTAGTTTACAACACTCAGTTCTACATGTTCTTGAGTTTCAAATTTTCTTCCCTTCCCTCCCTCCCCTCCCCTCCCCCCAAGATGGCATGTAATCTGATACAGATTCTGTATAAACCTTCACATTAAACTTATTTACACAATAGTCAAGTTGTAAAGAAGAAGTATGACCAATGGGATGAATCATGAGAGAGAAGAAACAAAACCAAAAAAGAAGAGGAAAAAAAAAAGAGAGAGCAAATAGTTTGCCCCAATCTGCATTCAGACTCCACAGTTCTATCTCTGGATGTAGACAGCTTTTTCCATTATGAGTCCTTTGGAGATGTCTTTGAACCTTGTATTGCTGGGAAGAGCAAAGTCTATCAAAGTTAGTCATCACAGAATCAATATGTCTGTGGTTGTGTACAATGTTCTCCTGGTACTGCTCCTTTCACTCAGCATCATATATGTAGGTCTTTCCAGGTTATTATGAAGTCCGTATCTTCCCCATTTCTTATAGCACAATAGTAATCCATTACATATATATACCACAACTTGTTCAGTCATTCCCCAATTGATGGGCATCCCCTTGATTTCCAATTCTTTGCTACCGCAAAAGGAGTTGCTATAAATATTTTTGTACATACAAGTCCCCTTCCCACTTGTGTGATCTCTTTGGGATATAGCCCTAGGAGTAGTATTGCTGGGTCAAAGGGTATGCACATTTTTATAGCCCTTTGGGCATAGTTCCAAATTGCTCTCCAGAATGGCTGGATCTGTTCACATAATTTGCATTTTTCTAATCAATGGTTTAGAGCATTTTTTCATAAGACTATACATAGGTTTGATTATTTTTTCTGAAAACTTCCTGTTCATATTCTTTGACCATTTATCAATTGGGGAATGACTCATATTCTTATAGATTTGATTCAGTTCTCTATATTTGAGAAATAAGGCCTTTGTCAGAGATATTTGCTATAAAGATTCCCCACACCCCAGTTTCCTGCTTTCCTTTTAATCTTGGCTGTTTTGGATTTATTTGTACAAACCTTTTTTTTTTAAACCTAATGTAATCAAAATTATCCACTTCCTAGACTTCCTATAATTTTCTGTAACATTTTTGGTCATAAATTCTTCCCTTATTCAAAGATTTGACAGGTAAGATATTCCACGCTCCCCTAATTGCTTATGATATCACCCATTATGTCTAAATCATGTACCCATTTTGACATTATCTTGGTATATGGTGTGAAATGTTGGTCTATACCTAGTTTCTGCTGAACTACTTTCCAATTTTCCTAGCAATTTTTGTAAAATAGTGAGTTTTCGTCCCAAATGCTTGGATCTTTGGGTTTGTTATCAAACACTAGATTACTATGATCATTTACTACTGTGTATTCTGTACCTAACCTATTCCACAGGTCCACCACTCTATTTCTTAGCCAAGTACCAGATTGTTTTATAATTGATGCTTTGTAATAACAGTTTGAGATCTGATATGGCCAGGTCCCTTTCCTTCACATTTTTTTTCGTTGATTCCCTTGATATTCTTGACCTTTTGTTCTTTCAGATGAATTTTGTTATTTTTTCTAGCTCCATAAAATATTTTTGGTAGTTTGATTAGTATGGCAATGAATAAGTAAATTAATTTAGATGGAATTATCATTTTTTTATTATATTGGCTCAGCTGACCCATTAGCAATTAATATTTCTCCAGTTGTTTAGATCTGACTTTATTTGTATAAAAAGTGTTTGTAATTGTGTTCATAGAGTTCCTGCATTTGTCTTGGCAGAAAGACTCCCATGTATTTTATGTCTACAGACAGCTATTTTAAATGAAATTTCTCTATCTCTTCCTTCTAGACTTTGTTGGTAATATATAGAAATGCTGATTATTGATGTGGGTTTATTTTATATCCTGCAACTTTGCTAACATTGTTATTTATTTTACCTAGTTTTTTGGTTGATTCTCTAGAATTCTCTAAGTGTGTCATCATATAATTTGCAGAGTGATAGTTTTGTTTCCTCACTGCCTATTCTAATTTCTTTTTCTTCTCTAAGTGCTATAGCTAGCATTTCTTGCACAATATTGAATATTAGTGGTGATAGTAGACATCCTTGCTTTACCCCTAATCTTACTGGGAAAGCTTCAAACTTATGCCCATTATATATAATGCTTGCTGATGGTTTTAGATAGATATTACTTATCATTTTTAGGGGGCAGCTGGGCAGCACAATAAATAGAACACCAGGCCTGAAATCAGGAATACTTGAGTTCAAATCTGACCTCAGACATTTACTACATTTCTGATCCTGCACAAGTCACTTAACCGTGTTTGCCTCAGTTTCTTCATCTATAAGATGACCTGGAGAAGGAAATGGCAAACTGTATTGGGGATCAAGATGGGCTCTTAGCACTTATTCAACCAAGTGTCCTTGAAGAGTTTGGCCTTTGTTTCCTTTGATTAATTCAGCATCTTTGACTGAGTCTTATTATGTGCTAAGCCCCAGACCCAAACCCCTATCTATTAGGTGCTAAGCCTATGTAGGTGTGAATTGGTAACTAAGGTAGGGCTCCAGGTGGGGCCAATGAAGGGAGGTCTGATAATATCTTCACTCCCAAGTAGGCCCAAAACCCCTAGCTATTAGCATAAATATTTAGCATAAATCAGTGTGAGCGTGAAGCCCTCAAGGTCCTAGGGGGAGGTGCTAACTCCAGAGCCAATAGTAAGAGCTTAAGTTTTGGTCGCTCAGATGATGATGATGGCTAAAGAGTGCATAAAAAGGGAAGACAGAGCTATTTGCTTAGGGCTCTCACTCTTGGTGGTGCACTGATGTGAAGACTCTGGGCAGCTGTAGTTAAGAGCCCTCCAGCTTGCCCAGATGTTTGGACTTGGTTAAACTCTGGTAACTATGAATTGGGATTTGAATCAGACAAGGTCTGTCTGTTGATGTTTGTAATTTGTTTGTATTTGCTCTGAAGTTCAGGGTGCTGGCTTTTTCCCCTGAACTAAGTGAATGATATTTGTATGCTGGATTAAAGTAAGATTGTTAACCCCTTAACATTGCTTTCCTTAGTAAAGCAGATCAAAACAACGTGGGCTTGCAGCATTCTGTGAGCTGGTTGTGGTTGGTTTTACACCCCCACAGAAGCTGCTAGCTGAATTGTTAAAATACAAACCACTTCAGTATGTTTGCCAAGAAAACCCCAAATGGGGTCTCAAAGAGTTGGACACAACAAAAATAGTTCAACAACAAAAACATCATTTTAAGGAAAGCTCTATTTATCCCTATGCTTTCCAGTATTTTTTTTTAAATAGGAATGAGTGTTTTATTTGTCAAAAGCTTTTTCTGCCTCTAGTAAGATAATCAATCATATTATTTTTGTGGTTTTTCTTTTTGGTATGGTCATTTATGCTGATAATTTTCTTAATATTGAACCAGCCCTGCATTCCTGGATCCCACTTGGTCATAGTGAGTGATTCTTGTGATATATTGCTGTGATCTTCTTGTTAGTATTTTATTTAAAGTTTTGCATCAATATGTATTAGGAAAATTGGTCTATAGTTTTCTTTCCTTGATTGTACTCTTTCTGGTGTAGGTATCAGTACCATATTTGTGTCAGAAGAGGATTTGGTAGGACTCCTTATTTGCCTATTTTCCCAAATAGTTGAAATTGTTCTTTAAATGTTTGGTAGAATTCACTTGTGAATCCATCTGGTCTTGGGGATTTTTTCTTAGAGAGCTCATTTGTGGCCTATTCAATTACTTTTTCTAAGACAGGGTTATTTAAGTATTCTATTTCCTCTTCTGTTGATATGGGCAATTTGTATTTTTATAAATATTCATCCATTTCGCTTGTCAGATTTATTGGCATATAGTTGGGCAAAATAGCTCCTAATAATTTCTTTAATTTCCTCTTCATTGATGGTGAATTCAACCTTTTCATTTCTGATAGTGGCAATTTGGTTTTCTGCTTTCTTTTTTTTAAAAAAAATTAAATTAACCAATGGTTTATTTTATTTGGTTGTCCCCCCCCCCCCCCGCCCCCATAAAAGTAGCTCCTAGTTTTAGGCCAGTAGTTTTCTTTCAATTTTATTCATCTCTCCTTTGATCTTCAGGATTTCCAATTTGCTGTTTAAGTGGGATTTTTAATTTGTTCTTTTTCTAGTTTTTAGTTGCATTGCCAATTCATCGATCTATTCTTTCTCTATTTTATTTATGTAAACATTTAGATATATACATTTTCACCTAAGTACTTCTGTAGCTGCATGCCATAAATTCTGGTATGTTGTCTCATTGTTGTCATTCTCTTTAATGAAATTATTGATTGTTTCTATGACTTGTCCTTTGTTCATTCTTAAGGATTAGGTGATTTAGTTTCCAATTAATTTTCAATTTTCCATGGCCTATTATTGAATGAAATTTTAATTGCATTATGATGTGAAAGGGATGCATTTAGTATTTCTGCCTTTCTGCATTTGATTGTGAGGTTTTTATGTCCTAATACATGGTCAACTTTTACATAGGTGCTAACCATTCAGGTTAGATTTTCTTCTTATTTTTTTCATTCTTTTCATTTTGTTTTATTGTTTCTGATGTCTCATGGGGTCATTAGCTTCCACTTCTCAATTCTAATTTTTAAGGAGTTATTTTCTTTAATGAGTTTTTATACACTCTTTTCCATTTGGCCAATTCTACTTTTTAAGGAGTTATTCTCTTTAGTGGATTTTGGTCCCTCTTTTAGCATTTGGTCAATTCTGTTTTTTAAAGTGTTATTTTCTTCAGCATTTTTTGTGCCTCTTTTACCAAGCAGTTGACTCTCTTTTGATAATTTTCCAGCATCACTCTCATCTCTTTTCCCAATTTTTCTTCTGCCTTTCTCATTTGATTTTTAAAATTCTTTTTGAGCTCTTCCAGGAATTGGTGGGGGCGGGGGGGGGGGGGCTGTGACCAACTTACATTTTTCTTTGAAGCTTTTCATGTAGCTTGTTTTGAATTCATTGTCTTCTTCTGAGTTTGTGTCTTGAACTTCCCTGTTACCATAGTAACTTTCCTAGCTTTGTGACCCAGGACAAGTCATTTAACTCTATTTGCCTGAGTTTTCTCATCTATAAAATGAGCTGGAGAAGGAAATGGCAAACCACTACACTATCTTTTGCAAAGAAAACCCCAAACGGGGTCATGAAGAGTTGGGTATGACTGAAATGACTGCACAACAACAAAAATTATTAATGACTTCATTAATTATCTTCAATTGTTTGGTATCTTTCTCTCTTTCAGATACTCTGAGAACTGATTCATCAGTACTTCCAAAATTATATCTCCAGCATAGATTTATCTGTGTGTGGCCTGTCTGGTTGAGCTGCTCTTCCTTTTTTTTTTTTTTTTTGGCCTTCTCTAATACCATTTCTACCTCCTCATGTATTACATCAAACACTGCAATGTTAGAGTCCAAAAGTGGTGATTCTCCTATCACTGATGCTGAAAATAGTTTGTTATAGAGTTGATAGATCTTGTTGTTCTCTTTTCTCTTTCACCTGTAAATGCTCTTGGGATGATCTCTTAACTGGGTCTCACACCAAGCTTTCTGCAGGATTCTTATACTTCTCCACCATTGTTTGCTACTTTATAAAACAATACTGCCTATAATCTTCCACTAAGTTTATAAGTCAATGGTGGAAGTCCTATGGGAGGAAGTACAAGCTAATGCACTGTTGGTGGAACATTAATGCCACATAGTGCCACATAATCTCTTCCTATCATACAATTCCTTGATGATATCCTTTATTTTTGTTCTTTGGAGTTCCATATTGGTTATATTTTGCAACCTCTTCATACTAATTATGGACCTCTCCATTGCCTTCTATGTGATACTCATTTCTAGTTCTTCAGAGGCAGAGGTGTTCCATGTCATCACTACTCTAAAGCAATAACACTAAAATATTAATATTGAAAAGATGAGACTTCACATTCATAGGAATCTTGAAGTCAATAAAAGAGTTGTGCAGTTTCCCAAAAATAATCCAGTTCTCTGTCCTCCTACTTTTCTACTTGAGTTATCCAGTTTCTGTCTATATTATTTGTCCCAGATATATACACTGTTGTCTATTTCAATGTATCATGAAATCTGGGCAATAGACATGCTTTATTCACTTTTTTTTGTTTTGTTTTGTTTTGTTTTTCTAGGTGGATGAACAAGCCAAATTCTGTTGAGTGATTGATTACAGCTTTCTTCCAGGAGGCTTTCCAACATTCTGAGGCTTGATGCAATTAGCACAATATCATTTACCAAAAAGGAACATATGGAGGACCTTATTATCCTCACCTCCTTGACCTAGCCTCTGCACTGAATCACCTCCATTACAATGGCAAATGCCTTTGGCAAGCAAATACTTCCTGGTTTTATTCCTTACCTGACTATTATTAGCAAAGCATTGCTAAATGAGCATAATAAAGTTCAGGCATATGTTGACCTAGTTTGAAGAATCTTGTTCTTCATAGAATTTCTTCACTTTTTCATCCTTTGCAACAGATGTAGACACATACACTGCCATTATTTTTATGGTGGTCCTTTTGCTTATGCTCGTTATGAGCATATCCAGCAGCAATGACTACATGAGCATAATAAAAAATTATTTCTGTTGTTGCATCTCCCAGTAAATCTTAGGTGATCTTGATGTTTGGATAGGAGACATTTTGCTGTTAAAAAATCCATAAGGTGGTGTATATGTATGTATGTATGTATATGTATTTTTTCACAGTCATTGTAGGAATTTGTTTTGCTTGACCATGCATATCTGTTATGAAGGTCTTCTTTTCTTTCTTTTTCAGTGGAGGGTGGTAGAGATGGAAGAAAGATTGAGAGAAGGTGGATTTTAATCAATTGGGAAAATAAAATAAAGTTTAAAAAAGAGGGTATATGTTGAATGAAGCTAAGATTAGAAGGGAAATAGTTAACTGGGGTGGGGTGGGGGGAATCTTTGCAGCAAGTTTCTACAATAAAGATCTCAATTCCAAGATATATAAAGGATGGATTCAAATTTATAAGAATAAGAGGCATTCGTTAATTAACAAATGGTTAAATAATATAAATAGGCAATTTTCAAGGAAATAAATCCCAACTATCAGTAGGAATGTGAAAAATGCTCAAAATCAATAATAATTAGAGAAATGCAAATTAAGGTAACTCTGAGATTCCACCTCCTTACCCCTTCAAGGCAAGGCAAAATTGACAAAAATAGAAAATGACAAATAATGGAGGGACTGTGAGGAAACAGGCACATTAATGCACTGTTGGTAGAATTATGAATTGGTCCAGCCATTCTAAAAAGCAATTTGTAATCATGTCCCCCAAAGTCACTAAACTGTTCATGACACATCAATGCCACTACTAGGCTTACATCCCAAGGAGATCAAAAAAGGAAGAAAGGACTTTTGGGTACAAAAATATTTTAATGATTTTTTTTGTAAAGACAAAGAATTAGGAACCAAGGGGTGTCCATCAATTAGGGAATGGCTGGACAAAGTATATTATGTGAATTTAATGGGACAATATTACACTATAAGAAGTGACAAAAGAAATGGCAGAGAAACCTAGGAAGACTTGCATGAACTGATGCAGAGTGAAGTGAGAAGAACCAGAATAATAGTTTATACAATGACAATATTGTAAAGACACAACCTTGAAAGACTTAAGGATTCTGATCAACAAAATTAGCAACCATGATTCCAGAAGATTGATGATGAAGAATGCTACTCACCTCCTGACAACAAGGTGATGGACTCAAGATGCAGAATGAGACAAATATTTTCACATGGCCAATGTGAGAATTTGTTTGCACATTTATACAAATATTTGTGTTTCGTATTTGTAACAAGGGTTTTCTTTTTTTAATTTAGTATTTTATTTTTCCCCAAATACATGTGAAAACAATTTTTAACATTTGTTTTTAAAATTTAGTTCCAAATTCTCTCACTCTCTCCCCACTCCCCTCATTGGGAAGACAAGCAATTTGATATGTTATACATGTGTAATCATGCAAAACATATTTTCATATTAGTCATGTTATAAAAGAAAATGTAGACCAAAATAAAAACCTGAGAAAAATAAAGTAAAAAAAAATATGCTTCCATCTGTATTCAGACTACATCAGTTCTTTCTCTGGAGACGGATAGTGTTTTTCATTATAAGTACTTCAGAGTTGTCTTGAATCATTGTATTGCTGAGAACAGTTAAATCATTTCATAGCTGATCATCTTACAATATTGCTGTTACTGTGTACAATATTCTCCTGTTTCTACTCGTTTCACTTTGCATCAGTTCATGTAAGTCTTTCCAGGTTTTTCTGAGAGCATCTAGTTCATTATTTCTTATATCACAACAGTATTCCATCACAATCATACACCACAAATTGTTCAACCATTCCCCAATTGATGCACGCCAAATTCCAATTCTTTGCCACCAGAAAGGAGCTGCTATAAATATTTGGGCATAGTTCCAAATTTCTCCATGTAATGGTTGAATCAGTTCACAACTCCACTAATAGTTCATTAGTGTCTCAATTTTCTCACATCCCCTCCAACATTTGTCATTCTCTGCCCCCTGCAGAGGTGGCACTGAAGTATAAGGATGCCAGAGAGAGTGAAAGAAAGGCATGGACCAGGTGGGAGAGTATAGTACAACTCTGTTTATTAAGCAGAGGTGGTGAGTTTATATACTCTATGGAATCAGATAAGCATCACATGGCTCTGCTACTTTACTTTGTTCCCTTGTAACATCCTGCCACGTAGCCCATGTAGCCCTGGAACATGTTGTTACTTAGTTCCATAGATGCTAACCATATTGAAACATTACTGTTCTTTCCCATGAGGATGACAGTTGTGAGGGTGGTTCCTTACCACATCCTCTTATACTTTGACGGTCTTGCCTTGCAGAGACCTAGCCTCAAATAGCCTTGCCTTGCAGAGGCCTAGGAGGCTTAAACAGGATATAGCTGGATCTCCACACACTGTTCTACATGTTCTCAGGGGCAGCTAGAAGGGAGTTGGAGAGCCCACAGCCTGAGTACACAGCCCACAGAAGAACAGGCTCAGGCTCAAAGGAAAACTCGACATGTATCTTTCTCACCACGGACTATCTCAGAGCTGGCCCTCTACAATTCTCCTATTATTCAATCTAATAACTGTGAGGTAGTACCTCAGAATTGGTTTAATTTGCATTTCTCTAATCAGTAGTGACTCAGAGCATTTTTCTTATGGTTATAGATAGCTTTGATTACTTCATCTGAAAACTGTTCATATTTTCTGATCATTTGTCAATTGGGGAATGGCTCTTATTTTTATAAATTTGACTCATTTCTCTATATATTTGAGAGAGGAGGCCTTGATCAGAGAAATTTCAAAAGCTTCTTCACAGTTGATTGCTAACTGAATTTCCCTCCATCCCATTTCTCCCCCATTTATTCTATTCTCTCCTTTTACCCTGTCCCTTCTCAAAGGTGTTTTGTTTCTGACTGCTCCCTCCCCCACACTACCCTCCTTTCTATGAGCACCCTCCCTTCTCTCATCCCCTTTCCCTCCTACTTTCCATGCCCAATTGAGTATGTATGTTATTCCCTCTTTGAGCTAATTCTGATCAGAGTAATACTCAAGCATTCCCTGCCACTTCTCCCATCTTCCCCTCCACTGTAAAAGCTCTTTCTTGCCTCTTTTATGTAAGATAATTTACCCCATTCTATGTCTCCCTTTCCCTTTCTCCCAGTGATTTCCTCTTTCTCACCCCTTAATTTTGTTTTTGTAGATATCATCACATTGTATTTAACTTACACCTGTGCCCTGTGTCTATAAGTATTCCTTTGAACTGCCCTAATAATGAGAAAGGTCTTGTGAGTTACAAGTATCATTTTCCCCATGTAGGAACGTAAACAGTTTAACCTTATTAAACCCCTTATGATTTCCCTTTCCCGTTCACCTTTTTATGTTTCTCTTTAGTCTTGTATTTGGGAAGTCAAATTTTCTGTTCAGCTCTTGTCTTCTCATCAGGAATGCTTGAAAGTCCTCTATATCAGTGAATATCCACCTTTTCCCCTAAAATACTTAGTTTTGCTGGGGAGGTGATTTTAATCCTAGCTCCTTTGCTCTGTGGAATGTCCTATTCCAAGCCCTCTGGTCCTTTATTATAGAAGGTGCTAAATTGTGTGTTAGCCTGACTGTGACTCTTAATGATACTTGAATTGTTTCTTTCTGGCTGCTTGCAATATTTTCTCCTTGACTTGGGAGCTCTGGAATTTGTCTGTAATGTTCTTGGGAGTTTTCATTTTGGGATCTCTTTCAGGAAATGATCGGTGGATTTTTAAAATTTCTATTTTACCCTCTGGTTTTAGAATATCAGGGCAGTTTTCCTTGATAATTTCTTGAAAAGGTCTAGGCTGTTTTTTTTTTTTAATCATTGCTTTCAGGAAGTCCAAATAAATTTTAATTATCTCTCCTGGATCTATTTTCCAGGTCAGTTGTTTTTCTAATGAGATATTTCACATTGTTTTGTATTTTGTTTTGTTTTGTTTTATTGTTCTCGTAGAGTCATTAACTTCCACTTGCTCAGTTTTAATTTTTAAGGAATCATTTCTTCAGTGAGGTTTTCTACCTCCTTTTTCATTCGTCCAGTTCTATTTTTTAATGAGTTCTTTTCTTCAGTGAATTTTTGTCTCTTTTTCCATTTGGCCAATTGTGCTTTTTAAGGAGTTCTCCTCATTGAATTTTTGTATATCTTTTCACATTTGGCCAATTCTGCTTTTCAAGGCATTCTTCTCCTCATTGGATTTTTGTACCTCTTTTGCCATTTGGCCTATTCCGTTTTTTGTGTTATTTTCTTCAATGTTTTTTGTGCCTCCTTTACCAAACTGTTGACTCTTTTTTTCATGATCTTCTTGCATCACTCTCATTTCTCTTCCCAATTTTTCCTCTACCTATCTTATTTGATTTTTAAAATCCTTTTTGAGCTCTTCCATGGCCTGAGACCAAATCATATTTTTCTTTGAGGCTTTGAATGTAGGAGTTTTGACTTTGCTGTCTTCCGCATGCATTTTGATGTTCCTTGTCACCACAGCAACTTTCAATAGTCAGAATTTTTTCTGTTTGCTCATTTTTTCAGCCTATTTCTTGACTTTTAACTCTTTGCTAAAGTGAGGATCTGCTTCTAGGATTTTGTGCAGATATTTCCAGAGATACTTCTAGGGACCTGTAAGTTTTCAGTTCTTCCAAGGTGGTATGATCTAAGGAGTAGTGTGTTCACTACTCTTCTGGCCTGTGCTCTGGCCTGTGAGTGACCACAAGCACTCTTTTCTGCCTTAGAATTGTAATGAGGGTCTCTGCTCCATGGTGGCCACAAGCTCTGGGGTGTTAGTTCTCTTCATTGTCCTGGGAGTATCACCCAGGACTGTGACCCAGATCTGAATATATATGGCCAGAGCAACAGAATCCTGTCTCCAGTGCCAACAAAGAGACTCCTGTAATCTCCTTCTGCCCAGTTGTTCAAAAACCTTAACATTTGTGGGCTGAGAGCATCAGAAGCAGCCACTACCACTACTGATTCAGTCACTCCCAAGGCCTGCTCCTGGTTTGCTGGGGCCCAGTCTGCACAGGTGTGGCCTGTGCTTGACTGCACTCCACTCTCACCCTGGTGCAACAGATCTTTCCTGCTGAACTTCTAAGTTGTGTTGGGCAGAAAATTGTTTTATCCTGTCCTTTTGTGGGTTATGCTACTCCAGAAGTTGTTGTAGGGCATTAGGGCATTATTTAGAAGTCTTTGGAGGGGCTTCAGGGTGAGCTCAGAGGAGTCCCTGCCTTCTCGCTGCCATCTTGGCTCCTCCCCTCCCTATTTTTCTTTTCTTAATGGGAGGAAGGGAAGTAGGGAGAAAAAAATATTTATTAATTAAAAAAAATAAAAAAGAAGCAATTAGAATTAATTTTTGTGGGAAACAGATGGAAAGGGTTTTGTTTCCACAGAATTAAAAGCACTCCCCCACCTCCTTAGCAGAATGTAAGTCAAGTGACTGGTTTTAATCAGATCTGCGATCTAGCAGAAACCAGACTTCTGATCTGGTGAAAGGTTAGAGGCTCGTATGCATGCTTATGGAGCTGTTTAAGGAAGGCATGACATGGGCAGTTTGGGGGGTTGCATCTGGTCAATGAAGAGCCAGGCAGGAGATTCAAATTGGGAGCCAATAAAAGGACTGGCATTTGTCTGAGTCCTTATACTCTCCTGTACTCCAATCAGGGGATGTACCCATTTATTCAGAAAGAGTAAATGTAAAATATAATGAAAACCTTCTTGGCTTTCCAATGAGTATTGTTTATTCCTAGACTAAGTTTGTTTCTAACACTTTGGTTGTTGAAAGTAGGCATTCTCAGACCACCTAAGATTCAGGCACCAATATATAGGAGATGCCAAGGATGTGCTTCTGGGAGAAAGCATAATAAGATGGCTTACCACAAGAGAAGCAGCTTCTTTCCATTGGCTGTGCAGCTGGAACTTGATTCATCTTTAAATCTCTTTACAGCAGAAGGTGCTGAGGAGTGAATGATATGATACCTTCACTTATAGCAGGGATACCATATGGAAGATTCTCAGGGCCTCCTTCCCCCCCTTTGGCCATGTGGCAGAGAGAAATAGGCTTATGCTTGAGGTTTTCGTCTTGTTTCATTTGTCCTTTTCAGTTCTAGGTACAGGGACTAGATTCCCTGACCTGGGAGCTTGAGCCATGTAGACACTGGAACCCAGAATTCCAGGCTCAGAATCCCTGAGAAGTCAAGGTCCTGGGACTCAAGCCTGGGTGTACAGGGATGGTGAGGGGAGAGGTGGAGGGGATGCTTTGGACTTGTAACTTGGTGAGGCTAATTCTATACAGAACTGAGATAAACTATGTACTTAATCCCCTTCCAAAGGCTGAGGAAGAAGAGAGGGGATTATGTCCCTGATGTATTAGAGTAAAGGTTTATATTTTTTTTTCTTGCTATGCCTTTGAAGTAAATGCTTCTTTGTAGAAGCTATTCTGAATAAGTGGTTACATGGTGGTACTTAGACCCCTAAAATTGAAGGAACATAGTCAGTGGGGGCTCGGGTCAATGGTGCAGACAAGAAAACTTCCAAACCCCTAAGGGTAACAGAAGAGCCCAAGGGGAAGAGTGAAATGTGAAAACGCTTGGACTTTAAGCAATGGGGTATCATTGTTGCACTATTTAGCCTGAGAATTAAAGTCTGGCTAGGCTTTGAATGAGCAGGGGGGTTGTGCGTGTATTTAATTGGAAGACTTTGTATGTATCTTAAGGCACCTGCATGTAAAAGGTATATTTTCTCCTAAAATGTTTTAGATACCTAAAAACATAGTTGAAACTTTTTTTTAGGAAAGTCGCTTAAAACTTTTCCAATTAAATTTGCCCTTCAGATCCCATTGCTAACTTTGTTAGTGTTCTGGGTGCTAAAGAGGCAAAATAAAAATCAGAAACAAAAATATGAGTAAAAGGAACATAGATATATTCATAATATATTGACTATATTAGAACAAAGAAGTCCATCTTTGCAGCTTGTAGGAAAACTCACATCTTGGGCAGGATTATCAGGGTTCTGAACAAAGTGCAGATATTGGGGGTGGAGTATGGGGAGGAACAGGAACACTTCCACCTCTCAACGGTCACCCATCCTGGCCATCCTTGAACTTCTTGGCTCTCTGCAGGCTCATAATTCATGGCACAACCCCTCCAACCCTTCCCCCAACTTCCCTTCTGCTTTTGCCTGGCTACCACACCCATGGTTCTATTTATCACCTCTCTCTCAGAGGTAGCTGGGGTGGGGGGTGGGGGGCCAAAGTGGATAAAGCACTGGTCCTGGAGTCAGAAGACCTGAGTTCAAACCCTCTGATAAAGACCTCATTTCTCAAATATATAGAGAACTGACTCAAATTTATAAGAATATAAGTCATTCCCAATTGATAAACAGTCAAAGGATATGAACAGGCAATTTTCAAAAGAAGTAATCAAAGCTACTAATAGTCATATGAAAAAAATCTCTAAATCAGTATTGATTATAGAAATACAAATTAAAACAACTCTGAGGTACTGCCTTATACCTATCAGGTTGACTAACATGACAGAACAGGGAAATGACAAATGTTGGAGGGGATGTGGAAAAATTTCCTTGTTGTTACAGTGAGGTGGACTTACTCGTTTTGGAAATACAATTACTGCTATGTCAAATTGGAGTTATTTGTTTTGGGATTTAATCCTCTGGTGTCTAAATAAATGTTATACTTCCTCTGCTTTATACCTACAGAATCTTTTATATTTTGCGATTCCGAACTATACAGGCACATTCATGGTCATTTTCAAGGTCACGAATCTTGCCTCACTGATACAGCATATCAATGGAACATTCAAAAAATATGCAGGAGAGAGCTGAGGAAAGTTCAGAAAATGACAAAGAAGAGTAGGGCAGCATTCGTACTACTGTGTTGAATTTAATAAATATATATGTTTAAACCCCAAGTTGTATGTAACAAGGATTCATGGTTTCATGTGTAATATTCTTTTTTGTTCTTTGTATAATAATAATAGCTAAAGGTTTACAAAACACTTTACAAATGTTAGGTCATTTGATCATTACTTCAACAATCTTGAGAGGTTGCTATTAATATCTCCATTCTACTGATGAAGAAACTTCAGCAGAGGCTAAGTAACTTGCCCAGTGTCAAAAGCTAGTAATTGTCTGAGGCCTGATTTGAATTCTGGTCTTCCTAACTTCTGCGCTATCCATTTTGCCATCTAGCTATATGTGGAAATGTTCATGTTTGTTGATGTTTTCCAAGTTCATAATAATCACAAAATTTTGAAAAAGCAAAACAAACAAATGACCACATAAAATGGAATTCCTCTCTAAGTTACAGAAATGTTTCTTTCTCAGATAAGGGTTGAACCTGTTGGCCTCTGACCTCACCTTCCAAATATGAGATTGTCTTATTTTGTTATTCTTTTTCAAATCCCTATTCCAATGTTAGGAAGTTATATGATTGTAGGAAATTCACTTAACTTCTCAGAGCCTTTTTCGTCCTTTGTCAAATTTGGATCTTAATATTTTCACTACCTGTCTCACAAAGTCATTGTGAAGAAGCACTTTATAAATGTAAGTTAATTTTATTATTCTTAATCATTGAGGTTGACATTAAGATACCCTAGCCTTTACCCAATCATTCCTTAGGCTCTCTATCAGAAGTGGAATCCTGAGTTGGAGGAATAATAGGGCAGATCCCTGGTGAGAATTTTTAAATTATATCCTTAGTTCTGAGAGACTTGACCTCTCAACTACATGTTTCCTGGGTGTTTGCTTTCTGATAACTAAAAAATGAGGACAAATTTTCATGCTCTATCTTTTTCTATTTTAAAGCCAATGACCTGTATTTTTATTTTTTTATTTTACTTTTTTTCAATTACATGTAAAAACAGTTTTTAACATTCATTTTTAAAACTATTGAGTTCTAAATTCTTCCCCTCCCTTCCATCCTTCCCCCCTTCTTGAAAAGGCAAGCAATTTGATATAGATTTTATAGGTGCAGTCATGTAAAACATATATTTCCATATTAGCCATTTTGCAAAAGGAAACAGACAAAAAGCCCAAGAAAAATAAAGTTAAAAAAGTATGCTTCAATCTGCTTTTAGACTCCATCAGTTCCTTGACTGGAGGTGGATAGCATTTTTCATAGTAAGTCTTTCAGAATTGTCTTGGATCATTGTATTGCTGAGAATAGCTATGTCATTCACACTTGATCATTATATAATAATCCTGTTACTATGTACAATATTTTTTGGGTTCTGTTCACTTCACTTTGCATCAGTTCATCTAAGTCTTCCTAGATTTTCCTGAAAGCATCCTGCTCATCATTTTTTATAACACAATAGTACTCCATCACAATCAAATACCATAACTTGTTTGTGGTATTTTAGCCATAAACAAGTTTAGCCATCCCCCAATAGATGGGCATCCCAATTCCAAATCTTTCCTACCACAGAAAGAGTTGCTATAAATACTTTTGTACGTATTTGTTTTTTTCCTTTTTTTCTCTGATCTCTTTGAGATACAGACCTAGTCAACATATTGCTGCGTCAAAGGGTTTTACAGTTTTACAGCCCTTTGGACATAGTTCTAAATTACTCTCCAGAATGGTTGGATCAGTTCACAATTCCACCAACAGTGCATTAGTGTCCCATATATTGTATATTTTTAAGCCATTGTCCTTTTCTCTGGATAGTATTTTAGAAAACCACATGATCTATCCTAAAGTCTATAGTAGTACATAAAAAGTCTGTTTCAATCAGCCCCAAATAGGCTAATGGGCACTTAACAGTCACCAGGGACTTCTTTAGTCAGCATATGTAGCAGGGCATTTAGAAGTCAGGAAGTAAACTAACATTAGACCAAGAATATTGTTAGAAAGCTCAGCCAGATCTCATTCCTTCCCTGAGCTTTAATGCCAATTATAACATTTTGTCTAAGAATGTTTGGTAGGCTATAAGCTCAAGGTTATTTGCTCCTATCAAGATGAGTTTTAATTATATCTACACATACATCACACATAACACTCACACGTGGTCTGCTGAATTTGCCATCTGGGCGAAGAGTCTCTCCTGGAGCCCGTCTGCCTCATTCACTCACTTTCTCTCTGGCTATTGCCAAGAAATTGGGGGAAAAAATCATTCTTTTTGGTTTGCTTCTTAATTGCTGTTCTAAGTATTTGCAGCTCTATAATTTTGTCCATTGATTCAGATTAGTCCAGAGTAAGCGGAATAGAGTTCCATAGAGTAATAAAGCACTCTGGATTTCTTTTTACGGAAGAGAAATCCCAACCTAATTTAGATCCATATTATTTGCTCCTTTTACGTTTATGGTTTTATTTACTGCCCAATAAGAACTTCCTAGAATTCATTTCTTCTGCGGTGAATCACACGTAATCTCATCAGTGGGGTGTTTTAAGCGGGTATAATTAAATTTCTCGCCTCCATTTGTCAGGGGAGTGGCACAGGAATGAGGTAACTCGCTCAGAATAAAAACAGGTAACGACTTCATCTGTATTATTAGAAAGAAGCTCAAAACATCTTGGGAAAAAATTCCTGTATTTCTGCGGTGCGCGCATAGTAGATACGCCATCCTTTTTGGATTGAACTAGCTTCATTGATGAAAAGGCACAGAAGCGCCTGAGCTGAGGAGGTCGCACTGGCCGGGGCTACAGGGCCTGCCCTCGCCGGCCCATTCCTACATCCTCTGGTGAGTCCCATGCTAAAATAAGCCTGACCCCTTCACAGAAGTAAGCTCCCCATTCTCACATGCACTGACTCATCAAACTACGCCATCCTCCCTTTGCTATTCCAAGGATAATTCTACTTTTGGCCGTAGCCTAGGGTTTCCCCCAAAAGGGGAAAATGAAGGAGCCGTCCAACGTACAATATGAATCTGGAACTAGAGTTCATTTATTCCTACGCAGGAGGCGATGTAAGCATATGAGCAATGCGGCTTGCATGAACAGAATTTGAACAGCACTCATCGGCTTAACTTTAACTAGTTTAGTCAGCTGGGAGGCTAATATTCAAGCCTAATTTAGGACATAAATAGTTTTTGCAAGTCTTATAATTAACCGTATTACATTTCACCTCTGTTAACGCTGTCAGGCCAAGCTTGAATTTTCTGGCGGCCTCTCTCCGAATCTACCCAGCCCACTACTGCCTAGGAGTTCTCTTCAGGTTGCTGCTTAGATGTCAAAGAAGGAGAAGATAGTTGTTCTTGCTGCAGTCTCTCTAGAATTTTCAATGCTTGGAAGGCTAACAGGAAAGGCTACAAGGAAAGACGTAAGAAACAAAGGCAGTCAGGGGCCTCGGTACAAGTTGAGCTAGTAGGGTTTATGCTCTATTTGGTAGAGAGAGATTTTCCTCTGATTTCTGTCCCTTGCTGAAATCATGTCATGTCACCTGGAGGGTTGCATCTAAGAGGACCACTAGATGGAGGCCACCCCTTCTTCACGTAGGTGGGACACCTCGTCATCAGCTCTTCTGCTTTAGCATCCACTTAATGGTTTTCCAATGCTGGCTTAAAGCCAGACCTGAACTCTATAAAGACCCACTAGAAACAAGAATATCTGCATGTGCTTTTAGGGGTGAGGGATAGGGAGGGCCCCAATATACTCAGACATTCTTCATTGGGAAACAGCATTTAGTGGTGCTAGACACAGAGTCAGAACCTCCTGGGTTCAAATCGTATTTCAGATACTTCCTAACTGTAAGACCTTGGGCAAGGCACTTAAACTCTTTAAGCCTCAATTCCACTTGTAAAATGGAGACAGTAGTAAATGAAGTATTACTTCACTTACTGCTTTACCATCTTACAGAGTTGTGAGTCTCAACTGAGAAAATGAATACTAAAAAAAAGGCACTTTGTAAACCTTACACCCCATATAAATGCCAGGTAACATCATCGTTGTTATTATTAATATCACAGAGTAACGCATGAATTGCCTTTATTGTTTATATTTAGAAACTGGGTACCTTTAAACCAGGCTGATATTTTCCCCATGATCCTTCTGGCTCTTTATATTGAGCAATACACCAAATAGGCCACTTTCTTCTCTATGATAATCCTCAGTACTTCAATTAACCCATAACCTCATTAGTGTGGTCACTCCCTCTGCCAGCATAAATCACAATACCTCTATGCCTTCTGATCCATGGGCAATCCTCGTCCACGTACACTACGTGAACCACAGCAATAGTAAAAGCAAAATTGGGAAGGATGGTGCCTTATTTTGACTTAGAATCATAAAACTGTCAGACTGGGAGTTTGGTGATTATTTACTCCAATTCCCTCATTTTCCAGATGACTAAATTAAGGACACCTCAGAGAGGTGAAATGAATTATTTGAGGTCTGGCAGTGAATTAATGACATGACCAGGACTACAATATGAGTCTCTTGACTCTCTTTCATTCCAGAACTTTCTACCTTCAAGTGGGATTAGAATTGGTGCAAAATAGGACATTTCCGTGGCTGGCAAATAGACTGTTGGTCTTTTGGAATAGGCGAGGGAATCTTGTTTCAGGTATAAGCATACCACAACACAGATTTAAGTGTTCAGGGGAAGCCACAGCTCTTGTTTCAGACCAAGGGAGCCTGAGCTGGTTAGCCTTGTTAGGCAGGTTGTGAAAGACAATTCTCCATTTAGACCAGGGTGGGACATGGCCTGCTGGGCGAACAGCCAACAGGTGAAGAAGGCCTCTATCAGAGCCAATGAGTAGCTGCTGTTTCTGTGGGTTCCAGTTTCCCACCAGAGACTGTTTTTCCTCTGACCTGGTCTAGGATCTTGGGGATCATGTTAACCAAATTTATGCAGTGAGACCCCATTATAGCTCTGATTTGCTGCCTAGATCTGATGATTCCTCGTAGGAGAAAGGGTACTATAGTTTATACAAGGAGACCACATTTTTAATCTTAGCTTAGTCATTTAACTAGCTTTGGGCTACTGTGCAAGCCCTCAAGTCCCTGTCTGGGACTCAATTTCCTCATCTGTAAAATGGGGATAATAAACATTGCCCTGCTTCCTTTACAGGATTATTAGGAAAATTAAATGAGATAAGGTCTATGAAAGTCCTTTGTAAACTATAGACTCTATATAAATATAGGGATTAAAGTCAAGCAGCGTCAAAAAAGTAGTGTACTGAATTAAGAATCAGAAGAGGTAGGTTTAAACCTGGCCTCTGGTACTCATCACCAATGTAACCTTGGGAGAATTGTCCAACCTATCTTTGTCTCAGTTTCCTCATATATAAAATAAAGCCACTGTAGATCAACAATCCATTAATAAGTGTTATGTACAGACACTGTTGAACACAGTACAAAGACAAAAACAAAATGGTCCTTACCTTTGAGGAGCTCATATAATGGTGGGTTCTATGTGAACATATATGATATATGCATATAAGATATAAGCAGAATAGATACAGGGCAACCTTAGAGAGGAAGGCAGTAGCAGCTTGAGGGATGGGGGGAAGTGTGGAGGTGTGGGAAAAGATTTTCTGTAGAAGGTGGTACTTGAGCTATTGTGAAGGAAGTAAGGAACTCCAAGAACTATAGGTGAGGAAGGAGAGCATTCCAGGCATGGGAACAGCGGCTGCAAAGGCTCTAAGATGGAGATGGAGCGTTGGGGAGGAGCTGACACTTAAATTTGTGACCGTGGGAAAGCCTCTTATCTAGGTCTCAGTTTCTTCACCCGTAAAATGAGATGATTGGCCTCGATGGCCTCTGAAATTCCTTCCTGCTCAAAATCTACCATTAGAACTGGTTTTCATTTTTAAAAAATGTATTCCTGGCACCTAACACATTGTCTTGTATACAGCAGGCACCTAATAAATGTTTGTTGAATTAAGGCGACCTATTCCAACTCCTCCTTTTATAAACGAAGAGATTGAGGGCCAGGGTGGAGAAGTTGTTTGACCAAGGACTGGGGCTTCCGACGCAGGTCTTCTGATCCCTCGGATAGTACTCTTTCTACTCTGATAGTGACTGTATCATTATCGCCATAACTAGAGGTGTATTTCCAGGAACCATGTTATTTCAGGATTGTGCTGACTTTTCCATTCGCAGCAAGGTGGAAGTCCAGGTTTATTCCTTTTCTCCAAGACAACAATGTTCCCTGTATCCTCTGCGGCTTACGCAAACATAGGCCCCTACACGTAGGTGATCATAAATGTGTTTGAAGATGAATGGGCCAGAGGTCGGGAGCAATGACTCAAGCTAATTACGCAGAGCGCTTAGGTCAGGAGGCTTGGGCTCTAAAGTGGCTCTGTCCCTGTTCCTGGTGGCGTGGGCCTATTTCCTCCTCTGTACAACGAGGAAGTCGGGACTAAATTGTCTCTTCCAACTGGGTCAGGTTAACGTCCCCAAATGCACCGTGCACCTCGAGGGCCGGCCCTAGGGAAGAGAGCTCCGATGCGCCAGAGGCTGCTAGGGAAGAACCCCTCGCCAAAGACAGCCCCGTCCTTCCCCGGTCCTGGGGAGGCGACGGTGAGACTGCAAGGCAAGGGCAGCATGCATGCGGATGCCGGTCCCACATTCCCAAGAGGTGCAACCGGTCTTTCCCGCCCACGGGTGACCTAATTACAGGTTTCCTCTTCTCGGTGGGAAGGCTCCCAACGCAAACGGCCTCCCCCTCCTCCAGGGTCCCAGGATGTCATCGGGGGAAGGCTGTTCTAGGGACCCAGGGAGGATGGGGTCGAACCCATCTGTACAACGTGCCTTTCCCCGACCAGGTCTGAGCCCCGCCGTTACAAAACCGGCAGGAGGGCGCCCAACGAAGGGGAGCACGCCCCGCGATGCTCGGTTGCCAGGCCCCCTCCAGGGAAGGCGCCACCGGCAGCGCCTGCGCCCTCGCCCCACCTAGGTGTACTGGGGTATACCTTCCTTGGGGCCGTGACCACGGCGCCTGCGCAGTCCCGGGACTCCCTCCCTTCCGAGACCCCGCCCTGAAGCTAAGGTGCCTCTTCCTCCTAGCTCGGCCTCCACGCGCCCACACCCTACCGCCCTCTCCCTACGCCACACTCCGCACTGAAACTGCGGCTGCGCCACCCCTTCTTCAAATTCCTGCCAGCTCCTCTCTCCTCCGCCTCCCCACGTCGGGGAGTTGACGTCAGTACGCCGGGCGGCCGCCATTACAGAGAAGCCGAGCTCCGGAGCTAGAGGGAAAGGAGGAGTCGCTGCCGCCGGCGCCCAGGCACCGGGGAGAGTCAGCGGGCAAAAGCCGGTACCGAGGAGCGAGCCCGGCCGCCACCCACAGGCCCCGCGAGAGGCGGTGGCAGTTGTGTGAGTGCGTGCTTGCGGCCGGAGCGGCGGGCAGAGGGTGCCGGTGGGGCCCAGAGGCGGCGGCGGCGGCGGCAGCGGCAGCATCATGGACGAGAAGGTCTTCACCAAGGAGCTGGACCAGTGGATCGAGCAGCTCAATGAGTGCAAGCAGCTCTCGGAGTCCCAGGTCAAGAGTCTCTGTGAGAAGGTGAGGCCGCTCGGCAGGCCGGGGCCTGAGTCAGCGGTGCCCGCCCCCTCTCCCGGGAGGATGAGCCGGGCCCCCCCCCCCCGGGTTCTGCGCGGGGATCGAAGGCTGGGGGAGGGTCCGCCGCCTCCTCTTCCTCCCCCCGCCCGGGGCGGCACCCTCGGCAGAGCCCCGGGGATGCTCTGATGGCGGGGCGGGGTGCGGAAGGAGGGAGGTAGGGAGGCTTCCCCGAGGACCCCGTCGCGCCTTCTCCTGGCCGGGGCCGAGAGGGGGGCGCGGGTGGCCTGCGGCGGAGGCCGCGGCTGGCAACATGGCGGAATCCGCCGGATCGACCCGGCGCCTCGTTCTCCGTCCCTAGGAGAGGGTGGCCTGGCCTGGGGAGAGCCCTTGCTTTGAGCCCGGGCCTCGGTCCTCGCTTCCCGGGGCGGCTCGGCGCCCCCTGGCTCCGGCGCTGGGATTGGCCGTCGCCGCCGCCTCTGCCTAAAATGGCGCCGCTCGGCTGGGTCTCGGGAAGCTGAGAGAGCAGCCGGGTCCCGGCCCGCGGGAGGGGGGGGGTCGGGCAGCCTGGAGCTGAGGCGGGGGCGGGGGAGGGCCGGGGGAGGCGCTGGGGGGTTTGTGTGGGCGGAAGGATGATTTCAGGGGGATTGATGTTGCGTGAGGGGGAAGGGTTCAAAGGAACGCCGGGGCTAAGCGTCTAAAGGTGAAATAAAATTCCAGTTAGGGTCTCCTGGACTGTGTGAAGTAAGGGTCGTTGGACTTTTAAATATTTGATAGAAAATTCGGCTCTTGTTACAATGTGTAACTTAAGTGCCTTCTGTGAACAACTTTTAACCACGGATTTTTCTGGGCTTTTAAGAAATCTCACCGCTGGATTTCAGATTTCAAAGTAATTAGATGGATCTTTGTTATAGTTACAAGAAGGATCGTGGGGAAATCATAAAATTTTCGTGATAATTTCTTGGCAAACCGTCTTTAAATGTCTCTAAAGGGAGTGATCGGTGTCAGTAAAATTCCGCAGTCTGTAACTTCCTTCAGCTTCTTTTGTTGACGTCCTTGCCCCTGATTTTTACAAGAGCACCGTAATTTGGAGGTGTGCTGGTTGTTCTGAAAAGTTTGTTGAATTTATTTCTTCCACGTCATACTTAAGATGTAAAACCTTGAGCCGTTGTGGGTCAGGATGGTTCAATATATTAATATTTTTTCATCAATCCCCCCCCCCACTTATGCAAATAGGGATTCACTTTGACTCTCGATATTTTTGACTAGTTAGCTGAGAAAAAGAGACTAAATGACTTGTAATTCTCATTGAAATTATTTTGGTAATTCTGCTTAATATTTTTTAAGATGGCTCTACAACTTGCACTTTTTACAATATTGTTGAATGGTGCTATTAATAAAGTGTACTTTGAGGAGCATAATCTTTTGTACGTATAGTCTGAGCTTTGGTTAGATTTCTTTTTTCACACGCTTCATGAAATAAAATCCTCTTTGCACGGAATGAAAGATACATTCTAAAGTTGTTCAATAGAGAGGGAAATAAAGGATTACTTGTCAACCGACTAAATGGAAAGCTTTGGATTAATGTCAGATATGAAATTTACATTTAAACAAAAGCTTGTTGAAAATCTGTTGCACAATTCTCTGTTTTCTTAAAGATGTGGAAAGGTTCTTTGTGCCCCTGAGATTGGCAGCTTAAGACACTGTGCTGTGAGCCGTCACCCAAGGTGACAGTTTTGAAAGTTTTCCGTGCAACCTGAGTAGAGTCCCCTTCAATAGATGTGGTAGCAAACTGCTAATTTATGGAATTGAATTTGAATTTGTATTGGAATTCCAATTTGTCTTGGAAATGTGTACTGGTTCTTTACTCCCTAATTCAATAGCACTAGGATAACTTCTAATTGAAAGTAGGCTTTACAATATAGCTTCTGTACTTGCCAAGGTGGTCTGTCCATTCACCTTAGTGCAGGACAAAAACCCCAATCTTTTGATTTAAAAATAAGTTGTTAGAAATACTGCTCAGGTATAGTTCCAACAGGTTACAGTGTAGGAGTTGTAAATTTGTAGGTTCCTTTGGCTGGTAGGCAAAAAAAAAAAAATCATTTAAATGTCAGAATAAAAATTATTCTGAGTTCTGAACCCTATTGTTTATTCTCCAAGATGTACCTTGTGCCTGGAATGCACACCCTCTTCTCCCCAATCCACTTCAAATGTAAGTAATATATCCCTCCTTTTCTAATAGTGCTCCAACTTGGATCTCTCATTTTGTATTTGTTAAATTCTTTTGTTATTTCTGTTAGTGTGTGAACGTGTAAATACATACACGAATGTGTGTATATATGAATGTCAGTTTTGACATATAGTATATTCCTATATTTGCCGCTTCCCCTCCAGTTTTTTGAGAGCATAGATTGTTTTATCACTATATTCTCAAAACCTAATACTTTGCCTTGTACTGTATATAGTATTTCGTGCTGAATTCTCATGTTCGTTTTCGTTTTCTTTTTGTTTTTTTGGAAGGGGGGGTGAGGCAATCAGGGTTAAGTGACTGGCCCAAGGTCGCACAGCTAGTAAATGTCAAGTGTCTGAGGTCAAATTTGAACTCAGGTCCTCCTGACTTCAGGGTGGGTGCCCTATTCCCTGCACCACCTAGCTGCCCCCATTTGCTTTTTATAAGAACATTTTATATGAGCCTATAGTCCTTTGCAAAAACAAAGGATTTATTTTTTAAATCTTTTATATTTTAATAACTTTGTATATAAGTCATGTGAATAAATGCTTAGCACCTATTGTTAAACACTTAAATATTCCACAGAACTATGCTAAGAGCTGGGGAAGGAGTTGGATAAAGGTAAGGTTCTTGGCCATCAAGAAAATTCCCATTTAATTTTGAAGTTGCTGAATAAAATATTTTTCCTGGATTGGATCTCTTTCTGTAGTGGAGGAGCTAATGATGACTAATTTGGAAGCTTTGGGCTAATGAATGTTTTGATAATCCCTTTTAAACAGTTTTTTTGCAGTCAGGTCATAAAAGGCTGTTCCATGTAAGGTAAATATTATCTTTTGTCATTTTGCTGAACACTTTACCAATTTTACTATGCTGTTTTTATTTTGTATTTTTCCTAAAATCTCAGTAAACTTCTATAAATTTTTAAATTCACATTTGAATCATTTTGGACAGAGTAGTTTTGATAGGTCTGAAGAGACAGGCTCATCAATATCAAACTACTCTTCCCCTGAGCACTTGTAGCTGGTAAAAAATTAGGTTTTTCTAAATTTCTCCCTTAAGCTCCAGTCTTGCATCTCCATATGCCTGCTGGACATCTCCACCTAGGTATCCTATAGATAGCAACTTTGGATCATCCTTGACTCCTTACTTCCCATAGCCAATCAATTACCGAATTGTGTTGATTTTGTTTCCATATATAATCATCCATCCCTTCCTCTGCTGTAATTGAGGCCATCATCATCTTACCTGAATTAGTGGCTCCACTCTTTCTCCTCTCTTACCAATTCTTTGCACAGCTGCTAAAATGATATTCCTAAAGCACAGATCTGACCATATCACTTATGCTTAAAAAGTTCTAGCGGCTACCTTTTGCTTCCAGAATAAAATTAAATCTTCTGATTGGCATTTAAAATGCTTTATAATCTAATTCCAGGCTGCCTTTTCAGATTTTTTACATATTAGTCTTCACACTCTGCAGTCTCAGAGACTTTGTACAGGCTGTTCCACCATTCCTGCAATGCTACTCCCGTCTCATCTCTGATTTTTAATCACTGTTTTACTTTAAGCTCCTTCTTTAAGCCTTTCCTTAACACCTCTCCCTCATTTTGTATTTATTTTGTATATATTTGTAAACTGAGGAGAAGGGCCTGTTTTTGGTGTTTTATGTTAGCAGCCTTGGTGCCTAGCACTGTAGCTGGAAAGTAGGTGCTTAATAAATGGTGTGTTTGATTATTAGTTTTAACAATCTTAGATCCCTTTTGCAAAAACCTTTCAGGATGTTTTTGTTTAAAAAAATTATTTACACTTTTAGAAGGAAAAATAGACTGTAAAAATTTGGAGTGATCGTCAACATATGCTGAGTTGCATTAAAGAGAACCTGATGCAAGAGTTGGTTTCACAATGCTTATTATATATTAAAATATTTAATAGTCAAATGACAGTAGTAATCTGTAAGAGGTCTCTGGTACGAAATACTGAGACTATCAAAGTAGCATGCCATGAACAATCATTAAAAATAGTTACTTGGGCAGGAAGGAAAGAATAAATCCTCTAATACTTACAACATTGAATTTTATCTCTTCAAAGCTACTATTGTGTGCCTTTCTGAGGTTTACAAAGCACTCTTCTTGACTCTGTGAGGTGTAGTTAATTCAAATATTTTTAACAGTTGAGGAACGAAATTTTTTTGGCTCAAGAACACAAAGGTATTCATTGCCTTTGCTGTAATTGGGGGGGGGGGCACAGTTTATTTAACAATATTTTGTCTTTCCCCAATTACAAGTAAAAACAATTTTAAATGTTCATTTTAAAATATTTTGAGCTCCAAATTCCCTCCCACCTCCCTGATAACCATTTTGATATACATTATACATGTGCAATCGTAACGAAACATTCTCGTATTAGTCATATTGTGAAAGAAACCAGACCAAAAAAAACCTTGCCGTACATGAGAAAAATAAAGTGAAAAACAGTATGCTTTAATCCACATTCAGACTCCATCATTCTTTGGAGGTGGATAGCATTTTTCATCACAGGTCCTTCAGAATTGTTTTAAGTCATTGTATTGTTGAGAAAAACTAAGAGAATACCTATGTCATTTATGATTGATCATTGTACAATATTGTCTTACTCTATGCAGTGGTCTCTTGGTTCTGCTCACTTCACTTTGCATCAATTCATGTAAGTCTCATCAGGTTTTTCTGAAATCGTCCTGCTCATCATTTTTTATAGCACAATAGTATTCCGTTACAATCGTGCCACAACTTATTCAGCCATTCCCGAATTGATGGGCATCCCCTCAATTTCCAATTCTTTGCCACCACAGAAAGAGTCGCTATGAACATTTTTGTACGTATTGTTTGTTTTCCTTTTTTTTTTTTTAATCTCTTTGGGATACAGACCTAGTAGTGGTATTGCTGGATCAAAGGGTATGCACAATTTTATAGCTCTTTGGGCATAGTTCTAGATTGCTTTCCAGAATGGTTGGACCAGTTTACAACTTTTCCAACAGTGCATCAGTGTCCCTATTTTTCCCATATTCTCTCCAACATTTCATTTCCCTTTTCTGTCATGTTAGCCGGCCTAGCACCTCAGAATTGTTTTAATGTGCATTTCTCTAATCAATAATGATTTGGAACGTTTTTTCATAGGGCTTTAGATAGCTTTTGATGTCTTCATCTGAAAACTACCTGTTCATATCCTTTGGGCATTTATCAAATGGGGAATGACTTGTATTCTTATAAATTTGACTCAGTTTTTTATGTATTTGAGAAATGAGGCCCTTTCTCAGAGATACTTGCTGTAAAAAAAAAAAAAAACAAAAACCCCACCTGTGCCAGAATTTCAACTCAGACTTCTCCTAATTCTAAGTTAATTGCTCTTTGCCACATAGCTTCTAACTTCTCACTGATAAAGTTTTTATATTTTCAGCCTATCAACTATTTTTATACTTGTCGTAGATAATATAATGATTATTTTTTTTTTAATTCAACAATTGGGAAAATGTTTTTACTTTGACTCCTAAAATTTAGTTCAGCTTAGAAACAATTTTAAACCATTATGCTTTCAGGACTATTAAAGTTTTTGCATAATCAGAGTTTTTTTTTTTTTTAAAGTATTCTTGAGGCAGCTAGGTGGCACAGTGACTAGAATATTGTCCTGGAGTCTGAGTTTTAATCTAACCTCAGACACTAGCTATGTGATCCTGGGCTATGTGATCCTTAACCACGATCTCCTCCAAAAGCAAAAAAATAAAAATAGCGTTCTTTTATTGTTTAAAAAACTTTTTTTAAAGCATATGCACTATATATAGAATGTTTGGTTAGAGTGGTTCATTTTTAACCTTATGCAGATTTGAGATAAGCATATTGCTTCCCATTGTTCATGAAAAACTAGTTTTCTGTCTTGTATAAAGTACATGAAAATTCTGAAGATCATTGAGATGTTACATTTCTGTACCAACTCATTTTGTATATCATGTTCCCTAGCATTTTCAATCTTTAGAAAGAATGATCAGGAACACATAATGTGTATACTGGGCTCTTAGAACTGAGTTCTAGTAATTAACAGACCTATTCTAATTTCTACCTTTTTCGTTCTTTGAATTTTTGAAATAGGCCTTTGGAAGTACAAAATTCATGTTCTCCTGTTCTAAGAATGGAAATAGCAATATTCTCCATAAGGTTACATTCAGAAAAATTGGTATGACCATAAAAAGTATTGAACTCTTTTTTTTTTCTGTATATTCTGTCCTTTACCCCCAAATCCTTGTCTCCTGTGAAATAAAGCCACAGCAGGATTGTGTCTTGGTGACAATGATGACAAATGAAATTTGGGGGATTAAGTATGTTGAATCTAGGAAATATACATACCTCATTACGATACAAAGGAACTGGACAATCAGCCAGTCAGTCACCAGACATTATCAGTGGCCTGTGTGCCCCGTATTGGGAAAGCAAAGATAAACCTAAATGAGTCCCTGCTATGGTGGCACTGGGGCTGGGGCCTGGGGGCAGGGAGCTTTTAGGGAAAATGAGGCATAAACAGGAAAGAAACACAAAATATATACAAGGTAAAGGTAATTTTTTTTTTTGTGGGAGAGGCTTCTGAGAGAAGGTGGTGCTTGACCTGAGGTTTAAATGGGCTAGGACATCTTAAAATTCAAGCCATTGAAATCTGGATGAGAAGGATGCAATCAATACTTGGTCCCTATTCTTAGAGAACTTAGTCTGATTTAGCTATTAGAAGAGAGAGACAAAATTAGTAGGAGATAAAATATTAGTGCTTTAGGGGAGATAGGAATAAATTGCAATGGAACTGCCAAGGTGGGAGACCAAAGGCTTGCTTTAGGAAATAGCTTTTGAACTGTTCTTCGAAGATTCGGATTAAAGGACAGGTAGAAATGTGAATGGAGTGACTGGTATGATTTTTTTCCTCCTTATGGAGAGTACTATGAAGGTGGGAAAGTGTAAAGCCTTACTAATTTCTTTGGAAAAGGATGTGTTATTGCTGTTTTTAGGTCAGGTGGTTTATATATTGTCACCTAATACAGACCTAAATTGAGATATATAATGAGCAGTCCTATAGAATGAAGGTTCTACTTTATTTTGGTACAAATTAATGAGGAATCCCTCTGAGAGACTACTAAGGAATTTGCTTGTCATTCAGTTTATTTAAATAATTTCTCAGATTTATTCTGTGTGAACTGCCTGATGGCTATTGAATGGTAAGGTAACAACCTGTTTATATTTGAACCAAGAATCTACAGGTGGTATTGTGCTCTAGGTACTACCTGGAGTTCAAAATATTGTAATATCATGAAATTGTAGTTAACCTTTTTTCAAATGAGGTTACTGTCACTACTGATTTTAATATCTGGAAACTCCACAAATGTTGCACCACCTGTCAGAATATTTCTACAGGTTCCACCTGTTTGTACTATGAATCAAATGTCCCTTGACATAGGCATGGAACAGAGTGATGTAGCTGGCTTAGATTCTTTTTGCCCTTGAAAGAGAGGAGAAAAGAAAGACTGAGGTTTTTGTTGTTCAATCATTTTCAGTTGTGTGTGATTTTTTTTGTGACTCCATTTGGAGTTTTGGCAAAGATGCTGGAGTAGTTTGCCATTTCCTTTTCCAGCTCATTTTACAGATGAGGAACTGAGGCAAATAAAGTTAAGTGACTTGCTCAGGGTCAAACAGCTAGTAAGTGTCTTGAGGCCAAATATGAACCTAGGAAGATGAGTCTTCTTAACTCGAGGCCCAGCACTCTATCCACTGCTCCACTTTGGCTGAGATTAGTGAGATGAAAAGGAAAAGAGTTTGTAATTCAGGCATAGTCACTGTTTTCCCTTCAGTTCTTGTCATATGGATCCAGACCTTTACATTATATTAATAATTAACATTTCCACTTTACGGTCTTTGTGATTATTGGGAGGATCTTGATATTTCAGATACTTGCATTTGTAGCTTGAGGGATGAAAAACCTTCTGGTGTCAAAATCCTGTTTCCTCCTCAGTCCCTTAGAGAAGTATGTCTGGCAAAGGGAGTTTTTTCCTTTAGCAGAGATTGGAGGATTGCTGATAGTGATCTTTGTATGGTTTTGAGGCAGTCAAACTAGAAGGACTAGAAGAATGGGGGTGCTGGGGAGGAGAGTGGTATACAGATGGTACCTTTTAGGGCAATCAAAGTATTAGAAGATATGTCAAGGAGAGCTTTATACTAGTTCAATATTGCTTTTTTCTCTATTTTTTTTTTCAATTGAGCATCTCCATTTTGAAAATCCTTAGTCTGTTCTTAGGACTATGTTGGACCAAAATCATGATGGAGGTTGGGCCTTAAGCAGCCTCTCTTATTTGTGTCTTCTGCAACAGAGGTGGCAGATTAGCCAGTGTGGGAAGATTTCTGTAACACCCAGAAAATTAGTTTGAGAATAAGATTGACCCAAAAAAGTTGCTCTTGAGTTTTAACTCTTTATTCACTAGAAAGCAGCACTCAGCAAACTGACCACTGTAAATTTTGTTTTCTTCCTGTGTTGAGTCTCTTGAATTACTTAAAGTATATATTTGACGTAAACATTTTCCCATCAGGTAGTTAAGAAGGAAAAAAGAACCAGTACTAAAAAGCTTCAATGAGAGCTCAGTGAATTTGCTATTTGTTTCAGTGCTGTGACTTTGGAATAAGATGGCAGGCACATCATTGGGCAGAAATAAAGTAAATCCTGGACTAAGGCATTTCTACTTAAATCAAAAAGATTGTTCTGTATACCATAATTTATTTGTGGAGGGTGGGAAGATCTTGACTGATGGCTTCTTTAGTCATTAATCTCTTATTTTTTGAGAACAGCATCCCACAAATTTACCAGCTGTTTTACTATGCAATTTTGACTAAAAACAGTAAGTTTTTTTTTGTTTTTGCACACCTATAGAGTTTAATCTCAATTGTACCCATTACTGTGGTTATAAGTGGTTTTAAGTTTGAATCTCCAAAACTATGGCTTTTTTAAAAAGCACCTTTTAGGGTACTTGAAAAAGAGTCTCCCTTAATATGAATCCCTTGTCATCAAGCAATATTGTTCTTAACTGTTAGTTTTAGAAAGGTGATTGTGTTTTAGGGATGGGAATAGGTACATTAAAGAATCAACAAAGTGGCCCTGCTCTATGTAGCGATCCCTTGATAGAAAAGGCTCTACAGCAGCTATATTAGAAGCACAAGAGTCCATGAACTTGTCTTTTAAAAAATATTTTGGTGACCCTATTTAAATATAATTGGTTTCCTTTGTGATCCCATGTATCTTATTTTGTGCATTTAAAACATTTTGAGAAAACTGCAACAGGAGTCCATGCCACAAAAATGTTAAGAACCCTGTAAGAGAGAGATGTGTCTGTGGTGGTGCTGAAAGTGACTTCGTGATGATATCATTTAACCTAATTTCTGTTGTCTTACTTTGCCCACCAGTAAACTCTGTGTAATTTTTGTATCTCCCTTTGAAAATTAATGAGGTGCTTAAGATAGAACAGAATTTCAGGAGTAGAAAGATGTTAGAAATTACCTAGTTCAACCTCCTATTTTATAGATGAGGAAACAGGCCTAGAGAGAAAAGTGACTTCCCTCTGGTTCTGGGGGAAAGAGGCTTGAAACTTAGTTCTCCTGAATCTCATTTTAGTGCCGGTACATCAGGTACTACTGTCAGATGCTCTATGCAAGTACAAACCATTAGAATCCGTCCTTTTAAAAAGCTCTTTGGGTTTTGTGGTAATTTAACACATTTTAGCACATTTAAAACTCAGGGGAAATCACTTACGGCAGGAATTTTGCTTGAAAATTGTTTATACTTAAAATGTATATCAAAATGGATTGTTTATCATTTAATTATCAAATATTTACATCTTCTCCACCTCCTATTAATTTTTTTAATTTTGTATTACCAAAATTGTTCCAAGTTAGCTATATTGTACAAGTTCTCAATCTTTTGTGCCTGTAGACCTCTTCTCAGAATAATATTTTTAATGCATAAAATAAAACATATAGGATTACAAAAGAAACCGAAAGTGACTGAAAGTTAAATAAAGATGTAATTGGTTTACCATCCAAGTTTTCCTGAAATAGATAGTCTGTGGACCTCAGGTTTTAAGTACTCTCCTCTGTAATAGAACTAAATACAAGGTAAGAAAGGTTTGTAATTTGTCTTTAACACTCCTTTTATCTTTTGGTTAAAAGTGACATTTGATTAATTGTTGAAATACTACCTTACCAGTAATGATTACAAAGCTAGATGAGACTTTTACTCCAGTTTTTTAAAAGGGTAATAATGAATTTAAGATTCTGATATGATTAGAGAAAATTTGAAGAAATCTGTACTTCCAATTGAAATGAGAACTAATTAAGAAAAAGGCAGGTCTTTACTGTAAAGAGAGCCATTTGAATTCTGGTTCTCAAGTTTCTTTCTCTGTCCTACGTATCCTATTCTATATCTATATTCATAGAATCTTAGAATAGACCTCAGGGGACATCTACCCCAACCCATACTTGAAGAAGGACTCCCTCTGTAACATTTCAGTGGAGGGAATGACCTTCTCTTCCTGTTTAAATCTGGCCTCAGACACTTACTAGCTGTGTGACCTTAGGCAAGTTGATTAACCCTGTTTTGCTTCAGTTCCTTCTCTGTAAAATGAGCTGGAGAAAGAAATGGCAAACTACCACCAGTGTCTTTGCCAAGAAAACCCCAAATGGGGTCATGAAGAGTTGGACATGACCGAAATGACTGAACAAATTGTTTTCCTTACATCCAGCTGAAGTTGGTATTTACCTTTCTACAGCTTGCACCATTTACTCCTGGTTTTGTGGCAGAATCGGTCTAATCTTTTTTGTTTTTTTTTAGTTTGTTTGTTTTCTGAAAAAGTAACCATTCAAAAGATAGCTGTTTTAACCTCCACCCTCCCTTTCCTTTTCTCCAGTCTCAAGATCCCTAATTCTTACTCTTCTAAGACTTGGGCCTCATCATCCTGATGGTCCTCTTATCAATAGCCTTTATCTGAAACAGGCTCAGAGATGATACAGTACTGCAGGTGTGGTTTGACTAGAGTGGTGTTAACTGGAGACCATTTCCTCCCATGTTTTGAATGCTATGCTACCCTCTTCATGCAGCCCACAGTCAGAGTAGTTTTTTGATATCTACGTTGCAATGTTTTACGTTTGGCTTTTTAGTCTACTCCAAGCCTCCAGATCTATTTAACATGAATTGTTGCCTGTGTGACTCTACCATTTTGTATTTAGGGTTTTTAAATCCAGTTACAGAATTCTACGTATTTTTTGCTATTTAATGCTTTTTATTTAATGTTTTAGCTTTGATCCATTTTTCTGATTTGTTGACTAGCCTGTTGATCCTGACTGTCATCCAGTGTGTAGTATCCCTCCCAACTTTGTATCACCTGCAAATTTGACAAGAATGCAGTCTGTATACCTTTCTGTAAGTTAGTGATAAATGTACCAAATTGACTCTGAATATTCCTCCAGTTGACATCACAGCCAGTAATGATTGATTTTCTTTGGGTCCTGTCATTTAATCAATTCCAAAGATTAAGATGTTAAAATATTTTTGCAATGAGAAGTGAAGTGTTGAATCAGTAGAAACATCCATGTCTCATAGGGTTCTATCCTGGGTCTTTTTTTCTCGTCTATGCTACTTTACTTGGTGATCTCATCAGCTCCCATGGATTTAATTATTTTATCTATACTAATGATTCTCAAATACACCTATCCTTCCTTAAACTCTCTACTGACCTCCCACCTTGCATCTCCCAACTGCATTTCAGACATTTTGAACTAGATGTCCAGTAACCGTCTTGAACTCAACATATCCAGAGCAACTCATTATTTTGCCCCATAAGCCCTCCCCCCTTCCTTACTTTGCTATTATTGTGAAGGGAACCATCTTCCCAGATGCTAAGGTTCACAACCTAGGAGTCATCCTCAACTCATCACTGTCTCTCATCCCTTATAGCCAATCTGCCAATGTCTCTCAGTTTCATTTTTGCAACATCTTTGGAGTTTGCCCTCTTCTCTCCTCTCACACTGCCACTACTCCCTCATCACCTCACACCTGGATATTTCAGTTATCTGCTGGTGGGTCTGCCTGCCTCAAGTCTCTCCTCACCACAGTCTCCACATTCATGTCACCACGTCTCCACAATCTCCATATAGTGCAGTTCCTGCTATGTTACCTCCCTACTCCGTAAACTCCAGTGACTCCTTGTCATTTCCAGGATCAAGTACAAAATCCTCTGTTTTGCATTCAAAACCGTTCTTAACTTAGCCCCCTCCCCCATGACCTCCTTATTCTGCAAACAAGATACTCTATTTCTCCATCACTGGCCTCCAGGTGTGTTCTCTGGTTATCCCCTCCTGACTCACCCCTACCTACTGACTTACTGGTTTCCTTTAAGTACCAACTAAAATCCCATCTTTTTTAGCGGGCTTTTCTTAATTCTAGTCTCTTTTTTAAATTATTTGCTCTTTATCTTATATATAACTTGTGGTACCTATTTGTTTGCCAGTTGTCTTCCCTGTTATAGCAAGCTCCTTGAAGACAGGGACTGTCTTTTGCCTCTTTTTTTTTGGATCCCTAGCACTTAGCACACTGGCACAGCTGGCACATAGTAGAAGCTTAGTAAATGTTTATTGACTATTATTGGAAAAGAGAATGAACATTGTTATAAAAATTAGACCTTAAAGTATCTGGAAAAAATGGAAAAGTATGTAAATGTTAAGTGATCCTGCTACTGGGAGGACTGATTTATTAATGTGACTGTTAATGTGTTGTAGGGAAGGAACAAGTTGAATTTTTTCAGTCTTACATACACAGGATTTAGCTACTCTTCCCTTACTTGAAAGCATACCAAACTTATTACTTTATACCTATAATGATTTTGAAGAGTAGTAAATTTCATGTTAGTGTTGTGGTATAAAAATAGTTTGGTTATGTCTCTGCAGTTAAGCACAGATTAACTCATGAACTTTAACACATTTTCCTCAGCATAGTCACCCCCAGTGCTGTCTGCAATGGTTGACTTACCATGCATGGGCCTTTATGGAAAGGCTGCATTATTTTCTCAGGTGGAAAAGAGCACCTTTAAACTATACTGAATAGATGATAGTTAATTGCTGGTTTCAGTCTAGTTCCTTAAAGTGTTTATTTAAAAGTTCTGAAGATATTTACATTAGAAAAGCAAATTATTCAAGAATTCTATTTCTGTTTTGCTTTTTAATTCCTGGCAGCTATCATCCATTTAAAGCTTGAAGCCTTTTTTCTCCTCCTATTGTGACCTATTTTGACACTAAGACTAACATGTTTTAAAAACTTTTGACTGCATATATACATAAAACATTTAAAATAACCCAGTTTATGATGAACTTGGTTCAAGCGAAGGCAGTTTGGGTTTTGAAAATGTTAAAGCTATTGGGCTTGTACATATAAATAGGGCACAAGTAGGTTAAAAATCTGATGTTTCCCTTTCCCTTAAGCCTCTCCCCCTTACATTTTAAATAGCAAATCCTCAGATGATAATTTAGATAATTCTTTGGTAGGTGGATTTTTTTTTAATTGGTGGCGTATACCTTCAAGGAAAGATGAATTTTAAAATGGGAAATTACCAAAAGCAAGTAATAGTTTGTCATACCTATTGTGCCAAAGGATACAACCATGTGCTAAAATATTTTGAGACTGAAAAAAATCCTTCCTGGTGGATATTCTGCACAGTTTGCAGGAACTGTTTTCACATTGTGTGCTAATGTACTAAAAGTGTGTATCCTGTGGAATCAATTTAATTGGCTGGACATTTTTCTGCCTTGCTGTAGAATTGAATGAACTTATTTGGTTTGTGATGCTAATTCTTATCAAAAGAAAATAGCCTCTTATTTGATCCATTCAGAGAAAAACATTTCTCTTAATTAAATTACGTAGGGCAGCTAGATGGTTCAGTGGATAAGGTGCTGGGCCTGGAGTCAGGAAGACTCATTCTCCTGAATTCAAATCTGTCATCAGACACCTAACTAGCTGTGTGACCCTGGGCAAGTCACAACCCTGTTTGCCTCAGTTTCCTCATCTGTAAAATGAGCTGGAGAAGGAAATGACAAACCACTCCAGTATCTGTGCCAAGAAAATCCCAAATGGGGTCATGAAGAGTTGGACATGACTGAACAATGAGAAATTAAATTGCATAATCTCAGAATTAAAAGGAACTTCACAGATCATCAGGTTCAATCCATGGCTGACCTTCATGTACAGCAAAGTGGTCATACAACAGTCACTTCCATCTCTATTGAGGGGAAATCACTGCTTCCCAAGGCAGTTCATTTCCCTTTTGGATAACTCTTAATTGTTATGAAGTAAAAGTGTTTTCCCTGCATCAAATTCAAATCTGCCTTTCTTCAAATTGTACCAAGTTCTCCTACTCTTGTCGTCTGGGGCCAAGTACATGAAGTCTCTTTCTTTACCTGTGTGGCCATGGGCAAACCCTTTCACCGTTCTGGACCTCACTTTCTTCTTCAGTAAGATAAGGGAGTTAAACCAGATGGCCTCTAATAGCCACTTTAAGTTCCAAATCTTAGGATCCTATATGATAGTCCTCAGAATACTTAAAGGTATAATGCCCCTGCCCACCCCAAGTCTTGCCTTCTCTGGACTAAACATCTCCAGTTCCTTCAAAAAGACACTAGGTTTTCATCTGCTGTGGTCTTGAGGCACCCTGCTTTGTCTAGCTTGTTCCTTCCTAACATGCATCCAAAACAGAACACAGTCCTCCACATGTGTTCTGACCAGGGCCAGGTGACATTGATTTCCCTCCTCCCTGCAGTGGACTTTTGTTGGATACTAACTCTTTCATCTACCACATTTGCTGTTTATCCCTGCTTTGTAATTTAAAATTTGATAAACGCATCATCTGTCCCTTCATCCAAGTTCCTGATAAAAAATATTGAACAAAACAAGGCCAAGGAAGAGGCTCCTCCAAATCGACATTGATCCATTAATACTTACTCTTTTGGTCCAGTCATACAATTAGTTCCTTATAAATCTAACAGTGCTGTCATGTAGCTCACTTCTCCCCATCTTATCCACAAAATTATCATGAGAGATCTTGTCAAAATGTTGAAATGTAAATCAAGTTATATGTAGCATTTCCCTGACCTCCTAGTGACCCTATTTAAAAAAAGAGGAAATTAAAACTGCCATCATTTTTTAAGGAAACCATGTTTTTTGTAATCACTGCTTCCTTTTTAAAATGTTTGCAGACTGTCCTTTTAGTGATAATACTTTTAAAAATGTATTTTTTCAAGAATTTGGAAGTTCTGAAGTTACTGTCACTGCTTTAGTTTGAAAATTCCTTCCTCACTTATCTTTTTAAAAATTTGACTCTTCTTCAGCCCTGTGCCGTGTCTCCCATTTTTCAAGACCTTTTAAAAACTGCTTCTGCTTAGCAGTTACATACATCAGATTTTTCAGTATCCTGAGTTCTTCTAATCAGTACCTATCTTGAGCTTCAATTCTGTGTTAAATTGTTCTGTTCTGTCTTTTCCATTGTAAAGATCAGGGTCACAGGTAGAAGAAAACAGAAGCAAAATTAAAGTTAAATAATTCTTCTTTTTCTTTAGTATTCCTCTTCAGTTCCTTCTGAACTTTAGCACTGAAGATATTCTTATAGGATTGATCTTTATTTTGTAGATCAGGTGTTTTTAACCTTTTTTTGTATCCGTGGACTCTTTTGGCAGTCTGACAAAACCTTTTTTCAGAATGAAGTTTTTAAATTGAAGAGAATGCTAAATTTTAGTTAAAGATTAGTGAAAATAAAGATGAAATATTTTTCCCCAACCAGGTTCACCAGAGCCCCTAAATCTGTCCATGGAACCCAGGTTAAGAACCCCTTTACTAAATGATTACCCTTTTCTTATTGAAATTGTCTTGAGAATTTCTTTCTTGCGATGTGCCCCAATGGGCTGACTTCCATGGAATTTTAGGCCACAGGATCCTTCCTGTTGTTTCCCTACACTCTCCGAAATCTGTTCTTCCAAAATCTAGGGTGTGTGTCAAGCTATGTGTAGTTGTATTACATGTTGTAAGAAGGTTCTCTCTTCCTTTTAGGGTTCCCATTTGTTCCAAAGGCAAATATTTGTCCATTCTCACATCATATAATGAAGTAGTAAATAGCCCTTTAAGGTTAAAGCCTCAATTAAAAAACTTAGTATAATAAAGGCTGAGGTCAATTCCTGCTCTTTGGCTAAATCAGCCAAATAACACTTTCCTTTGTTACCTTTTTAAAAAAGTTAAATTATCTCCAAGTTGAGCCAGAGTTGCAGCATCTCTTCTTTTTATTTATTTGTTTGAGAGCTCCAGCAAATTCCTAGATAACGGAACTCCGTCATCAGTAAAATATCACACCTTCATGATAGGATGATATTTGCCAAACCCTCAGGCTGTTTCTTGCTTTTGTCCAGTAGTTCCATGACCATCTCCTATTCTCACCGTCAATTTTCTTATTTGGTTCTGTCATTGTAAAGTATGCTGTCCATCCTGACACACTTGGTTTGGGCCCCTTTGGCTCCTTGCTCTTGGGATCACTCACTTTGTTTACTGCTCTTAAATCTTGTATTTGATGTGTAGACAGAGGTCAAGGCAAACCATTGAACTACTCTTGGCAAGTACATTTTTACCAGCCCTGGTTAAGTTTTATCATTACTGTATTTTAAACCAAAATCTAGAAATCCAAATCATATTCTTAGAGACTAGCAACTAATTTCCCAAATGTGCTTCTCTCTCCTGAAGACCCTGCTGTCTTTAACAACAGTGAAGAAGACACCATCTGTGTTCCTAAGGCAGGGGTGGGGAACCTTTGGCCCTTTGACTGAATCCAAACTTCAAAGAACAAATCCCCTTAATAAAAGGATTTATTTTTAGCCTAAAACCCATTCATTTTTAAGCAGCACTACGTTTCCTCTAATAACTAGCCTTTTTACCCTCTTTTCTAAGGAGATATCCCCTCCATGTACATTTTGCCCATATATAGCAGTTATACATATATATATATATATATATATATATATATATATATATATATATATCAGTTATTTGACCATAGCAAAAAGACAAACATTATGTGCACTATTTCAGGGCACTGAAGAATCCCTGTATCTGCCTATCTGCTATTGAAATCTGAATCCCATGTAATTCTGTTAAGTAGCAATTTTAAACTTTGCTCAGGTAATAGTGGTTAGCATCATGTAGTAGTTTACAAATATTTCATTTTATCCTCAGCTATAGGATGTAGATGCTGTTATCCCATTTTACATATGTGGAAACTCTCTGAGGGAAGATGATGTTACTTAACACGGGTCACACAACTAGTAAGTGTTTTAAGGCTTTGTTTTGACCTTATCCTCATTTCTGACTTCCAAGTCCAAAGCTACAGCCCCTGTATGACCTAGCCCTGATTTGCCCCAATTTGGTAGTACTTAAGGCTCTTGCTTTATTAAAAATGTTAGTTTCTTCTGTGTAATTGTTAAGCATAATTCAGTTCTTGGAAAAGGAGTAATTGTAAATATTAACCAGAACACTGTAATCATAGATACTGAGATTTTAAAAAGAAGACTTTAGTACACTTTCAAAGAGGTGAGAAGCAGCTCCTAATTGGATTCAGCTGGAAACCCCTCTTTTACCACCTATATTCAGTGTCTGTTTGCATTGGCCCTTTGGACAGGAAGCTGTTAATTACCAATCTGTGGCAGTGAAGCAAGCGAACCTCTTCTAAGGAAAAGGCAGAAAGACGGCTATAAATAAATAGCTTCCCCCAGCTGAAGAACAGGTGTGGCAATAAGAGTCTGAGTTCCAGCAAGAACTCACCTCCAAGAAGAGCATCAAGGCAGGACTAAAAGTCGATAATCATCACCTAATTTGTTTTGTAAGTTCCATAGGTACTTGAATGTAAAGCTACGGTAACAATTCTAAATCTAAACTTATACTAGATAAGCATATAAAACATCTTTGGTCTGCTTCATTGGTCTTATAGGGCAGCTGGTTGGCACAGCAGAGAGAGCCTGGAGTCAGGAAGATTCTTCCTGAGTTCAAATGTGGCTTAGCTGTGTGACCTTGGGCAGGTCAATTAACCCTGTGTGCCTCAGTTTCCTCATCTTTAAAATTAACTGGAAATTGCCAGGAAAACCCCGGATGGAATCACAAAGAGTGGACACTACTGAAAGTGACGAATAACAACAATATTGGTCTAGAAGTTTTTAAAGTTTCCTTTCTAGGCAGTTACTACCTGTTTCAATATTATGACTTTTTCCTCTTTTTACCAGTCACCCTCTATACCTGGAATAATGTACTTCTACCTCAGTTCCCCACCTGTTAAGGATTCCTTGTTTTCCTTCAAAACTACTGAGAGTAAAGCCTTTCCTGATCTTTCCCACCAATTCTCCCCTTTACTCTTGTCTTTATATGTAATCATTTCAGTACATATTTTCAAGGACTATATAATTTTTTTCAGTGTTTGTTTTCCCAGCACAGTGCCTGGCACATAGTAGGTGATGAATAAATGTTTGTTGATAGATTTAGTTCTATTTTAGTTGGAGGAAGTAAACTTAAAACATAGGCTTTTAGATGTAGATTTTAGAAATCAATAATTTAGTCAAAGTTCATTTATTTTAGAGATAAGGAAACAGACCAGTAGAACTAAAGTGACTTGTGATAGTCATAAGGCAAAGACAGAATTTGAATCCAAGGCTTCTGACTCCAAAAGCAGTTCTTTCCTCTACCAGTGTGTGTGTGTTGGATTTAACCAACTGTTATGGTTCATTTGGAACATGTTTGTAGCTAAAATTGGGTAACTTTTATTCCAAGTAATAGCTTTCTTTTCAAGTATGTAATGCTGTTGGAGAGAGAAAATTACTTGAGTCCAGAGGTTATATGTTGAAGTTTAGCTTTATCTCTCTTTTTTTTTTTTTTAAGGGGGGAGGTGAGGCAGTTGGGGTTAAGTGACTTGCCCGTGGTCACACAGTTAGTAAGTGTCAAGTGTCTGAGGCCAGATTTGAACTCAGGTACTCCCTGATTCCAGGGCTGGTGCTCTATTCACTGTTCCACCTAGCTGCCTCTAGCTTTATCTCAAGTGTGGAAATAGGCAGCAGTATATTGACAGCAAGATTTCTGTGGCATAAGTTCATCTTTCTTTTCCTGAAACATTGTCCCTTTTAAAGCCCTGTCATTAGCTAAGTTCTTACCAACCTCATTGGGATGGATGGAGCCTGTGATTTATTGTTGCTATTATTGTTAACATAAATGAGCACTGAACGTTCACTGGATGCATCCTCCTGCCAAACAAACTTAGTCACAGTGATTGCCCAGTGACCTTCATCTCTCACCCTGACTCAGGGGGATGAATGGAAATGCATTTCAGAAAGAGTGCTCAAGAGTACAGGAGGAGCTTAGAGCATTTGAGTATGCTTGTGGTATTTTTATTTACAATCTTTAGCTGAAAGTTTAAACTACTGGTTTTCTCTGAGAAACATAAAAAGTATTATTACAGCTAAAGGTAGTAATAAGTGGGAAAGAGTGGGCAGTGCCTGTTTATATTCCTAAGAGGTTCCACTCTTGGCCCCAGCTACTTAACCAAATGAGTCAGAAATGCATTTGTTCCATCAAGAAAAAAATGACCTTCACCATGGAATCCTAATTTTTTTTAATCTGATTTCTCGGGGGCGGAGCCAAGATGGCAGCTGGAAAGCAGGGACTTGCTTAAAGATCTCCCCCAGGACCCTCCAAACACCTATGAAAAATGACTCTGAACAAATTCTAGAGCTGCAGAACCCTGCAGAAGGAAGCAGGGCTCCAGCCCAGGACAGCCTGGATGGTTGCTGGGTAAGATGTTTTGCATGGAGCTGGGAGCAGAGCAGAGCCCAGTGTGGGCTGCGCCCAGACCAACTAGACCGGGAGCCAGGTGGAACAGGCCGTAGCGCCCTGAATCAGTGAACTGTGGCAGTTACCAGGCTTCTCAACCCACAAACACCAAAGACAACAGAGGTTAGTAGGAAAAGCTTCAGGGGACAGAGTGAAAGGAGTTCTCTGTTAGGGCACCACCCTGGGGGCAGCAGAGGTGGTGCATCTACAGAACTACAGCTGCAGTTGCTTCTGGCCCCAGGCCCACCTGGTGGGAGGAATTAAGTGGTGGATCCCAGTGGGAGTGCAGAGCCTGCTCGGATCTGAGTGGAAGTCCGAGTTGGTGGTTGTTGGGGGAGGAGGAGCGCTGGTGTGGCAGAGCTTGCTGTGTAAAAATAGCTCTGAAAACAGCAGTGCAGTCCCTCAAGCTTGGGACAAAGTCCTCTATACTCTACAAGCAGTCATACCCAGACGAAAAACTCAAGGGTCAAGTAGTTGGCTGGGAACATGAACAGGCAGCAAAAATACACTCAGATTCAGACTCAGACTTTGGAATCTTTCTTTGGTGACAAGACCAAAACATACAGCCAGAAGAAGTCAACAAAGTCAAAGAGCCCACATCAGAAGCCTCCAAGAAAAACATAAACTGGTCTCAGGCCATGGAAGAGTTCAAAAAGCATTTGGAAAAGCAAGTTAGAGAAGTAGAGGGAAAATTGGGAAGAGAAATGAGTGATGCGAAAAAACCATGAAAAACAAGTCAACGACTGGCTAAAGGAGACCCAAAAAAATACTGAAGAAAATAACACCTTAAAAAATAGAATAACTCAAATGGCAAAAGAGCTCCAAAAAGCCAATGAGGAGAAGAATGCCTTGAAAGGCAGAATTACCCAAATGGAAAAGGAGGTCCAGAAGACCACTGAAGAAAATATTATATTAAAAATTAGATTGGAGCAAGTGGAAGCTAGTGACTTTATGAGAAATCAAGATATTATAAAACAGAACCAAAGGAATGAAAAAATGGAATGCAATGTGAAATACCTCATTGGAAAAACCACTGACCTGGAAAATAGATCCAGGAGAGATAATTTAAAAATTATTGGACTACCTGAAAGCCATGATCAAAAATAGAGCCTAGATATCGTCATTCAATAAATTATCAAGGAAAACTGCCCTGATATTCTAGAGCCAGAGGGTAAAATAGAAATTGAAAGAATCCACAGATCACCTAAAAAAGATCCCAAAAAGAAAACTCCTAGGAATAGTGTCACCAAATTCCAAAGTTCACAGATCAAGGAGAAAATACTGCAAGCAACCAGAAAGAAACAATTTGAGTATTGTGGAAATATAATCAGGATAATCTAGCAGCTTCTACATTAATGAATCGAAGGGCTTGGAATACGATATTCCAGAGGTCAGTGGAGCTAGGATTAAAACCAAGAATCACCTGCCCAGCAAAACTGAGTATCATGCTCCAAGGCAAAATATGGACTTGCAGTAAAATAGAAGACTTTCAAGCTTTCTCAGTGAAAAGACCAGAGCTGAACAGAAAATCTGACTTTCAAACACAAGAATCAAGAGAAGCATGAAAAGGTAAACAAGAAAGAGAAATCATAAGAGACTTACTAAAGTGGAACTGTTTTGTTTACGGTCCTACATGGAAAGATGATGTGTATAATTCATGAGACCTCAGTATTAGGGTAGCTGAAGAGAACACACACACACACACACACACACACATGGTAGAGGGTGAGTTGAATATGAAGGGATGATATAAAAAAAATCAAATTAAGAAATGAGAGAGGAATATATTGAGAGAGGGAGAAAGGTAGAGATAGAATGGGGTAAATAATCTCGCATAAAAGTGGCAAGAAAAGGCAGTTCTGTTGGGAGGGAAGAGGGGGCAGGTGAGGGGGAATGAGTGAATCTTGCTCTCATCTGATGTTACTTGAGGAAGGAATAACATACACATTCAATTGGGCATCTTACCCCACAGGAAAGAAGGAGGAAGGAGATAAAAAGTGGGGGGGGGGTGGATGATAGAAGGGAGGCCAGATAGGGGGAGGAGGTAATCAAAAGCAAACACTTGAAAAGAGACAGGGTCAAGGGAGAAAATTGAATAAAGGGGGATAGGATAGGAAGGAGCAAAATATAGTTAGCCTTTCATAACATGAGTATTGTGGAAGGATTTTACGTAATGATAGACATGTGGCTGATGTTGAATTGCTTGCCTTCTTAGGGAGGGTGGGTGGGGAGGGGAAAGAATTTGGAACTCAAAGTTTTAAAAACATGTTCAAAAAAAAGTTTTTGCATGCAACTAGGAAATAAGATATGCAGGCAATGGGGCATAGAAATCTATCTTGCCCTACAAGAAAGTAAGGGAAAAGGGGATGGGGTGGGGAGTGGGGTGACAGAAGGGAGGGCTGACTGGGGAACGGGGCAACCAGAATATATGCCATCTTGGAGTGGGGGGGTGGTAGAAATGGGGAGAAAATTTGTAATTCAAACTCTTGTGAAAACCAGTGCTGAAAACTAAAAATATTAAATGAGTGAAAAGGAAAACAGAATCTGAGTTACAAATTTTCTAATTTTTTGTTGATCTGGTGTTAATAAATGCTTAGTTGAATATCGTTAAGAAGTCCAAGCATCTGGCAGGGATATATACCCTGACATTTCTGGCAGTCATTGGGGTAGCAGACAAAGAGAATCCATCTGTTATCCTTTTTTTCCCCCTATTGCATTAGCACTAGAAGAAATTTGTGATTTAATTGGCCCTTTTAATTTGAGAATATTGATTTATATAATCTGTCATCCAGTCTAAGAGATCTTGCAAGTAGCAAGTAAAATTGGCTATTACTGTCTTCTGTTGCTAAACATATTAATATATTTAATTTTGTTCTTCATCCATAGGCTAAAGAAATCCTCACAAAGGAGTCCAATGTACAAGAGGTCCGATGTCCAGTCACTGTCTGTGGAGATGTTCATGGGCAATTTCACGATCTCATGGAACTTTTTAGAATTGGTGGCAAATCACCAGACACAAATTACTTGTTTATGGGCGATTATGTTGACAGAGGATATTATTCAGTTGAAACAGTAACACTGCTTGTAGCTCTTAAGGTAACTTTGAGAATTTTTCTTTGACCATGCGGACTTAGATGAATGCTTTTTAATATTCTAGTGTGCTTTATGTTTTACTGAAAATAGATATTGAAATTTCTCAATTTTTAGAATGCTGTGAAATGAGTGAAGAGATTATAGAAAAAAGAATAAAAGCTATTTCCCAAAGAGAGCTGTGTCTAGGAATTAGTATTGTAAAACTGTGCTTGCTAACACATAATTAGTACAAGTACGCCAGGATTTTGTGTATTGGTAACCAGGAATGTCTGTAAAAATTTTTTTAAAATATTATGCCTCGCTCTCTTTGAAAGAAACCTCTAATTGCAGAGCATTATTAGAAGTTATTGATCAAACTCAAATAGAGAACCTGCAGGCCACACTCAGTTTTGTGAAAGGATATATATGATGCGGCAGCCATGAGCTGCTTTTCCTAATTGTTTCAAAAGGAGTGAATTGTGCCGAAAGGTGGGCTTTTGAAGGGGGTTATCATGGTAATTCATTTTTTCTTTGAGATTTTGAAGCTGGTTCCCAGTTACAAATGAAATTCTATGTAATTTAAGGAGAAATCATCATTTGTTCCATAAGAGGGTTGTACTGTGTGACTTCTAAAGACATTTTCTTGGGATCTTCTTTTTTAGTTTTACTTCTGCGTCACTTTTAAAAAAAATTAAATTAATTTTTTTTCCTCAATAGGAAGTAAACAAAAGTTTTTGACATTTTTTTAAAAATTTTGAGTTCCAAATTATGTCCCTTTCTCCCTCCTTCCTCCTTCCTTGAGAAGGCAAAGAATTTAATACAGATTATACATGTGCAGTCATGCAAAACATATTAGCCGTGTTGCAAAAGAAAATGCAGACCAAAGAAAAAGCCGAAGAGTGGCTAAAAAGTTTAAAAAAAAGGGATGTTTCAATCTGCATTCAGACTCTTACCAATTCTTTCTATGGAGATGGATAAGCATTTTTCATAAGTCTTTTCAGAATTGATCTAAGCTAAGTCTTTAAGTAAGTCTTTCACATCTGAATCACTCTTGAGTGATTTTTTTCTGTTCTAAAATCCTATGACACTGACTAACCAAATTGGAAGTATGAAGGAAAACATATAAATCAGCCTATATCTGGGGCCCAGAATTATTTATATGACCAACAGAAATTTAGTATACAGCTATTTCATTTCCCTAAAGATTTCTGTGACTTTAGAAATGAAGCATGTGCTTTTGCTGTTTGCTTAGCAATAGAAGGATAAATTATTGGATAGAATATTGAGGCTGCTAGAAAGCTTTCAAGAATATTTTAAACCTTATAAACTTGGCTATTAGGAAAGAAAGTGGGAGTAGTTGGATATTTTCCTAAGTAAACTTGAACAGCTTCTTTTGGGATCCTTCTGTGTTGTAGTTGGCTTCCTTTTAAAAAGTTAATTAATGCTCCTTTCTTTCTTGGTGTTCAGGTTCGTTACCGTGAACGTATCACTATTCTTCGAGGGAATCATGAGAGTAGACAAATCACACAAGTATATGGTTTCTATGATGAGTGTTTAAGGAAATACGGAAATGCAAATGTTTGGAAATATTTTACAGACCTTTTTGATTATCTTCCTCTAACTGCCTTGGTGGATGGTCAGGTATGTTTAGATGTCATTCTTTGTGTATTAGTGTAATGTCAATACTTAGCACTTGGTAAATGAGTAGCAGGCATTGTGGGACAAAGATGATAGAGACTTGATTTCTGCCTTCGTGGAATTCAGTCATATGAGTTTATGTTGAACAAACTGCATGAAAATACTGAGGGAATGAAAAGCAAGGATATGATTAGTATGGGATGAAGTTAATCAAAGAAGGCTTCCTTGATGGCTTGGAGAAGCTGAATTGAATTGCATCTGAAAGAAAGTAGTAAACATGGATTGTGGGGGAGGGGAGTTGGCCAGTTTTGGGGAATAACATGCACAAAGGCACCGAGAGAGAGAATATAGGATAATGGACACTGGCTGCTGTGAAGACCAGCATGACTCGAGAGTGATAGGAAGTAGAGATACTTGAGGTTAAATAGGCCATTTGTGGAGTGCTCTAGTAGCAAAGGTAATACAAAATACCTAAAGCTTCTGTTGAGTAATCTTAGTATGTAAATATTTTTTTCAGATTTTCTGTCTACATGGTGGTCTCTCACCATCCATAGATACACTGGATCATATCAGAGCACTTGACCGCCTACAAGAAGTTCCCCATGAGGTATTTGCTTTTATTTACTATTTATAAACTGTTCTGTCATTTCCCCTCTCTTTTTGGAAGGTTAATTAATATCTGAAGTCTAATGGTATTTGCTTATATTTAAACTATTGTTATCTTTTCCTAAAATAGCTTGCTAGTTAAAATGTGTAACTTAGGTCTGAATAGGTGAGTTACGTTTAACACTGTTCTCTGGCCACTGACTGGTACATCACCTTGAAATATATTGATCATTAAAGAGTTTGGGTAAAAGAATGTGAGTTGATGTACCAGTGCAAGTCCATCCACCTCTGTTCCTAGAAAAGCAAGTGAAAGTACATAAATCTTTTTAGAATTTTTTTCTGAGAGGGAGGGAGAGAATTTGAAACTTGGAATTTAAAAAAAATGAATGTTAAAAACAAATTGTCTTCATATTACAAACACGTGCTGTTTCTGATTTGTAGAAGTTGAAATCACTCATAGTGTGTTATTTTTATAAAGACTGGTTTTAATTTTAACATGTGTTGTAGGGTCCAATGTGCGACTTGCTGTGGTCAGATCCAGATGATCGTGGTGGTTGGGGTATTTCTCCTCGGGGTGCTGGATATACATTTGGGCAAGATATTTCAGAGACATTTAATCATGCCAATGGCCTCACATTGGTGTCCAGAGCTCACCAGCTGGTGATGGAGGTAAGTCATGTGATCATAAGATTTAGAGCCAGAAGAACTCTAAAATGATCTTTCATTTAGAGGTGTAGGAACTAAGGTTCAAAGGTGAAATCATTTGCTTATTTATTATTCTCTTTTACAATATTCCTGACAAGTGATCATCCAGCCTTTCCTTGGAGACTTCCAGTGAGAAAAGACTTTGGTTTTACATCCTGATAAAGTCAGAATTGAAAAGGGGAGGCTGGTGGTCACTTCTCTCCTTTTAGAGTTGAGCCTTATGCTCCCTATTTTTCTGTTCTGGAGCATCTGGAAAGCTGTAGGAAAAGAGCGTAATTGGAATGATGCTCAGAGACAGACTATATCATACTTCCCATTGTGCCCTGTAATGCCATTTTGGAGTAGAGTGGGTTTGTTTTTATATAAACAGCATATTAAATGTTTTGGTGTTTGTTAGTTAAATATCTTGGCCCTGTTCCATGTGTATCTTTTGACATAAGCTGAATTTATTTCATTGGTTCCACACTAAAAAATAAATAGTATGTTTATACAACGTACTAAAATATATATTTAAAAAATACTAAAAATGCAGTAGAGCTACCATTTATTCATGTTTCCCTAAGGTTTATGAGGTTTTTGGAATTTCCTATTTAGGTCTTTTGTGACATAGTGCTCTGCTCTGGTCAACCTTCTTTTCCCCTCCTCTCCTCCCCCTTTTCCTCTCCTCCCTTCCTTCCAATTATTTTTGCTGTTCAGGCCATAAATTCTACTTTTCACAATTCTCTTTTCTTTTTAAAACCATTCAGGGACATCTTGCTGTGGTGTTTTTGTTTTGTTTTTGTTTTTCTCTCTTGGGAATCTAATAGGGTCTTTTGCCTTATCAAATGTAGATTCATTTTTCTTTCTTTTACAGTTCATAGATGTCTGGACTCATGTAGCTAATTTGGAGGCTGTATTCCTTCTGTTGTTAATTTCTTACCTGTTCGTTTATCTGCTTATGCTCAAGGTCTTTAATTGAATTTTATTCTTCTTGACATTTTTAGTTACTTCATTTTTTTTCCCTTACATTCTCTTATGGCTCACTTTCAGACTCCTTCCCTTTTTATTATGGTTTCCCTGGGAGCTGGATCTCAAAGCCATCTCAGACTTATCCCATGCTTTTAGTAGCCTCAGTCTCTGCCATGAGTGACTTTGCTTCAGGCAAGCCTGATGTATACATTACATACACGTTGGCATCCTGCCTCAGATCCCTCTGTTTCTCAGTTCTCTCAGTAATGTTTTAGTAGAGAATACTGCAGTTCCAATAAGAATAAGCTTCTCTGCCTTTTGATTTTCTTTGGCATTGGATGGAAAGTGTGGAATTGAGTTCTGTTGAAAGCTTGTGGGTCAGCTTGTGTAACCTGCCAGAATTTGGGGAAGGGAAGAGGGGATGCTGAGTGACTGCATTAGGGGTGAGGGATTACTCTTCTGTTAGTTCATTGGGTTTTTGCCTCATCAAGCTTTTTGGTGTTCTAGTTGGTGGAGACTGCTAAAATTGTTTTATCTCTTGTGTACAATTACTATTTTGGAATGGTTTTTTGAGATCTTGAAAGTTGGAAAAAAATGTCTTAGCCCACTTATCTTTTTGGTCACGTGACCCCAGGCATTGACATTCTTAACATATTTTTCAGGGCCATAACATAGGAGTCATTCCTGACCGTTCCCCACCTTCCATATATAGTTATTTGTCAAGTCTTGTCAACTCTGTCTCTACTATATTTCTTTTGTTTACCCCCTTTTCTCCACTCATACCACAGCCACCCTAATTCAAATTGTCTTCACCTCTGTTTTGAACTATTGCAATAACGTTGTTGATTTCATCTAGAGTTTGTTGCCTGCCACTCCATTTAGCTGTCAAAATTTTTCTCGCAGTACAGTCTGACCATGTCACTTTAACTGCTTTAGTAGTTCCCTTTTGCCTCTGGGATGAAATAAAAGCCCCTGTGTTTGGCATTTAAAGACCTTCATACTCTTGCTCCTGCCTGTGTTTCCAGTCCATTTAGATGATATTTTCCTTCACACACTCCATAGTCCCGTTCTGCTGACCTACTTGCTATTCCACATGTGTGACATTCTGTCTCTTGTCTTCATGCTTTTTTATCAGCTGTCCTTACTTGTGGGATATTCTTCCTCTTCTTGCTTGATTTATGTAACTCCTTGGTCCTGTGCAGGCTCTGTGCAAGTGCTACCTCCTAGAGAAGACCTTTCCTGATTTCCCCTGATAGTGTTCCCTCCCCTTGAAATCACTTAGTATTTTGTATTTATTTATCTGTGTACATGTTGTATTCCCATAATGGGATGTGACCCTCAAAACAGGACAAGAATTTTTTAATGTTCTTTTATTTGGTAGCATAAGTAAGATAGTAATAAAATTATTTCTAACTTGATATTTCTTTTTACTTCATTTAGGGATATAACTGGTGCCATGACAGGAACGTAGTAACAATATTCAGTGCTCCAAACTATTGTTACCGTTGCGGTAACCAAGCTGCAATCATGGAACTTGATGACACTCTAAAGTACTCCTTGTAAGTATTTACAAGATAAGTTGTCTGTTAGGTAACAACACAATTTTTAAAGTAGGAATTGGGTTTGGTAGTAGTTAGAACTGTTAAAGGTGAATGCAATTTTAAAGGTTTAGAAATGAACCAGTGTGCTATAACTGTTGCAATTATTTGAACTCCTCATATTCATATAATATTCTAGAGTTTATAATGTGCTTCCCTCTTGTGAAATAGTCAGTATAAGAATTGTCCTCATTTTACAGATGAGATAACTAAGGCTTAATGGTAAAGTAATTTCCCCATGGCCACATTATAGTAAGGATCTGAGCTAGGAATCAAAACCAAGACCCCTGGAGCTAAGTCTGGTGTGCATTCTGTTCTACTATATTGCTTTTTAAACTACAGCTGTATTGAATAGGTGTAGGTTTTGAGTTATCATTAAAAAAAATTACAGTTCTGTTTTTAAAGCTATGTATGAAATATGAACCCTGCGTCACATAGGGACCCTATGGACCCTAATAATAATAATATTGTGTGCATTTGTATCTCGAAGAGCCATCCTTTGCAAAGACACAAAATGTCCATGAAATGTAGTTAGTACACTAAATAAATTGAACAAGTGTCGCTAAAATATATTATTGAGACTAGACTTCCTTCTGCATCCATATTTTGTGTGTAGAGTTACAAGGAAGTTATATTCTTCAGTTAACTGACAGGAGATTATAGTTCACAGCAGTGTGTTGAGATACAGTGGGGTATAGATGGGTGGGTTGAGGGGGAGGGAAATTGATTAGGCAGTGGTGAACAAGCTATAGCCCAGGTGAAGAATAAGTTTTGCATTTTAATGAACTCATTTGACCCTCAGGTTATAGTGGACCTCTGCTTTAGGGCTTTAAGCCTTATTTTAATATCATAGTGAATAATTAGTCATATGCCAGGCAAGGCTGAAATTAGAAAAAAGATAATTTGTTTCTACCAGCATTATTTTGACCTCTTGAAATATAAATGATTTGTTTTTCAGCTTGCAGTTTGACCCAGCACCACGTAGAGGTGAACCACATGTTACTCGTCGTACCCCAGACTACTTCCTGTAATGAGATTTTAAACTTGTACAGTATTGCCACGAACCATACGTTGACCTAAAGGAAATGGGAAGAGCAACAGTAACTCCAAAGTGTCAGAAAATAGTTAACATTCAAAAAACTTGTTTTCATACGGACCAAAAGATGTGCCATATTAAAATACAAAGCCTCTTGTCATCAACAGCCGTGACCACTTTAGAATGAACCAGTTCATTGCATGCTGAAGCAACATTGTTGGTCAAGAAACCAGTTTCTGGCATAGGCTATTTGTAGTTACTTTTGCTTTCTCTGAGAGACTGCAAATATTAAGATGTAAACATTAACACCTCGTGAATACAATTTAACTTTCCATTTAGCTATAGCTTTACTCAGCATGACTGTAGATAAGGATAGCAGCAAACAATCATTGGAGCTTAATGAACGTTTTGAAAAATAAGTACCAAGGCCTCCCCTCTATTTGTGAGTTTTGAAATTGTTTTGTTTATTTTCAGGGAATACTGTTTAATTTAATTGTATGATTCGTCTGCACTCAGTTTATTTCCCTTCCCAGCCTCAGCCCTACATTGTTCTTTGTTATTGTCAGATACTGGTGAGTTGTTTTGAACAGAACTGTTTTTTTTTTCTGTAAGATGTTACTGCACAAGAGCGCTGCAGTGTTTTTCATAATAAACTTGTGAACTAAGTACTGAAAAAATGTCAAAATTTGATTGTAGCAAAGGGCAGACTGGTGCTGTTTTATTCAAACAAAGAATCAATTTATAAATTGTTGAATTCCAGGTAAAGAACAATAAAAATCAAGGCCACTGCAGAATCTCTGTGGAAACTTATTGCTAGTTCTTGACTTTTGCTTCAGGACGATTTCCAGCAGAGAGAATAGAACCTAGTAGGTACCAAACACCCATCGCTTTCACCCACATGTACATGTCTATAAGAATAGGCCTTTTATTTACCTTAATTCAGGGCGAGGGGGGGAGTTGATGATAGTATGTAAAAATCAAATCCTGATACTAAAAGATTTTTTTTCTTCCAAGAAATACCATGTTTTCAAATACTGTCACTTTAAACTGAAAATACAGTATCCATATAAGACCTTTTTTAAAAGCTACATTGTCAGTTACTTTCTAGTAGCAAATAAGTAAGACTTTGCTATCTACAATTTAGCATAGTCCCAGGTAAGAGCAATTTAAAGTGATAGGTTTTGGGTCTTTGGATCTGGCCTGGATCAGAATTTGGCTGTTGGAACTAAATAAGGTTGCAACAAGAACAAGTCTTTGGACCATGGCTTTTATGTGTATCTTCTCTCCCCTGCCCCCTCCCCCCAGTCAAATTAAGTTTAAATGAAATGGCATTAATGTTATGGCTTGATTAAAAGTCATTTCTAATCTTTATAGTAGTAAGATTGGGAGGTTAATACAGTGCCTCTGGACTCTTAATTTAACTTATTTACTAGCACAGAACCACTATATGACTCCTAAAACTTGCATATCAATTCCTTGTTGTGTGTAAAAATGATTTAATTAAAGTTTTCCTGTTTTTGTTTGCATGAGTTGGATATCTTCTACTTTTCCCCTTTCTGTCATCTGTGGATAATGTCTCAACTGAGTAAATGTATCTTAATAACATTTGGCAAAGGATTCAAGAATTGCCAGGGATCCCATTTTCCTCAGCTCTTTAGCTCTACGAACATTGGAACATTTTTTCTTCTTAATGAGGCGACTGTTTTGCAAGAACCCATTGCTTCTCCACACTCTCAGATTTATTTCCTTAGTTACCTTCTGGCTTTTACTTTTTTTTTGTATCATCTGTAATTTAGATTACTTTTCTGACTTAGTGTCACTTTTTTTTTTTTTTGCATCATCTCTGTGCTCTTCTCATAAAGAGTTTATGTGCACCCATTTCATTCTGTTGCTCAGCTAAGTCAGGTGCCTCAAGTGCCTGTAGACTTACTCATGCAGCTTCCCTGTAGGTCCCATGATGTCAGAATCATCTCTTAAGGCATGCATTTGGCTGGTGATTGACATGAAGTGCTGTTAATTTAGGTAGGTATTTGTCCTTTCCAAGGTAAATGGCACAGGGCATTGGGTATTTGGTAAGTACATAGGTCTGCCTGGATTTTGACTGTTTTTTAAAACAGTATAAAATATATCTTCCTAATAGGTTTAAGAGTAGGGGTTGGTGATTGCAGTAATTTCCTTTAAAATACAATCAGAGATGTTGAAAAATAGGCCCCTTTTTAATATTTTTATTTGCCTATATAGCACTTGGAAGCACTTATCCTTTAAAGCTATTACAAATCTACCTTTCCCTCTGCCTTGGCAAAGTAAGAAGAGATGTTCGTCTTTTTAAGATAACCAACCTAAACTTAGCTGTTGTGTTGATCCTTGGCACAGTCTATGTGCCAAATATTTGGTCCTCTGAAGTTTGCATTTATTTTTAAACTGATGTTACAGCATTAGTGTTTTAATTTCTTAAATATTTTCCCCATGGGATAACCTCAGTGTAGAAGTCTTTTAACTAGCTAATAAGGATGGGTATGTTTTCCTTATCCTGTATTTAAGTGTCTAATACTTTCCTTGCATCAAGTAGTAGAATGGTCCCTGATTTGGTTGTTAGGAGTGCTGTTTAGGAATATTAACCTACTTTCTGAGAGTTGTTTGAGCCTACAGTAACATGATTTCCCATATGAGGCATTAAAATCAAGACTAAACACATTTTTATAAACCTTACTGATTTTTAACTGACTCCAGTAGAAGTTTACTATATAACTTGATGTGTTCTGACATGATAGCCTCCCCCCCTCACCCCCCGCTTTTTTAAAAAGCAGGCTTTTAATTCAATTGAGAAAGCACAGCTCCTTTTTCGACTTCGTCCCAGACTAATGTAAGTGTCTTAGCCTATATTCGAAAGAGTTTTTGGATTTAAAATTGTTTGCATGTAGCAAATGTGCCTAATAATAAAACATTCTCCTTCCCCTCCAAAAAAAGTTTTTATGCTTTAGGTATGCTAATGAATGTTCTCTGAACAAATGTTAGTTCTGAGGTTGTCTTTATTTAAAATTCTGTAACGTCTACAAGTTAGCTTGTTTCTTGTCATAAAATCTGAAATATGTGGCCAGTATCTTATCCACAGTCTGAGAGGAAAGGTCATAATGCTTAGAATTTTCAAAAATTACTGATATATCTGTTTCTTCTTTCTTTTTTTTGGAGGGGGGAAGGCAGGGCAATTGGGGTCAAGTGACTTGCCCAAGGTCACACAGCTAGTAAGTGTGTCAAGTTCCTGATGCCACCTAGTTGCCCCTGATATATCTGTTTCTTCTACTTGAATTCATTTCCCAATAATCTCCCCAGTCCCCTTTTCCCATTCTTCCTTCTTCGGATGTGTGAGTAGTATTTGTGCTCCCAACTCTTCCCCCAATTGAATTATGGCTAATAAGGCGTTTATGAAACTAGTTTTTAAGTGGGATAGGTTATACAAAGGCTGCTTTTGAGATTTTGTTAACTTCAAGGAATTTTAAATAGTTAAAAATCTGTTTGGCTAGTAACTTCTTAGATCTGTGTTAGAGATAGATTAAAGAGATTGCTGGTTGTGTGTTTGAGCCAGGCCTCGAAAGGACAGTGAAACTGTGAAAATAGCCTTAGAAGGTCTTGCCAGCTACTACAATTTGAATATTTAGTACTGAAATGAGAGCCAGTCTGGAAGCAGGGATGAGGGGCATTGCTCTTCCTAGGACTCTTGGGCTTACCTCCCCAGTGTCAAGAGGTTTTTATTGTTGGTGACAGGAAAAGCAGGCCCTTCTCTACAAAGAGACCTCTAACCCCTTGGGTGGTCCAGGGGCACTATAGTTCTGGGAGCTCTGAGTCCGGGCCTTCCTTCATCTGGAGTTCTCTATTTATGCTGCAGCAGAGATAGCAAAAAGAGCTTCATTCAATACATTCTGTCTCTGATTTCTCGATTCTCCAAGCTCTAAAACTGTTGAGAGCTCAGAAACCCTGCTGGTCATGTCATAGGTACATTGTCATTGATTGCTATATGAACTGGTGTTTCCTCAGGGATTGGCCCCAGGTAAATCATGAATTTTGCTGGGAAATTATAATTCAGAGCCCTGCCCTTTTTGCTTTGAAAAGTGCCACTATCTGAAATTCAGCCATTAGAGATCCTTTGCTTTGGTGTTAAAAAAATGAACACTTATTTAAAATACATTTTGCACAAGGCTTTGGGGATTTATAGGTGAGATAAGACAGTCTTTGTCTTCAAAAAGCTTTCCACGGTTTGGAATCTTCTTGTAATGCAAGTACCACATCTAGTAAGCTCAAAATGGATGCGCGATCTCTAGGTACAAAATGTCATAAATAGACTTGAGAAAAGGAGGGAAAACCTTTAGTGACTGTAGATCAAAAAGTCTGGATTGAGCAAAATCACACGATAAAAATGGACAATTTCAATTACATAACTTTTTTGCCAAAAGAAATGTAGATAAAATAGAAGGGAAACTAAGAAGCCTTAATTGAGAAATGTCTGATTCTGCTATAAGAATCTAAATCCCATGAGGGATTTAGAAAAACCTGAAAAGGCGAGGTTGAGTGACGTCAGCAGAACCAGGAAACAGTTAATGCCATAATGACATGAAGAGACTTAAGAAAGCTTATCAGTGCAATGACCACATCATTCCAGGGGACAGATGAAGCATGCAACCCACCTACTGATGGGTGAATAGACCAGAGGTGAAGAATGAGACATTTCTAGGCATAGCCGATGTGTGGATTTGTTTTGCTTTGACTATGTTAACTTGTTATAAGGGAGGGATTTTTGCAGGGGGGGGGGGGGGGGGGGGGGGGAGGAATGTTAATGGGATTATAATGATTACTATCAGGAAAATGCCAGGAAAAAAAATAGCATCATTGAAGCGTTTTGAAAATACACCCAAAAGAACAAGAAGTTCAGAGGAAGACAGAGAAGCAGGACGCCTTTAAAACTGTTTCAGATTTGTTACAAAACAGATTTGAGGTTTTGTGTTCTTTGTATATCTAAATGTTCATGTTTCTTAGTTTGTTAAATTTAGAATAATAAAAAACTAAAAATTAATGAAAGGGAAGTGCTCCTAAGCCTAAGTACAGAGATTATAGTCATAACTTAATTGAATTGATTTTTTTTTTAGGTTACTTCATAGGATGGATCATAGGTATAGAACTGGAAGGGAGCTTCAAGGTCACCTAGTCCAGTCCTTTCATGTTAGAGAGGAGGAAGCAGCTGGAGAGGATGTGCTCAAGGTCACAGTGGTAAATGGTTTTTAAAACCCAGATTTCTGACTGCTTAGCCTGTTTTTTTCACTGACCCCATGCTACTTTTGGGGGAGGTACTCGGACCAAGTCAACAAACGTGAAGTGCCCACTATGTGTTAGGCTTTGTACTAAGCACTGAGAATACAAGGAAAAAGTCCCTGTTCTTGAGGCCCTTACGTTCCAATGGGAGAAGAGTGCAAAATGAAGCCGAAAGGGAGGGGGATAGGGTCAAGGAGAAGGTAGAGAAAGTCTCAAGTTTGGAGTGGTGCTTGGAGAAGAAGATGTGACTAGCCTGGTAGCTCTTCTTGAAATGGAGGCTCTATGTAGAGAATAAAGTATTCCTCATTTAGTTGGCTATTTCTATCTAGATGTCTAGGCTAAACTTGTTGAATGTCTCTGACACAATCTCATCCACAAAAAGCCCCTGGAGTTCACTGTGTAAGTACGTGCTGCCTTTGTGGCCCCTTCCTTTGACTGGTTCCTCCTAAAATGCCCACTTAATGGAAATCACTTGAGCCAGTTGTGACTTCGTACTTCTCCACTCCTAACTTTAGACTTTATCATGCCACAGAAGTTTCCTCACCATGGAAAGTTCATTCCATTCTTGTGGCCCCTTCCTCTGATTCTCTCTTACCAGATCCCAAAGTCCATCTTATCACGGTGAAATATTAGTCTTGGGGAATGTTAATCTCCCTTGGTGAGAGGAACCAGTAACACTTTACACTGAGGATTTAGGAAAGGATCCTTTCTGATAGCAAATTTGGAAGGAGGAAAAGGAAGGGCTGGGGTACTGTTGATAAATTTGGGTGAACTTAAAGATTATGCCTAGGAACAAAAATATTCTATGATGCACACCTGTGGAGAACCCACTTTTTTTCTCTTATTTGGGACCAAGCTTATTCTTTATAATTAATTATTTTTTGTTATTTGTGATTTTATTCTTTTATGTTATTATAGTTGTGTATATTGTTTTCTTGGCTCAGTGCACTTCACTTTGCATCTATTCATGTAGGTCTTTCCATGATTCTATATCATCATGTTTCATACAGCGTGGTTATATTACATTACATTCATGTTAAGAAAAAAAAATTATGCCTCAGATCTGACCTTTAAACTCTGCTCTGAAGATCTTAGATCTTAGATCTGTGGTAGGAAAGAGGTAAGCATTTTGTTTTTTTCTTTTTTAACTAATAAAGATTGAGTCTCAGCATGAGTACATTAGGACATGTTTGTGTAAGCTGAAACATTTAACAGTTCTTCCTTGGACTGCACCCTTGGAGAAGTTATTTCCTTATGTTGGGTCAGTGATGGCAGAAGTAGGTTTTAGGAAATTAGTCCATGAGTTCACCCAATTCAGTGTCCTATATTAGAGGTAATAAGAGACAAAGCTTTACTCTTGCTAGCTGAGCACCTGAGCCTACCCCATAGCTCCCTAGAGGTGGGGGGAGCAGCAGTAGACTTCACAGTCCCAGTACCCTAGGCTTCAGCTCTGTCATTGACTGACCTTGAGCAAATCACTTTTCCGAGTCTGAACTTTCTCATCCTTGAAGTAAAGGATAAATAACACTGGCTCTACCTGTGTCAGACCATTGTGAGGATCAGATGAAAGAGTTTATATAAAATACTACAATAGGACTCCGTTTTGGTCTATATTTAGGTGTTGCTGGTATAGGGAATTTCTAATGAGGAAATTTCTACCAATGTAGATGGGTAACTACTCTGCAACTTGAGGCTTAGAGACTTGTTTGGGTCACTGAGAAGGTTAAGTGACAAGTCCAAACTAGTTCAATGAGCCAGGGCTTCTGCTGTACATTTGGACTTCTGTTAGAGGTAGGAATACAGACAGCTAGCTGATACAGCTGGTTATGAGAGGACTTCCCCAGTTCTTTACCCACAGTTACCTAATAACCCTCCTTTTGGTAATCACAGGATTTAGAGCTGGAATAGGGTGGTAATATAGCATAACTTCATTTTTATAGATGGCAACTGAAGCCCAAAGGGGTTAAACGGCTTGCACAATTTGCAGAGTTGGGATTCAGATGCATTTCATGTGTAAATCTGGTCTCTTTTCTATCACAACATAGCCATTCCTCAAGTTTAATTCTGAGCTAGGTTTCCAACCTGACTGATCTCCCTCTAGGCCAGTATTTCTGAATCCAGGGCCTTGGAATAGCATTTCCCCACAACATTCCCCCATTGAATGATCCCACGTAGCATAGCAAAAAAAGAAAACCAGTAAGTGAAAACCAGTAAGAACAGTGACAGTCTTGAATCATGTATCACGTTTGACATTCCTAAGCCCTGACCTTTAAACTGAGGGAGGGAAGTCATCATTAATTCCCTAGTTACCATATGTAAACTGTCTGGCCCCTGTCCACACTTGGGGGAGGGAACACGGACCTGCTAGCCACTCACTTTACTCAGTATATTTTCTGTCCCCATCTCTGTGTAGATAGATATATGTTAATTTCCTGTATATCCCTAGTCCCTGATATGTAAGCACTTAAATGCTTAGTGAATGAATGGATATATTACAATTTGTCAGTCTTCCAGCATTTCAATGTTTTCATTTACATTGTTGTAGTCATGTTCAGCTTGCACTCTGCTTTAGTTTATTTTAATGTTATATTGATGCTTTCCCCGTTGCCATTTTCAAGGAAACACCTTCCCCTCATTTAACCCTCTTAGGATAAAAAGCACAGTCAAGCAAATCAATACATTGATCATATTTGAAAGCATGTGCATTTATCTCTTTTTCTGTTGTTTTCTCTGTTGTTTTTCCTTTTCATTATTGTAGTCGTGTGAATTAATTCTCTTTGTTCTACTTTTTTCTGCATCATTTTATACAGGTCAAATTTTTCTTTGAATTATTTATATTCTTCTTTATAGACCAGTAATATTCCTTTACATTCATATGAGACAATTAATTTATCTACTCACCAGTTGGTGGCTACGTGCCTTTTCTAGTTTCTTGGTACCACAAAAAGTGCATCAGGTCATGTCCATGTACAGTTGATCTTCCAAATCAGTCTGAAAAAAGGAACAAATAACAAACTTGCAAATATATAGTTTTATAGTTGGGGATAGGACTGGCCAGAATTCCCTACAGTGAGGAAGTTTGGAAGATGTCACTTCTCCCTTACACCCTCATCTGTCATGCATTTAGGCTTTAGCTAATGGAACTGACTGAAGTGGGTGAGTAGTTTTAGGTGACTGCAACATATGTGTCAGGCCAAAAAAACTTTGCTTATGTCAATAATATAAGGATGTGTTTGCTTTTTCAGATTTCTGTAACTGCAATCACCAACCTTCCTCTGGGGAATGTAAACCAATTGTTAATGTCTTGCTATAGCATATGTACATACATGCACACATAAATAATCATACTGTTAAATAAGACCATGGTATATTTAAAGACGACTCACCCTCCCCAATAGAATCTGAACTACCATTTGTATTTAGAAATTCAAAGGATAAAAAAAAAGAGTGGAGTGAAAGGGAAAGGCACTTATTAAGTACTTAATGTCTAATGCTTTGCCAAGCTCTAAGGATAAGCTCTAAAAAAGTGAGACAGTACTTGCTCTCAAGGAGCTCAAATTCTAATTAGGGGAGACAAAACATGAAGAGTTTTGCTTCAAGGCAGATGAAAAAGTGATATTTAGTGACTTGGCAGGGAAAAAGCGTTGGGGAGCAATAGCAAGGCAGATGATTCTTAGTGACTTTGAAGGGGTTAGTGGGCCCAAGGGTCAGTGAAGTTGGGCTCTGTATTCTTTCAGGCAGAGGTGAGAGTGGAAGAGTCAGCATTTTGTGGGAATTCAATAATGGGGATTGGGTTAGGGAGTAAGTCTTCCCAGAGACCTGTTCCACTTGCTCCCACATTCATTAGTAGACTGGGATAGAGTGGATGGTAGGGGCTCTTAGTGGTTCATTTTGCTATCTGTTGGCTCCATAGTACCTACTATCATAGATAAGTTCCTCCATGTTCTCTTTGGGCATAATGGATGGAAACATTCCAGACTCATCCTCTCCTCAAATAATTATTTCACCTAAATGTTTCCAAGTGTAGATAATGGAAATCAAGGCCTTGTCCTCCTCCAATCACCATCTTGAATGACCTAAAAAGGAGGTAGTATCTCTATCACATATCAGAGATGAAACTTCCTATACAAAAGGGGAAAGCTGGGAAGCCATCTTCAGAGTTGTTACATCACTATCTTAATCTGAGGAATGACCATACCATCACATGAAATTTGGAGGTCTACAAGCATTCCATTCCCCATCTCCAGCTGACTGAACACCCTTTATGAAATCACTTTTGGATGTCAAAGCCATGTGCATGGACTTCCTTTTTCCCCTCTGGTGTAAATGCTGTTACCACAGCTACTCATTTGGAATACTATTTGCTGCCAAATGAAAGCATTCCAATGAGTGGGAGAAACTGGTCAAATTTCATTTTTAAACTAACTCAGGGAGTCCTCATTCCAACTGCTGCTAGGGGCCCTAGATAAGTATAGCCAACCTTTTCTGGTACCTGTTGGGGACAAGCATTTTATGTCTCTTCTGTATCCACTGTCTCCATTGCAGAATCCAGCAAAAGGCCAAGCATTCAAGGAATCTCAGTAATGATGTTAAAATTTTGCATGAGAGAATTTGGAGTTGGAAAGGACCATTGAGTCCAACTTCATTTTACAGGTAAAGCAAGTGCTGCCCACGAATATAAAGTGATCTGGTCAGAATCTGAGAGAATAGAAATGAACTGCCAGATTTTGAGCCCAAGCCTTCTGGCAACATCCAGTTTCCTTTCTACTGCCTCCTGCTACCTGTTGGGTTGAATATTTGTGCACTTTTGTGCATTTTGCTGAGATTATAAATAAGCACCGTGTGCTCAAAAAACATTAAACTGCTCCTCTGTGCCAGGTGCGATGCTAAGCACTGGGGATACCACAAAAGGCAAAAGACAGTCCCTGCCCTCAAGAAATTTTACAGTCTAATGGGGGAGACTACACAAAAACCAATACATACACAGTGAGCTACAGACAGGACAAACAAATAATTGAGAGATGGCACTGGAATTCAGAGGAGCTGGGGAAGGCATCCTGTAGTAGAAGGTAGGATTTTAGTTGGAACTTTTAAAGGAAGCCAGGGAGGTCAGTAGTCGTGGAGTGGAGTGAGAGTGTTCCAGGAATGGGGGATAACCAGAGAAAGTGTTTGGAGCAGAGAGATGGAGTGCCTTGTTAGTGGAACACCTGGGAGGCCAGTGTCACTGGATGGAAAAATACATGTTGGAGAGTAAGGAAGGTGTGATTAGACTGGAAAAGGTAGGAGGGGACGAGGTTCTGAATGCCAGAGTATTTTTTATTTGATCCTGCAGGCAATAGGAATCCCCTGGAATTTAATGAGTAGAGGGTGTGGGGTGATCAGATTTGCATTTAAGGAAGATTGCTTTAGTGGCTGAATGGAGGATGGATTGGAGACTTGACACAAGCAGACCCACCATCAGACTTATGCAATATTTCAGGCGTGAGGTGATGAGGGCCTGCATTAGAGTAGTGGCAGTGTCCCAGGAGACAAGGGGGAATATTTAAGAAATGGTGCAAAGGTGAAATTGACAGACCTTGGCAACAGCTTAGATATGTGGGGTGAGGGATAGTGAGAAATCCAAGGTGACTCCTAGGTCGAGTCTGAGGAGGTTGCCCTCTACGTAAGGAAGGTTATGGGAGAGGGGTTTAGGGAAAAGATAAGAAGTTCTATTTTGCCCATATTGAATTTAGGATGTCTACTGGAGATCCAGGTTGAGATGTCTGAAAGGAAAGTGGAGATTTCTAGATCAGAGATCATCAGAGTTTGGGGCAGAAAAGATTTGAGAATCATCATCATAGAGATAGTAATTAAATCCATGGGAGCTGATGAGATGACCAAGTGAAGTAACATAGAGGAAGAGGAGAAAAAGGCCCAGGACAGAATCCTAAGGGACTCTTCCAGGTAGAGGATGTGGTCTGGAGAAGGATCCAGCGAAGGAGACAGAGGAGTGTTCACACAAGTAGGAGGAAAACCAGAAGAGAGTGGTGTCCTAAAAACCTAGAAAGAAGGAAGTGTCAAGAAGGAATTAATCATCAGTGCCAAAGGCTGCAAGAGCGGTCAAGAATAATATGGAATGAGAAAAGACCATTGGATTGGCAACTAAGGTCATTAGTAACTTTGGAGGAAGCAAGTTTTGGTGTTGTGATAAGGTTGGAAGCCAGATTGTAAGAGGTTAAGAGAGTGAGAGGAAAGAAAGTGGAGGTACTTATTATAGATGGCCTTCTCAAGGAGTTTAGCTACCAAGAGAAGAAGAGAGAATGATAGTTGGCAAAGACGGAAGGCTTGAGTGAGGGTTTTTTCAGGATAGGGGAGACATGGGCATGTTTGTAGGCAGTATGGAATGAGCTGTTAGGGAGAGATTGAAAATAAGAATGGAGATGACAGAGGGGACAGTCTGTTAAAGGACATGGAATGGAACAGGATCACTTGAACAAATAGAGGTATTAACCTTGGTAAGGAGTAAGGCCACTTCATCATGTGAGCTGAGAAAAGGAGAAAGTGGAAGAAGGCAATCACTTGAGTGATAGGAAATGGGGAAGAGGGAACTCATGGTGAATGACTTGAATTTTTTTTTCTGTAATATATGAGGTAAAGTTCTCATCTGGGAGAGGGTGCAGGGAAGGGGAGTTGTGGGAAGTTTAAGGAGGTATAGAATGTTTTTATGGAGCCACTGTGGAGAGTGAGATAGTGAGTTGATAAGGGAGGTAAAGTAGGGTTGCCTATCAGCAGTAAAGGCCCTAGTTGAAGTTAAGTAATACAAATTTGTAGTGGATCCAGTCAGAACAATTGTGTGATTTTCTCCACCTTTTGTTTGGCAGCAAAGGCAGTGAGTGGTGGGAGTGATCCAAAGTTAAGGCTTGACTGGGAGTAATCTGTGATACTATAAGGGGTCAAGTGATTTTTGGGGGGTGGGGGGAACAGCAATCATTTACTACCCTTAAATGTTAAGTACAAAAGACTCTCAAGTGTGCATTGACAGTGAGACTTAAACTTGTACCACAGTGCTAACTATTGCTACACCAGTCCAGAAGGTGGATACCTCAGACCATCTAAACATAAAGCAGTCTGCAGTACTGCTAATTAGGCATTTACATTTCATCTTTGCTTTGCACTATTTTCCTCAAAGTTCATGTCCTCTGGCCAGCCAGGCCAGGGCTCCTCCTTTGTTCAGTGACTCTTGTCACTGGTGCAGCAGTTGTCCTTGCTTGTCAGTTCCCCTTATTGGACCCAGGACCTTGAGACCTCTCAAACTCCCCAGGCTGACTCTAAGCCTGAACATATCCAGCTAGGGCAGCTAAGTGGTGCAGTGGCTAGAACACCGGGCCTGGAGTCAGGAAGACTCTTCTTCCTGAGTTCAAATCCAGTCTCAGACACTTAACTGTGTGACCCTGGGCAAATCATTTAACCGTTTGCCTTGGTTTCCTCATCTGTAAAATGAGCTGGAGAAGGAAGTGGTAAATACTCCAGCATCTTTGCTGAGAAGGCCCAAAATGGGGTCACAGAGTTGAACATGACTGAAAAACTACTCAGCAACAAAGGGATTCAAGAAAGGAGGACAGTGTAGAATGGATAGGGAGGAGAGAGAGTGTGGCTAGTTTGGAGGACAGAAGAATTATGGGAGAGAATTGAGGAGTCGAGGGAGAGTAGATGAAGAGCAGGGTGGTGTAAAGAAAGGCGGAGAGGTGAGAGCCAGGATGTACATTATGGTTGGATAAGGGGATCTCAGAATTCCTGAACATAGAGGTGGCGTATTTATGGGTGATGGTGATGTCAAGGGTATGGCCATCTTTGTGTGTGGCTACGATGTAGTGGAAGTGCTTGTGGGAGGTGAGGAGATTGAGGAACTAACTGAATGGTGAGAATATTTCAGGGAGAATTATTATGTATGTTGAAGTTCCCTAGTATAAGGGCAGGAGTTGGGAAGGAGGAAAAAGTAAGCCAGGTAACAAACTCCTTGAGGAAGGAAGGAAAGTGACCTGTGTGTCTATAGACAATAGCTACCAGAATTTTGATTGGGTGGTAGATATAAATATAAATAAATAGCACAGGCCTCAAAGCAAGAAAAGTTACTGAGTGATGGAAGAAATGGGGAGAACTTGAAAGTGGCAGCAAGGAGTATTCCAACTCTGCCTTGACCAGTGAGCAGAGGAGAATGAGTGAAGGTGCAAGCCAGTACTAGAAAGTAGAAAGGGTGGCTGTGTCATTAGTGGGGGGCCAGATTTCACTAAGAGCTATTAGATAGGAGTGGGAGAGCAATAAATTTAAGATAAAGGGAAGTTCATTACCTATGGGACAAACATTCCAGAGGGCACAGTGGAAGGTCTGAGTGGAGTTAGAATGAAACTTTGGCGTAGGAGGATTGAGGGGGAGGGGAATGAGGAATCCGGTCATAGGGGGTGAGGAATGGGGTTTGATTGATGATCTATAGGAGTTCAGTCACTGGGATGTGAAAGGTATGACCAGGTGTGAGAATGCTCATTGTTGAGAGGAGGGCACCACTCCTGTACACTCAAAGGAGAAGGGCAGTAGGAGATGGGCAGCTGAAGTTGAAGGAGAGTTGTTCTTTGCACGTAAGGTTCTCCACACTCCAGCTGGGAGATTGTGCTGGCAGTAGGAGGTGGCAAATGCCTTGTGCTGGTACAGATGGAAGTGGTTGCTTTGGGACATGTGGAAGACACCAGCCTGGCCCCTAGCAGCCTTTCCTCAGAAGACATACTGCACCCAGCAGAAGATGGGAGGCTCAGGGTACTGGGATACTCAGGGTTTGAGTTCTCGCCTGAGGAGGCTGAGCTGCCCTTTACATTCTACTGAACATCAAAGAAAGATTAAATTTGTTCTATCTGGCCATAGTGGGAAGAACTATGAGCATAGTTTGATGTTGCAGAAGTAAATCTGGTCTTGCTGTAAGGAAGCAATTAGAGCCACCCCAATGTGAAATGAGCTGTTTTGGGAGGCAGCAGATTCCTCTTCTTTGGAGGTCCTCTAGGTGAGGCCGGATGATCACTTTGTGGGGGGCGGGGGGAGGATGTTGTAGAAGGGCCTCTTGCTCAGGCAGGAGGTGAAATCGATAACCTCTGAGGCTCCTTCCAGCCCTGACATTCTGTGAGTAGCAGTGAACATGTTAGTTTCTTGGTGTTCAGATCCCTGATAATAGTGAGCACAAATCTTGATGGGGAGTGCTATTGGGGTTGGGGGGTGCAGCTGGTGGTGAATTTCCTGAGCCAGGAAGAGGATGGAAGTGGGGGAACTGAGAGTCCTGAGTAGATCAGGGAGGGGAAGGGGATTTTGTTTCCCTTCTACTCTGGGAATCCCAGCAGACTATGGGAAAGAGGGTGAGAGCAGTAGAAGTACACATAGTGCCCCTGGGAGGGCTACTGGGAGCGTTCATTAAGGACATGTGCTGGCAAAATGCATAACCTCCATCCTAGAATGCCAGTCCCCCCACACTAGAGACATTTAATCTCACTGGAGAGATGGAAGGCCAGTGTTCTTGAGATCTTTTCCTTTCAGGTGAGTCTGAGAACTAAGTAAGGGGCCTTGCCAGGTTATTGAGTTCTCATGAGTTTCCCCCTATTATGGTAGAGGTTGCATAAAGGTAGGAGAGTATCCTGGAGAGACAGCTTCTCATCATGGAAAGAGTGTTGAAATTGGAGTTAGGAAAGACCTAGGGTAGAACCTCACTTCTAACACTTGTTGGTTGTGTGATTCTGGACTAGTAACTTCACCTCCCCAAGCCTCAGTTTCCTTCTCTGTACAATAAGTGTAATAAGCTAGGCATGGTGGCACATGTGTGTTAGTTCTTGTTGCTTGGGAGGCTGAGGCTGGTGGATTGCTTGAGTTCAGGTATTCTGATCTGCAATAGAGCTAAAGTGCTGCACTGAGTCTCACCCTAGTATGATGAGCCCTGTGAGTGGGGAGTGGCACCAGGCTGCTTAAAGGCGGGGTTGGGGGTGGGGGAGAACCAGTCCAGATTGGGACCAAAACTCCATTCTTCCAATCAGCAGTAGAATGGTGCCTATGAGTGGCCACTGTACTTGTCAGCATGAGCAAGACAGGGAGACCCGGTCTCCAATAAAAATAAATAAAAGGAATAATGATAGATGTATTATCTCTAGGGTTGTTTGAGGCTGAAGTGAGATAATGTATGAAAAATCACTTTGTAGGCTTTAAAGTGCTACAAAAACATCGGTTATTTTGGTGGGAGAGAAATTTACTTTGAAAGGTGCCCAATTTTCCCCAAGCCTTAGGCCTCTAAGGCAGATGCAGGAGGTGACTGACCAAAATAACAACCATCTAACTGTCCTTCTTACAACCAGTCTGGGTGTACTGAGGGGATGTTTCAAACTTCTAGCTTGGTCCATGAAAGATGTATGCATTAAATGAATGAAAAAAGCATTTATTAAATGCTTACTGTGTGCTGGTAAAAAGCATTTATTAAATGCTTACTGTGTGCTGGTACTGGGGATACAAATACAAAATAACAGTCTGCTTTCAAGGAACTTACACTCTAATGGAGAAGACGACAACACACATGGAAGGCTTCAGCTGTAAATAAGACGGAAAAGTGCTCTGTGGTCCTTAGAGTGCAGTGGCAAAGCAAATATGAACGTCTCTCCTTTATTGTCATTTCCACTGATAAAAATTAAATCATATTCTTACGTTGAACCATTTAACACCAGATGCCACAGGAAATAAGATTATCCTCATCACCCCCATCACTAGGTTATATCCATAGTTGAAAAGCAATTAGTCTGAAGGTCCTCCAAGAGAAATTGAACCTTTTCTGTTCTGTTCTGTTCTGTTCTTTGTGGCACAGTTTCTATGAGTCAGTTCTCTGAGTGTTTAATGTGAGCAAGTTCCTTGTACTATCTGAAAGGAATAGGGGATGGGGAACAAGAATGACCAGAAATGGATGGCCCCAGTGTGGTTTCATAATGTTTAGGATAACAAAGAGGATGATTGTTTTTAAAAGCTTTACCCAAAGCAACAGAAATAAAAATTTTAAAATACTGAATGCCCGTGGAACCACTTTGGGAGTAGGATGGTTTTATGTATCATTTCCATCTAAGTCTCCCATTTTACGTCATGTCTATCCACATAAAACTTCCCCTAAGCACAGAATTGGAGAAGCTCAGTTGGAAGGGAAGGGCCCTCAGCCCACCCGAGAAGCCTCTCCACAACACCCCTAACAGCAGTGATCCAGCCTCTGCTTGTGGACCTCAAGTTCTAGGGAGGCCTCTGCCTTACAGGGCAGCTCATGCTACTTTTGGAACACCTTTTTGGGAAGTTTTTTCTTCAAACTTGAATCTGCCTTGGCACATTTTACCTACTGTTCTCAGTCTACATTGTGGGCTCAAACGACGACGTCCCTTTTCCACCAGACAGCCTTTCACCTTGATAAACATGATGGTGGTCACTATTATGTCCTGCCTTCATCTTTTCCATGCTCACATCTCCATCTTTAACCCATCCTCATAAGGCATGATCTTGGGGCCCAACAGCTCTCCTTGCTGTCTGCCTGGATGTTCTCCACTTCATCAATGTCCTTGCTAAATACATACATATATATATATGTCTATATAATTCCAGCTGTGCTCTGAACAGGGGATGTTGGGACTATCACCTCCCTTGTTCTGGATGCTCAATGTAGCCTGAGAGAAGACGAGTTGTTTGGTTTTTTTTTTTGCTATCTTGTCACACTGTTGACTTATAAACCACCCAAAACTCCCAGATTTGCTTTTCAGATGAACTGCTGCTATCTAGCTATACCTCCCTAATATTGTTTTAGTGATTTTTTTTCAACAGCCAAGTGTAAGACATCAATGAGCATTTATAAAACACCTACTATGTACCAGACCCTGTACTTAAGCACTGGGGTCAAAAGTGAAACACTCCTTACTCTTGAATTTATGTTCTAATGGGAGAAGACATAAACATATATATATATATATAAAATCAATGCAAGACTATAATAGTTTAAACTTCATCTCAATAGATTTGGCCCAATTTTCTAAGTTGTTGAGATTTTTTCGGATCCTGACTATGCTCCAGTACATTAGTTATTTCAACCCTTCTTAGTGCCTTCCCTCTTTAAATTATGTCCTATTAATCTTATATATAGATTATGTGTCCATATTTGTTTTCTTATTGTCACCCCTGTTAGATTGTGAGCTCCTTGAAGGCAGGGACCGTCTTTTGCCTCTTTTTGTACCCCCCCAACCCACCCAGCACCCCCCGAAGCTTAGCATGGTGGCACAGCAAGCACACAGTAGATGCTTAATAAATGTTTGACTTCCTTACGGATTTGTTTGACCTACAAGTTTGATAAGCATGCCATCGTTGAAGTCACTGATCAAAATGTGGTGGTTGCTTCGTTGATTAATCAAACTGTTTGTATTGGAGAAATAAGCATGTGGGATGATATCTCTACACACACTGCTAAAAGGTTATTTGGGGTCCTCCAGAAAAGAAATGCAAAGGCTTCTCTCAAACCTTATCTCCTATTCAATTGAAGGTGACTTGAATCGGGCACCATCTGGTGGCTGAAATTGGGAACAGCAGAAGGGGAGAGTAAGTCTCCATCCCCTACCAGGCCTTCAAGGCCTGCAAACGGAGCCCTTGGAAGTGGCTAAAAACAAAACCAAACCCTTCCAATTCCTCACTAAAAGCAACCCTCACCTGCACCTCAGGGGCGTAAAGGCCAAGATATATTTAGAAGCTAAAATATAAGTAATCATAGACTCTCAGTTTGAGTCGGACTAGGTCTGAGGGACCCCTTCCATACCTAAACAATCACAGTTAAGTAATAGTATAGTTGGGGCAAGATGGTGCAGTGGATAGCGTGCTGGCCCGGGAGTCAGGAAGACTCCTCTCCCTGAATTCAAATCTGGCCTCAAACACTTAGTAGCTGGATGACCCTGGGCAAGTCACCAAACCCTGTTTGCCTCATTCTCCTGATCTGTAAAATGAGCTGGAGAAGGAAATGGCAGACGCTCCACCAAATAGGGTGAGGAAGAGTCCGACATGACTGAACAGCAACAAAAATATTGCAGCCTATGAGGTATATGTATGAATGTATATATGACGTATGTATGTCTGTGAGATATATATGCTATAAATAATATATGCTATAGCCTGTAAGATATATATCTATGTACAAAACTGATAGCACATATGTTTCACAGGCTAGAATATGTCATACATATTTATGTGATATGTATGATCTCAGGTTATAATATTACTATTGTATGTGTGCATGTGTATATGTATGTATGTGCTATCTACACACACACATGCACATACATAAACAGAGCTGAAGTGAGGAGTGTTTTGAGCTCAGACACTGGAAGAAATGGAGTGCTTTGACATAATCCCACATTTTCCCACAAAACCTGCTAGGGCAGTTATGAATGAAGAAACTATGAAAAAGAGCTGGGCCAGTATAAATTATACTAACCCCCTTCCCGCCTCCCCTCCCCTCATTGATCTGGGACCCAGCTGTGAGATCTTTGGGCAGGAAGAATACAAAGTTCAAGCTAGGGCTCTGGCTGGAGTTTTTAGACTCTAGTTTTTGAGACTCCAGGGAACTTGTTTGCTTATCACTTTTTGTCTCCTTGCCTGGAGTTTTTTGCCTTCCTATGAACTGAGTTTTAATGGTCATGGGGACTGTTTTTACCTGGGGTTATATAAGTGTTTTTATTAGTGGGATCATTTATTTTGAACCTCTAGCTCTAAGTAATCCATTTTATCAGTTGTGGAACCATGGACCAAGACTAACCAGGCAAAAGGAAATTTTATAGAGGGTTCCCATTTTATTTTTCTTTTATTATGAACCTAAACAGAAATAGAGGCAGGGAGGGAAAAAGAGTGACAGAACATTTACATATACACAAATATATGTGTATACATACATATATTGTGTGTACTATATATGTGTATATGTGTATGTGTGTGTGTGTGTGTGTGTGTGTGTGTTCTACCCAAACTATCCACCTTCTTTGTGCTTACTTCTAAACTTTAGATGATGTAGTGGTTAGAATGCTGGTCCTGGAGTCAGGAAAACAGGTCAAATCTGGTCTTAAGACACTTACTGTCTTACCCTGGACAAGTAATTTAATCTCTGCCTCGGTTTCCTCAACTGTAAAAGCAGGATAATAACACAACCTACTTCAAAAGGTTGTTGTAAGGATCAAATGAAATACTATTTTTTGTAAATGTGCTTAGTACAGTGCCTGGCACATAGTAGGTGCTTATAGATGCTTATTTACCTCCCCTATCCCTTCCTCTAATTCACCCTCCCCAATTTAAAACCAAGGGGGAAAAAATCCTTGTAACAAATAAGCATAGTCAAGCAAAATGAATCTACACAGTAGTAATGTCCAAAAATATGTCTCTTACCTTTTGTCTGTCACTTCTATGTCAGGTGGTGGGTAACATGCTTCTTCATAAGTCCTTTGGAGACATAGATAGTAGCTGTTTTTGCATTGCATTGATCAGAATTCTTAAGTCTCAAAAAAGTGGGTTTTTTCCCTTACAATGTTCCTGTCCTATAAATTATTCTCTTGTTTCTAATTGTTTAACTCTGTAAGTTTATACTACCCAGGATTCTCTGAAGTCATCTTTTTGGTCATTTCTTGCAGAGCTTATACCATGATTTGTTCAGACATTTGTCTAAGAGGCAATCTAAGGCACACCTTTAGATTCCAGTTCTTTACCTTTCTTTCTTGCCCTTCATTCCTCCCTCTTTCCCTCCATTCAGGATCAGGAAGTTTGTTTTACCTGTGACTATTCCCTCCCCAGTATTCTCTATCCCCCTCTCCCAATCCTAGCTTGTTTCCCTGTTGTTTGATATATATCTATACCAAACTCAATGTGTCTGTGTTAAATTCTTTTGTCTGTTTTAGATGAATGACATTCATCTGATGCCCAATCTCCCACCCTTTTCATCATGCCTGTACACCCAAAATATGAGAAATAGCAAATTCTACCCCTTTCCCCCTCGTTTCTACCCTAGCTTATCACTCCTTTTACTCTTCCTCCTCTTGCCCTCTTCAAACTCTAGACCAGAAACATCCTCCATCTCCACTCTAGGATCTCTCTTTTTTCTGATTTAATTCCCTCTGTACCCTTTGAAGATATTATATTTCTGAAGGGATGTTTGTTTTCTCTCCTCATACTGGAATGTTTGCACCATGTTATTATATATCTCCTTTTAGTTGCTCAAACAAATTTACCTTTTTAGGTTTCTCTCTTCGAAATTTCAAAGTTCCTTTTCAGTTTTGAGCTTTTTATCAAGTCCTGCAGGCTATTAAATATTCCAGGTGTGTGTGTATGTCAGGGGATGAGGGCCTTCAACAGGCTTCAGCAAACAGATTGCATATGGGAAGTGAGGAATTGTGATGAGTTGAGTTTACAAATCTAAAGCTAGGAGGATGATGGTGCTCTTAATAGCAATAGGGAAGCTAGGAGTGTAGGGTCAGGGGTGGGAATTTAGGGGAAAAGATAATGAGTTTAGTTTGGCATATGCTTATTTTAAGTTTGAGATGCTGCTGTTTGTCCTTATGTTCTCAAAGAGGACTGTCATCAGGGAGATGATGCCATGACAAACAAGTGAATTGGATTTAAGTGAGGGAGGGCTGTGCAAAGTCACCAGCCTCACTTTCTCCTCCAGACACATCTGGGTCCAGTGGCCAGATATAGATCAGGACAACTGGAGATGGCCCAGGATGCAGTGGGGGACCTTGGCCTTTTCAAGCTAAGGTCTTGAACAGATTTCAGTTTGACTGAGGCAGTGCCCATTCAGTGATTCAGGCTTAATAAAAAATAAGGCCAAGAATGGCCTCTTTAGAAAAAAAGATCTGGGAGGGAAAGACCCTCAGGGTTTTTGGCCAAAACAGAAACAATAAAATTGTATTTAAATTCATTCTGAGCCAGTCAGGGACCAAACTGTGACCATGTAGGGCTTGGTCTGGGACCAAAGTGATTTGGGTTTAAGGCTGGTCTTTAAGAGAAAAAAACAAAACAAAACAAAATTTCAGAGATTAAATTTTACATTCCTTTTTGGCAGAGCACCAGCAGGTAAGGGTGTGATACCCTATGTTGAGAGAGAGAGAGAGAGAGAGAGAAAGCAAGCTGCTATGCTACCCAACTGTAAGTTCTCTACTCACAGAGGTTGCTGTTTGTCTTTCAGTCTCGAAGAGGACCATGACATTGATGCCATGACATGCAAGTGAATTGGATTTAAGTGAGGGAGGGCTGTGCAAAGTCACCAGCCTCACTTTCTGCTGACAGAGCCCTAGCTGCTGCACCTAGTGTGGATGCCATGATTGAGTGCTATGAACTGAATGTGTGAGAGGGGGAAGGGACTTGCCCTTCCTGGGCTCTTCCTCTTTTAGCTGGAGTCCAAGAAATGGGCCTGGGGTTATGTTTCTGTTCCGTGTACTTTGTCCTCAGTTTCAAGTGTTGGAGGTGATAACCACAGACTGGGAGTTCCAGCCACTGTCACCTTGGAGCCAGGATTGCTGGCAGTGTGCTGCAGCAGCAACCATCTCAGCACGGAAATCTTGAAAAGCCCCAGGGAGTTAGGGTTGGACTTGGAACTGGGCCTGTGCTCTACGGGGAATGAGCTAAGCCATGAACCTAGGGACTGAGGTGGTATAGGGAGGAAGGAGAATTATGCTTCCCACGTTTTGGGGGGAGTATGTTTGTATATCTGAATTAACTTTTTTTAGTTTTCTATATTGAATTTTTAAAAAAAAATTATTTAATATATTTAGTTTTCAACATTGATTTTCACAAAAGTTTGAATTACAAATTTTTCCCCATTTCTACCCTCCCCCCACTCCAAGATGGTATATATTCTGGTTGCCCCATTCCCCAGTCAGCCCTCCCATCTGTCATCCCACTCCCCTCCCATCCCCCTTTCCCTTCTTCTCTTGTAGGGCAAGATAAATTTCTATGCCCTATTGCCTGTGTATCTTATTTCCTGGTTGCATGCAAAAACTTTTTTTTGTTGTTGTTGTTTTCGAACGTCTGTTTTTAAAACTTTGAGTTCCAAATTCTCTCCCCTCTTCCCTCCCTGCCCAACCTCCCTAAGAAGGCAAACAATTCAACATAAGCCACATGTGTATCATTATGTAAAACCCTTCCACAAGACTCATGTTGTGAAAGACTAACTATATTTTGCTCCTTCCCAACCCATCCCCCTTTATTGAATTTTCTCCCTTGATCCTGTCCCTTTTCGAAAGTGTTTGTTTTTGATTACCTCCTCCCCTCCCCGGCCCCCCCCCCCCCCGTCTGCCCTCCCTTCTATCATCCCTCCTTTTTTATCTTCTTCCTCCTTCTTTCTTGTAGGGTAAGATACCCAATTGAGTGTGTATGGTATTCCCTCCTCAGGTCAAATCCATTGAGAGCAAGATTTACTCATTCCTCCTCACCTGCCCCCTCTTCCCTTCCTACAGAACCACTTTTTCTTGCCACTTTTATGTGAGATACTTTACCCCATTCTATCTCTCCCTTTCTCCCTCTCTCAGTATATTCTTCTCTTATCCCTTAAATTGATTTTATTTTTTTAGATATCATCCCTTCATATTCAACTTACCCTGTGCCCTTTGTGTGTGTATATATATATATATATAACCTACATATATACATACATAGACACACATATGTATATACATGTATACACATATATATATGCATATTCCTTTCAGCTACTATGATATTGAGGTCTCATGAATCATACACATCATCTTTCTATGTAGGAATGTAAACAAAACAGTTCAACTTTAGTAAGTCCCTTATGATTTCTCTTTCTTGTTTACCTTTTCATGCTTCCCTTGATTGTTGTGTTTGAAAGTCAAATTTTCTATTCAGCTCTGGTCTTTTCACTGAGAAACCTTGAAAATCCTCTATTTTATTGAAAATCCATATTTTGCCTTGGAGCATGATACTCAGTTTTGCTGGGTAGGTGATTCTTGGTTTTAATCCTAGCTCCATTGACCTCTGGAATATCGTATTCCAAGCCCTTCGGTCCCTTAATGTGGAAGCTGCCAGATTCTGTGTTATCCTGATTGTTTTTCCACAATATTCAAATTGTTTCTTTCTGGCTGCTTGCAGTGTTTTCTCCTTGACCTGGGAGCTCTGGAATTTGGCAACAATGTTCCTAGGAGTTTTCTTTTTGGATCTATTTGAGGAGGTGATCTGTGGATTCTTTCAATTTCTATTTTACCCTCTGGCTCTAGAATATCAGGGCAATTCTCCTTCATAATTTCTTGAAAGATGATATCTAGGCTCTTTTTTTGATCATGGCTTTCAGGTAGTCCAATAATTTTTAAATTATCTCTCCTGGATCTATTTTCCAGGTCAGTGGTTTTTCCAATGAGATATTTCACATTGTCTTCCATTTTTTCCTTCCTTTGGTTCTGTTTTATAATATCTTGATTTCTCATCAAGTCACTAGCTTCCACTTGCTCCAATGTAATTTTTAAGGTAGTATTTTCTTCAGTGGTCTTTTGGACCTCCTTTTCCATTTGGCTAATTCTGCCTTTCAAGGCATTCTTCTCCTCCTTGGCTTTTTGGAGCTCTTTTGCCATTTGAGTTAGTCTATTTTTTAAAGTGTTGTTTTCTTCAACATTTTTTTCAGTATTTTTTTGGGTCTCCTTTAGCAAGTCCTTGACTTCTTTTTCATGGTTTTCTTGCATCATTCTCATTTCTCATCCCAATTTTTCCTCTACTTTTCTAACTTGCTTTTCCAACTCCTTTTTGAGCTCTTCCATGGCCTGAGACCAGTTCATGTTTTTCTTGGAGGCTTTTGGTGTAGGCTCTTGCACTTTGTTGACTTCTTCAGGCTGTATGTTTTGGTCTTCTTTGTCACCAAAGAAAGATTCCAAAGTCTGAGACTGAATCTGGGTGCATTTTCGCTGCCTGGCCATGTTCCCAGCCAATTTACTTGGCCCTTGAGTTTTTCGTCGGGGTATGACTGCTTATAGAGCAAAGAGTACTTTGTTCCAAGCTTGAGGGGATGCGCTGTTGTTTTCAGAGCTATTTCTATATAGTCAGCTCTGCCACCCCAGCACTCCTCCTTCCTCAAGAACCACCAACCCGGACTTGACGCAAATCTTCAGCAGGCTCTTCACTCCTGCTCTGATCTGCCACTTAATTCCTCCCACCACGTGGGCCTGGGGCCAGAAGTAACTGCAGCTGTAGTTCTGTAGCTGCACCTCCCCCACTGCCCCTGGGGCAGTGGCCGAACCTCGAACTCTGTCCCCCGCAGCTTTTCCCACTAACCTTCTCTGTTGTCTTTGGTGTTTGTGGGTTGAGAAGTCTGGTAACTGCCACAGCTCACTGATTCAGGGTGCTAGGGCCTGTTCTGCCCGGCTCCTGATCTGGCTGGTCCTGCTGCCTCCCATGTTGAGCTCCGCTCCCCTCCACTCGGTGTACGATAGACCTCATCCAGCGCCCATCCAGGCTGTCCTGGGCTGGATCCCTTCTTCCCTCTGCTATTTTGTGGGTTCTGCAGTTCTAGAATTTGTTCAGAGCCATTTTTTATAGGTTTTTGGAGGGACATGGTGGGCAACTCATGCAAATCCCTGCTTTCCAGCCGCCATCTTGGCTTCACCCCCGGAAGTCTCTACATTGACTTTTATAAGATTTTGAATTGCAATTTTTTTCTCCCTCCCTTCACTCCTCCCTCCCCAAGTCAGCAAGCAATCTGAGATAGATTCTAAATGTACAATCATGTTAAATGCATTTCCATATTAGTCATGTTGTGAAAGAAGGATCAGAACAAAAGGAGAAAATTATGAGAAAGAAAAAACAAAAAACAGTGAAAATAGTATGTTTCCATCTGCATTCAAGACTCCATATTTCTTTCTCTGGATGTGGAGAGTATTTTCCATCATGAGTCTTTTGGAATTGTCTTAGATCATTGTATTGCTATGAAGAGTCAAGTCTATCAAAGTTGATCACCGAACAATGTTGCTATTAGTTGGTATAATGTTCTCCTGGTTCTGCTCACTTCACTCAGCATCAGTTCATGTAAGTCCTTCCAGGTTTTTCTGAAATCCTTCCAATCATCATTTCTTATAACACAACAGTATTCTGTTACATTCACATACCACAAGTTGTTCAGCCATTCCGCAATTGATAGGCATCCTCTTAATTTTCAATTCTTGGCCACCACTAAAAGAGCTGCTATAAATATTTTTGTCCATGTGGGTCCTTTTCCATTTTTCATGATCTCTATGGGATATAGACCTAGTAGTGGTATTGGTGAATCAAAGGATATGCACTGTTTGGTTGCCCTTTGGGCATAGTTTCAGAATGGTTGGATCAGTTGTGATTATCTTTTGAAGCAAATATTCCTCTTTATCAACGCTCTATGGTGTTATATACCCTTCTACCAATGCATTATAATAGATGACTCTCTCTGATCTGTACAGTACCCAGATGCTACACTGTTCAATCAAAACGGCTCACATCAGCACCATTTCAGGGTCACTCTTTAAGCCCGTATACTAGAACACCACCTTTAAGAAGAAAGCCAGAGGAGACGAAGTGGAGACGCGTACTGTAGACAACTTTTTTCAAGGAGTTTGCTACTACGATGGGCAGAAGAGACATAGGACAATAACAGGAATGGAGGATCAGGTGAGGGTCTTTTCAGAGACATGGGTAGTAGGAAATGAACCACTAAAGAGGGAGAGATTGAAGACTAGATTCACTTTTAAGAGTAAGTAAAGATTCTAAATGGCTTTGTATTCTTGGTTTAGGAAGCCTAGGAAAAGCCGCAGACATGGCAGACGAAGGGTCAGTCTTGTGTGAGGAATAGGAAGGCAAATTTGGTTAGATAAGTTGGGTGCATTGGGAAAGAAGAATGTCAAAATAAGGCTGGAAAGGTGGTTTTGGAGCCAGGTTGTAAAGAGCTTAAATGTGAAATAGAAGGGTTTATATATGATATTAGCTTAAGTAATAGAGAGCTGTTGGAGTTTTATTAAAGAGGGGAGTGGCATGGTTATCTGTGCTTTAAGAAAATCACTTTGCCAACTATGTGGAAGGGAGATGGGAGAGGATCTGAGGCATGACTGTCTATTGGATAATGCGGACAAGATGTGAAGGGCCTGAATAGAGTGTAGAGGAGGCGCAGAATGGGGGAGATATTATGGAAATAGAATTGACAAGACTTGACAGCCCATTGATTATATGTGATAAGGGGGAGTGAGAAATTGATAAATAAGTTGTTGCAAACGAGTGAATAGAATAAAGGATGGTGGCACCCTAAACCCGGCTGACTGGAAAAGAAAGAAGGGTAGCCCAGAAAGAGAAATCCTTGGAGGGTAATGAGTTCAAAGCCCCTCCTTTTCCACAAGAGACTGAGGCCAGGGAGTGACTTGTTCAGTTCCCATAGGGCAGAGTAAAAATCTGAGCTCGAGACTAGGACGTAAATCCATTGCATCACGGCTTCCTTCCTCTAAACGACGTCAGCTTCACACACCTGGAGCGTGAGACGCTCGGGGAACGTTAAGCGCGGGATGTCTAGTAGGTAACTTTAGTAAATGAGGGCTCTGAAGAGGGAAGAGAGCTGGGTAGGTAATGGTCGTCGTCGGCATAGAAATGATAATTAAATTTCAAGGGAGCTGATGAGGTCACTAAGTAAGAACACAGAAAAGAGGGCCAGAACATCGCTTTCTTCAGCTGTCAAGTGGGGATGACGTTTTCAGGATTATTAGGACTGTTTTGAGGAAAGCACATTGTAAAATAATGATTTTCTGTCCAAAAAAGTAAACTATGAGTGTCATTGTGGGTTCTTTAATTTTTCTTTTTGTCCACCAATCTCTCAAGAAATTAAATTCCTTAAAATGACCTGCAACTCTGTCCTTCATTGGGCCACTCACTGGGTCTAAAATAATCCCTCTGATTATTCAAGTAGAAACAGGAGCTGCTCGTCACCCACAAATACTCACTGTTTATCTACCCCATAAACTTCCCAAGCTCTGGAGCATTCTGTTTACGACAGCCTCTGCCTGAAGGACCCGCCCCCCAGGCTCAGGAGCTTCAACAAGCAGTCCTGTCTAAGCCTCTAAGCCTCCCCTCTCCCAGGAAGGGTGGAAACGAGAGAAGCTCCTCGGCGAGTGCGTTAGAGAGGAGCAGGCGAGAGAGGCCCCTTCCTCTCCGGCGGTGTTTGTTTGTTCCCCCATCAGGCAATATCCTCGGACACCCCAGCGTGCTCTGTGACGTCACCAGGCCCGGGGTCCTCGGCACCGCTCCGTCCGCCCTTATAAAGGCCGCCACCACTGGCGCTGCTTCTGTAGTGGTCTCGGTGCTCCGCGTTGCTTCGGGGCCTTCCCTCCCTCGTCGCCTGCCCCTTAGCCCACCCGGTCTTCTCGGCTCCGCCAGCTTGCCCGCCGGGGTCCCCGGGGATCCGGAACCGTAAGTGGCCTGGGCGCTCGGGAAGGCAGGGTGGAGGAGGAGCCGCGGGGCGCGGCCCGGTTGCTGCTGTGTGGCGGCGGCCTAGGCCTCGCCCTCTCCCTTCGGAGCTCGGCAAGCCCCCCATCCCTTGCCCGTCCTCTCAGCGTTTCCGGCCCCCAGAGGAGGCGGAGGCCCGAACCTGTTTCCCTTCCTTGTCCCAGGCCGCTCGAGCTCCGACGTTAGCTTCACACGCCACAGGCCCGCCCGCTTACAGGCGCCTTGACTCGGTCAGCCTGTATACCCGCTGCCGGGGTCCGCTTCCAGCTCACGGCCCCCTTCTGGCTCCCCGTGGTCCGCCTCGCTCCCTGCCCGCTCTCACGGGGAGCCTAAGCCAGTTCTCTGCTTCACTCAGCGTGCGACCCTCCCCCCTCCCCCAGGGTGCGTCTACATCTTTCTCCCGGTCCCTGCTGCTGAGTGCGAGCTAGTTCTCTCTATGATGGGGCACCTTCTGTGCTCCCCTTCCCATACGTGTCTCCATTTCTTTTTTCTCCTTGCTGATTATTTGCCCCTCCTGTGGGTAGCTGGGTAATCCAGCCCAGCCCAAATCAGAGAAGGGGGAGTGTGGGGTAGGAGGGGAACGCTTCTCTGTGTTCTATTTAAGCTCTAGACTTCTTATTCACCTGCCGTGGCGGAGAGGGGCTTAGTAGCTTTTTCCTCTCGTAGAAATGGTCACGTCGTTAGGGTAGAAGCACCCTGAATTTTGAAAACATTTCTCTGTTTGCTTTTGCTGCAAAAACTAGGTAAACAATATGACTGCGCTGTCTGGAGAAGGGCCCCTCGCGCGCTCCTGGCCACACGGCCAGTGAAAGGAGAGTCGGTCGTCAATGTCTTAGGCGGAATGTAGCTTCTGGGCTTAAGCTTTGGATCACCTGGTTACTCAGCGAGGGCCGGGAGGCAACAATTGAGAGACAGCCCGGGGGGGGGGGGGAGGGGGGAACGTTGGCCTCGCTGCTTGTTGGCAGCGTAGCTTTTGCCAAGTTTAGCGGATGGACCATAGAGCTCCCTCAGAGTGTAGAGTAGGGTGGGAACGAGTTCTGCAGTGCACCTAAGCCGATTAAGCATTAAAAAATTATGCTTTCATGATCTGTAGGGATGATAAATGGCCATTGAAGGCGTGGTTAGAGAAGCAAGTGGAAAATATTCCTTCTGTATTTGATTGGAATTGCAAGACTTTAATGAAAATATTGTAAACCAACAAAACACCACACTCTTTCCGTGTTCCAGGAGTCAAAATTTTTCTGCTTTTTAAATGAAAATTTTCAATAAAGCTTATGAACCAGGATTGTCCCAAATAATTTTGCAGTTTTGATTGCACTTTGCAGTTTAGATTGGAAGGGTTAGAAATTTTAAGACCCAGACACGTACTTCATTTTAGTAGTAGAATGCATACCCATTTGATCAGGAAAGGAATAAATAAAACAAATAGTATTCGTAGACTTGGGGAACCCAAATTTATGGTCGTTAACATTAGGTGGCAAATTTTCAGAGGATTCACTTCTCTGGAAATAGGGTTTTTTTTGGGGGGGGGGGAGTGTAGTGTGTGGAGATGTTCTTTCCGGGTCTGATTACTAAATTGCTTTGAATTCTAAATTAACATCCCTTCAGTGCTATTTAAGAAGATCTTAAAGATCCCAGAGTAACCAGATACGTTTGAAGTTTGTGACCAAGCAAATTTTGCTAATGACGTTTTTGATCTTGGACAGATGAAGGAACTTACCCAGACATTCTTAAAAAGTGTCAGACTTTTTGTAGTCCATAATATCTTGAACCAAAAAATTCTTAGTGTCACTTGTGTATATGCAGTACGCAAGCTAATATTTTAAAGCCTTTAGATTTTTTGTCTCCCTTTTGGGCAGGCAGCTATTCTAAAATAGCCTTATTTAAGCCAATGGAGTCTCTGTAATTTTGAAGTTGTTGGTATTTGTAAATCTGCTGCAGTGGAACTGGGCAGGGCTGGTTTCAGTAAATTTTGGTATACAACACTCCTTGATAGGAGGATAACAGATAACCAAGACAGCTTTGGTACCTCGAATTGATGTCTTCAAACATCTCCTTTTCTGTCCAGGAATGAAATCTTTTTCAAAATGTGCATTTTTTCTATATAAATATTATATATATTGCTGTTTTACTTAAAAAAATTTTTCACTGCACTAACATTTGGTGTAGAGGAACTGGGTCACCAATTCCCATCTTTCATCTTCAACTCCAACATTCAATTTGAGAGCTTACTTTTCCCAAGTTTGAATCAGTTATATTTTTTTCCAATTGTAAAATGTGCAGTGCATTTATTGAAATCTACAATATACCTTTTAAATTTCACAGATCATTTTCATTAAATGTAAAACTTCACAGATGCTTTAAAAATTTTTTTTCTAATCTAAATTTTTTTCAGACAGTGAATCCCAGAGTAAGTCTTGGATATGAACCTTGTGTAAAAGCAGAGCCAAAACATATACACACTAATGTAAATGATAACACTAAAGTGCATTTAACTGAGGTTAACTCAGTGACATCTTGTGTGCGAGGAATTTGCAACAAGTAAGCCAGTGTAGCTGGATTGTAGGTTCACGGAGGGGGGGAGTGAGGAGAGTAACTGGGAAGTACGAAAGGGTCAGGTTATTAAGAACTTACTAGATGTTAAACGAGGATTTAATTTGTTCATGGAAATTAATAGGGAGCTACTAATTTAATTGGGGGTTGGTTTGGGGAGGAGGTAGTTGATATGGTCAGACCTAAAATTAGCTATTTCTCTTTGCTTATAAGGGAAGGTTGCAGTTGTTGGGGAGGTGGAAGTATTTTGGGGAAATAAAACAAAAAAGGAGAGTCCCAGTAATGCTTATCTGTTCATTAGGTATGCGTAAATATTTTAAAGTATGTTTGAAGAGTATGGGGGGGGTGTGTGTGTGAGAGTGAGTGAGTGAGAGAGAAAATAGCTAGAGTTCTGAACTCTTTAATTCAGAGTAAAATTTTATTTAAAAAGATGATTTAGCTCAAGGACTAAGTTTTGCAGGAAATAATAGTAAGCATAAATTCTTTATGTTTACATGCCAACACTTGATTACTGTTTTTCTTTTGGGCTTTTGATATTACAAACTGTTTTGTGCAGCTAACTCAGAGTTCCTTGGAAATAAGATTATTTTAAAATTCTCAATGATCTCAAATACCTGAGTTTCTCATGTAAAAAAATATGGCACCTGTTTGCTAAAATTGCTGTATTGTTAAGACAAGTCTGGGGTGAAATTGAAGCTCTTATAAAGCCATCAACCTCATTTTCCCTTGGCTGCTTCGTTGAGGTGTGTGTGGTACTGCATTGCCTCATATTTAAATGAACCACATCGAAGTGACTCTTATCTGTTCGAAACCTAGTTTCAGTGGCAGGACTCATGGGAAACTACAAGTTTGTCTGGAAGTTTTTTCAACAGATGTGGTTAGGTTGCATTGATGAACTTACCGTGGTAGAGAGTAAACAGATAAAGGAAAAGGTTTCTATAAGAGCACCTTCACAGATGGTTCACTAGGAAAAGCTATCTTCAGGTTGTGTTTTGCAACCTTATTTAGAAGTGTTTTCTCTGGGCTAACTTGGGACCCTAACAGTCGTCTTAAAATGGATTCTCTTTAAGTAGTTAATCCTGTGCTTTGTAACTTGTCTCACCACGATGAATAATTTATGTGTTTTAGATGCCTTCAATTAAGTTGCAGAGTTCTGATGGAGAGATATTCGAAGTTGATGTTGAAATTGCAAAACAGTCTGTAACTATCAAGACCATGTTGGAAGGTAAGACTTATACTTTTGTTTTTCCATCCAGAAGTTGGATGGAGAAGACTTTCTTGTTAGCAGAATGGAAAGTGGTAGAACATTGAATTGACTGTCAGTGGTCTGTGTTCAGATCCTTTCTCTGACACTAGCTTTGTTACCATGGACAAGTCACTTCTCATTGAGTCTGTTTCCCTGTTTATGAAATGGAAATCATACTTTAAATCATCATGATTTCCATCTATAAAATGGAAATCAGACAGATTTGTGCTGTATGATGTCAGCTTATAGGGGGTTCTATGGAATATCAAAGACATGGGAGTTTTAAGGACAGTTTGATAAGAATGACTTTGAAACACCATTTATAATTAAAAGCATTTTTAAAGCACCTGCTAGATACTGGAGTAAGCAGGGGATAAACAAGAGTGAACCTATAGCTGCCTTTTAGGAGTTTACAGCCTATGATGAAGAAATCATGTACAAGTATACACAGAATACTGTTTACAGGGTTAGGGAGGGAGGGAGCTCCCAATAGCAGCTGGGCTAACAGATAAAGGAAGTCAAGACCTGCTGCTTTGAGCTTTAAAGGAAAATCCAGGACTACTAAGAGTCAGAATTGGGCAGTGGGGCAGTGTTCAATGTTTGGCTTTCAAATAAATATGTATAATACATAAAAACTATGTATTAAAATACCAAAAAATACACAATACAAATATATAAAAATTAAAAGTAATGCCTAATTTTTAAGAAGTATGTTTTTTGTGTTAAAGTTCTAAATTCTTGACTGATCTAAAATAATAATGAGTACAAATTAAATTATCCTATATTGACATGTAGTCACTATCACTATTTAAATTGATTAACAGTTTGGGGGAAAAATATCCTTAAACTTCAAGAAATAAAGGTACTAACAGGTTCTTTGGTAGGAGGTGAGCTCTTTTTTTTTTTTTTATTAGTCCCTTAACACCCTGTCTTTCCCCTTTTGGCCCCAGACTCCTTCCCGCAGTTGAATCTGGCAATTCCATATGGCTTTGCCATTTTTATATATGGATTATCCTGCCTTTTTTTGGTAGTTTTACAATACTTTTCCTTATTAAGCTCCTGTGAAACCTCATCTTCCCTATTGTCTTTGTTCTACTGTGCCTTGGACACTTTTAACATGTGCAAAAATAATAAATGCCTAAGCCAAATTTTGAGTCTTGTAATTAATGAGGAGTATAATTTTTTGCCCTAGTGTGAAAGTCAACAAATGGGTAGTTAAAGGTTAGCGTGGTTGGGCTTTAGGAGGAGATATAAATACGAAGGCTTTAAAACTTGTTTGTTCCCTAAATGGTTGCATTGGTAGAGAATGAAGCATGCTCGATTTCGTCTTAGTCATTGTCTGGAACACTTTTAACAAAGTCTGTTGTGTGCTACTCTGTAATAGCTTTTGCCAGTGTAAAAGGATATGTCTTTTTAAAACTTGTTTTTCCTTGGCATCCTGTTACTGAAGTGAATGAACCAATTTACTTAGGACTTAGCAACAATCAGGTTGTTCTGTTCTTTCTTAAGGACAGAATTCTTCGAGGGTTAGAGATGACTTGTTTTATCTTAGTTTTATATTGATGAATTAGGTGGCATTCAGATGTTTGAGGATTGCCATTCTGTGAAACTAAAGATTAATTATTTCTTTTCCTTGGTCAAACTGTTACACTTCTCCCACTGATTATGGGTTTTATGTAACTTAGAAAATGCAGTCACTTAGAACAGAGAAAATCTTGGCATGTGTATTTGGAGGGATCAAGTTCATGTCTAGGGTGTGATAACAGAGTATTCAGGCAATTTAAAAAGTTCTTGAAATTAAATAGCTTAAAAGAACTATTCTGTCACTTGATGAGGTTTTTCTACTTTCTGATTTAAAAGCCCTAACTTTGGATAATGCAAATCCTTGAATTTCAACACTAGAACAACTAATTCTGGACAGTGTAAGTCCTTGAGTTTATAAATGCTAGAGGAATGGTGTCTTTCACAATCATGAAATTAACTTTACTGTCCAAAAAAAGTGGTTTTGTAACTTTAGAAACATAAAAACCCGAACGTTTATTTTAAAACAAGTGGCTCTTTGATCACCATGTATTCTGTCTATTTCCTAATGTAAATCAATAAAGAAAAATGTTTAAGGATTTCGCTTTATACCTCTTCTTTTTTAGCTCTGGTAGCATAGATAAAGAGCTTTAGTTCTTTATCACCTGGTCTGAACATAAAAAGACTGAAACTCTAAAATTCAGACTTACTTGAAAATTCTGGCATAAAGTTTTATTTGCTTCTAATTTTCATGCCACAGCTTCTGGGCATTGGGAATGTATGGTAACTATAACTTAACCAGAGAGTTTTTGTGGTCACATGAGAAAGAACTGGTTGGCTTACCATAAGAATTTGCTGTGGAATAAGAATTGTCCTTAACACTCGATGGATGGGCTTCTGGAAAAATACCTCTTACTCAGAAGCTTTTAATTTCTACTTTTCCCAAATTAAAAAGAGCACATTTTAATCATCAGTGTTTGGGACATTGCAGTTGCTGCCATAAATCTCAAAGAGGAGCTTAAGTTTTGAAAACACTCTGAATTTTTTTTTTTTTTAGATCTGGGAATGGATGATGAAGGGGATGACGATCCAGTTCCTCTACCAAATGTTAATGCGGCGATATTAAAAAAGGTAAGGCCTATTGATTATTCTAGGTAACCGCTAGCAGTGGTTTTTCATTTACAAAGGTGGGGCTTAGCGAGAAGTTTCTGGTTGAATTATTTTTCTGGTATCTTTAAATGGATCTTTGAACAGGTCATGATAGGGATTTGGAGACAGATTTATTCAAATCCCAACTCTGTCACCTAATATTTGTGTAACTTTGGGCACCTTATTTTAAGGTCTGTTACCTTCTTGAAATTATTTTCTGTTGCATTGTATTTTCTAAGTGTATCTGTTCCCTAACCACAAAATATACCATAAGCTTTTTGAGGGCAGGGCTGGTTTTGCCTTTATGTCGCTAGTTTAATTTAAAAAAAAAATTACAGCTTTAAATCTAGGATTTTAATATCTTTAGGAATATTCATTACATTCTCATCCTCTATGAATTCTTGTCAGGTTTTGATCTACAGAGAGGATCTGTCTAGTGTGCCTTCTGTTCTTTTAATACCTTGACATGGTTCATTTCCATTTTGTCAATAATGTGTTAAATGTTTCAAAGTATGAGTGAATTTGCCATGACACGGGGCAGTGTGTGTGTATTTTTATTATAGGTGTATGCATGTTTTTTATATGTGTGTGTGTATAAAGTCTTATGTAAAATCTCAAACTCTTGCTTGAGGGTAAAATTTTATTTTAAAAGGATGATTTTGCAAGGATAAAGTCTTTTCCCAAAGCCTTTTGGGGAAAGTACTGACTTACTTTGGATTATATGTATGCTTAAGTGCTGACACCCAATGACTGGCCTTGAAGGGTCTTTGATAACAGATTTATGGAGTTCTGGTTGTTGGATAAAGATCTTACATCTTTAGCATATAAGGGTAGCATCCTATTGTGCTACCCTTAACCCCCCCAGTTAATAGTAAAGCATTATATTAAGTACTTACTATGATGTCAGCACTGTGGGTAGATACCGAGAATATAACGAATAGAACAATCCCTAGCAAGGAGCTTACCTTGTAATGGAAGTGGTGTATGTGTGTGTGCACAAAATAAATATAAAGATAAAATACAGAGTAGTTTGGGGTGGAGTAATCTTTTTGGCTGTGGTGTGAGTAGACGAGCTGTAGTGGACAGTGGAGATCAGGAAGGGATGTAGGTTTGATGATACTTATGTCTGGAAGATAGCAATTTTCAGACATAGAGAAGGGGTGGGGGCAGAGTACATTATAAGGAATGGGAGATGGAACAACGTGTGAGAAGCAGTTTGGCTGGATCGAGGTGTGGGAAGGGAAGCGGTCGGTGCTGTGCTAAGCGCTTTACTTTGATCCTCACTACCACCCTGGGAGGGATGGTGCTGTTACTATTCCCTTTTCATAGCTGGGAAAACTTGAGGAAAGACCTAAAGTTTAAATGACTTGCCCCGGGGCCACACCGCTAGAAGGTTCTGAGTTCAGATGTGAACTTTGGACTTTCTGACTTCCAGACACATGGGGCCCTATATCCACTGTGCTCCCTGGAGGAGTAATACGTATATTCAGTCAGGACAGAAATATGCCTGGGGCCAGGTTCGTGAAGGATTTTTAAAAGCTAAACAGATTTTATGTTCGATCTAGAGGCTACAGGGAGCCTTTGTGCAGGGAATTTACACCATTGGATCTGTTAGGAAAATCTCTTTGGCAGAACTAGTATGGAGGGATTGGAATAGGAAGATACTCTCCTAGGAGACCAAGTAAAAAGGCTGTGTTGCTATAATCTAGGAAAGAAGTGATAAGGACCTGAACTAAAGTGGCAGTGGCTTTGTAGGAGTTGGATGTGATGAAGGATAATGAGAAGTAGAAATGGCAGGCAAGATTTGAAAACTGATTTGGTTACGTGAGGTGAAGGGAGAGTTCGGGGAGTTGAGAATAGTGCTGAGGAAACAAATCTTGGGAGACTGAAGAATGTGGTGTTTTCAAGAAAAGTAGGGACGGGAGAGGGAGTGTGTTTTGGAGGAGATGAATTGTGTTAGACATGTCGAGTTTGCAATGTCTCTTGAAACATACATGACTCAGCACTAAGGCGGAGTCCGTACGTTGGATTCTGTGGATCTAACTGTGATGAAGTCATGGAGAGAGAGAGACGGGCCCAGGATGGAATCTGGGGAAAACGTTCAGTTAGGGTTTTGGGATGTGGATGATGAAGCCAGTAAAGAGGATTGAGCAAAGACCTTATTAGGAGAACCAGGAGAGAGTAATAGTGTCATGAAAATCCAGAGTGGGAGAAAAAGGTGACCAGAGTCAACTGCAGCAGGTGGATTGAAAAGGATGATGACTGAGAAAAGATTATCCAAGATACAGTAATCACGAAATCATTGTTTTCATTTGAGTGATGGAAGTTGGAAGTCAGATTGGAAAGGGTTGAGAAGTGAGAGGAAAGGAAGCATAGACAGCTTTTCCTAGGAGTTTGGTTGAGAAAAGGGAGGACAACTTCATAGCTTGATGGGATAGGGGTGGGGCTGAGGGGAATCTAGTTTTGATGTGGAAGCAAAGGGGGCTGAACAGTATCAAGGGCCATATTCATACTGTGGCCAAAAAACTTGGGCAGAGCTGTTAGCTTAAAATATATCTATACTTGAACAGCCAACGCACACTGTTCTGTCAGACCTGTATTTTTCAGCCTTTCCAGTTTGTAGAACCTGCCAGATTGTGCAGACTGCTAGGAAGTATCCTTAATGAGCCCCATATCACACCGAAGAATGGGGCCTTCTTTTAAAACAAAAAACTTTCACATTTAAGTTTGCATCAACAAATGCCAGTTTTCAAGTTTATAAGCATTTCAGCAATCACACTTTGTAGTGTTTGTGGGTTTTATTAGATGGCTCATAGGAACTGGCATTTAGATTACAGTAAACATTTTGTTAGGTGGCTTGGCTTCAATTTACAGATGGAGAATAATGCCAATGATCTGAAAGTATTCTAGTCTATTCCATTTTCATTGGCATCATTGCTGCTTTTAATTCTTCAGTTAGGCCAAGCTTGGTTTCATTTCAATTTTGGAAAAATCATCTTTTCAGATACTACTATTAAAATGAGCTCTAAATATGATAACTGTCAAATATTTAATTAAGTTCCCATGGTCTTGTGTCAAACTTTTCATTTTTGTATTTAGGTAATTCAGTGGTGCACCCACCACAAGGATGATCCTCCTCCTCCTGAGGATGATGAGAACAAAGAGAAGCGAACAGATGATATTCCTGTTTGGGACCAAGAATTCCTGAAAGTTGACCAAGGAACCCTTTTTGAACTTATTCTGGTATGTGGTCATGTGTGTGTGTGGATTTGTATTGTAGAAAATCATCATGAGTCAAGAATTTGTTAGGTTAAATACACTCATTTATTAAACTTTTTTGGTTTTGGCTTTCTTGGTCAACAACACAATAACACTAGATCTTATTTTAATTTCAAGTAAATAAGTAGTTTGTTTAAAATAATATATATATATATATACATGACTTAAATGGATTTAAAACTTTTTTTAAGTCTTAATATAGCTTTATAGTAAAATTTTTCTTTTAAAATGTCTGGTTAGCCCTCAGTGGCTATTGACATTTCATCAAATCCTTAAATTCCAGAAGACGGTGTTAAAATGGTTGTTTGATTATGAGGATTATATTTAAGGGAAAAAAAAATCTCATTTACAGGCTGCAAACTACTTAGACATTAAAGGTTTGCTTGATGTCACATGCAAGACTGTTGCAAATATGATCAAGGGAAAAACTCCGGAAGAGATTCGCAAAACATTCAATATCAAGAATGACTTCACTGAAGAGGAAGAAGCCCAGGTATTCTGGAAACTTTTTAGATAAAATAATCTCATGTTTTTGAAGTAGTCTTAAGATACACACACATTATGTATAACTATCTCACCTTATCTATGTGTGTGACATGTTATGCGTCTCACTTTATGAAAGACTTTCTGAAAAGTTACAAATTTGTGTTTAGTATATCAAATTGCCATTTATTATAAGGCACTTAATCTTAGGATCATAGACTTAGACCTGGAAGGAACCTTAGAGGTTCATGTAGTGTAACCTCTATCACACCTTTGAGGAAACTGAGGTACAGAGAAACTTGCTCTAGGTCATACTTAGAGGAGGTGGAAGAGAGAGGGTAGGATTTGAACCTAGGTCCTTGGATTCCCTTTTTTGTTCTTAAACTAGAGGTGATATTTTACATAGTTTAACAATTTATTAAGCACCTATTTTAAAGTGCTATTGTGAATGCAGGAGAAACAAAGCACGGTCAACCTTGAAGCAGTATCATATATAAAAATGTAACCTGCTCCTTGTTAGGTTTTAGAGAATTGGTTGTTGGCTCTTAATGTTGTTAGCTTTGTTTCTCCTTCACCTTCCATGATGAAATTATTTAAAAATTCCTACTGTCTGAAGCATCTCGAGGTTCTTAAACTTTTTGTGTCATGGATTCCCCTTGATAGTCTAAAAGCCTGTTGGACCCCTTCTCAAAATAATTATTTTAAAATGCATAAAATCATATTGTCATACATTTATCAAAATATTATAAAAAGAAGTAGCTGGGAGTACAATTTATACCAGCAGCATTGTAACTGAACAATTTTGATAGACTTAATGAACTTTGATCAGCACAGTGAAATCAACCATAATTCCAGAGGACCGATGATGATGAATGTTAACCCATCCCATCGTTTGAGGTATGATAGATTAAATATGCCAAATGAAAACAGGCATCTTTAGATATGTCCAATATGAAAATTTGTTTTGCTTGAGTATGTATAATTGTTACAAGGGTTTTGTTTTTCAGTGTAGAGAGGGAGAGAGAAGAAATACTTGTTAAATGAAAAAATAATTTAAAAAATACAGGAAGCCAAAAAAAAATCACAGACTCTAAATTAAGAACCTCTAATCTAGATGATGATAAGTTAATCTTTCTTAAATACAACTTATATAATAATTTCTCTTGGGGAAAAAATAGACTAACCATTCTGGATTGGGGTAGTATGACATGACTAGCTAGCCTGGTTTGTGAACTTGTCAGGATTTACGAATAGAATTTTTCCTGGCCATATTTAGTATATGCACATTGGTCTTTTTAGACAGGATTTACAGATATTTGGTACTTCATGATTGCTAGATTACTTTGTTCAGGATAATGTATATACAGAAGATTGTAAAATAGATTTTACTGATACTGTTGCCAATTAAGGGCCTGTGACAAAAAACATAATTTGAATATTCCATCCGTTCCAAGTTAATTAAAAAGCTGTTTTAAATAGAAAAAAATAAATAGCAAAACTTGTCCAAAATGACATCTCTTAAATGGCCATCTATTGCTTCTTAGATAAACTATATCTTCCGGCTTAGGACCTGTCACCATTTGACTCCCACTTAGCTTTCCAGTTTTATTTTCTTTTTACTTTCCTGTAGCAGGAGAGAAAAGAGTCTTGAGCCAGAAACCAAAGTCTTTAACATCCTGACTCTGTCATCCTAAAACCCTCACTGCCACCCCCCAGTTTTCCAGTCTGTAAAGTATTTCTTTTCTTTCGTGTTTCATTTTAAAGTAAATAAAAGGGAATCATTTCAAGCTTCTCAGAAAGTTTCTTAATAAACTCAGGTTACTTGTGTGATGGTTTATGTAGCTAAAAGTACTCTTAATCTCTTGTTTTTATAAATGAAAACGTTTTTTATTTTAGGTACGCAAAGAGAACCAGTGGTGTGAAGAAAAGTGAAGTTTTGTGCCTGTTGACACTGTAACACTGTAAGGATCGTTCCAAATAACTAGTTGCACTGCTCTGTTTATAATTGTTAATATTAGACAAATGCAGCAGCAAATCCGTTGTATTAGCAGGATATCGATCGTTCCCTTTGCATGTGTAGTGTTTTTTGCGTCCAGAGTCTAATCCTATGGCTGTTTTAACCAGTATAATCAAAAGTCTTTTTACTTTGGTCTGAATAAAACTGAAACTGTGTGGGTTCTGTATGGAAAGTGGCACTTTTGGCTTTCCTTTTCTTCTTTTGTAAAGCAATTTGTCCAGTTATCGTCCACCTTTAAACTTTAGTTTTCTTGCTATTTGACTTGCCCTTTAAGGAACGTTGGCATTGTAAATAAAACCACTTGCAAAAGTTTTCCACAATAGAATTAACAAAGTGTTATCTTTATTCATGAGCTTGAAACAGGCAAAAGGCTAATTGAGGTAAATATTTTGAATGGTTTTGCTTCACGGATGTTTTTTTCCCAGTTCCTCAGAGTGAAAAAGTAGAAAACTACTGGTATAGATTAAGACTAGCTCTGCAATATATAGCAAACAGGCCTCCCTACATTGGATATGTCTTTTTGAGTGCTGTCAAGCTTGAGTGTGTTTTGCTCACTGGAGGCCCAGTTACTAACCAGCAAGCAGCTTGTGGTTATTTGGCAGAAATGTGAACTTAGATAAAGTTGTTAAGCTTTTCATAATTAAACAAGACACTTAACCCAGATGGTGTGGTCATCCTTTTGGGGGGAAAATTCATCTCACTGCTTATTTGTGAAATGAGTTTAACTCTTTGTTTAAAAAAAAAAAAACAGGCTACCCATTGCAGATGTTTTTAAAAAAAAGCTAATTATTAAAATGCCCTAGTGATGGGGGATTTTAAAGTGGTGGTTCTCTAATCCTCTCATGTGTTACAAGGTTATGGGCTAATTAATGGGTTCTGCAAGAAATAGACCTCATCTGGCAGATGAGAGCTACAGAAAGCCCCCACTACCTTCATGACTTTCCTAGTTTTATAAGCCTGTTTTTACCCTTCTCCTCACATTTTAATGGGTAAGTATCTAGAGGTCTTTTTTATATCAGCTTTCATGCTGACTGCCAAAGGGAGATACTGCTTCCCTCCTGCCTAATAGCTACCAAATTACTACCTCTTTTTTTCAGTATGTAAAACCTTCCTCCTCAAAGGTCATTTTCCTTTATCTCCTCACATATATCCCTATCTATTTCAGCTTGTCCCTTGCCTGGTATTCTTTGGAATCCTCTCTTTGCCCTTCTATTGTTAACAGTTTCTTCATCCTTGATCTTTTCTCATGTTTCTCATTTCCATGTTAATTGATACCAGGCTCTTTCTCAAAGATAACACATGCTTTGCCTCCCTTTTCCTAAGCTTGGATGTACATCTCAAGCAACACATTATGCCAAGAAGAGACACCATATGTTTCCATCCTCTCCCTGCTGTAGTCAGTCACTCAACAACCTCTCTCCTCCTTTGATAACTATAATTGGATTACATCAACCCATTCAGATTTTTGTTGCTCACCGTTTACTGGTCTGCTACGTCATTTTTTTTTTCACTGTTAGATGGATTCAACCACTGGTGGCTTAGCTCTTTGTCCCAGCTCTTGCACTTGTCGTTGGTGTTATCAATATTCACATCAACTTCTTTTGGAAAGAATTTTAGAAGCCATTCTGACCAATCTCTATTCAACCCTACGATGCATAGTCTTAGTTTAACATTAAAATGTCTAGGTTATTTTTATATATACTCTTATCAACCCTTGACTCCTTTGAAAAAATTTGTCACAAATGTAGGACTCATCTTTCAATCTTACTTGGATTTTTTTTTTCCTCCTGGGTTGACTATTCACAGTGTTAGTCCCCAGCTTTTTGTCATTTCCAGGTTTCATGAGCATGCCATCTGTACTTTTATCCAAGTCATTGATAAGAATGTTCAGGCCAAGCATAGACTGATCCTTGATCCCCCAGAGACCTTTCTCCAAACTTAACAGTTAATGTTATTAATGACTCTTGGGGTTGTGAATGTTCAGCCATTTCTAATAACTCTCATTTGGCTCGAAATGAGGAGAGATTTCAAATACACTGTTGTAATTCATATTTACTATGTCTAATAAGTAAGACGTAACCTTTCCAGTCTCCATTCTCTGTAGGCTAGCCATAGTAGCTTAGTTGCTTGCTGTTCCTTGAACTTGATGCTGTTGCCCATCCCCCAGACTTTGCACTGGCCTTCTAAGCTCTCTCTCCTCATGTCTACTTGGTTTCCTTCAAAATTTAACTAAGTATCAGCTTCTTAAGATGAAATCATAACTGTTATGGGCTCTATAAGAAGTATATCTGTTCTTATCTGGGAGATGCAAGCTACAAAGGCATCTTGCCTAGCTACTACCAGCTTCTGTTTTTGTCCTCTATTTACACTTTTTAATAGAGAGGTGGAAGAGTGAGCATATAGAGGTCCCTGCTATTGTCTTTCCTTACAAAACTGCTTTGAATTATTTTGTATGTATCCTGTATATATTTACATATATGTGTTATCTCTCCTATTAGAATGTGAGCTCTTTGATGGTGGGAACTGTTTGTAATACAGCCCTCAGCATTTAGCATAATGCCTGGTATATAGTAGGAGCTTAATAAATGCTTGTTGATGTAATTTGAAAAAAAAATCTAAATTTTCACAATATCTTTTTGACGCAACCATGTCAGCAGTTTGTGGTCATTGCTTCCTTTTCTAGATGTTCACTCACAATCTCTTTAATATGTTTTAGAATTTTTCCGGGAATTGTAGTCAGTGATCTTTTTAACATATAATTTGTAAACCAGGAGATTTGCCCTTCTCTAGTACTGTGGGCGTGTTATAGTCTAAAATGTCATTGAATGGTTTAATACGTTCTTCTGGGCCAGGTGCTTTCTCTCTTACTGTTGCCGTACTATCAGCTCTCTGCTAACTCTTCTTCTCTGCCACAAAGATCATCCGTGCCAAAGAAAATGAAAGCAAAATGAGTGTAATTCTGACTTTTGGTTAGTATCATATCATCTCCCTGAGTTTAGTGGCCTTATCCTTCGTGCTTATTTTTGTAATATAACTGAAACTGCTGATCATCATTCTAACATCCTAGACCAAAGAGCTCTGTGTATGTTCACTTTTCTTTCCCTCTATGCATTAACCATAGGTTCTGTCTTTGACTTTCTCTTCTTTATAATCTAATCCATTCTAACCCCTGCCTTTATGCAGATGATTCAGATCTGAAAACGTTTCCATGACTGCTGACCATTTGTACCTTATCACTTTTGTAGCCTGATAACCCTAAACAGCATATTCAGAACTCATGGATTCCTCCTTTTCCTCCTTGTTCCCATCCTTCCTGAACACCAGTTTTTCTGTTGACTTCCCTTTTGCATTATCTAAACTTGAAATCTCAGAATTTGTCTAATTCTCTCATCTCTAACATTCATTACTACTACTAGCTTTAGCTTGGCATTTATAATTCCCGCCTACATTATCACAATTTCATTCTCCTCCTTGAAGTGGTGATTAAGAAGGCCCTTTGGCCTTTGCGGAAAGTGGTAACTCCTCAGATAGGAGGCTGATTTAGTCCCACGGAAAATTGGACGCAGTGGCTGAGAGTAGTCCTTACCAGAACCATTGAACTGGAAACAAGTGTACTTCCCTCATGTGATCGAAGGGGAGATATCATCAGTATCCGCTCTGGTAGAACGTCTGGACAGCAAGACTAGATTGAATAGGGAGATGTTAGTTACTACAGGAAACCAGGGAAAGATGATGATTTTGGATTAACTGGAGGGCAAGTGACGGCGGTAGGTGAAAGGAAAGAGCACAGATAACTTGTTCTGGTCGAGGTTATATAGACAAGAGAAGTATTTATGAGAACTCAGAAAGTACGTATCAGTGTAAATAAGGTGTCAAAAAGAGGAATCAAAGATTACTGAGATTTTCAAGTTAGTGTGATTAAGTTAATACTGAGGTGAGTGAGAAAGAGAGGGAAGAGATAGAAAGCTGTAGGGATACCACTTCCAACAGTTAAAGGCTAGTCAGTTTACGTAGTTTATACTAGTATAAGCAATTGCTTTCAAATCACTCTTGAAGCTGTTATTAGCATCGTCATGTGCTATCAGCTTCCATCCTCCACCTACTTCCCTTTCATTAATATTTCATACCTGTGTTTATTTTAATGTTACTGAAATTCAGCAACTTTCTAGTATCATCTATTTGTAGGCAGGACACTGAGAAAACAAAGATGAAACAGTTGACATTTAATTTTATTTAAAATGACTTCCCTTCATACAGTCTGCATCTCAAGTCAAACTGCACTACTAGCGTATTTCCCATGTTGACCCCTGTGCGTAAGAATTCCACGCTCATTTATGCCTTTTAGAATCTCTTTCTTCAAGCCTTAACCTGGGGTCATTTTTTTCTGATCCCTGTGATTAGTGTTGTCTCCCTCCCCAAATTACCTCGTCGCACATAGTAAGTGCTTAATAGATACCTTTTGACTCCTGGAGGGCAGATTTTTTTTTAAAAATTTGTCTTTTAATCCTCACGGCTTAGTACAGTGCCTTGCGTATCATAGTACTTTAGTAATATGTCTTTGGAACTGAATTGTTCAATACAGGGCAGGTTGCGGTAAATTACAAGATAGGTACAAAGAAAAGTAAATATGGTTGGGTCTTAGTGCCCTTAGGAAGGGTTCGTGAAAGAGCGTCTATGCAGGGCTTTAAAAGGCTACTTAGATCTTGTGTGGCAGAAACGAGAGCAGAGCAGAGGCGCAAAGGTGGGAAATGAAGCCTGGGGACTCCGCGTGGCGTTGTATGGGAGGAATGTCATTGTCTGTCACAGTTCTTCCAAACTGAAGTTTCCCTTATATGTCATCTGTAGATTTATAGATACATTGTTTGAAACTGCAGGTATTTTCATTATGTTCTCAGTTTTTTAAGGGTCATAGATTCCATAGTATCAGCCTACTACATATTTTTTAAGCTTTGAGAACCTTCCCTTTCCTAGTACCTAAAATTTGTTGAGGAGCTGTGTTGCCTTTCTTTTTTTTTTTTTTTCTGATTTTGTAGACTTCTGTGATCAGTATCTGGAAAGGCCAAAAATCGGTGCATTTTTCTAGTCTGTCTTCATAGGGATTGTTCCTCTGTCTCTTGGGTTATTTTAACTTCCCTGCTTTGGACTTTTCCTGCTGATTTTCCATTTTTCTGGAGGCTTCAGATTAGAACTGCAAGCTCTTTGGCACATAGCCCCACCCCAGATTTTTACAAAGGCAGTATAATGGTATCTGTTTTGTTTCCATTCCCTTTGCTGTAGACTTGTGTTGGTTTTTCTGGCTGGTCACAGCTCATTGGAAAGTGATTTATGGTCACATGTACCTATCTTGAACTTAGAATTTGGGGTTCTTAACATAATTTGAATCCTGGGGGTTTGCTTGTACCAGTGCTGAGAGCGTGCCTTAAATTTATAGCAGTAGAGAATTTAGAGCTAGAAGGCATTTCACATATTATTTAGTTTAGTTTCCATCATTTTACAAAGCAGGAAACTGAGGCCAGGGCGGAGGGGAGGGGTGGTAATGCTCAATTTGGTCACAAAAGTAACTAATTAGTAAAGCTGGGCTTCAAACTCATGTCTTCTGGTGATTATACTACGCTGCCCCCATTGGTAACACTTAAAAATAATTTTAAATTTAGGTTGAATTAAAGTTTTAGTGTTCTGCCATTTTATGATGCCACAAAAGGAGCCACAAATTATATTTTCTAGAAAGTTCACATTTCTTGGGAAAACTCCAGTGGTTCTTTTGTTGTAATATAGATTTTTTAATACTATGTACTATTGACAGAGCTGGGATAAGGACTCAGACACCCTGACTCTTAATCCATGGTGCTATGTACCATTTTACTATATATATAATTAGATTGGGGTGGGGGTGGGGTGGGCAATGATGTTATGTCTTCAGGTTCATGAAATAATGCCAAAGATGCTGTTCTGCTGTGTGTTTAAACTGCCTGCCTGGTTCACGTGCAGAAGATTGAAGTTCTATTTCTAGTCTCTTTACCATTCATACGGGCAGCCTGGGCTTTGACGTCTTTGAGTAACTCCTGCCCTCATCCAAAAAGATGTCAGTTAGCCGAGAAGCGCTGTGGTCCTCTGGGAGGAAAAGTCTTGGGTACGTGAGAATTGGGGTGATTTCATAGGATCTACTTGTGAAGTTTCCAGTTCCAGTCTTTGGGTAAGTTGATAGCTGTCACCTGTTAAACAAAAGGAATTGTATTTTCTGAAACCTAAGCACACAAAGCTTTGCTTTATTCAGATGCAAACAAGGTAAAGTTACACTTTGGCCTTTTACTGTGCAGTGCATATTAAATCCCCTGGCTGTGACACATTTTCCTTTCGGGTATGCATTAGAAATAAATCCTGTTGCTTTGATCCTCTGATTTTAGAATTTGCTTCTTTCATTCTTCAGGGGAGCCTTGTGTGATCATTTTCCCAACTAGATCCCCTCAACTTCTTTTTAGTCCAGTCATAGCTGAAGAGCCTTTCCAGGGGACCTGTGTCCAATTCTAGGCTCCACTGCTAAAAAGAAAAGGAGGTAAAGGTTTAGGAGAGCCACATGATTGGCAGAGGGTTACCACCTGGAGCTTATTGTCACAAGATGAAACAGATTCCATGAGGCTCAGGGGTTGATTGAGTAATTTGTCTTTTTAGATAGAGAGCCATCTTCTCTTTAGGAGGGAACTAGGGATCAATAGAGAGTACAAGTGTCGCAAGAGTAACTGAGTTAGACTCTAAGAAAGTAATTTAAATTCCTCAAATCCCCAATTTCTTTTATCAGATGACTTTGCTTCCAACGCTAATGTCCGTCAGTTGTGAACTTTCAGCTTCCTCGCTGTCCCTATCCAAATCTCTCCATCATTACTTCTTTGTAATGCACCTGCCTGTCCCCAAGTCAGTCAGCAAGCATTTATTTAGTAAGGTTTACTATGTGCCCAGGCACTGTGCTACTAAGCACTGGGGATACAAAAAATATGGTTAAAAAATATCATTCCCGCCCCCAAGGAGGAGACAGCATATAAAAGATTTGCAGTCTAAATGAAAGTAATTCAGAGGGAAAGCACTAGAGCGGGGAGAGAAGAGGGGAGATGGCAAAGGCCTTGTGTAGAATGTGTGGCTTGAGTTGGAATCTTGAAGCCAGAAGTCAGAGGTGAGGAGCAAGAGCATTCCAGGCATGGAAACAGCCACTGAAAATCGAGTTGGGAGATGAGTGTTGTGTATGAGAAACAACGTGACAGTGTTGCTGAATCACAGAGTAAATGAACGAAGGTAAAGTGTAAGCGGATTAAATAAGGTTGGGAAAGGCTTTAAAAATGAAACAGATTTAATATTTTATCCTGAGAGGAGTATTATGGAAGCACTGGAAGTTTAAGGGAGTGACATGGTCAGATTTGTGCCTTTAAGAAGATTATTTTAGCAGCCAAGTGGAGGAGGAATTGAGAGTGGGGAGGGACTTGAGGGCAGGGAGACCAACCGAAAGAAAGGATGTTGGCTATTGTCTGTAGGAGATGATGAGGGCCTGGACTAAGTGGGTGGTAGCTGTGTGAATAGAGAGAGGAGGACGTAAGAAATGTGATGGCAGGCACAGAAGGCTTGGCAGTACACTGTTTGTATTGGATGAGTTTGAGTGAGGAGTTGAGGATGACAATGAGGTTGTGAGTATAAGTGATTGGGAAGATTATGGTGCCCTCAACAGTAATAGGGAAGCTTGGAAGGGGGGGGAAGGTTTGGACAGAAGGAGAATTCTGGATGTGCTGAATTTGAGAAGCCTATTAGACATCTAGTTGGAGGTATTTAAGAGGCAGCTTAGTGATGTAAGACTGGAGCTTAGGAGAGAGGTTAGAGCTGGATCAATAGATAGGAAAATTGCCTCCATATAGAGATGATAACTGTAGGAAGAAATAAGTCCTTCCAAGAAAGAAGTTCTACACTAAAACCTGCATTATGGACTATCAGGGGAGACAATTAAATTCAGAACAGCCAAGAGTCAACCTAGAGAGATTTTGGTCCAGCTTCCCTCATTTTACAGAAGAGTAAAGTGAGGCCCAAAGAAAAAACAGCTTGCCTAAGGATATAAAGGAGCAGCTGGGTGGTGCAGTGGGTAGAGAGAGACCTGGGCTTGGAATCAGGAAGACTCATTTCCCCAAGTTCAAATCTAGCCTTAGCTGTGTGACCCTGGGCAAGTCACTTAACCCTGTTTGCCTCAGTTCGTCATCTGTAAAATGAGTTGGAGAGGGAAATGACAAACCACTCCAGTATTTCTGCCAAGAAAACCCCAAATGGGGTCACAGAATTGAACACTACTGAAACTGGACTACAAAAACAAGGTTGTATTTTAATGGTACAGCTGGGGCTAGAACCAAGGGTTCCTGATTACTAATAAGTGTGCTTTGCACTGTACCATTATACAGTGTAGTTAAGAGTGGGGTGGTGTGTGACCTATGGTATTTTCCAAGCCATGTAAGCCTGTACTTTTTTCTCATCTCTTTCTACTACCTTCCAAAGCCACCCTCCAGTGATTGTCCCCCTCTTGTATCTTCCATCTCTCCTCTCTCTGTTGGCTCCTTCCTCTTTATCTATAGATAATGCTTAGGTGTCCTCTAAGTCCTCAGATCTTTCCTTGACCCTACTTCATTCCCTCAAACAACCATATAATTTTTCTTCTACCAATCATGGCTAAGTGAAGTTGCCTCTTTGTGCACAACTGTGAGGCCTCAGTAACCTGGCTTTTCCTCCCCCCACCCCCTTCTGAAACTGCTTTAAGGTTACAGTCACTTCTTGGTATTTTTGTTAGACCTCTGTCCCTTTCAAATTACATTAGCATTTGCCACAGTTTTACCATCATTTCCTTGCCCTTTGGTTTCTATGATAATAACCTCTCTGGCTTATTCTTTTTTTCCTTTCTTTGCTAGTTTCTCTTCTAGTCTCTTATCTGTGTATATAGATTCTCAAGCACCTGTCCCTAACTTTTCTTTCCCAGTACATCTTTCCTTTGGTGATCTCTTCAATTACCATGTTCTTAACTGTCACCTTTCTGTGGCTGTAAGACTTAGTCTTTAATATCTTTCATTTTTAAAGTTCTGGTTTGGACGGCCAAATTCTATACTTCTACTTACTGGATGTCTATGGATGGCCATACTTTTCAGCACTTCCTGTTGTGCAATCCAGAGATATCACTGCCTGTACCATCTCCCAATGCCCCTACCCCATCCCCCCAGAAACTGGTATTATGACCTCCAATGGCCCATTCCCAATGGATAGCTTTCTTATAGATTGCTTTATTTATAAAGCTAAACATAAAAGCAAAAAAAAAAAAGTTACAGAGTTAATGAAGTTTTTAAAAAATTACAAGACGTGATGGATAACTGTTAGACCAATTGCTCCAAATAACTAAATATTTATCTCTGCTACATATAGCAATTTTATTTGGCATAATGATAAGGTTTTGCAGTGACTTCTACTTTTATCACATTTTTGGAGGTAAAATTTCTATAATAATTAAAACTGTGTAAATTTAATTTTGGCTACTAATCAAACAAGAAATATGAAAATGATTTGTAATAAAATAACACTTGGGGTAGCTTCTGGAATAAAGGGATCTGGGGGAGCTAATAAAACAATAGGATTTAGATTTTTTGCTTTGGATATAATAGTACTATGTTATAAATGATTTTACCTTATTTTCCATCAAATGATTTTTCCCCAAAGGGAAAAAAAAAAAGAAATACTGTCTACATTAACATCAAGCACATGTATTATTAGTTGAGATAAAGCCTAGAGGGTTTGTTATTAAAATAGACTGGAAATTGTTCTCTACTGCCTATTGGGTCCCAAAATGTAGCCACTGTCTCCCAGGCACCCTGACTGGTCTTAGTTCCCTTTGCAAAAAATCCACCATGTGGACTTTGTTCTCCCTGCTTTGCTCTTTGTATGTGGCCTGGGGAATGCTGTCTGCTTATGGTGTCTTTTTCCTGTGCCTGAGAATCAGTCTGTAGGTTTGGTTTGAAAAGTCATTTGTTACTTGGAGGGAGGAGTGAACAGATTGAAAGGACAGAAGTTTGGGGCCCTTGGATGATGATCCAAGCAAACATGGTAGGTAAGTCTCTCCCAGGAGAGAGAAAAACACTGAAATGATCTGTAAAACCTGACCCCCATGGGGGGTGGGAAACCCTCTTGTCAATATGGCATTGACTCCAACAAGAGAGCAATTCCTGGGAGGCGGGGAGAGGTGGTTAGAAAGTTGGTGTTTTGATTTAGAAAAAAGGTTATGTCCTTGGACTGATTTTTCTGTGCAAAGCCCCAGGACCTTTTATATGTATACCCTTATGGAAAATAAAAACTAGCAGAGGCCCCAGGTATCAAGGTTCAGCTGTGTAGTAGCTGCACAAAGGGAAATAAGCAAACTAAGTGTAGTGCTCGCAGTGTAAACAGCTTCCTAAGGTTCAAACTTTTATATAGAAACCTAGTTAAAAAGTATCTTTATTCTTACGTAAAAAAGTTGCATTCCTTGTTGATGCCTTAAGAAAATACAAAAATATTTTGTACACTATGAAGATCATTTTTTTCTTAATTTCTTGCAATGCCATAGCAAAAATAATACATTGTCTTCAGTATATAAGAAGTTGGGTAGGGAAGGAAAAAAATAGGCTACCCTTATAATGAATGGTTCCTTCTGAAACCAGGTTATGTATACTCTGGAGAGGAAGCATAAAAAAGTGTATGTTAAAATTCCAAGGCTCAGAAATTGATTATAATAGCCACTGTAGTAAGCCTGTTGCATAGGGGCATGGATCATCTTAGTAGTTTTTAGACTTTTAGTGGATTAGTAGCACTCCAAACCAATGGATCTGAAAAGATCACATGAAATAGGGAATTTTTGATTGGGGGGAGCAGGGCAGGGAAGCGTCATCCCTCTTCTTACCACTCCAGTGGGCCCTTCTCTCCTAGGAGACACCCAGGAAGCACCACAGGAGGAAAGCCTTAAGCTGTCTTTGTTAGCTGAGAGGATATTAGTACAAGTTTGAATCAGAATTGGAAGTTGAAACTAAAGGTTTAAGTGAGGTTTGAGATTCATCTGTGGGTCTTAAATACTATACCTAAACTCCCCCTTAATCAAGACTTGACTCTAATGGCCAACCCTCTAACAAGTGGTCTTCAACAACTAGACCTGGAAATGTATAGAAATTCTTTCAAAAAGTGATTTGACTAAGGACTGCTGCTGAGAAGCAACCCCCAGACTGGCTTTCTGCATCTTGGCTGTCTGGTGGCACTGGGAGCTGTGTTGTCCTTCGTTGAGTCATTAGGACAGGTTTCTGAGGAAACTCAGGTTTCTAGGAAATATTTTTGAGCAGTTAAGGCAAACTGTGCCTTGGAGTGAGTGGCCAGACTTCTCTGTCCTCCTGCAGAACTTGCTGGCTTCCCTCAGTATGGAATTTATCGCAAGCAGAGTTTACATAGGGCCTTTGGCCAGGCTAAAGCAGTTGGTTATCCGTAAACAGTGTTTTCCTGTTCTTTGAACAAGAAGTTTTTCTTCATCATTGCTGTGAAGAAGAGTCCGCCTTCCACAGCTAGTCACTGGGCAGAATTGGCACTTAGGTCTTGGACGTGCAGCTTTGAGGTCCCTTTCCTCTTTCCAGAATGTGCTATACATAGGAGGGGAAGGTGTGGCTGGTGGGCGCAGGGCTCAGCAGGGGCTTAAAGCAAAAGGATCAGAAGCAGGATGTGACCTGTTAATACTTAACAGGTGTGGGCATCTGGCTAGTTAGCACTACTTTATGTTTTATAGCACTTTCATGTCTGTTACCTTATTTGTAGAACGGATGTTAATCCCATTTTAATAAAAATGAGGCAGCTGAGATTCAGACAGGAGTTTGCCTGAGCCCGCAGGAGCTGGGACTAGAGCTTCAGTGTTGTGAATCCAAGTCTCATGTGTGCCTTCTACTACACCTTGCTGAAATCCATGCTGGACATGAAGGGCTGGCACATGAGGTGACATTTTGAAATTGGTCTGACCACTCTCCTGAACAGCTTGACTGCAAGGGCCCCACAGCTTAGGCAGGCTGTGTGTGTCCCTTTGTTGTATAAGGGCTGGGCACTATGTGGGAAAATGGGGTGAGGCCCCAGGCCAGTTTTTGTTTGATTGGCTGGCTGGCTCTTGACCACCTGTGGAGAAAGCCTTTGACACGGCTGCCTAATGGAAGAGGGAGGACCCTTGTGTTCCTGTTGCCATGATGCCTGTATGCTGCTGAATGTTCATGGAAAGGCTGCTGGGGAGCCGAGGGCTGAGGATCACCTTGCTGGGAGTCCAACCCCATGAGGAGCAGGCTTGAGATGGAGAGAGAGGGAGAAGGGGCAGCTTGGTGGTCTGTGTGTGAAATCAGTGGGACTGGTGAGCTGGTCTGGGGTAAAAGCAGGGCGAATGTATTGGAGGGAATCCAGAGGGGATGGAGGGGAGTCTATAGCACTGCCATCTGAAGAAACTGGGCTGGTGCAGCGTCCTTCTCCTTCTCCTTGTAAGTACCGAATGCATTTCTTTTTCCTCCTAAGAAGAGTGAAGAGAGTTATCTGTAAGCAAAGGGTTGAATTGACAGTCATATATATACCTCACACAGGTGTGTTGTCACTGCAATAGGGCAAAACCCTGCAGGAACTAGATTCCTGGTCGCTTTCTTCTCTCCTAGGGACCAACTGCTGAGAAGCCATCATAGAAGCTTCTAATTCTTGGTTAGCACGTTAATGTGCTGCCCTTCCCATTAAATGGCAGCCTGACTGTGCTACAGACTCCATAATCTTCCCCATCCAACTCAGTTTTTATGCATCTAGTTAAGAAAACACATACAAGTGTATTCCCTTCTTTAGGAGGCCATAACTGTAAAAGTTGGACTTTGCCTGTCTCACCCAAGTTATTGGGGAAAGGGTGACTTTAAGGAGAATGTTAATAACAGGGAAATACTCAAATCTTAACTGCAGATGAGCTGGTATTTTTACTCTCTCAATATCCCAAAGCCAACCTACTCTCTTTCCCCCACCCAAACCCACTCTTCCTCCTGAATTTACACTTCTTTCACTAGCCCCAATATTTTCCCAGTCACTCTGCTATAAAGTGTTAGGAATTTCCGCGACTTGTCCTTGGTAGTCACCAAAGCTTGATTTTTCCTCTAGCATCTGCATCTAGCCCTTTCCACTTAAGCTGCTGCTACTACCGTCATTCAGGCTCTGATCTACTTTCACGGGGACAACTGTCGTATCTCCTAACCATCTCGCTAGTTTTTTCTAACCAATTTCTTCCATGTCATCGTTAAAGTACTTTTCTAAAACACTCATGTCTGACCATATTATTCTTAAAACGGTTCTGTGGCTCCAAAAACTGTCCGTGTCTTCTTAAGTCTGCCATTCAAGGCCCTACAGTTTGGCACTATTCTAGTTTATCAGTCTAAGCCTCCAACACTCTTTCCTACACTCCTGTTTCAACTGGTTTGCACTGTTTGCTGCCCCCTGTACATGTTTGGTGCTGACACCTTTCTTTGCCTTTTTGTTCATGTTATTCTGTCCTTCCATCTCTATCAGCTGAAATCCTACCCGTCCTTCAAGGCTCAGGGAAAATGCTACCTGCTGCATGAAGCATTTCCTCAGTGGAAATGAATTCTTTTTAAAAACTCCTGTATCATTTTGTTTATGCCTCTAATATAACATGTAATTATTTGTATACTGTTAGTTATGCTTCTGTCTCATCTCCAGTATGTGTTCCCTGCCATCATCTCTTGCCTGGCGTATTGTAATAGCTTCCTGTTCTACCATCTCTTCCCTTTTACCCATCCTTCACCATAGTTGCCATCTTCCTAACACAAAACATCTGACCCAAATCTTTCATTGTTTTTTATTGCCTCATAAGAAATAAGGACTGGACTTGTCTCTCCTAGGAGTTCCCTGTACCAGTGGAATCACAACTCCTCCGTAATCAACTTAAAGCCTTAAAGTGCTGGCTGGAACACTTAAGTTAAATGACTTGCTTAGGGCCACATAGCCAGCCAGCTTTCTGTCTCCTACACTACAGTTCCCTTGATCCCTTATATTTAATACACACCTCTTAGCCTAGCATTTAAAACACTTCCTAATCCTACAACTACCACCTGTCTTACCTCCCTCATTTCACACTGCACCCCTTCACAAACCATCCTCAACCTCCTGCCTCCATGGATTTTTTTCAAGCTATTCTTCTTGGCTTTGCCTTTCAGATTCCCGTGTAGCCTTCCATGATCTTCCTCCTCTCACCATTCCCCCTTTTCAGATATTCCTAGAGTAGAGATCTCTGCTTTGCCCTTGTTTCTCCCCACCACCTTAAGTTAAGGTGAAATTCCCCAGTAGAATATTAAAGCTCCTTAAGATCAAAGACTATGGCATTTATTTTTGTATAGCGGCTCCTACCACAGTTCTTGCATGTAGTTGGTGTTTAGTAAACTTCTGTTGATCTGAATTACTGCATTTCACTCAATGATGAGCTCCACTGAGGGTAAGAACTGTGTCTCATTTTTTCCTTGTCTCCTCCAGAGTGCCCAGTTGAGGATTCCTGTCAGTCTTAGTAATTATTTTGATCTTTCTTCCCTGCTTGGCTTAGCTAGAGTTTTGGTCAAAGATTACCTTCACAACAGTACATAACTCAGTTCCATGAACCTACACTTTAAAGTCTTACCTTCTCTGAGGATGGCATTAGTCCTAGCACAGCCACAAGGTAGCAAAATGACAGTGGGAACCCATGGGAATTCAGGGAAAGTCCCAGGGAATCTGAGAGCTGGTAGGTTTGGACTATTATAAATTTGGATGGTGGAGATGGAAAGGAAAGGGACTTCAATAATGTACAAATGTGTACTTGGTAACCTGTGGGTGATAAACAAGCCTGGTGTATGAGGCCCTAAAGGGTGTGAGCACTGTAATTGAGCTCTGTACCCAGATAGTCACAGGGAACAGAACTTTAAAGAGCAAAAGGAACACTGACCAAAGGCAATTCCTCTTGAGGAAATAACTTCCCTGGTTCTTCCCCTCATTTGCCTCCCCACCATACCACAGCTTGGATTTGATGCATTCCAAATAATGCTTAAACAACAGCAACAACAAACTTGAAAGGCTCTGAGACTCCCTACCTGGACAGAAACCTCTCCTCTTGGCTGCAGAACTTGAGCCTTGGGGATATGGAGGTAGGTGAGAGAAGAAGAGGAGGAGGAGGAGGAGAAGGAGGGACGTGGTGAGAAAAGAGGCGTGTTTTTGCTCTTTATTATCATGTTGCCATTACTTACCAGGCACCCTTTCAGTTTTTGTTTTTTGTTGTTGAAATAGACATGTTCTAACAGAAGTTACCCAAGGTGACTTATTTGACTTGGAGATCATCTTTGTTGAAGGGAGTTTAGCACTAGAAATAGTGAGAATACACCCTAGTGTCTGCTTCAGGAAAGTTTGTCCTGAACAGTTCATCCCAGAGTGGTTTCTCTTCCTCTGAATCATTTTAGTACCAAAGGTCAAAGTCAAAGCAAATGTTTAACAAATGGCTCTCCAAATACAGGACAGACGTTTAAGCTCTATTATTAAACATTTTCCTCCCTGTTGATCTTTTGAGGTGTAAATGATAATTTTGAGTTCCGGTACACCTCTATCTAGCACTTAAAGTCTACGCCAATCCATCTAAAAGCTAATTCTCTTATATTCTCTAGTTGTTTTGTAGATGTGAGTCTTGTCTTTACACCAAGACTGTCAGTATCTTAATCCCCCCACAGCTTAATTCAGGGCTAGCAAGGCACATGGGAACCCAGTAAAACCTTGTTGGATTAATAATCTACCTTCCTGTTGATCATATGTGGCACATTCATCGATGGACCAGGTAGGACAGGAATGCCCAGCATTCTTTCTCGGCATTTATGGAAGTGTTCATGGAGTTGAATTGAAGCAGGAGTCTCAGCTCTGTCAGTGACTCATTTTTGACCTGTTGTAATTCATTTCCTTTTCCTAGGCTCTACTATTTCCTTCTCTGTGACGTGAAGGGCAGGTTAAACTGGGTAATCTGCAAGTATGGGTTGGGTACAATAAAAACTGAGTTCAATTTCTAGGGCCTTGGTCATGGGATTTTTATAGCTGGAAAGTGACCTCAGAGATCATCTTAGTCTAACCCTCTCATTTTACAGAAGAGGAAATTAAATACTAGACAGGGGATAGTAATTTGCCCCAAATCATATAGGCATTAAATAATGGAGTTAAGATTTGAACCCCAGTCCGCTGACTACAAATCCTTTTAATCTTTGCACTGAATCCATTTGTTCACAAACTCTTACACGCTGTCTTTGGCACAGTCTAGTCTTCTTTTCTAAACCTAAACTAGGCATGAGGTTGCCTACCCATGGACCACATTGACTCTCACATTAAGAGGCCAAGAGACTGGGTCTGTTATCTTCTGTCTAGTACCTGATCTATAACTTCCAGGAGGAGAGCCTGCTCTGTGTGAGTACATTACCTCTATGTCTGCTGGTTCGAATCTTGCTGAGGTCCTGGGTTGTTGTTTTTATTTTTGCTCTTCTGTTGGTCCTAGGTCCTGAGGGTCCTGCCATTTCCACCTGAGTTAGTGGGTGCATTTTTCTAAACTCCCATTACATGAGCAGTGTCAGGAAGGGCTCGGAGAATGGGACTAGCCAACCAGATTTTGGCTCAGTCAGTGTGGTACAGTGGAAAGAGGGCTGCATTTACACTCAGATAATCCTGTATTTGAATCTCAGCTCCTCTACTTACTGTCACTTAGTATCTCTGGAACTCACTTCTTTATCTGTTAGACTAGATGGGTCTTTGAAATCCATTCCAGCTCTATATATATCATTCTATGATCGACCAGTGAGTCTGCTTAGCAGCTGTTTCAAGGCTAAAAGACCCCATTTCTAAGTAGGGACATTAAAGCATCTGTGCAGTGTGACTTTGGTGGTCCTCTTCTTGGACAGCCTAGCCATGACCTTGACTTTCTCCTCTGCCTTCCACTTGTAATGTTCACCTACTTATTATCAATTTTTCATCTGTATTTCTTGATCATATTCTATTCTTGACTGCCCTGGTCAACGTGTGTCTTAGCTTCTTAGGCCCATGGGGGATATTTTTTTTTGATCTGGCTCTCTGGATGGCCCAGAAAGGAGGCTTCAGCTTGGGGGCTAAAGTGAATCCCTGCAGAGCAGAGCTGGCTTGGAGATACTTAGTGTATGAGCCCATCTCTTGGTGGTGCCATTTTCTTTTTTGCCTGAGCTCAGGAGGTTATTAGTGAGGAGAAAAAGACCAGAAAAGCAAGTTTGCAGGCAGAAAGGAAAACCTTGGCAGAGGTTAGAGCTCAAGCTGATGTGAACTGATCAGAGTAAAGGAGTTAGTGTTTGGGGTTGGTGAATCAACACTATGAATGATCCAGTCAAAGAACTGTTTTCTTTCCCCATCACCCAGGTACCCCCACCAATTTTATAATAATTCTTGGGGATACCCTGGGTTTCTCTGATGGGCTAGAGCATCAGTGAGGAACCTCTAATGGCTGGTCTGGAATGGAGAGTGGGCATTCTAGGAAAAATGTCTCAACCCAGGAGATGCTAGTATAACCTCCAGCCTTGAATTGGAGTCTGTGCATCTTTCTAAAAGTATAATTTGTAAGTTATACACCTAGCTTCTTTATCTGTTGTTAGCACCGTCCTCCAAGTCATCTAGGCTTTCTTGCCTTCATCTCTATCCCTACACTCAATCAGCCAGTTGTCTAGTCCTGTGCATTTGAAGCTCCTCAATCTTTCTCATCTAAGGCCATTACCTACCTTTCACCTGCACTATTGTATTGATTTATGACTTCCTTATCTTGATTCTTACCTCTCTGCCAATTCATTTTTTACCCAGCTAGCTGCAGTAAAAGTAATTTTAATAATATACCACCCTGTCTCATAATGTTTCTTTATTGCTTATTCTGGTAGTTCTGAATTCCTCTGATGTATTGTCCTCGATCTGACCCAACACTGCTTCTCATACCTTATCTCATGCATTCTTTGCCATCAGCCTGGCCAGTCTCCTTCCTGGTCAGGATATATGGTTTACCTTGATTCTTGTTTCACACAGTTTTCCCTGTATGGAATGCCTCCGGTCTCCCTCTATCTCACCCACTTTATAGTCTATCCACTTTTAAAGGCTCAGCTCAAGCCCAGTCTCTTCCATGAAGCCTTCTCCAACTACTCCAGCCCACAGTGATCTCGTCCCTGAACCAAACCTACTTAATATTTGTTCCCTACACATTGGTAAAGAATATTCCAAAAGTCTTAGTGCAGTTTTAAGCTAATAAAGCTTAAAACTGCACTAAGATTTTAGGAACACCCTATATAGTCTTTATTGTTCAATAAATGTTTAATGAATACTTGAAAACTTGATTCTCTTCATTAGAGATTCTATTTTGGAAAATGAGGATGCCTATGGCTTTCCTTAAATTTGGGTAGGCATTGGTGGGTAGCACAGGTGGTGGAGCATGGATCAGGAGGAGGACAGGAAGAAGAAATCTTAAATAGGAGGGGGATAAGATGGGTGTATTACTGACTTCTAGGGATGCCTGGGGGTGGGGGATAGGGGAAGGACTCATGCAGTGTAGCCTCTAGTATCATGCATCCCCCAACCCCTTCCTGGAAAGCAGCTCCGGGGGATACAGACGGGGAGGGGAGGAGATACCCACCTGCATGGACCGCACCAGTCCGTCTGCTGGTTGAGGCCAAAGCGAGCTCGACATTTCTTAGGAGAGCCAGGGTCTGCCCACACAAGCATGCGAGGTGAGGCAAGTTGGAGAGCAGGCAGAGAGGCATGGGGATGGGGCAGGAGGAGAAAGATGGGAAGGAGTAGGAGAGAAGAGGCAAACATCCATTTTAGCCACTCATCAAAATATAAAAACCTAGACCACACATCCATTTTGCAAAAGCAGTATCATTCCAGCAGGAAACCTGAGTTGAAAAAACTGAGGTTAGTCTGCAGGCAAAGCAGAGCCTCAAGCAGGACAGCAGAGAAAAAAGGGGGTGGAAAGCCTTAAACTGGAGTCTGTAATTTCTGTTTTTCCCTCCTCTCTGGGCATAACTTCTGAGCCCATTTCTCTGGTGCTGAGAAGAGGATAAAAGGTCAATGGGTTCACCCCCTCTGGGTTAGGGGTCAGATCGGGTCTTGCTTTCACTTGGACCAAGAAGAACAGGTTCCCGTCACTCCCTGCTCCTTTAACTCCTTAGCATGATGTGCTAAGAGCATTCATTGCATTGGAGTCAGTCAACCTATGTTCAGATCTTGACTCTGCTACTTACTATATGCAATTGTTTGAGCAAATCTCCTTCCTTCTCTCTCTTTCCTCAGTTTTCTCCTTTCTCTAAAATAAGGGGAGAGAATCACACAATTTCAGAATGGACCTCAGAGGTTATCTAGGTGAACAAGAATCCCTTCTACAACATTCCTAACAAATGACCAGTCAGCTTGTATTTGAAGTCCTCCCATTGTGGTGGGAGGTGGGAATGGGGACAGGTAACTTTTTCAGGCAGTAGCACTTTCCACTTTTGGACAGATCTTACTGGGAAGCTGAAATTTGTTTTTGAACAACTGCTCTTCTCCCTTCTCTCTCCTCCCTGCCTCCCAGTTGTTTCTAGTTCTGCACTCTAGGCCTAAGAGAAAAAATTAGTTCTTGTTCCACAGGGACAGCCTTTCCCTTAATTCTTCTCTTCTTCAGATTGGACACTCCCAGTTCTAGACAGGAAAAATTGATCTTGGGAATAACATCATTTCTAGTCTTCCTTTCATCATGCTTTTCTGAACAGGTCCCAGGTTGTCTATGCCCATTCTAAAATTGGGTGCCTAGAATTGAACACAGTACTCCAGAAGTTAATACGATCAGGGACGAGAGGGCAGAGAAGAATCCTCATCTTTTTCCATCTGGCCCCTTTTAATTGAGCCTAAGATAGAATTACCAGATCTAGCTTTTAAGTCACACTGTTGATTCATGTTAAACTTGCAGTCCACCAAACTACAAAACTACAGGATCTTTCCCAAGGGAACTTCTGTCTAGCCATGCCTCCTGTAGGGTCTTTTATGAGGTGGAGTTCTGAAAAATCATATGTAGGATTTTAAAAACTCCATTTGTTCTATTAAATTTTATCTAGTTAAATTCAGTCCACTGTTTTAGTCTATCAGGCATTTTAGGATCCTGACTCTCCTACAATTGGGAAGTTAACTTTCCCACTGTGGTGTCATCTGTGGATTTGATAAACATTCTATCAAATCCCTAATAATAATCTCCTGGGGTCAGGTCACAGAGTGCTGAGGTTTTCCACTCCACATCTCATTTCAAGCTAACAATGATCTATCAATGATTATTCTTTGAGGGTGTGGCCATTAAACAATTTTAAATCTACCCAGCTGGCTTATTATATCCATCTTATTCTCAAGGATGGCACATGGAAGACTTTGCCAAATGCTTTCCTGTAATCCAGGTATATTTGAGCATTCCCCTGATCTAGTAACGTGTCAAAAAAGAAAATAAGGTTGTCTGGATTGAAGCTATTCTTAATGAAGCTAAGCTGGTTTTTAACGATTACCACTTCTCTTTCTGGATATTCACAAACTACTTTGCCTAAGGCTTGTAATATTGAGGGATCTGTGATCTTGTCCTCCGTGTGAGTAATCCTTTCAGTGGCTCAGATTAAAACTGACCTTGGGCCTTCTATATGACTCTTGTCCTTGATGTCCCATATAATCTTCACAGGAGGTCTCACCCAACACACTATGGGCCTGCCTGTAAATCCCTTGACGTTGTGTAGAAAGACGGCGTGGCTTAGTGGATAGCTGGACTTGAAGGTAGGAATATATGGTTTCAAATCATACCTCTGACACTTACTAGCAGTGGTTAACAACTTAGCTGTGTGATATGGCACCAACCTTGCTGAGCCTCAGTTTCATTACATGTATCATGGAGTTATGTTGTGATGCTAAAATAAGCTAATGTATGTAAAGCACTAAGTAAACTTTAAGGCTACATGTGTTACTATTATTTTGTGGTTACCAGCAGATGACGTGAGTTCTCCATCAGTTATCCTTTGATCTTGCTAAGTAACTGGCTCACCTTTTTGAGTCAGACTTGCATGATGACATCCCTTTGCATTCCTTCTAAACAGTTCTTCGTTGGTGATATGTTGCAGCCCACTCGTGCTGCAACTTAGAATTCTTAGGAAACTGTGATTCTGTTTCTTGTAACCTTGAAGTATGTCCTAAAGAATATCTATGCCTAAAAGATGAGCCTTTGTTTTAGGAAGAAGACTGTAGGCATTAAAAGCACTGTGAAATTTCTCCAAAGCAGTCAGCCTTCTTTCTTCTTTTTTAGTTTTTAGTTTTAGGTTTTATTAGTTCATCTGCATTATCTGTTGGAAGACATACATATTGATAATTGACTATCCAGTTGCGTATTATAGTTCAGATGGCAGACATTCTTCATCCTCTTGGTTTTTCTTGGGTGAATAGTTACACTGGATTCTTCCGAGTGATTCTTGATCTTAGGGAATTCTATAGTGTTCCAGGACTTGATGCAATCAGGATAATAAATGCAACAAGACAGTCCAGAGAACCTTGCCATATCAAAGGAAATCCTTCTTTGATCTAGACCTTGCACTAGTATCTTCCATAACAATGGCAAACATCTGTTTTATGTCTCTCTTCATATTAAAAATTAGAAGGCCATCAAAAAAGTTATTTTTGTTCATTTTTCAAGAAATTTTGTACGATTTTAACATACATGAGAAACACCTTGTTAGATGAGAGCCTTTAATAGGCATTTTGCTATTCTAAACAAAGGGTATTTTATAGTCAACAGACAGAAAGGATGGGGATTTTGTTGTCTTTTAACTTTCAGTCAGCTGTGTGACTATGAAGATACGTTATTTGATGAAGGGTATCATCTGTGAAAGCCTGCCTACTCCCTTTTCATACCTTCACCAAAATGCCTTGGAAAGTGTATAGATTATTTTTATAAAGATTTCATGGCTATGGAAAAGCAGGCATTGACACTCTCTTGATATTTGAAATGATATTTGTGGAATATAGCCTAAAATTGAGAGCTCATTGGACTATAATACTTGGTAAACTGTACATTCTTTTTTGAAAATCAGGACATTAGCCCTTCTCCAGTTCTGTGACTCATAGACTCAGATCACATCTGCCAATTATTTCTGTAACCTGGGATCTAATTTTCCTGAGTCTTGTGATGTGAATTCATTGAAAGTAGCTGGGTGCTCTCTTACCATCTCCTCCCTTATCTTGGGTTTCAGTCCTTGTTAACCATTTTTGTTTTATCTCTCCCAGTCTGAAGATTATTATTCTTGGCAGAAATACCAGAAACTAAATAAGAGGTGAATAGTTTTTCCTTCTCTTAGTCATCTATTATCATTATTCTATCTTTGATCTTCTTCTTGCCCCAAAGTTTTAAAAACTCTTTTTTTGTCCTATTTCATATTCATCACCAGCTTTACATTGAGCTTTGACATTTAGTAACCAGTTGTTGTTCTTTGTTGGCCAAAAATTAGGACTAAAATAGAAGGTTCCCCTTTTCATTTCTTCCTTTGAATGAAGTTTATCTTAATTAAACCATAAATTTACACGTGCTCTGTTCTTGGCAGAGAGAGAACGTCAATAAAAATCCAGATACGTTAAGTCCCCCATCACTGTTACTACATTTTGCCACTTTGCAAGGTTTTTGATCTGCTTTTATCTATTTTGTAACTTCTACATATTTTTTCTAGAACTGTCCCTTCAAATCTTCTTCCATCAGGATCTCTAGTTCAATGTCCGTCCATATTTTGTGCATTTGTGTATAGACATCTAAGGTGATGAATTTTATTAGGTGGGGACGACTTGGATATTGTCTTCCTGTGTTGTACCTGCAACTCTTTGGAAAAAGGCTTGGTAGATATGAAAGTAGTTTTCCCCTTCCCGCTCCATGTTTAGCTTAAATTCCTCTTGATTGGATTTGCAAGATTCCAGGCAAATATAATTTTACCAGCCCTTGTTAGGCCAAGATCCATAATACCTCTCTTGTTAGCTATGGTCCTGAAATCCAAACCCTGTTCTCAGCCATAATCTCCACAAGCTGTTCATTTCCCAAATCTGCCTTTCCCTGTAGAAGCCTCCACCTTCTCTAGATGTAATGAACAAACACTACATTTAGCCCTAATCTCCTTCAGTTTCTTACCCAGGATTGCCTAATTTCTAGCAAGCTTTCTAAATTCCTTTGGTGGTATCATTGGTTCCTACATGAACCACTACAGGTTAATGATGGTCCTTAAGTTTGACAAATATTGGAAAGCAGCCTGTGTCATGTGCCTATCCACACATAGCTGCCTCTTTATTCCTTAGCAAGGAGCCACTAATCACTTTTTGCTTCTTGCTGTGACAATGACTGGGTGACGACCTCTTTTCTAGTGCCACATCCCTTTTCATTGGGAACAAGAAGCTATTTCCTCCTCTCCAACTCCCCCCTCTTTGGGAAAAACCACATGCCTATTGATTAGGCTCAGAATATACCTTCTTCCCTTCCTTTTCTGTATTGTATTCTTATACTCTCCAGCCTCCTGATGGGTCAGTATACCCATCTGCCTCTTTGCATCATTTTTCTTTGTTTTTACCTTGTAGCCCTTCTTCTAGGCTTTCAAGGAACACTTCATTCTCCCTGGTAACCTGGAGTGTAGAGAGGCATTCCTCCAGCCCTTTCACCTTCTCCCCTAGGAGGAAGACCGACCTGAACTTAGTGTGTATTTAGCTATTACTCTTCACCAGCAGAAATAATACAAACCTGAATAAACATCCCTGAAGGCCACTGCAGAATTCCCCATGCCTCCCATACTTTGTGGAAGCCAGATCTTCTTTATTGTTGGCATCTCTTATAGCTAATTCTTGTAGCAAACTGCCTTTGTCCTGCCTGTCCCTTTCTTTGGGCTCCTGAGTAAGGTACTGCCTTTGGCAGTGACTGTATTTCTGCTTATTCCATACTGTAACAGGAGCTGCTATCATCTTAGGCAGTAATTGGCTCAAGCAGAGAAAGAATTTTCAGCAAGGTTTTGCCTTGCTTTAGATGCTACCTTTAGGCTCTGCTTTGCAGCCTGTGGTACTATATACTCAGTTATTTTTATACATGTTTTTAATCCATTAAAACATAATCTATTTTAATCTATTAGAATATAAGCTCCTTGAGGGTACAGAGTTTCCTTTTTTGTCTTTGTATTCTCAGCATTTAATGCTTAGTAGGTGGTGATAACATTGAAAATATAAAATGTTAAAATAACTTTTAATATAATGGTTCCTTGCTAATCCTATGTATTTTATGTATTTAAACACATTATTTTGAAAATGGGGTCTATTGACTTCACCAGAGTGCCAAAGGAGTTCATGAGACAGAAAACAAGGTTAATACCACCTGTCGTAGAGGATCTCTGATGTCCCTTCCAGTTTAGAAATCCTCTGGTACTCATTCCAGTCTATGCCAATCCTTGTAGCTGTGCTGTATGTAGTACCTCATGTTGTGCCATAAGCCCTCCTTAGTCCAGTTTTGCTGGGTTGTAGATGGAGGATTGAGCAGGAAGTCCTTATTTACTATGATGATAAGCCTTTGTAGACCAGAAGGTTCTCATTAACTTGCCTCAACAATCAAATTCTTTGGGTCTAGTAGAATAGTGTAAGCTAGAGATCAACATGGGATGTAGAAGTCATCCTTATGATTGTGTCCCGTCTTTGTCTATGTTGGCCAGGAGACAGCCATGCAGGGGGAGGGATGAGCTTCTTTCCTTAGAAGTGGTAACATCATACAGAAAGAAGAACTGGGTTTTTTTGAGTGGTATCACTCACATGACCAAATAAAGCTTTCATGGAAATCTGTAAGGGATTTGTGAGGCACTGCTTGCTTAGTCAGAATGATAATCAACATAACTTTATCTCAGGACAACCATTCTGGTGCAGGGGGGAGTCCACGTTCAGCCGTTCCACTAACTCAATATGAGAATTTGGGCAGGTTCTTTTCCTTCTACGGGCCTTAGTTTTTCTTAACTGTGAAATGAAAGCATTGGACTTTATGGTGTTTAAACTAAGGTCCCTTTTAGCTCTAGCATCCTAGAACTCTGACATCGAGGTTAATCAGTCAGATAAATGGGCAGCTGGTCTGCATGGTATGATGTGAGACATGTCAGGAAAGACCTCCACTGCCCCTACTCTGAAATTCTATCAATCCTTTCGTTGAAGGAAATTCTTCCTCCTTTGATGGAGATGGCATTCTAAGGACCTTTGTTAAGTCATTAGCTCATTTCTTTGAATAAGTTGATTAGAGACTTCCCAATGAGATAGCTCCCAAAGAATAGGTTTGGATAGGGTTTTTTGGGGTGGGGGAGGACAGGGAGGGATATTATATAAGCAGGAAATGGATCCTGGCCACCTCATTTTGTGTGTGTGGAATCAATATGGTAGGGAAGGTAGCAGATAGACTTCAACTGCTTCATAATTTGACTTAAGGCCAGCATCTTTTCTGTTATAATCCTGTGGGTGAAATCAGCAGCAGTGCTTCTAATATACATGGATCCACAAAAGTTTTTTTTTTTAAAGTGTTCTGCTGGTAAGTTGTCTCCAGCATGCCTAGCCATGGAATGATCCCCAGGAAATAAAAAGGGTAAACAAATTGTTAATTACCCTGGGACTAGGAACTAAGTGCAATCTATCTTCCACAGCACCCTGGGAATCTAAGGCTCTCTCCCTCTTCTGGGACCCTTTCCTCCCTTCTTTCTTTCCCACTCCTCACCCCCAGTCATATTGGCCGCCTAAGGGCATGCTCACCTGTGTTTGATTCTTGATGCTTTTCTCTTGACCTCCTCTTCTTCTTCCCCTGTGAGGGAGAGAGGACAGAATCTTAAAACTTGAATGCTAAGGATTAAGGGATTGGGGCCAGTCCTAGTGAGGTTAGGGACATTACCCATTAGCCACATCCCCCTCTCCCTAAGTCCTTCCCAGATCTAGCTACCACGGCACCGATGATCTAGGGAAAGATGACAGCGGCTAATGCTTTTCATGTCACTGAACCTAAATAGAGTTCCTTGATTCAGGCTGAGTGGAGTGTCCTAGTACGGGATATGAGACATTGTCTTTCCCTTCCCAACCGTATTTACTTTTTTCTGTCCTGTTTTCTCTCTCTCTCTTTCTGTGAGTTAGACTATTCTCTGAGGGAACAGACCTCATTTTGTTTAAAAAACAAAACAAACTAGAAATTGTTTTTAACGTACTAAAAAACTCACAGGATGATAGGATCTTAGAATGTAAAGCTAAAAGGAACCTTTTAAGGTTACCCCAACCTCATTTTACAGATGAGGAAATCAATTCAGAACTGGGATTCAAACTCAGGTCTTCTGTTACAAACCAGTGTTCTCATGAGTCTACAATGTAAAATGTCAGGCAGAATAGCTAAGGTGAATCTTAGTCTGAAGGCGTGTGACAGTCTCACTGTCTGGACCAGATGTGGAAAATTATATCCACTTCTGGGGGCCATGTTTTAGGAGGGCTATTGAAACTAGAATGGCAGGAGACCAGAAAGCAAACAGTGGGAGGATGGTTTGGAGGAATGTTTAACCTGGGCAAGAGAAAAGAAGATTTCGGGGGTGAGGGGTAGGATTTGAAAAGCTATGTATGATATGGAAGAGGGATTATATTTGTTCTGGTTGTCTCCGGAAGGCAGAATTAGGACCAATGGATAGAAGTTGCAGAGCTCAATATTAGGAAAACTTCTGGTGGCGCTATCTGACAGTGGAATGGACTGCCTTGGGAGGTTCGAGTTCTCCATTTCTGGATGTCTTCTAGACAGCAGTCTTGTTTGAGTCTGGATCAGATGAGATGATCTCTTGAGATTCTAACATTTCTATGCTAAATTCTCAGGCTTCAGGTAAAGTTACGCTATTGTTACTGTGCTATACTTGTGGTGGACACTTCTGTTTTTCCCCTTTATTCCCTATTACTCACCTCTGCCTCTTAAAAGAAGGCTACAGGGCAGGGCTTTGATGCCTCTCCTTTTCTAAACAGCCTTCCCAGATGAACCCGGTGTTATCCACTCTCACCTCCCATCTGACCATCCTGTCTCCTGCCCTTCCAACTAGCAGGCACCTCTGTTATAAATGTGTTATAAATGTCTCTGGGCTAGCCTGTGTTTCTTTTCTGTGAGAAGAGAGGTCATGTTTCTTTCTCCCCCCCAGTCCTTCACTGAGGGAGAAGGCACAGGAAAGGTTGGAATGAGAGCAGTTGACCAGTCACGCCTTGTTCAAATAAGAAGAACTCCGGTGTACTCTACATAGACATCTACCACAAGGTCTCCCGCAGTTCAACACTCACATAATTGTCTCGGGCTGACCAGCCAGGATAGAGCTGCATGTGGAGTTGCCGTTCCTTTCGGGCCAATTCATAATACTTGGCCTGCTCCTCTCGAGATAGTGCATGCCACTGAAATGGAACATGGGTGCTACACAGTGATTACTGGGCCCAGCCAACCTCACCCTGAAGGCCTGACCCTCCTGAGCCCACCCCATTGGAGGGTGCCCTTTATATTTTCCTGCTCCTCCATAGTCTCCCCATCACCTCACACTTCTGTCCTCATCACCTCATCTGTCCTTAGGGTAGATGGGAGAGAAGAGGTTGTCCACCACTTGTGAACCTCTGGATGAGGGAGATCATCCCTTGTTCCCCAAGATCATGCCCACTGTTTGCTTAGCCAATGAGACACAGAGTGACAAAGAAGGATGGAGACAGATGATAGAGTAAGGGGAAGGAGGAACAAAGACAGACACAGATAGAGAATAAAGAAAGACAGACCACAACAGATGCAGAATTTTAAAAAAACAGACAGATGGAGATGGAGGGAGGGACAGTAAGCAAAATGGAACAAGTCTGGGGGTGGGGGTGGCTAGAAATAGAGTGCACATTCTAAGGGATCCTTTCCCCCCACCCCTCCTCCTACATCTTACATCTCCTTTCCCATGAGGTTCTCAAACCCTCCTGACTCAAGGGCTGGCCTGGCTCTTACCCTCCTCCCTAGGATCTGGTTAATGGCTGCGCTCTCTTTGAGTGTGCACTCTGCAATGACCTTGGCCCGCATCTCCTTCATGTACAGCATGAATGCATTCAAGGGCTTTTTAATGGTTGGCTTCTTAGCTTCTTTCTCCTGCTTGGCTTCTGATGGAGGTTTCCTGGCAGAGGCCGGGGTGGGATTTTTTTTTTCGTGGGGGTGGGTGGATAGGAAGAATTGAATAAAGATAAGCATGAAGGGTGATAAACAGCATCACAGGATTTAAACTATCCAATCCCCCCTCCCCCCCCCCCACCCCACACACGCTTTGCTAAACTGCTGTAAATAGCTAACCCCTTAGGAGCTGAAAGACCTGCTTCCAGGCCTAGCTCTGGGTTTTAGTTTCTTCACTATGAAATTAGAATTACTATTCCTATTCCTTTCAGGGAATATTACAAGAACAAATAGAAAAGTATCTATGAAAGGCTCTAAATCTAAGGTTAACCAATTATCGCTGCTATACCTCATCCTGTGTGGTCGATGTTGAAAATTTGGGATGATTAGGATTTTTATAAATCAGATCCAATCAAAAAACTCATGAAGAGGACAGTGGCTATTATTTACAGGAATACTTTGGGGGAAGTGAGTTCTTTTGTAAGGTGAATCATCACCCCCAAATTTCTTGTTTGCATAAAATTTCTTCCTGGGTTAGGTTCGTATAAATTAAAAAGTGATATGCATGTAGTAATAAAGAGGTGAATGTGCCACTCTAGCCCAGAGAGGGGCAGCATCTGGCCGGAAATGACAGAGCACATCAGGGCTATGACTCATCCTTGGAGCTGGTTGCAGGTTAAACTGAAGATGCAGCTGGAGGTGAAGTGGGTATGACAGCTACCATGCCACATCCCTGATCTCCTTTTCTCCTGGGCACAAACCTTGACTTGAGGACTGGCCTGGCTCTCATCTTCCTCCCTTAGATCTGGTTACATACCCATGGAACCCCGAGATGTGATAGGCCAAATACATTAACTAGATTCCAGGCAGGTTTGCATAGATCTCTGGATAGGAGATCCCTAAGGGAAATTGAGGTGCTATAAAGTCAAGGAGTGCTCCTGTGACCACCATTTGGAGACTCATGCTGGAAGCATCTTGGACCTATATTCCAGTCACAGCATAGTTCTAGCCATCTTTGTTGTAAAAGGAGAAAGGGGGGCTCAGAAAGGAAAAAGACTGCTAGTGACAAAGCCAGGGTTAATTATGATACATTTCTGTAGGGCCTACAAGGTTTACAATGTGCTTTCTTCCAAACCACTTTCTTTGGTGTAAATAGTAATATCCCTGTTTATGGATGAGAAAATGGATTCAGAGACACAAAGACTCTGCCAAGTTACATAGCAAGGAAGTGGCAAGAGCTGGGATTTGAACCCAGGTCTTCCAGTTCTGAATTGAGGATAACATCCCCAGCTCACTTACAGGCCCCGATCGTAGTGCTGTAGCTCCTGCTTCCCTGAGTGGGGCACAATGGCTGGGTGGGGGATGCCAGTGGTGTGCATACCTGAGCCCAGCATCAGAGACGGATGGGTGAACCTGGGGAAAGAGCAGAGAGAGAGAGAGAGATCACTGACTGTGCTGGGACTGCCAGCCCAGGGTGCTCACTGGATTCATTGAATCAGGAGGCACAAGGAAGGAATGCCAGGGAGAAGAGGCTACGAGTGAGACACACGCATATTCCCACAACACTGAGAATAGACTCATCCTCCCCTCCCCTCTCCCCCCCAAAAAATCCACACATATGCACAAATGAGGAAACCAGTGCTTATAAAGTTAAATGACTTGCTTAAAGTCAATACTGATGGTAGTTGGCAGAGCCAGGATTTGAACCCATGTTCCCAGACTATAGATCCAGCAGCCCATAATTGCAGCGCTCCACCTCTCGTACAGCTCTTGTTTATGTGGTGCTTTCAGGTAAACAAAATACTTGCCTCACCACAGGCCTGGGAGAGTGCAGGTGGTTTTTTTTCCATTTTACAGACTTGGGTTAAGTGACTCAGTTGCAGTTATACAGCATTTTTGCTGATTAAAGCTTTAATTCCACTTCCTTGGTTCCACTCCCAAAGTTACACCGCACCATGGTGTTTGGGGGCTATGGGGATCAGTACTGATCAGTATTGGGATGCTTGGAGCCTTGGTGGCAGAAAAGGCTTGATTCCTGCCGAACTAGGTCTGGAAGACAAGAATGTTGAGGCAGGAGGCCTGGGAAGGAAGCCAGCAGTTTTCCTGCCACTGCTTCAGGTAACTCTGCCAGGCTTCCCCCACGAGACTTGGGTTCTCCCTTCTATCTGAAGCAAAATGGAGCAGAAGCAGGAGCTAAGCAAGTATACATAAGAGCTGACACGGCCCACACAGATGTGTGCCTATGAATGGAGGCTGGCACATGCAATGAAAGCAGAAGTCTGGACCTTTCCCAGGCCCCTTCACAGGAGATAGGGATAGTCTTCCTGTGGTAGTCAGGGGCAAATTCTGCCTGGGGTCCATTCCCTTCTGCTTGTGTCTTCCCTGAGATAGGTATAGAGGCTCCAAGACATGTCCACATCCAGTATATGACCTTTTGGGCTCTGTGGCCAAATTAAACTAGTTTCCCCTGCTGGTGGTGTTGGGGGAGGGATAATACTCATCAGTTGGGTGGAAAGGCTAGACAGACATAACACTGCAAGCTAAAGTCTGCGTCTGAGGCAGATAGACAAATGGACAGAGAGGGCAAGGCCATTTCTACTGTCCATATGCCAGCATCAGCGGGACACCACATGGAGAAAGCTGAAGGTGCCTGGCTGAGCCACCCTGAACACATGGAACCGATGGCCCATACTCACCTAGGGTAAGGTGCCCCCGGGGAGACTGCAGTCGAAAAGTGCTGTCTATATCCACAGGAAGGGGGGAGGGGATAGAGAGGTGGGCTCGCCCTGTGGTCAGGGAAGAGAGAGAGTTCAGCAGCTGCTCTGGCTCTGCTGAGGGTGGGCAGAATGGGCAAGAAGAAGCTGGCTTAAAATGTAGCAAGGACAATGGAGAGCTAGATATTTGGGAAGGGCTTCCAAGGAATGCTAGGAACACATTCTGCATCATGGAGTATCAGGGCTAGATGGAAAGTCAGGTTATGTAGCACAACTTCCCTAACACAGGAATTCCCGCCTACAGAATCTCTTGGGAAAATCCCAGCCTGGAGGAGCATTGATTAGGAGCAGACACTGGGCCTTCTTTCACAGAGTTTACAGTCTGGGGTTAAAGAGGAGATAGAGGGTCTTTGAGCTTCTGTATTCATTCATTCAAGTAGGTGGTTGCTGTGTGCTGAGCACTATGTTGGGTGATGGGGGGACAATGCCTTTAGATAACACAGCCCCTGCCCCTGCTGCAGTGTAGAAGGGGATAAGACATACATGGATAATTAAGCGTACACTGTAACATGTGCAAAAAAAGAGTATTATGTGGGATCTGCAGGATCACAGAATTTTTTTAGAACTGAATGTGGGACATCAAGGAAGGCTTTCGATACCCAATTTGTGCTTTAAAGGATTCAACAAAGGGGAAGGGAAGAAATTGTAGGTACAGGGAAATAGGAGCAAAGAGGTAGAGGTGGGAGAGCACATGGTATCCTTGGGGACAGAGGATATATAGTTTGATTTGGAGCGCAAAGTTGGGTGGACAGGAGTTATAAGATAGCTTAAGAAAGTAAGAGCACCAGACTGTATATGACTGAATGCCAGGCAAAATTTGGATGCTATTTGATAAATCAATGTTTTTTCAGCAGATGAGTAACATAACCAGATCTTTGAGAATGGATGATTAGTGAAGGATGTGAAGGATGAGTTGTTTGAGGAGCATGAGGGGGAGGGGAGAAAGGTTGGAGGGGAGGGGAAGCAAGAGAACCTAGACGACTGGTAATACACACAGACATAAATACACATACAGTCCCCTCTGATGGCAGTGGGAAGAGAGAAGAGGACATGAGGTGGAAATGATAGGATGGGCAACCTAACACACATGAGAGCTGAATGGGAAAGAAATCCTCAAGGCTTTGAATATAAGCGATGGTAGTGCCACTGACAAAAGAACATACTTGACAGCTAATAATGGAGAGCTCTACCTCAAAAGGCACCCACACACCCACAGTCCCATTGTCCTGTTGTTGGATAGCATGATGGTTCAACCTGCCAATGCTGAAGAACATGTGGGGTAATGGCAGGTTTTTCTTTTGATGTGTTTTGCTGCAGATGACTCTCTAGGAGTGGGAAAAGGAAAGGATACATTTGGAAATGTAGGTTATATAAAAACAAAGAAAATTATTTAAAAGAAAATGTAAAAAAAATTAAAGACCTGCTTTTAGACTGGGAGAGGAGCTATTATAATCAGTCAACTAGGATTTATTAAGTACCTACTATGTGTCAGACACTGCTAAGCACTGGGGATACAAAGAAAGGCAAAAATAACCAGTCACTTCTCAAGGAGCTGACAGTCTAAATAGGGGAGACAAGATGCAAAAAAAAAAAATGTGCAAACAATATATACAGGATAAACTGAGAGGAGTTTGAGAGGGAAAGCACTAAGATAAAGGAGGCTGTAGACTCAAGCCTATGATCCTGTAAGAAGGTATTTTCCTTCCCTTCACCACCAGGGGACAGCAAAGGCCAAAATTGACAGTTGAAAACTCATTCTCTACAAGTTGGAGACTTTCCTTTGCCTTCCTCGAGAGGCAAATGCTGTTAGAGAAGGGGGTCATCGAGAGATGCCTACTGATGATAGGTGAAGAACAGAGCTGAGATTCCCACCTACGGGGCCAGGTTTCCAAGAACAGCAGCTTTTCCCATTGCCTGTGCCTGGGAACGACCCACTTCTCTTCTTTCTTACCCCCCCCCCCCCCCCCCCCCCGCCCCCAGCTCTCAGGGCCTGCTCCTGGGTGCAGGGAGGCCCTGTGAACAATGATGAAGTGCTCTTCTTTATGCTCTGGACTCCTGGAAAAAGCACTCTCTTAACGTCCAGTGACTTTAATGACCATAGAGGCCCTGCTCTAAATACCTCCGCCACAATGCCTGAAAGACCACAGAGACTCATGTTGGGCATCAGCATGCCTCTCCCAGGCTGCTCCTTTCAAATGTGCATCCCCAGTTCCCCCTATTAGTTTCCATCTCTGTCTACTTTTCCCAGGAAAGATTTTTCCTTCCTGACAGAAGAAGCCGTTGCAGGGAAGAGAAGAAAGGAGTTGGGATATAAGAGTGTGGGATCTTAAAATCTGTTAGGGAGCTTATAGAATAGATCATTTAATCCACCTGCTTTTTAGAGGGGTAAATTTATACCTTGAGAGAAGTCACTTTCTCAAGGTCACATATGCTAAAGTCCTAACAAGTGGGATTTGAATATAGGTCCTGACTTCAAATCCAGTGCTCTTTTCACTGGAGTGAAGGAAGGTAAAAGGAAAAAGGAGCCTTCCCAGACTTGAAGTGGTGCTGCTTAACACTCAGTACAGGATTGCACAAGGGAGTAAAACTCTTGTAGAAAACTCGCAGTGCCTAAAGACAGTGTCTCACAGTGGACACAGAACACTTCACTTTGTGACGGTGGGCTAATCTCTTAACCTCTTTGGGCCTCAGTTTACCCCATTTGTAAAATGAAGGAATTGGACTAGATGTCTTTGATGTCTAGTTCTAGATCTTACACGTATCCAGGATGGGATTCTTTTGTGCCCATGTGGGATGGGGGAGGCAACACTCACAAAGGCTCTCAAGTATTAGATTTTTCTTCCTACGCTGTTCCTGGCCCAGCTTTCCCTGGCCACACTGTTTCAGTCTCCCCATTTCTTCCAGCTGGCTCTTTCTCCTCAACCCCACTTTATGTAGCATCTACCTCTCCCCCGGAAGAGCATCCTAGGAATTCAGTAAGAGGAAGAAGCGATTGGATTCTGCAGCCTAGATGGTTCCTGACCTCCGCAGGCAGCCCTGGACTTGGGCCCTGCTATGTGATTTCAGGGTGGGGCTCTGGAGAAGCTGCCCGTTGTCATGAGTAGTCCAGAGTTTGGGGGTGGTGGTAAATAAGCCACATCCTGTGTATTTCAGGATGGGACCAAATGAACTTGCTCTTCTGACCCAGATTTTGATGTATATTATAATAGCAGGTCCCTCTATGAAGTGGAGAGCTGAGGCCTGAAATCAAGGGGACCCTGGGAAGTTTGGGAAAGGCATGCTCCCAACTATGAGAGGAAAAAGGGAAAAGAATAAAATCTTATTCTCAGCTCAGTTGACTCTGAGAACACTTAAATTCAGAGGATCACAGATTTAGAGAGGCCATCTAATCCCACATTTGACAGATAAAGAAACTGAAGCCCAGAGGAAACTTGAAACTCAAGCAAAGGGATTTGCCTAAGGTCACACAGGCAAAGTGTCAGAGCAGAGATTCAAATCTAGGCTCTTTACACCACGGATTCCTGTCTTGGCCTTTCCTCAGCCGTGCCAGATCCAGCAAATGGATTTGGGGATTTCAGACCTCAAGTTTGCCAACCCACTCGCCCTCAACTGGAAACCTCCAAGAAGTCTGTAGGGAGGGGACAGACAGTTCTACCTTCCATCCTTATCTTAGAATGGGACCTGGTCTGGTCTGGTCTGAGAGAACTATGGGAAGTACTAGAGCCGAGTTGGGGAGGGCAGTGCTGACTGGCTCTCAGGCAGCAGCAGCAGGCTCTTTGGGAGTTCTCCTGAATGCTCTCAGGGCATTCCTCCAAGGACAGCTCCTCCCCCTGAAGCTTTCAGTGTTCTGGACCCACCTTTACATCAGAAGAACAATCACAACCAATTCCCAGAAGTTAAGGGACTTGGCTGAGGTCACCAAGCAATGGGAAAGAAGTGGAGTCTGATCCGAACCAAACTCGACCAAGTCCCTGCCCACCAAACCAAGGTAGTTCTTACTCAGTAAGACAGGAATCTGGAGGTGCAGGAACAGGTCACGTTGTCTTAAGGAGACAAAGCAGCATTCTCCATCCCGAGGGCTCTTCTCCAGGCACAAGGAAACAGGACAGAATGATTTCCCTCCCAAAACTGGGGGCAAATTTGACAAGCCCTTGTGCAAGAAGCCAACTCAGATAAACTCTGTTCCTTCTCGATCTTGGGTTTCTAGATTCCCAATCTAGGGGGCAGTGAGAGACAAAGAAGTCTATTTTGGGCCAAACCCTGCTCCTGGGTACATCCTAGACTAGGGGAAGAGAGAAATGGAATAGACCCCAAACCCTGCCCTCAGGGAGCTCAACCTCAGTGAGACAGATGGAACAGAACCAAGTCCTATCTTTTGGGAATTTGTACACAGTCAGTAGGGGGAGAGACTTAGGCTTACAGGTTCACATTTGTAAAATGTGAGAGAATAGATAGGTCTAAGGTTCTTCCCAGCTCTGACATTCTGTGATTGTCATTGTCTGACTCTTTGTCTTCAGCGTAGTAACAGCTGCTGGGTAGAGTGAATGAACCAATGAATGAATGAATGAACGAACCAGTTTACTGAGGACAAGATCTCTTGAGACTAGAGTTTGCTCTGTAGGACTCAAGAGGATGTAGGACTTCAAGGGAGTGAAGGAAAAATCCAAAGGTCAGTCCCCCTCCTCTCTGTCCATAATCTCTAAGGAGTGAGAGTGTACAGGAACAACAGTTAGGGGCTTCTGCAGAGATTTAGTTTTCCTGGTTGGGACCCAGTGAGGTATTAAAGGCTTTACTTCCGTTAGATCACTTGAAGGGAGAACGAAAAGCTTGTGTGGGACTCTGATTCACTAGCACTAGGATCCCAATACAAGCTGAGAGATAGCTTTGAGGAGAGGACAAGGACAAGGACCAGGCCAGGCTGAGGGACCTGCCTCTGCATATTCTTTGGGAGGAAAGAAGCATTTTTCTCTGATTAAGAGAACTTCATTCTGAAGTCTGAAGATGAAGAGTTGTGAGAGAATTAGCAAATGGAACCCTAGTAACTAGAATGATAGGCAGCTGTGAGCACATTTTATAAACTTCAAAGCATCACTGAAATGCAAATGATTCTAAAAAATTGTAGAAGCTTAGAAAGTGATCTCATGGTCTCTAGGTTAACCAAATAGGCCAGCATACCCCTTCCTGGACTAACTTGCCCGTCCTTCACTAACCCTTTCCTTAGCCACTTATTGTGTGAGCTTGGGCAAGTCTCTTTGTATCTGAACCCTAGGCTAGCACGTTGGGCCAGAACATAGAAATTCCCTTCAAACTCCAAACTGATGGTACCTACGCCTCCTTTTATGTTGGTATCACTCCCATTTTAGATTCAGATACTTAGGTTAGAGGCAGTTAGATTTAACCAAGGTCCAGTAAGTGTTGGAGGAGGGACTTAAATCCTGGTCTTCTGACAAGCACCATTTTCACCACACCACTATGACTCTCCACAGTAATGTTAGAAGGCCACAGAAGCCTAGGGGCCAGAAGCAGGGCTTGCTTCTTTTCCACCTTCTATTTTGTCCCCTTCTCTAGACACATGCACTTCTGTCCCCTTAAAAATTCCCACAGGGACCCTCTGGAGAATCGGATTTATGATTTCCAGTTTGCCTAAGAAACTTGTATACAGAGTGAGGCTTTTTAAATGGTCATAGAACATACATTTTTGGATATGGCCAATGAGTTGATTTGCTTTGCATTGGTCTGAAGGTTTCCTCCTTCCTTCCTTCCTTCTTTTTTGTTTTGATTGGGGTAGGTGTGGAGAAATGAGAGGGAGATAAAATAAATACCTGTTAACTGAAAATAATAAATTTTTAAAATGAATATGAGCTCTAGCAAGGAGGGGTTATTTTATTCTCTTTGTATTTTATATCTCCAGAGCTTAATAAATGTTAATGATTGGAAAAAAATTCATAGAAGAATTCACAGTCATTCTCCAGCCATGGAACTCCCAGATTCAGGGGAAAATTCTTGGCTCAAGTTGGGTTCTAGTGGAAGAGGAACATGAACTGGGGCAGAGGCACTTGTGGTTTCCTGGGAAATATCTGGCTGTGGTCTGCCCTTCCCCCTTCTCCCCCTACCTCCAAATCTTTTTATGCCCACTGAGAACTGCTTGAAACTGAATAGGATAAAACCAGATTTGATTCCCACAAGGAGTTATTTCCAGAAATGACCGAGATGTAAAAACATTAATAAAACTTAATAAAAATTTTAAAGGACTTCCACACAATCCTCCTGGTTGGGGTAACAATCCTTACTGGGAAGTCTCCTAAGAGGGTGTAAAAGCCATTTTCCTCCCCCAGAATCTTAGAAATGCCAAAGAACTTCCTTTACAAGGCTAAGTTAGGATGCACTGGACAGGGAGGAGAGGGAGCCATAGGGTCACCATGTGTGGGGGGAATAGGCATTTAAGGAAGCAGCCCGAGTCCCCTGTTGGGGATAAGGAGGGGTCAAGGATCCCCGGGTAGTTAGTACTTAGCCTTCGGGCAGGTTGGTACAAAGATGTATTTACAACTTGTCAGAACAATCTGGCCCATCACAGTACTTACAGACAATGGCTACATTCCCGTTCCCCCACCCCCACCCCAACCCCCACCCCAAGCCATCATCCTTTTGAAGCTCCACATTCCTGTTCACACTGGAGGAGAAAGTTCTTGGCTGAAGTTAATCTCACAGTGACATTCCTCACTCCTGAGGCCTGGGCCTGGCTCTCAGATCCATTCACAGTCTTCCCAGCCCAGAAGGTTTTCTCACCCTCACAGGATCAAAGGACTAGGAAGGGGGAAATCTAATAAGGCTCTTCCCTGGCCCTGCCTGATCTATCTCTTCCAGGGCTGGTAGGCTGGAGGAGGAGGGAGTAGAGGCCTGGACCTTGAAGCTCTGAGCCACCTCCACCGTCACACTCCACAGATCACAGCTCCAAGCTTTGTCCATCCCTCCCTATCCCTCAGGAACAAAGGCAGCCTGGAGCCAGCTGCCCCTCCTGCTCTGTTGCTTGAGTGCTGGTTGAGCTGGGACTGACCAGGGTGTGGTAATGGTGACCCTGCCCAGCACAGCAGCCTGTCTGGGTCAGAACCATGAGGCAGTAACACTTCTCAGGGGGTAGCTGTGCCAGCTGGGCTGTGGGAGGACTTGGCTGTGGGCCACACTGTAAGCAGAGCTTCTAGGAAGACCTGAGGCCTGGAAATGGGGAAATGTGCTTTAGTCCCTGGAGGTATCTTCCATGCCAGCCCTGTCAGTGAGAGGAATCCTGGGGGAGAGCTTTGGAGAAGTAAGGATAGAGATTTGGAGTGCTTTGGCAAGGGGTGGGCATTCTGCAGGGAAGTGGGCTGGGAGGAGACCAGGCTCTGACACAAGTTATGGGACTGAGCTTGCTGAGAGGCGCTGGTCCCAGCCCCAGACTTGGGTGAATGGATGCATAGGTGCTGTGGATTTAGGGCCGGAAGGGGATTTCTAGTTTTAGTCTAACTTGCTAATCTAAGGTCCAAAGAATCAAAGGAACTTGCCCAAGGTGACACAGCCAAGAAGCAGATTAGTAGATGGATGGCTAAGGCAGTTCAAGAAGGGTTGTGTCGGCCTCTGGTTAGCTTAGTGACCATGGGCTCCCATTCCAAGGATCTAGAATTCCTCAGGTCTTTTCCCTTTAAGGAAAGCAGAGGGGCTCAGAGGCTGGCGATAGTGAAGATACTACCCACTGTCCAGTCTGCCCCTTGGCCTCCTCTGTAACTCTAGAACACAGGCTAATTACATAATTAAGAATTCATCCAGTGTCCACAGGGTTAAGGACAGGGTTCCTTCTACAAGGGCCTGTTCTCTCCTTTGTCCTCTGGTTGCGAGTTCTGGACCCTTTTATTCCCTGGGCTATTTGTTTCCTAGGGTGAGCTCCAGTATCCTCTCCTCCAGGAAATGTTCATCGCTACCCAATCAGGTTAACGTCTCGTGTGTGAGTCCTTTACGGCCCAGAGAAATGCTATCGGAAGACAAGGAATGGGACGTAATCAGCATCGGGATCCCTTCCATACAGCAAGTCCTTACTCAGAAAATGTTGGACTGACTGACATCAATCACCGTCAGTTATGGTGTCATGCTCTTCCTTTTTTCTGACCTGAGTCTTGTGCTTCAGCATACGTTACAGGATCAGAGGTTAGGATCTAGGGACCTTGAATTCATTAGTCCAATGTCCTTCATTTTATAGATGAGAAAACAGGCCCAGAGAGGTCAAGTGAGTTCAGGGTCATGCAGCCCAAGTAAGTGTCTGATGTAGGATTTGAACCCAGGTTCTTCTTGACTCTGACATGACACTCAGTCCATTACACTGCTGCCTCTTTCAGCTCATTTCCCCCAATCTCCTTGGAGAGGAAGGAAGGATGAATGGATAGAAATGAGCATTTATTAGGGACCTACTATGTGCCAGGCACTGTGCTAAGCACTTCACAAATATTATCTCGATTGGAAATGCTATCATGACCTCCATTTTACAGTTGAGCAAACTGACTTATCCAGCTAGTAAGTCTCTGAGGCCAGATGTGGACTCGGGTCTTCCTGACTCCAGGCCCAGCCCTCTATTCAGTGGGCCGCCTAGCTGCCTCAGAGTTTTGATTTTCTGTAGCCAATCCTTGTGCTGACATAGGGAGTCTCCTGAAACACTCCCATCTTTCCCCACCTCATGATTCTTTTCTGGACATCCTCCCAGCTCCTGCTTTCTTTACCCTGAACCAATTCCATCATCCTCTCTAAAGGCTGGACGTGTCAGAGAAACTCAGGAGTTCTTCCACCTTCCAGGTTCACGCTAACAGAGAAGGTATTCTCCGCTAGCTTCTGTACCCCCTTTCAGTTTCTCCCTTTCCCTCAAGATCCTAGAGCTTCTCAGGAACAAAGAAATGGCAAAGTAAATCTGCTCCTCCAAGTCCACCTGCCTTGGACATCCCCATCCCAGTGACCCCATAGTGCACAGTTCATACCTTCTTATGTATTTCTTTTTTCACATGTTTATGTTCTTTCTCCCACATTAAACTCTCAGCTACCCTAGGAGCACCAAAACCAAAGACTGTTTCCTAATTTCTTTAATTTTTTTTTCCTCTACAGGGTCAAGGGTAAGCTTTTCCCCATGCACAAAGAGCGTGCTACTCTGTTTCTGAGGGGCTGGCCACCCCTGAAGACAATCCATCCCTGGGCATTGGCTGTGGTATCCCAAAGCTCACTTTCTGACAAACTCAACCCCAGGACCTCTTCCCTGCCCCAGAGTAAACCAGTATTTTCTCCCTTGCAGTAGAATATTGGAATTAACTCACCTTGCCTTGATTTCCCAAAGGCTCTGGGTTCACCACAGCAAGGTAGTAGTGATTTAGTGGAAAGAAGAAAAGAAATTTTTCTAGAGACTGAGAGAACAGGATAATGACTGGCCAGCCCCACCTACTTCGTGGGTTAAAGAAAACTCTCAGCTGCACCAAATGAAACAAGCTCAAAGATGGGAAAAGAGCTAATAGGGTCAGCACCTTTCATTTTTCATCAGCACCACAGGGAGAACTAGATGCTTTGTAAGTCCCATGAATAACATGTGACTCTTCTGGAGTTCCTTTATAGAGATGAAGACACCCTTATACTTTTAAATACCATTTCCCCCAAAACTTGTGCTGGGCAATTTTCTGCATTGGATTGTGGGACTGCGAGAAACAAAATGTTACTTTTCTTGATAAAAGGAGAAAGTTAAAAGAACCCTGGGGAAACAGGTTCTCTTGGGACAGAAGCAGCTTGGTAGCTCATCCTGGCTGTACTGTGGTGCTGGCTGACTGAGCCAGGATCTCAGCCGGTGGGTGTTAGGTCAGAGAGGGCACATGCCCTAATTGTTCAGAAACAGTAACACTCCTTGTGACACTCACCAGCCCATGGTGTGGGAAATCTGTCCAACACCACCTGGAGATAAAGAGTAGAAACTGGAGATGTCGGTGGTCTGTAGTGGGCGATGAACACCTGGATGGAGAAGCAAGACAGATTAGAGAAAGAGGCAGAGGAGGGGCTGAGGAAGACTATCTGAATGGAGAATTCTCATATACACCAGATCTATATGCGCTCTAAATGGAAGTACTGTGCCATAGAGAAGGAGACCCAGTCAGGAGAGTGGTAGTCTCCTCCTGGGCTTCCCTTGAGAAGGTCCCTTCACCCCTTTGAGTCTCAGGGTCATGTGTAAGATGGGGATAATAATTCCTGCCCTGCCTCCCTTAAAGGGCTGTTACAGGATCAGGTGAGATAGTGGGTATAAAAGCACTTCCGAGCCCAGCATGCACCCCCCAGTGAAGGCTGGTTATCAGTTAGGAACTTGCTGTTTTTGGAAGAACCTTGGCCAAGTCCTTTCCCTTTTCTGCATCCCAGTTTCCCTATCTGTACGATGAGGGGGTTGTATTAGATGGTCTCTGAGATCCCTTCTAGCTCTGATATTCTATGATTCTAAAGCATTAAAAAAAACTTTAAAGGGTTGTATATGTTTGGAGTTATTTACATGATCTGGAATCTATACGATCAAAGTTTATTGGAAACAGAGAGAATATATTCAGAACTGGAGCACTCCCATCCCCCAAAATGCCTCATTTTGACAACTTAATCCCAAGTTAGATGTGAGGATGATTGAGACCATGTGTCACTGTTAGCCACAGGGGGTGATCCCTATTTGCACCACCCCTGAAGAAGTAGCCATTTGGTACCTAGACCCTAATGCTTCAGGTGGAAACAGGGGGATGGGTTGGGGAGGGAGAGGATCCAGTTTATTCTCAGAGGGAAGCAGTAGTTGGGGGAGGTATGGGTGGGATTTTTGACACCAGAGACTTTGTAAGAGGTCCTAGAAGTGAGGAGATTCAACCCACAAAATCTCACCACAGACAAAATGAGGAATAGGAAGGACCAAAATTGAGGAATTTAGAATCCTCTCCAGCCTTCCCCTGAGCTTCCTCCCCCTCCCTTTGCTTCAGTAAACTTCCTCTCTGAAGGCACACGGAATCCTCCCTCTCCCACCACCCTGCTCCCTCCCCCCGCCATTGGCTACTCTGAACACATGGACATCCTGAAGACAGACAAATGAGGAATAGCTGCTGTATCAACCATCATGGGCAGTGACCAGGAGCCTTGAAAGGATGACCAGATGCAAAGATAACAAGAGTAGCCATGACAGTGATTGATGTGGAAGGGTTTCAGATGAGAAAGGTACCTGGTTTGGACCTGCCTGGAGAGTAGCCAGAACTCCCTGAAATTGAAGGTCAGTGGGATTTGGGGGCTACCCAAGGCTAAATCTGCCTGAGTCAGGGCATTGCTGTCTGGAGATAATACTTTTTCTAGGAATGACTCCTTTGCTCCGGTATGTCTGGGGATGATTCAGAGGGTGTATCACTTTACTCCCTGGCCCTTCTTTTGTTAAGGTAGGGTGAGGGTGTGTATGGGGGGTGGTGATGGGGTGTAGGACAAGCAGTCCTGGATTCCTAGAGATCTGAGCTGGGCTGGGAATCTTGAGGGGGATAAGGGCCTGGGGGAGCTGAGTTCAGGTCGGCCTCAGATAAGTATCAATCCCATTAAGAAGAACTTGGCCATTCTCACTCTCGGGGAACAATCCCTGCACTTCCTGGGGAGGTAACCATGGACAAAGCAACAGAAAACCGCCAGTGGTTTTTATGGTTTGGCTTGAAATTGGGGCAAAGTTGGGTTTGTCCCCCTGGAGAAAAGTTCCTGTTGAGGTATTAAAAAAAAACAAACTCATTTGTTTTTTAAGCCATAGACCAAATGTGAGAGGCAGAGTCCAACGGCTTGGGGGAAGCAAGGACTTTTATACCTATTTTACAATGATAGGGACAGAGGTTTAGAAACTGAAGTGATTAAGTGCCTCTAAAGGAGCTTTTCACAGGGAAGCAGTGGTGGGGAACCTGCGGCCTCGAGGCCACATATGACCTTCCAGGCCCTCAGGTGTGGCCCTTTGACTGAATCCAAAGTTTTGGATGAGGCCAAAGGTTCCCCACCCTTGGGTTAGAGGCTGAGCCTACTACCATGGAGAGAGCCCCTGGACCCCATTAGGAAACTTCCTAGCTGTGGGGCTATGAGACAGGTCACTCTCAGCCTCAGTTTCTTCCTTCTCTGATACCTTATCATGATGTGGAGGTGACCTTCTGGGCTCTGGAAGTCTGTGTCCCTGAAGCACAAACTTTGGTAGGTCCTACCAAGATGAAAAAGCTTTGGATGAAGGCCAGGCAAGGGATTGTATGCCTGTCATCTGAAGCCCAAGGTGGTGAAGTCAGAAGAAGGGTGGCCATTAAGTAATCGCTTGACCACTGCAAAGGGGATGGGGGGGTGGGCTTCCATCCAAATCAGTGGAAGGATGACACGTATTAATCAGCTAGATGGTACAGTGGATAGACTGCTGGGCCTGAGTTCAAATCTGGCCTCAGACACTTTACTGGCTGTGAGACCCTGGGTAAGTCACTTAACCTCTGCCTCAGTCTCCTTAACTGTAAAATGGGGATAAGGTTGTTGTGCGGATAGAATGAGATCATTGTAAAGTGATTAGCACAGTGCCTGACACATAGTAGGTGCCATGTACATGTTAGCTATTGTCATTTTTTGTTGTTGTCATTAAATATTGAAGCAATATCCCTGCTTTTTTCACAGGGGTGAGGATTTAATGAGAGAATGTATATGAAGGCGTATTCGTCATCACTGTTGTCGTTAGCATTATAAACTTCTCTCCCAGCTCCCTCAGACTGAATCTCTCATCTCTCCTCAACAGTGCCTTCTAAACCCGAGTCCCGTTAATTGTTCTTCTCAGAGGACGTGATTATGGCATGCAGGCTATATCTGGCCTCCATTCACCCTCTGCCCTGCTGGCCGCTGCCAATCAGGCCTGAACCCCGACTCTTCCCAGGCTTTCAGTTCCTGTTAGGGTCTGTGCTAATTCCCAAAGCTGATAGAAACCTTCCTTGCCTCAGTTTCTTTAGATGTAAAATGGATGTAGCACTCTTGCTTTCTCTCTTACGGCAGTGACTGGGAACACCTAAACAAAGCTAAGTGTCCTGGGGGATAGCAAATAATTCTTAGTCTTTTTCTAGGAAAGCAAACCTATCATTCTATGCTTTGTCTAGTACTTGTTGCCTGGTCCCAACGCCCCCAATTTGCTCTGCCTTACTCTGTATATTTGTTATAAGGCTTATCTTTTTGCCATTGTTCAACGAGGGAAGGGTGGGGAGGAGAGAAAATAAATGCATGTTAATTAAAAAAGTTAATGGAAAAAATATAAGATCCTACCTTGCTTCTGGTTGATGTCAGCAGAGACATGTGTCTGGTGGGAGCTGAAATGTTCATAGAGGGGTGTGATCTGGGGAACTCCATGGGAGGGCTGGCCAGGCTTGGTGTGCTGAAAGACATGAGAGAGACAGCGCCCAGCCACCCACCTGTAAGCATGAAAATCATCTAAGCTACCTGCGGCAGCCCAGAATTTCTGGAGCTTGACAATGAACTTCATAGTCTCAAAGGAGCCTCATCACAGTCTGGGAAGCAAGGTGGCAGAGCAGGGATTTTTAGTCTCTTTTTACATACAGGAAAACCAAAGCCAAGAGGGAGAAAAGGAATGGTCCCAATTTGCTTAGCTAGCCAGCAGCCTATCAGGACTGAGATCCAAGTGGGGCTGTGCTGCAGCCAGCTCCAACCCTTTAGGAGAGTCCATAGTTAAATTTTCTGTGTGAGCATTTATACCTCAGAAAACAGGCAGTCACTATGCATCAACCTTGATATATTGCTTTGTTGATTGCCTTGGCTTAAGAATGTGCTAATAATGCAGATTAAACCTTTAAAGTGTGTGCCCACACCCCTACACTGTTCTATAAACATTGTTTAAGCTCAGCAGGAGTGCAAGGGAAGGCTCAGGAAATGAAGTGACTATCAAATTGGAGGCCTGGCTAGGATGGAAGAAAAATTATGATGATGATAACTGGGATTTCTATAGTGCTTTGAGGTTGGTAAAGTGCTTTTACATCTATTATCTCATTTGAACCTCACAACATACTTGGATCCAGGTCTCTTGACCTGTGATCTGGGGCTCTTTCTACAATACCACACTCGCTGCCTCTTACTTCCCTTACATCCTTTGGCTCACTTCTTAAACTGCCCTAACCACTGAATGGGTGTTGCCTCAAAGTGAGAACTTGGAAAGGCCTTAGCTTAAAAAGGTCGAGGTCTCCCACTGTGTCCTGGGCCATCTCCAGTCGTCCTGATCTATATCTGGCCACTGGACCCAGATGTGTCTGGAGGAGAAAGTGAGGCTGGTGACTTTGCACAGCCTTCCCTCACTTAAATCCGATTCCTTGCTTGTCATGGCATCACCTCCCTGATGTTGTGGTCCTTTTTGAGAACAAAGGATAAACCACACACACAGAGGAGACAGGGTATTCAGAATTAATCCTATTCTTTGAGAGACACTGTGGTCCCACCTCTGACACAAACTATCTGTATCAACCTGCACAAATCTTAATTTAGTCTTTCAGTGCTCTAGGCCAGTGGCTTCAGACTCAAACAGAAAGAAGATAAGCCGCACATTTGACCCTTCTGCTCTAGGCCAGTATAGAAATGGTGCCAACCCATATTGGTAGTTTTGAATTCTGCATCCCAAGGCTGACTCATGGTGCTTTCTCGAAGCTGACCTTAGTTCCTTCCCTGCTAAAGAAGAGGACTTTATATTTCTGGAAGGCTTCCAACTGTCCCTCTTCTCTTGGCCGTGGTCTTGTTGACTAACATGGTGGGGCTGAGAGAAGGGGTGGAGCTTAAAAGAGTCATGTAATCTGTCTCTGTTGTCCCCCCATTCTGCCTAGGACTGGGCTGGGCATAAATTTACCCCAAGCCTGGAATGGACTCTTTCCCCACGTCTGACTTTTGAAGTCCTCCCTTTCTGTCAAGACCCAACTAAGATGCCACCTCTCAGGTGAAAGCGACTTCTCCTACCTCAGATTTCCCCTAGCACTTTGTCTGGGCCAGCTCCTTCATACTTCTCTTGGTTTCCCTTGTACTCCAACTCTCAGAACTTTGTTTCTTCTTCTGTAAAATATGGCTATAATACTAGTGCTATCCACTTCCCAGGATTGTTTTGGGAGATCACTTTGTAAACCTCGAAGTGCTATGGAAATGAGTTATTATTATCATGTATTATTGTTAATTATTATTATGTGATCGGTCATTTCCTTTGTAAGGGAAAATTGTCAGTGTTGGAATTCCCTCTACTGAAGAATCGCAGAAACTTGTCTCTAACACGACCTTAGAGTTTCCTGGAACACTCAGCTTAAATGACTTACCCATATCACAGCTGGTATATAGGGGAGGGAGGACTTGAAATTGGCTCTTCTGAAACACACTGTTACCATGACAACCGCTGGTGTACCTGTTCTCCCCGAGCCCCTTCCCTTGAATGGTAAACTGCTAGAGAGCAGGGATTGTGTCATAGCACACAAAGATGCTTGTATCCTCAGAGCCCAGTATAAGGACCTTGCCTTTAGGAGGTGTGTAAGAAATGTTGGCTGAATAAAAAATTGAATTGGATTGAACTGAACCTCATCAAAACACTTGAAAGGACTACGTGACTCCCCTACTGCCCCCCTTAGGGAAGGGGGAAGGGAGAAAGAGGAAGGATGTAGAATGGAGAGGGGTGATAGAGTAGTTGGAGCCCTGAGGGGCTCCTCTGGGAGGGTTTCCTAGATGAGGTTAGTTTTGGAAGTGGAGGAAGGAGGAAGGGAAAGGGGCAGGGTTTGGCAGAGCACAGGACTTTTGGGTTTGTTTTGGACCGAAACTAGGGCCACAACCAATGAGCCCTTTGGTGGGGGCCTGGTGTGGGAAGTTGACTAAAGGGGCCTAGCGTGGACAAGAAGCCACAAATAAAAGGGTATGGAGGGGGTAGAGGGGATGCATGCGACCCATAAATAGCCTGGCAATTAGAAGTGGGTGGGGCAGCTGTGCCTTAAAGGGAAAGCAGTTGTTACTTAGCAAAGCCACAGGCTTACCCCAGGCTCTCTAGGGAGGAGCTAGCCCAGCCAGAATCTCCAGAAGTGGGGAGTGGGGGGGTCCTGGGGACAGCCTAGGCTGCAGCAAAGAGGACAGAGCCCCTAAGTCCTCCTGAATTCAAGTCAAAATGACTTCTTCAGGCATTCAAGGCCCTTCATCATCCGGTCTAACTCTACCTTACCAGCCTTCACTCCCACGGCTCTGCCAACACGCATACCTATGCTGAACCAAAATCACTTCTTTCTGGTGTGTTTTCGCTCATGCTGTCCTCCCTTCTCCATATATCCAAAGTCTGCCATCACCCTTCAACACCTGCCTCCAGGCCCCGCACCTTAAGGAAGGCTTCACAGGCTGTCCCAGGCTGCTCCCACCCATCTCTCCTTCCTAGCATTTACTGTCCACACTCCTTGGATGGTGTTTAGCATAAACACTTCTCATAAAATTTGTGCCGGGCATTCAAGGCCCTCTGTAATATGGTTGCAGCCTACCTATCTAGCCAGATCTTGTGCATCCCCTCTACACCATCTAGGTGGCACCAAGCTGCGATGACTCTTTGTTCTCTGAACATATACAGTGTGGGGTGGTGGGAAAAGTGCTGAACGTGGAGTCACCCACCCTGAACAGAACTCGGTTCTGCTAGTTAGTAGTGATCTTGGGCAAATCACATCTCCTTGGGCCTCACATGAGGGGGTCAGGCTTGATGGTCCCGAAGGTCCCTCCAGTTCTAGATCTAGGATCCTGTTCTCTTTAATCTGACTGTTCCCTACACTTGGAATCCCCTCTGGTCCCCCACTTCACACGTACTTTGCTGTTTTGAATTCCTGCTCATCCTTGAAGAGGCAGCTAGATGGCTCAGTGGATACAGCACTGCATGTGAAGTTGGGAAGTTGTTGTCTGGTCATTTCTGACCCTTTGGGTTTTTTCTTAATAAATTTATTTTTATTTTTATTTTACAACACTTAGTCATTTCTGACTCTTTGTGACCCCATTTGGGGTTTTCTCGGCAAAGATACTGGAGTGGTTTGCCATTTCCTTCTCCAGTTCATTTTACAGATGAGGAAACTGAGGCAAACAGGGTTAAGCAACTTGCCAAGGATCACACAGCTATTAGGTGTCTGAGGCTGGATTTGAACTCAGGAATATGAGTCTTTCTGACTCAAGGCCCAATCCTCTATCCACTGTACCACCTAGCTGCCCGGAGTCAGGAAGACCTGAGTTCAAATCCAAGCTCAGACACTACTAGCTGTGTGACCTTGGGCAAGCCCCTTAACCTTGGGTCACCTGAATCCACTGGAGAAGGAAATGGCAAACCACTCCGGTGTCTTTGCCCAGAAAACCTCCAGGACAGCAAAGAACAGGACATGAATGAACAACTCAGCCATCCTCTAAAGCCCAACTGATACACTACATCCTCCAAGGGAACCTTCCCTGGTTTGTTTCCTTCCCTTTTTCTTAATTTCATAAATGTCCTTCCTTCTCAGACAGCACACGTCCCTTGATTTCGTCCATCTCTAATGCACTTAGACTGTAAGCTCTGTGGGAGTGGAGACTACATCTTAGGGAAGCACTGTACGGCACCAGCAGAGTGCTCTCCAAGTGGGAGTCTCATGGAGTTGGTGGTGATTGTAACTGTTGTCCAAATTGTAATGAAGGAGCTCTGGTGTAGTGGAGAGACGACTAGCTTTGAAGTTGGAATCCTGGCTCAGGGACCTTGGGCAGGTCATGGGAGGAGTCTTCGCTCTCTCATCAGTGAAGAAGGGGTTGGGCTAGATGATCTATAAGCTTTACCACTTGTGTGACCTTAGGCAAGTCTAAATTCTCTGCACCTTAGGGTAAGAGGGCCTCAAACATTTTTCCAGCTATAAAATCCATGATCCTATGAGTCTGACTCTGGCTCCCCAACTGGACCGTGAGCTCCCTGAAGGAAGGGAGCTGTCATATCTACACAGGACAAAGCACATGGTGCGGGGAGGAGAAGGAAGGGTGATCAATAAAAACTTACTGATTGAATAGAATCCCTTGCAGTGCTGGGTGCCACAGGCAGGCTGGGAGATAACTTCCCCCAAAACCCTCTGGCTCTGAGACTCTTCTGAGTGGAGTTATTGGATGTTTGCTGGGTCCCGGCCCCTGCTTTCCAAGCTACCCAAGCTTCCTGTCTCACTCATGTAGGAGGCCGCAGCACTCTTACTTTTCGTAGAAATGGCCTATGGTGGCATTCAGAGATGACTCATGCCTCACTGAGATATGAAGATGGGGAGAGGCAGAAAAGAGGGGGCTGTTCTCTCAGCCCCAGGGCCAAGGTGGTGGTTTTCCTGTAGGAGGACTCGCTAGGGAGAGAGTTCACTTCTCCTCCTATCAGCTCCCTTCCGAAGCGTTTTGCTGTAACCCTAAGTTGGCCTGCCCCAAACCACTGAAGAGTTGACTTGTCTCTGCCACTGACTTGCTCTGTGACCTAAGAAAGTCACAGGATTACAGATGCAGAGTTGAGAAAGATCTTAAAGTTAATCTGGCCCAACCACTCCATTTACAGACTAGGAAACTAAGGTGTGGACATGTTAAATGACTTGCTTAGGGCATTATAGATACTAAGAGATAAAGCCAAACTTTGAACCCAGGTCACACGCATCTAAACTTAGCACTCCTTCCATAGTACCACACCATCACAGTCTTTGTGAGCCTCATTCGCTACATCTGCAAAATGGGGCTATTTAATAATGAATAACCCCAGAATGGTGTCCAGGGCAACAAATAGAGAAACAACTAGGCTGTGGTCCCTACCATTTGTCTCCCCACTTACTACCTCTATGACCTTAGTTAGACCAAGGTTAACTTTTCAAAGTTCCATTTCTTCATACATAAAATGATGGTCTTGGACGAGAACAAATGATTTCCTCCTTGCTTCCCTAGTTTAGCTGGGAAAAGTTTAGAAGGACCAGTCCTGTAAACCCTGGGGTGATTCCTGAGTGATCAGTTTGGTTGAAACTTCGCAGCCAAGAGTAACACTAGTTCTAGTCCATGGGGAGAGGCAGATGGGGGTGAGGGCCTAGCTCAGGAGGCTCCCAAGGGGATTTTTATTGTTGAGTTGTTTCAATTGTATCCAACTCTCCATGACCCCAATTGTGGTTTTCCTGCTAAAGATACTGGAATGGTTTGCCACTTCCCTCTCCAGCTCATTCTACAGATGTGGAAACTGAGGTAAAGAGGGTTAAATGACTTGCCCAGGGTCACACAGCTATTAAGTGTCTGAGGCTGGATTTGAACTCAGGTCTTTCTAACTCCAGGGCCAACACTCTATCCACTGTGCTGCCTAGCTGCCCCAAGGGGAAGAGGTCTCATTGTAGCCACATTTGCCTCCATAGTTGGAGGTTTAATGCTCAAGCCCCAGTGACCAACCATTCAGGAGATTGGGGTATGGCCAGGAAAGGTAGCCCTCTATTATGCAGTATTTCCAAAGTGCTTTCTACTTTCACTCATTTATTTTGCAATCACATTAGCCCTGAGAGGCTGGTAGAACAAAGATTATTATCCCCATCTTGGGGAAAACAGGCTTAGACAGAGTGTGACTGAGGTTGGATAGCTTGTTGACGCTGGAGCCAAGGTTAGAACCTGGATCTCCTGATTCCTGGGGGGATAGAGAGCTTTTTCTCTCCTTCCCTCTGCTCACTGACACCCCCGCCCTACAGACCCCACCCCCGCCCACCATCCCCCAACCATGTCCCATCATCCAATCAGAAGCAGGTATGGGAGTGACAGCCCTTTCTTAGAGAGAGGCAGCAACTGATGGACCACCCAAGTCTGGATCCCTGGCTTCAGGGCTAGGTCTAGTGAGGGTGAGTCTGGTACTCAAGACCTCTGAGGAAGATCTTTGTAGAAGTCATCATGCCCAGTCAGAGTCTTTAGACTATCAGATTTGGAAGCAGACTTAGTGGTCATCTCACTCAATCCTTAGAGAGGCAGCCTATTGTCTATTAGAAAAGAAGTGGGTTTAAATCCTGGAGGTGCCACAAGGTCGCTTCAGTATCCTCACCTGCAAAGGCAGGCGGGGGATAATTACACTTTCTAGCTCACAGAGGAAACTTCAATAAAAATGAGGACCGGCCATTCTCTTTTTACTAGAACCAGAGAGAAGGTTACAAAAGAAGTTCATGGTAGAACGAAGATTCAGATCCTGGGTTTCCTGACTCCTAGCCTGAGGCTTTTCCCATGAAGCCTCAATTAACCAGGGCTTCTCTGCTTGGGTTGTGGGTGTGGCTCCTGTCTCGGGGAAGGTGCTGAGTACCCACAGCTCTCTGCTGATTACATAAGCCTTGGCAGAGAGGCTGGTGAAGCCTCAAAGGGCTTCCTAGAGAAGCTGATAAGACCCTGAGTGGATGACGTCCTTGAGAGGAAACTGGGCTTGTTGATTTGATGGGTCTGCTGAAGCTTCCACTGGAAAGGCTGCAAGCCACTTCCGGCCCCTACAGACACCTAGTTCAGGTGGGCCTTAGGTCCTATGCCTTCATGTTGGACCTTTGTATAGTCCATAAAAGAAACAAGCATTTATCAAATGCTATTATGTGCCAGGCCCTGAGCTAAATGCTTTACAAATATTCTTATTGGATTCTCACAGTAGCCCTTGGGCAATCCAGGGAGGTAGATGCTGTTATTATCCCTAGTTTACAGTTGAGGAAACTGAGTCAAATAGATGTTAGGGGATTTGCCCAGGGTTACAGGTCTGAGGCTTTATTTGAATTCAAGTCTTCCTGATTCCAGGCCCAGCACTCTAGCCATGGAGCTCCCTAGCTGCCCCTGAGGGAAGCTAGGGAAACCGCCACCAAGGGTTGATAAAATAAAAATGTCTTTCTTTTAGTCTTTGTATCCCCAGTGCTTATTATAATGCCTGACCCCATAGAAGATGTGTACTTAATAAATACTCATTGAATTGACTTTGAAGCTATATGAAAGCAGGAACTTCGCTACCACAGTTATGTGCACACAGTAGGCACTTCATAAATGTTTGATTAATTCAATGAAATTGCCTCCCTCTGGGAAGGAGAATTATTTGACTGTGAATGATATATGGACAAATCAGCCAGTCCTGAGGCACAGAGAGGGACTTCTAAGGTTCTTGTCTTCCAAAAAGAATTCTTTCATTGGGACATTGCAAAGGACACATGCTCCATGACATTGGCAAACACCTGAGGTAAATGCATTTCCCGCTTTAAGGCCTCTCTTAATGACCCCTCATCAGATCACCAAACAAAGCTCCTCAAGGGTATCTGCCATTCAGTCATATGTGATTTTAACCTATATGTGAGAGAAACCTTTCCGAGGACAGCCTTTAATGCTCCACTTTTCAAAGCCTTTTTTTTTTTTAAATAATTTGTATTCCTACTCTGCCTTTAAATTCCAAGACAAAGGCTGCCTCTTCCACGAAAACTTCTCTGGTTCTTCTTCTTATGGCCTTTCCTCTCTGAACATTGAATACCATGTTGTTTTATATGCCTCTAATATATCTTGCCTGGATAGATCTGCGATTCCCTCCCCCTACCATAGATCATGACACATCTACACTTTTGCTTCCTGTGATTCTTGTCCACATTCTCCTATGAATCCTTTGCCCAAAGAACTCAGCATCTTTCCCTAGATCTCTCGACACTGCATGGACACCAGTGTTGATTATACCTCTAATACATTTATTATGTATTATTTTGTATTACAATCACTTGCAAATTTATCACATACTTTGTGTCACAGTTAGCATTCACATTGCACTTTAAGGTTTGCGAAGCACTTTACAAGCAGCATCTCATTTGATACAACAATCCAAGTTCCCCCTGAACTAAGTGAATGATATGTGTATGTTTAATTCAAGTGAGATTGTTAACCCCTTAAAGTTGCTTTCCTTAGAAAAGCAGATCAAAGAACCTGTGCTAGCAGCCCTCCTGTGTGCTGGTGTTATTGGCCTTACACAGCCACAGTAGCAGCAAGTAACGTTGTTACAGTATCCAAGGAGATTTAAGAGGTCGCTATCCCTGCCACTCCAGATCAATAGCTCACGTGCCACCTTTAAACTTTTAAAAAATCATGGTTATCCCATACGTGTATGTGTAGGAGTTTACAGAGTTTTATCAAGTAACAGTTTACAAAGTCTTCTGCCATCCCTTCTCTCATTTGATTATTATAGCCCAGTGAAGGAATCAGGATAAGTACTGAAACTGAGGCTCAGAAAGAAGAAGGGGCTAGCCCAAAGTCACCCAGAGACAGCTGCAGGAGGAGGATTAGAACCAAGCTGTGCTGATAAATACTTGATGGGGAGGAGGGGGAGGGGAGGGCAGGAAGGAAGGGAAGGGAAAAGGAATATCTACACACACTTTAAGATATAATCTGAATTAAACCCCCCCCCCTTTTTTTTTTACAAATAGACAATAAACAAAATAGATCAAGCCCAGATTTATGCATATTTCTGAAGTATATGTACTCACACTGAAAATTAAATAATTGGTTCTCCAAAGCAGAACTGGCTCCCCAGCACAACCCTGATTAGAACCTAAACTCCTAACTCTCAGTTCAGGGATATTTGTATTCCAAAACAGGGATATCATCTCTTTCCCTTTCTGTTGGGACCCCAAAGAGCCTATCTCTCTTTGCTTGTGCTCTGGCTGCTCAGATGGGAGCTACAGCCCCAGGGAGTTCTCAGTCATCTGCTGCTACCCCGAGGAACCAAATCTGGAACCATACCCCTGTTCCCCTCCCCCCACTCCCAGGTCTTGTTATGACTGACCTGACAGGGTCACCAACCAGATACTGTACAAAATAGCTGAGCTCTCAAGCGCCTGCCTGACTGCCTGTGGTTTGCACATCTCGCCGGTTGGGGTGATGTACATACTGGGGAAAGTGTATTAGTCACGTCACTTTCAAACTTTCCCTCATCGCTGGCCCCAAGTCCCCAAATGAGAAAGTGGGTGGGTGGGGAAGGGTGTCTGAGAGCCATTCTATGTTTGCATGTACAGACAAGGAGGGGGTATGTATCCAGAGGTGGTGTGTTATGTGTGTGTGTGTGTGTGTGTGTGTGTGTGTGTGTGTGTGTAGAAACGAAGTTATCCCCTTAGATTTAGATAGCTACACCTACTTAGAAATAATGTGGCCAGTAGCAATAGCTTCCATAAGCCCCTCCCAGCTTGAAAATCCTGTGATTCATGTCCCCATACACAGAAAGAATGAAATGGAACCGATTGTGCCCTCATGAATATATTCTGTGATAACAGTATAAAAGGTTAATTGACATGTAAACAATGCTTTTAAGGTCTGCAAACCATACAAAAAGATTTAATCTGGAGCTCAGAACAACCACTGGGACCTTGATGTTTTATCCCCATCTTACGAATGAATAAATTCAGGCTCAGACAAGTTAAATGATTACATCCCTAGTGTTAGAAGCGTCCACTATACCATAACGCGCAATATGGAAACACAGGAAAAAATACTCAGGGAACCATTTGGCTTAAATACTACCTCTGGTATTTAAGCACAGTGTCTGGCACATAATAAGTGCTTAATAAATGCCTTTTTCCTTCCTTTTCCCAGATTTGCCAATCAGTCAGCTAACATTTCTTAAGAGCCTGTTCTATGCCAGCCATTGTTCTAAGCACCAGGGATACAAAGAAAAACAAAAAAGAAAAACAGTCCCCTCCCCTCAAGGAGCTCACAGTCTAGGAGGAGACAACATGCAAATAGCTACGTACAAACACGATGACAGACTATAGGATAAACTGGGGATTTTCTCAGAGATAAGGCACTGAGATTAAGGAGGATGGAGACTAGCTGAGACCTGAAGGAGTCCAGAGAAGCTGTGAGGCAGAGATGAGGAAGGAGAGTGTTCTACGTTGAGGGGACAGTGAGGGAAAATTCTCTGAGTTGGAAAATGGTGGTGCCATGTTCAAGAAATAGCAAAGAGGCCAATGTCACTGAACCACTGAGGATGTGGGGAGGAGCAAGGCATAAGAAAGACTGGGAAGGTAGGTAGGGGTGTGGTCTTTTAAAGGCAGAAAGAAGCTTTAAATGTGAACCTGGAGGCAATGGGGAGCCACTGGAGTTTACTGAAATGGGGGTGGGGTGGGGCATTGTCAGACTTACCCTTTAGGAAGATCAGTTTGACCTCAGAGGATGGACTGGAGTGGGGGAAGAGACTTGAGGCAGGGGAACAACCAAAATAGTATTTCAATAGTCCAGGCATGGAGTGGTGAGGGCCTACACCAGGGGGGTTACAATGTCAAAGGAGATAAGAGTTGGTAAGAAGGTAGAAGTAATAGGAAGTAACAACTGACTGGATATGGAAGGTGGTAGGGAAGTGAGAATGGTGGGTAATGGGAGAATGGTGGTATCCTTCACAGTAATTTAGAGAAGTTAAGAAGAGAGGAAGGGGTGAGGAAGAAAGATAATGTTCAGTTTTGGACATACTGAGTTTAAGATATGGAGGGGGCATCTAGTTTAAGATGTTTAATAGACAGTTGGAGATGTGAGACTGTGAGGTCAGGAAGAGCCAGACGGGTAGGTCTGGGAGTCATCTGCAGAGAGATGACAAGTGAAACCATGGGAGCTGATGATATCACCAAGTGGAATAGTGTACAGTAAGAAGCCATCCTAGGATGGAGTTTTGAGGAGCACCCCTACCCATGGTTAAGTGGCCATGATATAGCGAAAGGTCCTACAAAGGGGCCAGCAAAGTCAGAGGAGAGAGAGGAGGAGAACCAGGAGAAAGCAGAGTCATAAAAACCTAGAGGGATTATCGAGGAGAAGAGGGTGACCAACATTGTCAAAGACTGCAGAGAGGTCAAGGAGGATGGGGATAGAGGAAAAAAGGGTCATTAGATTTGCTAAGATTGTCAGTAGCTTTAGAGACAACAATTTCTGTTGAAAGATGAAGTCAAAAGCCAGACCGCAAAGAGCTAAGAGCTGTGAGAGGAAAGAAAGTGGAGGCACCTGGCCATTGTAGACGGCCTTCTCAAGAAATTTAGCTACAGAGGGCATTAGAGTGTTTTTAAGAATGGGGTGAGATCACTTGTGCATGTAGAGAGGTTTTCCTTGGCAGGAAGGGCCACTTCTTCATAGGAGATGGGTCAAGGAAAAGGTAAGGGCATAAGGAATCTGAGGAATAGAAGATAAGGAAGAGAGAGCTCTCAGCGGTAGAATGTGCTGTGGTCACTAAGGGGCACACATCTTCATGATGGGCCATGTGAGGGGGTGAGCAGGGCTGCCATCCTTAGTGCCTCTCCCTTGAAAGCTTGTGATTTACCCATTATGAGAAGAGGAGGGAGTCTTAGATTGGTTTTGCCAACTGGGCTCAAGGATCTTGGGCAAACCAAGCCCCTTTCTCAACTTTGGGTCTCTATTTTCTTGTTTGTTAAATGAGGAACTTAGCAGATGTTTCACTGTGAGTCTGGAATCAAATATCTGAGGCTGTTCTGAACACACGGCTTTTGGCAAGAATTTTCTTGGTGGCCTGGAAAAGTGGGAGAATGATTTATCTGGAGTGCCTGTTTCTACTACCCATTTCACATGTACTACCTGGTATTGTAAGTGACAAGCCGTTTTCATGTGTGTCTTCCTTGTCCATCTAGGCTGTAAGCTCCTAAGGAGGCAGAGGCCAAAAGATAGATTGAAGCTTCTTTGCTGTTTCCCCTACAGGGTCTAGCATGATTCTGGTTTGATAAGGACTTGACCAGTACCCATTCAAAAATATTAGGGGATATGAGGTCCTGGTCAGGAGAGGGGAAACAGAGAGTTTTATAATAGCACCTACCTCTCCAGAATACAGTAAGTGTTCTGCATCACTTAAACTCTATTGTTATTATCATCTCTGGGAGAAGGATTACTCCTTTATTGAGCAATCCTCACCAGCCTGTGCTTCTCTTCATGGTCATGCACTAACTGAATGACACCTGGCAAGTTACCGACCTTTCGTTTTTAGTTTCTTCATCTTACATCTCTAGTTTTCTCTAAGGTTCAGCTCAAGCCCCATGTCAATCAATCAATATTTATCAAGTGCCTACTATGTGGCAGGGCACCTAGATGGTGCAGTGGATAGAGCCACTAGTTATGGAGTCAGGAAAACTCATTTTCTTGAATGACCCTGTGCAAGTCACTTAACCCTATTTGCCTCAGTTTCCTCATCTGTAAAAAATTATTTAGAGAAGAAAATGGCAAACCACTCTAGTATCTTTGCCAAGAAAACTCCCAACGGGGTCATGAAGAGTTGAAGAGTCAGATGTGACTGAAACAGCTGAACAATAACAAAAAATGTGCCAGGCATTCATGCTAAGTACTGGGGATACACGAGGCCTTTTCTAATCTCTATGGCTAGCTGGAGTGTCTCTCTGACAAAAATTACCTTCTCTTTGCATATATTTTGTATTTACACTTTATGAGCACATATTTCCTTCTCAGTGGGCTTCTACAGAACTTTCCCCAACAGAATTCAAGCTCCACGTAAGCAGAGAATGTTTTAATTTTGTCTTTGTGTGTCTGATGCCTAGCATAGTGCCTGGCACACAGTAGGTGCTTAATAAACAGTGATTGATCAATCTTTAAAGTGGATGTAATAATATTTGAGTACCTGTATCACAGGGTTGTTGTGAATACTAATGTATATAGAAGCCCGCCGCAAACCCTAATGCACTAGATGACCGTTACTATCATTATTACACATGAACACATTGCCCATCTAACTGGAAGGTTATGAGAAGCAAAATGAATTTGATGTAATAGTTTATATTGCATCCTCTTCAGAGGAACCTCTGCAGAACTGGTGAGAAGGATCAATGAATGAATGGACCAGCCACGAATCACTGCCTGTGCCAGCTCAGTAACTGGACTGATGGCACAGCTAGAAGGCTAGAAGCAAAAATGGGGCTCTACAGCCCTATGAGTCTAATAAATATCTTTGGCAGCAGGATGATCTGGGAAATGCTGCTGCCTCACTGTACTTGCCTGGTTGAGATGGCGAGGTACATCCAAACCCAGGACACCCAGGCATCTCTTAAAATAGAGACAAAGACAAGTGGCTGCCACTCAAAGAGAAAGACAAAACGATTAGAGTTAGGCTGGGCCATCCACTGTGGCCTACAGAAGACAGATCCCATTTGGATAGCCCAGCCCACTGTGGCATAATAGGAAGGCGACTTATTAACACCACTTATTAAACTGACCACACAAAAGAAATACCTACCTACCGTCCAGCCCTCAAATTGTACTCCATACACATGAGGCTGGGCCTGCTGTGTGACAGCTGGACTGGGGAGAGAAAGGAAGAGCCCTCTGGATTGCCCCTGCCCTGTCTACAATATCCTGTCTTTGACAGCCTAACCTCTGCTCCTTGCTCCTAGGTCAACTTCAGAATTAAGCACCACCTTTTTTTTTTTTTTTGCCACCACCAGCTCTGAACTCCTGCAGCATTTCCTGCCTACTCTGCTCACCTGACACAACCTTATACCGTTTTGTGATTTAATCATTTCATGAGTATGCCTTATCTTTTCCCCAGTCTGTGAATTCCCCAGGCAGAGAGCCCATTTATCTCCTGTCTCTCCCAGACTCTGAGCTCCTAAGGGTACCCCCCTACCCCATCTCCTCTGTCTCCCTTAGACTGAGCTCCATAAAGTCAGCTTTTTTTCTTTCTCCTCCACATCATGATCTCCCTGAAGTCAGGCCTTTAAACCCTTACTTCTCTACCCTTACTCAGACTATGAATTCCCTAAGCCCAGAGCCTGAATTTTTTCCTTCTCTGTCTCCTCCACAATATAGCCAAGTACAGGGCCAAGTATACCAGCTTCTTAGCATCTCAAGGGAAGTAAATCACATTGAGTGGAAGACTTCCTTGTGGTAAGGAGGGCCCTGACCAGCTCTCTCCAGTGGACCCCATGCCAGCAACCACAAAGATAGATACAGTTGGCTAAGCTTGGCTCTGGCCAGCGGATGGAAATGATGCAAATGTCTGTGAACATTTCTCAGTACAATTATTGGCACAGCAACAGAAAACAGGAAGTCGTGGGGTAGCCATGAAATTTCTTTGTGTTTGTTTTTTTTTCACCAGGCAGTTTCCATTGTTTGTTGAAATGGTCTTTGTTCTCTGAGGATGGAGCTTCTATTGGGTCAGTATTTCATGTGCCTTCTTAGGGGAAAAACAAAAAAGAGAAAGAAAAGCATAAAAGTGTCACTACTTAAAAGAATTAAAGAAATTTGTACAGGCTGCACTGGAACTCATAATGTCTCAGTTGTCCCAATAAAAGACAGTCGGAAGTTTTGGACTCTTTGAATGAGGCAAACAAAGAATTTATCTACCATGAGCACAAGCTCAGGGGTCACTGACCACTAGACAGTAGCCTTGAGCAGGAATAGCAGCAAAGCACCATGGCTGACCCTTCACCTAATTTAGAAGGTGATAAAAGTTCACCTTTCTTATAGAATTGAAATTTCTCGAGGGTAGGGACTTTCATTACTGTCTTTGAATCCTCAGTCCCATCACACACTAGGTGCTTTCAAAGTGCCTGTTGCCTGATTGATTGGTTTGGTGATGACCCATTCTTTCCTGAGTCCTCATTCTCCCTCCTGTCCCTCTCCTTCCTCTGATTCATCCCTGCTTTCCACTGGCTACCAGCTAAATAGCTGGGTGTCTGCTTGGATGTGCTTGCTGTGGATGATGCTGAGCTAAGTGTTCAAAGGGAAACATTATTTGTATTGTATAAAGAATTAACTATTTGTTTAAAAATCTTTGGGAGGATATTTTTGAAATGCTGGCACTCCCAGGAGTTCATCAATTTTTTTTTTTAAGCATGCGAGGCAGCATGGTGTAGTTGACCCTGGGGTCAGAAGACCTTGGTTCAAGTTACAGCCCTGACATTAGCCTTATGACTCTGGGGTCAAAATGACACAACTCCTCCAAGCCTTAGTTTCCTATTCTGTAGAATGATGACCTCTCTGTAAGGTCCCTTCCAGCTCTTTATCTTGACCGATGACTGAAGGGCTACTTTAAGTGAACCTTGCATGAATGAATAAAATGAAGATTGCTGCTGGTGGACCAAATGGGAACATGGCCATAGCTTTCATGATAGGCAAATAGCTCCACTTGTGATGGACTGTCTGGAGTGTTGTCTCTGTGGGGATTCGCCCGACTCCTCTAAAGTATGAAAATATTGTTTGGTGCTTAATGGAAATTAGGAACATAAATACAGACTTTCAAAAATCCCTACCTCCTAAACCTGGTGTAGACAAGATATTCCAATGGCAAAAATCAACCTAGAGACCACATCTTTGGTGGGCCTTTGTAACACCAATGACAAAATGGTGGAGAGGTTGTAGCAATGTGTTTTCTTGGCTGATCCCAATGTTTCTGCCTTTCAAATTCTCTAACTGCTGCGAGTTGAGAGGTCAGGCTGATGGCAAATCTCTGAGAGAAGGCCCTAGGTGGGAGAATTTAGCCCTGCCATCAAAAATAAGGGCAATGGGCCATTTGAAAAGTAGGGGGCAGTGGATTATAAACCATAAGCTCATAGATTTGAAGTTGCGAGGGACCCTAGAGCCAATGTGCTTCAACCCCCTCCTTGTACAGTGGAGGCCCAGAGAAGTTAAATGACTTTCCCAAAGCCAGACAAGTAGTAAGGAGGAGAGATGGGACTCAAAACCAAAGAACCATGACGTCTCACCTGAACGCTGAGGGGCGAAATATTCTATGTCTATTTTTAGGGAGGCAGGATAGCATAGTAGAAGGAGGCTCTGGAGTCAGAGAATCTGAATTCAAAACCCACCTCAGGCACCTACTACCCTTTATGACTTTTGGTGAGTCCTTAACCTCAGTTTCATCATATCTAAAATGAGAAGGCTAGACTAGGCGATTTCTGAATCTCCTTTCAGCTCTAGATCAATGGTTTTATGTCCTGGTGCCAGGGACCTTCCTGTCCCCAAACGTATAGCAGATGATCCAACTAACAACCTAGGGGCAGCTAGGTGGTGCAGAGAGTAGAGCGCTGGCCCTGGCATCAGGAGGACCTGAGTTCAAATGCCGCCTCAAACACTTGAAACACTTACTAGCTGTGTGGCCTTGGGCAAGTCACTTAGCACCAATTCCCCTGCCTTCCCCCTCCAAAAAACCAAACCAAAACCAAAACAAACAAACAAAAAACAAAGAACAGCCAGAATCTGGGTTACTTTTTGGCTAGGTTCCCTTCAGGCAGAGGCAGCAGGTAAGAGTCAGAGGACCGGGGTTTGAATCCTAGCTTACTACTTACAAAATATCTGTGTACTTTAAGCAAATACTTCTATTTTCTGGGCCTTAGTTTCCTCATCTGGAAAATGAAGAATTTGGGCTAGATAATTTCTAAGGTCCCTTTCAGATTTAAGCCCTGTAAAGTAAGAGAAGGTAAGCTGGGAAGAACTGATGGAAGAAAACCATTCACCAAATGCCAGGATTAGCTCACTATAGTCTAAAACTTTGACTTGTGTTTCTGGAATAAATCAGCTCTTCCACGGATATTACTGAGTTCCATACTGTGGTGGAGATAGGATTCATCCATTCTTGAGTAGGTTGTGGCCACCACAGGGTTCAAGTGGGGCAGCTATGAGTACAAATACAGAAAAGTCAGAGAAAGCAGAGGAAAGTACGGGTCCTTGTTTGAAATAAATGCCTCTGAGCTCCAAAAAGCTGCTTCTCTGGGGCATGGCAAGCCTGACAACACACATTTTAGATGAGAGGCTCCTTCCGTTTCCTCATTCTAGTGGAGCAGGAGTCTAAGGGATTAGGAATAGGCCACAGCTACTTATCCTGCCTGGGAGAAATCTTCAGAGGGACCCAACTCCTCTGGGAAAACAAAATCAATACGTTAATTAACAAGTAAGAATAGGTTTGTCAGTCCCAGTCTCCTGGTGCATCAAACCCCATAGCCTCCATGGAACTCTACTCTTATCTCCTGCAGAAACCCGGTACAGAAGCAGGAAGATATCTATAAACCATGATCCGCTGCCAAAGCTACTGTCTTGAGCAGCTTACAGACTGAAGGCTTCCATTTTTCTCCCCTTTCCAAGCACTTGAAAAAAGATGTAAAAATTGTGTGTCTCCTTTTGCCTGGATGATCATTAACTGTTTTGTCTTTTGAAACACCAGAAACTGAAGCTAAGGTTAGGAAGGATAGGAGAGGATCAGCAGCAAAATTTTAGTCAAATTCTCTGCCATCAAAGAGTAAATGTTCCTGTTACTGAACTGGCTCAAAGTTCTTGTTTTCTTTGGTCTGTAATAGGACCAGTGAGTAGAAGTTTCAGAGAGATACCTTATGGTGAACTGGAATCAAACAGATCTAGCCAAAAATGGAATGATTTGCCTTGAGAATTACTGAATTCTCTGCCTCTGGAGGTATCCAAGCAGAAGATAAAGGGCCAGCAGTCAGGAATGCTGTAGATAGAATTCCTATTCAGATATGGATTAACCCTGGGGTGCCTTCTCACTCTGAGATGCTAAGATTCCATGATCTTCCTTAGAGATCCATTTAGTTCTCCCTCTGGGAAGCTTTAGATTAGTCCTAAAGGTAAGATTCACCACTACTCTCACTGACTTTCCAATATTTTTAGGAAACTCAGTGAGAAATACTCTCCAGATAAGTGGATAGTCTGAAGGAAACTGGTTGTGCCTTTTGGACTAAACTAACTTGGCTCCTTTTGCTCTTCCTTGTGTGACCTTGGGCAAGTCATTGTCCTCATACGTAAAAAGAAGGGGTTGGATTAGATGGCCTCTGGGGGCCCTTTTAGCCCTAGATCTATGATCCTTCCCATTGGGATTCTCTTCCTCACAAAGCTGTAGTAACCCACAAATCAGTGGTCCAAAGCTAGTACTAAGTTGTTCTACAGGACTACCAGACTCAGTCACTGAGATGGGACAGTGCTATGTCAGTGGTCAGTGTTCCCTGCATTGTCTGTTGTGGGCATAGATCTCAAGGCAATGTTAGGGTTTGTGGAGGGCCAGGGCGTCAGTGGTGCCCTCTTGTCATCATCTCCATCTTTCCACATTGTTCCTTGCCTTTTTCTCCCTCTCAGGCCCCTTACAAGTACCAGGGTGCCTGGTGCTTGGGCAAGAGATCAACCCAATCAGCTAAAACACACAAGAACATACAGACAACAGAGGTGGATGGGCTTCTTTGTTTCAAATGTAATTTCAGGAGCAGAAGTGTAGGCATGTAGAGAGGAAAAGAGTCTCAGGGACTGTTCCTGATATAAGCTAATCACTTAAAGCCTAAGTGGTAATATAAAACTTTCAGTCTCAGCAAAACTATACTAGTGGGGGACCTCAATCTCCCCTTCTCAGAGCTAGATAAATCTAACCACAAAATAAACAAGAAAAATTTAAGGAGGTGAATAGAATTTTAGAAATGTTAGATATGACAGACCTCTGAAGAAAACTGAATAGGAGTAGAAAGGAATGAACCTTTTTCTCAGCAGTATTTAGCAACTACACAAAAAATGACCATGTACTAGGGCATAAAAACCTCACAATCCAATGCAGAAAGGCAGAACTATTAAATGTATCCTTTTCAGATCATAATGCAATAAAAATTACATGTAATAAAGGGCCATGGAGAGACAGACTAAAAATTAATTGGAAACTAAATAATCTAATCCTAAAGAATGAGTGGGTCAAACAACAAATCATAGAGACAATCAATAACTTCACCAAAGAGAGTGACAATAATGAGACAACATACCAAAACATGTGGAATGCAGCCAAAGCAGTTTTCAGGGGAAATTTTTATCTCTAAATGCTTACATGAGTAAAATAGAGAAGAGGAGATCAATAAATTGGGCATGCAACTAAAAAAGCTAGAAAAAGAACAAATTAAAAATCTCCAATTAAAGACCAAATTAGAAATTCTGAAAATCAAAGAAGGGATTAATAAATTTGAAATTAATGAAACTATTAAACTAATAAATAAAACTAAGCCAATTTTATGAAAAAAAACCAATAAAATAGATAAACTTTGGTTAATTTGATTAAAATAAAGAAGAAAACCAAATTACCAGTATCAAAAATGAAAAACGGGTGAATTCACCACCAATGAAGAGGAAATTAAAACAATAATTAAGAGCTATTTTGCCTAACTTATGCTAATAAATCTAACAATCTAAGTGAAGTGGATGAACAAAACTATAAATTGCCCAGATTAACAAGAGAGGAAATAAAATACTTAAATAGCTGCATTTTAGAAAAAGAAATTGAACAAGCCATCAATGAACTCCCTAAGAAAAAATCTTCAGGGCCAGGTGGATTTACAAGTGAATTCTATCAAACATTTAAAGAACAATTAATTCCAATACTATATAAACTATTTGGAAAAATAGGCAAAGAAGGAATCCTGCCAAATTCTTTTTATGATACAAATATGGTGCTGATACCTAAACTGGGAAGAGCCAAATCAGAGAAATAAAATTATAGAAAAATTTCTGTAATGAATAGAGATGCAAATATTTTAAATAAAATATTAGCAAAGAGATTGCAGCAACTTATCATGAGGATAATACGCTATGACCAGGTGGGATTTATACCAGCAATGCAGGGCTGGTTCAATATTAGGAAAACTATTGGAATAATTGACCACATCAACAACAAAATTAACAGAAATCATATGATCATCTCAGTAGATACAGAAAGGGCTTTTGACAAAATTCAATACCCATTGCTATTAAAAACATTAGAAAGCATAGAAATAAATGGAGTTTTCCTAAAAATAATAAGTAGCATCTATCTAAAACCATACCACATTATATTAATGGGGGTTATTATTATATTATATTAATTATATTATAGCAAGCATTATAGTAATGGGGATAAGCTAGAAGCATTTTCAGTAAGATCAGGGGTGAAACAAGGATGTCAATTATCACCACTGTTATTCAATATTGTACTATAAATGTTAGCTTTAGCAACAAGGGAAGAAAAAGAAGTTGAAGGAATTAGAATAGGCAATGCAGAAACAAAGCTATCACTCTTTGAAGATGATATAATGGTACACTTAGAGAATCCTAAAGAATCAACTAAGAAACTACTTGAAATAATTAACAACTTTGGCAAAGTTGCAGAATATAAAATAAACCCATATAAATCATCAACATTTCTATATATTACTAACGAAGCCCAGAAGCAAGAGATAGAAAGAGAAATTCAATTTAAAGTAACTGTAGACAACATAAAATATTGAGGAGACTACTTGCCAAGACAAACACAAAACACTTTTCACACAAATAAAGTTGGATCTAAATAATTGTAAAAGTATCAATTGCTCATGGGTAGGCCAAGCTAATATAATAAAAATGACAATTCTACCTAAATTAATTTACTTATTCAGTGCCATACCAATCAAACTACCAAAAATTATTTTATAGAACTAGGAAAAATAATAGCAAAATTCATCTGGAAGAACAAAAGTTCCAGAATATCAAGGGAATTAATGAAAACAAATGCAAGGGAAGGTGGCCTAGCTGTACCAGACCTAAAACTGTATTATAAAGAAGCAATCATCAAAACTACTTGGTACTGGCTGAGAAATAGAGTGGTGGATCAGTGGAATAGGTTAGGTACACAAGACACAGTAGTCAATGACTATAGTAATCTACTGTTTGATATACCCAAAGACTCTAGCTTCTGGGAAAAGAACTCACTATTTGACAAAAACTGCTGGGAAAACTGGAAAACAGTATGGCAGAAACTAGGCATAGACCAACATCTTACACCACATACTAAGATAAAGTTAAAATGGGTACAGGATTTAGACATACTATAAGGAAATTAGGAGAGCAAGGAATAGTTTACCTGTCAGATCTATGGAGAATGGAAGAATTTATGACCAAACGAGATAGAGGACATTAAGAAATACAAAATGGATAACTTTGATTACATTAAATTAAAAAGGTTTTGCACAAACAAAGCCAATGCAACCAAGATTAGAAGGCAAGTCGGAAGCTGGGAAACAATTTTTACAGCCAGTATCTCTGATAAAGGCTTCATTTCTAAAATACATAGAAAACTTAGTCAAATTCATAAGAATACAAGTCATTTCCCAATTATAAATGGTCAAAGGATATGAACAGGCAGTTTTCAGATAAAGAAATTAAAGCTATCTATAGTCAAAATTAAGAAATTAAAGCTATCTATAGTGAAAAATACTCTAAATCACTAGTGATTAGAGAAATGCAAATTAAAACAACTCTGAGGTACCACATCATACCTATCAGATTGGCTAACATGACAAAACAGGGAAATGGTTAAGTGTTGGAGAAGATGTGGGAAAATTGGAACACTAATTCATTGTTGGTGGAATTGTAAACTGATCCAACTGACTATGCCCAAAGAGTTAGAAAACTGTGCATACCCTTTGATCCAGCAATACCACTATTAGGGCTGTATTCCAAAGAGATCAGAAAAAAAGGGGGGAAAGACCCACACGTGCAAAGATATTTATAGCAGCTTTTTTTGTGGTGGCAAAGAATTGGAAATTGAGGAGATGCCCATCAATTGGGGAATGACTGAACAATTTTGTGATATATGAATATAATGGAATACTACCGTTCCATAAGAAATGATGAGCTGGCAGATTTCCAAAAAACCTGGAAAGACTTGTATGAGCTGATGCTGAGTGAAGTGAGCAGAACCAGGAGAACATTGTACACAGTTACAGCAACATTGTATGATGACCAACTTTGATAGGCTTAGCTCTTCTTAGCAATGCAAGGATCTAAGATAATTCCAAGAGATTCATGATGGAAAATGCTATCCATGTCCAGAGAAAGAACTATGGAGTCTGAATGCAGATTGAAGCATACTATTTTCTCTCTCTCTTTTTTCCTTTTTCTTTCTCGTGGTTTTTCCCTTTTATTCTGATTCTTCTCTCACAACATGACCAATGTAGAAATATGTTTAATATGATTATACATGTATAGCCTATATCGGATTGCATGCTGTCTTGGAGAGGGAAGGGGAAAGAAGGGGGAAATTTAGAACTCAAAATCTTGTAAATGTTGAAAACTAAAAAAAAATTAATTAAAAAAAACTTTTCTAATCCCATTAGATTGTGGGTCGTAGGCATTTAAAGGAGGAGAGCTTTGAAAGCTAGAATAGCCAGAGAGGATCTCTTGCAGGTGGGAGAGCATCAAATTTAGCTGGCCCAGAGCTCTTTTTCATAGTGCTTTACTTAGAGACCTAGGAATATATGTTTAGAAACTCTCTGGTTTCTAGTAGTTACCTATTTTGGTATGACCCAGCCACGACTTAGGGACCACCCCCTTACACACATACTTCAGGCTCTGGGATACCACATCAAGAAAATAGTTTGGAATGAGGTCAAAGCTCTCCCTGAGATCTCCCTGCTTTGGTGTCTGGTATTTTCATGACCTTGGAATGATGTCCATGGCCTGATTCAGACCAGATACAAGGAGATACTGAACCTTCCAGCTAGCCAAGGGGTGATCTTGCTCTTTCTGTCTATTGGGAATGACAATAGAAGGAGTCAGGAATCAGAGATCAGGTGGTTTCTAATAAAGTGAGGGGAAAACCTTTCCCTTTTCATATGAAGCTTGTTCTCCTACTCTCTGGCCTTCTTAAGGTATGGGAAAGAGATATAAAGAGTGTGAAGCATGGTCCTGACTTTTTAAGAGTTCATAATCTGCTCAAGGATGCAAAATCCACACACAGGAAGTCATTAGAGAATAAGACAAGATGTATTTTATTAAATTGCTAATAGGGGTAGTATAGGCAGTACATTCTGTGGGAATTCAGAGAAGGAGAGATCCTCGTGGGATGTTGTTGGGAGGGAAGACTTCTTGGAAGAAGAAAGGGCAATCGAGTTGGGCCCTAAAGGATGAGTAGGGTAGAGAAAGAGTTGGGGAGGGAGGAATAGGAATGGAGTGGAGGGAGTAATGGTAGATGTAAAAACACAGGATTGAGCATGGTTGGGGAGGAGAACAAGCCTAGGTGGAACATGGCACGTGTGGCAATGAATTATGTGAGATAAAACTGTAGAGGTGGGTTGTGGTCATACTGTAGAAAACTGAAAATATCAGGACCAAAAACTAGTCTTTTGTAGGCAATGGTACATTGCTAAAGTGGCATGACATGATCCTAGGTTCCAGAGCTAGATAAGACTTTTAAGGAAACTGAGGCCAACAGAGAGTGAATGACTTGCCCTAAATCATACCATCAGGGTTGTATTTCTCTTCCTTCCCATCTGCCTGTGACTCTCCTTGTTTCCAGTGCTCCCATTGTTTTATTCCAATTTCCCAGGAGTGTTTGAGCCTCTCCTTAAGTTGAATCAAATGAAAATTTTTTGTAAACTGAATCCTATTTTAAATATACCAGAGGAGGTTTCTATTTAATGGACCCCTTGGGGTCAATCCTTTGAGTAGAGCAGAATAACCATTATCTGGAAATCCAGACTTAAACATGCTGAGTTGGCCCAGCTGTGCTATAAAGCATGGTACATAGTAGATACACATTCCATATCTCTTCCTATGTTGGAGAATCACTTCTTGGAAGTGAATGTGCCTGGGGCAATGCATATGTGTATGAGTATATGTGTGTGTGTGGTCAGTTGAGGACCCTGCAAATTGTGTTGCATTAAAAAAGAAAAAAAAACATTGGCCCAGGGTGCTGAGATACAGATGGTATCCTGGTTTTGGCTTACTCATGACATCTGCTCAACATGTTGCTTTGCTTCTCTTGGATATAACTATGACTTTACCCTGCAGAGGATTCAGTAATCTCCTTTCAAAAAAATATGCGGTGGGCTGGAAAAGGAGAGAAGGATGTTTTTTGGAGGCAGCCTTGGGAATTAAGCTAAGCAGGAAATACTGCTGCCCCTGTCCTTCCCCTGCTCCAGAATTTAGTGGCTCCCTATTACTGAGCACCTGAAGTCATAAAGAGATATGGGACAGTCAACAAGAACCAAATTCACTCTTTAGTTGCATTAATTGAGTCTTAGAATCCAAAACGTTAAGAGGTGATAGTCATTTAATTGTTGCCTTTAAGTATTTGAAAGACTATTAAGTGAAGGAGGAATTGGATGTAGTCTGTTTAGCCCAGATGGCAAAACTAGGAGAAAGGAAAGAAGTTGCAAAAATGTTGATTTAAACTTGAGGTAAGGATAAGCTTCTCAATGATTAGCTCTATCCAAGAGTAGAATGGGAGGCCTCAACAAGGAATGAGTGTCTCACTGCTGGAGGCATTGGAGCCAAGTGTGGATGGATGACCACTTGTTGGGGCTGTGGTTGAGAGGATTCTTGGTCAGATATGGGTTAGGTTAGATGGCCTTTGATGAGCTCTCAGCACTGAGATTCTGTCATTCCTGATGTACGCACTCTAACCTAATCAGCCCTCATCTGCACTGCTGTCTTTGGCTCTGGGTGCCCCATGAAGGGTTTCCAGAAGAAGGCAACCAAGATAATGAGGGGATTGGAGAGAGCAGACTTGAGAAGGGCCTTTTTCTTATACTCAAGTATGAAGGGATGTCATAGAGAAGAAGGAATATAGAGTTCTTCCAGTCCTCAGATGGCAGAATTGGGAACAATGGATTGGAGGCGCTGAGAGGAAGATTTCAGCCTGATGACCTCCCTCACAGCTCTAGAGCTCTCAGACAATGGAATGACCCTTGGAAGGTGATTTGTTTCCTCCTTACCTGAGATCTCTAAGTGAAGTCTAATTACTTGTCAAAGAGGACTACTTGTCAGTATAATAGTAGCTAACTATAACATATATAAGCTAACTATGACACATATAATGGCTAACTACTGTGGAATAGACGCTATCCTTCCCATTTTACAGATGAGGAAACTGAGGCTGAGAGAAATTTAATTACCTGCCCAGAGTTATACAGTTAGTAAATATCTGAAGTAGGATTTGGTCCTAGGTCTTTCTGTCTTCAAGTCCAACACTATTTTCACTCTTTCACAGAGTGGTTCCTGCTCAGGAATAGGTCAGATTAGATGCCTTCTGAGGTCCCTTCCATGGTCCCTTCTCTTTCAATCCCAATATGGCATCCTGGAACCCCAGTCCTCTATGGGAGAACAGGAAAATGGGAAAGGAATGGGGACAGATGAATGAGCCAATGACAGGCCCATCACTGAGTAGGGGCTTGGGGACTGGATTTGGCAGGAGGTGAGCTGGGCTAGATGAGTCTTAGGGTAATGGGAATGGAGTTCCTTGAGATATGTTTGAAAATGGGGAGGTGGAGGGGAGTGGGCTGAAGAGAAGGAGAAGGAATGTAGGGCTCCTAGCATGGGCAAATAGCCAACAGTAAATTTTCAAGAAAACAGGGCAAGAAGCAGTATAGTATAATATAAAAGATGAGCCTTGAATAAATGGACTCCAAGGTCCCTTCTCCCTCTAAAAGTTGATGGTTCTCCAATGGGCTGGGTCCCACAGCATACAAAGGTAAGTGAGACCTGGGCGCTGCTCTTACAGGATTTCTGTTTCTGTACAGGGATAAGAACACCAAGATAACTATAATGGATGTGATGGAGGCACATGGCTGCCAGAGTTTGGAAGACTGGTGTGAGTTGAATATAGGATTTTGTAGTTGTATCTAAGCTTCATTTTCCCCTCTTACCCTCAGCTCCCTCTTGGTACCCTGCAGCCTGGTGCATCCAGGTGTTCATAGAGAGGCCACAACTCCAGCAGGCTCCCAGCCTCCTCACCTGCCCCAGGCCTGCTGGCGTACATGGTGGTGGAGAGGAAGAGGGTGTCTCAAGACTCTGTAGAAGGAGAGGCCCAGCCTTCCTCTAACTTCTCTCTCCCACCATCTGAGCTTGGCTCAGGAACTATGGCTTCCCTGGGAACCTAGAGCAAGCCTCATAAACAGGGAGGCTCTAACTCCAGCCAAACCACATAAAAGGCCATGGGGCAGGCTCTCCTGGTCTGCACAGAGGGACTGAGGGACTAGGGCAGCTTTTAGTTCTGAGAGAAAAAAAAAGGGGCAAATGGAGGAAGCTTTCAGCCTTCAATGGGGACTTTTGGAGAATTTCTTGGAGCAACTTCTTCCTCACTTTCTATATCACCCTTGGCCCTCAGTATCATCCTTCTGCCATGCAGTCCCCTGCACTAGGAGGGGCACAAGAGAATTAAGGTTCTATTGTCTCCCCTTCTTTTGTTTTTACCTATAAGGTCCCCTTGTGCCCCTAGTCTAGGTCCTGGCTCTAATGGGAGAATTTAACTAAACCTGGTCTGGAATCTATTTGTGATTTCTGCTGGTTTAAGGTAATGAGAGCCATAAGTTTCCTCCCTATTTTGAGAATTATAATTTAGCTTACACCACTATCTCCTTCTAACTTCAAGGGAAGCCTCCTCATTTTAGGATCCTGGTACAGAAGCAAAGGACATAGAGACCATGTAGCCTATCCCTTCAATTTAAAGATAGGAAAACTAAGGTCCTGAGAAGGGAAGTAGTTTGTTCAAGATCTTACCACCAATAAGTGACAGAACCAGCATGAGCACCCAGATCTCCTCGCTTCCAGTCTGGGGCTCCTTCCATTTATAACCATCAAAAGTAGTTTGGCGTAGTCCTTTAGCATTAAAGTACTTCATATGCATTATTTCATAACAACCTTGTGGGTTGAATCGTATTGCCCTTATTTTATAGATGAAGAAGCTGTATGCCCACACTACCATGGCTATTAATTATTGACAGAGTCAAGACTCAAACCCATGTCTTCTGATTAAAAGCCCACTTCTTTCTGCCCCCGTGCCATACTCCCTACATATCCTGATCTAAAGTTTGTTGGGCAAGGCCGTAGTTCAAAAACTGACCACTCCCCTTCCACACACATCCAAAAGTCCAGTATTAGAGATGTAGTCCACTGTACTGCAAAAGCTTTTTGTCTTCCAAAGTCCTCTTAACCTCTGAGAGGACCTCAACAAATACTTTGTCTTAACAGTTCACACCTTAAGTCAGGATAAATTTATCAGACATTTGAAAATGGATTCAAGACAAAGCAAGAGCAAAAATAGACCTAATTATAAGATATAATCAGGGAAATTACTTTATGCCAAAAGGTACCACAGACAGTGAAGTAATATCAAAAAATATTACAGGAAGTTTCTCTAATGAAGGTCTCATTTCTCAAATGAACTGAGTCAAATTTATAAAAATAAGAGCCACTCCCCAATTGATAAATGGTCAAAGGATATAAACTGGTGGTTTTCAGAAGAAGAAATAGAAGCTATCTATAGTCATACAAAAAATGCTCTAAATCACTATTGATTCGAGAAATGCAAATTAAAACAATTTTAAGGTACCATCTCATAGCTATCAGAAATGACGAATACTGGAGAGGATGAGGGGAAAATAGGTACCCTAATGAACTGCTGGCAGAGTTGTGAACTGATCCAACCATTCCGGAGAACAATTTGGAGCTATGCCCAAAGGGCTATAAAACTGTGCATTCCCTTTGATCTAGCAATACCATTACAAGGTCTGTATCCCAAAGAGATCGAAGAAAAAGGAAAAGGACCTATACGTACAAAAATATTTACAGCAGCTCTTTCTACGGTGGCAAAGAATTAAGAACCAGGCGGGTACTTATCAACTGAGTAACGGCTGAACAAGTTGTGGTGTATGATTGTGATGGAATACTACTGTGCTGTATGGAATGACAAGGGGGGTGGTTTCAGAAAAAACACGGCAAGACCTATACGAACTGATGCGAAGTGAAGTGATAGATCATTGTGCACGGTATCAGCAATATCGTCAGGATCAACTGGGAAAGACTTCATTACTTGGATCAGTATGATGGTCTGACATAATTCTAAAGGACTAAGGGTGGAAAAATGCTCTCCACCTCCAGAGAGAGAGAACTGATGAACTCTTATTGCAAAGGGAAATATAATGTTCTCATTTCAATTTTCTTGCTTTTTTATGGCTAATGTAGATATGTTTTGCATGATTTCACATGTGTAATTGATTACTTGCCTTCTCAGTTGGTGTGGGAGGCGGGGTAGGAGGGAGGTAGAGAGTTTAGAACTCAAATTTTGGAACTCCAAATTTAGAAAGAAAAGAATGTTGAAAATAAATAATAAATTTTTAGAAAAATTTTTAATTGGACTCGGGGCTGGAGGCAGATGGTGAGCCTGGTACACGAGAGGCCCAATGTTCTGGCCTGGAAGGTGTAAGTAGTATTTGCCGCCTCTGTCCCCTACAAATCCTCTCATTTGCCTAATGATGAAACCCATGAGCTGGAGCTAGAGAAGGTCAGGGGAAAGTAGGGTGGCAGAGAATGGCCATTTTTTATAAAGGCTGTTGACACTCATTTATTCATGCATCAAACATTTATTGAATGCCTGCTATGTTTAGGGTCCGGTGCTGGGTGCTGAGAGATAAATATATAAAACACAATACCTCTTCTCTGCTTCCATTAGACTCTGTTTTGTATTATGGTGTTATTTGTGCATATCTCCTACCACTTCTACTACCCTGGGAACCCCCGAGGGGAGTGCTAGAGAGGTTCAGAAGTAAGTGGTTGCTTCTGGCTGGAGAGAAGGGATCAGTACAAGTTTCCTGGGGATGGTGGCATTTGAGCTGGACTGGGAAGGTTGGGAAGGCATTGTTGAGTGTGACAGTATCCCGACCACTTCTCATTTGCAGCCACCAGAGCCGTAAGGCAGGCACTGGATCCTCAAACCTTGGATTCTCCTATCTGGTAGGGAGCTATCCCAATGCCACAAGGAAAGCTATCCTCCACCTACACACACAATTCCTGCCACACACACCTTGTATGAAGGAGATGACATGGCCAGTAAGTCTCCTCAGTGAGATTGCTAGGGCTACAGCAAGGATCATAGGTTCCAACTCCCTGGGCTTTGGGGGCCACAGTCAGAGGCCAACAATCCTGTTTATGTTTTCTCTTATCTGTAACATAAACTTGTGGTTACCCAGACAAACAAGAACCAGAAGTAACCATGTTTTCCGCTTGGGTGGCTAAACAGGAAACAGCCACCTTTGCCTATACTGGGTAGGACAAGGGAGGGCAGCAGGAGGAGAAAAGAGAGAGGTCCTGCCCATGCCATTTCTTTCAGGAACTTGGCCATCTCCCTTTCCTTGAGACACATTTCCACTACCGTGTCCCCTGGAAACACTTGTAAGCTACTGGATCCAAAAGAGTGAGCACTGGGAACTGGCTCTCTGCAAACAGGTTTGGGAAAAGGCATTTCTCTGTTCTGTGTCTGCAGCTTGCTTCCAAAGAGTTCCCTCCCTGAAACGTTCCCTTGGGTGTGGGAGGGAGGAGAGGAAAGGAAGAGCTGCAGGGAGATGCAAGCTTTGTTCTCTCGGAAGCCAGTTAAGGATGAGGGCACTGGGGGCTCATGGAGACAGACCACCAGTGGGAGCCCACTAATGGAGAAGCACCCTGGGAGTATGCACTCAGTTCTGGGCACCACACAACTTGTAGCCCAAATAATTAATAATGACAGGCCTTTCGTGTAGCTAATATCACCATAATCATGGTACATATTTGTTTGTTCTTCCAAGGCTCGGCACTCACCTGAGTCTGAACATTCCCTGTGCCTGGTCTTGCTCACTTCTCCAATCTCTCTCTCTTTCCAGGTGTCTCATCTTTATCACAGCTTTGTGGCCCATTCAGCCTGTAACCTTCCTCATTTTTCTCAATATTCTGTCATCATTTCCCTAAGTGCGATGACTCTAGCCGAGGAGACAGAGGGGAAGTGCCCTTGACAATAATTTAATACAGCCTCCTGATTTGACAAGATTGGCCCAATAAATGGCAGAGTTTGAATTTGAACCTAGGTCCTACAATCCAAAGTCAACACTCTGTACTCTGTCCAGCTACCTTGAATTTATAAGATCTTGGGATCATAGATAAAGGGCTACAAGAGAGCTCAGAGGCCATCTCAGTCTAGTCCAGTCCCATCATGTTATAGATGGTGAACTTGAGAGCCAGAGAGGGTAAATGACTCGGCCAAGGCTGCATGGGTAGTTTGCACAGAGTTGGGTCTCTAACTCAGATCTCCTGATGCTCTCTCTATGCCATACTGTCCTGCAAAATGGATTCAAAGTAGTGACTGATCTCCCAGTGTGGGTTTGGTAACCCCAGAATCTCTCTCCTCCTTCTCAGGGAGAGGAAGATAAGGAAATCCCCCTTTAAAGGCATAGCCAGTTCCCCCCACCTCATCCCATCCCACTCCCAAGCAGAGTTATCTTCTGCCCTGGTACAGACAGAAGAATTTTGCCATTGTTGCAGAGGAGACTAGCCAGGGCCAGGTGCCACCTCCCAGTTCCTAGAAATGCCTTGGGATTGAATGACATACCAATTTCTGAGCTCACTGGGCAAGGGTTTTTTTTTGGACAGTAGCAACTTTTAAAACACCAGAATAGCTTATTTTATAATAGGGAATAGGGGCTTAGTGGGTGGGAATGGAATTATCACATATTTTTTAATGAAGCTATTAGAATCGGATACATCTGCTTTTATTGAGAACCCTGTGGAAATAATCCTACAGATACATCTTCCTAATTCTCCCATCATGCACACATGTAGACCCCCCACTATCCTTGAAATGCTACCTCCTCCTCTCTTATGCCTGCCACTGCCAGAGTCCACAGCTCCAAAGTCAAACAGGCTACTGCTGGGAAGGGTACTTTCTGGGTCCACATAAAAAGGGACTATCACAATTCCCTCAGAAGCCAGTCTAAGAGTCCCAGCACTGTTATTACCCTAGGGAGACAGAAGGGAGCTTCTGGGCTTGACTGGCCTAAGATCTGGTGGCTTCCCTTTCCTTCAAGCCTTTCCTCTCTCAAGTGCCAATGTGAGCTGACAATTTTCTTAGAAACTGGCAAGGGATTTGGGCTCATAGACTTTCCTGTCAGAGTTGAGACTAGCACCAGACTCAGGGTCTGCCATCTAGGGACTGTGGTCAGCCAGCAGAAGCAGCAAACTTGTCTGTTGCTGCAGCACATACTGCAGAGCATGCGTATGTATATTTAGGGGAACATGGAGGTCTGGACATGTATTAGTTTTCCAGAAGAATCCCTTGTATCAGGGTCTGAAACAGGATACAATCCCAAGAAGGCTGATTAGCCCCAAGGGATGACACATCTACCAGGGACATTTTTCTGCCTTCCTATGACCAGCTCATTCTTCAAGGCTCAACTCAGATCCCACCTGCCCTGGACAGTCTTTCCTACCTAGTGTATTTCTGTTCATGAGACTTCTCCCCTTCCTACCTGCCCTGAATACCTTTTGTCTATAGCTTACATCTCGTCATTTGCTTATAAGCTGTCTTGTCTTTGTCCTTGGTTTATGTGAATTCTTCAAGGGCAGGGTCAGCTCAGTCCTAGCCAAATGGGTGGTCTTGTGTTCAGCAAGGATTTACAGTATTAAACTGAATCATAGACTCATAGACTGTCACAGCTGCAAGGCAGGTACCTTCGAGTCCATCTGATCCAGTGTCCTCATTATATACAGATGGGGGAATTCGGAGGCCCAGAGAGGGAAGTGCCTGTGGTTACCCAGCTAGCAAATTGCACGACTGAACTCAGGTGTTCTATTTGATGATATCACTCCCTGTACTTGATAGGATTTTGAACTTTTCTGCCTATAGGAGGCTGGCGGTAGCTGCAGGCAAGACGAGGAGCAAGGCCTGGTCATGTTAAGGTCCTTTGTCTCTTTTCCGAAGGGCTCTATCCCTGTTCTTCCCCACTTCCTTCACCTCCGCCAGTGGGACAGGCATGGAACATCCCAAAACAAGGTTTCCTGGGGAGGAGAAGAGACTTTCACCCTTGACCTTTTCCCAAAGCTAGGTTAAGACCATGAAGGAACATCAGGTTTAAACCTAATGAGACCAAGAGAATGAGAAGCTAGGCCCACAATCTTTCTGTGAGTAGAAAGATGCTCTTTGCAGGAGAAACATGCAGAGGTAGTAGCAAGAACGGTCAAAGGGAAATGAAGACAGACAACCACCCTCAAGGCTCCGATCTGGGGCTGTCAAAGTTAAGTGGGAGGATTAGCTGTGTGCCTTTGAACAGGTTCCTTCTACTTCCTTGGACTCAGTTTCCTTTCCTGTAAACTGGGAGTGTGAGACTAGCTGTGTTCTAAGGTCTTGTCTAGCTCTAAGGTTCTGTGGCTCGGGGACAGTTTTACTCAATCTCCAGCCTCTGGATGTTTGCTTCTGCCTGTGTCCATTTGTCCTGGACTGGTCCAGCACACCAATGTCACCTGGCCTTTCTGTCCTGGCTTGTTACTTTGGAGGAGAATGGGTCAAGGTTATGAGCAGCCATTGCAAGAACTGGTTTGATTGGCCCCGGACGCCCCCGCTTACAATCCTTTCTCCTGAAGGCAATGGCAGAGGCTGTAGAATAAACCAAGCAGCAGCAAGATGAGCGGAGGAAACCTCAGTGGATTTCCTCTTGTTTTGGTGTCACACATTGTTCGTTCTGGGTGATACTTGGTCTCCAGCGCCCCTCCCTTCAGTGTGTATGCGGCCCAGGTGAAAAATAAACATAGCCTGCATTTTCCCCGGCAAACCACAGCGGGCTAGTCTGCCTCACTGCATCTTCCACCTACAGCCCTCGGAAACGCCCCCTTGACTCCACTTTGCTTGGCTTTTACCGTTAAAACCTTAACACTCCCAAACTGCTTGGCGGGGGTGGCGATAACAACAACCAAAAAAACACACACCTCAAACACTTTCAGAGAAGAAAGTTCAAATTTGTCACCACAGCCCTGCTTGAAGGCCTTTAGGCAGCTGGTCTCTCCTTAGCCCAGGGGCCAGAGAGAGCCCCCAGAAATAATAGAATTCTCCAGAGTCGAAAAGTGTTTCCAAGGACATCCAGTCCAACCTATACCTCAGTAGGAATCCTTTCTACAATAACCTTGGCAAAGGATTATTCAACTTCTGCCTGGATGCCTCCAGTGATGGGAAACTCACTACAAGGTAGCACTTTGAAACAGGCTCTGATTTTAGGAAGTCTTTGTCTTAAACTGAAATCTGCCTCTCCGTAGCTTATAGCCATTATTCTAAGTTCTCTCTTCTGGGACCAAGCAGAACAAGTCTAATCCATTTCTCGTATGACAGCTTCATTGGTCAGAAGGCAGCCATCCCCAGTTCCGTCAGCCAACCCTTGCACGTCACTGTTTTGAGATGTTAACAGGGCGATCCACGATTAGTTGCTAAATAGTAATACGCCACAGAGAAGGGCTGGGAGTTGGGGGCGAGATAAAGATCTCTTGTTAGGCTCCAAGGCAGTGATAAGGAGGATAGTGGCAGGGCTTCTGTCTTCAAGTCCTTCATGTCCTGTTCCCGGCATACCACCTGCTTAACCAATAAGAAATCATCTTTCTCATCTGGGCCTTTCAACAGGAAGACAGGCTAAGGAGCAGAGGGTTCAGGGACTGAAGACACTGCAGCTCTTTCCCCCTCAGAAAAAGTCAAGTCCCCGTGGAGGCAGATAATTACAGAATCATAGGATCCTAGAATGAAAAAGTCTCTGCTATATGACAAGAGGTCCCTCTACCTCACACCCACGGAGTACAGAAATGCTCTCTGATGGCATCCCTGACAAGTGGTCATCCAGCCGCTGCTTAGACACCTACATTAACGGGGAGCTCCCTACCACACAAGAAAGTTCATTCTCCTTGTTAAGAGAGATACAATTGTTAGAAGTTTTTTCTTACAGCGATCTCAGATCTGCCCCCCTATAACTCATTGCTCTCTGGGGAGTCTCTCTTCCCTCTCCCCACCTTTGGCTGGGTCACCATCGGATTCTTTTGGGAGAATCTGCTACAACGTATAGAAAGCATGTTCCCAATTCTCCCTGCCTTCCCATTCCAGCACTTGTAGTTGTCAGCATAGGAAGCCTCTAATGCCGACACCACCCCACGGACTAGGCTGTCTTCCAAATTGTCCACCCCCACCTCCCCATTGCTCCTAAGTCAACTTTTCCCAAGCAGCTATAACAGCACCCCCTCCACCCAACCCCCCCGCCTGGAGCAGCAACTATGAGTAACATAGAGGGAGGAAAGAAAAGTCAGGCTCTTCTACCCAGCCCTCCTACATTCCAGGCCGACCTGGTAACCACCATTTATGGGGCTTGCCTGCCTGCCGCCACTGCACCAAGTTATCATTACCTCCCCATCACCAGGGGCTGAGATGCCAGACAGCCTTGGAGACTAAGTGCTAATGAGTATCGGAACAGCCCATGTTGGGAAGGGCTGATGGGGAGACGGTGAGAGAGGCTGCTCTCAGCCCCTGGCAAAGTTTAAGCCTTGCAACCTCTCAACTTGGAGCACCAACCTGGTTCCCAGTTTCCAGGAGATAGAAATAGGCAGAGGTTCCATTGTTATTATTAAACAATCAGAGTCACCTGTATTTCCAAAGCACTTCAGTTATTTAAAAAGCACTTTCTTAAGAACAACCCTGTGAAACGTGGTATGAGTATTACAAAAAAATGAAACTCAGATGGGTAAAGTGAATCACCTGTCACCTGGGTATTAAGAGTCAGAGATAGAACGATGACCCAAGTCTTTTGGTGCAAAGTTCCTTCTACTATAGTAAACCTTGCTTCTCTTCCAGTACCAACCTCTGCTCACTTTGTCTTTAAGCCTCCTAGACAATGCCCCCCCCGGGAAGATGGAGTGTACCCCATGGGTTAAGATCTAGAGACTAGATTTCCCCTTTCTTTCCTGACATGTACCCCTCCCCCAATTTTCCACATTGCTCCCTCAACTGAATGTCTAAGACCTGGTATTCTTCCCCAAAGGTGACTTTTCCAGACAGACTCAAAGAGAGATAATCAACTCTTTATTTCCCAATGAAAGGGACAACATCCTAGTTATTTGGTTTCTCTCTCTGTTCCCTTCTCCACTACCCATCCTCCCCTGACTTAGACCCCTAATCAACTGCAGACTTTGAATTCTAGTCAAATACTAATAAATCCTGAAGGCCTTCTGGAGGGAGATCCCAAGTACTAGGAGGCTTTCTCACCTGCCCATCCCTAACTGTTTTATAAGCAGTAATTAACAGAGTCCAAGATGAGGCCTGCTTCCCATTTTGCAGCTGGGAATATCAGCAGAAAAGCAAGTCCCAATAGCCACTTGGAGTCAAATGAGATCAGCTCAGAAAACCTCTCAGTCCAACATCTGGCATTTCCTCTAGATCAGAGGTTCTTAACCTGAAGTCTATGGAAAGATTTCAAGGAGTCCATGAATTTGGAGAGGGAAAAAATACATCTTTATTTTCATTAACTTTTTGTTTCTTTTTAAATAATCTATTTTATTAATTTAAGAGCATTATTATGAGAAGGACTCCACAGGCTTTCACCAGGCTGCCAAAGAAGAACCCCTGTGCTAGATCCATTAGGGTGCATGGAAGGAGGAGGCAGCCTTAGGATGTTGGTTTCTAAGTAGATTCAGTTCAGCCGTTTTTAGTCACTTCTGACTCTTTGTGACCCCATTTGGGTTTTTTTCCTTTGGAGTAGCTTGCCATTTCTTTCTCCAGCTCATTTTACAGGTGAGAAAACTGAGGCAAGCAGGATTAAGTGACTTGCCCAGGGTCACATGGCTAGTCTGAGGTCAGATTTGAACTCAGGAAGATGAATCTTTGTGACTCCAGGCCCAGCACTCTATCCGCTGTGCCACCTAGCTGCCCCTTCAAAGTAACTAGTCCCTGCTTTTAGAAGGAGGCTCCAGCCAGTCTGTGTGGTTTCATTTTTCCACTCTTGTCTGCACTGTCTAGTCTTTAAGCCATTCTGAGGTATGAGACACTCCAGCCACTAGGTGAGGCTTATCCTCTCTACTCCCACAGGTGCATGTGAAAGCCACTGGAAATGCAGAATTCAGTGCTGGGGGAAGGGTTAGTGAGAAGGCATGGCCAGAGTTAAGTGAGAGAGGTCAAGGAAAAAAAGTGGCATTCATAGAGAACTTGAAGGTTTTCAAAGGGCTTTACATACATTCTCTCTTTTGATAATAACCCTGTGAGGTGGGTAGCACTGTTATTCCCATTTCCTAGACAAGGAAACTGGGTTTGGAAAGGCAGAGTGTCTTGCCCAGATTCACATAGTGTCATAGGTGAAATTTGAACCTAGGCCTTCCTCACTCTAAAGTCAACGCTTTGCAATCTTTTCAGATAGTGGTAAAGAGTAGTCCAAGTCATCCTAAAATCTATCAACTTTCCTTATGCCCCAAGTTATTCAAGAATAGCCCTCAATAGGGCTCAAATGATGGGGTATTGGTGGGAAAGAAAGGAAAGGGAGATTGTTCTCACTCCTGTTTATAATTAAACTAGTCCCTGCCCTTAAGAAGTTCATAGGATAGATAAGGGAGACAATATGTACATGCATAGGTAAGTATAAGACATATGTGAAGTCACTTTGGGGGGAGGCACTAGCATCTGGTGATAGTGAGAGGGAGGGCAGAGTGGGAATCTGAAAAGGCTTCATGTAGATGAAGATTGAGCTGAGCTTTGAAGGAAACTAGGGAGTCTGAGAGATGGAGGTGAGGGAGGATTGTATTCCAGGCATGGAAGGTAGCTGATGCAAAGACACATGTTGGGGTGGGGTAAGATATGGATATGGAGTACCATGTATGAAGAACAGGAAGAAGGCCAGCTTGGCTGGACTGAAGTCTGGAAAGGTAGATTAGGGCCAGCCTATGAAGGGCTTTAAATGGAAAACAGGAATTTATATTTAATCCTGGAGATATTAGGGAGCACTAGACTTTATAGATTAGAAGAGATGGCAAGATTCATGCTTTAGGAAAATCAGTCTGGCTGCATGAAGTATGCATTGGGGTTTGAAGAGACTTGAGGCAGGGTGACCAAATGAGAGGCTGTGGTGGCAATAGTGCAGTTGAAAGATGACAAAGGGTTGAACTAACATCTAACTCCTAGTATGGCATTCTTTCATACACACACACACACACACACACACACACACACACACACACAGAGCCTCACCACCTCCTTTCCAATTCATTCTTATATTTTCCTATATTTTTAGTCCCAGACAAAATGCATGTATAACTAAGAATTCTGTACCCCCTGCCCCTTTCTCATTATTCTTTACAGCCTCTCTAAGAGGCAGGGAGGAGCAAGATTTATTCTTTCCATGTCACAATGGGGAAATTGAGGGATCAGAGAGAGCAGAAAGCACTTGCTTAAAGCAACTCAGGCAATCTGAACTGGGACAAAATCCCGACTCCTTGGATCTCAGGCTTCTGCTATGGTGACCTCTTTTCTCCCCATTTCCTTCCCTGTCTCCCCCACTCACACACCTAGGCCTGAACCAATTTCAAAATCCACCTGTGGAGGAAAAAATGCCCAGCACATGTCATCACTGAGTACAGAACTGTCGCTGTATTTCCAAATGAGCCTGGAACAAAGTCAGAACCAGAGCTGGTTCGTGGGTCTTGCCCCGTGGCTGGGCCCAGTCTGAATGTCCAATTCCGCTTGGGTATGGTATGATCCAAATTCGGCACCAGCTGTGTGGTTACTTATGCCAGGTGATGTGTGTGTGGAGCTCTAAGAGGCACAACCAACCCAAATGTATCTTCATTCAGGTGCTACAGCACCTAGTGTTTTACTAGTGCTCCACTGCTTTGTGCACAAGCAACATGGTGCAGTGGAGAGAAAGCTAGGCCTGGGAAGCAGGAGAGGGCTGGGTTTGAATCCTATTTAACAGCTGTGACCAGAAGTAATTCATCTTTCTGAAACCCCAACTTTCTTATCTGAAAAATGGGAATAATACCCTTCTCTTTAGTGGTTCCCTCTAAGAGTAGCTGTGAAAACTAAGTATGCCTAGTATCTTGCAGACCCTAAAGTGGCATATCACTGACGTGTGGCATCTCAACCTCTGAGAGCTACCGGTAATTGTCTTTTCTTGGCTCCTCTTTTTCAAATGCACGTACTGCGTGCAACATTCCAGGGCCTTGTCCCAGGGCTCTGTACCTGTAAGTCTCAGGTTGCTGTGGAGCAGGTAGGCCTCATTTTAAGCAAGTTCATGATATAGAAATCTGGATTCATTCATTCGTTCAAAAAGTATTTTTTTTTTAGGGAAAGACCTTCTATGTGCTGAGTCTGGAAATTGCTCATTTTTGAACTGGAAGAGTCAGGTCATGACTCAGTGCAAGGGAAAAACTTTTTTAATAATCCTTGCTGTCCAAGAGTGGAATGAGCTCCCTCAGGTAAAAGAAGCTCCTTTTCACAGGGGTTTGTTTTCTAGGGAAGGCAGGATGAGCACTGATTCTGAGGGAATTCTCGTATAGGACCAGACAGATGATGGCCTTTGAAATTCCTTCTAACTCAGAGATTCTGTGATTATTCCCTTTTGATTCCTGCAGCTAATGAGAGGAATGGGAAAGAGAACGGAGCCAATAATTCTATATTGCCTACTAAATGCCAGGAACTAAGGGCTTTTCTTTCCCAAATGATTCTCTCATCTGATCCTCACAAGAACCCTGTGAGGTGGGTTCTATCATTGACTGTTGTTGATGTTGACTTTATAATGAGCTCCCAGGGCAATTAGAATTGAATTTGCAAATTTTTTTATTAATTCCCAGTGTTTCCCAAAAACATGCTTGACTACAAACAGCAGAAGAAATACACATTGGTGTTTTCCTTTAAGTGGGAAGTGGGGGTGCACCAGCGTATGATGGTTCCAGGAAGGAAAAGGGGAGGCTTTCCCAGGAGTTGTTTTCCTCCATAGGGTATCTGACTTTGATTTCCCCACTGCCCACTGCCCACTGCCTTTGCCTCCTTATCCTTCAAGAGCACAGCGCCCAGCTGGCTGAACAAACATGTGGGAGCCCTGTTAAAAAGTTTGCTGGCACACAGCCCCCAGTGCTGGAGGAAATGGTCATCAAGCCCCATGGAGCTTCTTAAGCTGACCACACTGATCCCTCCCCACCAGTCACATGGAGTCCTCTTGCTAATTCACCGTGACTCAGAGAATGCCTTGTGCCTAGACACCACCTAGTACAGGACTGTCCTGACCTTACAGAACCACAGAACCATAGAATTTCAGGGCTGAAAAAGATCACCCAGTTCAAGCATCTTATTTCTCAGAGGAGGAAACTGAGGCACAGAAGTGAAGTGGCTTGTCCAAAGTCTCACACATGCTCGCTCTGTCTCTCTCTCTCTGTCTCTCTCTCTCTCTCTGTCTCTCTCTGTCTCTCTCTCTGTCTCTCTCTGTCTCTCTCTCTCTCTCTCTCTCTCTCTCTCACACACACACACACACACACACACACAAACTCAAATATACACGCACATTTCCCCCAAACCAGTGGCAGAACCAGCACCAGAATGCAGGTGCCCTGATTGACTTCTAGTATGGTGCTCCCCAATTGACTTTTTGCTCTTCCACCTGCCATTCCATCTCCCATCTGTGCATAGGGAGGCTCCTCCTTACCCCCATCCCCTCCCCCAGTTCCTGGAATGCACTCCCTTCTTGCTGCCTCTTAGGATTCCTAACTTCCTCAACTCAGCTTCTGCCTCCTATATGAGGCCTGATCTGCCCCTTCCTCCCAGCTGCTTGTGCCTCCCCCCATCAAATTATCTTGTATTTAATTTGTATATATTATGTATATAATTACATGTCTCTGTAATTTCTTCCAACAGAATACAGCCTCCTTGAGGGTAGGTGACATTTATATCTCCAGATTCAGCCCAGGGTCTAGCTTATGGATTCGTGGTTTCCTCACTGCCATCCAGCCTTTACATATCTAAGTCCCAGCCAGATCTGCCAATCCCAGTTCTTATCCTGTCCTCCTTCTCTGGGCCCTTGTCCACACACTGTTCCCTACACTTAGAAGAGTCTCATCTATACCCCTGCTTGAAGTCTTCTCTCTTCCTTCAAAGCCCAGCTCAAATGTTCCCCTTTCCCTAGAGCCTCTCTTTCTCTGGGTCAATGAGATTTCTCCCTCCTTAAATCTCTTCTAGTACTTTGCCTGGCTCTCTTTTCCATTCTGCCTTCTCTCATGTTTGTTTGTGCACACATTGGATCATTCCCTCTCCATCCCTTAACACTGCAAACTCCTTGACTTTGAGGACCACATCTTAAATCATCTTACACACTGGAGGCACTCCATAGGACCATGGATTTAGAGCACAAAGGGGCCTCAGAGACAGTCTGGCACAACTCTTTCATTTTCTGAATGAGGAAACAGACCCACAAGAGGCTAAATGACTTGTTCCCACTGGGAATGAGTGACAGAGCTGGGATTCCAACCCAGGACCTTTGCTCTTGATCCATCATTCCTTCCTCTTTATCGGCAAGTCCCAGTAACCTCAGATTGCTCCCCTTGTTCTACCTCCATTTCATATCCTGACACCGTGCTTACTTCTTCTAGCCTCAGTCTCTCCCCTCTGGATATTCCCTTCTGCCTCGGCGGGGCAAGGAGTCATTGCTGGCCCCATCCCACTGAGCCCTCTGTCTTCTCTTTGGCCCTATTTCTACCCACCCCCCCATCCTCCCAAGCCCCCAGGAGGGACTGTTTGCCCACGTTGTTGTGAGATGTGCCAGGTGTGCATGTGGTTACAAGCCCTTTGACTGTTCCCCGTCCACATCTCGTTGTCACCAACTGTACATGAGATCAGATAAGAGGGGTACCTCACCCACAGCCCACCAGCCTCAGGCTCATCCTCTCTTTCACACGCCTGGTGGGGGATGATGAAGTTCCTGTACGAGGAGTTTGGCAAACCACATGCTCCGGTGGGCGAAGTCACAATATCTGTCCCGGGCTGCTGACGGAATCACCCTCTCTGGTGGTAGTGGGGAGGCGGGGGTGGGGATGTGTTTTGATTTTGATTTTTTTTCTCATTTGTTTGACTACTTTTTCCTTCCTTCTCTCTATAGCAAATGATCCTCAGGACAGGATGTTTTCAGAGGAAAATATGAACTTCTGTGTGGTGGGGGCTGTATCGCTGTTGCAGGTCGGGGACCAGTGTGGACCTTGAACTGGCAGAGTCTAGGATGGGCAAAACATTTTATTTCTCCTGCCGACTAAGGTCAAGGTCTTGTTCAGGGTGTGGGAATCATCCCCAGAACAGCCCATCTCTGAGGAACTAGACTTGGGGCAAACTTGGGAAGTGGAAGTTCCTTTGTACCCAGAACCTCTCTTTTCTGTTCTCTCGTCCACTCGTTCATTCTTTATTTTGACAAACATTTGCTGAGCCATGGAAGAGACAAAGATGAGTAAAATTGGACTCTGGCCTCAAGGAGCTCACAGTCTTGGAGGCAAGTAAGACATGGACATAGACTACCCATGAGACAGGTGATCAAGACCACTTGTAGCTATGAAAAGATCACTGCCTGGGAACCAGGACCATAGAGTAATCCAGCCTTCTCTTTGATATTCATGTACAGTGTGACCTTGGGGAAGTTTCTTCACCCTTTCTGGGCCTCAGTCAAATGAAGGAATTGACTGGAAGGGGCGACAAAACACCTCCCTCAACAGCAGAGAGGTGAAGGGAGACACTAGGACTGACGTTGCATACGCTGCCAAAGAGACCCAGGCCATCAGATATTTTGACCTGGTTCTTTTTCTTTGTCACACGGGACGATTCAGTCTGAGAGCAGGGGTGGGAAATGATTGTGATATGAAGGCAAAAAGCATCAATAAAATATTTAAATATAAATAAAACAAGAGGGTGGAACCAGTGGTTCTCTGCCTTTCTGGCTCATAGCATAGTATTCTCCCTCCCTGCCATCTTGGGATTTTTCAATTGTTCTTCACTTTTCATACCTCCTCCCCTTCTGTCTTTATTTCTCCAGCACAATGCCTGGCACACAGTAGGCACTTAAGAAGTGTTCTTGATTGACTGATTGACTCACAGTAGAGGCTGCATGAGCAGGTAGCAAATTGCACCTGCGGAACATGGATGATGCCATTGTACACTTAGCAGAATCCCGAGCTTGAAGGGGACCTAAGCTTCCTTGCAGCTGGGATGTTTTATTCATCTAACCCTTTATACTTGTTCCCTCCTGCCTCAGGATGAACCCTTGCCTCTCTCAGACATCCTATGACATTTCACCTAGGGCATAAGGAAGACGCAAGAAAGGCACCAACTCAAATTGCTCCCCTCCCTGCCCAACATCAAACTGGGTAGGATTCACTTCATGATAAAAACCCAAACTGCCCAAATACTTGACTGTGGCTATCCTCTATTTGAAAAGGGTGGGTGGGGGATCTGTGGGTGGCCACTCTCCTCAGTAAGGCAATCTTTTTCCAGTGGCACAGGAGTGTGCGCCTTCTTTCCTTGTGCTAGAGGCATTGTGTCTCTAATTTTACTGCAAGACTTTAAAGTTCTGAGATTACATCAGTGTGGGTACAGCCTCCACGGATGACAGCCTTTCCACACCTTCTTGGGCAGCATGCATGAGTGGCTACGGCCCAAAGATCTTATCATCCGGTGGCCAACCTGATAGTGACAAGTCTTTACAAACTCAGGCAGGTCCTCTGTGATGGTAGACCCACAGTAGATAACTGAGTCAATCAAACAGCATTTCTTAAGGGCTTCCTGTGCCCAGGCCCTGTGATGGGTACTGAATATGCAAAGACGAAGATAAAACAGTCTATCTCAGCCCATTTAGCTTTGCAGACTTTCAAGATTTCCTATGGCTAAGCCTTGGAGAGCCCAGGGTCACTCTTACACCATAAAGAGAGATCAGAGGAGACCAATAGTAAATGCAGCTACGGCTAGGTCCTGATTAAAATGATTAAAATAAAATATGGTAATTAGTTCCAGGCCAATGGAACTACACAGTGTGAATAAAGTAACACAACAACTTCAAAGGGGTTAATTATTCACACTGTTACCTAGCTGTTAAAATAATTTTAAAGTTGTTATAACAGGTAAGATTTTATCAATCACACAGTCAACAATTATTTATTAAGTATTAAGTATCTACTACTATGTGCCTGGCTCTGTGCTAGGCATCTGGAGTTTAAAAAAAAAATTGAAGAAGTCCCTGTCTTCAATCAGGGGAGATATTTACATATACGAATATACAATATGAGTTTTTTTTTTTGAGGAGGGAAGGTATTGCCAATTGGGGGTAAGGATGAAGACTGTCTTTGACTTTTATTGTTTTAAGGTCATCTTTAATTAATATGTTAAGTAAAAGCTCATTAATTCCCTAAGGTCCTTTCCAACCCTAAGAAAATTAATCATTCTAAATATCTCTGGAGTCTTCAAATAGGTTCAAATCCTTCTTCTAACACTTATTTTCAGTGTGACCTTGAGTAAGTCACATCCTCCTTGGGCCTCAGCTTTCTCATCTAGAAAATAAGGGGGTTAGACCACGTGGTGCCTAAGGACTCTTCCAGTTTCCTATGCTCACTTACATTCTTCCTGGAGACTTGACAGTTTTGTTTACTCTGAGGTGAGGAAATGTTTGGGGGTGGGGAATTGCATTTTAACAGAAGAGGGAGACTCTAATGCTGAGACCAAGTGCTGAGGCTTTATTTTGTTAGAATTTCCAACATTGGGAGAGAGTTGGGGGCTGAGAGGCCTTCTGTGCCTGCTACACCCCAGGAGCTGTAGCCTGGGGCCCCCTAAACACCAAGGGGTGTTAGCCCAAGAGAAATCCCTCCCCTTCAGAAGTTTCCTGCTGTGGAGAGAAATCTTTAGGGAGAAAGGGAGAGAAATCTTCCATTGTGGTGAGTAGAGGCCTTAAATGGTTCCTGACAGGAGTGCCCAGGGAGGTTCTGGCTTGTTTATCTCCCTTCATTGTCAGAGGGAGATTCTACACATCCTCCCCTCTTGGACCCTGGAGGAAGGTTTTCCTACTTTAGCAACCCATTGTATAAAAGGCTAAAGTTTCCAAGGCAGGAGCATGGGAAGCTTTAGGTGCTACTGTTCCCTACTCCATTTGCTTCCTGCACTGTTGCCCAAAGGACCTCCTTCTCCACTCCTCTTCCTTCTGCCCCGCTGCTTGCATCATCAGTTCAAATCCAGCTGGTCTCCTCCCTGTCCCCTCATGCTACAGGCTTTTTCCTGCCTTTGTGTTTCTGCTTAAATTTTCCTCCCCCCTGGACTCTTCCTCTCCCTTAACAGTCAGAATCCTACCTGTCCTTTCAGACCCATCTCAAAGGCCATTGTCTTCAAAGAAGCCTTCCCTAACTCAGCTGTCCACCGGGATTTCTCCTTCCACTGAGGGTCAGTGGTACTCACTCTCTGCACCACACAAGTAAGCCCTCATGTCTCATGTCCTTCTCTGAATGTTTCACCTGTCACCTCTCTCTCCAAGGGAGCTCTGTGAGCTCCCTGAGGGCAGCACCCTGTCTCTTCCTTGTCTTTCCTCCAGCCTCAAGAAGCACAGAGGAACCAGGGAATAGATACTTCATAACCTCAAAGTTCCCGTATGGATTAGGCCCTTAAAATATTTATCGAATTGAACTGAATTAAAATAACTAGAGAGCAAGTGAGAAACACTGGGGAGAATCCTCTTGGAAATTAGAATAATTATGTAGCACTTTAAAATCTGCAAGATACTTTACATACATTATCTCATTTGAGCCTTGCCACAACCTTTAGAGGCAGGTAATACAATTATTACCACCCCCATTTTACAGATAAGGAAATTGAGACTCTGAGGGGTTAAGGATCCAAAACCAGATCCTGACTCCAGGTCCAGTACTCCATCTACTATACCAGGCTGGCAATTTCTACCCAGGGAGATCACTCAGGCCATCTGGGAGCCCAACAGACACTGCTTCTAAAAGAGAATACAATGATGACAATTCCCCCTGCCCCCAGACATATGATTTCATTGGTATTAGGAGTTCCCAGTGAGGAAACCTGGCTCTGCCAAGACAGTTTGGAACCTGCTCTGCAACTCAGGAGTGTCGGTTTTGGCACTTTCATTAGAGCCCAACATGCCACCGTATAATAGGCGCCTCACCAATGTTGATTGATTGATTGAACTGCGCTTGCCCAGGGTCACACAGGCAGGGCTTGAACAGGTTGTCACAGCATCTCTATTATCCCACACTACCTCAGGGTAACCGTTTTTCATCCCCTGTGTTGCCAAAGAAAAAAGTAAAGCTCCAAGCATGGAATGGAACATCTCCAAAAGGTATCAGAGCCAGCATTTAAACCTAGGCCTCCTGAGTCTGAGTCTAGGGCTCTTTCCACTATGTTACACAAATTCAGGAAGATAGAGGGTAACCGGAACAGGAGAGGAAGCAGTGGTTGTTGGCCGTGGTATAGAACCTCAGGCCAAGATGATAGGGAACTGAATAAAAGATCACCTCTTCTCACCCAGAGGATCCTAGCATAGGCCCTTGAGCCTCCTGAGAGTTGGGCAGGAGAGACTGTCTAAAGCCAATATTCTAGGCTCTTTCAGAGACAGTTACTTGTAAATTCTATTGTTCGAGGCAGAAAAGCTGAGCTTCTTAAAGCTAGCAAGGAACAGAGAACAAGTTCATAATGGGGACTTCTATCTGGCCCTTAGCTTTGCAGCTATTTGAAGGTAAGGTGGTATCTGCTCTCTGGTTTGGGTTTGGTTTTATTTTTGCTCTCCTATGAAAATCAATTGCAACACCAAGAACTCATGTGTGAAATCTGGTGATTGCTAGCTTTGCCTTCCCTCAAATAAATGTGCCCGGAGAAAACAGAATCATTGACTAGTAGTAGTTTTCATTGCTCCCCAGCCCAAACCTGCTCCTGAAGAGGACCCCTTAAGAGAAGCAAGCTTCATTATCATCGTTATATTATCGACATTAAAACCAGAAGATGCTCATAGTTACCACTTCAATGCGCACGTTAGTTTTCCTTTACTCTGGTGTGGGGTAAAGGTGTGAGGAGTTGTTTTAGTCTACCCTAATTACAAAGTTGTTAGATGCTGCTATTATCAATGAGCACCCTTTCATGTTGACCAGTTTAGAAGGGAAGATGATCCTGTTAGTTCTAAACCCCTTTTGTTGTGTGGAGCTGAGCAAACCCAAATCAAAGCCTGGGGTCAGATTCTGAGTTATCATCTTTATCAGTTAACCACTGCCATCCGGTCCTGTCTCTACCATTCCCATTATTTTTAGCAAGTCCCTTTCCCCACTCTGAGGCAGCTAGGTGGCACACTGGGTAGAGCGCTGGGTCTGGAGTCAGGGAGACTCATCTTCCTGAGTTCAAATCTGACCTCAGACACTTACTAGTTGTGTGACCCTGGGCAAGTCACTTAACCCTGTTTGCCTGTAAAATGAGTTGGTGAAGGAAATGGCAAACCACTCTAGTATCTTTGCCAAGAAAACCCCAAATGGGGTCACAAAGTGTCAGACATGACTGAAAAATGACTAAACAACAAAACAACTTTCTCTGCTCTGAGCCTTAGGTTCTGTTTGTAAAATGAGAAAGTTCAGAAACTTAGGGCTGGAAGAGACCTTGATGGTCACCAAATCCACCCCACCCCCATTTTACAGATCAGGAAAATGAAGAGGCATTCGTGACATATGAACCTAAGGGCTAGTGGTTGGCACAGAGGAGACACTTACTAAATGAGTATTGACTGGCTGACCCCAGAGATGGCACTCTTTGCCTGATGCCACAGTTGCAAAAGATGTCCCTTAAGGTCTAAGCTTCACCTTTAAGATGCAAACTTCTTGGGCAAGTGGGCTCATGCATTCAGTCCCCAACACATCAGGGTCTATCAGACACTGTTCCCACCCCAAGAGTCCTGGGCCTTTGGGATTAGATAGTAGAAGGTATAAAAAGAACTAAGAGAAGAAGATAAATTTACTTCAGATTTAGGGTCTGGAAGAATGTTTGGAAGTAATAATAGCTGACCTACTTACGGCTTTAAAGCTTACAAAGCACTTTACACATTCGATCTCATCTGAGCCTCAAGGGTAGCTACTTGCCAGTATTATCATCTCCATTTTACAGGTGAAGAAAATGGAATGTTCTGAGAAAGGTGACTTACCCATGGTCCTTCACTCTCTATCCAATGTGATGGAGAAATCTATGAAGCAGGAGATTGGAGAGGCTGAAGGGGCCTCCTCTTATCCTGCAGAATGGTCTGAGAGGCAAAGGGAGGGAGAACTAACTTTTGGGAGCGTGAGAGGAGAAAGCTAAGAGATCACTGGCTCCAGATTCAAGAAGAGGAATACTGATCAAGGACAGGCGAATGATCAAGGAACCGGGATCTGGGCGAAGCTGAATACAGGCAGTGATTTAAAAACAGGATCCTCCTGTTGGATGGAGTCATGTTCCCCAGGGTCCCCTCCTTGTTCCCTTCTTCTCAGAAGGTATGGACACTAGCTGTATTCAAGACTCCCACCCCACACAGAATTCCAGGAGAAGAAAGTATCCATGGAGAACACTATTGTCTCTTCTCAGAATGCCCAAAGGGCTTGATCTGGATGTTATGTTACTTTACTACGATCTAGGTTATGTACAGCTTCTGTGTTTACAATGTCTTGTTCTGAGATAGAGGTGAACTCCCTGAAGGGAAGGACTTTGCCTTAGTCATCTCTACCACCCCCACAGGCTCCTGCACATAGTAGGTGCTCATTAAGTCTTCAATCAATGTATGAACAAATGCACAAAATGCAAGTTATTCTGATGGGTTTTCCTACTGGGATAATTTCATATATAAAACTTAAGTTTTATAACTTAAGAAACCTCATAAATTAAATTAATCTCTCCTTGACTTTTAAATAAGAATCCTTAAAATACTGAGCTCCCTTTGTACATCTACAATAGAATTTAATTTGTAAAAAATTGATTCCCCTGAAACTATTCAGGCTTATACATCTGTCAGGCACAGAGAGTTAGAAAGTGCATAGGTAGTTAAGTTTTTCTTAGAACAAGTGCCTGATTTTCTTTTTTTTTTCTTTTTTTTGGAAGCAATCAGGGTTAAGTGACTTGCCCAGGGTCACACAGCTACCATGTGTCTGAGGCTGGATTTGAATTCAGGCCCTTCTGACTCTAGGACCACCTCCTGACTCTATCCACTGCACCACCTAGCTTCCCAAAGTGCCTGATTTTCAACAGACCGGGTACCTGGGCCAATGTTGGTCTGTGTGGCCCGATTGTACATGAGGATCCTGATGGACCAGTTGTGTGTCTTCTTTCCAAAGCCTCAGCAGCTATTTGGAGTGCTAAGTAGCCTGAACTCCAGAGACAAGGGAGGGGAGGGGAATGAGTAGGGACCTAAGAATGGGAAGCAGGGAACAGGGAGCCAGGTTTGAGCCGGGAAGGCTGAAGTTGCCAATAATCCTCCCAGCTGAACAAAATGTAATTGAAACGCCCCAGTGAAGCAAAACATGAGAACTGGGCTCTGAAGTCCTCGGGTTTCCCAAAAGGCTTTTTCACAGGGTGAGGGGGAGTCTTGGCTGCGGCTGATGTTCTGTCCTTCCTCCTCCGTATTACGTACCCCTTGTGCCAGAGGCTTGGCAAGTACTAGAAGCAGGAACCTCAAAAATTGAGGGCCTGAATGTTTCTTCTGGGACAGCCATTTCCATGAACCCAAAGCAACTTGTAGGTCAGAGAACCCCCAGACTCCTACTGATTTCTTTGGAAGAATCATAGATCATCAGAGCAGTAAAGGACCTGAGAAGTTGTCTAGTCTCACCCTATCATTTGACAGAGATTGAAACTGGGTCCCAGAGAGAGGAAAGGTCTTGCCCAAGTCACCCAGCCAGCAAACGGCAGAACCAAGCCCAGAATGCTTGAGTCTCCATGACTGTATACAATCTCTCTGAAAGCTACCCTCCTCCCCAACCTAAGAGGGGCTGTCAGAGAGACAAAGCTTTCTGAGTGTTCACACCCTTCTCTTCAACATTCTACACACCTCACAGATGATACAATCACATACATTATCTCAGTTGTCTGACACTTCTGACACTGTCTGACTTTACCCTTTACGATTCAATTTTATTCAACAAATAATTACTAAGTATCTACAGTGTTCAAGGAAGACTCTGCGAGGTAATGGCAACCTGGGATAGGATGAGGAGGGGAACATCATGGGTACAGGGAGCTCCCAGGGGTGGGAGGTAGGGTGGGGAGGGATACAACAAGCAGAGAATGAAGTAAATACAAGATAATTAGAAGGGGAGAATACTGAGGGGAGGGGAGTTTGCAGATCAGAAATGGCTTCCCATAGGAGATTGCATTTGAACTGAGCCTTGAATCTCAGAAATAAGAGGTAGATGTTAGCAGGAAGTGCATTTCAAGTATGGCGAAAGCCATGGGGATGGGAGACAGGGTGGCCAGTCTGAATGGATTATAGCATGCCTGAAGGGGAGAATGTGGAGCAGCAACTGGACAGGCTGTGAAAAGCTTCAAATATCAGGCGGAGGCACTTCTGTTTTATCCTGGGAGCCACTGAAGATGAATAGGGGAGACACTAAAGTCTCTGGAATATTAATGTGATGGGTGTGTGGAGGATAAATTGGAGAGGGGAGTAGCCAGAAGTTGTGGGACCAATCAGGAGACTACCGCAATAGTCCAGCCAAGAGCGGATGAGGCCCCTAGCTAGGGGGGAAGGGATGCATAAGGTCCTCAAGGACAAGGCCCACATCTAGTTCTTCTCTTTCACTCTCAGACTGTGGTCTAAGGGTAGGGTCCATGTCTAACTGGGAAAGTCAACATTCACTGATGAATTCACTGTTGAATTCTGGTTAGGTTTGGGAGGAAAAACTGAGGTAGACAATGGGGCCAGCGATGAGAACAGGGTGGTGGAAAGAATGTCATACTTGGAATCGGGAGCCCTGGTACTGAGGTACTGAGGTACTGAGGCCCACAGCGGAGAAATGCAATGTGTTCAAGAAGCTCTGCCATTTGCTAGCTAGGTCGCCCTGGGCAAGTCCCTTAAATATCTCAGATTTCTCCTTTGGAAAATGGGAATAATATATTCATACCACCTAGTTCATGGGTTGTTTAAAGAAAGAGCTTTGTAAATCTAAAAGCATTTTTAAAATGTGAATCCACTGCTCGATAAAGATCTTTTGGGGCATCAGGAAATCACTGATGAGAGGAAATAAGTCCTCACCCAACCCAGTCTTATCAGACTTTCCTCTTGGGCCCCTTATTGGGTCTGGGGAAAAGATGATGAGCCATGTGCAGCCATGAGCAATGGCTTAGGAGCCAGAAAGCTTGGGTTTGGGTTCTGGTTCTGCCACTGACTTACCATATAACTTCGGGCAAATTTCTTACCTTTTCTGAGACTCAACTTCCCCATCTGTAACATAAAGGAGCTGGGCTTAGCGATCCCCAAGGATCCTTCTGCCTCTGACATCTTAAGTGTTCTTGATCTCGCCAGGACAGAGAGCAAGGCACTTTGGGGTTACGTTTGCTTAGTTTGACCAACTCTTTAGTAACATGGGAAGAATTCTACTTTACACAAAACATAAGTTAAGGGTAAAAATCATTCACAGAATCTAAGAACTGGAAAGGACCCCAGGGGCCCTTTCAGTTGGATCTCAGAGTCCATCCACCTCTTTTTACAGATGGAGAAATGAGGCCTAGGGATGTTAAGTGACTTGACCAAGGTCACACAGGTAGTAAGCCTCTGGGTCCCTCCCAGTTCTATGATCCTCAAACAGTCTGTCCTCTAGACAGGTGTCAGCTTGCCTAGGATTTCTAAAAGGTGGCGCCCAGAAGAGAACACAGCATTCCGGACGTGGTCTCTTCAGGCAGGGCATAGAAGAACTATCTTATAGTCATTTCACAAAAGGATTCCCCATATGGCTCTTTAGAGAGAAGCTTCCCTCCTACATTTTAAATGATTCAGTCTAAAATAATTTGAATTGCAAAACTTTCTTTCTGGTTCACATGTATGATGTGTATAGTTTTCCCAGAACTCCTGTGCCACCCATTCAAGGCACTCCCTGGTTCTACAGAGGCCTCCCAGTCCAGCCTCTTATCCCATTACTTGCCTTGTTCCCATTCCCTATCCCCCCACCTTTCACCCTACTCTGACCAGGCCAGTCGGTTCACCAACCCTTAGAACATGTCAGGCTCATTCCTTCCCCGTTCTCCAGGCAGTTCCCTCACTTGTAATGGCTGCCTGTCACTGCTACACCCCCATTATCCTTATTCAGGCAGCCAGATAGAGCTGGAGGAGTCAGGAAGACTTGAGTTCAAATTCGGCCTCAGACATTCACTAGCAATGTGACCCTGGGCAAGTCACTTAATCTCTGTTTGCCTCAGTTTCCTCGTCTGTAAAATGGGCATACATAATAGCCCCTACCTCCCAGGGTTGTTGTGAGGATCATGCGAGATATTTGTAAAGCCCTTTACAAACACTAATGTTAGCTAGAATCACAATTATTATTGATTAAGACCCAGCTCTAGTGTTACTTCGAGGAAGTTTTGTTTGATCACTCCAGAGCAGATACCCCCGGGGAAATTTGCGTCCTCTGAAATCATACAGCCCTTGTTCTCTGCACTGCTCCCTTGGCGCCGGTCCAATATTATCTGCTAACATGTGGCTCTTCTGCTGGTTTTCTCCTTTGTGCAAGTCTCATCTCCCACATAGATTATAAACTCCTAAACAGGTTAGAGCTTTCACATATATAATGTCATTTCCACTCAAAACCATTTACTGAATACCCACTATAAACAGAATCCTGTACTTGGGAGACATACTATGGGGGACAAAGATGGAAGAAATGTGCAGAAATGGAATAATTTTCCTTAGGAAGTAGTGAGTTCCCTATCACCGGAGGTCTTCAAGCCAATGACTACTTCTAGGGAATTGTTGTAGAGAGGATTCCTGCTCAGATTGCCTCCAAGGTCCATTCCAACTTTGAGAGTCTCATTCTATTTATAATAGCCTATCCTGGTCCCCAGGAAGCTTCACAGTCTAGTAGGAAGCACTTCAAAGCAGACGAATGGGCACACAGTAGGCGTCTGGTAACTTGAATCATATATTGATGGAATTGAAAAGGAGTTTAGAGATCTTCTAGTCCAATTCCCACGTTTCACAGACAAGATCAATGATGCCCAGAGAGTTAGTGGTGAGTCAGAGCTAGAACACAGATATTTGGGCTCCCAAGCACCAAAAGTGTCTTTCTTCCATTTCATGAATACCACCTCCTCACTATGTGTGGAATGAATAAATGAATAAGCTAATGTGTTTTCTACCCAGAAAGAATATTTACTGCACCTTGTAAGATGTAGCCTAATGTTTTACATAAAGTTCCCTTGGAAGTGATTTTGGGTGCAAGAAAAGTGACTATAAACTATTCATACTCTTTGGTCCGGTACTTACCTAAGGAGGTTCGAGACGGAAACTAAGGTCCATTATAGACCAAAATATTCACAGCAACACTTTTCATGATAGCAAAGAACTAGAAACAAAATAGGTACGCATTGACTACAGAATGGGTACGTGCATGGAAGAAATGATGAATTCAAAGAAAGGTGGTACGGTTTATGTGAATTAATGCGGAGTCAGAACCAGAATAATATACACAATGACTACAACTACAATATGATTGGAAACTAAAAAAAAATGAAATGGAACTGAGTAACTAAAAGAACCAATGATGCCTTGGGGAGAAGGTAAGGAAACATACCTTCCTAGACTTGGTCATTGTACCCATTGTTTTTGCTAAATTGCTTTTCTTTGTTACAAGAAGAAAGGGGGTGTTGGGGTGGGGTGAGTGGCATATGTGGAAATGACTCTGATATAAAAATAAAAGGCGTCAATAAAACAAACTTCAACAACAACAGCAAAAGCCATCTGGAGAACTCTCCAATCCCCTTCCCGAGAGCTTGAATGAAGGTTTAGGCATATTCACCCAGCATCAGCACTTCCTCCCAACGTGCAGATCCTTGCTGCTGGCACTGTGCCCTTCCCTGCTGCAAACCTAAGCTAGTGTGAGTAAAAGACTAGGTTTCCACAGCCTTAAACAAATCTAATTTCCCAGAGGCAGTTGTTTGAGGAGAGACTTCCAAGACCAACAAGGCTCCCCTGGGTAGCAGGGAATTTAAGCGACATGTCCAGAGGTTTGGGATGGGTGCCCACAGTGCTGGGTACCCCCTTGCCACTATCCCTGGGGGAAGGACCTAGTCCGTGACTCATGGGCACATGTTAAGCATGTGTGTCCCATAAAACTGACTCCTAGCTATTGTGTTGGGATGCTTGAATGAAAAATGAATGAGTGAGTAAAAAAGCATTTATCAAGCATCTACTCTGTGCAAAGCACACTGTGTTAAGTGCCAGGGACAAAAACAGAAAAGCAAGATAGAGCCTGCTCTCTAGGAGGAGAGCAAACAAACTGGGCCCTTCCAACCTTTTCATTCATTTTACACATTACTTCCCCTCCATTCACTCTCTTGTCTGGTTCACCTAGACTGGCCCAATGGCTGATCCTCACAAGGTCCAATTCATATGTGTGCTTTTGTACTGGCTGTCTTCTGTGCCTAGAATGCCCTCCCTCCTTACCTCCACTTCTTGGAATTCCTGGCTTCTTTCAAAGCTCAATTCATGCCCCACCTTAACATGAAGCCTTTCCTGATCCCTACCGCCCCCCCCCCCCTCAGCTAGGGCTTCCTTCTCCCCAAATGAGCTTGTGTTCTTTTTTAATATATTCTGTATATAATTCTCCTTGCAAGTCCAGTCTCCCTAGTAAGGTCCTTGTGTGTAGAGACTTTCGCTTTTTTTATTCTTCCTGATGCTTAAAAATGCTTGGTGACTGACTGGAAGGCACTTAGTATACCCCCTACCTGTGGGGGTGAGGTACAATCATAGACCTAGACAGTGCTGTCCAACCTTAGGTTTTTATTGAAACAATAGACAATATATTTTGATTTGCCATTTTAGTGAGAGCTCTGTGGTAGCTCGGCTTCCTTTACCAAAGCATTTATGTAAATTTCTATGCTTGTCAGCAGGCCACATAAATCGCAGCATTTTGGACAGCCCTGACACTGACCTTAGAAATTATCTCTTCTAATGCCCACACCTTACACAGGAGGGACAAATTCAGAGAATGATTTGACCCTTGTCACATAGCAAGTTAGCTGCAGAGATGGGACCAGAACACGAGTTTCCCACCTCCCAGGCCAGTATTTTCTTTGCTGAACCACACTGTATCTCTAGAATGTTCCCCTCTCCTACCTGTCATCAGAGGAGTATTTATTTACACCTATATAGAGAAGAGGAAGGTTTCCTAAATGCAGGCCTAACACTCAATTAGATTAACAAGTTTTTACTAAGCCTGGCATGGTCCAGAGCTTTGGGGAAGAAATGAGAAGGCTCCCACAGTTGAACTTTGTGAGAGACAGAAGAAGAGGAGGAGGAGGAAGAGGAGGAGGAGGAGAAGGAGGAGGAAGAGGAGAAGAAGGAGGAGGAAGAAGAGGAAGGAGGAGGAGGAAAATCTGTTTCCTGCCCTTTGGGAGCTCTCAGACCCATGGAGGAAGGTGAGATTCTCAAATATTACAAAAACAAACAAATGAAAACCCCAAACACCATAATATTTAAAGCTATAAGCAAAAGTTACTAGACCCTGGGCACCTCTGAGTCTCAGTTTCCCCATCTGTAAAATTAAAGAACTTTAGATTGATTGGGAAATAGGTAAACACATTGTGGTACAAGAATGTAATGAAAATATATGCTTTAACAAACCATGAATCATATGAATATAGAAAAGCATAGAAAGACTTATGTGAACTAATACAAAGTAAAGAAGAACCAGGAAAACAATATACAAAATGACTATTAAAATGTTAATGCAAAGAAAAACAACTACAAAAAAAATGAGTGCTGCAAAACTATAAAGATAAAGCTTGGTCCCAAAGAAGAGATAGGAAAGGACTCTCCTCCCTCCTTCCCTCCTACCCCCACCATTTTGCAGAGGTGGGACATGTACAGGTGTAGACCTTTGCATATGTCAAATGTATCGATTGTTTTTGCTGAACTTTTTTGTGTTCCTCTTCTTGTTTTTCTTTAAAAAAAATATTTGTTACTCTTTCTGATGGTCTGCAGCGGGTAAAGGTCTTATTTACCCATAGATAGGCACTGTGTGTAAGCTGGGCCAGAATAGTAAGATAAAATAGCTAGCTTTTATACGGTGCTTTAAGTTTCGCAATGCACTTTGCCTATATTATCTCATCTGATTCCCACAATAACCCTGGGAGAGAGGTGCTATGATTATTCCCATTTTACAGATGAGCTGAGACCAGAGAGGTTAAGGGACCTGCCCAGGGTCATACAGCCAGTAAGCATCTGAGTCAGAATTCAAACTCAGATATTCTTCACTCAAAGCCCAGCACTGCACTACCTGGCTGCCTGAAAATACTACTCAGTATTATCCTCAAATGAGTTCTCATTCTGTTCCATGTAAACCAACTCTCTAATGGATAGCGCAGACAATAACCTGGGATTTTATTTAGAAGGGCTTGTTTTAAACTACAATTTTTTTTCACTAGCATCTTTTCTCTTACTGTGGGTACTGTTGTTCAGTTGTGTCTGACTCTTTGTGACTCTGTGCACCATGATAGCACACCAATGCTTGTCCGTGGGGTTTTCTTGGCAGACACTGGACTGGTTTGCCATTTCTTTCTGCAGTGGATTTAGGCAAACAGGGTTAAATGACTTGCCCAGTGTCACACAGCTAGGAAACGTCTGGGGCTGGATTTGAACTCAGGCCTAGAGCTCTACCGACTGCACCACCTAGAGGGCCTCTTTTATACTCTCAAATTATTCTTAATAGGGATCTATGATTGGCTTTAATAGGTCTGATGTTCTTCCTTTAATCAAAGGAAAACTAAATCAATTAAGTTACTGGATTGAATGCAAGGTCATAAATTCTCTTGTGGGTAAAGTATGTATTGTAGCCTGAGGATGGGGGAAACGGTACATTTTAAAACATTCATGGAACTATTGCAATGGGTGTAGTAATTTGGTAACACTATCCTGAAAAGAACTGCTTAAAGGAACTTCAAAGTGGTGTAAAATTTTATGTTATTTATGTTGACAAATAATTTACAAATAAATTTATCACTACTGCTAAAAAAAAAAGCCAGTACAGTATCTGTCAGAGGCAAGACTTGAACCCAGTTCTTCCTGATTCTGAGGGCGCTTTATATCCACTATGCCAGTTAACAAGATGAATTGGTTATAATAGAAGGGTTACTGGAAGGCACTTCCTCCCCACCCTTTGGAAGAATCTCACCGTGTTCTTGTGTCTATCTATCTCCATCTGTCCGTCTCTTTCTCTCTCTTCTGGCCCCTTTTCCCCAAATTAATTTTATCTTAAAAAAGCCAATTCGAAGGTACCTTTCCTACCACTTGCCTGCTGGGAGCACTGCTAGTTCCAACTCTGCCCAGGACACACACACTGAAAACTCCCTGCTTCTTCTTCCTCTATTCCAAGATGCTCCAGGCCCGGGAGACTTCATGCCCTTGACCAGGAGCAAAGGGTCATTGTCCGTGACCTCCCTCCAGACTTCAAAGTCTCTGACAGCCCAATGACCTGATTAAAAGGCTGGAATGGTACAGCTGTGTATGTAGCAAGATTCTCCCCAAACCTTCAAACTCCATCTGAAAAGAATAAAAATCATTCAGCTAAGCCCTCAACATGCTGCTTCCCCAAGATGGGCTGTTTGTGCCATGGAAACCACAGTCCCATCTGATTCAAATGAAACTTCAAACTTAATGACCTTCATGCCAGTTATTTAAAATGAGATGTAATTTTCTTAAACACCCTGTTATTTTCTTTGATAGCTACAAAGCTTCCCTCAATCCCATAAGCAAACTTATTTTTAGGGAAAAGAGTGGTTTCCCGTTGGCTTGAGAAACTGTGAAGGGACATAGACACGATGGTTAGGAGGCTACCCTGGAAACTGAGGCCAGGTCATCTTAGGTGCTCTGGATTCTGACAGCAGAGGTGCTAGAGAACTCCTCTGGGCTGCCAGTGGCCTCTTCCAAATTGTCCTTGCTTATTTACAAGCATCTCTGCATTGTATATCTGTCTTCCTCTTCTGCATTTAAAGTTCAATCAGGCATCTAACCTGAAGCATACTCCAGCTGTATTTAGGTCTTCCTCTCCTGAAATTTCCACAGAACTTAAGGACAGTCTGCCACATAAACTTAAGACAAGCCAACATGATACTTTGGAATCATTCTACTTCTGTGTGAACTTTATATTCTCCACTAGACATCAAACTTCACGAAGACAGGGACTCTTCTCCTATCATCCTTCTCAGAAGTCTGGTTTCTGCTGTGTGTGAACGTGATAAACATTTTCTGAATGAATGGATGAAGTCAAACCAGTGAATAAAAGAACTCTGCATGTGTGGGAAGAAAACAAACATAAGGCATTCAGACCCTATGAAAAATGGCTGATGTGAAGATGATGCCGTTTAGTTTGCAAGGTATGGATGGGTAACAACTTCATAAAGCATGTCCTAGAAAAGATCAAGGTAACAAAAGGTGGCAACCAACTAATCCCAATACCCACTAGCCAAGAGACTGGTTTAAACTCTTAATAGGAAGACTTTACCCTTAAGGATGAATTGGCTCCAGTTCTTGGCATAGTGAGTGTGTGGTTTGTACCTTCACAGCACCGCCCCCTTGCATGCCTTTCTCTCCACTCAAACACCTGCTGCCCTGGTACAGCTCCTCACCACCTCTCGCCTGATGGTTGCAATAGCCTTCTGGTCTCACTCCAATCTGTCCATTCAGCCGCCAAAATGATCTTTCCAGAGCATCGTTCTGAACGTGTCACCTGCTCTTGTCTCCCCACCCCACTCCCAGTGCCAGTGACGTCCAGACTCAAATAGAAAACTCTGTTTCACTTTTAAGGCCCTTCATAACCTGGTCCCTTCCTATCTTCTCTAGCCTTCTCACAGTTGACTCCCCTCCATAATCCGGTGAAACCAGCCTTCCTGCTGTTTCTAGCCTACAAGACTCCACCTGGGAACTGAGTGCCTTTTTAATTAGCTGCCCTGTAGGCTCAGAATGCTCACCTTCCTCATCTCTTGGCTTCCTTGAGGACTCAGCTCAAATCCCACCTTCTGCAGGAAGCCTTCCTATTCACACTGTATATATCTTACATGTACGTCTTTTTGCATGTGTTGTATCCCAAGCACAGTGCCAGGCACATAGCGAGCATTTAATAAGTACTTGTTAACTGAGTGCTGGATGGATTTGGAATTAGGAAAACATAGACTCAAATCTAACTTCGGATCCTTACTAGTTGAGTGGCCCTTGGCAAGTCATTTTTTTAAATTAGTTAATTTACTTTTAGTTTTCAACATTCATTTCCACAAGATTTTGAGTTACAAATTTTCTCCCCATCTCTCCCCTCCCCCCCACCCCAAGATGGCATGTATTCAGATTGCCCCTTTCCCCAGTCTGCCCTCCCTTCTATCACCCCACTCCCTCCTTATCCCTCTCCCCCTTACTTTCTTGTAGGGCAAGATAGATTTCTATACCCATTGCCTAGGCAAGTCATTTAACCTCTCTAAATTTCAGTTTTTCTACTTGTAAAAGGGGATAATAATAGCCCTTACTGCTCAGGTTTTGTAAACCTGAAAGTGTCATATCCAGGTCGGGCATTAGTAGTAGTAAAGGCTGCCATGAAGGAGCAGACAGAGAGCTGTCCTCAGAGTCAGGAAGACCCAGGTTCAAGATGTGATTCTGCTGTATACTGCCAGGGTAAGTCAATTTGAGGGCTATAGCAACTTGAGTTGTAGCATAGGTGATGATCTGTGTCAGTGGAGGGTATTTCCTTGATGGGAGTTCCCTATATAGATGAAATCATAGATCCCTTCAAAAATGATTATTATTGTAAAGCATGGAAAGGCGTGGTGACTGAGTAAATGGAAGGGCGGGCTCTTATTTGTTAGGGAGGCATCCACCTGCAGAGCTGAGTCTTAGTCTCAGTTGATTCACTGCATGACCTCAGGCAAGCCACTTCTCCCCAGGCTCTACTTTCCTTCTCTGTAAAGTGAAGGTGTTAGATCTCCAGGGCCTCTTCTAGCTCTAGGAACTTCCTGCTTTATAGAGTGTGGAGGCCAAAGGCAAACGGATGGATGAGGTAGCCTCAAAATTCCACTCAGCTTCTGAATGCTGGGAGGTAGAACCTCTGCTGCTTCTCCTGGCTGGGCTGGGAAAGGACAGTCAAAGGGAGCTTCTCTGGAAAGAAGGAAAAAGAAGGATCCTCCATTCTTTAGATTTTCTGGCTAGGATGTAAAGAGGGAGTAAGGGAGAGGGACAAGGAAGCAAAGAGGGGAGGAGAGGGAAGGAGGGGGAAAGAAGAGAGGTGAAGGGGAGAGAAGGAGGCTGAAGAGAGAGAGGGAGAAAGAGGGAGGAAGAAAATAGAGAGAGAGGGGGGAGGAGGGAAGAGAGGAAGAAAGGGAAAGGGAGAGAAAGAGAGAGAAAGAGAGAGGAAGAGAAAGAGAGAGAAAGAGAGAAGAAGAAGAAGAAGAAGAAGAAGAAGAAGAAGAAGAAGAAGAAGAAGAAGCAAGAAGGAGGAGGAGGAGGAGGAGGAGGAGAGAGGAAAAAAGGGAGAGGAAGGGAGAAAGGGAGAGGGAGGGAGAGAGAAAAAGAGAAGGGAGAAAGAGAAGAAGGAGGGAGAGACAGACAGACAGACAGAGAATACAGTCTAGATAAGAGCAGGACTGAACAAGCTGCTGGGAAACTATTTGTGGGAAAACTTTTATGGAAATGTCTCCCAGTCTGAAGAATCATTGAGGTCTTTGTTGGGAAACTGCAGTCTGAGAGACAGAGAGAGAGAGAGAGAGAGAGAGAGAGAGAGAGAGAGAGAGAGAGAGAGAGAGAGAGGGTGTGTGAGTGTAGGGGGGAGGGTACATGTGTCTCAACAGAATCATTTCATGGCCAGCAAAATTACCCCTGCCCTGTGTCCTCTGTGAACAACTATTTTTAGGCTACAACCTTTCATGTGGTTGCATGATGTGGATTTTATAAAGGCATTTATAATGTGTTTCATATGGTGTGTGGAGTCCTGGTGAAATGACTTTGGGGCTAAAGCTAGGGCGGGGCAATGACAGGAAAGAAGAGATTTTGTAGGAAGCACCATGAAGGAGCAAAAGCCCTGAAATGGGAGTCAGGAGGCCTGGATTCAAGTTTTTAGCCTACTGCTCTGTGTGTGACTTTAGGCAGCTCATTCTGGGCCTCAGTTTCTTTCACTATAAAGGGAAAGCTTTGGGTTCCATAGTCTGACACAACAGCCAAAAAAAAACTTCCAGAATGAGGGAGGGGAACGGCCTAATGTCTTTTGCCCTGGTCAGACCGTATCTGGAATTTTCAAATCCAGTTTGGGTCCACACTGACAACCTGGCATGTGTGCAGAGGAGGGCAACCAGGATGCACACCAATCAGCTGAAGGAACCCAGGGTAGTGGGGTTGAGAACAGTTGTTGACAACAGAGCTTCCTTCAAGTATCTGAAGGGATATCGTGACAAAGAGGAACTAGATTTGTTCTACTTGGTCCCATGTCATAGAAATTGCAGAGATAGATTTAGGGTCAACATAAGGAAAAACCTCCTAACCACTGGAGCTGTCCAAAAGTACAATAAGTCACCTTGAGAGGTAGTGAGTTCCCAGTGCCTGGAGATGTTCAGTGGATATCCACTTGGAGATTACTGTTTTGGTAAGTATTGGATTAGATTAAAAAATAGTAGCTAACATTTATATAGTATTTTAAAGATTTGCAAAATGCAAATCATGATGTCAAAGGACAAACAACAGCAGCCAACATCTCATTTGATCATCGAATCAAATCTGTGGTCAATACTCTAAGAGATTACAATCCCCATTTTACAGAAGTCAAGGCCCAGAGAGGTTAGGCTACTTGTCCATAGCCACAGAGATATTATGTATAAAAGTTGGGACACATGCCCAGGCCCCTCCTGATTCTAAGTACAGTCCTCTTACCCATACCCTGCCTCGTCTTTGTTGGAAGCCTCCCCACTGCTCCCTACTCATGTCTCAGGTGCCTTCCAACTCCAAGAGTCCATTATTCTGTGATTAAAAGGTCTCCCAAGATCCCTCTGGCTCGGACTTGCCTATAGCTCTGTGCTTTTCTCTTGACTCTGATACCGTTGACTCTTCCCATTACCAAGTTCCCTCTCACCTTTCTTCCATTCCCAACAACCATAGGGGATAATTCTGAGGGATCAGCTCTTTCTGAACAACAGCCAAATAATAGCAATACGGAATAATAATAATTCCTGATATTTTCACGCTGATTTATATTTGCCCACACACTTTTCACATCTGGATCATGTGAGGCTCATAACAACTAAAGCTTTGGGAAGTGATATAATTATGACCGTTTGACAGATGAGGAAACTGAGACCCAGATTGGCTAAGCTCTTTGTCCAAAGCCACACAGAGAACTGGTGGCCAAGCTGAGGCATTCAGGCTCCTGGCCCCGCTACAGTATACTGGCCTTCATCTTCTTGCCCAGGGATGGCTCTTGATACATTGGAGGTGGGGGGAGGAGTGGGATGAGGAAATATATTTAAAAACAGTTCTCAGTAGGAAACGGGAGTTTTCTAGGAAGCAATGTTTTATCACCTTCAAAATATAATCAGCATTTGCCAAGTAAACAAAACTATTCCTGCTAACAGAGAGCAGAGGCCACCAGACTCCCAGCCTTGGACCATGTTCCTCTCCTTCCCATACCAAGGAGACTGTCATAAATAAGGTTCTTCTGTGGAGGGGTTGTGTGATGTCAACCAACCCTCTCTTCCATTCTCCATGTGAGGCCTGTACACTTTCTGTTCACCGATGCCTTTTCCACAGAGGATCTCACTGGATAGAAGCATGTGCTATTCTAGACGCTAAAGCTAAAGACAATAGGGAACATGCTGAGCAGAGAGCTTCAACTGCTCTGGGAGGTGGTTAAGGGCCTTATTTGAAAATGCTGAGTGTCTCCCTCCTCCAATTCCCAGGGAGTTCTCTTTGAAAAGGCAGGGCCCTTGCTCAGGATGAGAGAGGGCAGGGCTCACAGACTCAGCTGGGATCCCCCAGCTCAGAAGGAAGCAGAGCCCTGTTCTCAGTGTTGTCAGTTCAATTCATGTCAGCAGGCAGTGGCCCAGAACTCTGGCCCAAATGATTCTGTTTAGTGGTCTGTTGTTGTTCAGTTATTTCAGTCCTGTCTGACTCTTTGTGACCCCATTCGGGCTTTTCTTGGCAAAGAGACTTGGAGTGGTTTGTCATTTCCTTCTCCAGCTCATTTTACAGATGAGGAACTGAGGCAAAGAGGGTTAAGTGACTTGCCCGGGGTCATACAGCTACTAAGTGTTTGAGACTGGATTTAAATTCACAAAGATGAGTCTTCCTGACTCCAGGCCCGGCACTCTATCCACTAAACCACTATAGTAGTCTGTATGGATAGAATTAACTGGATGCTAATTGTGTCAATAGCCTTGATAGAGTGACTGGGCTAGAGACATTTTCAAAGGTTTGAGCTTGCTAATAGCCCCTCACCCAGAGCTAGTAAGAGTTTCACAGAATCATAGAATGTCAAAGTTGGAAGGAGCCTTAGGGACCATCTAATCCAACTCCCTCATTATAGAGATGGGGAAACTGACTTACCCAAGGTCATGTAGTTAATTAGCTTAATTAATGCTGCTCTCATATAACTGACTCTTGGGCTTCTTCTCAAGGATCACCCATCTGGCTGGCTGAGCATAAATACCTATCCTTTGTGGCATAGAGGTCAGTCTCCCAGGGAGAACTTTCTATGGGAAATCTATAGGACAACACATGGGCCTTTAAGGTTCTGCCAAACAGCAGCAGCCAAATGAAGGCATTTTCTAGGCTGTGTTGGTATCGATGACTCCTGAAACAGAGAGGAACGTTCCCCATTAAATATTAGACAAAAAGTGACAGTGGAGTGTATAGCAAGAAGAGCAACGGATTAAGTATATAAAGACCTGAGTTTGAAACTTGACTCTTCTAGATGTGTAACTGGAGAAGTCTCCTCTCTGGGTCTCTATTTCTTCATTTATAAAATGAGAAACTTCTACAAAATAATCTATAACATCCTTTCTTTTCTAAATCTATGACCCAAAATCTTGGGATGTGTGTGTGTGTGTGTGTGTGTGTGTGTGTGTGTGTGTGTGGCAGGGGCAGGGGTTGGTGTCATAAATCTCTCCCTGCCTTAATTGCCAACTTCTGAATTAGACCTTGTAACAAAACAAGATTATACACTGAACTCTTGTTTTAGAGAAAGAGCTAACCAGATATCCTTTAAAGAGACTATCCAAAAACCTTCCATTTCTCAGGACAAAAGAAAGCCACAGTTACAATTAGACTCAGAGCACTACCACTGCAGGACAACAAATGCTTACAAACCCTTTGTTCTGTGATGCCGGCATCTGGCAAAGGAAATATTCATGGATTTTGCACCAGCCCAAGGACTTGTACAGATTTTTCTGTCACATTGCCATTAACTGAGTGCGTGACCCTGGAGAGGTCAGGGCTCCAGGCAGCTCTCTAAGACTATAAGTTGCAGGGAAGGTGCTGACTGACATGGGAAGAGATTCCCCATCCCAAGGAAATCCCAAGTCTGTTCTGTATCCCTATCCTCATCATCATTAAAACCACTATCCTCACTTTACAGAAGAGGAGAAAAAGCTTGCTTCAGGTCACACAGGTACTCAATAGTAGAGTCATTTCTACTTAACCATCACGCAGTTGTTTGGTATTAAGTGGTGAAAATATTTGCAAATATCTCAGGGTCGTAATAGAACTAAAGCTATTTGAGGTGAGCACCATTCTACGCAGTAGAAGCGCTCTTTAAAATACACGTGTATAAATGGTACGAATACCCTTTGACGCCGCTACCCCAAGGAGATCAAACGCAGCAGCACTTAATAAAGAGCTAGAAACAAAGTCCATGCCCATTAATTGGAGAATGGCTGGACACAGTGGTATATAAAGGTAATGGAATATTATTGCATTGTAAAAATGGATGAATGTGAAGAATTCAGAAAGAGGTGAAAAAGCTTGTATGAGCGGAATAAAATATTTAGAACTAAGAGAACAACTGGGAAGATTTATGTGAGTAGAACAAGATATTCAGAATCAAGAGAAAAACAATATAAGGAAAAACAAAATTGAAAGACGAGAATTCTAATCCATGCAGTGGTGACCAATTTTAACTTTGGAAGACTGATGGTGCATGCCTCGCAAATCCTGGCAAAAACCTGGAAGGCTCTAGGAATAGAATGGGGCATACTTTCTCAGATGGGGCTAATTTGTTGATTTGCTTTTCTTGACTGTATTTATTTATTACAAGGGAGGGATTTATGGGATATGGGATGGAGTGGGGGAGGAGGAGGTAGAAAGTCAGCGGGAAGTGAGTAATGCAAAAAAAAAGAGCAATAAAGCATTTTTAAAATTATATAAAAATCAATAAACTGTAACAATATAAAGGGGCATAGTGTTAGTCCAGATTGCTCTATTGGGTATGTCTGTTTAACTGTTTTTTTGAGGAAGGAACAATGGCGTGGGGTGGTTTTTGTTGTTATAAAGTGAGTGATGTTTCAAAACAAAATGTACCAAAAAAATTTTGTATGTAAATAAGATTTTTGTAAATTGATCTGTGGTAATAGATCTTAAACTTTTCCAGTCTCTAGGCCATTTAGAAAACTGTAGAGTCCCAGGACACACACATACATCCACTATGCTGGCTGCCAGGAGAGAGACCAAGTTTAGATAAGACATGACCCCTGCCTGTGTGGAGAGCAAACAGTCTAGCAGAAGAATGTGAAACACATACACACACAAACACAAACACACACAGAGCTAACTATAATACATAATAATATGATAAGGACATTAGTGACACAAAACATTGGTGTGGAAGGGGTCTGAAGGGGGCACACAACCCCCTTATCCCCAACATACACAAAAAAATGCAAAAACAAAGTAAAAGCATTATCCTCCCAAAATGAATGGGGAAAATGGACTTGATTTTTTTCTTTTCTTTCTTCTTCTTCTTTTTTTTTTTTTGGAGGCAACTGGGTTAAATGACTTGCCCAGAGTCACACATCTAGTACATGTCTGAAGTCAGATTTGAACTCAGAGTCCTCCTGATTCTGGGACCAGTGTTCTATCCACTGTGCCACTTAGCTGCCCCAGACCTGACTTTTTCAATACCCACTGCGGTTAGTCCTGCCAGCCTGATGTGATCCCTTGACTCCTACTCACGTCTGTTCTCATACCCTCACCCACCCACAGCAATCCCTGTAGCTTTCCTGGAATGGCCTCACCTGGACTGCTAAGTTTGCCTGGTCTAATTTCATATTATTCTCATCCAGAAAACCTGGAATACTGATTTCACTGAAATGCCCTGGAATCTTCTGCCTCTGGGCCTTTGCTTATGTCATTTCTTTGGCTTAGAATGGCCTCCCTCTCCCTCTGCCTGCTGAATTCTTACATGTCCTTTAAAGTCTAACCCAAATGCCACCTCTCCCTTTGAAGTCTTCCCCAATTTCTAGTTGGTAACAACAGTCCTCTTAGACTTCAAACACCACTGCTCTGTATTACTAATGTACTAAACATGTATTATTCTGTGTTACAATTCTACCTGTGTATGTGTCCTAATCTTCTATTAGATTATATGCTCCACCATGCGTAGGGGCTTCATCTTATCCAAACCTGACCTATCTCCTGGAGACCAGCATTGTGTGCAAAACACAGCAGATGTTCGTTAAATGTTGGTTGTTTTAATCGAATTCCAATTTTGTATTCTGATTTAAGCTATTGGTTCACTTCTCCCTACCATTGTTTCTGTTTTGGACCCTGATACTAGCTCCCAGCTTGGGCTCCCCAAGTCTCAGTAGAAGGTTTCAATTGCTACTTGGGTCTGAGATCCTTACAGAGCATAAGTAACCAAAAGCAGAAATAAAAGTGTGGATACTGTCCCTCAATAAGCATTTATTAGTGATTGTCTGTTCCAGAGTTCTAGATTTTAAACATGGTGCTGTCACTAACTTGCTACACGATCTTTGGCAAATAACTTTGTCTTTGTGGGTCTCGGTTCCTTCATCTGTAAAATGAGAATGTGTAACCAATATCATGGAACTGTGACAAGGATCAGATAAGATAATGTCTATAAAAACTCTTTGAAAAGTACATAATACTCTCCTGTACCAGATCTTTCTCTTTATCGGCAAATAATCTATTTTAAGAAACTCCACTTGACCTTATTAGTTCGTCTAGCTACTATCCCATTCCCCTCCTTTCTTCTTGAGTGTCTGGTCTGAATCTATTGCTTCTTCTCCCTGGCCAGTACTTCCTCTTTCATGCCCTTGAAATCTGGCCTCTGTTTTTTTTTTAACTTAACTGAGACCGATCTCTCAAAGTGCACCCATCACCTCTTTCCTGCCCAGACTTATGGCCTTTGCTCAGAATACATCATTCTTGATCATTTTGTGACATTTGAAACTATTAACCACTTCCTCCTTTTCCATACTTTTTGCTCCCTGGCATCCTTAAAGCTCTATTCTTTCATCAGCTTCTTTGTTATTCAAGAACTAACTGATATAATCGTATCCATTAGATAGAAGAGGAAACTGGGACCCAGAGAGTCTGACTGACTTGTCCAAAGTCACATAGACAGCTGGCAGCCAAGTTGAGGCATTCAGACCACTGGCCCACTACGCTGTATTGGATCTCATCCTCCTGACTGGGCATGGCTCCAGTCAGGGTGTTGAGGGATGGGGTCGGGGTTAGGGTCATGGGATGGAGTAGGGGAGAATGGGATAGTAAGTAGATTAAAAATTATTTCCTCTATCTTGCTCTGCAAGAAAGTAAGGGGAAAGAGGGTGGGGGTGGGGGGAGTGGGGTGATAGAAGGGAGGGCAGACTGGGGAAAGGGGCAATCAGAATACATGCCATCTTAGGGTAGAGATGGGGAGAAAATTTGTAACTTAAAATCTTGTGGAAATGAACATTGAAAACTAAAAATAAATTTAAAAAAAACCTCTTCTGTAGAAACAAAAAAAAATTATTTCCTCAGTAGGAAATGTGACTTTTCTGGGAAGCAATGTTTTCTGACTGTATAACATCTGGGCTACTCAGCACGGCATTCAAGGCCCTCCACAATCTGGCCCCAGCCTCACTGTCTAACCATTGGCCTTTCTGCTTTCCCACGTAACCACCTACCTCAGGAAGGGTTGTTGTGAGGAAAATACCCAACAAACTTTAAAAGCCTCACAAATACGCATTCAAATTGTTAGCTTCTTCTGCAGTCACATTTCACTGTCTCACATTTCAAAGTTCATCCCTGTCTCTGCCTGTGTAGTTTTACCAACAGGGTTTTCCCTGCCTGAAGAGCCCTCCTACCTTCCACCTCAGAATCCTCCTCTTTCTACTCACAGCTCCAGTCTCATTTCTTGACTACCCTGGGCCCTTTTTGAGTGTCCCCTTCTCTGAATTCCCAATGCAACAAAAAGTACTGCCCCAATGGTAAGACTCTGGCATTTCTGCATTCTGTCTCCCCAGCCAGATGGTATCTGCTAATCACCAAGCACTGGCTACATGTGCACCCCTATGCTGGGGTGGGGGGAAGGGTGGGGGAAAGGGTGATGCACACACCCATACGGAGACAAGAGAAGATCCAGTACCTGCCCATGAAGAGCTCAAGAAGAGCTCCACAGATGTGGGGCATGATTCTTGCAGCTAAAAGGTGACCCTGTTGGTGACTTCGAGGCCCTTGTAGCCCCTGCCCTAAGGAAGAAAGCGTTGTTTGAAGAAACTCGGGGTCCCCATACTTTTGAAACATCCTCTAATATTGCTGTTTGGATTTTAGTAAATTGAATTTGTTTAGAAGGGTGCCCATCTCAACTTATTTCTGGCTTCAGGGGTTTCGATAGGTACTCTTCCTTGTTTTCAGAAAATATGAAAACCGAGCAAGATTGGAAAGAACACTGGGCTGAGCCTTAGGAGATGTGGATGGCTTCTATTCCTGGCTCGGCCACTTACCAGCTATGTGACCAGAAGTAAATCTTTCCCTGTCCCCAAACCTCAGTTTTCTCAGCTATGAAATGGAGATAACCTATCTCTCAGAGCTCTTAGGAGGAAATAACAAATTGCTCTACCAATGGGGGTTGTTCTGGCTCTGCCACCGACTCCCTGAGTAACTCTGAGCAACTCTCTTCCTTTAGCTAGACCTTGGTTTTTCTCTCTGTAAAACAGGAGACGCAGTGCAGCCATGGTATAAAGAGCACTGTGCTGGTAGTTTGGAGGCCTGATTTGAAGACCTAGCCTTCCCAGTGACTACATCACTTCAGGCAAGTCTTTTCATCTCTCGTGCTTTCCGGTTCCTCATGAGTAATAGGAGGGACGTTAGATTAAATGACCTCTAAGGCCCCTTTTAGCTCCCAAATTCTGTGGATCTGTGGGATTGAGAAGCAAATGTTTGCAGTGATTATAATGTAAGCAGATAAAGCATCTGCTTCCTAAAACAAATGTCTTAATTGGAAACTCTTCCCGGGACACCCATAATCACAAAGGATACTTTAGGGGCAAAAGGAAACTTGTGGACAATTATAGGGACCTATACCACCCCATGCTACTGAAGGACAACTGCCAGCCCAGCCTCTTGAGGCTGCCCCATGAGGCTGCTCTGATCCAGCCAATCAGTTACATCTTTTATCCAATAATTACTTTGACATCAGAGCCTCTGGAGACATGTTTAACCCCTCACCCAAACCTCCTCCTTGGAAGAATGTCATTAGCTCTTTAATTATCACTGGGGAAAGATGTCGGAGCTTCAGCTTCCGCAGCTGGATGTCTTGACGTGATGGGACTTTCTTCAGTCTGGGATTCTCTCTAGATGTGAGCTAAAGGTCCTAAAGTGTCGGGATTATTTCCTACCTATCTACCCGCCACCCTCCTGGAGCTGAAGTCAAAGTAGCAAAACAACCACGAAAGGCATTCCCAGAGCGGATTAGGCCAAGGAAAAGGCAGGCCAAGCAACTCTTAATTTTGTGAGTGGGCCCAGAGCAACGAAATAAATGATAGCGCCACCCATCACCTTTGCAGACTTTCACAACCATTATTTTATTTGAACCTTCTTGTGAGGTAGGCAGGGCAGGGATTATCCTCCCCATTTGACAGATGAGAAAACAGAGGCTCAGAAAAGATTAGTAGTTCCTCCACTGCTTTTTTTTTTAGGCCCAAGTGACTTGCCCAAGGTCACAGAGCTAGTGTCAAGTGTCTGAGGCTGGATTTGAACTCAGGTCCTCTTGACTCTGGGGCCACCTAGCTGACCCATTCCTTTACTACTTTAAACCTCTCAGTGTCTGCCTATTTTCTTCTGAAGGAAGTGACCCTCTTCCTTAGCAAGGTTAACACTTTCACTCGTGTTCCTGATCATGGGATTCCTTCTTTCTCTTCTGGAAAGTCACTCTAGCATCGATCCCCTAAGATCTGTGTATTGTCAATCTCTCCCTTGTGATTGGCTCCTTTCCCTCTATCTATAAACGTGTCTAGTTCTCTCCACTCCCAGAACAAAACAAAAAGCCCCCTCCCCTTGACCTTACATGCCCTTCAATATACCATCCTTCTACTTTCTTCTTTTTCCACAAAGTTCACACTCGCCGCCTCTGCCCTCACAATCCACTCATTCCTCCCCCCTAGCAGTCTGGCTTCCCACCCCACCACTCTATGGAAACAGAACTTTCGGAGGCTGCTCATGGCTAGATCCAGTGGCTTTTTGTGTTCTCATTCTCCATGACCTTTTGACAACATTTGACATTGTTGATTGCCTTCTCAACGTCCTCTTCCTCATTGCTTCTATTTTCTGAACTCTTACGGTTCTCCAGTCATCCTCGCCTTCTGCTTTCACTGATTAGCTATGCTAAGCTTCCCAGTGGTCTGTCTTTGACCCTTTCCTCCTTGGCAATTTCATCTCCTTCTCTGACTTCAGTGATTGTCTCTATCAATCAATATCATAGACCATAGATCTAGAGCTTGAAGAGATCCTGAAGGTCTTTTAGTCCAGCTCCCTTCATTTTCCAGACGAAGACATGGAGGCCCACAGGAGGTAGGGTTAGGGGTTAACAAGTACTTGAAGGTTTGAAAAATAACTATTTTTTCATACTTTCTGGTATTTGCTCCTCAATATCAACCCTATGAGAGAGATGGAATTATTATCGCATCGTCTTACAGATGAGGAAACCGGGCTTCAGAGAAGTGAAGTGATCTACCCAAGCTCTCACATAGTCTTGCTTTCTTTGCTAACCATTGGATATTCCCAGCTGCCTGCTAGAAACCTCCTTCTGTTCCCACGCACACCTCCAATTCAGTGTGTCCGAAACTGAATTCATCAGCTTTTCTTTTAAACTTGCCCCCTGTCCCCCCAACTTCTAGGCAAACACTATCCTCCCAAACAGCCAGGCTCAGAAATCTCATTATCATCTTAGACTCTTCCATATGTTAAATCCTATTAAATACCTCTGCAGCATCTCTTGTATCTCTCCCTTCCTTTGCCTTTAAATCGCCACCATATTAATTCAGGGCCTTATCATTTGAGCCTGTACTTTACACTAAATTTCTGAATGGTCACCCTGCCTTCAATTTTGCTTCCTTTTTATTCCATCTACCATAAAGCTACCTGGATAATCTTTCTAATACGCTGCTCAAAACATATTGCTTCTTTATTCAAAACCATTGAGTAGTTCCTCAATACCTACTAAATGTAGCATAAACCCCAGATCCTGACATTCAAGACTTTCTATAATCTGAGCCTCCTTGGGGCGCTGGGGTAAATGTCTCTCCTTCCATCTCCCTAGTGTCTCTGGTGAGCTGCCTGAGGATGAATAGGCAGCCCTAGGGGCAGGATGGGACCTTTCTGTTACAATAGTCTCAGTGAGGAAGCCCACCTAGTGGGCCAGAAGGCTACTGAGCAATTCACTATATTATAACCCCTGGCTCCATAGGAAGACTGGCAACCACACAGGACCCCCTCCAACTGCTGCAGGCCATACAGAGATAGGAAGCCTTTCTGTCTGATGAGGTGTTACTGAATGCCTCAGATTAAGGGGATTCTACAGAGCTGCCATCCATCTCCTCTTCTCTTAGGGACTCAGGAGCTGTTGCTTCTCAGCTTTCCCAGGCCATAAGTGTCCGACTGCAGCTGAACAGGCAGACAGTTCTATCTGGAGATGGGCAGGTATAATGGCATGGGATCAGGGAGCTCAGGAGATTTATGTCATATAGGCGGTGTACTGGAGAGAGTGCTGGGTCTGAAGTCAGGAAGACCTGAGTTCAAATCTGGCTTTAGACACAACTAGCTACATGACCCTGGACAAGTCACTTAACTGATGTTTGCCTCAGTTTCCTCAACTATAAAGTGGGGATAATTAACAACCAACCTTGCAGGGTTGTTATGAGGCTCAAAAGAGGTAATATTTGTGAAGCACTTAGGATAGTACCTGACACATGGGGCCATTTTGGTAGGACAGAGGTGATTGTGAGACAAAAGGCAAGCAGACCCAGGTGCTCCCTCCCCTATCAGACAGGAGAGTGGTCGGCTACACGTATCTAGGCCTTACTCCATGCACTAAGCCCTTTTGTCCTGCTCCTGGCATCTCCTTAAACTTCAGTTTGCACATATGTAAAATGAGACAGTTGGACGTGATAATGGATTAGAAAGGTCTCACTAGTTTCTTGGGGCATGGAGCAAGATCTTTCTGTAGAAAGACAGAATAGGATAGAAAGGCAGTGTCACCAGCAGTGGCACAGTGTGCTTATTTCCCCATAGCTCCATCAAAAAAAAAAGCAAAATAAAAATGATCAGAGCTCATGTTGAGAGAATTGTAGGGAGGGAGACAGTAAGATCCACAGAACTCTTCAGAATCTTTCTCATTTTTTTTTTTGCCATGGTAATTTCCTTTGAGAGAGACGAATAATAATGATGTGATAATTCACCTTTACATAGCATGCGAAGGTCATTACAAAGTGCCTTCAACAGAGTTAGATTGAATATTATTATCTCCAAATGTTAGAGAAGTGAATTGACTTTTGCACTGTCACACAACAGTAAGTGTCAGAACAAGGATTTGAACTTGGGTTTCCCTCCTAACCTCAAGTTCAGTTTTTAGGCATTTAAGATGGGAAGCAGGCTTGAGTCTGAAGGTTTGAAAGAAGAGACAGTGTACCCTGGAGACCTCTTCCTTCACCCTGGAAAGAATCTAATAAATACCTATTGGTTATATCCTGGTTATTTTGGTTACTGATATCCTGTCGAATATAATTTGTTTTGCATTTCAATTTTTTTAATGTTAAAAAGTTGCCCAACCTACTCATTCAAGGAAAGAAGCAGTCGTGCTGAATGGAAAAAAAAAATATTAGTCTTCTGTCCATAAGCACTGGATGAAGATGGGTGATTTAGCATTGCAGAATAAGTCCTAATTAACCAGGCTGCTCCCACAGAGGAGTTTCCTAGAGTTTCCATTGTAAATGTCCATTTCCAAGATTCAGGTAGTCTGGGAGAGAGACTTGTCTGAGCTTGCAGTGTCATCTATAAAAGCTCTTGCTCTTAATCTTTTAGCTCCCCTTCCCAACTCCACCTCCCATACTTATGAATGTAGACTACTCACTCTGCAGGACATGACACTGAATCTCCCTTCTCCTCTGCCTTTGCATTGGTTGTCCCCATGCCTGGAATGTTCTCTCTCCTCATCTCTTACTTCTTCCTTGGCTTCCTTCAAGTATCATCTCAAACTCTGCCTTCTGTGGAAGGCTTTTTCTGTCTCCCTTACACTGTTAGTGTCTTTTCCTCTCATGTTTCCTGTCTCCCTTACACTGTTAGTGTCTTCTCTTCTCATGTTTCCTGTCTCCCTTACACTGTTAGTGTCTTCTCTTCTCATGTTTTCTTCCAGTCACTATGAATATAACCTGTATGTACCTAGTTATTTGCACATTGTCTCCCCCATAAGAATGAGCTCCTTTAAGGCAAGAATTACTTCCCGCCCCCCCTTCTTTGTAACTCGAGAGCTCAGCATAGTTTCTGGAACATAGTAAGAGCTTAATAAATGCTTGTTGATTTGACTTGACTAGCTGGGAGTTTGAATAAAACAAGTTTGAATGCTCCTTCTTAGAGCATAGAATAACATCCAACTGAGTATAAAGCTAGATTCTTCAAAGCTCTTTGTAGCCAAGCAAATGAAGACATTCTTGAAATATGTTATAGATTATATAAATCATATTTCTTTTTTTAAGTTGTGGGAATATGATGAAGTAAAGCTATGTTTAACTGATTAACAACCTCCTTTGCCTGTTTTCTTTCCCTCATTTTAGTCTGTCCAAATCTACCCACCCTTGAATACCCCTCCCTTAAGCTTAAGCCCTTTTCCATGAAGCTGCTGCCTCTTTCTAGCAAGATTCTGAGAAGATCCTCTGAGCTCCTACGGCACTGTATTTGTGTTTACCACATAAACACTACATTTTAACTTTGTGTGTGTATGTCTCATTCATTATGACCAAGACTGATCAGTTGGATCAAATGACTGAGACTGGATCTCAATGTCTCCCAAGTGGGGCCAGTTCACCCTCCTAAGGCAGCCTTGTGGTTCCCTACTTCAAAGGGGCTCACTGTATTGGTTGTTGGAATTAGTATGGACACCCAAGCAGCTTTAGCCCTACTACTTGAAAGCAAACAATCCAACAGACTTAACTTCCTCAGTAGTAGGAATTATAAGCATGTACCACCATGCCCGGTCCGACATGACTGAAATACCTGAACAACAACAAAAACAACACTATGCCCAGCTCAAGTTGAATTTATATGAAAGATGCAAGGCTGGTTCAACATTAGGGAAACAACCAACATTATTAATTACTTGTGTTAGAAAACAAAAGCATACAAAACCACAGAGTTATCTCAATGTAGGGGGAAAAAAGTCTTTGACAAAGTACAACTCATTTATGTTAAAAACCCTACAAACTATGTGCATAGTGGGACATTTTAATATCATAAGCAGTATCGATATGAAACCAAAAAGCAAGCACCATGTGCAGTGGGGATAACCTTCCCAGTAAATACAAGATGCTCATTTTTCCCACTATTATTTGGTGTGGTTCTAAAAATGAGGGCAATGGCAGTAAAACTAGTGAAAGAACTTCAAGATGTAAAGTCAGGCAAAGAGGAGATGAAACTATCCCTATTTTTGATAACATGATGGTTTATTCAGAAAATCTTCATGAATCAGAAAGATACTGAGACAATAGCTTCAGTAAAGTTGCAGGCTACAAAACGAAGCCTCAAAAACTGTCAGACAATATATAGTAATAAAATCCAAGAGGTAATAATAGAAAGGGAACTCCCATTTAAAATAACTACAAAATGCATAAAATATTTGAGGATCAATCTACCAAAGGACTTGGTATAGATCAGATTACTAAGTGTTCCTTAAAGAAAGAGCAACTTATATAGTTACAATAATATTCAGTGCTCATGGCTGGGCTATACCAATATAATAATATCAAAAGGAAACTTTACAAAGCTTGCTAAAAATAGTAATGAGATTCTTTTGGAGAAACAAAAGATATTAACAAAAGAATATTAAGGGAAAAATGAAAAAAGGTAGGAATGAAGGGGAATAGGACTTTCAGACTTCAAACTATATTACAAAATGGCAGGCATCAAAACCATTTGGTATTAGCTGAGGAAAAGAGAAATAATAGCTCAACAGAACAAACCAGACAAGGGAGAATCAGAAAAAATGAACCTCAGTAATCCAGTGTTCAATAAACTGCGAAACATAAATTACTTAGGAAAGAACTCTCTATTTGATAAGAATTGCTAGGAAAACTAGAAAATAGTGTGGCAAAATTAGGCTTTAGAGCAACATCTAATGTAATATTCTACAATAAAGTCTAAATGGTTATATAGCCTTAATATTAAAAATCATACCATAAAAAAATTTTGAAAAGAAGTAGATCATATATCTTTTACAGCTCTGGGTAGGAGATATATTTTTAACCAAGTGAGGGATAAAGGCAATTATAAAAGATAAAACAGGTAACTTTGATTGTGTGAAATCTAAAAGCTTCTGAACAAACAAAAGGTTAAGAAGGAAAGTAGTTGAATAGAAAAAAATCTGTGTTTCAAATTTTTCAGATAAAGTTTTAATATTGAAGATGTATAGACTACTAACAAATATATTTAATACTAAAAGCCATTCCCCAATAGATAAGGGGTCAAAGGATGATGAACAAACATTTTCCAAAGAAGAATTTTAAACTCTTAACATCTGTGTGAAAAAAATGTTCCAAATCACTAAGAGTGAGAGAAATGTAGATCAAAACAACTCCGAGACTGGAAGAATTATTAATCAGTACAACAATTTTGGAAAGCAAATTAGAATTATGCAAATAAAATGACTAAAATGCCAATATCCTTTGACCCAAAGACTGCACTACTACTAGGCTTATCTTTCAAGATTATTGATAATAAGAAGTCTCCTTGCACATCAAAATATTTATAGTAACACTTTTTATGGTAGCAAAGAATTGGAAACAAAACCAAATTGTAGTACATGAATGTAATGGAATATTATTATGGTGTAATACATGAAAAATATAATGAATACCGAGAAGCACGGAAAGACCTACATGAACTGATGCAAACTGAAATAGAGCCCAGAAAACAGCATACACAATGACCAGAACAAGATAAATGGAAAAAAATAAACCCATCAAAATAAGCAAAAGTGAATGCTGGAAAATAACAAAGACTGAGCATGGTACCTAAGAAGAGAAATAAGAAGAAACCACTAACCCAACCCTTTGCCTAAACAAGAGGTCCACAGGTATGGTATGCTACATATATTTTTAAACTTTTTTGATTTATTGTTAGATTTTGCTGATTTTTCCTCTAATTTTTATTTTGAGATATTATTTGTTAAATGGCACGTCCAATTCCTTTCTCACTTCTTGCCCAGCCTTTCTTAGCAGTGACCTCCTTCGGCTCCTAGATTCAGTGTCTCCCTTGGCCAGATGCCTGCCCACTTCCAGGATCTCAGACAAGAAGCCTCTACTGACCTTAACGAGCAGGCAGGGCAGAGAGAGACCCATAGGAAGTTTATAGTGAAGGAATCCTCACCTATTTATCTCTGCAAGAGGATACAGGGAAGGGCTGGGGTGGGGGGCGCATCTACCAATGGATGCTCCGATAAAATGTCATCTTTAAAAGACAAATGAGAAGAGTGGGGGTCGTACGGAGAGGCCTGGCAGAAGGAGACTTCCCTCAAACCTCTCCCTTTCCATTTCCCCCCCCCCCCCCACTGAGGCCACAAGGACCCAATTGCACTCTAAGGAACTATAACTGTAGAGACAAGAGACAAAGGAATATATCATCCAGGCCATCAAAGACAGAGTAAGCCCCTGGCCACTGCCGCTACTGACAGACCAACCAACCCATCCATAAATGCCAGTGTATTTCAGACTCAGTCTTTTAATAATGATGACCGACGACAATGATGATAGTGATAGCGAGCATTTATATTGTGCCTATCACTGCCAAGCATTGTGCTAAGTACCTTATAAATATTATCTCACAACCCTGGAAGGTAGGTGCTGTTATTCTCCCCGGTTATAGTTGGGGACACTGAGGCAAACAGAAGTTGCATGACTTGCCCAGGGTCACACAGCTAGTAAGTGTCTGAGGCTGGATCTGAACTCAGGGGCTTCCTGACTTTAAGCCCAGTACTCCATTTACTATGCCACTGCACCTCTTCTCATGTTTTCACAGTCAGACCCAAGAGAGGCCACAGGTTCATAGGATCATAAATTTAGAGATGGAAAGGATCTTAGAGGCCATTTGTATAACTTTATCATTTTGAAGATAAGGAAAGTAAGACCCAGAAAGTTTAGGTCCAAGGTTACACGGTCAACAAATGAGTCTAAATCCAGGGTACTGTGGGCTAAGCTATTTTCAGAAATTATACTCATCCTGGTTGCCTAGATTAGACTCTGTGCTACTGACGAGATGAATCAATAAGACAAATTGTGTCTATGTGTGTGTATCCACATTAGGGGGCTCTTTCCAAAAAAGCACTTTTATTAGAGGCAATATTCTAAACCTGAACTCCACTGGAAACGTGCACTTGTTCAGGTGGCATTCCCAGGACATCAGGTGTGGGAGAAGGGGCAACTTCAATGTCCTAAGCACAGCAAGAGACACCTTTGCTGAAGTTAGCATCAAAGAACCTGGATTCTGCTTTTTAACTTTGGGTAATGGGCAGCCAGGTGACAAAACGGATAGAGTGCCAGGCCTAGAGTCTGGAAGACTCTTCTTCCTGAGTTCAAATCTAGCCTCAGATATTTAGTTGCTGGGTGACCCTGGGCAAGTCACTTTACCCTGTTTGCCTCAGTTTCCTCACCTATAAAATGAGCTAGAGGAGGCCAAGAAAACCCCCAATGGGGTCATGAAGAGTCAGGCAGAAGAACAACAACACCTTGGGTAAATCCCTTAGCCTTTCTAGACCTTAATTTTGTCATCTGTAAAATTAAGAGATTAGACTAGATGGCCTCCGAGGTCAATATGGCTCTAAATCTATGATCCTATGATTGAACTCTGACTGCAGAGCCAAGAATGATGTTTCCTCCTAAAGGTGAGCAGCAAGCTTGGCTTCTCATCCTCATCCGTGGGGAGAAGGAGACAGAAGCATGGTGGCTAGTCAGTGTTCTAATCTAATTCTTTCAGGGGTCTTGACTTCAGGATTTGGGTAGATAGACCTCCATCTCATCGATCTTGTCAGTCCTAGCGGTTCAATCACAACTCTTCTCATCCTTTGATTCTTACAATTGCGGACATTTATATAGCTCTTTAAAGTTTATAAAGCATTTCACACGTTATCTTATTTGTCTCTGCATAGTTCCATCTATTGTTGATTCCCCATTTTAACGGGTTACAAAGCAGACTCAGAGAGATCATATGAGATCGTGGGCAAATCACTTGATCTGTCTTGATCAGATTAGAGATGGGATCTGAAGCGAGGTCTCACCTGACTCTAGGTCCAGTGCTCTTTCAAGCACACAACACTACCCTCTTTTCATGTTCTTCCATAGATCCTCTTTAAAAGATCTATCTAATGCACTGGAGGTTTTCAACAGCTTTCCTAAATCATAGCTCTAATTTGTAGCTACTCATGGCTAGGTTTCATATAAAGTCATTCGCCTTTCATGGAATTACAGAATATAGAACGTTTGAGTGGGTAGTGATTGAAAGAGGCTCTTTCTTGTCGTTCAATTGTGTCTGACTCTTTGGGACCCCGTGGACCATATCTTGGCAAAGATACTCGAGTAGTTTGCCGTTTCTTCCTCCAGTTTTATGCAGGCAGGGGTTCAATGACTCGACAGGGTTTACACAAATAATGTGCCTGGTCAGATTTGAACTCTGGTATTTCTGACTCCAGGCCTGGTACTCTGTCCACCGTGTCACCTAGCTGCTCTGTGTTTTTATAAATGGGGAAATAAAGGCCCAGAGCGGGGTCTACCCAGGGTTATACAATGGACTGATGCATCAAGGATGAGAAACCCAGGCTCCTGACTTCCATTAGGAAGCCAGAAATTATTCTGATTTAGATATTCTGTTTTAGAAAAATTAATCAACATTTAAGTTAGCTCAGGGATAATGATGTTTTCTTGAAATTGTGCGGTACACACGATTTTCACATACCTTCCCTCATTCTATGTCTATATTTATGCAAATATTTTACTTACTGGGATGGCGTAGAAGCAGAGGGGGAAAACCAGTCTGTTGTTCAGTTGTTTCAGTCATGTCTGACTCTTCATGACCCCGTTTGGGGTTTTCTTGGGAAAGATACTGCAGAGGTTTGCCATTTCTTTCTCCAGCTTATTTTACGGATGATGAAACTGAGGCAAACAGGGTTAAGTGACTTGCCCAGGGTCACATAGCTAGAGAGAGTCTGAGGTCAAATCTGAACTCAGGTTTTCCTGACTTTGGGCCTAGCACTCTATCCACTGTGCCACCTAGCTGCCTGAACAGGCTACAGCATATATGTATATATAAACATATAGATGTAATCTGTAGTATATACACACATACAACTATATATATATATATGTATATATATACATAAATGTAAGATTCTTTCAATTCTACTTAGCTCAAACTAGGCTACTGGTATTGCTGACCGCTTAAGGACTAGAAAATAGTAATCTGTAATTTATAAACAAATAGTGTTTCTAAAATTCTTCCTGGTGGTTAGATATACTGAGACCTACTTGCCAGCCCTGTCTCCTTCTCCAGATTACTTTGTATTGGGCGGGGTGGGGTGGGGATCTGTAGTTTCATTGGCATAAGGAACTCCCAATGAGGAAATTCTCCTGACCAGTGTACAGCAAACACCTGCTATGCAGCTGGGGATCTTTAAGAGTAGCCCTGAGCATTGAAAGGTTAAACGACTGCCTGTTTGGGTCAGAGGTAGGCTTCATTCCAGGGCTAACCTGATGCTGTTTCTATCTATTACACATACTGTCTGTTTGTTAATACTTTCTATTAACTTGTGTTTCTATCTATTACACACATTGTCTCTTTGTATATACTTTCCATTAACTCTTGTATTTGTTGCATTTGCCCAAAAGAAAGCAAGCTCTGGGAGGGCTTTGACTTTGACTCTTTGACTCGACTCTTCGGTTTTTGTCCTTGTATCAGCTACCAGAGGTCTGGCTTTATGCATAACCACCATTTGGTAGTTCCTTGGATTGAGATGGTAATAGTTTAAACACTCCTCCCCATAACTTTAGCTACACTATCAGTTCCTTCAGGATCACATATAAAACTCTCTGGTTTTCAAATCCCTTTATAATCTGGCTCCCTCCTATCTTCCCCATCTTTTTATACAGTATACCTTCCTCCCTCCACCCCATACTCTGTGGTCTGGTAACGTTGTCCTTCTCGCTGCTTCTCACACAAGATGCTCCATTTCCCAGCTCTGGGCATTTTCGCTGCTGTCCCCCATGCCTGGACTTCTCTCCCTCTTCACTTCTGTCTCCTAGTCTCTGTGGCTTCCTTCAAGTCCCAGGTAAGATTTTAGCTTTTACAAAAAGCCTTTGCCCATCCCTCCTAATGCTAGTGCCTCTGCCCTGTTGAGGATCTTCAGTGTACCCTGCATTATATATGTTTCATTTGTACATAGTTATTTGCATGTCTTTCCCCCCATCAGACTGAGATCCTTGAGAGCAAAGATAATTTTTTGCCTATTTAAACATAAATGCTTGTTGACTGACATTGCTCTCTGAAGATAGTGCGCTATCTAGAGTAAAGAAGGGTGAAAGTCACACCAAGCTCTTCTGAATGATGACTAATTCCAAATTAGTGGAGTCTGAATTAATGAGATTTTATTGTACTATGTGACAATTGGGCATACGCCCATTTTAAGAAAACCAGGTCTATGGCAACCTAAATGTCCAAAAATTAGGAGATGATCTAAGAATCTTTCTAAAGATTCTTAGTTATTAAAGGACCTGCTGCCAGATTCCTTTAAGTAATAAGCTTCCTTGGTGCATTATAAACAGCAATCAATTTATGAAAATTCAATTTATATACAGTTTGAAGGAATACATACATTACGGCAAGATGAGCTCATGTATACATACACGAGTTCACAAGGTAGAAGACACTTTAGAGATAGATAATCTTCTAGTCTAACCCCCTCCCTCTGCAAATGAGAAAACTGAGACCCAAGTGACTTGTAGCAAGTCGGAAGAGTAGTAAGAATCAGAGCCCAGCTTTATAGCGGAAGTATTCTACTTCGGTACACACCGAAGACCTTAAAAGTATCAAACAGATTTGCCCAAATCCTTCTCAGCACAGGAGACCCACACTTACAGATTCCAATCCCTAGACACAACGTAGGGATTAGAGAATGGGAAAGGGCTGTACTAATTGTCACAAATTAGCTGTTCTAAAAAAAAGTCCAGATACCAACTAATGAACAGTCATAGAAGACAGGGAGAATAAATCTCTCAGAAGGCTCCCTCACACAGACACAGATACAGAAACACACATGCACGTTCGCATGCACACACACACACACACACACACACAGACACACACCCCTCTTACTGGCTGGGCATATATGGTCTATTTCCCAGGTGTCCCCAAACATAGCAGCTGGCTGGCCTACCCTGGGTACCCTAACACTGAGAGAAAAGGGTGTGTTCTTGGCAGAGGCCTTCTACCATAATAGCTGGGCTCCTAGCAGACTCTGGCTCTTACTCTGCTGTTGTGAACATCTCTGAAGCTGTACTCAAATCAAAGATTCCACTGTAAGTACTAATGCCTGCACAGACATAGCAGGAACTGCTCCCATCCTCCTCCAGCCCCCACTCTCCGAATTTATCAAAAGCGATCCCATTGGAAAGCCAAGTTTCCCAGCATGCAAAATTCCTCAAAGCCTATAAATTGTAATTCATAAAGCCTTTCTAGTTTCAGAAATGATAGAAGTAACTCCCAGTTTTAATTCTGGTCCTTCTGAGTGGAGCTAGGAAAGAATTCTTTAATCGGAATTTTTAATCACCTTGCTTGGCACAATCCCTCAGCCCTGCTCAAACCTTCAAAGAGTTAGATAGATCCTGAATTTGGAACCGAGGTAAAGTTCCCTGACTTATTTAGCCCCAGCGGGCTCACTACAGGGCCTGTGTACGGGTAGGAGATGGCTCCTAAAAATAAGAAAGCACTGGACAAACCCAGAAGTCGCCCATAAAGAAGGTTGTATGACTGGGTGGGGAGGAAGAGTTGGTTGGGGGTTCAATTTTCCCTTCTGCCCCTCGTCTCCATGGGTCCCCTGCTGAAAACAGGGTTTGAGGAGGCCCACAGAAAGTTGGGACTCCTGGAAGTGCATCAGGCTGCTAGCCAGGTTTGGGCCAGGGGCTTTTCTTTCCTAGGGGCTTTTTTTTTTTCCTTTCGATGAGCAAGTGTTCTCCACCTGTCAGCATACAGTTAGAACCAAAGAGCCCCGAAGCGCTAGGCAGAGTGAAGAGAGGAGATAAACTGAAAGACAAGACTTACCAGCGGCTGCCCAGCCCCGGAGACTGCTCCAGCTCCAGTCCCGGCTCCGGCTCCTGTCCCGGCTCCAGCTCCGGGTCCAGCTCCAGCTCCAGCTCCTGCACTTACTCCGTTGGCCGGGTAGTGCACCAGCAGATTGTAGCCCGAATACACAGACTCTTTGTACATCCCGACGCCGCTGCCGTCCTGGGCCTTGAGGCCTGAGAAACCAGAGGCTGTAAGACACACTGCCCCTCTTGGAAGTGTTCAGAGGAAGGGGGAGAAGAAAGGGATCTTTCTGCCTTAAGATAATTTTTTTTTAAAAGAAGCGGTCATGCGGGGTTCCTGGGGTGTGTGGAGTCAGTGGAAACAGAAGCATGGGAGGGGGGCTCCACTAGGGATAAGGTGTCTGTCTTGGGGACCCTGCAAAATCACCAAACTCCGCAGCCTTGAATCCCCAAGTGATCGCCCATCCCCAGTCACCTCCCTGGCCAGCTACTGTGACCCCAACTTTTTCCCCCCTGAGAAGCACCTCAGCGTTTCAGTCACCTGGGGTGGAGGTTGGGGGGAGTGGGTCTGTTTATTCTTAAGAAAGGTCAGTGGACAGGAAATGACTCGGTCGAAGGGGGGTGCCCCGAGGCTTGAAAGCCCGCCCCCAACAGTCCCCCATCTAACCCTCTCTGACAACTCTCCACTTTGATTTGGGGGGAAGGAGGCACTGCTTTCCTACACCCCTCCGGCGGTCCCCGCCCCCTCCCAGGGGCCCCGAAGTGCTGCTGCTGATGGTGGCAGTAAGTTGAAAGTCAGTGGGTGGGCCTGAACGGTCCCCATACTCACCTTCTTCCAAGGCATCTGGGAGTTTGTCCTGGTACAGCCTCTGGGAGTTCTGAGCTCTCCGGAGCGCCTGAGAGAGAGGAGGGGGTAGAGACAGAGAGGGACAGTCACCGAGAGAAGGATACAGAGAAAAGGACGGAGGAAAAGAGACAGAGAAAAAGAAGACGGGGAAAGAGAGAGGGAAAGAGCAGGAAAAAGAAATTGATGCATATCCGTGAGACAGAAAGACAGAGACGGCCACCAGTATCGAGGGAGACCAGGAGAATAAGAGAGCGCGAGGGAGGGAGAGTGGCAGAGGAGGGATAGAGAACCCGGGCAGGGCAGAGACAGAGGAGAGGGGCAGAAGCGGGGGAGACTCCAGAGTAAGAAGGGAGCACCCCAGGCTGCCCAGGAGGCGCGGGAGGCACTCTCTGCAGCCCCCCGACTGCCCCCCGCTCCCGGCAGCCCCCGCCTCTGCTTCCCCCTCACCTCTGTCTGGCCCGGGCCGCTCCCGGCTTGGCCGCTGCTGCCGGCGCCTTCGGACTCGTTGACCAGCGAGGACTTGAGGTCAGCCAGATCCCGCTCGGGGAAGCCGCCCTGGGGAATCTTCTCCTCCTGCTCGCCCTCATCCTTGAAGGCTAGCATCTCGTCTGTAGCGCCCAGGTCGTCCCCGCTGCCACCGCCTCCGCCCAGCTGGGGCATGATCCGGCTGGGGCCGCGGGGCTCTCGCTCCCGCTCTCTCCGCTGGGGTTCACTTTTCCACTCCGAACTGCCTGTGGCTAACTTCTGGGGCACCCTCGGGGCCTGCGGGGGGAGGTAGCGGGGAGGGTCCTTTCTCCGCGCCTCTGCCCGGGAGGGCTGAGGTTGACCCGTGTCTACCCGCGTCGGCGCCCGGCTTCCCCGGGGCTGGGGGGAGGGTAAGGGCTAGAAGTGGGGGCTCAGTGAGCAAGCAAGCGGGAGGGCCGGACAGACTAGAGGCTGGAGGTGCGGTAGCAGCTGGAGGCGCGGGAGGCTCGGAGTGCTGCCGGAGCTCCTGGAGAGCTCAGGGCTCCAGACATCAAAGGCGCCGCCGATGATTGACAGAGGCGGGGCGGGGCGCGAGGGGAAGGGGCGGGGCTAGGGGCCCGGACACTAACTCAAAGAAGGTGGAAGGGAGGAGTAGCCTTAAAGGGCCAGTGCTCCCAGAGTGTCTGCTTGGGAAGGTTGCGGAGAGACCGGGAGGGGGTGTGTGTGGGGAGGTGTGCAGAGGACGGAAGGGGGACAGTCGTTGGAGGCAAGCTCAGCTCTAGCTGAGTACCTCTTTCTCCTCCCAGAGATTCTGGGAGAGTTTTCCCCACTCCCAGGGTCACCAGGTCGGGAGGATGGCAGGGGATGAGGGGGGAGACTGTGCTTTGATGAGGGATTGGAAGGAAGGTGGGCGGGGGAGGCAGTGACTTCCAGAGCCTGGGAGTCTCGTTTGTGAAGGGCTGCATGAAGGCTTCTCTGCCTCTGTGTGTATGAGTTGTCTGCGTGTGAGAAGCAGACACTTTCACGCAGCCTCTGTGCGTGGGGGTCATGCACACGGAGTGTGTGTGTGTGTGTGTGTGTGTGTGTGTGTGTATGTGTGTGTGTGTGCGTGTGCAGAGCCTAGGGGCTGCGAAAAGGTCTTTAGCGTCCGAGTAATCCGGTGGGGACAAGAGCCCCCGGGAGTCCCAGCTCGGCGCTGGGACGCAGGAGAGGGCAGGGACCGCGCCAGCTTGTAACGGTTTGAGACTCAGGCTCCCGAAATTCGCTGGCCTTCTCTAGAAATCAGTCGGGGACTTGGGTACAGTTGTCCCCTACGGGCTCAGCCCCGCCCAGCCTCCGCCCAGTACCCGCAATGTCCCATCTCTCCGGCCAGCAGAAAGTGCTCGGGTCTGCTAGCTGCTCCCCGCCCCCGGAATGTGGGAATAAGCACCTTCGCGCCACCTTTTTGCCCCCCAGTTCCCCCGCACCTCCTGTGCCCGCAAGGATACATACCAAGGCACCGAGGCTTACACACCCGGGTTGTCGGGGCGCTGGCGGGGGCGAGAGGGTTCATAGACCTCTAGGCAGTACTTGCTGGGGCGCCTGTTGCCCCAGTTACTGCTGGGGGCGGCAGCCTCAAGGCCACCCAACTCTAGCACTCTGGGACTGTATCTCTGTGTGTGTGTGTGTGTGTGTGTGTGTGTTGTGTGTGTGTGTGACCTTGTGTGGGTGTCTAGGGCCTGAGCTCGTGGGAGCTGCTACACAGAGTTTGCTGGTGAAAAGCTGGCCCAGAGCTTTAGCGCCCGCCAGAACAGAGATAAAACCCTGGCTGAGAGAGGGAAACCTGTTGTAATCTCGCCGGGAGAAACAAAGAGGCTCATTAATGCGGAGACTCTGGGGAGCCTTTGATGTTGGCTGCCTTGCCGTCACTCAGCCGTCCATTTGCATTTAAACCTTCATAAAAGCTTAGTCCCGGCTTCCTTCGCCCTGGGCGAGTGAGGAGCAAAGTATAGGTTTCTATTTAAAGAAACCCGCCAACGCCGGGGCGTGGGCTCAGGGGCCGGGCTTGCTCCCCTTAGCCTTCCCCAAGCTCTCCGCGATCCACGCCTGGGCAGTGACCCTGGACCTCCCCCAGCCTAGGACCGGACACAGACCTGCGGCGCGGACCAGAGCGTTTGAGAGGAAAGAATGAAAGCTTACCAGATAGGAGCATCTTTTCCCTGCCCCGTGTTTCTGCTTGGCAACCTAGGGCTCAAAGCAAGCTAAGGAGTACGAGGGAGAAAAGGATTTAGGAAGATGCTTCCTCCTCCACTTACACATCATCAAAAATAAAAATAAACATCAGAATCCCCGGAAAAGTATCCCTAGAGGCCACTTCCTGCAGCTCTGGCACCCATTTGTTCTTCCCAGATGGGGAACCAACGGAATGGGTGTATGGGTGTGTAAAGGGCCTGAGAGAGGGGGGGGGTGTATTAGGGAGGATTAGTGGTGTGCCGAATGCTAATGTCTCAGAAGGTCTGGTTCTCTCTGAGCCTCAGTCTCTTCTTTAAAATGAGGACCATACTCCACTCTATGATGTTGTGGGTGCAATCTGTAAACTGTGGCGTGTAGGACAATCGCCACATGTGTTGACAATCTCTTCCCTTTATTGCACGTCAGTTTCCAAAGATCTCTTCTCATGACTCCTAGTATGGAAGTGGATTCTACAAAAGCTTTGACTCTGATCCCAGAGAAGACCGAGTGCTGTGAACGAAATTGGTCTGAAGCCCAACCTAGCAAACTATGGGGAATAAGATGACCATTAGGTGACAAATTCTTTAGTCTTGGCAACCTGTGAAAAAATAACCACCAAAAAATGAGGGAGTTCAGTTGGATGATCTCTAAAGTACCCTCCACCTCTTCATTCATACTTCTATTATTATTTTTAGGGATTGTTAATTCTTCTCTTTAAAATAGCAGGAAAAAACTTCAGCTGGGTGGAGCGTCTACACTTTGTACCCAAAGGTCTATATCTGCACTCGATACATTTCCATCTTCTGTGCTCCTGTTAGAAAAACTCCAATCTGCCTCCACAAAAGCTCAATTTTTAAAATTTTAAATGCCCATTTTGTCCCAAAGTAGACAGACCCCTGCATAGTTTGGCAGGGGAGAGTATGTATCCAACCTCGGAATCAAATCAAGTCGCTTGACTCCGTTTCACAGTTAAAAACACTAGTCAAAACCGGAAAGGGCAAACGCTTCCCTCCCCCAGCCCCAGGGCACCCCTCTCCTTTTGTTCTGGCCTCAGATCAAAGAGAACTGAGAAAGGTTTGGTCCCTAGGCACTAACCCAGAACCCCTCCCTTTCAGGTTCAGTTCCCTGGAGCCAGAGGTGCTGACCAGATGTGCTAAGGGGAAATGGGGCTTTGGGGAGGGGATGATTATGCATCCAGATATTACCCCAGGGTCTGAAGTTTGGAAGCTGGCAGGGTGGGCTTGGAGTCTAGGGAAGAGGTGATGCCGGAAGGTTCTGCTCCATTCACTGGCCCCCAGGAACCCGGAAGAAAGTGTGTGAAGCTGGGTGGGGAAGGGCTCCAGAGGTAAGGGCTGGAATCTGTCCTTTCTTGACCCTACAGGCCCCAAACAAGTGCCCCAAGCAGTAGGAAACGTGTACTGAGCTGGTTTGCTAGTTTAGGATTACCTTTTCTTTTCCTTAGCCCTTCAGGTCCAAGGCAGAGAGGTCACCTGCTTGCGGCACGGGGCTGCAAGGAGCTCACATGATCCTTCCAGACCCAGCTGGATTGGGGTGAAGTGGGAGTGGAAGACACGTCCTGTCTCACTTCACCTCTCCCTCTTTCCAGGATCCCAGAACCATCGAGTCCAGATGTTGTATGCATCCCTTCCACAGATGTTCATGAGAACAGCTGCATTGGTGGGCGTTCTATTGAAGCTAACAGCTGAGCTGGGAGGGCAGGGGAGGTGCTTGGGCTTTCAGGGTAAGGCCTCAAAGGCTAAGCTTTATAAACCTTTCTTGGGTCAACAGAAAGGGTTTTCTGAACTCCTGGGAGAGACCCCAGGGTTGGCAAGTCACATGTCATTAACATCCTTCCCCAGCCATCTCTCTCTCTCCCAGCCTCAGTCTTTATCGTTTACTGAAGAGAATAGGGGACGTTCTTTCACATGGAGATGATGAAGACAACATTTTCTTGAAAGACCAGGGCCTAGCATGAAGGGACCAAGAGAGTCCTCTAAGCTTTCCTTGGACACTGCTGCCAAATAAGTCCTATAGGAGAAGGAGACAAGTATCTGTGGCAAACAGATTACTATGCATCTGGAAACCTAAGGAAGAACCTAGAACCTGGTGGAATTTTGCTCTTATTTCTTTTCTATATATTGTCTATGCTTACTTATATGTGTCCATGTTATCTCCCCCATAGAATGTAAGTAAGCATGTTGAGGTCAGAGACCTTCATTTCTGTCTCTTTATCACCAGCACCAGGAATGACGCTGGGCACATAGTAGACACTTATGTAGATGCTTATTTATTTATTCATTGATGAAGCTGAATTTTTAAATCCCACATTGCCCTACAGCTAAAAATATTCTTTCCTATGTATGAAGGAGGCAGAATTTGGGAAGGCTCTACCCTTCCTTTCTTCAAGGTCTCCAAAGAAGCTCAATGGAAGCCCAACAGGACTTTAATGAACATGGGAAGGCCAACTGGGAATGTTATTTGGGGATTTTGTATGCAGAGAGAAACTTTCAGTTAAACTAGAGATGTGTAGGAGCACATATTTTCTATTGGCAGGTTTGTTGGAGGTGGGTAGTGGGAAAGAAAGAGAAGGAAAACTCTGTGTCTTCAACCATGTGGAAAGGCAGTGAATTCCCAAGTCATCACCACCTAATCCCAGAGAAGGGCCATAAAAAGTTTATTTCAGAGAACAATTAAATATTTTTACCCTTTGGTGTGAGGGAGCCTGGATTTAAGGAGACATGCTAGTGTATAGGACCCTGGACTTAGAATATGGAGGACCTGGATTCAAATCCTACTTCAGATAGTGGTTGTGTGACTCCAGACCAGACACATCGAACCTTTGCTTCTTCATCTGCAAAATGGGGTAGGGGGATTAATAATCCATGTCTCCTAAGAATTTTCCAGTTCTAAATTTATGATCCTATGAATTCATCCCCTTGAGCTATAGCACTGATGAAGGCAGCATGTGCCCAACTCTGGACAAGGCTATGGTAGAAGATCAAAGAAATAGAAGGCTCTGGTCAGAATCTTAGATGAGGGTCCAGGGTATATATATGAAAAGTCTTTGGAAACATTTTGTTCAGTCTTCTATTTTTATCAGCATGGGGTGGAAGACTCCCTGGAAACTCCTACTTATGCAGATCAATGACTGTTTATAACTTATGGCTTTAGGAAGTTGCCTACGGACACTAAGAGGTTAAGTGACTTGTCTATGGTCACTTAGTACATATTAGAGGCAAGACTTCAAGACTTGCCCCCCCAGGCTTTCTGGTCTCTTCCAAGCCCAGTCCTCTTTCTAGTATGTTCCATTGCTTCTTGAAAACCTTAATATGTTAAGTAAATGTAAATTATTATTACTATAGAATAGAGATGCTGATGGGGTCCAGTTAGCACCAAATCTCGTAAGTTTCCCGGTGCAAGCAGAATAATGGACTGAACCAAGCCAGGTAAGGTCAATTAGGGAGGACTTCTGAAAAATGATGGGTTTTAAAGTAGGGAAAGGAAGCAGCATTAGCTCCCAAGTTGTTTCTCTCTCTCCACCTACAGGGAACTTTGATATTTTCTCAGGTTTTGAAATTGTATTTTTAAATATGTTTTATTGATTTCTTTTTTTAAAAAGTCATCATAATTTCCCTCCGTATCCCTTCCCATTTCTCTCCCAGAGAACCATCTCATATAAAACGTAGAAGAGGAAAAAAAAATCAGCAAAACTGATCAATATATCCAGTAAGTCTAAAAATACGTGTAATGTGCAGCACTTTTGCACCTCCCACCTCTTTGACGGGGTGGAATGGGAGTGTCTTCTCTTATCTCTTTGTTCAATCCATGCTTGTTCTTCATAAATTTGCAATGCTCACTTTTGATTTGTGTGTGTGTGCGTGCGTGCGTGTGTGCGTGTGTGTGTGTGTGTGTGTGTGTGTGTGTGTGTAGTTGCTCTTTCCATTCACAATGTTGTAGTTATATATACTATTTTCCTGGCTCTGCTTATTTCACTCTGTATCAGTTCAGGCGTATCTTTCCATGCTTCTCTACATCCATCACTTCTTATAGTAAGTCAGTTGTTCTTCTACCTGCTTGTTAATCAAGTCCAGGATCTACCCATTGCCATTCCAACCCTCAACAATGCCAAGAGACCAGTGCCAGAGTTGCTTTGGGATATTCTTTTAGTGTGAGATCTATAAACAAGAAGCCAGATGGTGAGGATGGGAGTTGATAGAGCTCAAATGGGAAACTATGGGGGACATTCATATGGATGTTCAACCTGGCAAAGTGCTCTGCCCACAGCAAGGTACTTAATAAATGTTTGCTGAGTTAATATTTTTTAATGTGTAATTCCAGTTTACTTCAATAACATTCAATTCAGTAACAATTAACATCCAATGATCTTCTGGTCAAATCCCTTTCCTATTATAGTCATAGACTGTTAGAACTGGTCCAAACTTCTTGTCTTAGGAGAAGGGAAAACAGATCCAGAGAGGAGTTTTGACTTGCCCAAGGTCTCATAAGAAATAACTCTTGATTTTTAGTTCAGCTTTCTTGCTTTTGTACTGCTTTCTTTGTCCCGATCTGAGGAAGCAATTTCAGTTGGGAATCACTGCTTTGGTCTCCAAAATGTTTGAGGGTTCTATGGTAGGTGTGGCTGAGAATTGTAGATAAGCAACACAAAGTCCTGAATTTCAGGAAAGGGGTTTAGTTGCTTATTAGTTTCCAGACTGGCCAGAAGACAAGTTAAAGTATCTCAATTGAGCCAGGGAGAATACAGTTTTCAATGGGTTCCTGAAGGGATCCATCTTTGAAGGGTAAGGGACCACCAGCTTACTCTCCATATCCCTTATGAGCCTCTTAGCGAAAGAATCCTTCTGTGACCACTGAGTCATGTCACTCCCCTGTTTTCATGCCTCAAGGGCAGCCAGCCTATAATCACTGACCCAGATTGGATTTGAACCTCTGACCTCACAGAGGTGAAAGTTTCTGTGGCTTCCGACTTTCTCCTCTAGTGTTGCTCCTTCGTCTGTGGCTTCCCCACTTCACAAATATACCAAAGGAGTCAGAATAATAAAAGCTATGATCCTTTGCTACTTTATAGTTTTAAAAAGTCTACAGAGGGGTTTTGACTTATATGAATACTGTACTTGACACAAACATACCAAGGTTCAAATCCCAGCTTATAGCACTTACAAGATGTGCGGCTGTAGGCAAGTCATTTCATTTGTAACATGGGGATAATGATGCTACCAAGTGAGATCATGTGTGTAAAGCACTTTGCAAACCTTAAATCACTATGTAAATCTAAATTATTACTGTAGCTTACATTTATCTAGATTTTAAGGTTTGCAAAGCATATTACATAAATTATTTAATTTGATCCTCACTGCAACCCTGTTAGGTTGTAAAGTAGAGATAACACTACTTCCACTGGCCAGCTCATAGGTTTTTGAAAAGAAAATAATTTGTATTTCTGCCTCTTAGAATCTTTCTAAGGTTTACCTCTTACAGCCTTTTCATATTCATTACTGCAATTTCCCTCCTTTTCAAATTATCTTGTATATACTCATCAATGTTTATGTTGTCTCATCCCCAGCTCCCCCTCCCCCCAATAATGTAGGCTGAGGGACTTTTTCTTTTCATCTTTGTATTGCCAGGACCTAGCACAATACCTTGAGTATAGTAGATGCTACAGTAGATTGGTTGTTGATTTGGATTGGATTGTAACCTTCAAGTGACTATAAAGGTGAGCTATTCTTCCTATTCTCTATAACAGAGCTAGTAGTGTAAGTAGTGTAGTATGATGGAAAGACTGATGGATCTGGGGTCAGAGGTTCTGAGTTTGACTCTCAGACCAGTTACTTACTATCTCTGTGACCTCGAACCGGTCTTATCAGCTCTCTGGGCCTCAGTTACCTCAACTGTAAAATGAAGGGATTAATACTAGACCACGATTTGTTTTTTTTTAACCTGGAATTTTAACCTGGAGACCCTTGGTCTTATAGAATTCAGAGAGGTTGTGTATCACTTAAAAATTATTTGGACAACTGTATTTCAATGTAATTGGTTTCCTTTGTAATCCTGTGTATTTTATTTTATGTGTTGAAAAAGCATTATTTTGAGAAGGGGTCAATAGTATACACCAGGCTGACAAAAAGGTTCATGATGCAGAAGGGGTTAAGAAGCCCCAGACTACACCTCTCTAATGTGCTTTCCAGATCTGTTGTTATGATCCTATGAGACTAAAGTCCATCTCCCCTAATTTCTCCTCCTATGTTCTTTCCTTTGCATCACACCACTTCAGAACTAAAGCACCTTTTAAAGATAAGTCTGGAGCACAAATCCCTACATCCTACTTAACAAGAGAGGGGGACAATAGAACTTCCCTAGGAGGCACAGGGCCCTGTTCTTCTAATGAGATACTTTTATCTTTGTGAAAATTACCGGAACCTGTCCTCTCTCCCCATGAGCTGGGTGCAGCATAGTGAGGGCAGGGAATTCAGAGCTGCAACCCTTCATATCTCTCCCAAGATTTATCTTCTCCTAAAGTTCACATAGCTGTTAGAATTGGAAAAGTCCAGCATAGGTTGATTGTGGATAAAAGTTACTTTGTGGGACTTCCTTAACATTTTCACTTAATCATGGCTAGAGCTGAAAATATAAACTTCCTTTCCTTTTCTTTCAAGTTCTTTTCCAATGAAAGGACCAGGCTAACTCTTTGACCTTTTCTAACAAGAGGACCCTTGAAATGCGTGGAGTCCAGAGAGCTTCTGGGAGGCCCACCAGATGGAGTTGGTAAAGTACAGCTCGCAGAGGCAGGATCTCTGTGTTGTCCCCCACCCCTCCCCCCACTCTGGTGTTTTTCTCTGCAGTCCACTGGGCTCTTCAGACTTTCAAGTTGTCAGGGATCTGGCCTGTCTGTGCCTTTTCGAGATAATGAATCTAGGGCCTGAGAGTCAAAATTGTCATTTCCAGGTCAAATGTATAGAAGGAAATGAGGGGAAAAATCCTTACCCAAAGGCTAAGCTCACTAGTTCGGTACAAGAAATTTAAGCTCATTTTTAAAAATTGCTGTAGGTCTTATTGGAGGGACTTTTGAATGGTTGTGTTGTCTTTACCAATAGAATGTAAGCTCCTTGAGGGTAGAAAATGTTTCATTTTTTTTTGTATCCTCTTGGACTCTCTCTCTCTCTCTCTCTCACTCTTTCATTCCTCTCTCTCTCTCTCTCTCTCTCACTCTTTCATTCCTCTCTCTCTCTCTCTCCTCTCTCTGTCTCTGCCTCTTTGTCTCTTTGTCACTTAAAACCTCAAAATTTCTTTTTCATCACCCCTCATTTTGTCCTCTTTTGTCTCTGATGAGGACGTGGCACTTCCCACTCACCACTGACTAAAACTACTCCTTTCACGGTTATCAGTGATCCAACTGCCAAATTCAATGACCTTTTCCCAGTCCTCATCCTCCTGGACATCTCTTGAGCTGTGGACACTTTTGACCTCTCTGCTCTCCAGGACACTCCCTTCCCTTGACCTTCCTACGTTGGCTTTCTTTTTCTTTCCACTCACCTATCTCACTATTCCTCCATCTTCTTTCTTGAGCCTCCCTCCCCCTCCTGCCTATTCGAAGTGCACATCACCTAAAGCTCTGTCATGGGTCTTCTGCTCTTTCTAGTATCTCTCTTGGTGATCTCCCCAGTTCCTGAAGATTCAGTTATTATCTCTATGTGGATCACTTCCATATCTACATATCCAACCCTATTCTATCTTCTGAACTGTACCCCCATATTACCAACTGCCTGATGGACATTTCTATTGTTTGAACTAAAAGACATCTCAAATATAACATCTACAAATTGAACCCAAATTGTTACCCAAAAAATTTTTACCCAAACCCATCTTACTTCAAAACTTTCCCATTTCTGTTGAGGGCACTACCATCCCTTAAGCCACCTTGTTTAGAAACATTGGCTCTTACCACCCCCTTAACCATATCCAATCAGTTAACCAAATCTTCTCAACCCTACTTGCACAATGTTGATCTGTTCCGTATTTCTGCTCACATAGCCTCTACTCTAATTTGGGTACTATTGCTATAGTTTTTAAATTAGTCTCCCCACCTCCAGGCTCTGCCCTTTCAAATCTATCTTCTACACGTCTACCAAAATGATATTTCTGATTCTTTGTTGTATGAGATGGCTGTCTGGGAGGGACAGGAATACAGGGAAATGTAAGTGATGTGAAAACAAAACATATCAATGCAATTTATTTTTTAAATGATGTTTCTGAAACAAAGAACTGGTCATATTACACCCCTTCAACAATTTCCCAATTTCCCATTACTTATAGTGTAAAATACAAAACCCTTGACCTTTAACTTAAAATTATTCTCAGTCCTTTCCTTTCTAGTCATGCTACTTCCTTATTTTAGAATATAAATGGAAAAAAAGAAACCCAAATGCCAAAAGAGCTGTACAGACCATAAATGCTATAGGAGCTCAAAGGAAAGAGAGACCAATGTGGTGGTGTTGTTGTTAACCTGTTTCATTTGTGTCCACCTCTTCTTGAGCCCATTTAAGGTTTTCTTGGCAAAGGTACTGGGACAGTTTACTATCTCCTTCTCCAGTTCATTTTACAGATGAGGAAACTGAGGCAAACAGGGTTAAATGATTTTCCCAGGGTCACACAGCTAGTAAGTGTCTGAGGCTGGATTTGAACTCAGGAAGATGAGTCTTCTTAACTTCAGGCCTGATACTCTATCTACTTCACCACAAAGATCAGCGTAGCTGGGGTAACCAGGAAGAGTTCCCCAGGGAGAAGGTACTTGAAATGGGTCCTGAAGGATAGGATAAGGAAAGAATACCAGATCAGGGCCAAAGGACCTGGGTTCAAGTTCAAGCTCTGCTACTTACTCTCCAGTTAATCTAGGGGAAAACTTTTAACCTCTCTGGGACTCAGTTTCTCTACTTGTAAAATGGCAGGGGTGTTCAAAATCATCCTTACGAACCTCTCCTGCTTTGCATGTGATGCTTCTATGAGGCCATTGCAGGTATAGGACTTGTAGATAAAGTTCTAGACTATACTGTCATCACCACAGGCTTGGATTAGGAAGAGAAAGAAGATTGTGGTACCCACTGGCTCCACAGCCCTTACAAGCAGAAGGGTTAGGAGAGTTACACTTCTCTGTGATTGTGGACGGCTACATTGAAAGATTTGCTCAAAAAGTTCCTTGCCCAAAGCATGTAAGAGTCAGGCTTTCCTTGTACTGTCCCTGCTTGGTTTGGGATTTTGCCATATTCTGCTTAATGCAGCAGAATCCCCATCACCAGAGTTCTCTATGTGCCTGAACTCAGACCTCTCATCTTATTCCTTTCTTCCCCCTTTGTTTCCTTTTCCTCTGTTCATTTCCTCCATCTATTCATTTATTCAAGCATCTTTTAAGTGCCCCCTGCATGCCTCTGAAGAGCACGAAGTCTAGTTGAGGAGAAAATATGATACACTGCAAATCATGCTGGAGTTGGAGTCAGAGAACCTAGTTTCCAATCTTGTCTCTGCCTCTTACTATTTGTGTTATCCTGGGAAAGTCACTTTACTTGTCAGATTTCTTCATCTTTAAAAGAGGGGATTAGAGTAGATGTCCTCTAATTTCCCTTCTCATTCAAGTACCTGATTGTGTAAAAGTGGGGGAGTAGCAAAGTGAAATGAGCAGAACCAGGAGAATATTGTACGATGATCAGCTGTGAATGACTTGGCTATTCTCAGCAATACAATGATCTAAAAAAATTCTGAACGACTAATGATGAAAAATGCTATCCATCTTCAGAGAAAGAACCAATGGCATCCAAATACAGATTGAAACATACTTTTAAAAACTTTATTATTCTTACTTTTTTTTTTGGTTTGTGTTTTCTTTTGCAACATGGCTGATGTGAAAATGCTTTGAATGACTGCACATGTATAATCTATATCAAATTGCTTGCCTTCTCAAGGAGGGGAGAGGAGAGGAGAAAGAAAATTTAGAAGTTGAAATTTTTTTAAAATGTTAAAAAAATTGACATTTAATTTTTATTTTATTTTTTCTCAGTTATATTTGGTTTACATATAACTAAAAAAATAAAAATTGAATGTAAAAAAGAGTGAGTGGGTAGCAGAGGTAGTACTAGAGAAGCTCAAAGAAGGGAGAGATAACTGTGGGTTATAGTAATGTGAGAATGCTTCTTGGAAAAAGTAGCACTTGAACTAGACCTTGAAGAATAGGAACATGGGAGGGGCAGACCATTATAGGCTGCTGTAGGGAACAGTGAGTAGAACAAGCTATCTGGAAAATTTTGTGTAGAAGAGGTATAAGAGACGAGAAAGGAAATGTAAATGGAACTTAAATTGAGGAGAGCCTGCCACCAATCTGGTTCCTAAATCTCTTGTGGTGGGTGGTCACCCTCCAGTAAAATGGGGTTTTCTGAGCTAGAATATGTGGTTGATCCCTATGATATGTCTTTGGCCCCAGGGTCAGCCAAGGTAACTCCAATGGCCCAAGCAAGATAGTCTGTTTTCTCTTCAAGAGGTCAGGAGGAGTCAGTCAGCTGGAGGGGTTAAGGTTGGCTGTAGTATTCTTTCCATAGACTCTCACTGCTCCTCTCAGTAGTAGGGATCACTCCCTTCTGAAATTAGAATTACTTAGTAGAAGCATGGAACGATCTTCCTTGCTTCACTTGAAAGAAATGATACATCCTAAGTGTTAGTCTTCTTCACTGGTCAGGGCCAATAGAGGGACTGCCCAAGGAATGAGACAGTACAGACAAGAATGGAACAGTGAAAAGGGCACTTGATTTGCAGCTAAAAGTTTTGGGTCACTTAACCTCTTTGGGCTTCAGTTTTCTTATCTATAAACTCAAGGGGTTGTCCTCTAAGGTCCTGTTGAGCTCTAAAACTCTGATCTATGAATGCCCAATGAGTGGTTATAATGGGATTGTGTCCCATCCTGAGGCACCAAGTTTCCTTGACCTTCTGGGCCCCTAAGTTTGGTTGGCTCTCCGGGTTAAATACTCTGTCACATTTAATCCCTAGTTATACTCTCCCTTCTTTAGTTGTGTACTATCTTTATCAAATGCTTAATTCCGATGTCCCTGCCTGTCACACACTGTAGAGCCTGAGAGAGAGTTGGCTAGGTTTAATTTATAAAGGAACTAAGAATCTGTAAATTCAAAAATAATACAGTAGGGGAAAGTGATTAGCAGACTGTTAAAAGAAAATGATTCAGTCCAAAAGTGCATGTACTTAAGCTTTCTAAACTATCCTAATCACAGTTCTCCAGGTCTGCCCTGTCCTATGATCTTTTAGGCTTAGAGTTTACAGATTAGTGTCACAGAAACAATACTGGATTTGGAGATAAAAGACCTGGATTTGAATCCTACCTCCATTCCTCACTACCTGTATGACTTTGGGAAAATCTTATCCCTAAAGTGAGGAGGCTAGCCTGGACGTTCTCGAATGTACCTTTCAGCTCTAAGTACTATGACCTATCTTCATACCAAAATGGCACATTCTACAATACTAGGCTTTCTCTTAGCCAAAAAGGCAGCTCTTGATTAGTAGAAGCATTTGATGCTTCACTTGTATTCCTACTTAATCACTCAGCTAAGTAGATTTCTTCCCTCTTCTTCCTCGGCCACAAGGAAAAAGAACCTTAGCACACAAGGGAAATTTTCCTCTAGCCCTTCAAATGGAAGTTCTCAAAGAAGATACTAAGATGTCACAGGGATTCTTAGACTTCTAGAGAGAGAGGGAGAAGGGATCTTAGAGGTCATCTTGTCTAATGTTTTTTCCTATTTTCTGCTTTATCTAGGGACAGATTTTGACTTTTACCTTTCCCTGACAGTGTGGTGTAGTGGAAAGAGCCATAGACTTAAAGAGTTGGAAGTTGAAGGAATGCCCATCAATTGGGGAATAGCTGAAAAAGTTGTGCTCTATGAATATAATGGAATAAGAAATGATGAGCAGGTGGACTTCAGAAAAACCTGGAAAGACTTTCATGAACTGATGCTGTGTGAAGTGATCAGAACCAGGAGAACACTGTACACAGTAACAGCAACACTGTGCAATAATCAACTTTGTTAGACTTAGCTCTTCTGAGCAATGCAATGATCTAAGACAATTCCAAAAGACTCATGATGGAAAGTGCTATCCTCATCCAGAGAAAGAACTATGGAGTTTGAATGCAGATAGAAGCACAATGTTTTCTATTTTTTTTTGTTTTTTTTTGTTTTTTCTTTCTCATGGTTTTTTCCCTTTTGTTCTGATATTTCTTTCACAATATGACTAATGTGGAAATATGTTTAATATGATCATACGTGTATAGCCCATATCAGATTGCATGCCAACTTGGGGAGAGGGGCGTGGAGGTGGGAGGGGAATTTAGAACTCAAAATCTTATAAAAGCAAATGATGAAAACTAAAAATGAATAAATTAATTTTTAAAAAAGAGCCATAGACTGCAAGGTATTACACCTCTCCTCCATCTGCTCTTCCTCCTCCATCTCCTCCTCCTCTTTCTCTTCCTCCATCTCCATTTTTTCCTCTTCCTCCTCCTCCATCTCCTCCTTCTTCTCTACTTTCTCCTTATCTTTCTCCTCCACTCCCTTCATTTTCTCCTTCTCCTTCTACTCTATCTTCTTCTTCTCTTTCTCCTGTGTCTTCTCTTCTATTTCCCCCTCTTCTTCCTTCTCCTTTTCCCTCCCTGCATCTTCTTTCTCCTCCTCTTTCTCTACCTTCTTCCTCTTTCTCTCCTTTTTCTTTTCTTCCTCCTCCTTTCCTTCATCTCTTCTTCCTCCTCCATCTCCTGCTTCTTCTCCATTTCCTCCTCTTCTTCCTCTTCCTTCTCCTCCTCCTCTATTTTTCTTCCTCTTCCATTTCCTCCTCTTATTTCCTCCATTCTTCCTTCTCCTTATCCATCCCTTCCTCCACTTTCTCCTTCCTCCTCCACTTCCCCCTCCTCCTCCTCTTCCATTTCCTCCTCTTCCTTATCCTCCTCCTCCTCCTCCTCTTTCTCTTCCTCTCTTCCCACTTCTAGCTCACTACTCAGATCAGATCACAGAGCTAGGCTCTGCAGGGAGATGCTCCCCCCTCAAATCAGAACTTGTTCCTGTCCTCCCCTCTTCCCCTGGGTGAGGATGATGCTGTTGATGACTAATTCTTTGGAACATTTTTATATGTTTCTCAGGTTACAAATTGTAGCCTTGTTACCTCACTGAGTAATCCTGACTGTGGGGTCTTCTGAGCTGGAGGAATATTGGGCTAGGCCTTGCCTCATGATGAAGTGGTGACGTGTTTTATATGGCTGTCTTTACTTTTATTGTTCACATGTATCCATAGCAGTTCCTTCACTGGCTTTCCTTCCACCTTCCCTCTACCCCAGCCAATTGCTCAGTTCTTAGCTAAAAGAGAAACAGTTTATGGCTGTGAGAAGAGTCCTGTATTGGCAGCCAAGAGATCTAGACCTTAAGCCCCATCCATTATCATGCAACCCTAGGCATGTATTTTCATCTCTCTGGGACTCATTCTCCCAATTCTGGAAGAATCTGGGTTAGTCTAGGTAATGTCTAAAGTCTTCCAGCTCTACTATTCTATTCTCCCATGGTTATTTTTAAATAGTGACCCTCAAAATGACTTTCAGACGAAAGTCCTTTTAAAAAGTGTCACCCTGAGAGAAGAAGAGTGGACCTGAGACCCTAGAAGCCTGGATCTCAGAACAAAATGTTAGGAATGGAAGATAGCCTAAAATAGTGAGAAAAAACTCTGGATTATGAGTCAAAAGACTTGTGCCCAGACCCTGCATCAGCCATTGCTACCTTTGTGGTCATGAATGACTCTTGAGACCTCAATTTCCTCATCTGTAAAATGAAGGGTTAGGCTCGGGTCCCTCCCTAGTTCTAGATTTTATGAAGCTGCCCAGTCTGTTGGCTGGGGTGTTGGTAGGGTCACAGAGTTAGAAATGAGGAAGCTGTGGCGATGGGAGCTTCTGTTCCCTGACCAGCTGTTGGGTGATGACAGTAATGCTGGGAGTTTCTATGACTGAAGGATTCCAGCCTTCTATTCCTGGAATATCCTCCAGTCCTTTCTTACTCCCTCATAGAATCTCAAAGTTGGAAGAAGCCTAAGAGGTCATTTAGTCCAATGTCTGCATAGGAATCTCTTCTATAATAGGACTATTGAGTGGTCAGTCCTTCAGCCTTAAAGGTTTGTGTGATGTCCAGGAGAGAAAGACCTTCGAAAGAGCTAAGGCAGCGAAGAGCAAGGGATTTGGAGGCAGATGGGGGAAGGGGTTTGCAGAGATTCCTCCAGATGTAAGGGTTTACAGGAACACAGATTGAGAGCTGGAAGGGACATAAGAGGCCACCCTAGTCCAACCCCTTCTTTTTTCTTTTTCACATTTATTTTATTTCTAATTAATTAATTAATTCTATTTACAATAACTCTAGACACTATAAAATACCTGCGAGTACACCTGCTGAAACAAATTCAGGAACTATATAAGCAAAATTATAAAAAAAACTTTTATAAAACTGTTGAAATTTAAATAATTGGAGAATATTAATTATTCATGGGCAGACAGGACCACTATAATAAAAATGAATGGCAATTTTACCTAAGCTAATTTATATATTCAATGCCATCCCAATGAAATTACCCTTCTTCTTTCTAATGAGGAAATCCAGGTTCCTAGAGGTTACATGTTTTGCCCAGGGTCACATGATAAGTGTCAGAGATTGGATCTAAATCCAGAACTTGTTGTCAAAGGCTCTTGGGCAACCGTTGGAGCTCACTCCCACTCTGGAAATTTTGCTCTGGAGTGAGCTCTGGGTTCAGTTTCTGATCTCCCCTGGTCCTGTGCACTATTGTGACTTTGTTTCTCTTTCTCTCTGTGTTTGTGCCATTACCTTTACAGTCATCTTGGAGAATCTTTTCTCCTCCTCTGGTTCAGACTTCTTCCTTTGTTTCCATAGCTGCAAAAGTCTTTCCCCTGTCTTTCCCCTCCAAGACCTTCTTCTCAAAAGGAGACGAAAATCCTTCTCCACCTTCTTCTTCATCTCCTCCTCCTCCTCTTCCATTTCCTCCTCTTCCTTATCTTTCCTGTCTTTCCCCTCCAAGCCCTTCTTCTCAAATGGAGATGAAAATTTTTGATTTTTTAAATTCTAATTTAATTAATTTTATTCTGAACTTAAATAAACAAGCATTTCCATAACATAGCAGAACAGAAAAAAAATAATTACAAAACTGCAGATCTGTACAACTTGCTATTCCTTTTAAATATATAATAAGTTATCATGTAACTTTCTTTTTTTTCTTTTCTTCCCTCTGTGTGTAAATTTAATAGCCATTTTCCAATTTGTATCTGAGGTGGCTTCTTCATGGCTTCTAAAGGTTCTTCTTCCTCCCTTCTTCTCTGAAGAGGTGGGTGGGACCCCGTTATCTTTTTTTTAACTGTTTAGATTTTTGATTTTGAGTTTACAACACTCAGTTCCACAAGTCTTTGAGTTCCAAATTTTCTTCCCCTTCCTCCCTTTCCCCCTCCCCACCAAGATGGCATAATCTGCTATATGTTCTACATGTACCTTCTCTTTGATTTTTTTTAACAGCAACTTCCCTGATATCCTCCTACTGACCTCTACCTCCGTTCTCCAAAGACTGCAGTGAACAAGAAGGAGGCTTATTAGCGAGAGGAAAATGAAGGGATGTCCCAAGTCTTTGAAACAGGCAGGTCAAAATGGGAATTAAGAGAAGAATTTTCCCTTTTCCCCAGGTTCAATTTATAAGTTATCTCCATTTTGCATAATCATTTCATCAGAGGACTAGAGCCTTTAGACCTGGAAAGGAAGTTAGAGATCATCTAGTCAAAGAATCCTAAATTTAGAGCTGGAAAGTGTTTTAAAGGTCATCTAGACCAAGCTCCTAATTTTATAGATGAGGAAACTGAGGACCGGAGAGGTGAAGTAACTTGGTGGAGTTTGCAAAGGTTTGGATTCCCAAATTAATATCCCTTCCATCACACCACTGTGTCTTTTTGACCTCCTGGTTCGACACCTTCATCTTACAGATGAGATCTAAATCGTTTAAACAATTCTCCCAAGGTCACATGGGTAGTAAGTTGGAGGATCTAGACCCCCATCTGGGTCCTTTGCGTCAACATCTTGTGCTTTTCCCATTGGATAATGCTGCCTTCTCCCTCTTCAAACACTCACCCACTGAGAGAGCATGCTTAGACAACAATCTTGGTCGTCCGGGGCAATGACCAAGTTGAAAGCCTCTGAAGCACACAGACTGATGATGCATGGTTCATTCTATTCTCTGCTTGTAAACAATAATCGTAGTTACAGTTTGCCACACACGTAATTTCATTGGATCTTCACAACAATCCTGTAAGGCAGGTGCTGTTGTTATATTCTCACTTTACAGAAGAGGAAACTGGCACTGAGGGAAGGTGAATGGATTGCTCAGGGCTACATAGCCAGGAAGTGTCTGAGGCAGCATTGGAACACAGGACTTCCTGATTCCAAGTCCAGAATGCTTATAAATTGTGCCACCTAGCTTCCTTGTGGTTGCTCTTAGCAAGAATATCAAAAACCCTTAAAGGAGAGAAAAAGGACTTTTATCCCAAGTTGCTCTCCTTCTAATTTTCCATTCTGGCCCTTACAACTCATAGGGAATGTGGGCTGGAGGGGCCCCAAAGGTATGTGAGATCCCCCGACTTAGGTTCATAAATCCACAGATCTAAAGGTGGAAGGGCTCAGAGGCCATCTAGTTCAACTCTTTCATTTTACGGAGAAGAAAATGGAGGCCTAGGAAGGTTAAATGACTTGCTCAAGGTCACACAGTGACAGGTGTTAATCAGAGACAGGATTTGAACTAGGTCCTCTGACTCCAGAACTAGTGATTAGTTTTTTAACTACTTGTTTATTCCATAACTCAGCCCCTCAGGGTTATTGGGGGGAAAGCAGTCAATGAGTATTTATTAAGCATTTACTCTGTTCCAGGCATTGTGCTAATAAGCACTGGAGATACAAAGAAAGGCAAAAACGTGGTCTCTGTCCTCAAAGGGCTCATTTTCTAATACAAAAATTATAGGTACAAGATATATGGATTGTACATGGAAGCTTCATTTCAGGCACTAGCAATGGAGGGGGGTGAGTGAATGGGTTAGGTGGGAAAGCTTCAAGTGGCAGAGGAAGTAATGACAGCATTTCAGTCATGGAGGACAGCCTAGAGTTGAAAGATGGAATGTCCTGTTCAAGGAACAGCAAGGAGGCCAGTGACACTGGGGTGTACAGTATCATACTTGGAAGGGAATCAACTGTAGGAAGACTGGAAAGGTAAGAAGGAGTCAGGTTGTAAAGGGTTTTAAAAGCCAGACAGAAGGTTTTATATTTGACTCTAGAGGTAATAGGGAGCCAATGGAGGTTTATTGCTACCATGCTTTAGCTGCCTTCTCCCTCTACCCCTGTGGCCCCTTTATTCCACTGGTGAGTTAATAGTCCAATTGTGAGTCAGTAAAGGTTTGCACTAGGGTAGAACTTGTGTGAATGGGGAAGAGACATATATGAGAGATATTATGAAAGGAGAAATGAACAGAAGGGACAATAGATTAGACATCTGAATGAGAGTGAGTGATTGGTCAAGAGTGACATCTAAGCTGTGAGCCTAAGTCACTGGCGGAATGGGGGTGCCTTTGGTAATAATAGGAGAAGGTTGGGGGGAGGGGAATGATGGTTTCTATTTTTGGTATGTTGAATTTGAGATGTCTTCAGGAATGCAGTTCAAGGCAGGTGGTGATGTGAGACCAGAGGTCAGGAGAGGAGTTGGAACTGTATAAACAGATTTACATCATCTCCGTAGAGATAATAGCTGAATCTATGGCTGATGATCAGATCACCAACAGAGCTAATATGGCAGAAAAGAAGATAACCCAGGACAGATCCTTTGGGAACACTCATAGTTAGTGGGTAAGATCCAGCAAAGAGGCCCGAGAAGGAATGGACAGACATAGGAGAAGAAATAGAAGACAATGGTGTCACAAACATGAGAATATCTAGGAGGAGAGAGTGATCAGCATTACCACAGCCTGCAAAGAGGTCAAGACGATGAGGATTGAGAAAAGCCTGTTAGATTCGGCAATTACTGGACCATTGATAACTTTGGAGAGAATCCTTCTGGTTGCATGATGGGGTCAGGAGCCAGATTGTAGAGGAGTAGAATGAAGTGAGGGTGGAGGAAATGAAGGCATGGAGATAGATTTCTTAAGGAGTTTAGCTATGAAAGAGAGGAGAGATATAGGTCAATGGCTAACAGTAATGATTGGATCAAGTCACAGTTTTTCCAAGGATAGAGGAGACATAGAAGTTTTGTAGGCAACCAGAAAGTCAGTAGATAGGGTGAGAGAAGATTAGTGAGAGAGTAGGAACGATAGAAAGGTCAGTCTACTGGAGAAGAGAGAATGGAATGGGATTAAATGTTCATGGAAAGGGATTTGCTTCAGCAAGGCACCTTGGCCATATCTTCCTATAGGATAGTTGTGAAAAACCTCTGGGTGATGTGAAATGATGAAGGGAGAAGAGGGATCTCTCGGTGAATGGTCTCAATTTTTTCAATGAAGCGTGAAGGAAGGCTCTCAGCTGTGATGGTATGGGGAAAGGCAGTCATTGGAAATTTGCTAAGAGATTAAGAAGTTTGGAATAGCTGATACAGTGAGTGGGAAGTATAAAAGTTAGGGAAGTATAAAAGTATTGCCTTGCTGCAGTGAGAGCCCAGTTGAGATTATGTAATAAATTTGTAGTGGACCCAGTCAGTATGATTTCATGGTTTTCTCTAGGATCACATGAATAGGAGTGAAGGTGGTGAGTGGCAAGATGTTATAAAGGCATGATTGGTTATAGGACAAGGGGAAAGAGACTCAAGTGTAGAGGATAGTATAGAATTTAACTGTTTTACCAAGAGGTGAGAAGATGAAGTGAGGAGAGTGTAGCCAGTGCAGGGGTGATAGAGAAAGAATTGAGGGTTAGAGGGATTAGATATCACAGTGAGAATGAGGAATAGGGTTAGAAATCATAATGCAAAGGGGAAAATGTATGATAGGAGATTATGATGAGATAAATTTCAGAGTTCATGAGCATGGAAGTGACCCATTTGTTATGACCATCTCTGTGTGTGGCTGAGGTACAAGTAGGTCATTGGAACTGAGTAGATTAAAGTCTGAGAAATTAAGATATTTGAGGGAGTCTTAACATTTTTGTTGAAATTTCCTAGGGTGAAGGCAGGAGTTGGGGTGGAGAGAAAGACTATGAGCCAGACTGAAGAAGGAAGGAAAATAGACCCGTGATAGGAAGATAATAGGCGCTGGAATCTTTGTTGGGTGATAAATTTGGATTGAATGAACTTCAAACAGGGAAAGGTTGCAAAGTGATGGTGGTAGAGGGAGAGTTTGGAAATGGCAATGGGGAGCAAGGAGTATTTCAATTTCCCCACCTTAGCTAGTGAGTTGAAGGTATGAGTGACAATATAATGAGTACTGAAATGGGTGACCAGGGATAGAGCATATTTGGAAAGAAATACAAGTATCAAAGGCAGATAGAGGGAATGAAAAGGAAAAGGTTTAAGATGAAAACAAATTTGTTAATCATGGAGCTTGAATTCCAGAAAGCACAGTGGAACGAGCATGTAGATCTGGAATTGGAAATTGGAGGGATTATCTCTCAAGGTTGAGGAGGATGAAAATAAAGAATTGGGTAGTTGGGATGAGGAATGGGGTTTATACAACATCCCGGGGCTCAGAATCACCGAGGTAAGAAGTTTGCTCTTCTGCAAATTCTTTTATTAATTCAGTGTGTCTTACTGGTGATCTTGTAAATTGGGTTCTTTTCACAAGTGTAGATCTCAACCCATCAATGTCTTCTTATTCTGAAGGATGTTTTTCTATGTTCTCTCATGGGTCTTCCAAATAAGGTCTAGTGAATATATTAGAGATCTTTTAGCAGTTTGACCTTTGAAATTCTTCTGCAAAATAAGTTTATCCATTTTCTGCCTCCCTCATGGAATTATTGCAAGGGAAAAATATGCAGCAATGGATATAGAAAAACAAATGGATGTGTGTAATGGGGTGATGTTTCATAAGAAATTACAAATATAGAGAGTTCAGAGAAATGTGGGAAGATTTGTATGAACTGATGCAGAGCAAAATAAACAGAATATGGAAAACAATTTTTATGATTTGCACAGAAATGTGAAGGAAAACAACTCTGGAAGGCATCAGAACTCTGATCAATTCAGTGCTCAGTTGTCATCTAATATGACTAATGGTGAAACATGCCTCATTGCCTCAAAGCAGAGAAGTGGTGAAGAATGAGTCATACATTGTCAGACACAGGCAACATAGTGATTTATTTTGCTTCACTAAACTTCTTTGTTATAAAGGAGGGGGGAAAGACAATGGAAAGTGACAATAAAACAATAAAACAGTTTAAAGGGGAAAAAAATGTAGCCCTGCATATGTAATGTATAGGAGAAAAGAGGTGATTTCCCTCTGTATTCTTTTTTCCTCCCTTCCATTTTGAGAGAGAGGAAGCTTACATAGCCAGGCCCTGCTTCTCTCCTTCCCACTTCTCAGTATTCTTTTTCCTTCTAAGAAATCTGGGTCACACAGTTCTTGACAACCTTGTCCCTGAAGCTACAGATTAAAGTGACCTCTATGAGGAACCAGCTCCATCCAGCTTTTATCTAGTCTCTACTCTTTCCCCACTCCAATACACTTTTTATATTGTTACCAGCTTAATCTGCCTCATATATAGTCATCCATCTAGTCACGATACTCCCCTGTTTAAAAAGTCTTCAGCGGCCCCCTATTGCTTCCTAAATAAAGTTCAAACTCCTTTTTGGCACTTGGGTCAAATTCAGTTGAGTAGAAATGGAAGGTTGGGCAGAGGTAGGCCTATGACATGACTATTAGAGTTCATGTTTGAAGTAGATTGGAAATGGAGGTAATCAGAACGGAAGAAGTTGAGGAACAAGGAAGTCAAGATATGCAAAGGGGAAAGGGCTTGGGATGGATAATAAGATTATAGATCAGGTACTGAACAAATTGGTGGGGAGTGATTTGGAGTTTCATAGTTATTAGTACCAAGGATCTGGACAGGATGGAATAAACTTTAAGGAATAAAAGTGGTAGTAGTTGAAGGCTCCAAAAGTGGAAGTAGGGAGCAAAGGAGCAGATTTGCCAAGTCCTTCTATCCTTGTGGGTCAGGAAGTGTGGGAGAAGAGGCAGCAAGCTTTAGATGGGGTGCCAAGAGACGTGATGTTTTTAGGACAAAACTAAGTCTCAGTTAGCATCAGAAGATGGAAGGAATGTGAGAGGAAGAGAACTTGGATTATTCTGGTTCGGGCCTTAATCAGACCAGTCTGGTGGCTCAGGTTCAAGATACCACGTAAATGGCTTAGATCCTTTACTGGAAACCTTGACCTCAGGTATGTGAGAAATCTTGTGTAGGCAGAACTCAAGAAGAAACATAGTACAGGTAAAAGCAAAACAAAACAAAAAGCAGAGAAGGAAAAACAGACAAGTAACATAATGGCCCCCTGAAAGAATGTAGACCAGAGTGACTGAATATGAAGGAAAACAAAGATCAGAAATCTCTAATTTTGCCTCCCCTTTTCAAAAGCATCAAGTCTTGCATCTTAATGATTTTGTCCATATGGTAGGTGATGCCAAACTTTTGCATTTCATTAATGAAAAGTATTTTTCTGATGAAAAATAATGATGGAAAGTAGAAGCAGCACTGGGAGCACCAAGACCACAGTGAAAATGATGATGCAGTCAATGATTCTCATTATGGATCAGGATTATCCGTGGTAAAATAGCTAAGAGGTCATTACCCTCAGCTTTTCCTGGTACCAGGGTTGATACCAAGACTCACTTTGCACCACCAACCAGTAAGTGTTCCCCAGATCACCAGCCAGGACTTCCTCCTCTTTGGGAGCTCCATTGAGGTGGCATTTGGGGGGCGGGTTATGCTAAATCTTTGTCCCTTTAGAAATCTCTGTTGAGGGATTGCCCTGTTCTTTTGAGGAAGTCAGGCAAGGATTCTCCCTCACTTTTATCCAAGGACTCAAGCTTCCCACCAAGTTATCTAAGGAATTCTTTAAGGTAAATTCACATTCACCGTAGTTAGAGATAGTTTCATGTACTCCGTGTTGTTGGAAAACAAGACACCTCCCCAAAATTCCACCTCTTGGTCCCCCAAGCTCTTTCTGGAAAGGACTTGTCCAAACCATTATGGGGAGAAAGGAAACCTGTCAACTGAAGGGGAACTAAACCATTTTCTCTGGCTGTGTGGAACACTCCGAAGGGCCAAGGACCTAAAGGTCAGGCGACTCTATGCCTGACATAAAAAGGACTGAAGAAGGTCAAATGGAATTATGTACAAAAGTAGTATAAAGTTATTGGTCAAGCCTTCTTGGAGGCCATATAAAAAAACAAAAGCAAACCAATGGACTCTAGAGAGCTTTCACTTTTCCTGGAGCAGAAATGCTTCATCTTAGCTTCTGGGAGGTAGCACACTCAAACCTTGATGAAGCTATTCAAGATCATGCTGTAATAGTTTTTTCATGTATTATTTCTTGAATTGTGTTGTTCAGATTTTTTACTTGTATTCTTCTGAGAGACCTATAATCCTTAAATTGTTGCTACATATCCCTTCTTCAAGATCAATATGTTTTGCTTTTTGCTTCTGTTCTTCTAGATTGCTCTTCACGTCTACGTATTTGCATTCCCATGCAATTATTCTCTCTTTTGTTTCTTTTGATGGACTTGCCACCACAGAATCAAGTTTTTCTATTCTGACAATTATTTCTGCTATGCAGGCTATAATGAATTCTGCTTTCACAATTCCTATTTCTTTTTTAAACCATGCAGGGACAACATGTTATGATTTCATGCTTTCTTGGGGATCCACAAGGTACTCTGTCTCATCAGGAATACATTTTCCTTTGTCTTGTAGTATTAATTCACAGATTTCTGGACTCTTTTTCCTAATCTGGAAGCCATAGTCTCTTCTGTCATTACTATATTACTTGTAGATTTAACTACTTGTGCTCAATGTCTTTAATTGACTTTTCTTCCTCCCGACATCTCTGGTAATTCCAGTCTTTCTTCCACCCCTTATAATCCCTTATTGCTCATTTTTGACTCCTTCCCCTTTTAGTATGGTTTCATTAGGGGCAGGACCTTAAAGCCTTCTCAGCCTTTTCTCACCCTGGACACAGCTCACCAGCCTTAGTCTCTTGTCCAAATGACATCTAGGGAGACAGAGCTGGCCTCAGCTAAATGCTGGGGTTTTTCCCTCAGGTTTAGTGGAGTGCCACACAGCCATGCACCTGTCCTACCTCTGTTTTTTCTCTTTCTCAGTTCTCAGACTGAGCTTTGTTATATTACAAAACACTGCTATGCTGTTGTCTCAGCCTGAGCAAGTTTCTGGTTTTCTGTGGCCCTGAGGGTGAGGATCAGGTTAGATGACAAGTTAAATTCTCTTGCAAGTCTATGAGTTGGCTTTTGAAGCTCTTTTGCCCGAACATGGTGGTGAAGGGGGTGTTGAGTATGTTAGAGCTTAGCAATTAGTGTCCCCTTCTACTAATTCATTGAATTATTACCTTGTTTGGTTCTTGGTATCCTAGATAATGGATACAGCTTAATGGCTTTATCTCTTGTGCAAAATTTCTGATTTGGAGGGGTTTGAAAGGTCACAAGGATTAGAGAAAATGTCTAGTCTGTCATTTTGTTAATCATGTGACCTGGAAGTCCATAATTGGTGACACAGTAGATAGATCACTGGGCCTAGAGGTAGGAAGACCTGAGTTCAAATCCAGTCTTAGACACTTACTAGCTGTATGGCCCCGGACAAGTGATTTGACCTCTGTTTGCCTCAGTTTCCTCATCTGTAAAATGAGGATAATTATAGCATGTACTTCTCAGAGTTGTTGTGAGGATCAAATGTAATAATAATTGTAAAGCATTTAGTATAATGCCTGGCACATAGTAAGCAGTATACAAATGTTAGCTATTATTATTTGTATTATTATTATTGATAGTGTTTCAGAAGTATATGCTCTAATTATCGTGAGAAGTACTATTGGGCAGAAGTGGGTGCCTCTTTAGTTAAGGGGATCACATGCATCCATTGGATGGACCTGCCAGAACTTCCAGCCCTCAGAGTATCTATCTTATTATTAGACTGATGGGCTCCCAGGTGAATTTTGGCATGACTCTCTCACCATGGCATTGTCTGATATGATCAACATTATGTCATTGGTGTAGTGGTGTACATCAATGGCCTCAGGAAGGGGGACCTCTTTCAGGTTTCTGTACACCAGACTGTAGTATTACGAAGAAAAACTTATAGCTCTGGGGCAGGATAGTGAAGACATACTGGACTCCTTCCCACGTGAAAATGAATGGCTTCTGACTAGTCTCAATCACAAAAATAGGTCAAACGTCATTGGTGAAATTGACAATCCTCTACAATTCATCAGGTGCCTAGGCTATATGGTTCACTGCATTGATGAGGCCAGGAATGGCAGCACTAATTGGTGTGATAACTTTGTCCAGCTCACCGATGTTCACTGTAAACCTCAGGTACCACCTGCCTTCATCACAGGCCACACAAGGTTATTGTAAGGAAATTTAGTGTAGCAAAATCTGGCTTCCTTCCTTTCCATTACCACTGAGGAAATATCTTTCTCAACTTCTAGGCACCTGGTATAATTTGGCGTTACCTATTCAAGATGGCTCAGGCAACTCCAAAGATTTCCATTTGGCCCTACCTATAGTAACTGGCATAGAAGTTGCTCTAAGAACCATCTTGTGATGACTGACAAGAGGTCATGCTGCCCCTTTACTCAGTGTTCTAGTCCCCCGAAACTCTCCATGGTAAGGGCCCTTGATGGACCTGTTGTGAGTCATATGGTATATGATAGTTACTTGGCTCCTAGTGTCAGGCTGTCCCTTATATCCAAATAGCCTGAGGGCTTTCAGGATATATTAGTCTTAAATGGGGAAGAAGAACCCTTCCTGCTTGGGCTCTGAATGCCATGGTGCAGTTTCATTAGGAATTCCAGGCTGGCCTCAATCTTTTCCTTATCAACCCATTGGTCTCCAGGCCTCCATAGAACTTCCTTTACCATGCAAACCTCTGTGCTCTGAAAGTTTATTCCACTCTGGCACTACTTCTCATACTGGAAGTACTCTCTGCCTCTGAGGCTTCTCCCTCTGATTGGCTGGTTCCTTCAAGATCTCCCATTTTAAGGAGGATGCCCAGGCCAACTATGTCTTCATTCTTCTCCTAGTTATGCTTTTCTGGACTCTCTGGATTTCTCATACTGTGACCCCACCAGGGACCTTCATTTGGGCATCCCCTCTCCACCACTTTTCTGTTCCCTTTTATGTGTTATCTTTCCCCAATAAAATGTAAGCTCCTGGAGGGCAGGGACTGTCTTTCTGCTTGTACTTGCATTCCTAGTGCTTAGTAGAGTGCCTGGAACCTAGTAAGTGCTTAATAAATGCCTGTGGAGTAACTCAGGAGCTACACCTAAAGATTCTTATGGGAGGGAGTGTTATAATTCTCTGCCCTCTAAGTGAGCATCTTTTCCCACCTTCTCTTGAGGGGCTATTTGCATGGACATCATTTGCATGGAGAGTTACTGGGCTGTTCCAACTTCCCACTCAAATTTCACCAGGAGTTTTGCCCAGTTCTATTGTGATGTGCCATGGGAATCTCCTATCTAAAAATTTGTGTCACCCAGGTAGGGCTATTCCCAGAAGGTGAGATCTAGTTGCTACTGATGCTGGCAGGTCATAGGGTGTGGGGAGCTGGTGGTGGAGTGGCATGGATTCAGTCTATCAAAGTAAGCCCTATCTCTTTTAGAAATTTCGCCCTCTCCCTTGCTGATACCTATTGCAGAAATAGCTGAAGGGTGAACACATCTTTTTGGGGTCAGGTGTTCACAATTACAGTCTTAGCAACCTAAAAAATGACATAGAATGGTTCCCATCTGGGGTCTCCAATTGATTTACTTTGCTTTGCTAAAGTAAGTCTTCTGGGAGATCCCAAAGTTCATAAAATTCTGTTGCTGAGAAAAGCTGTCTTCTGCCCACTCCCAGCACATCCCCAAACCAGATTAAAATGTAATTAATATACGTTTAACAAAGTAAATGAACATAGATAAGAAAAACTTGTGTTTTTCCAAGTTGACATCAGGCTATAGGGATGCCTCTCTATTTGAGTATGACATCATTGCCTCTATGTTAGTAATTCTTGACCTTTTTGAGATGAAGGCCTTTTTTAATGTCAAAAATTTTGAAGATTCTTACATAATAGTAGTTGTACTATCATGCATTGGTTGCTAAAATACATGATGACAAAAGTTTCCATGAATGAAGTAAGGCTTTTAAGTGAACTTGTCCTGAGGGTAGCTGGGTGGCACATAGCATGTTGGATTTAGACTCTGGATGACCTGAATGTGAATCCTGGCTCAGACACTTACTACCTATATGACCCTGGGCAAGTCACTTAAACATTCTCAGTCTAATGACACCTACCTTACAGAGGTTTTGTGAGGACAAATGCTTATAAAGTGTTCTGCCAATCTTAAAGCACTATATAAATGCAAGTAATTGTTATTAATCAGAACAGCATCTACATATACTTGAACGATAGGAACATGTATTTGACACTCAGTATACCAAAGGTGTATTTTCTTATTTATAATAATTCACATCTAAATAATTTTTTATTCATAATAATCCTTTTAGGTCGGTGTTGTTAGTACCTCCATTTTACAAATGAGGAAACACATTCAGAGAGGTTAAGTGAATTTCCCAGGGTCACACAGCTGGAAAGTATTTGAACCCAGTCTTCCTGACTCCAAATCTATCACTTAATGTATTTATTGTTCTACTGCATCTCAAAGATTTCTTACAATAACTCCACTGCCCCTCTCCTAAAGGTCCATGGCCCACTGGTCCAACTGCCTTATTTTGCAGATGTGGGAACTGGAGCCCACAGAGGGGAAGAAACTTTCTCAAGGTCACATGGGAAGTCAGTGGCAGAAGCTGGAGCCAAGATCCCCTGATTGTTAGACAGTGCTCTATCCACCAGATCATACTTTGGGTTTGGTTTGAAAGGGATTAATTATCCTTTGGTGGGTGGGGGGAGCATACGCTGGGGAAGGGGATCGTGGGAGATTGTATTTTCGTAGGACCTAGCTGTCGCTGGGGAAGGAGAACATAAGAATTTCCATCAAGAGTTAATCCCAGGGTTTCTCCATCCTAAACCATCAACAAATCTGAAAGACTATTTCTTCAAGGGCCATCCTGAGAAAAGACTTCCAGCTTTCTGGGGAGGACCTTATTATTGGTGTCCCCAAAGTTCTCTGGGGTAGCTGTAGTAGAGAAAGGCTCCTGTGTTTTGGTCAATTTAGAGGCTTTGGGCCAGACAATTCTTAGGGAAGTGTTCTGGACCATTCCAGGGTGCAGAATGATACTGTTAAGCTTCTCTTTCCCTGCCCCCAACCCTGATCATCCTGCAAGAGAGATCCGTATCTCCCTAGCTGCCAGACATGCAAAACATTAAAGGAACAAAGATGTTTTCTCCGAGATCCTTTCTTGTAACTGGTCTCTTCCTTCGGGCCTTTCCTGCTGTCATCCCAAATTCCTTCTTTTACACAGCAAATGTAGAAGTGGAAGACAGTTAGGAGAGATAATGAGGAGCCTAAATAGTCCCATGTGTTTTGCTTGGCAGGGCTCAAGGATGAGAGGAGATGCTTTCCAGGCCAATTTGGGAATCACCCAAAGTCTCCAAAAATTATACCAGGTAGCAGAGCCTTGTGGGAGCTGAGATATGTTTCAATGTCTAGGGACATCCTTAACACCTGTCCTGGTAGGCACATACTATTGAACTGCTCTCCTTGACCCTATATATCATTTCAAAAATTACTCTTCTTCCTTTTCTTCCCTTCATTGCTCTCCTGTTCTCCATCTAACCTCTTAGTACCAGGATTCTCTGCTTCCTTGTTTCCCTTTTCTTCTTTGTTTTCTACCTTGAAGACTTATTCTGTTGTGGGTTTTTTTTAAAGAGCACTTCCTTCCTTCTCCCTGATAACTTGAGGAGTAGTCAGATATTCTTTGAGCATCTTTACTTTTTCTTCTTCAAAGAAAGCCAGACTGTGTTTTGAGACTCAGTGGAGAGGAGACATTAGTTAGTCCTGGGGCCAAAGGCTTCAGTTTAATTATATTTTAAGTACAATGCAGTTTAGTACTGTACCTTTGAGCTCAGTTGACCAGGGACTGAAACTAGAACTGAGGAGCTATTGGGATTGGGCTCTGGGGGTGAGGGGGTAGAGGGAAGTAGTATGGGGCTAAGGAACTCTGAAGCATCAAATCCTGGTAAGCATCCAATCATAGACACATCTCCAACCAAATCCAATTCTCCCTATCTTCCAACCAAAAAAGAAAATCCGTTGCTTCTAAAATCCAGCAAAGAGATGGAAAATACATTTGACAGGGCATCGGGAGACTTAGATTTTAGTTTTGGCTTAGTAAATTTGACTCAGTTTTCTCATCTATAAAATGGGGAGAAAAACACCTGTACCAGGTACCTCATAGAGTTGTGAGGATCCATGAAATGTAAAACCTCTAAAACACTTTGTACATATCATTTACGTTTGTCATAACACACATTCCATATTTTCTTCAAGATCAGCAAATTGACTATTCAAGATTCCTCAGCAATAACCAGGTGGCCTTAGAAGGACTCGAGGGGTTCCCTAGGGAGTGGTAGGTGATGGCACTGCTGAGTTGCTGATCCTCATCAGTGGGTGGGGGGGAGGTAGAAGGAGAGTGAGAGGAGGGCCACTTGTCCTCAGGCTGTTTATGATTTCATCAGGGAGATTGGACACATGCAGTTAAAATGGATGTCGATGGTTGAGTGATGTCCATCCCAAGCTGTAAACATTACGACCACAAGCCCAGTCCACGTACTATTGGTGACCAGAGCTGTGGGAGCTCTGCAAGGGTGAACCTAGGAGCTTTGGACAAAAAGATTTTGTAAGCTGAGCTTCCTGCTGTATACAGAACCATTTGTTGACATGTCGACATCCTAGAGGAATGAAATGTACTCTCCAGCCTTGACAGATAATAATAGTCCTTCATATGTATATAGAATTTTATGCTGTACTTTCAAAACAATTTGCCATTTATGATCTCACCTGTTCCTCACAAGAGCCTGTGAGGTCAGCAGGACGGATGTTAGGAATTTGAGACCCAGAGAGGTGAAGTAATTTGCCCAAGGTATTTATTGGGCATCTACTATAGGCTCATCCCTGGGCAAGACTTCCTCCCCTCCTCCTCAGGACTTTTCTGCTTTCTCACCAACTGACTTACCTCCCTAAAGAAACCTCTGCCTTGAGATCCACCCTCCTGAATGATGACTGCCTAGCCCAGACCACCATTTCTTAAAGGTTTCTAGCTATGCCCACTTCATTCTCAGCTTGACTCACTCTCCAGATTTCTCCCCCACTTTCCATCTTTTCTTTATGTGTTTTCTTCTTCCATTAAAAAATTAAGCTCGGGGGCAGCTAGGTGGCACAGTGAGTAGAGCACTGGCCCTGGAGTTAGGAGGACCTGAGTTCAAATCTGGCCTCAGACACTTGACATACTTTCTAGCTGTGTGACCTTGGGCAAGTCTCTTAACCCCAATTGCCCTGCCTCCCCTCTCCAAAAAAAAATATAACTCCTTGAAGTTAGGGACAGTCTAATTTTCTTATATTTGCATACCTAGTGCTTAGCACAGAACCTGGTAAATAGTAAGCACTTAATAGATGTTTTATCTGTCTAAAGAAATAATAGAAATAGACAATTCCTCCAATCATATTTAGAAAACACACCAGACTGAATTCTGATAGAAAGATCTAAGAACAAAAATCAAAATGAGTCATTTTTCCAGCCCAGGTGAGCATAAGGAAACTAACAGGGAGGTGTATGGACTCTAGGGACAGAAGTGTGCTGTGGGGAGTATTCTAGGACAGGGAGAAGTTGTGTACCATGACAAGAGGAGGTCTCAGATCTAGCATAAGGAGGCTAAACTTGTGCAAGGGTTATAGGAATAGGTACAAACTGACAGCTCCATTCATCTCTACCGTTTCAGAACACAGATCCACAGTGGACTAGGAAGGGAGACCTAGACCCCTATATGTTTGGCATTCCAGGGTAAGGAGCAGTTGAAGGTCCTAGACCATGTGCTAACCAAGGATCAAATTAAAAAGCAAGCAGCAGCTGTGTGGCTCAGATCCCAGTAGCAGGGTGGGGTCTCACTTTGTTTCCAGACTAATGTGAAGCCAGCAGAGGAATAAGCAGGGCAAGAATCTCAGACCAAAGGGAAGCTTGCAGTTCTCTGTAAGAGAGCTTTCCAACCAATTGATAGTGGCTGAGTCCAGGAACAATCTACTGGAACTCCAACCATGGCAAGTCCACGGTTGTGTGGCTCAGATCCAAATTCATTTCAGGAAGTCGTGCAGCTCAGAACAGGAGACAAAAATAAGACTTTGCCCTGGATCAGACCATTTTGGGTCCCCAGCCTGAGTTTTCCTGACATCCTGGAATAACATAACAATACTCTCAAGAAAGCAGCAACAGGACTAGCCTAGGCATTCCCCACAGAAGTGCATGGAACTCAGCCATAATGCCAAATTCAGAGTTGGGAAGTGGACTGGAAGAATGAGCAAACAAAAAAAGAATCCTACCATAAAAAGCTATTATGGTGACAGGGATACTTAAGACATAAACACAGAAAAAGAGAATGATTCCAAAATATCTGTAAGCAAAGCCTCAAAGAAAAACATAGATTGAGCACAAATTCAATGAGAATTTCTGGAAGCTATGAGGCAAGATTCTTTTTTTTTAAGCGTTTCAAAATGTCTTTATAAATGAAATGATAGTGCTAGAGGGGTAAATGGAAAAGAAATGAAAATCATGGGAGAAAGAACTGGAAAGGGAATTAACAGCTTGGCATAACAAGAACCAAACTTTACTCAATCAACACAATCCTTAAAAATTAGAATGGACCAAACAGAAGCTGATAACTTCATGAGATAACAAGAATGCTAAAATACAGACAAAAGACTTTAAATGTAGAAGAAAATCTCCATAACAAAATCCCATAACAAAAATAACTGACCTGGAAAATAAATCAAGGAGAGATAATTAAAGACATATGGGATTACCTGACCAAAAAAGAATCTAGACATCATATTTCAAGAAATCACAAAACAAAGCTGCTCTCTTAAGACTGGAGAACAAAGAGGAAATAAAAAAGAATTCACTAATCACCTACTGGGAGAAAACCCAAAATGAAAACTCCCACAAACGCCATGGCCAAAATTCAGAGTTTCCAGGTCAAAGAAAAAAAAATCTGCAATCAACCAGAAAGAAAGGTGTTGAGTACCATGGAACCACAGTCAGGATCACACACAACTTAGCAATCACCAATATAAAGGAATAGAAAGCTTGAATATGATATTCCAGAAGGAAAAGTATGTAGGCTTACAACCAAGAATAATTTGCTTAGCAAAACTGAGCATAATCCTACCTAGAGGAAAATGGACCTTTAATGAAAGAGAAGACATTCCTGATGGCACTAGAGCTAAAAGAAACACAAAAACATAATCATGAGTGACCAATTGGAAGGAACTCTTCAAGGATAAGTTGTTTACATTCTAATATGGGGGGATGATACATGTGCTCCCTCAGAGTTCTGTTATCATCAGAGGTCATAGAGGGAGCCTGACAAAAAAAGCCTAGACATAGTTCTATTATGTCTTGGTGATCTTAAGATAGGAAAGGAAAGAGGAACATACTAAGTGGGTGGGAAAGGGCTCTCCTTTTACAACAAATTCAAGGAGGTGGAAAATTATCTCACACAATCAAGGTGTACAAGTAGAAGTCTATCCAAATAAGAAGAAAGAGGAGGAGGGAGTGTGTGATACTTGAACCTCACTCTCATCTGAATTGGTTAAAGAAGAGAATACACACACACATACATAAAGTTGGATAGAGAAATACCTTTCACTAAATAGAGAAACAGTAGGAAAAGGGAAGAAGGAAGAAAAGGAGATGAAGATAAATTAAGGGAAGAACTGGTCTTAAGCAAAACAAGCTCTAAGGATGTACAAAATATTTATCGTAATTCTTTTGTGCATTAGCAAAGAATTTGAAACAGAGACGTACCTATCAGTTGGTGAATGGGTGAATAGGCTATGGTATATAGATGTGAAGGGCAGCTAGGTGGTACAGTAGATACTGGAACCTCACTTTCATCTGAATTGGTTAAAGAAGAGAAGAATACACACACACATACATAGAGTTGGATAGAGAAATACATTTCACTAAATAGAGAAACAGTAGGAAAAGGGAAGAAGGAAGAAAAGGAGATGAAGATAATTAAGGGAAGGACTGGTCTTAAGCAAAACAAAGTAGAGTGCTGGACCTGGAGTCAGAAACAATCATCTTCCTGAATTCAAATTTGACCTCAGACACTTACTAGCTGTATGACTCTGGCCAAGTCACTTGACCCTATTTGCCTCAGTTTCCTCATCTGTAAAACGATTTGGAGAAGGAAGTGGCAAACCACTCCAGTATCTTTGCCAAAAAAACCATCACCACCAAATGGGGTCACAAAGAGTCATATATGACTGAACAACTACAAAAATATAAATGTGATTGAATACTATTTAAATGTGAGAAATGATAAAGGGAACGGTTTCAGAAAAACCTTGGAAGATTTATGTGTACTGATACAGAGTGAAGTGAGCACAACCAGGAAAACACTTTATACAATGACAAAATTATAAAGACAAACAACTTTGAAAGATTTAGGAACTCTGAACGGCGTAATGACCAACCATAATTCCAGAGGACTCATGATGAAACATGCTACCCACCACCTGACAGGTCATAGGCTCAGAATGCAAAGTGAAACCTTATTTCTTTTTACAGCAAATTCAAGAATTTGTTTTGTTTGACCATAAATACTTATAAAATTCTTTATATCTTAATGTGAGGAATGGGAGGGAGAGAAGGAAGATTTTTGCTGATTAGAAAAAATAAAATTTTATTAGAAATAAAGAAATAATAGAATTGATTGTGGAAATAGAATCACAGAAAATCAGAACTACAAGAGACCTTAGGGAATAAGATCATCTTTAAGACCCTTTCTTGCTTTAAATTTCAAGTCATATGCAGGTCTAACCCTCTCATTTAACAGATGGATAAATTGAGGTCTTAGAGAGGTGAAGTGATTTACCCACATGTAGGAAGCAAAAGCCAGGATTCCAACTCAGATCCTCTGACTCCATGTCTTTCCAAATATACCATGCTGGACACAGACCTTGTTCTCAGGAAGTTCACTGTGTGGTTGAAGGATTAGATTATTAAAAGTTTCAGACTATAAGCACCATAAGGGTTCGGAGGAGACAGGAACTATTGTGGTCTGGGGAGGGAAAGGGAGAGATCAGTGACAGGAGTGAGACGTTGAAGGATGGGTAATTTTTGAAATGATGGATAGGATCAAGGAGAGCAGTTCAATAGTCTCTGAAATGTAAGGCAAGAGGAACAGAGACCTTAGGACCACAGTTCATGTTTTCATCTTTGTTGCTGCTATGAGGGTTATGTGAACAGCTGGTTAAGATGGTATCCGATGAGGAATATACACAATGACTAAAATAGTAAGGACAAAAAGACTGAAGCTGAATGCTATATAATTATAATGACTAAGCTTGACTCCAAGAGATGAAAAAAAGTATATTTTTCTTCCATCTTTGCAGGTGTGGGAGACTATGGATATGGATATGGAACATTGCAAACAGACTTAGTCGATGTGTCGGTTAATTTTGCTGAAGTGCCCCCCCAAACCCCTTTTTCTTTTATTCCTTTTTATAAGAGATGGCTTCCTGAGTTGAGGTGGGGGAAGAGAGTATATTTGGAAATTAAGGTGACATAAAACAAAAGATATTAATTGATTTTTTTTACTTTTAAAAAGAAGATTATAACCATGTTTCGTGTTTCTGGACCATAGCCCAAAATATAGAAATGAGAGCCTGACTAGGATTTGGGTTTAACCAACAAGAGCTAGCTTTGTAAATCTAATCAAAAGGGCTTTGAACTGCCAAGAAAGGGGGAGGGGGAAAATTGCCTGTGAATGTCTACCAAGCTAAATACCACAGAGATTAGCTTCAATGTGGGGAGAACAATAGCATTGGAGACAACAAAGGGTTCCAAACTACAAACTGTAAAATGTCCCAAAATATGGATATATTAATCCGAGGAAGTGACCTTATAATGTATCACTGAGACTTGGTAGGAGTGAAGTTCATGACTAGAATATGGTTCTATAAGGTTGTTCTAAGACAGGCTGGTCTGGTAGTTCAGGTTTAAGATTTGAATGAAATAATACACTCATAGCCTAACACCAAAAAACGGTTTACTTAGCCATATCATGGAAAGCATTCTCATCAAGGATACAGCATTGGTTCAGGTAGATACAGAAATGTGTTTGGCCAGTAAGGTGTGATGACTCAGGTATATCCTATGAGTCTGAGGGACACTGACTCCTCAGTGACTGGTTTCTTTTAAGACCACAGGAGACTGGGAAGCTACATTATCAACCTGATCATTAGCCCCTTGGATAAATCAAGTCTCAGGGATAGCTTCCTTCAAAAAAATACATAAATTTACATTTTTTATCAGAGAAAGCAAGGCAGTGTCAATTGGGTAAAAGTTAATCTGGTTCAAGATCAGTTTGATTTTTTCAGTTATAGGTATGAAGTTTTATTTTTAAATTTAATTTTTAATTAGCAAATGTCTATTTTCTCTTCCTCCCACATTCCTTTCTCCATTAAAAAAAGAAAAGAAAAATTAACCCTTTCTAAAAAGACATACACAATCAAGTAAAATAATTTGTATTGGCCATATCCAAAAATACATGTCAATCTAAACTGAGTCAATCACTTTTCTTTTACACGATGGGCAACATATTTCATAATGGGTCTCTTGAAATCCTAGTTGGTTGTTGCTTTTGTCAGATTTATAAGGATTTCTAATTTGTCTTTATACACAAATTGTTCTCCTGGTTCTGCTCACTTCATTCTATATTATTAGTTCATGCAAGTCTTTCTAGGCTTCTCTGCACTCCACCCCTTTGCAATTTCCTATAGCACAATAGTATTCTATTACATTCACATGCCACAATTTGTTCAGCCATTATCTGGTTGGTGGGCATCCCTTCAGTTTCCAGTTCTTTGTCATCATAAAAAGAGTAGCTATACATATTTTTGCACGTATGGGTCCTTTTCTTATTTCTTTGGTCTCTTTGGGGGTACAGACCTAGTAGTCTTTATTGCTAGGTGAAAGGGTATGCGCAGGTTACTAAATTTGGGAGGCATAATTCCAACTGTTCTCCAGAATAGCAGGACCAAATCACATCTCCATAATAGTGTACGAATATGCCTGTATTTTCCACAGCTCTTTTAGCATCTTGTTTTTCTTTCTTTTTTTGGTAAGCTTTGCCAATCTAATGGGTATAAGATAGAATCTCAAGGGTTTTCTTAATTTTCCTTTCTCTAATTATTATTGATTTGGAGAATATTTTAATATGGCTATCGATAGCTTGGTTTTCTTTATCTGAAAAATTTATGTTCTTATATTTTTTGACCATTTAAAAATTTGGGGGGCGGCTAGGTGGCGCAGGGAGTAGAGCACCGGTCCTGGAGTCAGAAGGACCTGAGTTCAAATCTGGCTTCAGACACTTGACACACTTACTAGTTGTGTGACCTTGAGGAAGTCCCTTAACCCCAATTGCCCTGCTTTCCCCTCTCCAAAAACAAACAAACAAAAATTTGGGAATGGCCTATTATTAATTTGAATCAGTTTTTGTATGTTTTTAAATGAAACTCATCAGAGAAAATTGCTGCAAATAATTCCCCCCCAGTAATCTTTTTATCTTCTAATTTTAGCTGGTTGTATTTGTGCAAAATACTGTTTTAAATTTTATGTAATTGAAGTTGTCCGTTTTACCTTCTGTGATCTCTATCCTTTGTTTAATTGTGAACTCTTGCCTTATTAATAGATCTGAAAGGTAATTTCTTCTTTCATCTTCTAACTTGTTTTTGATGTCTTCCTTTGTGTTTAAATCCTGTATCCTTTTGGAGCTTATCTTGGTATAAGGTATGAGATGTTAATCTCCCTAGTTTCTGCCAGACTACTTTTCTGTTTTTTCCAGCAGTTTTTTTCAAATAGTGGATTTTTACCTGTAGTCTCTGAGTTTATCAAACATGAGGTTACTGTGGTCGTTTGCTTTTGTATTTGACTTCTCTATTTCTTAGCCAGCACCAAATAATTTTAATAATCATTGCTTTGTAGTATAGCTTGAGATCTGATACTCCTAGGCCTCCTTCCTTTCCATTTCCCCCCACCCCACCCCCATTATGTCCCTTTAGATTCTTAACCTTTAGTTCCTACAGATGAATTTTGTTTTTGTTTTTTACCTAGATCTATAAAGCAATCCTTTAGTACAGGGTGTCTCTAAAGTTTGGACACATAGGCAAAAATTTTTAACAACATTTTATTTATTTAATTGGAATATTAACAGACCTTAGCCCCCTTGACTTCTTTTTCTGGGGTATGCTAATGGAGAAGGTGTACTCAATGAAAATCACAGATGCAACACACTTGATTGAACATATAAAGAGTGAATGTGCTAAAATTGATGGCAATGTGGAGTTATTGATTGAGTTCACATGAATCTTGCAAAGCGCATCAACCTTTGCATCACAAATAAAATAATATTGACAATGTTATTTGTTAATATTCCAATTAAATAAAATGTTGTTGAAAATTTAATTCATTTCATTTCTTGAAAATATGCATTTTTGCCTATGTGTCCAGACTTTAGGAACACCCTGTAGTTTGATTGGTATGGCACTGAATAAGTAAATTTATTTAGGTAGTATCACCATTTCTATTATATTGGCTCAGGCTACCCATGAGTAATTAATATTTTTCCAGTTATTTAAATCTGTCTTTACTCATGTAAAGAGTGTTTTGCAGTTGAATTCATATAATTTTTGCGTATATCTTTATAGTCTCCGAAGTATTTTATACATTTTGTGGTTATTTTAAATGGAATTTGTTTTTCTGTCTCTTTCTCCTGTGTTTTGTTGCTAATATACAGAAATGTTGATGGTTTATGTGGATTTATTTTACATTCTGAAATTTTGTTGAAGTTAATATTTTAATTAAATTTTTAGTTGGCTCTCTAGGGTTCTCTAAGTAAACCAACAATCCATAAAATCTATAATAATAATAATAATAATGATCTATGAAAATAATTTTCTTCTCTGTCTATACTTATTCCCTCAATTTCTTTTTCTGTCTAATTGTTATAGCTAACATTTTGAATACCACATTAAAAAAAAGCAGTGATGATAATGGCCATCCTTGGTTTACTCCTGGTCTTATTGGAAAATCCTCTAGTTTATCTAGTTTATGCTGACTCTTGACTTTGGATATATGTTAGTTATCTAAGAAAAAGTATATTTAACCTATGTTTGCTATCACTTAAAAAAAGAAATGGATGTTGTACTTTCTCAAAGACTTCTTCCACATTTTGTAATTATAAATAATACTTTTGTTGTATCTGTTATTAAGCATAATGTTGATAATTTCCCTAATATTAAATGAATCTTGCATTCATGGTATAAATCAAATCTGATCATAGTGGATGATCTTTGTGATATTTTGGGATAGTCTCCTTGCTAACTTTATTTTGTTCATTTGCATCAATATTCATTAGGGATATTGGTATATAGTTTTCTTTCACTATTTTGATCCTCCTTGGTTTAGATATCAATACCATGTTTGCATAACAGAAAGAATTTGACAGGACACCTTCTTTTCCTATTTTTCAAACAACTTTATGTAATATTGAAATTACATAATATTGAAATGAAATTTTCTTTGAATTTCTGATACAATTTTCTTGTAAATCCATCTGGTACTTGGTTTTGTTTTTTGGAGATAACTCACTTATGACTTCTTCAATTTCTTTTTTTAGATTGTATTATTTAAGTTCTCTATTTCTTGTTCAGTTAATCTGGGCATTTTATGTTTTTATAAATATTCATCCACTTCATTTAGGTTGTCAGTTATTGGCACATAACTGGGCAAAATGTTATCTAAAAGTTTCCTGTATTTCTTCATTTGTTGTGAATTTTCTTTTGAATTTTTGATACTAGCAATTTGGTTTCCCTTTTTCTTTTTAAAAAAGCAAATTAACTAGTGTTTTACCCATTTTATTGTTTTTTAACAGCTCTTAGTTTTATTTATTAATTCAATGATACTTTTTTCCTTTCAATTTTTGTCAGTCTCTTCTCTGGTTTTTCATTTTAGCATCTAATTGGGATTTAAAAATTTGTTGATTTTCTAATTTTGTTAGTTGCATGCTCAATTTATTTATCTGCTCTTTCTCTCTTTTTTGATTAAATTGTTTAGAGATATAAAATTTCTCCAAAGTACTGCTTTAGATATATCCCCCAAATGTTGATATATTGTCTAATTGTTGCCATTAACTTTGATGAAATTGTATATGATTTCCATGATTTGTTCTTTAATTCATCCATTCCTTAGAATTGTTATTTAGTCTCCAATTTATTTTTAATCATTTCTTCAGCAGCCCTTTATTGAATGCAGATTTTTATTACATTTGGTTTATAAAAGATATATTTAAAATTTCTGTTTTTCTTCATTGTGACATTTTCATTTTTTATTTTTATTAAGTTTTTTTAAGGTGTTATTTTCTTTAGTATTTTTTTGTGCCTCCTTTACCAAACTGTTGACTCTTTTTTTCATGATCTTGTATCATTCTCCTTTCTCTCCCCAATTTTTCCTCTACCTCTCTTACTTGATTTTCAAAATCCTTTTTGAACTCTTCCATGGCCTGAGACAATTCATATTTTTCTTGGGGGCTTTGGATGTAGGAGCTTTGTCTTTGTTATCTTCTGGGTGTGTGTTTTGATCTTCCTTGTCACCATAGTAACTTTCTATGTTCAAAATTTTTTCTGTTGTTTGCTCATTTTTCTAGTCTATTACTTGATTTTTAACCCTTTGTTAAAGTGAGGCTCTACTGCCAGGGTGGAGGGTACACTGTCCCAAGCTTCAGGGGTTTTGTGCAACTGTTTTCAGAGATACTTCTAGGGACCTATAGGTTTTCAGTTCTTTCAAGGTGGTATGATCTACAGAGAGGTGTCCATTACTCTCTGGCCTGTGCTCTGGTCTGTGAGTGACCACAAGCACTCTTTTCTGCCCTGGAACTGTGAGGAGGGTACCCTCTCCACTGCTGCTACAAACTCTGGTGAGCTAGTGCTCCTTTTCATCCTGGGACTGCCATCCTGTGATGCAACACCCTGGTGCAGCAGATTTTTCCTGCTGACCTTCCAAGTTGTCTTGGGCTGGAAATTTGTTTCACTCCATCTTTTTGTGGGTTTTGCTGCTCTAGAATTTGTTTAGCGTCATTTTAAAAAGGCATTTGGAGGGGTCAGCTAGGTGGCGCAGTGAGTAGAGCACCGGCCCTGTTGTCAGGAGGACCTGAGTTCAAATCCGGCCTCAGACACTTGACACACGTACTAGCTGTGTGACCTTGGGCAAGTCACTTAACCCTGATTGCCCTGCCACAAAGCAAAAAAAACAAACAAACAAACAAAAAAAGGCATTTGGAAGGGTTTGGGGAGAGCACAGGTGAGTCCCCTACCTTTACTATGTCATCTTGGCTCTGCCTCCAATAAGTTTTTTATGGATATTTTCTGAATAGCCTTGGGAAGCCCTGCCCCCACTTTCATCCCAGCCCCTATTATTCAGTTTCTACCAGATTCTGCATAGTACCTCCTGACTGGATGTTGACTCCAACTCCCAATCTCTATCCTTACCAGAAGTTACCCAGAGCCCAGCTCTACTTCAGCCTTTGGGACCACTAACTCCTTTTCCCAACAGTCATTGTTGCTTGGATGAGCAAAGATTCACCAACTACAATCTTTCTGGTAAGATAGTGGACCATTAAACCTTACCAGCAGCTCTGTCATTGCATCCTAAGGACTTCTGGGTTTTGTAGTCCACTATGCTGCTATACTCTAATAAGGAATGGACCTTTCTATCTCTTCAACAGCTAAACCCTCCTATATATGATGTCTCCCCCAGTTAGAGCTCCTTGGGAGCAGATGTGTGTTGCTTTTCTATTTGTATCTCCAGTGTTTAGCATAGTGCTTGGCATATAATAAGCAATCACACCATTCAATTCTTTCATTTTCTTAGGATATAGTTCATCTGAGAGAGTGACTTGAATTCACCAAGCACAACTTGATGCTCTCTCATGATTTTCTTACTTATCTTGGTATCAACTCTGCCAACCATTTTTGTGCTATCATTTCTGGTGCAAAGGTCATTCTCCTTTGCAAAGAAAACAAAAGCAAGATAAATTGAACATTCCCACTTTGTCTTTCTGTTGTCGATTATGATTGTTTTCTCTGCCCCAAGCAGTGGTCCTCTCCCTGCTTTGATTTTCTCCTTTTCTTCAATATAGCTACCAAGTCAAATATACTTTTGTTTCCCTTAGCTTTGTTTGCCAGGCTCAACTCATCCTTAGTTATTTTTACAGGATGATCCCACACTCTTGTTTTCATTGTCTGTTCCACTTGTCCATTGTTCCACCTTCTGTATTAATCTTTTAAAAAAATCTTTTGGTTGGTGAGTTCCCTTTGTGTCCACATCAGGCTCTTCAAACAACTTAAATTTTTTTTCTCCTTATCAGGGTTGTTTCCCTTTGTGTTTTCAAAATTTTATGCTTGAAAGATTACCAACCATCTCTCCTGGGCTGACTTTATCTATAGAATTTTAGATCATGGAATGTAACTTAACTTCCCTCTATACACTTTGAGATCTGCTTTCCCAAAATCAACATCTATGTCAGATTATGCTCAGCTTTCTTCTCCTCTATCACAAACTTTATAAGGAAGTAAATACTTTCCTGCCAATTTTCCCATCTTTCCAAAGGACAGTAATTTCCCCTGTTAGTCCAAATCAGATCTATATTTCAGTTTCTCCTCGTTTCTTCTGCATTTTGAAAAAAGAACATGTTGCCAATTCAAATAAAGCAATTATTAGCTGCTTTTTTTGCAGGGGAGGGGGAAGAGGTAGATGGACAGATTGAAACAGACACAAACACAGAGGCAGAAACATACACAGAGACAAACAGGAGGCAGGGGAGGAAAGAGGGAAAAGGAGGAGGAGGAAGAAGGACAGGAGGAGGAAGAAGGAGAGGCGGGGAAAGAGAGAGAGAGGGAGAGGGAGAAAAGGAAAGAGGGAGAGAGAGCGAGAAAGAGAGTGTGAGAGAGAGAGAGGGAAGGGGGGCTGGGGAGACAGAGAGAGAAGAGAGAGAGAGAGAGAGAGAGAGAGAGAGAGAGAGAGAGAGAGAGAGAGAGAGAGAGAGAGAGAGAGAGGAGGGAGGGAGAGAAAGAGAGATCCAAGTAGATGTTTGGATAATTGAAGTTCATCACTCATGCAGCATGCCTTTGGGACAAACCTATGATCTGTTTCCTGAACTCATTTATTTCCTCTCCCTGTCCAGTTGGTCTGTAGTGTATTTTGATGACAAAAATTTCTTGTTTCTTCTTTCATTGATCTTAACCCCAATATTCTCTACCTTGCTTTTCTTCTCTGGTTTCTGGCTCTCCTCACAAGAGCATATTGTTCTTGTTGTCCATCCTTTGTTTTAGTCACAGGTGTTTGTTTTCATCACAGGTGATGTCTTGACTTCCCCCTGAATTGTATGTAAGGGAAGTAGAATTGCACAAAGTCACCAAAGTTGTCAGCCTCACTCTCTCTTCCAGAGTCATTGACGTCCAGTAGCAAGACAAAAGTTGAGATGATGACTGGTGATGACCTGGGGTGCAGTGAATGACCTTGATATCTTTGATATCTGACCAACTTTTAAGCTCTCCATGGTGTCTGCTTTAGCTGCCTTCATGGTTGTTGGAATAAAGTATTTTCATCCCCCCATTCCACCAGGTGAAGTTTTCACATACTTGGGGTAGATATTTTCCCTAATTCACCAATGGGTTTGATGCCGGTCAGTTACTCTCAACCTGGTTTGTTTAGTCTGTCTGCTGAGACTTGAGCATATCTTCTCAATATAGAATGCTATCCTCTCCCTCTACTCTCATATACACAATTCTGATTGATTCACCAACTTGTCCCATTCTCCACTCCATCATACAAATTTGCATTGTCTACCAATTCATTTCCCTTATCCTTTCTTTCTTGCCTTGCCAACTACATTTTCTTTTTCCTTCTCCCTGAATCCTTCTAACTCTAAATCCTTAGTCATCTTTAATCTGCCTTAATCCTCTTCAATTTTGCACCTTCTCCTTCAAGTTTTTCTTGAAGAAGCCAGAAATACAATCCGGACCTGGAAATTGTTCTTCAATTTTTTAAAAAATCAATTTTCCCCCAAGTTTTTCCTCAAATTTAATCCTTGGCTTTCTTCACAAGCCCAAATCATCTACATAATGTCCTTTGGCTTCTTATTCAGCACACATTTTTTTCTTCTCCTGCTCCTTCCTCTACAACATTCTTCCTCAGAAGTTAGAAGTAAGACTAAAACCCAGATATCCAGACTACAAATTCATTTACATTGTCATTATGCCATAGTTGCCAAATACTATAGGCTATCTCTGAATTCCTGACTAGCACCTTCCTCCTCCCAGACTTTGGGTGGATTTAGGAGCCATTTGCCCTTTGTACCTGGGGCTGGGGTGGGGAGCCACAATTTTCCTTTGCTTGAATGGCTATGAATGGGTGTAGATGGGAAGTTTGGTCAGCTCATGAGCCAATTCAGCTCCCTCTATGGCAAGCACTGGTCTCTTCTTCCCTTCCTCATCCCCAGGGACAGGGTTCAGCATCCACGGAGCCATATTCCCCATGTTTCTCTTCTAAGAATTTCCTCGTCCCCATTCTGTGAGTAGAGACCTTTGGGTGCTGCATATGGGCACCCCCTGGTGGTTGTTCCCAGAACAGACAGGATCTCCTTATCCAGCCAGCAAGGACCTTGAGATGGATTGGGAAGCAGACAGAAAGGAATGTAGGGCGTAATGGTGTGGATGGTATAGATAGGAGGAAAGGGACATTTCAAAGTGTTTGGAGGTTGAAGCTGTTCAAAATGCCTGGGCTGTTCAAAATGAATAGATTCTCTGTCTTCCCCCTTCAATTCTCCAAGTCTATTCACATCCTCCCCCCACCCCACCCTGACCCACCTGATAAGGAGACTCATTGCCAATGGCCTTCTAGTGCCTGCGACTTTTAGACTAGAGGGAACAGCACTGAGGTCTGCCCAGTAAAAGTTGCTGCTAACCTCCAGTTCAGCTGCTTTCTAGCCTTTGCTTTGTATGCAAATTCATCGCAATACATGCTCACACCTGTTTGTGTCTGTCTGAAATTTAGGGCCTCTCTGGCACTCACGGCCTTTGGAATTTTTGTTGTTTAGTCATTTTTCAGTCATGTCCAACTCTTCTTGACCCCTTTCAGGATTTTCTTGGCAAAGATACTGGAGGGTTTTGCCATTTCCTTCTCTAGCTCATTTTACAGGTGAGGAAACTGAGGCAAACAGGGATAAGTGACTTGCCTAGGGTCACAAAGCTAGTAAATGTCTGAGACTGGATTTGAACTCAGGAAGAGGCATTTTCCTCATTCCAGGCCTGATATTCTATCCACTGCACCATCCATCTATCTCCACTATTTTCTCCACACACACTCCCCCTCCCCACAACCATATTTGCTTAAGTGGAATATTTACTTTCCTTCAGGGAAATAGGTCTTTTCCAGGGTCAGAATCTGGGAAATTCCTACTTGCAGATACTTGAAAGAACATTGAACATAACAGGCAAAGGTGTATTCCAAAGAGCTCTAGACCTGGAGAATCAGGATACTGGGTACCAATTCTGCTTAGGTGTCAGAGAACAAAACTAGAAATGGTGTGTTGGAATATAGGGAAGGCCTAACAAGTGTGGCAATCAATTCATCAATCAGTCCACAAGCATTTATTAAACATCTACTGCATACCAAGGCACTGCACCAAGTGCTTGAGATACAAAGACAAAAAAATGAGACGGTCCCTGCCTTTGAGGAGTGTGTTTACACACACACACACACACACACACACACACACACACACACACACACACATATGCCATCTATTTATTTTGTATATGTCAAGTACGTTTTTTTTTGGTGGGAGGAAGATAGTAGTAACTGGGGAGAAATTTTGATAGGAGAATTTGACTAGTGCCACCTTGCTTTTCTCTTTGGGTCTGGGTTTTTTTGTGGGCCAATTTGGAGAGACAAATTGAGGGAGGTCACAGCACACATAGGAAAAAGAAGGTTCTGAGTGGGGATGGAGGGTGGGGACCATGGGCTAGGAAGGCAGCTGGTGACAGTATGGAGGTAGGCAATGTGGGGGTGGGGTGATCATATGATCTGCTTTCTGCTGGGTTGACTGCAGCAGATGCCAAGTCATTCTGATGTGTAGCATGAAGAGGGTTTGGAGTTAAAGTTCTGTGTTCTGCTACTGATAAGGATCCATAGTGACTCTACCAAGATGCTCCCAAAGCATTCTTGCCACCTGGTGGAGATTGCTCTGATGAGACTGACCCAAGGGAGCCCTGTGTCAGGAGGGAAGCATTTCATTATCTTTTACATTATAATTTTGGTTGTGGTTGTGGACTTAGGAAGACCATATGAAAGTCTCTTCCTGTGCCTTTTTGTTAGTATACAACAGGGAGCCCTGCTGGAGGGGAGGGAATGACTGAGTTGCTGATACCTCAGAAGGATTCTGAAGCTTTGGCTGGCTGCTTCAGGGAGAAACTAAAGGTCATCTCCTGGCCTGGGAACTATACACATTCCTGAGGCTGGGAGAAGATCTCAGTTGAGGCAGCAGTAATAGGCAGCTGGAGATCAATTAGCTCTTTTCTCTGCTGTGCCCAAGGAGCTGTAGGAATTTCCACCCTGGTCATCAAATTCAAAGCTAGGCAAATGATATGCAAATGACCAGGTTCTTTTTGAGTCAAGAGAATGAGTGTATTTAGAAATAAGATTTATTCCCCACTCCCCCTATTAGCTAAGGATACATTATAGGAGGAGAAAACTGTTTCTCTTCACTTCGACAGACGTCAAGACCTGAGAGGGTGAATGGAAGTGGCCACAGGAAATACTAACAAATAATAAATATTGGGTATCTATCAAGCATGATACTGGGCTTGGGGGCTATGGGTGTCATTTGCCTACATGGATGAGATTCCTGTCTCCTAGGTCTCACGGCTTTTATACCACCTTCCTTTTCTCCAAAGTCCATGAGAACTCGCAGTGGGTATCACATAATATAGGCTTGGGTTACGTGTAATAAATAGTTCCTCTTTCTTGTTATTCTAGATTGAGTCTTATCTCTGCGGACAGACTGAGAATTCCCTGAGGGCCGCCTTTTTCCTTCTGTCTTATTTCTCCTACACAGTGTGGGGTGCAGTGAAGATAAAACAGGATTATAGATGTAGAAATGCTTTGAGAAATTGAAGTACCAACTGGATGTGACGAATACCTCCTCTCTGCAGCTCAACTTCATATAAGCTTTATTGTCTTCTAACCATCTCAATGGCAAACTCTGTATCCCCCAGACTATGAGCTCCCTGAGAGCAGGATTCAATTCTGACCCTCTTCTGTCACCTTCCAACCCCCCCCCAAACTATTAATTTGTTGAAGGCAGGGCTTAAGTATATTCTTCCTTTACCCTCTCCTTGATGGAACCAGGAATAGATAGCAAAGATCTTTAATAGCTGTGTGACTCTAGGCAAGTCATTTCATCTAACAGAGATTCTATTTTTTCACTCATTCATTCATTCACTCATTCATTCATTCACTCCATTCATTCATTCATTCATTCATCTGTATACTGATGATTATACTTGTTCTGCTAACCTCACAAAGTAGTTGTGAGGCTAACACTGTGTAAACCTGAAAGTAAAGTTCTATAGACATGTGGATTATTGACTACAGTGAATGCTTAACTTGCTTCAGGCATCAGCAAGATCTCCCCAGTCCTGGTGTTTTCTATCAGCCTGGCTTCCAAGTGCTAGAAAGATAGTAGCAGCCTTTCGTTCTTGTTCCTTCGATTGCTGTCGGATGGAAAGCCAGGCTCATTAATCAGCCAATGAGCATTTATTAGTGCGTGCTAAGTGCTGGGCACTGTGACAGATGCTAGAGTTCCAGAGATAAATATGACCATCCTTCTCTGATCTTTACCTGTTTCTGGGACAGAGGGACCCTAAGTATGTGGGTGATTTTAAAAGATAGTTAAGGAATTTCATTTCCCCCTAAAGGGGAAAGCTAGGAGATATTGGTCACTGAGTAATATTAACTTTGTGTCCGACATGGTTGTTGGCTGGTTCGTGACTGTCTGCAGTGATATAGAGAGATTAAAGAAATGAGACCATATAAAAGAAATATAAGATTTAAGACTTTTAATAAAAACCCAACTCTACTGGATCCATAGCTTCTTACTCTTCTGTTCCTTTCATCTTTCTCTCTAATTTATTTCAATCCAGCCAATATTTATTGAACACTTATTGTATAGGGAGCATTGTCCTTCTCTCTGCTTTTTTCTGTCAGGCCCTCCTCCTAACCCCTGAACTGTACTCCTTCTTCATAGTTTCTTTCTATTGGTTTCTTCTTTGATTCTCATAAGAATTTGTGTCTAGCTGCAGGTGTCAGTATCTGTGGCCTAGAGCTCTGAGCAGTGGTAGCTGAGGAGGAGGAGGGAGGGGGGACACATACTGCCTGGGGCTGTGGGAGGCATTGTGGTCCCAGAGTTATATCTGTAGAGGAGATTCCCACGCCTTGGTCATCAAACATCATGCACAAGGTACCAACTAGACAGGTTTGAGCTCAACGTTCTATGACTCTCACATTCCTGTTTGGAATAGGGAACAGAAAATGGGGTCTCAATTCACATGGACATTTTTGGGGCTCAGCTCTGGGTCATTCTCTGGGAGACTCTCTGGAGAGAGGTAAAATTCTCCCTTTTGGTGAGAAAGCCCCTTTTTCATCAAGGCCTCTCTAAGGGTAAACTGATTTCTGCCATCAAAAGGTTACAGTCTAACAAAATAGACACATAGGCAGTCAATTGAAATATTGCATAGAAGCTGAAAAAAATTTGAATACAGATATAATAGCCCTTGCCAATGGGTTGACTGGTCATAAAACCCTTTGGGATTTATAGTTTGTCCTAGTTTGGGAAGAGAGGAAACTAATTTGAAATCAGCCATTGGCTGGGGTGGGAGAGTAGTGGGAGGGGAAGAAATTTTCGTGCATGGCTATGGAGAGAGTTTTTGAGACACTCAAAGAGAATGAAGAGAGAAGAAGAGGAGAGGTGGGCAGTGGCAGTGGCAGAAGACTGGTAGCTAGCGTCTGAGAAAGGAGGGATGGGACAGGACAGGACAGGCCCTAGCTGCCTTCCCTAGCTTTTTTGTTTGTTTGTGTTTTCTTAAATTTACTCTGTTAAAGAATGCACGTACTGGATTTAATAATTCTTCTCAGAAACACCTGTGGTCAACCTTGTCCATAGGTGCTGGGTCTCCCTTTGTTTGTGGTGTGGGAGCACAATGGTAGCTACGAAGGAGAGAGGAATCTTTCCTAGCACAGGATTAGGAACTCAACCCCCAGTCTATTGTTAGAGAATTCTGTTCTCTTAATTGGGGGTATAAGCACAAGACATTTCATAACTACCCTTCAAAGTGCAGAATCACCATGAATTCAGGGTCTATTTTCTAAATTTATTTCATTGATGAAAGTCAAGGTTACATAGGAAAAGGCAGATCTCTGTAATTAAGAAAGGGATGACTGGATGGGTGGTAAGAGTCAGTGAACGTGGTGTGTCCAATAAGTGCTTTGTAGATAGATAGATGTAGACCACGAGGGTGACAGAGAGTTCTGTTTTATGTGTTGTCTTCCTCATTAGAATGTAAGCTCTTTGAAAGCAAAGCATTTCTTGTTTTCCGTTTGTGTTTGGATTCCTACAACTTAGTACTGTGCCTGGACAGTCAACGCCTGTCTGGTTCAGGTAGTGACGAGAGACCAACCTTGAGGTATAAACAGTGGGATGGAAAACATTCATGAATCATGTGATCCACTCCATTTCTTCCTCCTGAGACTCAGATATCCTGTCTCAGATGGAAATGTGCATTTTGTTGTGTATCAGTATGGTGTAACAGAAAGACACTAGACCTGGATTTCAGTCCTCACCCTGCCTCTATCTTACTGAGGTTGCAGACTGTGGAAAATTAGTTGTGGTAGATTTGAGAAAGGAAGACTGGTTTACTAGCATGCATCTTCAGGACAAAAATACATTTCTTGGCCTCTCTAGAGACTTGCTTCTTCTTTATCTTCTAACATGGAAGGACAAGTACACAGCCCCAAATTCAAACCTGTGACCATTTGTCTTTCTGAGCTCAGCACACCGAATTATATATACCAATGGCATGCAGGTAGGTGCAAAGGCTGTCTGCCTATTATTACCCCAGTTTTTAAAAATGAGGAAATAGACTGAAAAAGTTTAAGTGTCTTAATTATACACTTAAGTGTGAGGAAAGATTTGAATTCAGGTCTTCCTGATTCTAAGTTCAGTACTCTATACACTACACACAAAGTGGATCCAGTCTGCTAGAAGGCAATGCTCAGGATGCTTCAATCCTGAATGGTATATTCTGTGAGGTACTTTGGGGAAGATTTGTATGTCAGGTCAAGTTACTCTAAGTTTTGAGGTCTTGGGGGAAAATATCTGTTTCTCCTTAATTTCAGTTCAATGTAATTGAATTTAACGAGCACTTTTAAAGCATCAACTAAGTATCAGGGCTGGATTTTGGGGATAAACAGACAAAAACAAAATTCCTCAAGCAGTTTACATTCTACAGAAAGGATAAAACAGGTACCTGGTAAGTTAATACAGAGTATTCACAAATATTCACATTCATTAATGAATAAAATACAAATTCATTTAAAAGTGCTATTTAATTCAAAGTTGTATTTCCTTGTCATATAATTTCTCAATCAAATACTACTAATAGAAATACTATTATCATATGAGAAACACATGAAATTTTTTATGTTGTTAGCCACTGACGTCTTGGCACCTTATTTGATTGAATGTCTAAAGACCTAAGATCTCATCTTGGGCTTTTGCCAAAAATTTCCTTCATTACTTTGGATGCTTCCACTTTTCTCATGTTTCTCCTTGGAAATGAAGGGTTGGACAGGATAATTTTTAAAGATCCCTAACAATCTTAGAAGGGATAGCTAGATGGCTCAGTGGATAGAGCACTGGGCTTGGAGTCAGAAAGATCTGAGTAAAAATTCTACCTCAGACACTTACTAGCTGTGACCCTGGACAAATCATTTAGCCTCTTTTTGCCTTAATCCAGTGGAGAAGTAAATGGCAAACTATTCCAGTATTTTTGCCAAGAAAACCCCATGGACTTGTCCATTGGGTCATGAAGAGGTGGATACAACTGGACAACAACAACATGATTCTATGATAAATATTAACTATAGTTAACTATATTAATACATATTAACTACAGTGATTTTGTAATCTATATGTAGGGGTCAGAGTACCAAAATTTTTGTAGGGTTTGGAACACCAAAAACTGACTCTTTAATCTTAAAGTTACTTAATTGGCTGAAAGGAAGTCAGGGTTTGTAGATTCAATGATTGATCCAACCATTCTGGAAAGCAATTTAGAACTACGCTGCCCCCCAAAAGACTAAAATGTCCATGCCCTTTGATTTGTTTTTAAAATGTTTCTGCATGTTGACATAGAGAGCCCACTGCTCTTAAGGATGTGAAAGATAGAAAGGTCCCATACATACTACAATATTGATAGCAGCCCTTTTTGTGGTAATAAAGAATTGGAAACAAAGTAGATAGCCGTACATTAGGGAGTGGCTAAATAAAGTCTGACATAAATATAATGGTAATTATAATAATAAATTAATAATAAATATAAATAAATATAATAAATATAAAAGCTGGAAAAAGCATGGGAAGACATATGATTGGATGCAGAGTGAAGCAAGCAGAACTAGGAAATCAATATAGGAACTGATATAAATGGAAAAAACAACAAACTGGAACTGAATACTATGCAATCATATTAACTAAGTTTGGCTCTAGAGAATAGGAAGGAAAATACCCTTTCCTTCATTGCAGAAGGAGTGGGCTACAGCCTGGAAGATTGCATTTATTGTTAGACACAGTTGTTGTGTGGGTTGGTTTCGCTGAAAAGTTTTTTCTTTTTGAATCTTTTTTTTTTTAAAGAAGGAAAAGCTCATTGGGCAGGAAAGGGGGAGAGATATATTTGGAATGTGATGAGGTAACAAGAGGCATCAATTAAAATAAAAAGTAACAGACAAATGGGTTTGAGCTGGCGAGTGCGCAGATCTGCCTGAAGCGTTCAAGGGCAGAAGCTGCTGTTCTTGCCTGGGGCTGATGACAAAGCCTTCCAGCCTCCGGTAATTAAGGGTCTGGGAGGCAGTGCTCTGAACCTAAGGAGCCAAGGAAGTTCAGTGCCTCTGGTTGGAGATCAGGAAGGACAAAAGACTTAAAAAGCAAGGGAACCATGAGGGGAAGAAATACCCACAAAAGGCGTTGGGCAAGGTCCAAGGTTGTATCCATTACTTTGTTGTTCAGTCATTTCAGTTGTGTCCAACTGTCTGTGACCCCATTTGGGATGTTCTTGGCAAAGATACTGAAGGGGTTTGCCATTTCCTTCTCCAGTTCATTTTACAGATGAAGAAACTGAAAAAGAGTTAGATGACTTGCCTAGAGTCACACAGCTGAGTAAGTATCTGAACCATATTTGAACACAGGAAGATGAGTCATCCTGGCTCTAGGCCTGGTACTCTATCCACTGCACCACCTAGCTGCCCCTGTATCTATTAAAAAGGCTAACAAAATCCTTCTCCCCTGCCTGAAGCCTGACTGAAACCTAAATATGACCTGAGAGAGGGCTAGAAAAAGACTAAAGGTGGGTAAGAGGAAGTAGGAAGAAAATACAGAAACCTGGCAAGCTTTCCATCTCTCTACTACCCCACAAATTTCCCTCAACTCTTGGGGGCTTATCTACTTTAGGTATTTTGCCTGAAAAAGGAGAATCTAATTTTTGCTTTCAAGGCATTTGCTAATAACCAAGATGGCAGCTGCTTGGCCTGGTTTGGGGTGAGGTACAGGGGCATAATCACCATCTTAATTGTCTTTACCAGAAAAAGAGCAACAACAACAACAAAAAGAAGTTTAAAGTCTCTTTTAGACTGAACTTATGCACCCATGGCTGCTGTGCCATCCCCCCTGCCCCCCCCCCCACTTTAGTACTCCAGAACATGTCCTCCCCAGACTCATTTGTCTTTCCTAAGCCTAGAAGAGCTGAGGCAAGGTATAAATATCCAACAAAGTCCATGCATCTGTTCTGCCTCAAATATGGAGTTAAGAATGGGTTGAGTCTAGTTGGTTTATAATGAACTGGCTATTTTGATATGCTTGTGCACAACCAATGGAAAAAAAATGCAACTTTCCTCCCTTCATCATCTGAAGATTTATTTGAAAGACTTGTTTTGTGGCTATTCTGGGTAAAACTCCTGATGATCTGACTTAAAAAGTAATTTATTTCTCTTTGCTAGAGTTCAGCTGGTTGCCATAGGAATATATTAGCTGCAGAGCAAGGAATAATTAGCCTGATTGGTTCTTTTGTGTTCCTTAATTTTTTCCATTCTGGGAATTTAACATATAATTATGGGGATTATTTCCCTTTGACTTTTTTTTGTAAATTAATTTCAAAACCAAATTCTGATGGCAAATAATGATTATATTTGTTAATCAATACAACCTGGCTTTCTCTTTAAAACAAAACCAGAGGATTGTTGTCTGAATGCTGGAAACAGGATGATGGAGCTCTTGGCGATTCCTGTTGATCACAACAATATTAATGGTTTCTTTCAATCAGTACTAATGACAGTTGTTCCTTATTTATTAGGGCTGAAATATGCTGGGGCAACAAATAAGACAAAGCTGTCTGTTGAAGGTGGATTGAATCTACTTCACATTTTGGAACGGGGAACACTGTTGGTTGTTTGTCCAGACCAACGGGGTTAACTTAGAAAAGGTTTCAGTGGGATACCTAATCCTTGCTCAAAATGGCATCCAGGCAGTTCACAAAACATTTAAAAGTGCTGTCCTTTCTGTTGTTGTTAAGTTGTTTTGGTCGTGTTGGACTGTTCATGACCCCATTTGGGGTTTTCTTGGCAAGGATACGAGATTGGTTTGCCATTTCCTTCTCTAGCTCATTTTACAGATGAGGAAACTGAGGCAAAAAGAGTTAAATGACTTGCCCAGCTTCACACAGCTAGTAAATGTCTGAGTCTTCCTGACTCCAGGCCAGGTGCTCTATCCACTGTGCCACCTAAGTGTTCTCAAAATGCCATCCTGTGTGCATTTCATGCATTTATATATCATTTTAGAGTTTGCAAAATACTTAATATGTATGTTATGTAGTCTGGAAGGAGTCCTGGATTTTAAGTTAGAGGATCTGGATTTGAATTTTGGCTCTGCCTGTGTTACTGTGCGTAAGTCATTTTACCTCTTGGAGACTCAAGGTCCTCTCCTAAAAAATGAATTTAGACTAGATAACCTCCACAGTCTCTTCCAGCTCCAATGCTATGATTTTAAGTTCTCATTTGAAGAATTAAGCAGAAGTGTTGTAAGTGGTGTTATTAAAGACAAGTATGACTGAAAAAAGATGATGTGTAATGACAGGGAGGGAAACAAGAGGAGAGAATTCTATTCATATCTACTCAATGTCAAGAGAATGAGGGGTTTGGTGGCAAAGAACTGGAAATCGAAGGGAAGCCCATCAATGGGGGAATGGCTGAACAAATTGTGGTATGTGGTTAGGATGGAATAGTATTGTGCTATGAGAAATGATGAGCGAGGTACTCTCAGAAAAACCTGGAAAGGCTTGTATGAGCTGATTCAAAGTGAAGTATACCGTATACAAAGTAACAGCAATATTGTGGGATGATCAGCTGTAAATGACTCAGCTATTCTCAGCAGTCCAACGATTCAAGACAACTGAAGGACTTGTGGTGAAAAATGCTGTCCATCCCCAGAGGAAGAACTGGTGGTGTCTGAATGCAGATCGAAGCAGACTTTTTAAAAACTTACTTTCTTTTTCTTGAAGTTTTTTTTTGGTCTATGTTTTCTTTCACAACATGACTATTATGGATATTTTTGCATGACTACACCTGTATAATTATGGGGTGAGGGGTGGGAAGGGAGGAAGGGAGAGAATTTGGAACTCAAAGTTTTAAAAACGAATCTGAAAATTTGTTTTTACGTGTAACTGAGAAATAGTAAAATAAACAACCAAAGATAATGAGGGGAAAGGCCTCAGTACACTAGTTGTACCTCTGCGGTAAATTTATGGAAAGACATGGACAAAAGTTGCATGCATGGAGAGGTGGCAATCTGCATCATTGGAGGGAGTTTCTACATTATTAAGATCACAGGAACACTGGAGAACTGAAGTATAATCTCTGTGCAAAATATCACACTCCAGACGAAGCACTAGGTTTATGTACCAGTGGATATCAATATTTTTCCTACCTGCATGAACGGGAAGAATGCTGGATAGTATGTCAGAAGACTTGAATATTAAGCTTTGTTCTCATCTGTGACTTGTGACATTGAATAGGTCAATTTCTCTGAGACTCAGATTCTTCTAATGAAAATGAAGGGGTTTGTACCAGATGAGCTATACACACTTTGTACAAATCCCACCCACTGAAGATTATGTTCAATTCTCCCCAATCTCATTGATAAATAACAATATATGTTTATTTGGTCTTCTATGGCTACAAAGTCCCTTACATATACTTGCTCATTTAACCCTTCCAAAAGCACTTTTGTTTAATACTTAAAATCTTTAAATATTTAAAAATTTACAGGGTACTTTGCTCATAACAACGCATTTCCATTTTACAAGTCAGAAACCTAAGTCACATAGTTACTGGGGTGTGCTGGTAAATGTTTAATAAGCAGCTCTCAAAAAAAATGCATGCAGGACACATTTTAAGTTTAATCTGTATTATTGACATTTTCTCCATGATTTTCTTAAGTCTAGAAATCAACAAAGCAATAAATAAAATCCTGATTTGTAATGTTTGCTGATTTCCAAGGTATAAATGCTCACACTGAAAATTTAACAACCAGCTCTGGGTAGCTCTTGGAAGACAGTATAAGCTGGCTCTAGCACACTACTGGAGGTAGGGTTTCTGATTCAAAGTCTCATACTTTTTGTACTGTATCTTGCTGTTTCTATTAATAAAGGTCTTTGCCTTAAGAACCAACTACAATTCCAGAAGGCTGCATGATGGAGAACATTCCATAACTCCCAACAGAGAAGTGATGAACTCAAGACACAGAATGAGACATACATTTTTGTGCATGGACAACATGGGCATTTATTTTGCTTAACTATGCATATTTGTTATAAAAGTTTTGCTTTTATTTTTATTTCATTCTCAATAAGAAGAGGCAAAGTTAGAGAGAGAAATATAAATGCTTGCTAATTAAAAATATTTCATCTAACAATAAATTTTTAAAAATCCTAATTTAAAAAATAAAAGTCTTTGAGTCATGTGGAGGCAAAGGAGAAGAGACTTGTGCATGTTTGTAACTCCTTTGACTCATTAAATCCATCTAAGCAGAGCTCAGAGCTCTGAACCACCTTGGAGCTGTAGAGTATTAGGGAATGGGTCCAGTAATGGTTCTGTTGAAATCCTAACGATCCTTCAATGCCCGTATCAAGTATTATCTGCTCTTCTCCGATCATCCCAGTGAGCTCTCCCTTCTTTGAATTCCTTGAGCAGGGAGCAATGGTCATTTATAGCCTTGTTTTATATTATCTGATTATTCATTACTGTGCCACAGTCCTTAAATATGCCACAAATGAGATTTGATTTATTGTTTTGTTGATTGTTTAGACTCAAGAAAGTAATGGACAAAGTGTTGATAATGAAGGTTAAATTCAAAAACTTTTTGTGCATAATGCATTTTTCCCCCTGAGAGCCAGTTGTGAGCGTTTACCAGTATGCCCTTGGTTGTGGGTAAAGCACTTTTCAAACCTTAAAGCAAACCTATACAAATATATGCTACTATTATTATATATTCTCATCTTTGTATTCCCTCTATAGCATGCAACACATGAGATACACTCGATCATCACGAATTTAACAACCATTTATTCAGGACTGATTCATTAACTTATAAATTATTAGAGTTGCAAGGGATATTAGATATCAGCCAGCCTGGTCCTTTCATTTTGCAGATTAAGAAATTGAAGCCTAAAGAATATGACTTGTCCAAGGTCACATGGGAATTAGAACCCAAGTATTCTAAGTTCCAGCTTAATGTACTTTTCATATACCATCTATGAAGCCCTGAATTTCCAATGAATCTCTTTAGAGCTAGGAAGGATCTTGAGAAACCTAGCAAAAAGGGCTGGCAGAGCTAGTGGGGGTGGTGTCCTACCTGTTTGTTTAGAGGCCAGAAGATCACAGTGCCAGGGACCCACCTACCTTAATGGACTTAAAGAAACCATGTTACTTTATTTTTTTAATTAATTCATTTTTTTCATTTATAACACTCCGTTCCACAAGTTTTTGATTTCCAAATTTTCTTCCCTTCCCTTTTTCCCCCTCAAGACTGCATGTAATCTGATACAGATTCTACAAATATCTTCATGTTGAACTTATTTTCCCAATAATCAAGTTGTAAAGAAGAATTATTACCAATGAAATGAACCATGAGGAAGATGTGACAAAACCAAAGATAAGATAAAATAATAAAGAAAAAAGAGAGAGAGAGAGCAAATAGTTTGCTTCGATCTGCATTCAGATTCCGTAATTCTTTCTCTGGACGTGGATAGCCTTTTCCATCATAAATCTTTTGGAGCTGTCTCAGAATCTTGCACTGTTGAGAAGAGCCAAGTCTATCAAAGTTAGTCATCACAGAAGCAATATGTCTGTGGTTGTGTACAGTGTTCTCCTGGTTCTGCTCCCTTCACTCATCATCAGATCATATAAGACTCTCCGGGTTCTTATGAAGTCCATCTGCTCCTCATTTCTTATAGCACAATAGTATTCCATTACATTCATATACCACAATCTGTTTAGCCATTCCCCAATTTATAGGCATCCCCTTGATTTCCAATTCTTTACTACCAGAAAAAGAGCTGCTATAAATATTTTTGTACATATGGGTCCCTCTTCCCTTGTACGATCTCTTTGAGATACAGCCTTAGAAGTGATATTGCTGGGTCAAAGGGTATGCACACTTTATAGCCCTTTGGGCATAGTTCCAAATTGCTCTCCAGAATGGTTAGATCAGTTCACAACTCCACCAACAATGCAATAGTGTTCCAGTTTTCCCACATCTTCTCCAGCATTTATAATTTTCCTGTTTTGACATGTTAGCCAATCTGACAGGAGAGATGTGGTACCTGAGAGTTGATTTGATTTGCATTTCTCTAATCAATAGTAATTTAGAACATTTTTTCATATAATGATAGATAGCTTTAATTTCTTCCTCTGAAAACTGCCTGTTCATATCCTTTGACCATTTAACAATTGGGGAATGACTTGTGTTCTTATAAATTTGACTCAGTTCCCTGTATATTTTAGAGATAAGGCCTTTGTTACTAGTTGTAAAAATTCTTTCCCAGTTTTCTGCTTCTCCCCTAATCTTGAGCCATATTACTTGAAAGGTTGCTAGGGGCTGTTCTGTTTCCTTCCTTAGACATCTTCCTCCCTTCACAACCCGGGATTGACTGAGTTGGCATTGACATGAAGCCAATACCCCATGGTAAAACCTTGGGGTTTTTTGTCTTGTGGCTTTTGGGGTTGGGTAGAAAAAGGAAAACTTATCAAGATGACAGGTACCCTGAGGGAGAAGCCTGAGACCTTTTACAGTGGATATAGCCTTCTTTTTTATTTAATTTTTAATTTAATTTTTCTCAATTACATGTAAACAAAAAATTAAAACTTTTTTTTGTTTTGAGTTTCAAATTCTCTTCCTTCCTCTTTCTCCTCCCCTCTCATTGAGAAGACAAGCAATTTGATATAATTGTACATGCGTAGTCATGTAAAACATTTCTATATTAGCCACATTTCGAAAGGAAAAACAGACAAAAAACCCCCAAGAATAATACAGAAAGTCAAAAAAAGTATGTTGTAGTCTGAATTCATATGCCATGAGTTATCTTTCTAGAAATGGATAGCATTTTTCATCACAAGTCCTTCAGAATTACTTTGGGTCATTGTATTGCTGAGAATAGTTAAGTTATTCACAGTTGATCATTGTACAATATTGCTGTTTCTGTGTATGATGTTCTTCTGACTTTGCTTGTTTCACTTTGTATCAGTTCATGTAAGTCTTCCCAGGTTTTTCTGAAGGCATCCTGCTCATCATTTTGTATAACACAATAGTATTCCAACATAATCATATACCACAACTTGTTTAGCCATTCCTCAATTGATGGACATCCCTTCAATTTCCAATTCTTTGCCACCACAAAAAGAACTGCTATGAATATTTTTGTCTATAAATCCTTTCCTTTTTGTTTTTTTACCTCTTTGGGATACAGACCTACTAGTGGTATTGCTGGGTCAAAGGGTGTACAGTTTGATAGCTTTTTGGTCACAGTTCCAAATTGCTCTCCAGCATGGTTAGATCAATTCATAACTCCACCAACAGTGCATTAATATCCCTATTTTTCCACCCCCTCCAGTATTTATCATTTTCCTTTTCTGTCATATTAGCCAGTCTGATAGGCATGAGGTGGTATCTCAGAGTGACATAGCATTTTAATGTGCACCTGGAGTCCCATTCTGAACTAAGCCAGGAAAAATGAAGGAATGCATGTTCAAAACTTAAAAAGAAAGCTATAAAAATTAGAGGACAACTTGTGAAACCCCTTACTGTCATCTTGAAAGTAGTTGTGGAGAGTGGAGCCAGGAGGCAATGATGATATTCCCAGAGTTTTCTGGGCTCTGACCTACCTTTTCCTGTGGCAGCAGATGAGCCCCTCAAAGGGCCTAGAGGCAGGAGGATAGTTTAGGAGCTCAAAGTACATAAGGATACTGAAAGAAAGGGCTATAAAGCTTAAGTTCATTTTTGAAAGGTTCTCTTCATTATGGAATGGAAAGGATTGGGCTCATCAGTCTTGCACATAAATTGAGGAAAGAATAACATATATTTATTAAGGATAGGAATGATTTTCCATTAGAGGACAATGGTCCCCAAGAGGCTGGAACTCTCTTATTTCTGTGTCTCTGGGCTCACATGACACTTTCTTTCTTAGCCCATTCTTGGGGCACTTCTGTTCTCCAGGCAAGATAATGAACTGTAGCTCAGCAATCACATCTGCCAGTCTTTCAGTACCCTGAGTCTCATGTCTTGAAGTCATTAATATCAGCTAGAAATTAATTTCCTATCTTCCCACCTATCTTTTTCAAAGATAGCCATCCATCTTTTTTGTCCTTTCTAGTCTAAAGATTGCTGTCTTTCACTGAGAAAACAGAAGCAAAATGAGCTGAATAGTTCTGCCTTCTCTCCATTGTCTGTTATCAACTTTCTATCCACTCTAAGCAGCCTTTTTTATCCCTTCTTTAAACCGCCTATTTCCCCCAATATTGCTATTAAAAATACCCCCCCTTTTTTCGATTATTCTTAACATAAGCATCCAGCTTCAATTCATTCTAAACTTTAATACTCCAGGTTCCTAAACCTATTCTTCTAGGACCTTTTAAACCTAACCATTATCTTTCTTTCCTTCTATTTTCTATACATGTCTTTTTGAGATTGAAATTTGTCATTGAGTTTCCTATGTAACTACATTGGTCTCTGGAGACAACACCTTTTTCCTCCCTACTAGAACTATTTCTCTCTGTGGCCTTAGAATTTCATTCCTGATAACTTTTCATCTCTCTTAGACTGATCTTTCCCCATAGAATCTTATTCTGTGTGAGCCTACCTGTCCTTTCTTTGACCCTTTTGACATTTGCTTTTTAAAAATCTTGGGTACATGTCAGATTATGTCTGGATTTCCTCTTCCTTATCACACATTCTAAGATGAAGTGGTTATTTTACCCCAAGGTTCTCATCAATTCTACTCAAGCATTCAGTTTCTTCTTGGTGAGAAGTGGTTACTAAATAGTAGTTCCCCTTATTGTGTCTTCTACCTTATGAAAGATAAGATTATTATTAAGAGAAACCAAGAATTCATTATTTGCTCTTCTTTTAGGAGAGAGCGCTCCAGAGAGGGCTTACTGAAGAGATTTGCTTGGTGGTTACATTTGTTTAGACTAGAACAAGGGATGCTGGGACTTTGTCTCATAGGGCTCACCATTTGCCTTGAATCCAACTACTGTGACCAAGTACTTACATTTTCTCTCTAGACCTTGCTTTGTACCTTCTTCTCAGTAAGTGCCCAAACCTCTTCTCTTCTTTCTGAGATTCTACCCCCAGTACAAGCACTAAACCAACACGATGTTAGGCTTATCCAGCTGTCACTGCATTTGCTTGGGACTCAATAAATGCTTTGGTGGAGGGAAACCTTTCCATGAGCTTTAATCCATAATTCCCAGTTAGAGCAGTTGTGAATTAGTGCTTTGCTCAGGAAATGGCTGGACTATGTGACTTCAAAGGTTCCCTGCAGCTCTAAAAGTCCATGATTTCATGAAAAATCTAATAAACAGGTTGCCTGGAGTCACATAGTGAGCTTAACTACAAACTCTGGGGTTCTGAACATTATCCCTTTCCGCCTCTGCCTTGTTAAAATGAAACCTGTGCTCTTTCTTCCTATTTGCTTCCTCTGTCATATACCTTCTTCAGCTCCTGCACACTGATGGAAGGTTTGGGGAGTGATGAGGTCAAGGGCTATTGAGTGTATTCTTGGGACATTTCATCAGGAAGAGCCTGGGGAGGGCTACTCTGTTTAGAAGATGGCTTTTATGGCAGTCTTACCAGACCCTGGATGCCCCTTGGAAAATCAATATCTGAGGAGGAAGTAGGTGAATATGTGCATCTTTGTCTCTCTTCTCCAGCCACTTAGATCCTCAGCCTGCATGAGGCTCCTGACTCCCTGGGAAGTAAGCCCTCGGTCTCCTTTTTCATACAAGATTCCCCATGGGAGCTCCTCGCATTTCTTAGCCCGGACCTCAGAGACTAAGGGACATTTATATGTAATGGGAAACAATCAGCTTCCCTTTGTCTCTTCTGTTTTGATCTCCAAGGGTGGGTAGGGAGGTCTTCTGTGTAGGCTAATGGCCCTACCAAGGGCATGTAGCCACCCTGACAACCTTTAACTGATCTTCACAGTCCCTTGGGGATGGAGTCTCTTGAGGCTGTGTTTACACCTGTTCAGGGAGTTGGAAGTGACCTTTTAGGTCGTCTAGTCAATAACCCACCCTACTTTGTCTGGGGAAAGCAGATATTCTACAAGAAAGGACAAGGACTCATTTTGCATTTCTTCATATTCCTGGTGCTTTGCACAGTGCCTGGAACATACTAACACTTAATAAGCGCTCCGACCCAAGTGGGGATTAAGCGACCGTGATCAACAAAACAATATGCCTACATGGAGATATGCCCTTTGTGTATGTCTGCAGAAAGACTTCAGATGACCCTGCATACCTCTCACCAGCAGGAGAGTTTGTCACATCTGCATAGAACTGTATTTTCTGGGGAAGAATATTTTTTGAAGGGGTTGGATTGCTCTGGTATACAAGTTTCTTCTGAAAAACAGGATGAACACAATTGGGGTGGGGGTGGGGGTGGAAAGGGCCCTAGATCCTTCCATGGGTATATGTCTGTAGAAGTGGAGATGGAGGGAAGGTTCCTGCTGGCTTTATAAGTCAGAGCAAAGAAAGCAGCCAGGGCTTTGGGAGTCTGGTACAGATATATTGAATATGAGGATTCTATTCATAGAATGAGATGCTATGTCACAAGAAATTAAGAATATGAAGAAAAATGCATGGGGAGATTTATATGAACTAAAGCAGAATGAAGTAAGAAGAAAGAGGACAATCTATCCAACTACAACAGTAATGTAAAATAAAATAACATTTAAAGACTTCAGAATTCAAAATAGCTTAATGGCCAATAACGGCTTCAAAGTGATGGTGAACATGTGTCTTGCTTCTTGAGGGGTGGTGAACAACAGATTTCAGATACAGCTATAGAGAGCAGTTGTTGTGTTTAGCTGTATTTTGTGATAAGGGAGAGTTCTATTGGGGTAGGAAGTAAGATGGGGGGTCAATAGGATGTGACAGCAACATTTTTTAAAAGCATCAATGAAACATTTTCAAAATCATCAAAAAAAGCATCCCTCTTCAAAAAAAATTTTTCCCCAGAAAATACAGAAGTGTGCAGATATATCAAAGTCTCCTGTTGGTGAAAGGCATGCAGGATTACCTAATGTCTTTTTGCAGGGATACACAAAGAACATTTCTCCACAGAACTGTATTACTGACTTTGTTGATCAGTGTTGCCAAATCCCCACTTGGAGGAGTCAGTTCAAGTCAAATCAAATCGATGGGCATTTGCAGGCACTATAAAGAGTGCTAGGGATAGAAAGAAAGGCAAAAATTAGTCCCAGTCCTTACAGAATATCTGTCCTCTACACACAAAGTAAGGTAAGTGATTGAACTCCATAGCTTGAAAGATCCCTTCCAATTCTGAGATTCTGTGATTCTTCATAAGAGCCAAAACAGACCCATTCTGTCTGTTTCCTTCCTACCTGCTGGGGCTTTGCAGACAGGTGAGTGGATATCTGTACAAGACATGGAGAAGTAAGTCTTTGAAAGAGAAGAGAATAGTGTTAAAAACACCACAAACGTCATGATTATATAAATAGATTTGGAAAAAAAAAACCTTTGACAAAGTATAGTGCTAATTTATGCTAAAAACCTTATGAAGCATGGACATGCAAGGGGCATTTTAGAAATGATATGTCTAAGCCCAAAAGTTAGCATTACTTCCAGTTAGGAAAATACTAGAAGCATTATCAATAAATATGGCAATAAAACAGGGTCTGCCCTTTCTCTACTATTATTTAACGTTCTAGAAAAGCAACTAGAAGGGAAAGACCTTAAACACAGAAACATTAGCAAAGAGAAGACAACATGTTCTCCTTTTGCTGATATAATGGATCATTTAGAAAAACCCAGAGAATCAGCAAAGAAACTGGTTGAGACAATGAAAAGTTTCAGTAAATACCAGGATTAAAAAAATCCTGAAAAATCAACAGAATAGATAACAGTAACAAAATTCAAGAGCCTATAATAGTAACTTAAATCTTTCAGAAAATAACTACAAGATGCATAAAATGTCTGGGAGTTAGTCTACCAAAGCATATTCAAGACATATAAATACAAAAAAACACTCTTTAATGAAATGAAGCTTCAATATTTGGAGGGATATTCATTGTGCATATTTGAGCCACCCCAAGAAAATATATATGAAGATATTTCTTAAATTAGTTTATACATTTATTGTTGTATTAATCAAATTACCAAGGAGTTGCTTTATAGAGATAAACAAAAAAATATTTAAAAATTCACCTGGATGAACAAAAAGGATAGAATACCAAGGGGGAAAATGAATAAAAAAATAGGACTGAAGGAAGAATAGCACATCCACATGTCAAACTATATTACAAAGCAGTAAACATAAAAACAATTTGAAAAATAAAAGAGGAGATCAGTGGAACAGATTGCATAAGAAGAATCAGAAACAATAATCCTAGAAATAGTGCTCAGTGCTCAGAATGTGGTAGAAAGATGGTGAGGTTGATAGAATGCTGGGCCTGGAGTCAGGAAGACCAGAGTTAAAGCACAACCTTAGATGCTCACTAGCAGTGTGACCCTGGGCAAATCACTTAACCTCTGTTCCCCTCAATTGTAATGAGAATCATAATAGCATCTACTTAACGAGGTTGTGAGGGTCATAGAAAATAATATCTGTAAAGTGTTTAGTACAGAGCCTGACACATAGAAGGTGCTTAATAAGTCCTTCCTTCCTTCTCTCCTTCCTTCTTTCTTATCTTATTAGAAACAGGAGAATTAGATCCAAATCCTAGCTCTAAAATTCACTGGCTATGTGACTGTGGATGAGTCATTCCACCATTCTGAGCCTCAAGGTCCTTATCTTTATTTAAAAATTTTTTAATTTAAATTTTGTTTTGTATTGTACTTGACTAACATCCTCAAACACGAACATTTCAATATGCACAGAACAGAAAGAGAAGATTGCATATGAAACAATGAATATATTATGGACAGCTTGTAGGAGGATAGTACTTGCATCCCAGAGTGTTGTGGTAAACCAAGAGCCTTGCAAACCTTAAAGGTTTATATATAAAATGTTTTTTTAAAAAGTATTATTCCAGTGAGAAATTGTCAGTGTGGGGGGCAACAGGAAGAATTCATTTTTAAAATCTCATTTGGAGGGGAGTGTATTGGCTTATTCTCTTATACCTTCGGGTCTTCAGAACAGGATGTGTTTGTGGGGGTGTATGGGATGCTTCCTGAGACCATGGATCTGAGCTGACTAGGTCCTGAGGGAGGAATGGAGCTCAAAAGTCACTTGTTCTCTCTGCTTATCTTATCTATTCCAATCACTACATAGGATATTCCAAACCTCTCAAATATCCCACATCCCCCAACATTCTTGGCTTGCCTCACATTTGACTGAGAAAATACCCCTCTGGACTTCTCTAGCAGATTGCTCTCATTATAATCCCTTCTCTCTTCAATATTTCACTATTTCTGCATTCCTTTGCTACTGCCTACAAACATGCCCTAATTTCTCCCATCCTTAAAAAGATCTTCACTAGAGCCTATCATTTCTGCTAGCTATTGTCTTATATCCTCCCACTTTCATCCAAACACCTTGAAAAAGGTACCTTTTTCAAGCAACCTTTGTTGCTTCTGCTTTTCCAGCTCTGACTCTCTTCTGAACCCTCTCATTGGAAGCAATCTGGCTTCTGACCTCAGCACTCAGCTGAAACCATTCTCTCCAAAATTACCAATGATCTTTCTTTTAAAAAAAAGTTTTCATTGGCATTTTCTGTTTCTTATATTATCATAGTATCCCATATACCTCCATTTCCCTCCCAGAAAGCCTTCTCACATGGAAAGTAGTATTTTTTAGAGAGAGGAAAAAAGTCAGCTCAGCTGACATATTGAAAAAATCCAAAAACAGGTGCAATGTATAACACCTGTGGACTTCCCACCTCCATGAAGGGGTGGGTTGGGGGCATCTTCTCACATCTCTTCATTTCAGTCCCATTTGATCGTTGTAATTTTGTTACGTTTACTTTTGATTTTTTTTTGATGTGTGAGAGTTCTTTCCATTTACATTGCTGTTACTGTGTATATTGCTTTCTCAGCTCTGCTTATTCACTCTGTATCAGTTTATATAGATCTTTCTATGCTTCTCTGTATTCATAACACACGTAATTTCTTACAGCATAGTAATAATCCATCATATTCATTCAGTACCACAATTTGTTTAGATATTCCCAAGTTGATGAGCATATATTCTGTTTCCAGTTCTTAGCTATAACAAAAAATGCTGCTATAAATATTTTGGAGTAGGTGGAAACTTTCATCTTATCAATGGCTTCCTTGGGGTATAATCTAGCAATGGAGTATCTAGTTCAAAGGGTATGAATATTTTAGTCACTTTATTTGCATAATTCCAAATTACTTTCCAAAGTGGTTATACCATCTCACAGTTCTACCAGCCATATATTAATAAATCCATCTTTCCCCACAACCCCTTCAACATTGACTATTGCTATTTTTTGCTAATTTGAAGGGTATGAAGTGAAATCTTAGGATTGTTTTGAGTTTTATTTCTTTTATTATTAGTGGTTTGGAGCATTTTTCATGTGGTTATGAACATTTTACAATTCTTCTTTTGAGAACTGTTTGTTCCTATCCTTTGGCCATTTGTCTATTGGTGAATGGCTATTAGTCTTAAATATATTTACCAATTAATTATTAATTAATTAAATAATTAATTCCCTTATCAGGGAATTTTGATACAAATATTTTTTTCCTATTTGACCACTTCCCTTCTTATCCTACATGCATTAATGGTGTCTGTGCAGGAGCTTTTTATGTCTAAGTAATCAAAATTATCTGTTTTGTCTTTTGTAATTGCCTTTATCTCTTGTTAGGTTAAGAATGTACCTCTTACTCACAGCTGTGAAAGGTATATGTTGTGTTTCTCTTCTAATTTTTTTTGCAGTATGATCTTTAATGTTAAGGTTGCATATCCATTTAGAATATATTGTGGAATTTGGTGTAAGATGACCTAATTTTTGTCAGAGGGCTTTATAGTTTTCCCAGCAGTTTTTTACAAAATCAGAAAGAAAGCTTTCCCTAGGTAATTTATGTTTTCCACTTTATCAAACACTGGGTTACTGAGTTCCATTGTTTCTGAATTTCCCTTGTCTAGTCTCTTCCATTGATCTATTTCTCTCTTCTTTAAACAATACCAGATGTTTTTGATGGCTGCTACTTTATAACATAGTTTGAGGTCCTGAAGTGCTATTCCCCACTTGTCCTAATTTTTTTTCATCTTTTCCCTTGATATTTTAGACTTTTGTTTTTTAGTTTTGTTATTATTTAGTCAAATTCTATAAAGTCTTCCTCTGGCAACTTGATTGGTATGCCATTAAAAGTCTAAATTAATTTTGGTAGCTTTGTCATTTTTATTACGTTGGCAGAGCCTAGCCATAAATACTGAGCTGATGATCTTTTAACTGCCAAATATAATGTCCTTTTCTCAATGTCCTCATACTTCTTGGCCACTTTGTTTGGCACTACTGACCACCCTCTCCTTTTGGATATTCTCTTCTCTCTGTGTATTTATGACAATGCTCTCTCTTGGTTCTCCTACTACCTGTCTTACAACTTCTTAGCCTTCTTTGCTGGATTATCACCCCATCGTGCCTTCTGGCTGTGGAAGCATTTCAGAGTTCTGGTCTGGGCTCTTCTCTTTTCTCTCTATAACCTCTCACCTTTTCAAATTCCATGGGTTTAATTATCATCTCCATGCAGATGACTATACATCTAGCACTAGTCTTGACTCCTAACATCACCAACTTCCCATTGAACATTTCAAAATGGACATCTTATAAAGTATCTCAAACTCATGTCCAAAACAGAGCTTATTATCCTTTACCCAAAATGCATTGGCATTCTGAACTTTCTTATCTCTGTTGGTGGTATTGCTATCCTATCAGACATCCAGGTTCCCAATCTTGGGGTATTCATGATTCTCAACTCTTCACTCTAGAGTCTGGCAGCAGATAGAAATCTGTTGCTGAATCTTTTCATTTCTACCTTCTCTCATATATTCTCCTTTTTCTACACTCATATAACCTCCACCCTACTTCAGGTCCTCATAAACTCTGAGCTGGACCATTTCAGTAATCTCCTATTGGGTCTCTCTGTCTAGATCCTTTCCCAACTCCTCCACAAAGCCACCAAAATGATTTTCTTAAAGTACAGATCTGACCATAACATAACCTTTCTGTAAACTCCAGTGGCTCCTTATTAGCTTCAGGATCAAACATAAATGCCTATGTTTGGCATTTTAAAATCTTTACAACCTTCAGGGCTGAAAGTGCTTTTGTGTTTGTAACCCCAGACCTTAGTACAGTACTTGGTATGTGGCAAGCACCTTAAAAGCTTTTTAATTCATCCATCTATCCATCCATTTAGCCTTCATACATGACACTCCTTCTCTGATCTCTGTGCCTTTGTCCTTTAGGCTGAGAATGCATCTTCTCTCCTTACCTCTTAGAATCCTTGGTTTCCCCTCAAGATTCAATTCAGCCACCTCCTACATGAGGCATTTCCTGGTCACCTCCTTTCCCAGCTACTAGTGCTTTCCTTTCCCAGAGTCATTTTGTCAGTTGCCTTTTGGGCTCCTCCCTCTGCATTGCTGGGGAGTTTTCTCACCTGGGAATTCCCTCCTAGACCAATGAAATCACAGGTCCCATCTCTCTTCTTATACTAGAAATATAAACAGGATTCTAATAAATAACTTATTGTTCTTTATATTAGGCATTAGCCCATCTTTAGTCATTAGCTGTGAAGTAGATATCAACCAACAAGTAGTTATTAAGCATCTACTATGTTCTAGGCACCAAGGATACAACTACAGAGAGTTAATCTCTATTTGAAAGGAGTTAATAGAGGAAACAAGTATATATAAAAACATAGATAGCACAGTTATGAACATGTACACAATAGTTGAATCCAAGTTTGTGTGAAAGGGAGAGAAGCACGAGCAATTAGGAGGATCAGGAAAGACTTCATGCAGATGTTGGTACTTAAACTGCATCTTAAAGGGAAGAGAGGAATTCCCTGAGGTAGAAGGAAGGAAGGAGTGCATTTCAAGCACGGGTATGGCCATTTCAAAGATGCAGCATTGGAAGATGAAGTGTCATGTATGAGGAATACAGAGGAGGACAGTTTGTCAGGATTACAGAATGCAGAAGACTTGAAAGAGAGACTGGGGCCAGGTTGTGAAGAGCTTCAAAAGTCTTGATCCTTTGGTGAACCAATTCAACTCTACACTACATTACACTACACTAATCTCTTTTCTTTAATTCCTTGCCCTCATATCCTAAAAGGGCAACTAGGTGGTTCAGTAAATGAAGAACCAGATCTATAGTCAGGAAAATCTGAGGTCAAATCCGGACTTAGACACTTACTAGCTAGATGACCCTGGGCAAGTCATTTAACTCCTATTTGTCTCAGTCCCTCATCTGTAAAATGGGAACATACTGGAGAAGGAAATGACAAATCATTCTAGTATCTTAGCCAAGAAAACTTCATGACAAAGTCCATGGGGTCACATAGAGTTGGACACAACTGAATGACTCAACAATAATTCTCATTCTATCACTGGTCATGCCCTGTCAAGCCTCAGTCTTGGATTACTACCACTGTCTATTCCCTTTGCTGCTTCTTACTGCTGAACAAAGTTAGAGAAAATCACAAAACCATGCCTGGGTCTACTGCAAATTTATGTTGCATGATTTCAACTGGGACCTTTTGGTGACAAGGCACTCTTTTTATTCCTCCCTACGGTGACTACTCCAAATCTTTTCATTCCTCCTGCTAAAACTCCTCTCCCCCCACCCTCTCAGATGAAAACCTTGCGTCCTATTTAGAAGTCATTTACCTAAAGCTCGCTCTTCTCCCTTCCTCCACGTCACCCAGATTTCCTCTGCCACTGTCTTCCCTGTCACCTATTTAGCACAAGGAGGTCGCCCTTCTCTTTACTAAAGCTAACCCTTCTAAATGCACAGGAGATCCCATTCCCTCCTTTCTTTCCTAGTAGATTGCTCCCTCGATGCTCCCCACTATCTCATTTATTTTCAGTCTCTCCCTGTCTGCCAGCAATTCCCTTTTTGACAGAAGCATGTAGCTGAAGAGAGGTTTAGAATCAGTTAACAAGCCTCTGTCTCTTATATGCCTAGCTCTGGGCTAGGCTCTGTGAAGGATACAGGAGAAGAAACTCCTCATAGGGAACTCATTGTTGTTCATCCTTTGTTCTCAAAGAGGACCAATTACATCAGAAGGGTGATGTCTTGACTTGTGAGTGAATTAGATTTAAGTGGGACAGAACTTCACAAAGTCATCTGCCTCACTCTCTCCTCCAGAGTCATCAGAGTCCAGAGACAAAACATAAGTCAAGATAACTGGCAATGGCTCCATGGGAACTCACATTGTAGGGGAAGACACAAGTCATGCATACACAAGGAGGTAACAGAGTGGGGTGGATAAACCACCGGACTTGAGTCAAGAGATCTTGTCTCTGCCACTAATTAGTTGTGTGACCCTGAGCAAATTACTTCATCTTTTTAGGCCTCAATATTCTCATCTGTATAAATTGGGGGAGAGAAGATTGTATTAGATGATATCTCAAATCTCTTTAGTTCTTGAATTTGGTTCATGGGAATCGTGGGAATCATAGATTTAGAGCTAGAAAGGACATTAGAGGCTATTGAGTCCAACTCCCTTCTCTTACAGATTCTAGGAAACTGAGGTCAAGAGAAGTTAAATAACTTTCCTAGGGGTACATAGTAAGTGTCTGAAGTGGGATGCCCTATCCACCACATACATATAACCTGCTGCCTCTAGAGCTATTTGGTCCAGAAAGACTTCATAGATTAAGTAGAAATTAACCTGGGACCTAAAAAAAATCAATGCACAAATACATGAAGTCACATATTAACAGAAGAAGAAATAGAGAATTTAAATAAGCCATGGGGTTATTGGGTATGAACACCTAGGTTGAAAAGAAAGGAGTGAATAGAGCAAAGGAAAGGAGGCAGCATCCAGTCAGGCAGAGGCTCTGTGTAACTGACACATTGGAAGATCAACCTTCAGTTTCAAACATCTTTGCTCAAGGTATTTAAGAGCATAAGAACTAGTGTTTTAATTTCCCTTAAGTTTCCCTTTCAAAAAATGGATATGTAAGGTGAGCTGATTACTAACTATAAAATATATATATACACATATATATATCAACTCTGTCTCTGTCTCTGTCTCTGTCTGTCTCTCTCTCTGTCTCTCTCTCTCTCTCTGTCTCTCTCTCTCTCTCTCTGTCTCTCTCTCTCTCTCTCCCCCTCTCTCTCTCCCTCTCTTTTTCTTTCTTACTCTTCCCCAACCACATACTCTATCTCACCCCAAAGAACTCCCAAAGAACTGCCCTGTTCTTTATAATCACTGCTGCATTCACTTTCTGTTTACGCAACAATACTGAGAAGCAAATTTGGTGTTGAGAACTATAATTTATATCGTTTTTCATATTGGTTGAGTGTTCCACAGGAGCACAGTCTCCAGAAAATCAAAACCATATTGACCCTGGAAAAAAGAGTCAACTGGAAGGATGGACTTCCAGGAAATTGATTCCTTTTAAAGCAGCCTGTGTTTTATTTTAGGTCATTCTTGACCAACTCTCTTGTTCTTGGCCTTGCTGGTTTTCAAAGCTAGGGGTCTGAGAAGCCATGAATTATAATAATCCTTTTGATAAGAATATAACACTTGTGAAATCTGGGGAATTGTCAGGTTGGGGGTCTCAAGCTAATCTATAAATTTATTCATTCACGTGTGCATGCAACATATACTGAGTGCCAACTTCATTCATTCAATCCATTATTTAAGTAATGTGCTGGACTAAAGTGAGGGGAAGAAAAAGAAGAAAATCTTTAGAATAAGAAACAGAAAGAGCTACATTACAAGGCAGTACGTGTACAGAGACAGTTACAAACCAAGTGCAGTCTGGTTTGGGAGATGGTAAGATTTCTCTGGTGAATATGACCAGGAGATCTGAGATGGTTTCATGGAGGGACATTGGCACTGGAGTAGGACTCAAGTTAATGTATAGTCCCTTCAGACACTGTTTCAAATGGTTGCTGCTTTTAGCATTTTTATTAAATGAAAGATCCTTTAGGACTAAAGGAGGTAAACTTTATGTTTCTGGTCTGGAAAGCTTTTATTCCTCCTCTTCTAAATCCTATCCATCCTTGAAGGCCTCACAGTCAAAGTTCCACCTCTTCCAGGAAGCCTCCCCTGATTATTCCAGCCTATAGTGACTTCTTTCTGTGACCTCTCATTACCCTATCTGTACCACTGTTTTTTTTTTGTTTTTTTTTTTTTAGCAATCGAAGACTTTATCTATCTGTCTTATGGGTGTGAATCATATAGCTCTAGGGAGACTGTGAGTTTCCTGAGGACAGAGACTGTGTGTTCTCTTCTCATGGCCCTCCGGGCAACTTTGCTGAGCACACAACTCAATAAATTCTTGTGGAATTGACCTAGCTTTGGGGTCAATGACAGTGTCTCAATTAATTCCTAGATGACAGGAATACCCTCACTGTCAGAGACCAATGTGTTACTAAGAAGGCAGGTGGATTGGAGCTTAGGGCCTCAGGGTTTGAAAATGATTGGATCTCTATGTTTTTTCTATGTTGATATTCTTGAAGAACAGGTCTGACTATGTCCCATTTTTTTCCCCAATAAGATTCAACAGCTCCTTACTATCTCTGGGATATAATAGAAATATCTCTGTCTTAATTGAAGACTTTAATTAGAATGAGTATCAGGAATTATCAAATAAATTGTTTCCAGACATAAATATTTTTAAAGAGAAAATTGGGAATGTCCTTCTTTTATTCTAATGAACGTCCTCCTCACCCACAGATAGCTCACCACTCAGACCCTAAGTCACCCTGAGTAGGCTAGAAGGCCTAGGCAACCACACCCCACTTGCAGCCCCTGCGTTATTATCTGCTTAACTTAGATAAAACAAGGTTCATGGCAAGCGCCTTCAAGCCTGGCAGCACTTGAGCCTCAGGTTCTGGAACCCTCCCACCCTGTCCCTACAACTCCTCTACCTTTGAGTACTGCAATAAATTTGTATTTTGCTTAGAACTTGCTCTCCTCTTTTGTGTCTTTCTTTCTCTCATGTTCCCACCTGTATCTGAACCCTGATTCCCCACACTGTGTCAGGAAACCTTGCCTCACCCCAGAAGCTGTTGCCTAGGGCTTAGCAGAGCTATTTGCACCGCCATACCAATTCTTAAGACTGTTAAGGCTGTTCCACAAACGAGATACACCATCTCTCTGCTCTGGGCATTTTCTCAGACTGACCTCATACCTAGAATGCTTTCCCTTCTACACACTGACTACTGACTTCCCTGACTTCTTTTAGGTCCCAACTAACATCCCACCTTCTATAGGAAGCCTTCCCCAACCCCTCTTAATTCCAGTGCCTTCCCTCTGTTAATTATGTTCTATTTATCCTGTATATAGTTTGCTTTGCATATATTGGCCTGCAGGTTGTCTTCCCCATTTGATTATCAGCTACCTGAGGGCCAGGGACGGTCTTTTGCCTCTTCTTGAATCTCTAACACTTAGCACTGTGCCTGGTGCATTGAAGGTACTTAAATGTTTATTGATTTATCGATAATCTTAGAGAAAGTAAAGAACAAGTGCTGGGAAGGCAATACTTATGACTCAGTCTTTAAACTGTCTTTTAAACTGTATACCAGATCTGGTATAGAAACCTGAGACTAGGGGCTCACCTATAAACAGCAAAGAAAAGGACCCAATTATCTGTGAGGTGTGCATGATAAATGGAAACTCTCTCATCTCCATCAATCATGTAAAAGGAATTTACCCAGTAATTCAATTTTGAAGTCTAAGTAGCAATCAGCATCAAATCCTGGAACTGAGGACCGCATGGAGAGGCGTACCATTTATTTAATAAGTGATTGGTCTTTGGGTGGTGTTTATGAGGATTTTTTCCCCTCAGGAAAGTGTCAAACACCAACCTGGCTTGATCTTCCCAGAAGCTCCTTAGAATTTTAGAGTGAAAAATTTTCCATTGTCTAGTTATCTCATTATGGCCCCACAGGCTAAATCTATGAAACAACTAGCCTTTATGAAATGTTTATTATGTGTCAGCTATTGGCCATGGGTTCCATTATCTATATGCCTTTAGATGAAGGTGCCTGGTACAGAGAAGGCACTTAATAAATGCTTGTGAGATTGGATTGTTGAATTGAGCCTAACATAACACCCCCAGACCTCAGAGCCTGCTTTGTGCGTATATCCTGCTCTCTCTAAAATCTTAGGTAAAGCAAAATTACTAATAATTTCCATATTGTGTTTCTTTTTCAGCTCAGTGGGCTTCAGAGGAACTGAGGACAGGGTTGACTTGAAAAGCAGTGGTCATTCTTCCAGGTCCTGCCTTTGAACAGGCTAACCTAGGCGTTTCAATGTGGAAACTTTATCAAAGTATATTTTGATGTCTTAGATAACTGGGCCACATGACTACAAAGACCTCCTGATACCCTGTGCCCATTGTTCAAACCGAAGTACGTCACAAGGGGGAATCGATAGTTTAAATTTATGAGAAATCAGAGGGCAAAATGTGCTGAGTCTGCTCAAATTGCTTCCCGGGGCCTGGGACTTTTGATTTCATAACAGATGAGACCGGATCTCATAAATGAAGCTTGAGGTGAACTTCCTTGTCTCAAAAGCCTAGATGGTGCTGCCCACAGAAACACATAAAAGAGTGGTAAATGTTAAAAGAAACAATTCATTTCTTTTCCAATCAATGTTACTTCCAGTCCCTTCCCACAGTGGATTATTTCCCATTTATTCTCTTTAAGCTTGTTTGTACATAGCTGTTTGCATGTTGTCTCCCCTGTCAGATTGCGAGTTCCTTGAAGGTAGGGACTGACTTTGTGTACCCAAAGCTTAGCACAGTGCCTGGCACACGGTTGATACTTTATGTATATTGAATGACTGAACACACGACCGGTCTTCTTTCCCTTGGCAGAAAGAACTAGGAACCATGTTAGTCAGCTGTCCCATTGTAAGTTTTAGAGAAATCTAAGATTTGGAGGAATCGGCACATATTTGGTGCTGAGTGTCCAAACATGTGGATCCAGTGGGGGAGAGCAGGCCCTCTTCAGTCAACATTTCTTTACTCAGTGGGTGGAGTTCGACGCACATCAGATTGCTGCGTCTGATGTGGCTGCTTCCTCCCAAGCTAAAAATAGCACTTAAATATTCCAATGGATCTATGGATCACTGCGAATATCTCCAGGGAGGCAAACCACAGCCTCTTCATACTTGCCCATTCCATGTGATTCTCATCCAAGTCTTTTCATGAAGGAAGGCACTCTGTGCTGGGGGCTTCCTTCAATTCCTCTTGCCATCGCAAGGATACCAGTGGAGCACGTGGGTCATCTAGTTGTCATCTCTTGCTTCCTGCCATCTAACCAGTCCATCTTTGTCTTTTGCTGTTGCTCTTCATTCATTTCAGTCATGAGTGACTCTTCGTGACCCAATTTGGGGTTTTGTTGGCAAAGATACTGGAGTGCTTTGACATTTCTTTCTCCTGCTCATTTTACAGATGAGGAAACTGAGGCAAATAAGGTTAAGTAACTTGCCCGGGGTCACACAGCTAGTAAGTACCTTAGGCCAAATTTGAACTCATGGAGAGTCTTCCTGAGTTCCAGGCCCAGCACTCTATCCACTACGCCACCTAGCTGCCTTACTTTTTGATCTTGCAGGTCTTTGTTGACATCTTTGATCAAGGAAACACTTGATTTGCTAGACTGCAGCATCTCCCCTGGAGCTAGACATGTACTCTGCCTCCTTGCTTTGGGAAGTATGCCTTGAAAGACGCTCCAGCCTCATAAATCGGGAGTTGTCTGATAACTCTTGGCACATTCTGATTCTTCCTCCTAGAAATAACAACCACGATAACGCTTTTTGTATAGAATTTTTTGGCTTACAAAGCCTTTTCATATCCTTAATCTTCTTTGATCCTTGTGAGGAAAGCAGATCAAGGACTATTATACTTATCTTGCAGATTTTATACCTGAGAGAGATGAATGTTTGAGGGGATGCGATTTGCTCTATACCATACAGTGAATTGTTAGAACCAGGACTAGAACTCAGATCTTCTAAGCCCTGAGCTTGGTCTAGGCTCCTGTTACTGTATGACACTCATCACTTGTATACTGTTTTATATATTGTGTGTATATATATGTATATGCACGTATATGTATAGACAAACATATATACATGTGTATGATCATATATAAGTATGTGCAAGTATATTATGTGTGTCTATTTGTATGCGTATATGTACAGTTATCCCTTCCACGTTGTGACTTTCCCCATCATGGTTTTGATATGTCATGGGTGGGCAAAAAAAATTAAATGAGGATTTTTTTGGAGTTTTTTGGAAGCCATAGATGACACATGAAGGCTAGAAAATGACACAGAAAATGTTTAGAAACCCAGAAATGCATAAAAATGTATGCATAGCATTATATAATATCAACATATTTTATCTTTTAATACTATAGTAATTCAATTTTCTTCTTTAGTATGAAGGGAAGGCCAAAAATTTTATGCGGATTTTCCAGATTGTAGGATTACACACACACACACACACACACACACACACACACACACATATGTATATTTAACTGTGCATATATATATATACACAGACATATATGCATACACACATAAATATACACACATATGATATACACACGTATATATGCTTGAAAGTCATTAGTGTCATCCAGTTCAATTGTTTAACTTCTCTTATTTAAAGAGGTGTGAAAATTTTAATAAGACCAGAGGTTTATGAGATATACCTATACATCATGTAATAATAAAATTATATTAAATTTTGTGATACTTCATTTTTTTTCATATCTGCTTTCCTATCACACATCCCAAGGAGTATGGAGGTTTAACCAATGTGAACTGGCTCTGAGGCTAGACTGAACTGAGCTGGGTATATTAATAAATCATAGCTCCTAGGTGAAAGGAGAAAGCGTTTCCCTGGTAAGAATTGGAAACTATGCTTCCTTTTTGCTTGATTACATTGTAGGTGAGGGTAGCTAATGAATATTTTAAAGAAAAGATTCTAATTGGTTCAAGAGTCTTCCTATTCCTATCTTTATGCCAGTGTTGACTTTATATATGGTCAAAGTAGGCAGCTGACCTATGAGTTGGGCTATGAAGTATGGCAGAAGGCACTGCCAGCCCGAAAATACCTCACTCCACCAGACTGCTACAGGCCTGACATTCCTCTTGTTAGCGTTAGGATCCTATAACAACAGAATCTTTGGGTGCTAGATGCATAGTCAGAAAAATCTTAGAATCATAAACCTTATGATTGTAGTATGAAAGAGGCCTCAGAAGCCATTTAATCTAATCTGGTACATTTAGTCTAACCATTTAGTCCAGCCATTTAGTCAAACCTCCCTAAGGAACTCTGAGAAGTAGTCGTCTGGCCTTGGCTTACATTCTTACCAAGGATGGAGTCATTCACTACCTAATCGAGTATCCTGTTACATTTTGGAAAATTCTTTTTTTGAATAAAAGTACGGTAGGGATGTGTATTGAAATTTGAGTCTATTTGAGGAATAGAACTGAAGACAAACCAGCTACTTCACAATTTTGCCGAAGCTAAGGCATGTGTCCTGAGAGCTTTGAGTGCTGCTCAAATAGCTGAAGGAATATTTGGTGCTTATGGTTGAGCCGTGACAATATAATATCTCCAGATGTCTCCTCAGAGGGGCAGCTAGGTGGGACAGCAGATAGAGTGCTGGGCCTAGAAATAGGAAGACCTGAATTCAAATCTGGCCTCAGACACTTACTAGCTGTGTGCTCCCAGGCAAGTTACTTAGCGCTGTTTGTCTCAGTTTCCTCATCTATAAAATGAGCTGGAGAAGGAAATGGCTAACCACTTCAGTATCTTTGCCAAGTAAACCCCAAATGGGGTCACAAAGAGTCAGACACAACTGAAACGGCAGAATGACAACAACAACAAATGTCTCCTCTACCTCTTCCTAGACAAGTACCTTCTCACCCAGGAGATACCTAAAGCCCCACTCTCATGTTTTCTGACTGCTTGCCTGGACTACTATTTCAAGAGAAGCCCCAGCCACGACTCGCTTCACTCACAACTCAATTCTCTGGACTCTTCAGCTTCCTCTTTGAGAGCTGCCTTGCCCCAATATGGCTACCCTCAATTCCATTCCAATTCCCTTTCATATGTTGTCTTCTGCCATTAGAATGTAAGTGCCTTGAGGGTAGAGACTGTTTTCTTTGCTTATATTTGTAACCCTAGTGCTTAGTGTAACATTTGGTATATAAGTGATTAATAAATGCCTTATCTTAGAATCTCTTGTTTCCTTCAAAGCTCAGCTCAAGCATTAACTTTTGTTTAGAGCCTTTCTTTTTCCCTCCAGCTGCTTGTGCCTTTCCCCCTCCCTCTCCAAATTACCTTATATTTATTTTGCATATAAACATTTGCATGCATTCTCTTCCTTGATTGAATATAAGCTCCTCAAGAGCAAGGACCCTTTTCTGAGCACTTACCACATTACTGGTGGTAATAAAGTAATTTTCGGTGTCGGTGCTTAAATAAGACAGTTTCTGCCATAGTGGATCTCACAATTTTGTACAGAATTCACAGTTCAGGGAAGAGATAAATGTCCTAGAACAATCCTAAGCGTATAGTAAGTAATCGGTACTTGTTGGTGTTGACCAACTGATGGATTATTCGCAATAACTCTTTTTCACAATTTCACCGTTCACAGAAATGGTGGATTTCATGATTCACAATAACTGTTTTTCCTCTTCTCCTGACTAAATCAGCTGACAAGAAACTAACTCGTGCTTTTCTGAACTCCAAAAGCGTATGGTGTTCTGGAAAAATGAGGGCTGGAATTTTATCCATATAGATTGTATAGGACTGGCTTCACTGGGAATTTGTCCTGCTTTCCCCCGAAAGGTGCTGAGCTCAGGAGAGGGAAGGAGAGGAGAGCTTGGCCACATAGTGTCAAAGTAGCCGCTTTTGAGTTTCAAAGCAACGACAGCTGTTTTTGTCAGGGACTAAACATGAGCTGGCATTCCCAGTCGTAATGTGAAACCACAGGCGATATGGATCTAACACATGGCATCTTGCAGAATTCTGGGGGTATTTCTCCAAGGAGGGCAATTGGAAATATGGTTTGTGTTAGAGGACCCTTGTAAATTACAGCCCCAATCTTGAGTGTATACAGAAGTACCATAATATTGTGTGTGGGGATGTGGAACGAGCCGGGAGTTCAAAAACAAGAAAAGAAAAGAGCATGTTTAGGAGCCTGGAACATCTGGATGGGATTGGGGAAGGGTCTGGGGGTCTGGGAAGAGCTTTTGATGAATAGACTTGCTGATTTCACATGGAGACAAGAGTGGGGGCAACTACCCAATATAAGGTTAGTTAAAGACAGGACCCAGGAATCTCAGCAATGATCTCATTTGGTCAGGGCATCAGAACCAGCATCAGGTGAATGAGGAATGGAAACTGATCCCTATTTACCTTTTTTAAAAAAAAATTTCTAAATGGTTACATTGAACTGAATTAAATTTAATACTTATTATTAAGCACCTAACAAGGCCACCCCTAGGTGGTAGGGTATAAAGATAGTTAAGATATAGACTATCCTCAGAGAGCTCACTGGGGAAAAGTACATGCACTGGTGACAGAAGAGAGAATGACATGACAGAAAGGAGAGGTATTCAAGCGAAGTGCTAGGAGAAATTTGAGGAAGGAGAGAAGACTTCAACAGATTGAGAAGGATCAAAGTTAGGGGTGGTGGTGGATGGAGCAAACCATTCCATGCATGGTGGATGTCATAACCAAAAGCATGGAGACCAAAGAGGGCAGGAACAGGAATGAGAGACTGATTGCAATCCAGTTTAGCTGGGGTGTAGACTTTGTGAAGGGGGATAACATGAGGTAAGAATGGAAAGATAGGTTGGAACCAGATTGGGAGGTGTTGAATGCCAGGATTCAGAACATTACACTATTTTCTAGGCAATAGAGAGCTACTGGATGTTTTTGAGTGAAGGAGTGATATTCCTTCCCCATGCAATACCTCCTTTCCCATTGTCCCCCAATATCTCTTGCATTTACCTTTTCCTAAGCCTTTGTTAAGACTTTTCTCTCCTCACTGCTGAAATGATCCTTCTCTCTTACCCCACCTTCATCTCCTATCTACTTACTCAATCTTCTCCTGCCTCCCATCAACACTCCTATACAGCTCAATTCCATTCCCGCCATCTCTTTGAAACTTTTCTTACCACTATGACCGAAATGATCTCTGCTTCTTCTAAACCAAGGCTTAAATCGACTTGTGTCACTATTTATCTTTCCAATACATATCCTATCTCCCTGTCCAGACTGTAAGTTCTGTGGAGTCAGGAGCTGTGTCTTGCTCTTGTTCCAACAATTTTTTTTTTTTGCTGGAGTAGATGTATAGTAGGTGCTCAATAAATGTCTGTTGATTATTTGGCAAGAGAGACTACTGGCCGGAGATTCTAAGGGGCTCCCTCTTTAGCCTCCCACTGAGTTTCAAAGGATGGATCACAGATTGGTACTCACTTAAGTTCAGAATTCTGAATTCTCTTTCTGTCTCCATCACTAACCCAAAGAAGACTTCTGTCTTTTCCTGGCCTTGAGACCCTATAATTCATGTTGACCCAGTTATTGCAAATGTTGGAGAGATCCTGTTGGGATAGGCAAAGCATGGTTGTTTAACAAAAAGGGAACTAGGTGTTGGTTTCCCAACATAGTTTCTATTCCAGCAAACCATAACAATGGAAAGTCTCAAGCAACCAAGAAACAGCACCCTTATGGGAGAGAGGGCCAAAGACCTATGGGGGTAGAAAAGAAAGGGGCCTCTACTCAAACCTGATAAACCTTTACCATCTGATGTTTTCACCTTATCTCTTTAGTATCTACCACATTTTACAGCATGAACACCTCCCAGATCTGATGGTTTTGATCTTTCCTAACCTGTTCACAAGTGTGTGTATTTCATAACAGGCCTTGCACTGATGATAAGAATCGGGCAGAGTCTCGTCTGCGAAGTATCTTGCAAACAATTCAAAGGCAAGCTACACAGTGAGTGTGAGAAGACCCTCACCGCAGGCAGCCTTATGAGCAGACCAAGATTTGACGTTACTCATATCTTCCAGTACCTGCCCAAGTTCAAACAGGAAACCTGGTTTTTCCTCTAATGTCAACAACTTTTTTTTCTCCTTTTTATTTCAAGGGCTTTCTTGAGAGGAGATCTTCTCATCAGTGAAAGTCCTGTCCACCCGCTCACCTATGTCACTGGCATTATGGCTGGCAGCTAGGTTTGAGGCTCCAAGTACTAGAAGTCATCACTTCTGTTCAGGGGCATCCATTCTATAGTGCTGAAAAGACACAGGGAAAGGACATGGGTTTCTTTATTCACCCTTGACAGACCTGTTTTCACATTTAATCTCTTTAAAATCATGGATGAATGCCACCCCTGCCATGTACTTAGGACTCTGAAGAACTAAAAAGTCAAGCTTATTCTCTGCAGCTCAGATGTTGATACCAGCTTATGTGTGCACAAGTACTGTAGCGGTAAAGTAAGTCCTCTGAGGTTAGGAACTGGGTTTTTGCTTTGTTTTTGCATTGGTTTGTTTTTTGTCTATCCACAGTGTTTAGCACACTGACTTACTCTTTCAATATTCAAATGTTCCAATGACTCTGTGATCTCATTCATGTTGATTTTCTCTCCATTGAGATAGATTCAAACTGAGCCATTCCTGTCTGTCTCATGCCACTCTTGTCCATGCCCTACCATAAATTTGACACTTGGAATCTATTCATTGTGTTGGACACTTCCCTCACTTTCTTTTGACATTAAGATACCAGTAGAGCCAATGGGATATTTATGGGTTACTCTTTGTTCTCTCCATGTGACCAGCCCATCTCTTTTCACTCATATATTTCTTTGAAGACATCACTTACTCCATTTTTCCTTCATAATTTCTTATTTATAAGGTGGAGTGGCTTATTTGCCACCTCTCTGCTGCTCCCTGGGTGATTCTCATTTCTTTGGTTTGTAGTGTTTCAGGACTCCCAGCCATACAAAGACTTTCACACAGGAGGCTCGTTGAGTTGAACGATTGGTTTCCAAAGTACTTTCATGTACATTGTCTCATGTGATCCTTACAAGAGCCCTTGGAGGGAGTGAAGGCAGGGAATATTATTGCCATTTTACAAAAAAAAGGAAATAGTCCCAGAGAGATGGAAAGGAGAAATGACTCGACTATGGTTATATTGTAAGAGCAAGGGACCCAAATATCTTGGTTTTTAGCCTACAATTCTTTCTCTGAAGTCATTCCAGCAGCTCAATAGCTTCGTGATGACACAGGATGGGATACCATTCCCTATTTCTTCTCTCCAGGTAAAGACAAGAGAAGTCTATTATAACTATGAAGTCAAACATGTCTCCTTGACCTGGGCCTCAGTTTCTCCATTTATAACAGAATCTTTGATCAAATATGTAAGGTGCTCTGACATTCTGTTTCTCAAGTCTGAGATCCTGGACCGGCTGTTCAGACAAAATCTGAAGCAGTGGAGTGTTTGTTGGGAAAAGTTTGGCTGTGGTCAGAGGAATGATATGGAATCTGTTCGGCATGACTAGCTGTTGAGGCATCATCTCTTTGTGCAACTAGGGTGGTTTGAAGGAGTCGGAGGGGAAAAAGGTGGAAGAATGGGAGAAAGAACACACAGATATACACGGGAGGCCTCCCAGTCACTTTTATCTTGCTGTGTTCTTCTGTAATTAGGCTCTCCTCTGCTCCTGTAATTAGGGGGAAAAGCAGATGGGAAATGTCTGCATTTTGTGGAATATTCTCTTGAAGTTCCAAAGACAGTTTTTTGCTTCTCAATCTTCACTGGCGGTCCTGTCTCAGTGAGAAGGAAAGAAGTGGGACCCAGGGATCTGAGAACTTCAGAATCACTTTGTGATCCATTTCAGAAAGTTTTCCCTGCTCTGCTTGAGAACTGGGCCCCCTTCTTTAACTCTGGCTCCTCTACCAAAGGAAGATTGTTCTGAGCAATTCTTAAAACTGCCTCTGTGGAAGGAGCCCAGCCTGGGTGGGAGAACTTTAAAGAGTAAAATCTCATTTATTTGGGCCCTAGTAATTCAGAATTCATGACAATTCAGATGAGGCTGAGCTGGTTTACTTTGGCTCTATGTAGGAAAGAAAGGTTAACCAAGGAATAGCAACCTAAACAATATTTCAGGGTAGTTGTTTAATCTACTCCAGGGAGTAAACATTTTAAGAATTAAAGAACCACTCATTTACAAACAAAAAATGGATATACTAATTACAGGTCATTCTTATCTGCTCGTTAAAGCAGACCTCCCAAGGACCTATACTTGCCAAGACAAGTTAGCCTCCTGCGTTTACTGTATATACTTGAAGGTAATACAACTTCATTTCTTAAAAATAATTAGATGATGGTCAAGACTTATCTCTAATTCAGGCTGACCTTCCCATTCCTAATGGATGTTCTTGGACTAGTAGGCCTATTCTTGAATGCAACCCCTTGGTGACTTGGTCTTCTGCTTCTCAGTCAGTGGACCTCCTTCCTCTAATTTGTAAATGTTTTCCTGGACAGGCTGCTACCAATGGTCACTGCTTTGGGATCATCTGCTGAACTTCAGGGAACAAGAGACAGGACAGAGACAGTGTGGTAGAACATAAGGAGCGCTGAATTTGGAGATAAGACCTGGTCCAATTTTGTCTCTTCCACTTCTGTCAAGGCCTTGCACAATTCCTCCAGGCCTCTTTTTAAAAAAAATTAATTAATTGTTAGTTTTCAACATTCAGTTCCATAAGCTTTTGAGTTTTAAATTTTCTCCACTTCCCTCCCTACCCTCCTCCTCAAGACGGCGTGCAATATACATATACATATATATATATATATGTATATATATATATGTATGTATATATATATATGTATATATATATATATACTTTATATATACATTCTTCGGGCCTCTTTTTCAGAATGACAGAGATAGATTAAATAGTCTCTAGGGTTTCTTCTAGCTCTTATCTTTTTTGAAATAGTCATTTCTTAAGTCACCCCATTATAAACTCGGATTTCCCATATTTCTCTGTGTTTGCTTATATGCTTAAGTAGCAATTTCTTTATTTTTTTTTGGAGGGGGGAGGCAGGGCAATTGGGGTTAAGTGACTTGCCCAAGGTCACACAGTTAGTAAGTGTGTCAAGTGTCTGAGGTCAGATTTGAACTCAGGTCTTCCTGACTCCAGGGCCAGTGCTTACTCACTGCGCCACCTAGCTGCCCCTTAAGTAGCAATTTCAATGATAAAGGTGATAGGATCATAGGATCTTAAACCGGAGAGTACAGTGAGAGATCATCTCGCTACTTAATCACAGGATCACTTAATCTTAGTGTCAGAAGAAGACACCATGTACATAGTCCAATCTATACCCAATATGAAATCTCTACTACAAACTATTGGCAAATAGTCCTCAAGATTCTGCTTTGCAGACCTCCAGTTAGAGCAAAGCCAACACCTCCCAGGGAAGTCCTTTTCACTTTTGGAGAGCTCTAATTATTAGGACATTTTTCCTGCTAGCCTAACCTTGCTTCTGCTCCTGGTTCTGTCCTTTGAAACGAAAACAAACTTTGTAGTCGTGTATATTTATCTGGGTAGCTAAGTGGTACATGGTTGGAGTGTCAGGCCTGGAGTCAGGATGATTCATCTTCCTGAATTCAAATCTAGCCTCGAACACTTACTAGCTATGTGACCCTGGGCAAATCACTTAACCCTGTTTGCCTCAGTTTCCTCATCTGTAAAATTAGTTGGAGAAGGAAATAGCAAATCACTCCAGTATCTTTGCCAAGGAAACCCCAAATGGAGTCACAAAAGGTCAGATGTGACTTTAACTGAACAAAGATTTATCTGTGTTCTTATTGTTCCCCCAACAGAATGCAAGCTTCCTAAAGGCAGGGATTCTTCCCTTTCCCAGCATCTAGTACAGAGCCTATAGTAGGTGCTTAATAAATGCTTGTTAAATAAATGAGTAAATAAATTAATGATAGCCCATGAAATATATGCCCTCTTCAAGTCTTCTCTTTCCCAAACTAAACTTTCTCAGTTCCTTCCACTGATCACTTTACAGAGAAGGAAACTGGTCGGCAAAGTGGTCACACAGTTAGTAAGTGACAGTGCAAGGTTTCAGACCTAGATTCTTCGGCTCCAATTGCAAGTCCCTTTTCACCATGCTATTAGCAAGGCACAGTCTTTTTTCTGAAGTGAGTTTCCAACAGTGTTTTTTGGATTCAATGGGGCTGAGGCTGAGGAGATCCTTAGGAGGCAGCAAACAGTCTGACTCTGGTTAAAAGGAAGGGTCGGGGGAGAGTCAGGAAAAGGTGTATTCTGTATATTTCTTCCTTTTTGATCCCTCTCTCAGACCCAAGGCCCTGGTGCTGTCCCAGACCCATGCTCTCCTGTCAGGAAATAAAATGCTCTAAGAGACTGCCTTCCTCCAGGTGGGCAGGACAGAATGTGGACCCCCCCCCCCACCTTGTTGGGTGGGGTAGAGGAAGAGTGATGATCCTTTAAACAGAAGGGATAAGACACTACTGGCAGGGCTCTGGGCATTATTAAACCTTTTTCTCAGCTTGGCTTTATTAGCAGAATAGCAACCTCAGAGGTTCTAGGACAGTTGGGAGGCAGATAGGTCTTCTTTGGGAGTCTCACTCATGAGGTAATTGAATTTAGAGTAGTAAGGTCTAAAATCTGTCTTCCAGTTCAACACACTTTCCCCTCTACCCTATTCCACTATACCACATCCTTCACAACTTGCTGACCCAAAGACTTACCCCATGAAGCTTAACATGAACAACCACAGTTTGGAATGCGGTTGTAACTGTAACAGAAAGCACATCACTATATTTCCCTTTGCACTGTGGACCTGGCATTTGATTTCCAGAGATAAGTGGTTTTATGCAGCAGCGGTGTGGTAGTGAGAGCAACCAGGAGGTGGGAAAGAGATGAATGACTTTCAGATAGGGTTTATGCTTTGAAAAGGTTACAAGCCAAGACCAAAGGGGAGGGAAAGTTGGTTTACAAGTTTTTGTTCACAGATGATTGTGCACTCAATGCAGCCTCTGAGCCTGAGAAGCAACTGAGTATGGATCAATTCTCTGCCACTTGTGCTCATTTTGGCCTGCCAAACAACACCCAGAAAACAGAGATCCTCTACCAGGCAGCACTGCAGCATCCATATGTGGAACCATTGGTCACAGTAAATACAGAAATTTTGAATGCTGTGGATAAATTCACTTACCTTGACAGTTTACCTTCCAGGGATGTCCATGTAGATAATGGGGTTGATGTACACATTGCCAGAGCTAGCTCATTGTTTGGGAGGCTCCTAAAGGAAGTATGAGAGAGGCTGCATACCAAACTAAAAGTCTACTGAGGTGTTGTGCTGACCTCATTGCTGTAAGCCTGTGAAACCTGGCCAGGAAATGGAATTGCTTCCACTTGAGTTGTCTTAGGAAGATTCTGAAGATCACCTGGTAAGATAAGGTACCAGACACTGAGGTCCTTACTCCAACTAAACTGCCAAGCATTCAAACTCTACCACAGAGAGCCCAGCTATGATGGCTGGTCACGTAGCCAGAATGCCAAATACGTGCTTACCTAATATGTTACAGAGAACTTGCCCAAGGCAAGTGCTGACTCAGTGGTCTTAAGGAATGGTACAAGGACATTCTCAAGGTCTCTCTGAAGGACTTTGGAATTGATTGTGAAACCTGGGAGATGCTGGCATAGGACCACCCAGCACGGCGTGCCCGCATCAAAGAAGGTTATGTGTTCTATGAGCAAAGCATAATTGCATTAGCACAAAGGAAATGTGAGCTACACATAACCAGAAACATCTCCATCCTAAATGTTCTAATGGACTACTTGTGACCAACCTGTGGCAAAGCCTTCTGAACTCATATTGGACTGATCAGCCATGGTCTAACATGTTGTACCCTGACCCCAACATTGTGAGATCATTGGTCCTCTTTGAAAATGAAGTACGATCAACATTCTCACAAAATTTGATTTAGAGTTATCTAGGTTGATTGAGTTCTACTTTTAGCTGATTCTTTCTGAGTATGTTCATCTCTCCAATCTATGCCATCCTTCTGACAGGACTGTGGCTCCCAGCCTCCTTCCCTCCCTAGAGACTCTCCTCTGGGTCCAAAGAGCATTTGTCTTTATTGTACAATATTTCATTTGATTTTATTCATTAAGTCCCTACTAGACTCTGAACTCTTGAACACAAGGACCTCATCTTAATTACCCCAGGAAACCTCTTATCCCTCAAAATATTTCCCTGCCACACTGGATAGCAGATAGCATCCAGGCCTTAGCATCAGGGAAACCTAGGTTCAAATCTTTAATTCATATACCTTATAGTTGGGTGTGTCTTTGGGCAAGTCATTTAATTTCTCTAGGTTTAGTTTCCATCTGCAAAATGAGGGAGTTGCAGTTCATGACCTTTTGGCTCTCTTTCAACTTCAAATCTATGATCCTGTGCTCCCCCTCCTTACTTGAAGTTCTGTTAACTAAGAGCAAAGACTTACAAGTCAACAAATATTTACTAGGTATCTCTTAGAAAAGTTTAAAATGAAAATCTCTTTTGCAGAGGTTTAACTCAGATGCAATTTTATCCCTGAAACATTCACTGATTTCCGTCCTTGCCCCAACTAGAAATGAGCTCTCCACCCCAAATGGGTGAAGTCTTTCTGTTTAACCTCTCCTCTGCTTTGCAGTATAGTTATGTGGACACATGTTTTATCCCCTGCTAGATTATAAACTTCTTGAGGGCGGGGGTTGTATTGTTTTTTTTTTCTCTTGCAGTTTCTCCTAGTTCTTTATAAATGTGTGTTGCCCTAATAAATGAGGAGGGAAGACAATGACAGTTTACCCAGAAAGGAAAATGATTTATCTAGAAATCTTTCTGGAGAGCAAGTAGAGTGGGATAGAGTACAGGATGGACCCTAGACGAGGTGGGAGGGGGAACCTGAGGGTGAGAAGATGGCATAGAAATGGGAGGCTGGGGTCAATAAAGAGAAATTTTGTGGCTCTGCTTTGCTGAAGGTTGGCCTTGGTTGACCCCCAGGTAAGATTGCCTTCCTACCTTCCTAATTCCTTTCCCTTTTAGCCTCCCTCCATCCTAGATGATAGGAAATTGTCTTCCAAATGTTACCAAGGTTTACGAAACACCAACCCCTCCACAGGCAGAGAGAGAAGATTTCTGAAGACGAGAATGGACTTATGGGAAATGTCCAGCATTACGTTTTCCCAGGAGAGGAGGGTGAAAAAGATTTCAAGGATAGGATTGTCAGTGTTTTTCAAGGACTGAGAAAAAGTAGATTGTTGTGCCAGCAGTGTGATGGTGCATTGTAGACTGGCAGTTAGAAGGAAAGAGAAATAGATGCTCCAGCAGGTATTTGGTAACACAAGACTAAGACTGGAGATGTTCAAACAGCTTGAACTCTTTCCTAGATCCCTGTCTCCACCTGTTCAAAATCTTGAGAAGGGATGTGAAAAGGCAGAGAGTTGTTTTAATTCCTTTCTCTCCCCTCTGCCTGCAGACAGTGGATATTTATGCCAAAATTTCTCTATTCTTTAGGTTATTCATTATTCCTGATTTTTGCAGAACCTTGAAAGTTGGCTTACCCAGTACAAAATTCTGAATAAACATAACTTCTTTGTGATTTATTTATGCTTTTAATTACAAAAAAGGGGAGGCCTCAGAGGAGTGACTGGCTTGTGGGAGTGAGAACTGGGAGTGGGGTAGGGAATCAGAAATAATTCTCCCTGAACCATTACTGGGGACTTGAGCCACATGAAAGGGACTTGTAAGTTTTTTTCATAAACAATTTTTATAAATCTCCTCAGTAGCAAAGAGATATTACTCATATACATTAGTTTGGCAGTGATGTGGAGGATGGATTGGAAGGATAGAGCCTAAAAGCCAAGAGACCAGAGGGAGGCTATTGTAGTGGTTCAGCCAGGAGGTGATGAGGGCCTAACTAGGGTGGTGGACATATGAGTAGAGGGGATGAATGCAAGAGATGCTATGGAAGTAGAACTAATGAATCACAGAAATTGATTTGCTTTGAGGGATATAGCAAAAAGTCAAAGATGACTCTAAGGCTATGAATTTAGTTGACCAGAGGGATACTGTCTTCTGTCAGCGTAGACTATCATCGTACTGAGACGTGTCTAGGCTATGACAAAAAATATCTAAAGACGTATCATACCAGACAATCACCCTCCACTCTTGATGATATACAAAAGGATAAATTATAGCACAAGAAGGACTCTAGAGAGTATTAATTAGAATTATGGAGTCCTGGGAAGAAAACTAAAGTTCTTAGGGGAACAGATGATATTTTTATCACTATTACTGATGGAGGGTAAGGGCTTCAGAAGAGAAAGTAGATTTAGGAAGTGAACAGTTGATGAAAAAGAGAGTGGCTGAGTATAATATTTACATTTCTGGATGATGACCTATGTCCAAGGCTTTAAAAAGTACCGTGCCTTCACAACAAGTTTATGATCTCCTTTCTGAACTCTTCATCAAACTTCTTATTCTGTTCAGGTGATCTGGAATCTGTGCCCACAGTAACATTGCTTGATTTCTTTCTTCTTAGAATCTTACCCAAATGCTTTCCACCATGATTCTCACCTCATCAAGGTTCCTAGATTTACTTCCATTTACTCACATCTATCCTGAGTCCATATTTCTATCATGAAATACATCACACCGAGTTTCAATGATACTTATAAAGTCAAATTTGCCTAGGACTTGTTCAAAATTATTCAGTGAGGTAGTGATAAGGTCAGGACTAAAGCTCAGATTTCTTGACTCATGTCAGATTGTTCCATTTTCCCCTGCTCCTCTACCCTTGTGTTTCTCTAATCAGATGTAGGCTTCAGCAGATTTGTGGGAAGCATCTGCCTGTTAGCCAGCTGAGGAGTCCTTTGAGTTCATAGTAGGTTTTAGCTGTTTCTGCTGGAAGCTTGTTGGCCACTTTAATATAAATATACTGAGTCAAGCTTGTTTTCATGGACGTTTATTCTCCCCACCACATCGTTCATGTGCTTTGGGGCATAATGAGTCCACTCATGGAGGTTGGAACCAAGTTGTTTATACAACGTGATTTGGAAATGCTTTGGGGTTTTCATAAATGAAAAGACCAGGAGACCACATCCCTGGGAGAACCTCTCTGAAGTTCACCAGGTTTATAGGCACAGAGGGCCTGATTGTTCTAATCCAAAGCTCCCCTGGTGACTTCAGGCCACCACAAGTTCATGGAGTGGTTCACTCAACACCTTTGCTGGTGGTTGCAACATGGAACTTGTGAGTTTGGGTGCTATGTATATCCATGTAGAGAGAAGTGGAGAGTTGGGGCAATAAGATTAATAGGTAACCTTTAAATAGTGCTTTTTAAAAAAAATCTCACCTCTGTGAGGAATGCAGTAGAAGATATTAATCCCATTTGGAAAATGAGGCAACTAAGATACAGAAAAGTTAAGTAAATTGTCTACAATCATAGCTAATAAATATTAGACATAGGATTTGAACTTCTCTACTATGCCCCAGAAATCTCTTTATCTGGAAAGTCACTTCTGCTCCCAGGTCATACCTTGAAAGAACTCTCTGCCCCTTGGGCCCCTCCCTCTGATAGGAAGGTGAAAAGCTCCTAACAAAGCCTCCATTTAAGACAGGTGCCCAGGCCATCCATCTCTTCCATCTTCCACCACACTGCACTCCTCTGGATTTCTCCATCATTCCTCCAAGCTACCTACCTTTGCCTCCCTGTCTTCCCTCACCCCTCAACCCTTTTCAGTTTTCTTTTAGATGTCATCTTCCTCATTAGAATGTTAGTTCCTTGAGGGCAGAGACTTTAAAGCATCTGAGGTATCTTTGAGTTCATAGTAGGTTTTAACTGTTTCTGCTGGACCCTTGTTGGCCACTTTAATATAAATATACAGTCAAGCTTGTTTTCATGAATGTTTATTCTCCTCTCCATGTCTTTCTTTTTGCTTGTATTTATATTCCCAGCATTTAACACAGTATCTGATACATTGTTGTTATTGTTCAGGTATATCTGACTCTTTGTGACCCCATTTGAGGTTTTCTTGGTGGAGATACTGGAGTGGTTTGCCGTTTCCATCTCCAGCTCATTTTATACAAGAAGAAACTGAGGTGAACAGGGTTAAGTGACTTGCCCAGGGTCACACAGCTGGTAAGCATCTGAGGCTGTATTTGAATTCAGAAAGATGAGTCATCTTGACTATAGACCACTGCACCACCTAGCTGCCCACATCTTACATATATAATAAGTTTTTAATAAATGCTTGACTCCTTCCTTACTGTAAGTCCTGGTCTAATACATTCTAAGAAATGTAGTCCTTTCTCATCTTGGCCACATGTCAGATACATTTATTTAACTGCTTTTATTAGGAGTGTTTGACACATAAAATGGGCTATAACTTCAATTCAACATATACTCATTGAATTTCTACTAAGTGTACTACATGCTGGGTACTGGGGATACAAATTGTAGCCTCTTTTTATTCCCTCTGAAAGGGAGATATATAATGGGGATGAAATTTGCTACCTAAATTATAAATCTTCAGATTATTTTGATCCACTAATACATTGTTACTGTCTCCTTGCTCTGGAGAATTTTTTCAAGAGAAGGGATAAGCCCTAGGAGAGGGAGTGAGCTGAGGCCCAGAGTGTGCACGTTTGTAGACAGAAACAGAGATAGAGACATACCGGAGGGATGTAGAGATGTGGCCTGACTGACATTTGAGAACGTTACCACGGCTGAATAAATGGTCTGAGGCTGACCATGAGAAAAATATTGGGGCAGAACCAACCATTATTTCTGAACTGTTCATTCAAGAGAACTGATTCCAGATGGTGAATTTTTACCTGTTCTTCCTTCTTTCCCTGTCTTTGTCTGAGAAAACTTATGTTGAGTCCAAAGGTTACCTGTCCTTTGAAGTTTGTTTAGCTTTCTGTTCAGTTATTCCTACTCCTATAGAAATAACAAAATTTGGTAACGGTTTGGATACGTGGAGTGATTTAGAGTGAGGAATCAATAGTGACACTGAGGTTGTGGGCCTAGGTGTCTGGTAGAATGATGGTATCCTCAACAATAACAGGGAAGTTTAGAAGAGGGGGCGGGTCTTGGGGGAAAATAGAATTTCTTTATTGGACCTGTTGAGTTTAAGCTGCATATAGGATATTTAGCTTTAGAAATCCAAGAGGCCATTGTAGACACAGGAAAATCCAGGTTAAAAGCATATAGTCAATCACAATTGCAAATCACAGCAATTTCTGATTTGTATATATTTAATTACTAGGAATGGTATGTGATAAATGGCTAATGACCAGCATGGTATATTATAAGAGAGAGGGAGATAGAGAGAATAGACTATCTGTTGGAAGTTGATGAGATTTGCCCTGGCTAGGGCTCTAGAGCCAAGAGAAAGAGAATCCTACTGATTTACATTCCATAATTTCCCAAAGTTAGGTAAAATCATGAATCTAGGTTTGCCCCTAGGCAAAGAGGCAAACCAGAAACAGTTTCTATCTGGGAGAGTTGGCTAAACTGCTACTTTGGGTCATTTGATCTCCTGCTTTGTTCTATACAAGGACAGTGTAGGAGAGCATCAGTCATGCCCAGTGAGAAAAGAAAGGGAGGAGTTGTAAAGGACTGACTATAGCCACACTCCAGGGGTGGTAGCCAGAGAGAGAGGGAGTAGGAGTAAAAATCCTAATGCTTCCTCTTCTGCGGCAGCCTTGAAGAATCTCTTTTCACTTCAAACAAGCACCCCCTCACAGACATTGCTATGCAAAGATAAAAACAAAACAATTCTTGCATTCCTGGAGATTACATTCTATAGAAAGGCTATAATATGAATACAGACAAGTTTAAAAGAGTATGGGAAGGGTGGGAGAACAAAAGAGAGGTTAGACAAAGAGCCTTATAAAGATTGGAGGTAGGTGAAAGTTCTAACTACAGGGGGATTAGTAAGGACCTTATGCAACAGGGGACACCTGAGCTAAGCCTTAAGAGAAGGTAAGGATCTGAAAGGCAGAGATGAGGAAGGAAAGTATGGCATGATGGAGAGCCTGTGCAAATGCACAGAGGGATGATGTCCACTTTAGGGAAGAGCAAGTAAATCCTCTTTGGCTGGAACATAGAATGAGTATAGGGAAGTCATGTGAAACAATCTTGGAGAGAATTAGAGACAGATTATGAAGGGCTTTAAAAGCCTTCTTAGAACCAGTAGGAGGTCATTGCCAGTTTTTCTTCAGGGAAGTAACATAGTCAAATCTACACCGAAGGATGATTATTTTGGTATCTGGGCAAAGGTTGAAGAACAGAGAGACAGCAAGACTAATTACCATATTTAATCAGTCAACAAGCATCTATTTAGTGCTTCCTATGTGCCAGGAGAGAATATCTAAGAAGTAAGTGTGATCAAAAGTGTCAAATGTTACAGAGAGGTCAAGGAGGATCAGGTAAATGATGCAGTGTAGGCAAAATGTGCTCAAGCCTGAACCACAGGACCTGGCAACTGATTGGGCAGGGGGGGGGGGTGGAGGGGAGAGGGAGGAAGGGGTTTGAAGAGGAGGAAGAGCCAAAGCTGTGTTTGAGATGATGAGTGAAGGGTCCAACTCTATGGTCTTAATTAAGCCTCAATGAAACTAATTGATTTCTTTTTCTTGGATCGAGCTCTGAGGACTTTTGCCCTTTACCCCCTTGGTTTTTTTATTTTCTTAATAAATTCCTCTGACTATGTCCTCTGAAAATGTAACTGAAACATTTTTTTTCCTCTGTATATCCCTGGGTCCTTGAGCTGGATTGGATCTCTAAATTTAGATAGGTACCACACCTGAACCTGAATTATATGTCCCACTTTATCTTCTACTCCGACCATATAGTGGCCATTTCTAGTATTCCTTACCCTCTTTCCATTCTACCCTATTTCCACACACATAAGATCATAAGAATGTATTTGCTATGGTTTATTTAGAGAAAAGACAATATACAAATTTGAAAATGATACAGCAGGGTAAGGGAATTAGAAGTGTGTATAAAGAAATCTACCCAGTCCTAGACTGTATGGCACCAACCAATGCTGCCTAACCGAATCCTTAAGTGAAGTTCCCCAGATCTAGAATAGGTACCAGTACAGTGTGCTGGCCATTGGCTCTTTAGGGTAGGAATCCCACAGCTTGCTCCCTTTTGGTCCCCATGCCCCAGTGGCATATTCATTTGCACAACCACCCTCTCACTTCCCCCACCCCCATGACCACAATGATGAATTTTGTATTTGCCCAACTGGGCTTCCTAGATCGAGCCCATTGGTCCATTCTCCAAATCACTTTTATTCAATCAAATAGACTTCTTTTTGCATGGCAAGCTTTTGGTGCTCCATCAAAATCTTCCTTCCTCCAGGCCTGGCACTCTATCCCCTGGGTCACCTAGATGCAAACCTGAGGCAAAACTGAGGAAAGTACTCTTGCAATGGCAGCAAGAGAAGGCGGAAGGGGTTGTCACCAGGGTTTCCTGGCCAAAGAACTTAAAGTATGAGGTTCTATGGTATAAACCAAACTCCTAGATGCTTGTGTGGGTAGTAGATAGAATGCTAGATTTGGAATCTGGAGGACCTGAGATTGACTCAAACACTAGTTGTGTGACTTTGGGTGAATCCATCCTCTCACTTGTAAATTTCTTATCTGTAAAATGATGATAATTTTAAGACCCACTTCCCAAGGGTTGCTGTGAGGATCAAATGAGAAAATATATATGAAGTGCTTTGCAAACCTTAAAGCAGAATACAAATGTTGACTGTTATTACTATTGCTCAGTTTACATATAAATGTCAAGGACACAGTCTCAGGTTACTATTTCTTTTTTTCATATTCCATTATTTAATATTTTTAGTTTTCAACATTGATTTCCACAAGATTTTGAGTTACAAATTTTCTCCCCATTTCTACCCTCCCCCCCACTCCAAGATGGCATATATTCTGATTGCCCCATTACCCAGTCAGCCCTCCCTTCTGTCACCCCACTCCCCCCACATCCCCTTTCTCCTTACTTTCTTGTAGGGCAAGATAGATTTCTATGCCCCATTGCTTGTATATCGTATTTCCCAGTTGTATGCAAAAACAACTTTTTTTTTTGAGCATCCACTTTTAGAACTTTGAGTTACAAATTCTCTCCCCTCTTCCCTCCCCACCCACTCTCCTAGGAAGGCAAGCAATTCAACATAGGTCACACATGTATCAATATGCAAAACACTTCCACAATAATCATGTTGTGAAAGACTATATTTCCCTCCATCCTAACCTGTCCCCCTTTATTCAATTTTCTCCCTTGACCCTGTCCCTTTTTGAAAGTGTTTGCTTTTGATTACCTCCTGCCCCTATCTGCCCTCCCTTCTGGCATCCCTCCTCTCTTATCTTCTTCCCCCTACTTTCCTGTGGGGTAAGATATCCAATTGAATGTGTATGGTATTCCCTCCTCAAGTCAAATACAATGAGAGCAAGATTCACTCATTCCGCCTCACCTGTCCCCTCTTCCCTTCCAACAGAACTGCTTTTTCTTGCCACTTTTATGTGAGATAATTTACCCCATTCTATCTCTCCCTTTCTCCCTCTCTCAATATATTCCTCTCTCATTTCTTAATTTGATTTTATTTTTTTAGATATCATCCCTTCATATTCAACTCACCCTGTGCCTTCTGTCTATATATATGTATAATCCCTTCAACTACCCTAATACTGAGAAAGGTCTCCTGAATTACAAACATCATCTTTCCTTGTAGGAATGTAAACAAAACAGTTCCACTTTAGTAAGTCCCTTATGATTTCTCTTTATTGTTTACTTTTTCATGCTTCTCTTGATTCTTGTATTTGAAAAATCAAAATTTCTATTCAGCTCTGTGGTCTTTTCATCAAGAAAACTTGAAAGTCCTCTATTTTATTGAAAATCCATATTTTGCCTTGGAGCATTATATTCAGTTTTGCTGGGTAGGTGATTCTTGGTTTTAATCCTAGCTCCTTTGACCTCTGGAATATCATTCCAAGCCTTTCAATACCTTAATGTAGAAGCTGTTAGATCTTGTGTTATCCTGATTGTGTTTCCACAATACTCAAATTGTTTACAGTATTTTCTCCTTGACCTGGGAACTCTGGAATTTGGCTACAATATTCCTAAGAGTTTTCTTTTTGGTGTGTTTTTCAAGAGGTGATCAGTGGATTCTTTCCATTTCTATTTTACCCTCTGGTTCTAGAATATCAGGGCAGTTCTCCTTGATAATTTCTTGAGAGATGATATCTAGGCTCTCTTTTTGATCATGGCTTTCAGGTAGTCCAATAACTTTTAAATTCTCTCTCCTGGATCTATTTTCCAGGTCAGTGGTTTTTCCAATGAGATATTTTACATTGTCTTCCATTTTTTTATTCTTTTGGTTCTGTTTTATATTTTCTTGATTTCTCATAAAGTCACTAGCTTCCACTTGCTCCACTCTAATTTTTAAGGCAGTTTTTTCCTCAGTTGTCTTTTGGACCTCCTTTTCCATTTGTCTAATTCTGCCTTTTAAGGCATTCTTCTCCTCATTGGCTTTTTGGAGCTCTTCTGACATTTGGGTTAGTCTATTTTTTTAAGGTGTTATTTTCTTCAGTATTTTTTGTGTCTCCTTTAGCAAGCCGTTGACTTGTTTTTCTTGATTTTCTTGCATCATTCTCATTTCTCTTCCCAATTTTTCCTCTACTTCTCTTACTTGGTTTTCCAAATCCTTTTTGAGCTCTTCCATGGCCTGAGACCAATTCATATTTTTCTTGGAGTCTTTTGATGTAGGCTCTATGACTTTGTTGACTTCTACTGGCTGTATATTTTGATCTTCTTTGTCACCAAAAAAAAAAGATTCTATAGTCTGAGTCTGAGTCTGAGACCTTTTGCACTGCCTGGTCATGTTCTCAAACAACTAATTGACCTTTGAGCTTTTTGTCAGGGTATGACTGCTTGTACAGTAGAGAGTACTTTGTCCCAAGCTTTAGGGGCTGTGCTGCTGTTTTTGGAGGTATTTCTACTCTACCACGCAAGCTCTGCCACACCTGTGCTCTTCCTCCCCCAAGAATCACCAACCAGGACTGTTATACAGATCCAAGCAGGGCAAAGCAAGAGAACCCTGCCTCTGCTCCAGCAAGGCCCTCCCTGCACTTGTACTCTGATCTTCCACTTGATTCCTCCCACTGTGTGGGCCAGGGACTCTGGAAGCAGCTGATGCTGGAGCTCTGGAAACAGCCACAGGAGCTTCCTGCTGCTGCTGCCACCACCGCTGCCCCCAGGGCTGGGGCTGGGCTGCTCTTACCCTGATCCAGCAGTTTTCCCACTAACCTGCTCCATGGTCTTTGGTGTTTGTGGGTTGAGAAGTCTAGTAATTGCTACTCAGGTTGCTATTTCTATCCCATTTCCCAAAGCTGAGGCTAAGATGAGTCTATGAAGAGAAGATAGAAAGTTGTGTTTCCAAATTTTGATTTTTGAGAGTTTCCCATCCCTCCTGGGCTAACTTGCTCTGCAAAATTTTAGACCACAGGATTTTACCTATCTTTACTGTTACTAGGCCCAACTTTCCTTTCCTTCTCTATTGCATGTTCTGAAATGAAATAGTCCTCTCAAATGAAATAGTCCTTTCTCAAAAATGTGAACTAATGTTTCTTTGTTCTCCCAATCATCCTCCCCAAGGGATCCACACAATATACTTCTTCTAGGGTTGTTAACATCATCTTCTTTTTGGTAGTAGCAAAGTTTGTGGTTTTCCTTGTCATTTGATACCTTTGACTCTTTCAGATACTTTGAGAATTGCAACCAAACACCCTCAAAATTATGTCACCTCCAGTACTTACCTCTTCTGGGTATACCTAGTCTGGTCTAGTTATTTATATCTTTACACTTTAAAAAAAATAGCTCGATGCTTTTTTATATTACTGGGACTTCCCACTAGGTAGGTATGTAGATAGGTAAATAGATAGGTAGATAGATGGATAAATGCATGGATTGATAGATGAATAGATGGATGGAAAGATGGATGGATAGACAGACAGATAGATAGATAGATAGATAGATATGAAAGTGATTCAAGAAAATCATGAAAAATAAGTCTTGGTAAAGGAGACACAAACCCACAAAAATACTGAAGAAAATAACACCTTAAAAAACAGACTAGGCCAAATGGTAAAAGAGGTACAAAAAAAATGAGGAGAAAAATGCATTGAAAAACAGAATTGGCCAAATGGAAAAAGAGGCAAAAAATTCACTGAAGAAAAAATTTCTTTAAAAAGTAGAATTGGTCAAATGGAAAAGGAGGCACAAAAGCTCACTGAAGAAAATAATTCCTTAAAAATTAGAATTGAGCAAGTGGAAGCTAATGACTTTATGAGAAATCAAGAAACAATAAAACCAAACCAAAAAATGAAAAAAAATAGAAGACAATGTAAAATATCTTGTCAGAAAAATAACTGACCTGGAAAATAGATCCAGGAGAGATAATTTTTTTTTTTTGCTTTTAAAGACTTTTTTTAAATTTAAATTTATTTATTTAACATATTTGGTTTTCAGCATTGATTTTCACAACAGTTTGAATTACAAATTTTCTCCCCATTTCTACCCTCCCCCCCCACTCCAAGATGGCATATATTCTGGTTGCCCTGTTCCCCAGTCAGCCCTCCCCTCTATCACCTCCCTCCCCTCTCATCCCCTTTTCCCTTCCTTTCTTGTAGGGCAAGATAAATTGCCCTACAGGAGAGATAATTTTTAAAGTATGGACTACATGAAAGCCAGGATCAAAAAAAGATCCTAGACATCATTCTTCAAGAAATTTTCAAGAAAAACTATTCTGATATTTTAGAACAGAGGCTTCCAAACAAATATGGCCTATCACCCCCTCTAAAAAAATTACTCAGCAGTCCCCTGGAGATCTATTTTCTTTAACCCGTTAATGGTTTTTTAAAAATTGCATCATTTCAAAAAAACATAAAATAGATTTAATAATTAAATCTTAGATTTAATAATTTATTGTAAATTTGTGGGATTTTTTCCTGCCTTGAAATTTTGATGATACAATATTGCGTCACGTATAGTAATGAATTATAAACAAGTCATTAATGCACATATTCCTGCCTATGCATGCTGGACTTCCCAACAATGTGCAACACACTCACCTGCCAACCTTTGCTTGTTAAGACCTGTTGGTGCACTTGACCACTGATTGGTTATAACTTGCATTTTGTGTGTTTATTTGGAAAATAATGTAATCACTATGACTTTAACTCTGTTACACAACAGATGAAACATGTATGAATGGTTTTTCAAAATTTTATTCTCTTTTCTTCTTTCCTTATGCTTCCACTGCCCCTTATTTTTATTCAATGCCCCTAATTGCACCTGAGGCTACTACTGACCCCCTGGATTGTTTCAGTGACTCTCCAGGGGATGGTGTCACCCACTTTGGAAACCTATAAGAACCAGAGGGTAAAAGAGAAATTGGAAGAATCCACCAATCACCTCCTGAAAGAGATCCCAAAATGAAAACTCCCAGGAATATTATAGCCAAATTCCAGAGCTCCCATGTCAAGGAGAAAATATTACAAGCAGCAAAAAAGAACAATTCAAGTATCATGGAGCCATGGTTAGGATAATACAAGATTTAGTAGCTTCTATATTAAAGGATCAGAGGGCTTGGAATATGATATTCTGGAGGGCAAAGGAACTAGGATTACAACCAAGAATCATCTACCCAGCAAAACTAAGTATAATCCTTCAGGGGAAAAAATGAATATTCAATGAACTAGGGGACTTTCAAGCATTCTTGATGAAAAGACAAAAGTAGAATAAAAAAACTTACTTACACATACCAACCTCAAAGGAAGCATAAAAAGGTAAATAGGAAAGAGACGTCATAAGGGACTTAATGAGGTTAAACTGTTTCATTCCTACATGGGAAGATGATACTTGTAACTCATAAGAATTTCTTCATTATTAGGGCAAATAGAAGAAGTATATATAGAGAAGAGGCAGAGATGTGAGTTGAATATGAAGGGATGATATCTAAAAAATAAAATTAAGGGGTTAGAGGGGAACGCATTGGGAGGAAGAGAAAGGGAAGCATAGAATGGGACAAATTATCTCATATAAAAGAGGCAAGAAAATCTTTTTACAGTGGAGAGGAAGTGGAAAGTGAGAGGGAATGAGTGAACCTTACTCTCATTGGAATTGGCTCAAAGAGGGAATAACATACAAACATACAAACTGGGTATAGAAATCCATCTTACCCTACAGGAAAGTAGGAGGGGAATAGGATTAGGAGTGGGGTGTGATAGAGAGGAAGGCAAGTTGGGGGAGGGGGTAGTCAGAAGCAAAACACTTTGGAGGAGGGACAGGGTGAAAGGAGATAGAGAATAGAATAAACAGAGGGGGAATAGAATGGAGGGAAATATATCTAGGAATCATAGCTCTGCAAAAATTTCCAAGCAAGTTTCTCTGATAAAGGTCTCATTTCTCAAATATTAGAGAACTGAGTCAAATTTATAAAAATAAGAGCTATTCCCCACTTAACAAATGATCAAAGGATATGAACAGTTTTCAGATGAAGTAATCAAAGCCATCTATAGCTATATGAAAAAAAATGCTCTAAAGCACTATTGTATGGAGAAATGCAAATAAAAACAATTCTGAGATACTGCCTCATACCTATTAGATTGGCTCATAGGACAGAAAAGAAAAATGACAAATGTTGGGGGAGACGTGGAAAAAATGAGACATTAATGTATTGTTGGTGGAGTTGTGTCCTGATTCAACCATTCTATAGAGCAATTTGAAACCATAAAACCATGCATACATTTTGAGCTAGTAATACCACTACTAGGTCTGCATCACAAAAGAGATAAAAAACAAAAAGGAAAAGGACCTATATGTACAAAAATTTTTATAGCAGCTCTTTTCTGGTGGCAAAGAATCGGAAATTGAGGGGATGCCCATCAATTGGGGAATGGCTGAACAAATTGTGGTATGTGACTGTGATGGAATATTACTGTGCTACAAGAAATGATGAACAGGATGCTCTCAGAAAAACCTGGAAAGACTTACAGAAGCTGATGGAAAGTGACATGTACCATGTACAAAGTAACAGCAACGTTGTAAGATGATCAGCTGTGAGTTATTTAGCTCTTCTCAGCAACGCACAATCTAAGACAACTCTGAAGGACTTAGGATGAAAAATGCTATCCATCCCCAGAGAAATAACTGATGTTTTCTGAATACAGATTGAAGCATACTTTTTTACTTTCTTTATTTTTCTTGAGGTTTTCTTGTCTATGTTTTCTTTCACAACATGACTAATATGGAAATATGTTTTGCATGACTACACATGTATTAGTTATATTGAACTGTTTGTTTTCTCAGTGAGGGGGGTGGGGAAGGAGGAAGGGAGAGAATTTGGAACTCAGTTTTAAAAACAAATCTTAAAAATTGGTTTTATATGTAATAAGGGAAAAATAAAATATTAAATGAACAGACAAGAAAAGGACTATAAATTGTAGAGAAGATGCAGACTAGACTTTCCTTACCTGGTATTTCCTTCCACCAATGAAATCACAGGCTTAGTCTTTATCCCTAAGATAGAGTCAGTTTCATTTTTTTGTGATATTATTTGGTGCTCATCATGCCCAGCCCCTCCCAATTCTCTTCTTGAAGTAAATATTCATGACATATAGATATGAGGAATATGCATGGCCTATGAGCCTTTTGCCTCTATTATTTCTTAATTCTGAAACATTTGCCAACATTTTTTATTTTCCATACTTTATTAATTTTCATATAGACATCTGAGGCCATGGGTGTTATTGCTAGCTCTCTTCTTGGGTATTATCACCTATGAATCACTGACTCCTTCTATTCATATTCTTTCTGTTTTATTCTTGTTCTTTGAGTAAGCAGACATTTGTGATCAGTTTTCCTCTTTCTGTTCTATTTTCAGTTTTAAAGCCTCTTGAGCCGATTATATTAGGAAGGCAGAATTTATGATTTCAAAGAGAATCTCATATGTGCCTAAAAGGTCCGGAACCGCAGGATATAAGGAATTCTCTAGGCAGAAGGCAGGAGAACTAAAGCATGTATTTACACTCCACAGTAACAAGCCCACAAACCAGCGTCCCCATTTTGATATTTTCATCAAAAGCTTCCAGGCCCAATAAGTCCGCCTCACAAGGGTAACCAGGAGGCCACAGAGAAGTGAGATGGTATAAGGCAAAATCGTATACATGCTTCCCCTCTACGGTAAGAAGATTACCCACTAGCCTCCAGTCAGCTCTGCTACCGGCAGCTCAGCTTTGGCTGTAGGCGTCTCTGGCTCCAACCGGAAAAGGAAAAGGGGATCTTCAAGCTGTCCTCTCCCCTCTTATAGAGTTTGTGACATCATCAAGCACCGCCTGAATGACCAGGGCCGATTGGTTCTTGAGTTGGCCCCTCCCCCTAGCGTAGACGTTAACACCTCCCCTCAGCCAGCCCCATGACTTATCACACAGGAAGTTCTGATTCCTGGCATGGTGGCTGGGCTTCCTGCCCCGGAAGAGCAAGCCCCAGTGTCCAGGGAAGCTCCATGAGGTAAGCTGAGTCATTCAAAGAAAACAAAGGCCACTCTGGCTACACCCATTCACAAGATACTAGGCAAACATATATAACGTATAGAATATAGAGTGTGTGTGTGTGTGTGTGTGTGCATGTGTGTGTGTGCTTACTCTACTCCATTTCTGGCCAAGAGTTCATTATTCCTATTTTTTAAAAATTTATCTAGAAAGGCAAAACCCACTCTCAGAGCCTAGCTGTTCACTTTTCCAACATGCATAGCTTCATATGGTCATAGAGTGTCTGAGACTTAAGAAGTTACAGAATCCAAACACTCTCATTTTACAAATTGGAAAATCAAGGCTCACAAAGGAAATGAGGTTTCAGTAGTCAACTAATTTTCAAAGTTTTTTTAGACTAGTGCTTTTTCTGCCACCTTGTACTACCTCTCCCTGATACCTGGACACCCCACTAAAATAAAAGCTTCCATTTTTATACCACTTTAAGTTTTACAAGACATTTAACTTAGAGTGCTGGGAGGTATGTGACATGAGCATTATTATCCGCATTTTGTGGACGAATAAACTGAAATGCAGAGAGTTGAAGGGACTTTTCTGGAGTTGTGAAGCTAGGGAGCATCAGGAGTAGGTCAGAAAGGGCCTCCTGGTCCTCCTCCAGTCCTTTTTACCCTACAATATGCTACCTTTCTGGGGTACGAAGGGGAGAAGAGGCAAAGACGAATGTAGATGCAAAGGGGGAGGGGCTAGAGGAAGTTTCTCCTATAGGATGTTACTTCTCAAAACAACACACACTGATAATCAACAATACATCATCCTGGATGCCCAGATAAGCCAACAAGTGTAGACATGTACATGCAAACAAACGCATGACCACACATATACAGATTGCTGGCAGGCCTGGTCCCTGGTGTCTATTCAGGCCTTGAACAGCAATGTGGCATAGGCTATTGATTTTATGGCGGGCCCATCCTCCCCCAGCCCAGTCTATTGAAAGGCAGCATTAGCTAATGGGTCCTCCAGTGGGTCCTCTGAGCTCTGCTGCCTGTTAAGTCCTGCTGGGGAGAAGGGAGCTGGGCTCCAGGCTTTCAGAGAGATATTCATATGCAAATAGATCCATTCAAGGAGACTTTCCTCACATAATATGTTTCCTTGGCTTCAAAAGACCCTGGGTTTTACTCAGAAAAACAGGTCATTCCCCAACCCCCACCCTCACATACACACATACACACATATGCTCTAGCTTCCCCCACTCCCACCCTGCCAATCCCTGCAATACACACTCAGGATATACATGCTAGCATCAAGGACAAGCTGTCATGAATGTACAAGTTCCAGTTCTAAAAATAATAATAAGCTGATTGGTTTATAGGACTTTATAGTTTGCAAAGTGCTTTCCACACAACACAACTGTGGGTCTTATGATTACCCTTTTATAGAAGATGAAACTGAAGCTCAGAAAGAGGCCTGAAATCATGAAGCCAATAAGTGGCAATTATGGTTTTCTGATTCCCAGTTCAGGGCTCTGGATTTGGTGTCAGAAAACCTGGGTTCAATCCCCAGCTCTTCTGCTTTGGATGACCTTAGATAATTCTCCTCACCTCTCTGGGTCTTAGTATAAATATCAGGGGGTTGTACTAAATAACATCTGAGGTCTCCATCAGCTTTAAATCTCTGACCCTATACCATTTAGTCAGTCAACCAACATTTGTTAAGCCCCTACTATGCATCAAGTACTATGCTAAACTCTGGGGTTACAAAGAATAGCAAAATGAAACAAAACAAAAATAAAAACAAGTCCCTGTTCTCAATTAGCTCACAGAGGGAGACGACATGCACAGCTATGTACAAATAAAATATATACAGATAATTTGAGGGTAGTCTCAGAGGGAAGCCACCAAGATTAAGGAGGACTAAGAAAGGCTTTTGCCAAAAGGTAGGACTTATATAGAGACCTGAAGGAAATCAGGAGGTGAGAAGAGAGGAGCGAGAGTGTTCCAGGCACATGGGACACAGTCAGTGAAAGCCTTGGAGAATGGAGATTGTGTGTGAAGTGGCGAATGTCTCTTGATCACAGAGTATGGGAGGTATAAGAAGATTGGAAAGTAGGAAGAGGACAGGTTATGAAGGACTTTAAAAACGAAATAGAGGATTTTACCTTTGATCCTGGAGGATTATTGGATAATTTATTGAAGAGAGGGACCTGGGGGCAGTTACAGTTAGAGCTGCATTTTATGAGTATCAATTTGACAACTAAGTAAGGGATGGATTGGAGTAGAGTTGAGAGACTGGAGAGATTTGAGTAGGGCTGGGGAGCCTGGGGAGCAACTAGCATTACAGCGACAGCCCAAGTGAGTTGATGAGGGACTGTACCAGTCTGGTTACAACGTCAGAGGAGAGAAGGGGGCATATTCAAGAGATGTTATAAAAGTAGAAATGACAGAACTTATCACTGATTGGATATTAGGGATGAGGGAGAGTGAGGAGTCAAAGATGACACCTTAGTTACCCTCGACAGTAATAGGGAAGTTAGGAAGAGGTAATCAGGAAAATGGGGGGGGGAGATATTAACTTCTGTTTTGGACATGTTGAATTTAAGACATCTACAGGACATCTAGTTTGAGATATCTAAGAGGCAAGTGGAGATGTGAGACTGGATATCCCGGAGAAGTTAGATCTGAGAGCTGTCTTCATAAAAATGATAATTGAAACCATGGGAGCTGATGAGATCACCAAGTGAAACAGTATAGAGGGAGAAGAGAAGAGAGCCCATCACAGAGTCTCGGGGGAATCACACAGTTAGCAGGAATTATTTGTAAGAATATCCAGAAAAGGACACAGAGAAGTCCGACAGATAGGAAAACTGGCAGAGAATGTTGTGAAGACCCAGTGAGAAGAAAGTATCAAGAAGGAGAGGCTCATCAACAGTATCAAAGACTGCAGAGAGTTCTAGGATAAGAACTGAAAAAAGGCCATTAGATGTGGCAATTAAGAGGTCATTAGTAACTTTGGAGAAAACAGTTGATGGAATGATGAGATCAGAAGCCAGACTGCAAAGGGTTAAGGACTAAAGGAAAGGAAGTGGAATCCCCTATCTTTGATGAGCTTCTTAAGAAGTTTAGGTACAAAAGGGGAGGAGAGATATAGGACACTAGCTAGTGGGAATGGACTGTTCAAATGAGGTAAGGAAGGTCATTGTCTTTGGGCCAGTGATTTCCGCCCCCACACACACATATTTTAATGTCTTCCTCAGAGACCTTGCATACAAGGCTATGCCCTTCTCTAATAGGACCATTTCTTCATTCTTGGGGCTTCTTGCCCTATAGATGTCTCTGAAAACTAGGAATTCAGCTTACAAATAAGAGGATACTCTACTTTATCCAGAGTATCCCTATATTGTGAGATAGCATGGTAGCCTCCCCCAAACAATCCCTTGAGGGACAGGACCCTGGGCTGCAAAGGTTATGGACCAACTTAACAATAAATTGTCTAGGAAGGATTAGTGTAGTGGAAAGAGTACTAGATTTGGAGTCAGAGAATCTGGGTTCAAATCTCAACTCTGCTACTTCCTACTTGAGTGATGTTGGGCAAGTCACTTCACCTTTTTGGGTCTCAGTTTCTTTATCTATCAGATGAAGAAATTGGACTTGAAGATCTGTTAGTTCCATTCCAGTTCCAAACCTGTTATTATTCAGTCATTTGGGGGGCGGGGAGTGTCTTGTAGTGAAAAAGATGCTGGACTCAGAATTAGGTTATATGGATCCCATGTTCCAAAATCAATATGGCTGCTCATCAGGTTGTTGTTGTTGCTTGTTCTTCTTCCTAGAAGAGGACCAATGACATCAGGAAAGTGATGTCATGACTTGCAAGTGAGTTGGATTTAAGTGAGACATTATTGTGCAAAGTCACCAGCCTCATTCTCTCCTGTGGAGCCATCTGGGTCCAGTGGCAAGATATAGATCAGGACAATTGGAGATGGCCTCCATTTATTTTGGGAAAGTGCATGGCAAACTTTAAGGTACTGTTGTACCTAAAGTATTATTGTAGTATGAATTTTTATGATAAGAGTGGTGCAAAAAGGGGTGAACCATTCTTGGAATCTTCAGTGTCTCTTTTGCCTATGACCCGAGTCAATAACTGTCATACTGAGAGGAGTGTGGCAGGCATCTGTGAACCATGAGAAATGAACTTATCTAGACACAGAAATAAGGACGATGATACTCTCAGACATTTTTCAAGTTTAGATCTCCATCTGGGGTCCCAACCTGTGATTTCATTTGGTGTCCAAGCTTCCAGTGAAAAAACTCCCTCTACAAATGCAGAGCTCTATCTTCTCCGTAACTTAAAATCGTAAGAAAATCGCTTGGGGCAATGTCCATGTGCAAAGAGCTCTTGAGTATCTGCAAGAGGATTATCTGCATTAAAAAATACCACCCATAGTCTGGGATCTGAATTAATGTCCTCCATGACACTTCTCCTTCATTCATATCAGAAGGAAAAAACCAATCTAATTCCTATTGAGAAAGATGCCCTGTAGAATGTGCAACAACACCAAGAAATGTCAGTGGTTATTGCTCACTTCCCTATTCTATTTGTGTATAGAGTTGAGAGCTGGTTCATTTGTAGTGAGTATGCTCTGACTCACTCTTCCAGAACCAGGCAGGCCACATCTGCCCCACCCCCCCAGGGTTTTAGGATATTTTGGTGGTGTCTCTTTTTTTATCAGTTTGAGCCCCTACCAGCTATGTTTTCCCATTGTTGAGAGCCAGTTTTTAGTGTTCCACTTCCATGTAGTCACTTAAATCAATTAGCTTTTCCAAAATGCTGTTTATTTTCAAGTTATAGTAAGAACAGGTGTAACGTCATTTCTCCTAGTACCTTAAGGACACATTCTCTCCTACACTAACTTGGTCAGTGGGAGAAGGAGGATCACTCTTAGTTCAATCTTTACATAACATTAATCCCACTATCACAAACAAAGGAATTACTGCTGGATGAATCCATGCCTCAGTAATTGCTGGGCTGAGGTCCCCAAAGGTCACTCTGAAGGTCACTCTTTGCTCCTTGAGGTATTACTGTTGCACTGGCTGCAAACCTAAACTCTGAAATACTGGGATGTGAGGCATCCTCCAGACTGTTCAAACTCATAAAGTCAGGGCGGAGCCAAGATGGTGGCATGATAACAAACTCATAAAGTCAGAGGCTCCATTCCATTTACCAAATAGATAAGAACACATGCAGAGACCAAGGACTGAGACCCATTTCTTGGTGCTGCGTGGCCTTGATGGGGAAATGACTCCAAAGCTTCCCTACAGCATTGTCTCTCATCCTGAGATTCTGAGTGCAAATTTGACCACAAACAGAGCAGTCAAAAAGATTGAGGCAAGAGACCCTGGTGGAAGCCAGGTGGAAACCTTTCAAGTGCCTCCACAGCCAGTCTAAGAGGCTTTCATTCACCATGTGGTTAGCAGACTGACACCAGCCACAGAATGTCTACTCATGCTCCACACTCTAACAAAAGAAAGCTCCTTGGATTCTCCATGTGGGAAAGTCGCATCACATACAACCAAGTAAACAGATACATTCAGAGCATGTACCAGAATCCACAACTTCTCCATGAAATGGAGCTGGACACATCTGATATCTAAAGGTCGGGAGTTCACACCACTGGTTCTGGGCAGCTCTTCCCTTACTGTAAGTGGGTCTGAAGCAAGTTACCACTGTGCAAATTTGTTCTTTGGAAAAGTATTCATCTAATTCATTCTAGCATGCATTTATTAACCAACTGCTGTCATGTTCTGGGATATAAAGATAAAATTTATAAAAACAGTCCTTGCATGATTACACATGTATAATCTATGTCAAATTGCTTGCCTTCTCAATGGAGGAGGGAATTTGAAAAAATTTGAAAAAATAAAGTTCAGATTGTTTTTACATGTAATTGGGAGAAAAATAAAATATAAAATCAATAGAAAAAACAGTTGCTACCCTAAATGAGTTTACAGACAATTGATGTAACTAAATAGTTTAAGGAGGAAGGAGAAAATACCAATGCTTGGGAAGAACAGGAAAAGCTTCCTAGGGGAGATGTCTCAAGAGTTGACCCTTAAAGGAATTGAGGAATAAGAATCAATGGTTGGGAGGAAATGTATTTCAGTATTGAATTTGGAGTGTAGTGAAGAAGCCAATTTGGCTAGAATGTAAAGTACTCAAAGAGAAGTAATGTGTTATAAGTCTGGAAAGGTAGGCTGGAGTCTAACTGTAAACAGTTTTAAATGTTAAGCTGAGGTGTCTGCATTTTGTTCTAGAGGCAATAGGGGGTCACTGAAGATCCTTCAAGCAGGGAGGTCAGGCTTGTGTTTTAAGATGATCTTCACATTTAGGTGAAGGATGGATTAGAGAGCATCTGGGCCCAGTTGCAGTGAGGTCTCTATATTCTCCATAAACATATATTGAATGGAATGATTGCTTCTGCTCAGAATGAGATTGAGACAATTAAGAACTCTGTTCACTCTTGAGCAGGATTTCTTATAGAAGGTGATTTTGAACCCAAAGAAGTTGTTAAGCTGAAGCATTGTTGAAAAAATAAAACAGCAGTAAATGTTTTTAAAAATGGTTCATTTAAGTATGTACTTTGCTGGGGCAGCTGGGTTGTGCAATGGATAGCACTGGCCCTGGAATCAGGGAGACCAGAGTTCAAATCCAGTCTCAGACACTAGCTGTGTGACCCTAGGTGAGTCACTTAATGCTGTTTGCCTCAAAGAGAAAAAAAATGTACTTTGCCAGTTATAGCCTTATTTATTTGGCTTTGGATCTAAATTTGAAATCAAACATTAATTCTGAGCAAGAATTTTGACAAACAGCTCCTGGGAATATGTGTATGTTTATAGAAGGCTTTAAAAATCCTTCCAAACCATCTACACATCTTACTAGGTTGGAATGAGATTGAAATGGATGAACTCAAAACACGAGTTCTTTTGGCCTAAAGAACCTGAAGACATTGAGAGGAAGTGAGATTTGTAAAACTTAAAATAGGACTTTGACATTTGGCTTGCCTAGAAGGGAGCTGACCAGTCCAGTTTTGTGGCTCTACCTTGTACCTGTGACAATAGTCTGGACTGAGCTGTACATCTTGAAAATCATAGCAGTCTTTTCTTCCTTGCTTGCAGAGGTAGGGCGCTACGCACATGGAACATTGCATATATTTTGGACTCTCCTGTTAGTTTTGCTGATTTCTTTCTTCTTTATTAAAAGGGATAGTTTACTGGGTGGGGGGATATATTCAAAGAAGAAAGTGATATAAAAACAAAATATATCAATAAACATTTTTAAAGAAAATAAAATAGCAACAGATTTTTTAAAAAGCATCTTTCAACTAACAGAAATGTGTAAGACCAAAAGCCATTCCCAATAAATAAATGTCAAAGAATATAAACATTTCCCAAAAGAACTGCAAATTATTAACAGCCATAACTCCAAATTAATAAGAGAAATTCAAATCAAAGCATACCAAGCAAACTGGCAAAAATGATTAAAAAATGGGAATAGTCAATATCGGAGGCATTATGTCAGATTAACGCATTATTGGTAGAGGCATGAATTGGTCCAACCATTATGCAAAGCAATTTAGAATTCTGCAAAGAAAGTAAGTGAACTGTCCATACCTTTTGACTCAGCTACTGCATTTTACGTGTACCCCAAGGAAGTCAATGAAGAAAATAGAGGCCTCATATATAGTAAAATATTTATAGCAGCACGTTGTGTAGAAAAGAACTAGAAACAAAACAGATGTTTGTTGATTGGGGATTGGATAAAAGAATCAGTTAATATGTATTTATTAAGCACATATAATGTGTCAGGTGTTGTGTCAAGCTAGGGATACATAAAGAGGGAAAAGATAGTCCCTGGACTCAAGTAGCTTACAACCTTCTAGGTTGTGGTACATGAATGCAATGGAATCTTTCTGCGTTGTAAGAAATGCTGAACATGATAAATATAGAGAAGCATAGGAAGACATAGGAATGGATGCAAAGTGATATAGAACCAGAAAAATAATATGTACAATTGCTACAGTAATCTAAATAGAAAGTTGGACAACAATAACAGTAGAAAAACTCTGAGAAATTATAATGACCAAACTTCACTTTGATGAAGAGATATGAAATGACACCTCTTTCTGTTCCTTTGCAGAATGGGGGACCAGGTAAGTAAGATGCTGCATATATCAGATTTTTTTATATACTATTTAGTTTTGCAGGTTTGTTTCTTTTTTTCTTCCTTCCTTCCTTCTCTTCCTTCCTCCTTCCCTCTCTTCCTTTTTGCCTTCCTTTCTTCTTTCCTTCCTTTCTCTTTCCTTCCTTCCTTCCTTCTTTCCTCCCTTCATTCTTCCTTCCCTCCATCTTTTCCTCTCTCCCTGTCTCTCTCCCTCGTTCTTTCCTTCTCTCCCTCCCTCCCTCCTAACTTCCCTCTATTTTTCTTTCTCTCTCTCTCTCTCTCTCTCTCTGTCTCTCTCTCTCTCTCTCTCTCTCTCTCTCTCTCTCTCTCTCTCTCTTTCTTTCATTTTTTCTTTCTTCATAGAAGGATCTCTGAGAGAGGATTGGAGATAAATATACAGTGGGAAATACAGATGTTATCAAATCAGAAGATACCAACAATGTTTTTAAAATGCAAATGTTTTTTGTAAACAATCTGTCTGCACCTCATGTTCATGAACAGGTCTTTCAGTCTTCTTCTGCATTGTTCTGTTGGTCAGGGTCCGAGTGCTACACTGGATGCCAACACTCCATATGACAGACCTGCGGTTCGCTTCCTAAGAGGATGATTTGAAAGCCAGCAGCTCAGTAACAGAATGATTCCACAAAGTCCTTGTGATTCAGACGGGTTTTTCATGTAGAAGGTGGGGCACAGGGGAAAACCACAAACTGTGGTCCCTTCAGAGAACCTGTCATCTAACTAGTCATTACTTTCAAGATTCATGTTCCCAAAAACACACCAAAAACACCTCCCCTCCTCAAAAACCCTTGTAAGACGATGTTGCCGGGGGATTTTGGAGAGTGGAAATGCTTGAAGTGTTGTTGTTGGTGTGGGTGAGAGGGAATTTTCTCTCATTTGCCACAGTGTGCGTTTTTGGATGCAGACACAGAGTATCTCCCAAGCTGGCCAATGCGGTGCCAGTACCTCCCTTGCTCTTAATTTCCTAAGGGGCAGGGGGAGGGGAAATGGTTCGTGGGGCCCTTTTTTAACGTACTGGTTTCTGCATTAGGACTCATGCTGTGATTCCCAGGGTGACGAATACCCTTCTCTATCAGGTGAGAATCAAGCCAGCAAACAAGAAGCATTTATTACGTGTTGACTGTGTGTCAGGCTCTGTGCCAGACTCCGGAGGTACAAAGATAAGAATAGCCCCTGGCCTCATCGAACTTACATTCTATAAGGGGAAACAACAGGTACACCCCAAAGTACCTCCCCATCCATGGGTCCAAAGAGGACCCAGAAGGGGAGGGGGAGGGTTTCAAGAGTGATAAGGTGTTTCTCCTAGTGTGCCTCCTGATTTCCGTCCCCACCTTCCATCCAAATGGGAGCTGTTTAAAGTGTCAGAACCTCCTGCTGTTTGCATGACTAAATTGAGGCCTGTTGTTTTTGTACACTTTTAAGCTGACAGTGGCCAAGAGGCTTTGCATTAGAATAAGAGCTTTCCTCTTTCCATCCTCTGACATGGCCAATAGGGTCTTGAGTGTTGAGATAAAAGAAAAAAACAACCTCGTTCCTTGGGGAAATCTGCTGACTTGGGGCCAATGAATGTAGGCTTGTGTTTTTCTTTTAAAATTCAATTTAATTCTATCTTCATTCTTTCCATCCCATCTCCCCCTTCCTCACATTGAGAAAGCAAGAAAAACAGTACTATTACAAATATATATAGCCAACCTAGCAAATTCCCACAATGGCTATGTTCAAAGAAAATGCCTCAGTCTGCATCCTGAGACCTTCACCTCTCTAACTGAAGGTGGGGAGCATGCTTCTTCCTGAGTCCTTTGGACGTTTGGTTCATCATTGTGTTGATCAGAGTTTCTAAGTCTTTCAAAGCTGTTTTTCTTTACATAGTTGTAATTGTAGAAATTGGTTTTTTTGGTTCATACTTCACTCTACATCAATTCATATAAGTCTTCCCAGGTTTCTCTGAACCATCTCCTTCATAATTTCTTATAGCCCAATAGTATTCCAGTATAGCCATACATCATAAATTATTCAAACCATTCTCCACTTGATGGATACCCTTCAGTTTCCAATTTTTTGGTACCAGAAAAAGTTGCTATAAATATTTTTGTACAGATAGACCATTTTTCTTTTTCTTTGATTTCTTTGGGATATAGATATAGGCTTATATCTTTACTCAGAAATTTTCTTTGCTTCCAAACTTCTCTTCAATGTGTAGAATGACCATCTGGAAGGTCATCCAATTAGGATTACTTCAGTAACAGTCAATTCTGACTTGTAGGAGCATAGCTTTAGAGCTGGAAGGGACCTTAGAGGCCATCTAATCCAAACCTGTCATTTTACAGATAAGGATACTGAGGCCTGAGAGAGAGACTTTCCCAAGGTCACACAACCAGTAAGTGGCAGTCCGGATCTGAACTAGGGTCCTCTTCACTCCACTATATCACACTACCTTTACTTGGGCTTTTTGGGGCCTCAGGACCTGAAAAAAAAAGCCTGATTAATGGTTAAAAGGGCCCAGGACCATAATTAGGAGACCCAGCTTTCTCTCCTATCTCTTTCATTAACTTGCCATATATGGCTTTGGATAAGTGCCCCTCCCCGGACTATATAAAATCCATAAAAATGAGAGGTCGGATTAGCTAATTCACAAGGCTCCTAATTTTAACATCTTATTAATCTGTAATGCTATGAGTGAACATTGGCTAACTATGCTATCCTTTCTCCTAATCTTCCTAGGTGACTCAGTGGATGGCATGAAGGGCCTGGAGTCAGGAAGATGGGAGTTGAAATCTGATCTCAGCTATTTACTAGCTTGTGACCTTGGGGAAGTCACTTTACCTCTGTCTGCAGTATCATCAATTGCAAAATGTTCAAAATCCTACCTCCCAGAGTTGTTGTGAAGATCAAATGAAATGATATTTGTAAAGCATTTTGCATAGTGCCTGGTGCAGAGTAAGTACCTGATAAATGCTTGTTCCTTTCCTTTTATGCTCCCCTAGGAGATATGGATGTTCCCTGGATCCTAGTTCTGATGAAGTTTTGGGGGAGACCATGGTTTTCCTCTCTGATATGACCTCATAGATTGAGGTTGTGTCCCCAGCATGCTGAGGTTCCTTTAAGAACCCATTTGACATCAAAGATAAACAAAATAACAAGCATTCTGTGTGAAACATGAACCACAAAGGAAAAAACAGAATTGTCAACCTCAGAAAAGGCCTTGCTTGGGTGAGGCCACCAGCCAATTTGGAGAACTGATTTTCATTAGCTTTCTCAAAAGCTCAGATGTGGTAGGGGTAGAAATGCATGTAAGACAAACAGCTTCCTTACCTGAGCTGTGGTTCAAAGTGGGGAACTGCCTCATAGGCATGGAGCATGGCTTGGGAGCAAGGCAGGAAACCAGAAGGATGAAAGATACCCACATTTTTGATAGCTCAAGATCAAGTGCTTCGGGAAGGGGGGCCATCCATTAAATTTCTACAGTGTTAAAAAAATTTCTCCTTTCAATAAAATTTTTATTGATGCCTTTTATTCTTTATACCACAGGTATTTCTGAATGCCCCACCCCCACCAACCACAAATAGACCTTCCTTTGTCACAAAGAAAAGCAGTTAAACAACTAACCAACCTTGTGACCTCATCTGACAGCAGATACAACATTTGGCACCTGTTGTTGACCACTGCTTCACAGAGAAAAGGGTCATTAGTTTCATTCTCTGCTCTCCAAGACCGATATTGGGTCATTAATGCAAAGTTTTTTTTTTACATATATACTTAACAATGATTGCCCTTGGCTGAGCTAGGCCTTTCCTGGATTCAGTTTGTGGAAAATGTCTTAGGTTTTCAAAAATTAATCAATCAAAAAACATTTATAAAGTACTTACCGTGTGCCAGGGATTGTGCTAAGCACCGAGGCTACAAAGAAAGACAAAAATGGCGCCTGCCCTCAGTGAACTCACATTCTAAAGGGAAGGACAATATGTAAATAAGTAGGTACAGACAAGATATAGAAAAGAGAGTTAAATCTCAGAAGAGAAGTCCCTAGCTGTTAGGAGGACTAGAAAAGGTTTTCTGCGGAATGTGGGATTTGTGCAGAATCTTGAAGGAAGCTACGGAAACTTAGAGGTAGAGGTGAGGAAGGAAAACATTCCAGGTATTAGAACCAAGTGCAAAATTGGGAGGTGGAATGTTGTGTTCAAGGAGCACCAATGTAGCTCAATTGTAGAATATGTTACAGGGAGTAAAGCTTAAAAAGACTGGAAAGGTAGAAAGGGGCTAGGTGATGAAGAACTTTCAGTACCCAATAGAGAATTCTGTATTTGCTCATGGAGGTAAACAGAAAGCAACTGGAATTTACTGAGTAGGATGGTGTCATGATCAGATGGATGTGTTAGGAAAATCATTTTGGCAGCCATGTAGACTCAACACAGATACAAGTAGAGGGTGGAATGGAGTTAGATGAGACTTCAGGTAAGGAGACCAGTTAGAGGGCTATTACTGTAGTTCCGATGAGAGGTAATGAGGGCCTGAACTAGGGTAGTGGCTGTATGGATGGAGAGAAGTAGGTATATATGAGAAATGTTTTCAATTCACTTTACTATCCGCTTCCATTTTATGGGTGAGTTTATCACATTCACATTCACAGTTATTACTAATTGTATATTTCCCTCCATCCCAGTTTTGTCTTGTTCATCTCTCTCTCTCTCTCTCTCTCTCTCTCTCTCTCTCTCTCTCTCTCTCTCTCTCTCCCCCCTCTTTCTCTCTCCCTCTCTCTCCCTCTCTCTTTCTCCTTTTACCCTGTCCTTCCTCACAAGTACTTTGCTCCTGATCTGCATCTGCCTCCCTCAATCTGCCCTCCCTTCTATCAGTCCCTCCTCTTTTCTTATCTTCCTCCCCTCCTACTTTCCTATTGGGTTAGAGTTCTATACCCAATTAAGTGTGTAACTGATGACACTGTACTGATGACAGTAAGGTTCAAGTGTTGCTTGCCACCCCTACTCCTGCCATCTTTCCCTCCATTGTAATAGATCTTTTGTGCCTCTTCATGTGAGATAATTTACCCCATTCTACCTCTCCCTTCCCTCTTCTGCCAGTGAAATCTTCTTTCTCACCCCTTAATTTTGTTTTTTTATTATCATCCTATCATAGTCAATTTATACTTGTGCTCTCTGTCTATGTATACTCCCTATAACTGCTCTAATAATAATAAAGTTAATAAGTACCATCTTCCCATGGAGGAATGTAAACAGTTTAACCTTATTGAATCCCTTATATTTTATCTTTCCTATTTACCTTTTTATGCTTCTCTTGAGTCTTGTATTGGAAAATCAAATTTTCTGTTCACCTCCAATCTTTTCATCAAGAATGCTTGAAAGTTATCTTATTTGTTGAATGTCCATTTAGGCCCCCTGCCCCAGAAGGATTATACTCAGTTTTGCTGGGCAGGCAATTCTTGATTGTAATTTCATTTTGGGATCTCTTTCAGGAGGTGATTGGTAGATTCTTTTGATTTCTATTTTACTCTATGATTTTAGGATATCAGGGCAGTTTTCCTTAAAAATTTCTTTAAAAATGATGTCCAGGCTCTTTTGTTGATTATGGCTTTCAGGAAGTCCAGTAATTCTTAAATTATCTCTCCTGGATCTATTTTCCAGGTCAGTTGTTTTTTCAATGAGAAGTTTCAGTTTCTTCTACTTTTTCATTCTTTTGATTTTGTTTTATTGTTTTTTGATGTCTCATAGAATCATTAGCTTCCACTAGCCCATTTCTAATTTTTAAGAAATTATTTTCTTCAGTGTGCTTTTGCACTTCTTTCCCCATTTGGCCAATTTTGCTTTTTAAGGAGTTCTTTTCTTCAAATGAAATTTTGTACCTCTTTCTCCATTCTTTGTGCTTTCTTCACCAAGCTATTGCCTCTTTTTTTCATGATTCTCTTGCATGACTCTAATTTCTTTTCCCAATTTTTCTTCTACCTCTCTTATTTGATTTTTTAAATCCTTTTTAAAAATCCTCTTGCAGGATTTCTTTTTGGGGGGCTGAGTACAATTCATACTTTTCTTTGACTCTTTGCATGTAGCCATTTTGACATTGTTGTCCTCTTCTGAAGTTGTGTTTTGATCTTCCCTGTCACCATAGTAACTTTCTATGGTCAGGTTTTGTTACGTTTAATTTAGTTTTTTGTTTTGCTTATTTTTCTAGCCTATTTGATGATTTTTAACTTTATATTAAAGTTGGGCTATACTCCTGGGGTGGAGGAGGCTCTCTCCCCAACTTCTTGCCCAGAGGTGTGGGGCCTTGCTATTGGCTTTCTAGGGCCATAACCTGTTGCTCACTTACCTGGATACCACCTGTACTTTTACCCCTGTGAAACAGACTTTTCTGCTGACCTTCTAAGTTATCTTGGACTGGAAAATTGTTCCACCTCATTCTTTTGTTGGTTCTGCTGCTCCAGAATTCATTTTGAGGCATTATTTTATAGTTGTTTGGAGTAGAATTTGGGAGAATTTAGACAAGTTTTTGCCTTACTCTGCCATCTTGACTCCACTTCCTCTCCCCATACATGAGAAATGTAAAGCTAGAAGTGACAAGATTTAGCAACAAATTGTATATGTAGCATGAGAGTGAGGAGTCAAGGATGACACTGAGGTCGAGAACCTGGGTGACTGTGAGGATAGTGGGGCCCTTGACAGTAATAAGGAAGTTTGGAAGAGGGGAGGTTTTAGAGGATGGGGTGGAGGAAGATAATGAATTCTATTCTAGATATGTTGAGCAGAGAAGTCTATAGGACATTCTATTCAAGATGCCTAAAAGGTATTTGGTGATGCAGGACTGAACCTTAGGAGACAGTTTAGGGCTGGATATATACATCTGGGAATCATCTGCAAGGATAAGATAATTCAACACAAAGGAGCTGATGAAATCACCAAACAAGATAGTATAGAGAAAAGGGGTCTCAGGGTAGAGCCGTGGGAGACACCCATAGTTAGTTGGCATGACATGGTTGAAGAAAGAACCAACAAAGGAAACGGAGATAGGATGATCAGGTATACAGGAAGAGAATCAGGAGAAAGCAGTGTCATGATAACTTAAAGGTGAGAGAAATGATTAACAATGTCAGCGGCTGCAAAGAAGTCAAGAAGAATGAGGATTGAGAAAAGACCATTAGATTCGGTAAGTAAGGAATCATCAGTAACTTTTTCTTCTCTGCTCCAGTCAAGTTTGTTCCTGATAATTCTACAATTACGTAAAAATAATCAGTTTCAGGCTTACTTAGACTAAAATAATAAAGCCAGATCAGGTCATCTAGTCTAACCCTTTCATTTTGAGATGAGGAAACTGAGGCCCAGAGACATAACTGCTTTGCCCAACGAGCTGAGTATCAGAGACAGGACTAGAAATTCGAGTCCTCTCCCTCTCAACCCAGAGCTCTTTTTGCTGTTTCCACTGACCTTCCTATTTTCAGCTTCTTTCTTCTCTAGCCTGCCCTCTACAGAGCAACTAAAGTAACAGCACAATTGCGATCTTCAGTGACTTGCCCATGTTTACGTCAGCCTTTAAAGCCATCACAGTTTGCTTCCAAACTCCCTTTGCAGTCCTGTATTGCTCTAATCTTCATTATAAGCTCTTCATTTTCCTTCCTCAAATTGAGAGGCAGCAAGGTAGCAGATTAGATAGAACACTGGAGTCACAAGGCATGAGTTCCAAATTAGCCTTAGACTCTAGCTGTGTGACCCTGTTCCAGTCACTTAACTTTTGTCTGCCTCAGTTTCCTCATCTGTAAAGTGAAGATTATAGTAGCACTTGCTTCCCAGGGTTGTTGTGAGGATAAAATGAAAAAAATATTTGTAAAGTCCTTTATAAACCTTGAAGACATATAAATGCTAAATATTACTATTCTTAAAAAATTGGAATCCCAACAATTCCATTATATCACTCTTGTTTTGGTGCATCAGTACAGGCCAGCCCTCAATCCCACCCCATGCCAGAAATATATTCCTTTCTCATTGCCACCTATTGAAATTCTTCTCTTCCTTCAAGCCCCAGGGTAAGTGTCATCTCCATGAAGCCTGAAAATTTTCTCCCTCCTTAGATTTTCCTAGATCACTTTGCCTGAAGCTCTCCTTCATCCCCATCACCCTGTCCTTGTATCACACTTGTCCATGGGTTTCATATTTCCCCCTGACCCCAATAGACTATAAATTCCCTGAGAGTACTGTGATGTTAGCCTTTATAATCCCAGTGTCTAATAGGGCACCTTGCACATAGTAGATAATAAATATTTGCTGAGATTAATTTAATTTTATTATGACATTTTAGAAAAATAAATTTTAAGCTGGCTTTTTGTATGATTTTTATAAATCTCTGGAGTCTGCTTGAGAGATGAAAATCTTTGTAACCTGCCTGTGCTTCTGGTGTCAAGTCACTCTGTTCCTGACTTTTTGGTGGGCTTATGTCCTTCGTTCAGAGAACAAGTGAACCTTGGGGATGATTCTATAACCAGTCACCTGTTGTGTCACCTTTGCATCAGACTGAGTAAGAGAGTATCAGAGTTAGGTGCCCCATATGGCTTTGCTAAAAAATCACATCCACATGGACTTTGGTGAAATGCAGGGCATGGTCACAGCAAAATGGACTCAAGGAGATCTTACTGCTTCTGAAGCACACTGACCTATCACTTCTAGGGCAGGATTTTTAACCTTAACAGACCCCTTAGATTTCAGGGAGTTTGAACGGGAACTTGGATGGGAAAAAACCAATATCTTTATTTTCACTATCCTTTGGTTTCCTTTGTAACTCTATGCATTTTATTTTATGCATTGAAAACACTATTCTGAGATAAGGTTCATGGCTTCACCAGACTGCCAAAGGGGTCCATGAAACAGAAAAAACATTTAAAACCCCCTGGTCTTGAGAGAAAGCTTTTTGGACAGAAATTTGCATTGTTAAGCTGTGATGGATAGGTCACTGGCATCATGGTCAGGCAGGACTGAGTTCAAATCCCACCTCAGGCACTGCCTAGCTGTGTTACTCTAAGTCACAACCTCTATTTGCCTCATCTTCCTACCCTGTAAAATGAAGGGGTTAGACTGCATCAGCCCTAAGGCCCCTTCCAGCTTTAGATGTATGGCTTCTTGGACAAAGGAGAATACTAATGGAAAAAGCCTATGGGATTCTGACAAAGAAAGACTCCTTTGGAGGATTCCTGTGCCACTGGGGTTGACAGCAGAGGAGCCAGACAGCCCTGTGAGCCCTTGTATATAGAGATTACAGCTTCCAGGGGAATGGGCCAGCAACTTCTAACATTTCATCGATATTTTTCTTAATTCCCTGCAACAGTTTGGAGTACCCTGGCACGTGAACTCTTTAGGAGTCTAGCATTCAGCTTGCTCCGTGCTGGTTGGTAGGATCAGAGAGAAGTACTGCAGTGACCCATCACTCAATAAGTCAATTAACAAGCACTTATGAAGTGCTTACTATGAGTCAAGCTGTGTGCTGAGCTCTGAAGATACAAACACCACAACAGCAGCAACACTGACAACAACAGTGCCTAGACCACCAGGAGAAGCTACGCAGAAGGTGGGGCGTGTGTGCCTGTTTTATTTTAAGTGAATCTTAATGTGAAATGCAATAACGCTAGATTGGATGACTCTTAATACCCATTCATTCATTTATTTTTTAATTCATCCAGAAAATATTTATTAATCACCTATCACGTACCAAGAGAGAGAAAGCCTGGACGTTGAACAAGACAAAATTTAGACAAGTCAGTCCTTGCTTCATGGAATTTATAATCTAGGATGGGATTATAGCATATACACAGATTATAGAACTACACAGCATTTCCTAACAAGAGCATTAAAGAAATACAAAACGAAAATGCTTTGTGATGTTCCTTTTAGCATTGAAGGTCAAAGCTTCAGTAAAGGCATTTACTCTAATGAGAATCGCTGACAAACTGGCTTGTAAATAGCATTTCAGGGTTTTCAAAGATCTTTTCAAAGCCTCCCATTGGAGCCTCCTAATAATCTAGTGAGGTCGGTTCATTGTTATCACCCCCCAGTTGATTAAGCTGAAGCCCAGAGAAGTAGTGCCAGGACCACAGATCATAAGTTTAGAGCTAGAAGAAATATTAGAGATTGTCTAATTCTCCTACCCTCCCCATTTTACAGATGAAGAAACTAAGGCCAAGATAGGTCGAGTAAAAGTGCATACAGCAAGCATGTGACAGGGACAGGGCTTGGATCCAAATCATCCTGATTCAAAAGTCTGTCTACAGGAAGTTAGTGTTCCCTGAAGCTGGTTGTAGTACATGGTTTAGGATTATTTTAGGTTTATTCAGCATGGGCCAAATTCACTCATCACTTTGGTTGCTTTGTCTGAAAATCCACATCAGCTTAGTTCTAGCTTAACCTTGGTCCCCCTCAGCCTTAAATGTTCCCCTCAGTCACCTTTGGTAACATCATAAACTTTTTTAAGACAAGAGAAAAAAATTTTAAGGCTCACATAATCAATACAACATTTTAGACAGCTGGCTTTGAGGAAGTTTGGCTGGGGGTGTTGGCTTACTTTCATGGTTACCACAAGAAAATGGCTGAGTCTTTTGAAAAATCTAAGAACGCATGGTGAGTGAGATCTTTATGGAGAAATGCTGCTTGGTAATTGTGTCAAGATTGGAAGCAAACTCTAATTCTCCTCCTTGGATAAGAAAGACGAGGCTAGGCACCCCAAGAGCATCCTTGTGCTATCACTCGGGATCGTAGATCACCAAGTCAGGAAAGACCTCCGAGGTCAAGGACTCCAATTCTAGCATTTTACAAAGGAAGAAACTGAGTGCCCAAAATCAAAGTAAGTATCATGGGAGAATTGGAACCCAAGTGTTCTCACTTCAGAGAAGTCATTTTCCTACTGTACCATGCTGACTCCTCCAAGTACAGACATAATCCTGGGTATTACGCCCCATTCCTCCAGGACAAAGAGAAAGAGAGCACTTTGGTTCTGACCCCTGACTTACTTGATCACCTCTCTTCCCCTTGCTTCAGAGGGTCCCCTTCCTGCATGGTGACACCAGTTGGCTGTCACACTGAGGAAAACAGAAGTAAACCTTGACTTTCCCTGGGACGCTCCCTCGGAGTTTCACTTCGTATGCCGAAGCACCTAAATGCTTTGCTGGTTAGTTTCAGAAGAACCCAGAAAGTGCTATCAGAAACTGGAGTTTCTCCTGACTTGGGGGTGGGGAGAGGGTCATAACCACAAGCCTTCAGTCTTGGGAGAATAGGCTAGTGGAGGGAGGGTGTTCAGAGCCTCTCAAGGAAGACTTGCTCAGCTTCTTGAAACCTTGACCTGATTTTACTGAAGTAAACTGAATTGCATCGAATTTATTAGAAGAAAAAGATGCAAAAAACGCATACAAGGAGGAAAGTGAAAAATATATACAAAGTAAGAAAAAAGAGATCGGGTGGAAAGCAGTAACACCTGGGAGAGGGGGGAGGAGGACTGGGATCAGGAAAAGCCTGATCATCATCAGCTTCCTATACTAATAGGAAGTGGTACTTGAGTCTCACTTGTTGAGTATGATGGGCTAGAAGGCTATCCAAACTACCCTTCCTCTCCCCCCCCCCCACAGTGAGTTCAAAGGTTTATTCTCTGAACTTTCCTACCTCAACCATTATAGGCTCCTCAAAAGTGTTTTCGTACTTGTCCATCCATCCTCCTCCCCCCACCCCATGTATCCTTCGTAGCCTTCACATCTTTGCCTAATTGGCTGACATGAGGTTGGTTTGGGTACAACCCTATAATTTGTGACTCATCCTTCTCTCCATGGACCAAGGAGACACAGATCATTCCAATGACTGGTGACTCATTTGGACTTGTCTGTTCTAGCCAAAAACTTTAAAGAAAACTGCCCCCCTCTTGTGTACCTTCTCACTCTGACTCAGGTTGTTATAAGCTATGCTTCTGTCTAAGCCTTTTGGTTGAGGTTGGGAGGCCTGTGGGGAGAGACTCTCGGGTGGTGCCCAAGCTCAGTCAAGGCTGCTGGAGCCAATCTGTCCTTGGTATGGCCATTGCAATACCTACCTGGTGGCAAATGCTTGTGTGGAAGACTGAGGTCAGGGCAGGTGTTATACACATTGGATGATTATAGTGGAGGGGGCCCATTGCCCAGGTGGAGGTTCTCCCCACCCTCCCCTTGCTGGGGTTCGGTAGCAAAACTGCTCTTTATCCCTCACCGTACTCTGGCTTAGATCATCATCATCATGGTCATAATAGGGTTGGGAAAAGATAGAGCACCTTTCTTTCCAGGTGCTGGAAACAATCTTGGCAGACCCAGCCTAATTAGAATAGATCCTGAGGTAAGTAGTATGGAGCATGAGGAGAGTTGCTGTTTTAGATATCACCATTCAGGACTATCAGAGGCAGCAGGTTACTGGACAAGGTCTGTTCCTCTTTAGGGAGGATCTGCTCCTTGAGTACAAGGACTCTTTTCTTTTGGCATTTATACTCCTAGTACCTAGGATGGCTCCCAGTAGATGTTTAATAAATGCTTTTGAAATGGATTTAATCTTCAATTCATAGACTGTCAAAATTGGAAGGAGCCTTAGAGACCACCACATCCAAAACCCTCAATGTATAGATTTAGGAAGCTAAGGCCCAAATATCACATTTTTCTAAGGACTCTTAACTAGTCTGACTAGAGTCAGATCCAAATTCTAGGGTTTCAGTATTATCAGCTGTTTTGCCTCCATCTGAAAGAGCAATGCCCTTGGTAGTAAGGAAAACCTGGGTTGATGTCCTGGTTCTGACATTTATAAGCTGTATGATATGATACAAGCCATGTCACCTCTCTTTGCCTCAGTTTTCTAAATGAATGAATATATGAGTGAATGAATGAGTGGAAAAATATTTATTAATCACTTATTGTGTGCCATGGACTGGGGATACAGATACAAAGTAGAGATGTTCCCTGACATAGTAAGAGGGGATGATGTCATTCCCCAATTAATAAATGGTCAAAGGATATGTACAGATGGTTTTCAGAAATCAAAGCTATCTATAGTCATATTTAAAAATGCTCCAAATCACTATAGATCAGAGAAATGCAAATTAAAACAACTTTGAAAAAACCCTCATGCCTATCAGATTGTCTAATATGACAGAAAAGGAAAATGACAGATGTTGCAGGGGATGTGGTAAAATAGGGACACTATTGCATTGTTGGTGGGGTTGTGAACTGATTTAACCATTCTGGAGATTCATTTGGAACTATGCCCAAAGGGCAATCAAACTGTACATACCCTTTGACCCAGCAATATTAGGTCTATACCCCAAAGAGATCTAAGGAAAAGGAAAAGGATCTACACACACAAAAATACGTTAGCAGCCTTTTTCTGGTGGTAAAATATTGGAAAGTGAGGTGATGCCTATCAAATGGGGAATGGCTGAACAAGTTGTGGTATATGATTGAGGTGAAGTACTATTGTTCTATAAGAAACGATGAGCCAGATGCTTTTATTTATTTTAGTAGCAGTTTATTTTCCCCCTAGTTACATGTCAAGAAAATTTTTAGCATTCATTTCTACAAGATTTTGAGTTCCAAATTTTTCTCCCTCCTTCCCATCCTCTCTTTTGAAAATGGTAGGCAGTTTGATATAATTTATATGTGTACTATCATGTAAAAATATTTCCATATTAGTCACCATTGTAAAAGAAGAAACAGAGCAAAAGGGAAAAAATCCATGAGAAAGAATAAAGTGAAAAAATAAGCTTCGATCTATATTCAGAGTCCATCAGTTTTTTATCTGGATATGGAAAGCTCACGCGTCCTTTGTACTTGTCTTGGATCATTATATTGCTGAGAAGAGCTGTCATTCATAGTTGATCATCATACAATGTTGCTGATACTGTGTAAAAACTGTTTTCTTGGTTCTTTTCATTTCATTTTGCATCAGTTTGTATAAGTCTTTCCAGGTTTTTCTGAAATCTGCCTGTTCATTATTTATTATTGCACAATAGTATTCCATTACATTCATATACCACAGCTTGTTCAGCCATTCCCCAATTAATGGGCATCCCTTCAGGTTCCAACATTTTGCCACCCCAAAAAGGACTGCTATAAATATTTTTGGACGTATAGGTCCTTTCCCCTTTTTTTATGATCTCTTTGGGATACAGACCTAATAGTGGTATTGCTGGATCAAAGAGTATGCACAATTTTAACGCCCTTTGCATATTGTTCCAAATTGCTCTCCAGAATGGTTGTATCCGTTCATAACTCCACCAACAGTGCATTAGAATACTTATTTTCTGGTGGTGGAGTGTTTCTGTGTTTCCCTGGGGCTACACCGAAGCACATGGAAGTCTGGCTGCTGGAGGATGCCTGTTTGCCCAGGGCTACGCTGAAGAACATGGTGGTTCTGGAGAGGGAATTGGCAGGTTCCCTTGCCTGTGCTAAGGTACATGAGGAATCCTGGTGTTGGCATCTCCCTGCTCCACCACACTGGGGCTCAAGATCTCCTGCTGGTTTGCTGAGGTGGGGCTTACTGCTGGCTTGCTGGTATGCTTCCTGTCCTGGATGCAATGCCCTCTACTTTTAGCCAAGTGAGACAGACCTTTCTTGCCAGTCTTCCAAGTTTCTTGGGCTAAAAGATTGTTTCACCCCATCTTTTTATTGGTTTTGCTGTTCCAAAATTTGTTTTGGGGCACTCTTTTGTGGTTGTTTGGAGATGAACATGGAAGAGTTACAGCGATTCTATGCTGGAATTACAGAGAATTGCTCACCAGATGCCCTGGCCACAGTCCAACTCAGATTCCTAATCTATTCTCCAAATCCATTGATATATCAAATCTTATTTATGGAGTTCTTCGCTAGAATGGAATCAGCGCCAAGATCTTTGCCACATGAGAGGAGCCTAATGGTGTTCGATAACTTTTCTTCAGTTGGAAGTTCAGCTAGAGAGGGATTGACTTCACCTGAGGCATTCAATCAGTTGCTTCAGTATTGTTTGATGACAATCTGTTGAGAACACTGTGGAAGTGTTCAGCCCATCTCTCCAGGATCATGTCCTTATCGCTGATCAGTGTGCCTCCATTAACACTGAACAGTTGAGATGTACCAGCAGTTTTTTGCCCATAAATAGCCTTCAGGACATCATAGAAGTGCTTTGGATTGTTGCTCTTGGCAAAAAAAACCTAAATCTCATCTGCCTTCTCACTGAGCCAAGAATCCTTTGTCTCCCTAAGCTTCACTGGCACTTTACTTTTGTTGGAGTGAAATGCTGTCTTAGAGATGGACAAGCTGTCCTGCTGGTAAATCCTGTGGAGGTCTTTTTTTTTTAATTTAGTAGCTTCTGAATTTCCCCCAACATTTTCATCAAACCAGTCCTTATGTTTGTGAGTGTTCTGGCCCAGATGACCAAATGTGATGCTGTACAACAGATCTCTGAAATCTGCCCACTTATTTTCTGTTCCACTGTTGCTAACTGTGTGCTGACTCAGTTTTCCCTCCAGGTCAGCAATAAACTTGAGTCTCCTGATAGCTATCTTGCCTTGGGACTGCTGTTTTTGTTGGATACAAATGTTTAGCTTGGAGATGAGTCTATGATTGGTTCATCACTCTCTTCCACACATTGACTTCATCGCTTTCACATTCTGCCCGTCTCTTCTTGCAATATTGTAGTCTACTAAATGTCAGTGCTTGCTGTGAGGGTGCATCCATGGTATTTTGTTGCATCTAGGTAAATGGAAGATAGTGTTGGTGATGAGTAGGTCTAGAGATGCACAAGTCTTCAGTAGTAAGTAACTGTTGCTGTTGTTTCCTACTCCATTCCTCCTAAAGACTCCTTGCCATATCAGATGGTCTATGCCTACTCTGAGATTAAAGCAGTATGCTTTCCAGGAATGTCCATATAGATGATGAGATCGATACACACATTACCAGAGCTAGCTCAGCGTTTGAGAGGTGCCAAAAGGAAGTATGGGAGAGTAGAGGTATGAGGCTGCATACCAAACTGAATGTCTACAGAGCTGCTGTTCTGATCTCATCATTGTATATGAACCCTGGACGACTGCCAACATCATGCCAGAAAATTGAGCTGCTTCCATTTGGACTGTCTTAGAAAGATTCTGAAGCTCACCTGGCAAAAAAAAGTTCCTAGACACTGAGGTCCTCTCTTGAACTGAATTGCTAAGCATTCAAACTCTACTGCAGGGATCATAACTCTCTGGACAGGCCACACAATCTGTGTGCCAAATTTATGTTTACCTAAAAGACTATTTTGTGAAAAACTCACACAAAGTTAAGTGCTCACACATAGGTGAGAAGAAGTACAAAGACACTCTCAAGGTCTCTCCGAAGAACTTTAGTATTGATTGCAAGACATAGGAGACACTGGCACAGGACCACCCAGCATGGCATGCCTACTTTAAAGAAGGTGCTATGCTCTATGGACAAAGCAGAAGCATAGTAGCACAAAGGAAATGTGAGATGTGCATATGTAGAGACACCTCCATCCCAAATGTTCAAACAGACTATTTCCACCAGACCTGCATAGAGCCTTCCCAGCTTGTATTGGACTGATCAGCCACAGAGGAACATACCTTGACCCCAACATCATGATGTCATTTGTTCCCCTTCAAGTGAAAATGATGAACAACAGCAAGTATGGAGAAGGAAAGTGATGAGGAGTAAGAGCTATTTTGGAGCACTTTTCTGGCTAAATTCATAGTTTTTCCCGATTCCTGAAAAAAAATGCTTTACAATTGCTTCATTTTGGTATAGAAATGACCCTAGGGTGCTTAGTGGTTATAAGGTTAGACTTCATATAAGGAAGACCTAAGTTTGAGTTCTTCCTAAGACATTTACTGGTTATACTACCCTGCAAAAGTTACTCAACCTCTGTCAGTCTCAAATTCCTTTTCTGCAAAATGGGTGTGATAATAACCACCTACCTCACAGGGTTGTTTTGAGGATCAAATGAGGTAATATATGTAAATAGCTTTCTAAACCTTAAAGCACTATGGAAATGCTAGCTATTATTATTTATGAAGGCTATGTCAGAGGAGCAAAAGCTGGACCTAGCCCCTAGATAGGTCCGACCAAGCCAGAAAGACTGGATCTGCTATTAGAAGAATAGCCTGGGGCAGCTAGGTGGCACAGTGAGTAGAGCACAGGCCCTGGAATCAGGAGGACCTGAGTTCAAATTTGGCCTCGGACACTCGAAACACATACCAGCTGTGTGACCTTGGGCAAGTCACTTAACCCTAATTGCCCTGCCCCACCCCCCAAAAAGAATAGCCTACCTAAGCTTTTCACAAAAAGATTGGCTTCTTTTTAGCCATGACAACCCATGATAAATCAACAAATCCAAAATGCCCCTCAGTCCTCTGTGACCTCCTTCCTTTATCACAGAGGTGAAGGAAGAACAGTAGAAAAGTCTCATAGTATCATACATCTATGACTGTTAAAGACCTCAAAGGATGATTACCCCATTTTACAGAGGAGAAAATGGAGGACTAGGAAGGTTAGGAGACTTACCCAAAGTTGCACAAGTAGTTAAGTGTTAGAGAATACCTATAAACATTATTTAACTGTGGGGGCTCTAATTATAGGGTTCTTGTCTAATGACCATTAAGTTGGTATACTGCTGAAGAACTCAACCACATCAATACTGCCATTTACCAGGAATGATGAAGGGGATGGCTTCAGAAAAACCCGGGAAGACTTGTGAATTGATGCAACATGAAGTGAGCAGAAATAGGAGAATAATCTATATAGTAACAAGAACATTGTAAGGATAATCAACTGTGAAAGACGTAGTGACTGATCAATGCAATGAGGCACCACAACTTCAAAGGACTCATGATATAAAATACTATTTGCTCTAGAAAAGAACTGATGAACTCATAGTACAGACTAAAGCATATTTTTTCCTTTATTTTTCTTTCCTTCCTTTTGGGGTAGGGAGGAATCATAACTAATGTGAAAATATGTTATGTATGACTGTATATGTATAATAGGTATTGTATTTCCTGCTTTCTCAGTATGGAATGGGGGAAAGGTAGAAGAAGGGAGAGAATGCGGAACTGAAGAGAAAAATAAAATTTTAAAGAATAAAATAGAAATGATTTTAAAATATTGCCATTTACTCTAAAACTAAAAGCAGAAGGCATAAAGAAGTTGCAGGTAAACTGAAGTCTGACTTCCAGGCTCTCTTTGGAGAGGCATTGACTTCACCATGTGCCCAAAGGCAATGAGCAATGTGATTTCTTGGAACACCTGGCTGTCTCATATTGTAGTCCCCAGGATAAGTAAAGGCAGGAACACTATTTTGCATGTAAATTTGTTTCCACATATGTGCTGATGTGTGTTACTAAAGATGATGGAATAGAGAAATTCCACATTGAAGTTGATAATATACTCAAACCAAATCGACTCATACTTTGATACTCAATGACTTCAATGCAAAAGTGGGCACGAAATGGTTGAGGGGAAGGAGTGTAAATGGTAAAAATCCCAGTATAATTTGGGATTAAGAAAGAGACAAAGGTTTATGGGTCATTTGAAAGCTTGGTGCTTGTATATCATGAATACTATGTCTTGGATGTTCATAGTTACTTGCATGTTGGCTTTCTCATTAGAATGTGAGCTCTTTGAGGGCAAAGATTGTATTTCAATTAATCAATCAAACAAATATTTATTAAATACCTACTATTTGTCAGGCACTATGCTAAGTGCTGGAGATACAAAAAGAGGCAAAAGACAAACCCTGCCCTCATGGAGCTCACAATCAAATGGGGGAGACAATAAACAAATAAATAGAGGCAAACTATACATAGGATAAATAGGAAATAATTGACAGAAAGAAAGACTTCTCATTAAGAGAAGTTGGGAAAGGCCTCCTGTAGAATATAAAATTTTAGTTGGGAAGCCAGGGAAGTCAATAGGCAGAGATGAGGAAGGAGAGCCTCCCAGGCATAATGGACAGCCTGAGAAAATGCCCAGAGCCAAGAGATAAAGCGTCTTGGTTGTAGAACAGCAAGGAGACCATCATCACTGAATTGAAGAGGACATGTCAGGGAGTAAGGTATAAGAAGACTGGAAAAGTAGGAGTGGGCTAGGTTATAAAGGGGTATGCATGCTGAGCAAAAGGTTTTGTAATTGATCCCAGAGGTGATATAGAAGAATTGGAGCTTATTGAATAGGGGGGATGATATGGTCAAACCTGTGCTTTCGGAAAATCACTTTGGTGACTGAATGGAGAGTGGATTGGAGTAGGGACAAGTTTGAGGCAGGCAGACCCAGCATAGAGTATTTCAGTAGTCCAGGTGTAAGGTAATGAGATCCTATACTGGAGTGGTGGCAGCATCAGAGGAGAAAAGGAGGTGTTGCAAAGCTGAAATAGACAGGCCTTGGCAACAGATTGGGTGGGGATATGTGGTGAGAGATAGTAAGGAATCCAGAATGACTCCTAAGTTGTGCTTCTGAGGGACTTTATAGTAACAGGGGAGGTAGGAAGTGGAAAAGGTTTAGGGGAAAAGATAATGAGTTTGTTTTTGAACATATTGAGCTTAAGATGTCTACTAGATCTCCAGTTTGAGATGTCTGAAAGGCACTTGGAGATGTGAGATTAGAGGTCAAGGAGAGAGAGGTTGTGGCTGATACGTAGATTTGAGAATCATCAGCATAGAGATGGTAAGCAAATCTATGAGATCACCAAGTGAAGTAGTACAGAAGTTAAAAAGAAGAGGGCCCAGGACAGAACCCTGTGGAACATTTATGGTTAGCCTGCATGGTCTGGATGAGGATCCGGCAAAGGAGACTGAGAAAGAGTGGTGAAATAGGTAGGAGGAAAAACAGGAGAGAATAGGGCCCTGAAAACCTAGAGAGAAGAGACCATCAAGGGGGAAAGAGTGATCAAGAAGCATGAGGATTAAGAAAAGGCCATTGAATTTGACAACCAAGGGATGAATGGTAACTTCAGCAGTTTTTGTGGAATGATGAAGTTTGAAGTTGGATTGTAAAGGATTAAGAAGAGAGGGAGAAAAGAGAAAGTGGAGGCATCTGTTGTAGAATGCCTTTTTGAGGAGTTTTGCCACGAAAGGGCAGAAGGGATATGTCAATGACTATTAGGGATGGAAGGACCAAATGAGGACTTTTTCAGGTTGAGGGAGATGTGGTAGTAGTGAATGAGTCAGTAGTCAGGGTGAAATTAAAAATTAGTGAGAGAATGGGGGTGGCAGAGGGGGCAATCTGTTGGAGGAGACAGAAAGGAATGGGATCTCTTGAGAAGGTAGAGGGCTTACCCTTGGTAAGGAGTAAGGTCAGCTCATCATGTGAGAAAGGGGTGAAGGAGGAGGTAGTGGTGGAAGGCATCTACGTGATAGGAGATGAGGAAGAGGGGAAAAGAGGGAGCTCACCACGAATGCCCTCCATTTTTTTCTGAAAAAATATGAGGGAAAATTCTCAGCTAAGAGGGTGGGGGGAGGGTGAGCCAGGGGAGGTTTGAAGAGGGATGAAAAGGTTTGGAAGAACCACTATGGAAAGTGAGATAGTGAATTGATAAGGCAGGTATAGAAGGACTGCATAACAGCAATAGGCCCAATTGAGGTCGCATAACATTTATTTGTAGTTGACCCAGACAGAATGATTGCATGACTTCCTTCACTTTAGTGGCTGAATGCAGAATTGATTGGAGTGGGAAGAGACTTGAGGCATGCAGACCCACCAGCAGGCTATTGCAATACTCCAGATGTGAGATGATGAGGGCCTGCACTAGAGTGGTGGCAATGTCAGAGGAGAGAAGGGGCACATTCAAGAGATATTACAAAGGTAAAATCAGCAGGCCTTGGCAACAGCTTGGATGTGAGGAATGAGAGATATGGACAGTGTAAAACTGAATTGATTCACTAAGGGGTCAAGATGAGAAAAAAAAAGGAGAGAGTAACTAGTACAAGAAGGATGGCCTGGGAGACAATTGAAGAGTCAAGGGTTGTGGTTCAAATGAAGAGTAGGGTTTTGTAAGGGAAAGCAGAGGGAGAGGTGAAAAGTCAACAGGTTATATTCAGAAAATGGGATTTTGGAATTCTTGAAAATGGAGGTGATATGTTTTTGGGTGATGGCAAGATCAAAGATGTGACCGTCTTTGTGTGGAACTGAGGTGGGGTGGAAGAATGGGTCATGGGAAGTGAGTTAGTAGAGGAACTAAATAGTTTGGGTGTTTGAGGGAAAGTCAATTTGTATGTTCTTTGTCTCTCCAGTGCTTAGAACAGAGCCTGGTACATAATAGGTGATTAATAAATGCTTGCTGACTGACTGAAAAGAAGAGTTGGAAGTTACTGTGATAGGTACCAAACAACATCATAACAAATGCAGTTGGCTTATATTTTAACAGACAGGAAACACCTGGTTACTGATGTGGGAGCCATTTCAAAATCAGCTGTCTGTGTGCAGTCAGGTTATTGAGTGGTTAGAGCAGAGATAAAAGAAAGGGTAAAGATAAGAAGAAGCAACAGCTCCAATCCAACCTAATTAAATACGTAGCTAACTCTGAAAAATTAGAAGTGGATTAAAGCAGATACTGGCTCTGATTCTTGACATTTCTTAGAGAAAATTAATGAGTGTCAAACAATTGCCACAATGAATAAAAAGAAAAGAGCCAGAAACCACCTTCACCAACAATTACTTGCTTTTCAGGCCAAGCAGAAAGATGGTAGGCAAGGCCAAGAATAGTTTACAATAAAAACTCATTTATAAGATATTATGAAAGAGGATAGAAGAAGCAGGATAGTTAGGTGGATGGAGTACTGGACTAGGAATCAGGGTGACCTGGGCTTGAATCCTTGCCTTAGTCATCTACAAAATTAAGGATTTGAATTTAATTACTTCTAGGGTCCCTTCTAGCTCTAATTTTATAATTCCATGATGACATGATTACAGCAGTATTAGCTTATGAAGCAATGGAAGGGAAAACCAACCTTCATAAAACTTGACACGAAAACCAAAGAGATCACCCTAAGTGCATTTATAGATGAAATTAGAAAGAGGACAATAAATAGATGTATTTTATAGTGGTCTGTATTTGGAAACAGAAATAGTTACTGGACCTGACCAAATACACAAAAAGGAAATCTATACATGAGAAGACAAAATATTAAAGTCTCTACAGTATCAATTTTCAAGATTTCTCAGAGAGGAAGGATTCCCAACTAATGGGAAAGATCACAGATTTTATTATTACCCAAAAAAGTCAACTACTAAGAAAACGGATATGGTTACAGCCACATATGTCTACTTTCTTCTATCTATAAAGTCTTTATTAGACTCATCTACATAAGCATCAAGGATATCATTGATAAAAATATGTGAAGGGAACAGGCAGTCTTCTACAGATGATATTTTTTAGCAGAAATCACACTGAAATACAGAAAATATAAGTATTACCATTTTTCTTTGCTGATTATAAAAAGTAAAGCATTTGACTCAGTAGAGAAAAACAGCTTTTAAAGTCACTTCTAACAAGCCGTCTCTTATCCGTACAGTTAGATCTTACAAGAGTCCTTGGAAGATACAACCCAGACAAAACTTTGCTCAGTGAAGCTCTGATTATCAAGAGTAATAGTGAAATAGACAGGCATGCTTGCCAAAAGCATTAAACACTGTTATGGAGAAGGTCTTACTTAATGTTAAAATGAAAAATGATTCTTTATAAATATGGAATAGGGTTCCCCAGACGTTGCTTTTTGCATATGATATTGTGCTGATTACACAAAGCCCTGGCACATTACAATGCCTCCTTAATGAATTTCAAGACCTCTTTAAAAAGATTAGGATACTAATCCATCCACCCTGGAAAAACCAAATGAATCAAGAATGCATATTTCCCAAATTATGACATACAGAAGCCCATTGAGTTACTCCATCAGTGCATATGTCTTGGACAGACATTATATAGGTGGACAATTACCTGGGCCCGTAATTAAGAAAAAGGCAAAAGTTTGAATCACATTTGGGACATTCTGGAACACTTTCAATGATTATTAACTTACATTTAAGTAGATACTTTAAAGTTTTTTTAATCACTTCACATACATTATCTCATTTGGACTTCATAACACCATATGAGATAGGTACTAACTAGAGAGAATAGGCTCTCAATAAATGTTGATCAAAACTGTGAATGACTTAGCTATTCTTGGCAATACAATGATTTAAGACAACTCTGAAGGACTTAATGATGAAAAGGCTACCCATCCCCAGAGAAAGAACTGATGGGGTCTGAATACAAATTGAAGTATACTTTTTTAAAAAAACTTTACTTTTCTTGGTTTTTTGTCTATGTTTTCTTTTGCAACATGACTAATATGGAGATATGTTTTGCATCACTACGTATGTATAACCTATATTAAACTGCTTGCCTTCTCAATGAGGGGGAGATTTCAGAACTCAAAATTTTAAAAATGAATGTTAAAAATTGTTTTTACACATGATCAGGGAAAAATAAAATACTAAGTAAGAATTTGGCAAATGCTAAAAAAAAAAAGTAGAGGATGGGAGAAGTATGGCATGACTGGACAAGGAGGAGGCATCACTGATACTGAAATGTTGCTAACCTTCAATTGACTACAAGGACTAATGGTGGTCCCAGAGATCAGAATAGGAAATTTGCCACCCTTGGCTCAGTGGAAAAGTGGGGAATTATGGGGGTAGAATGGTGTCTGCCCATTATACACAGTCACTCTATCAGTTTATTTTTCATTAGGGAAGAATAAATGAAAGAGAAGGTACTGGGAAATAATTCTCATATAATAAAAAATAAAATTCATCACTGAAAAAAAATGTTGACCAAATAACCATGGAAATACCTCCCAATCATAAGCTCAAGAGCCAGCAGCTGCTATGTTACCTTCTATTCTCTGTGGCAGATTACTCAGAACTCAGTTAACATGTCTAAAAATAATAAGATCTCAATGAATCAATGGAGAAATATTGTTAGGAAGGTTGTAACTTCCCATAAATTAAAAATAGGAAAGGAAAATTGAATAAAGAATCATTTACTTTCTTATTATGGTGGTGATCATTAATCACAAAACCATTGCTGAGGAGTTAGGACACTAGCCTACCTGTCAGAGGAATTAATAAGAATTGGATCCCTACCATGAAACATTTCAATTGTGGAATTTCTGAAATATCTCTGCTTATTGGTTACAGACGATTGCCAAATATTTCTTGTCATTTCTAAACATGACAACTTCTCAGTATAGTAATTTTCTGAATGAATCTACCTTGAAAAATAAAATCCTCCATTTAGCTTTTAAAGTCCTTCATAACCTGACCGCTTTCTACCTTTGCAGTCTTGGTATTGACTCCTCTCCATGCACTTGACCATCCAGCTACCCTGGTCTCCTTGCTGTTCTTCACACAAGACCCCTCATCTTAGAACTCTAAGTATTTGGGCTCTTCCCTAATGCCTGAAATTCTCTTCTTCTTCTGACTTCCCTGACTTCTTTCAGGGACCAACTAAAATTCCACTTTCTACACAATCCCCCTTAATTCTAGTTACTTCCCTCTGTGATACTCTCCAATTTATTTTGTGCACACCTCGTTTTAAATAATTATTCTCCTGTTGTCTCCCTGATTAGATCAGGAGCTCCTAGAAAGAAAGAAATCGTTTTTGCCTTTGTTCATATCTCCAGTGCCTGGCATATAGTAGGTGCTTAATAATTAACTGTTGCCCTCAGACATTAATTAGTTTGTTTTTAGTGAGTAATTTCATTCTGCCCACATGGTGTCCAGGAGTAGGTGTGTAAGCAGAAAGTCTGGAAAAATAGCAGGGGAAAGTTAATTTGGCTTAGGAAACTGAGTTTCTTTTTCATTTCTATCTCTCTAGAATCAGTCTACCAAGAACCAATGTGTTGTTCAGGGTCTTTGAATTATCCTGCCTTGATCACAGGACTATAGATTTAAAACTAGAAGGAACTTTAAAGGTCATCTGTTCCAAGCCTTTCATTGCACAGAGGAGGAGAGTGAAGTCCAAAGAACTTTAGTGATTCACACAAAGTCACTTGGCAGCTAGGTGGCACAGTGGATAGAGCACCAGGCCTGGAGCCACGAGTTCAAATCTGACCTCATACACTTATTCGCTGTGTGACCCTGGGCAAGTCACTTAACCCTGTTTGTTTCAATTCCTCATCTGTAAAATGAGCTGGAGAATGAAATGGCAAAGTCTTTTAATTGATCTATTTTTAGTTTTCAACATTCACTTCCACAAGGTTTTGGGTTCCAAATTTTCTCCCCATCTCTCCCCTCTCTCCACCCCAAGATGGTATGCATTCTGATTACCCCTTCCCCCAACCTGCCCTCCCTTCTATCACCCCCACCCCCCTTCTCTTATCCCCTTCCCCTCTATTTTCTTGTAGGGCAAGACAGATTTCTATACCCCATTGCCTGTATGTCTTATTTTCCAGTTACATGTAAAAACAATTTTCTTTCCATTGGAGCATTTTGTTGGTATGTTTGTTTTACACCCTTAGAAAAAGAATCCCAGGATTTTTCCTCCTGTGTGTTTTCGTCTTGCTTCCTCATGGTCCATGATGCCACAATAAACCCAAACTGACAGGATGGTAGGAGATTATTCTTCCACTTTTCCAGATCTTTCAATTGAACATCAAATCTGGGGCTGATTACACCACACTTGTTTAATCTGCCCGTGAGGTTCACAACAATTTTCCCTGCTCTGTGATCATCAATGATCTCAAATTCGCCAATATAACCATGCTTAATCATCAGAGTTAAGAACCGGACGATTACTTTGGAGCACGGCCTGATGAGAACCTGGCATCTTCCTCGCTTTTCTGCACTGTTGATGCTTTTGAGAGCATCTGCCAGGACATTCATGCGCACCACGGTGGCAGCGCTGCAAGATGGCGGAAAGAGCTAAAAACAATTTTTGACATTCATTTTTAAAACTTGGATTTCCAAATTCTCACCCTTCCTCCCTCTCCACCCACTCCCATTAAGAAGGCAAGCAATTTGATGTAGGTTATACATGTGTAGTCATGTAAAACACTTCCATAACAGTCATGTTTTAAAAGATTAACTATATTTTCCTCCATCCTATCCTGCCCCCCATTTATTCTATTTTCTCCTTTGACCCTGTCCTTCCTCAAAAATGTTTGCTTCTGATTACCCCCTCCTCCCATTTGCCTCCCTTCTATCATCCCCCCTCTTATCCCCTTCCCCCCTACTTTCCTATAGGGTAAGATGGATTTTCATACCCAATTGGCTACTCCAATATCTTTGCTAAGAAAACTCTAAATGGAGTCACGAAGGGTTGGACATGACTGATAAAGGACTCAACAACAAAACAAGGTCACTCAGGAAGTAAATGGCAGAACTAGGTTTTAAATTTTGGTCCTTTAAATTCAAATCCCACATTCCTTCCATGATGCCGTACTGCCTTACTTCAATGAATCATATCCTTGACATAGGGATTCCCTCCACCAATACAGATAAGAATATATTTACAACTTTTCAATCCTGCAAATCTTGTCCATGTCCTTCCATTCATCCTCCATGAAGGATCTGCTAGTATAAAATGTGGTTGTCTATCTGTTATCTCTCACTTTTGTCGTATGACCAGCACACCTGATTGTCTGGTCATGCAAAGTCAGCTACAGAGTATTTGTGTTTTTTTTTGGAGGGGGGAAGGCAGGGCATTTGGGGTTAAGTGACTTGCCCAAGGTCACACAGCTAGTAAATGTGTCAAGCATCTGAGGTCACATTTAAACTCAGGTCCTCCTGACTCTAGGGCAGATGCTCTACTCGCTACACCACTAAGTATTTGAATCACTAAGCATGTGGTAAGCATTCACAGGTACTGTTCAAAGCACTAGGGATATGAAGAAAAAAAATCAAGTCATCCCTGTTCTCAAGGAGCTTATCTATTGAAGGAAACAACATGTACACATGTATGTATGTAAATATGTGTGTATACATAGATACTCACAAAGTAAATATGAAATAACTTGGGGGACACCAGCAACTGGGGGGCTTCAATTAGGAGATAACACAAGCTTAGATTTTAAGGTACTAAAGAATTTTAAGAGTACAGGTGACGATGGAGTACATTCCAGGAATGGCAGACAACCTGTGCAGAAATACAGTGATGGAATGTCATGAATTAGGACTAGTAAGAAGGCTGGTTTGGTTGGCTAAAGAATGTATCAAGGGAAGTAATGAGTAATAATCCTATAAAAGTAGGTCAGAGTCTGGGCATGTAGTACTTCAAATGCCAAGTAAAGTTTATATTTGATTATAGAGGCGATAGGTAGCTGCTCAAACTTCCTAAACAGGAGAGTGATATGATCAGCTCCGTGGATTAGTCCTTTGGATACTGTGTGGAGCATGGATTGGAGAGGCCAGAGACTTGAGGCAGAGAAACCAATGAGGAGGCTATTGCAATAATTGTGGTGAGAGGAGGTGGAGACTCTGCTAGTGGCCATGTGCAGAGTGCAGAGAAGATGGATCTGAGAGGCGTTTGGAGGTAGAATTGATAGGACTTGGCAACTGAATGAAAATGTCAGACAGAAGAGCGAAGAGTTGAGGGTGATTCTGAAGTGTATCCTAGAAGACTGGAAGGATGGTGATACTCTTGATAGAAATAGGAAAACTAAGAAAAGGGTTATGTTTTGGGGAAAAGAGTTCTGTTTTGGATATATTGAGTTTGAGATGCCTATGAGACTTCCAGTTCAAAATATCCAATAGGCAATTGATGATATGGGACTGGAGGAGAAGTAAAAGATGGAGGAGGAGGAGAAGGAGGAGGAAGAGAAGGAGGAAGAGGAGAAGGAGGAGGAGGAGGAGGAGGAGAGGAGGAGAAGAAGAAGAAGAAGAAGAAGAAGAAGAAGAAGAAGAAGAAGAAGAAGAAGAAGAAGAAGAAGAAGAAGAAGAAGAAGAAGAAGAAGAAGAAGGAGAAGAAGAAGAAGAAGAAGGAGAAGAAGGAGAAGAAGAAAGAGGAGAAGGAGGAGGAGGAGGAAGAGAAGAAAGAGGAAGAGGGTCTTGTAAGCCATATAATTTTATCCACGATTTGGGTTTACGCTCTACTTTTCATGTGCGTAGGTCTTATTTTCCTGAGACTATAAATCCTCAAGGACAAGGACTGTGTCTTCTCTTCTCATATCCTTGCAGTTCCAGCCCAAGCCTGGGCAAATAGCAGACATTCAAAAATGTACTTTTAGATGCTATAGGGTGGTTAGATTGATAAACCAAAAGGGGCTTTAGTAATCTCATCCAATCCTTTTATTTTACAGATGGGGAGCCTGAGGCTCACAGAAAGGATGTTACTTGCTTCAGGTCACAGAATAAGTGAGTGACCAAAATGGGATGGGAATCGATTTATCTTGACTCTCCATCTTAGTCCACAAGACTCCTTTATTGACTCCTCTAATTTGTCTGACTTCAAGCCCTGTACTTGAGAAGGATGTAATGCCTGAAGACTTGAAAGGATAGTTCTTGATCCCACAGAGAGCTTGTACACTTTGCTGGTGAGATGAAGTATGCAGAGAATTGACTCTTAATTAATGTCATTGTTCTGAAAGGCAGAGTGGCACAGACTAGGGTTTTTTTTTGGCTCTCTACCTTTATCCAAATGATCCCAATATAGAACCTACTTCATGGAGAGAAACAATGACTGGGTTATTTTAAGCCTTTCAGCTCCAGGAAGTTTGTCCCAACTTCAGTAACAGACACTAGACATTTTTTCCCCAGGAGAGTGGGAAGAGACAATCAGTTCAGAGGCCTCATCCTGCTGCCAAGGATGTCCAAGTTCCTTCCTGGATGTACCATAAAGAGTTAATAGCTTCAACAACCTTAAAAAAACCACCCGAATCCCAAGATACAAAAGTCAAGTTCTCCCCACTTTTCTTGTGGGTCTATAGCCAGGAAATGATTCTTAAAGAACAGAATGGGGAGGGGGAGAACGAAACAAATACCAATATCATACTGAAGTGCTTCTAGAGAAATGAAGGAGCTAGTTCAAAATATAAACTTCAGGGGGTTGGGAGAAGGAACTGAGTGTTCTACTTTGTATCTCAAGAACTGACTGTTCATTCCACAGTGGCACCACAGACCTGAATCACCTTGCCCAACATAGAGAAATTGAAAGTTGCAATGGACTTTCTGAGTATTGGAGAGTTTTTCTTTTTTCTAGAGAGAAGTACATCCTGGAGATAAGTGTGAGGGAGGGAGATTCTGGTCAAGTGCTTCAAGATGCTGTTGTGTAGAACACATTAATATAAGCACCACATTTGTTCCTCTTAACAGAAACCTCATCTAATTCTTCATAATTTTCATGGAATTTAATCACCCTCAAGGCCCCAAACTAATCCTTGTAACTGTTCTTATGTCCGTAGAAAATGCAGGCCAAAGCCTTCAGAAATTTCCTCCACTTTCCCTCTGAAGCCACTCAGAGTTATTTTGGATGTATTGGGGTTGGAAAAGTATGAGATTCCCCAGAGAAAGCAGCTACCAAGAGACAGGTGCATTGGCACTGCTGTTGAAATGTGCCATGGAGAAAATTGTATACTCAGTTCCCAACAAGGTCTGATCAAAAGAGCTGAGCACTTCACATCCAACAAGTACAGAAGGCAAGGAGATTTTGCATCACTCTTCCTTCTGTGCTTGTTTTGTGACTCTTTCACAGTCAATTAGTGTCAGGATCATTGCTTAAAGTGGAGCCTAGTCTTTCTCCTAGAAGAGAAGATCTGTTTACTTTTTAGATTATTAGGGAGAATGGAGTGTTCCCTGAATAATAAAAGTTCACATTTATGTAGTGCAAGGTTATAAAGTTTTGCAAAGCATTTCCATTGGGGAAAATGGAAGAAGGACTTCAAGGTTAAAACAGAGAAATTAAAAGGAGCTGAAGAAGCAGAAAAAAATACTTGGCTGGTTTTAGGAGATTGGAGGAAAAAAAAGGACAAGACAGAAGAAAAAGGAAGATGATCATTGAAAGCTAAATTATGGATATGGAGCTCTTATGTGAAGAGAGGACTTAGTCAGGAGCAAGCAGACACTTGAAACCCTAGGGGTGATGTTGAGGACCCAGTCATACTGTCAGGAGAGAGATCACAAAGCAATGGTTGGAAAAAGAAGAAGCAAGTGGGGGTAAGTGATGATAGTGACAACTCCCAGCCGAAGGGTGCCAAGGAAGCCACTTGTATACCTGACATCACCAAAGGAGAGGTATGCTGCTTCTGCCATAATGTGACAGAAAACTTCTTGACATACCAAACCTGATAATAGAGTGATGGATCAGTAGAATATATTTAGGTACACAAGACACAGTAAATGGCCACAGTAATCTAGTATTCAATGAACCCAAAGACCCCAGCTTTTGGGACAAGAACTCACTATTTGACAAATCTACTTGGAAAACTGGAAAGGATTATGGCAGGAACTAGGTATAGACTAACATCCTACACTGAATACCTAGATAAGGTCAAAATGGGTACATGATTTTAGCCACAAAGGGTATTTATCACATCATATCAAATGAGCCAATTAGGAGAGCAAGGGATAGTTTACCTGTTAGATCTATGGGGAAGGGAATTATTTATGACCAAATAAGAGATGGAGAGCATTACTAGATATAAAATTGATAATTTTGATTATATTAAATCTAAAAGTTTTTGTACAAACAAAACCAATGCAACTAAGATTAGAAGGAAAGCAGAAAACTGGGAAATAATTTTTACAGGCAATATCTCTGATAAAGGCCTCATTTCTTAAACATATAGAGAACTGAGCCAAAATTATAAGAATACAAGTCACTTCCCAACTGAGAAATTGTCAAGGAATAGGAGCAGGCAGTTTTCAGAAGAAACCAAAGCTATCTATAATCACATGAAAAAAATGCTCTAAATCAGTATTGGTTATAGAAATGCAAATTAAAACAACTCTAAGGTACCACCATATGCCTATCAGATTGGCTAATATGATGGAAAAGAAAGATGATAAATGTTGGAGAAGATATGGGAAAATTGGGACACCAATATGTTGTTGGTAGAGTTGTGAATTGATCCATCCATTCTGGAGAGGAATTTGGAGCTATACTTAAAGGGCTATCAAAGTATGCATGCCCTTTGATCTAGCAATACCATTACTAGGTCTGAATCCCAAAGAGAGTTTTTAAAAAAAAAGGTGGGGGGGAAGGGTTTATTTGTACAAAAATATTTATAGTAGGTTTTTTGTGGTGGCAAAGAATTGGAAAATGAGGAAATGCCCGCCTTTTGGGGAATGGCTGAACAAGTTGCGGTATATGATTGTAATGGAATACTATTGTGCTGTAAGAAATGATGAACAGATCCAGAGAAAGACCTATGGAGTCAGAAAGCAGAGTGAAGCAGATTCTTTTCTCTTTTGTTTTCTTTCTCATGGTTTCTCCCATTCGTTATAATTTTTCTATGCAACATAAATAATGTGAAAATGTGTTTAATAGGAATGTATGTGTAGAGTACATATTGGATTGCATGCTGTCTTGGCAGGGAGGTAGGGGAGAAAATTTAAAACTTATGGAAATGAATGTTGAAAACTGAAAATAAATAAATTAAATATGAAAAAGAAAGCTTTTCCTGAAAAAAAAAGAAATGATGAACAGGCTGATTTTAGAAAAACTGGAAAGACTTACATGAACTGATGCAAAATGAAGTGAGCAAAACCAGGTGAATACTGTACACAGTAATAGCAATACTGTATGATGAACAACTGTGAATAATTTAGCTCTTCTCAGCAAAACAATGATCCAAGGCCAAAGGACTTATGATGAAAAATGCTATCCACACCCAGAGGAACTGATGGGGTCTGAATGCAAATCAGAGCTTATTATTTTTCACTTTTAAAATTTTTTTCATGATTTTTTTTCCTTTTGATCTTTGTCTTCTTTCACAACATGACTAATACGAAAATGTCTTGTGTGACTGCACATATATAACCTATGTTAAATTGCTTACTGTCTCAGGGAGGGAGGTGAGAGAAGGAGGGAGAAAATTTAGAACTCAAAACTTTTTTAAAAAAAAGGTGAATGTTAAAAATTGTCTTCACATGTAACTGGGAAAAACGTTATTCAAAAAATAAAAAATAAAACACTAAAAAATACCAAATCTAATAACTACTACCCATTTCTGGTGATTCTCATGGGAACAAATGATGCTTCCAGGAGCAATCTGAAAACATTGCTAAGGATTATGAAACTCTGGGCAAGAAATGTATGTCTTAGGGGCATATATGATGTTTGTGTTGCTACTGACAATCAAAGAGATCATTGACTCATTGACTGAGAGCTGAAAGGAATCTTAGAAGTCGCCTGTCCAACTCCCTGATCTTTTAATTGAGAAAAGTGAGTCATAGGAAGGTTAACCTCTGAGGCTTCCTTGACATAAAGAGGCCCTAAAGAAAGCAATCCAGCTGATTAGGCAAGAAAAGTGACTTAAATCGGAGGATAGGGAGAAGAAGGGCCCTGGTAAGAGAGTCAGGTGATCTTTAGAATGGATCACAGGGGAAGCCTAAAACACTTTGGAAGAGGAAGAGAAGAAACTAGCTTGAGGATTTTCTTTTCATTTTTTGACTATTTTTTTTATTAAATAATTTTTTTTTCATTTTCAACATTCACTTCCGTAACATTTTGAGTTCCAATTTTTCTCCCCTTCCCTAAGATGGTATGCAATCTGATATAGGCTCTACATATACATTCATATTAAACATATTTTCGCATTAGTCATGCTGTAAAGAAGAATTAGAACCAATGGGAGGAACCATGAGAAACAAGAAACAAACAATAAAAAGAGAGCAAATAGCCTGCTTTGATCTGCATTCAGACTCCATAGTTCTTTTTCTGGATGTGGCTAACATTTTCCATCATGAGTTTTTTGGAGTTGCCTTAGATCCCTGGATTGCTAAGAAGAGGTAAGTCTATCAAAGTTAGTCATCACACAGTGTTGCTGTTACTGTGTACAATGTTCTCCTGGTTCTGCTCAGTTCACTCAGAATCAGTTCATGTAAGCCTTTCCAGGTTTTTGTGGTCTGCCTGCTCATCATTTCTTATGGAACAATAAATAGTATTCTATTACATTCATATGCCACAACTTCTTCAGCCATTCCCTGACTGATGGGCATCCCCTCACATTTCAATTCTTGGCCACCACAAAAAGAGCTGCTATAAATATTTTTGATGATCTCTTTGGGATACAGCGCTAGAAGTGGTATTGCTGGGTCAAAGGGCATGCGCAGCTTTATAGCCCTTTGGGCATAGTTCCAAATTGCTTTCCAGAATGGTTGGATCAGTTCACAATTCCACCAACAATGCATTAGTATTCCAATTTTCCCACATCTTCTCCAACATTTATCATTTTCCTGTTTTGTCATGTTTAGCTAGGCTCTAACCCTGTTGTTTCCATCTCCCTCCCAGGTAGGGGAAGAATGCATACCCCAGATGTCTGCCTTCTATCCTGACCTCAAACCTTTCAATGCCACAGTTGCAGTGGAACTATTCTAGCCTATAAAATGGATTGTAGTGGCAACCCCTATTGAAGAATGTATCATAGGCATAGACTTGTTGAATCTCCTTAAAGGGGAAGATTAACATGCCAACTGACCATAGTCTACTACTATTGCCCATCTCCTTGAACTAACAGTGGGGTGGGTAGCTGTTTATGACCACCCTCCCCCCAGTTGCCATCTCCCACCAATGTGGTCCATCACCAGCAATATAGCATTCCAGATGGGGGAGAGAGAGATCACTGCATTAATACAATTCTGGAGTCATACTTCTGGACTATCTACCAGTTTAATAGCCCATGTGGCCAACGAATAAAATCAATGGTACTTGGTGGCTAACTATAGACTATTGAAAGCTAATGCAAGTTGTGGACACAGTTGCCCCTCTCATAGCGAACATGGTGACTGTGACTGAAAACCTGGCAGCCACACCCAGTGAATAGTATACATTGGTAGAGCAGACCTTGCCAATGTCTTCTATTCTCCTGAAGGGGGAACACCAAGCCTAAAGTGGTTTTTACTTGTCAGGGAATGAGGTGCACCTTTACTATCCTACCCCAAGGATATACAAATAGCCCAGCCATCTACCACCACTGAGTAAGGTGGACAGTGGCCAAATCTCCGGCTCGACTCTGACATTACAGTCTTCCATTATACTGATGATATTATTATAGTGAGATTGACTGAGATAAAAGTGACTGCAATCCTGACTGCCCTGAGGGCCCCAATAGAACAAGATATGTGGGCAGTTAGCCCAGACAAGATGTAAGGACTGTCTCAACAGGTCAAGTTCCTAGAGACACAACGAGCAGGGTTTTGGAGGGACATCACTGAGGTCAGGACTAAAATTCTGACTCCGAAGTCCCCAACAACCAAGAAAGTGGCTCAGGACCTGATTGGACTCTTTGGCTATTGGTGTCAGCACATCCCACATCTAGGAATCATCATGAGGCCCTTCTATGCAGTGACTCAACATGTTGTCCAGTTTGAGTGGGGACTATAGCAACAAAATATATCAGAAGCTACCCAATGAGCCATCCAACAAGCCCTTGTCACCTACTGATGTCACAGAGCTCCAAGTATCAATTGCTTCAGTGGCAGCAGACTAGAACGTATGATGCAGATGAAATCCAGAAACTCTAGAGTTCCAGACCTGAACAATTATAGGATAAATGATTAATTATACAACCCTCTGAGAAGCAATTATTAGCCTGTGACTAGGCCCTGGTTGAGAGAAAAACTGATAGGGATGTTCCCATCATAATAAAACTTAAGATTACCATACTTCAGTAGGTTTTGACTGAGACCAGATCCCACCTAGTGAGGTGAAGACAGGAGGCATCAATTGTAAAATGGAAATAGCACTTTCAAAGCTGAGCAAAGCTTGGGCCCAGCAAGGTGAGCAAGCTTCACGAGTTGTGGCCCACTAAACCATTATAGAAGATGTGCCTGAAGCTAACCCATTGCCTACACCCCTAGTGACTTGGGGCCCTTGTCTGTCTGATCTTCCAGAGGATATGGAGACCTGGTTCAGTGATGCAGAGGTCTGAAGTTTATTAAACTTCTTGCATTAAAGATGTTTGTCCAGTGCAGCACAGTAGTGATCGAGAATCCACAAGGTGAGAGTCACACTAGTCTTGGTAATGGTGAGTCAGCCCAATTAGCAGAGTTATAAGTAGTATAACTTGCCCTTGAAATGAATGCTCCAAAGGAGATATTTACCTGTATCGACCCTTGGGCCATGGCTAGCTGTCTGGTCCAGTCAGTGGCAGACAAGTAATAGGAAAATCAAGTACAACCTAGCATGGCAGACATCTGTGTAGGCTTGCATAGCAGCTAACCTGAAAAACCAACAGCTATACAGTGATCATATATCTGTCCTAAGGAATCCAAATGGAATGACGTGGCTGACAAACTGTCTCAGCAGCACAATGGATCCTTGCCCATATTGGACATGGAAATGGCCACACTGTGTGGGATTGGGAATGACCACAATATGCAGGATACCAGAGAGGTCCCACTTCACCCAAGAAGAAGCAAAGGAAATGAAATCAAGTTGTACTTTTTACCAACTCCATTATCTTGTAGAAAAGGGAACCCTGAGGGCCAGCTAGGTGGTGCAGTGAGTGGAGCACCAGCCATGCAGTCAGGAGGACCTGAGTTCAAATCTGGCCTCAGGCACTTGACACATTTTCTAGCTGTGTGACCTTGGGCAAGTCACTTAACTCTAATTGTCCTGCCCTCCCTTCTCCAAAAAAAAGAAAGAAAAGAAAGAAAAGGGAACCCTAGGGAAGATCCCTCATGAAGTGTAGCTGGCCAGATCTTGGGAAATGGATTATATTGGTCCTCTTCCATTGCACTGATAATCTGTGATATATCTTGAAAGTGGTTGGTATCTATATAGAATATAAGGTAGCTGCATCTGTCATCCACACTGATGTGCAAGGGCTAGTGTCTCAGCCCTTGAAAAGAATATCTGCTTTCTCTTTGGCAATACTGATGATCATAGTGATAATAGAATTCCATTTACTGACCTCAAGACTTAGCAGTGGGCCCCAAATAAGGGTATAAGACGGGTCTTCCATGCCCATATCACTCTCAAGCGGTATGTATTGTGGAACAATGAAATAGACATTAGAACAAACCCTACGCTCCAATAATAATAGAAATCCCTTTAAGCCTCAGTAGATCAGGCAGCTTATTCTTTGAGTACTCCCATCCCCAACTAGGGCAAGTCAAATGTTAGCTGGCCCATTATCATGGGGCGGAGGGAAGGGAGCCGGTAGGTTGCAACTAGTTGTGTGTAACATAACATAGAAGTGGCATATCCAGACTTATCCTTCTTTTTTCCATCCAAACCACATTCACCAGGACAGTGGACGATCTGCTCTGCAGGCCCCACAAGTCAGGGTGGAGTTGATATCACGTTTTCTGCATTGATCCTTACTGACTGTGTGCTGATAGTCTGACCAGCAGACTAACCATCTTTTTACATTCACCCTGCGGGCCCCAAATAAGGGTATAAGATGGGTCTTCCATGCCCATATCACTCTCAAGCGGTATGTATTGTGGAACAATGAAATAGACATTAGAACAAACCCTATGCCAGGGTCCCACTTATATTCTCTAGGAAAGCAATTTACAGCCCAGGGAACATACTGGGAACATACAACCAGAGTGAACAGGAATCATAGAAATAGTGGGGGCCCCAGGGGAGACTGGGGGAGCAATTGGGTAGAAACCATCAGTTAGTAATAAATGAGTCCTAGCTGAGATAGTGGGCCAGGGGACTAGGGAACAGGGTATAGTGCCCCTATAAGCTGGAAGCGACTAGATCACTGGTGTGATCACTAGTACTAGAAGGGAGGATGTGGGCTGGCAGAAAGGAGGATCCTAAACTCTGGCCTGCACCCTTTGTTTTGTTTCCACAGGGCAAATAGAGTCAAGTGGTTCCCAACCACTTGACTCTATTTGTCCTGTTTCTGTTGGTCTGATTTTCTACTTAACCTTTGACCCTGCCACCACCTATATAGTAGGGGCAGCAAGTCCCAGGTATCGCTATGTTCCTGCTTTTTGTGGGAACTCTCTTGTTTTTGTGGTTTTCCCCAGGTACATCATTTGAGGAGCCAACCATGCTGATGTAACAGCAACGAACTTTAACAACACCTGGATCTGTCACCCAGCTCTAAGAATGCCTGATGAGTGGAAACCCTGGACCTCTGCATGATAGGAATATCTATCATCCTGACCAAAATCCACTGTGTACGACAATGCTCCACCTCACTAGTTCCTTCTCTTCCTGTCTTATCTACGCCCAGGACTGGAGAACTTTAAGCTTGATGATGAAGCGCTGGGGTGGGGAGGAGGTGGTTGGTCAACCAGTGAAAATTGGTTTGATTGGTAAAGCCTCAATGAACAACCCTGCCCCCGCCACGCCCTGCCCCTTCCCAGGCAGCGAGTATGCCAAAGCTAATAAACTCAGGGACTGGGCATTAATTTCATTTGAGCCTGTTGCTGGAATGGTATCATTTCCTGACGGTACCACTAGAGCTATCTACTTCCTTATTCCCCATTCCTATTTCCCTGCTCCTCATTCTTCCTTCATCATTTGGTAATTTAGAAAATGCTCTTGTTTCACCAGTCCTGTAGATAACAGGGCAGTCTCCCATGATCATACTGTCTCTTTGTTTGAAATGACATGTAAAGTTGGACTCCAAGCTGCTCTGGGCTTTTGACAGGATATGGATACCCCAATCCTTGCCCACTGTGGGCATGGAGGTTACGTGCTGAGACTATCCATGCTAGTAGCTGTATCCTTCTTCCCTTGTGAATAGCAGTAAAGTTTGTTAAAGCTTCATTTATGTGGGACGACGCTTCTCCTCTGGTCTCCCCTGCACTACACTCACCTAACCTAGATATCAGAGGGACCTAGGGAACTTCTTGTTGGGGGTGGTGACAATGAAGTCGGTGAAAAAAAAGCTGTTTGTTTTTATTTTCAAACAACCAATGGGCCCTTTTGTGTGCAGCTGTGGGCCTGACCAACCAAAAAGCTTAAAATGTGTTGGTTACATCTTAGAAATGTTTGGGCTCTCACAAAGGTGAATATTCCCTTTGGGGAACAGCTCCAGCGATAGCTCAAGCACATTTCAGTTGCTCATTAGAGAAGAAACAAACAGCAGCTTCAGAGGTAAAGCCAGTAGCTGTAAGACAGCACCAGCTGCCTGGGAGGTGCGCCAGCCATAATGCAACCCTAGGAATATTAGTTCATAGGATCATAAGATCATGGGAGTGTAGTCTGAGAGCTTGAAGGGAACTTAGAGTCCAATCCCCTCATTTTATTTCTAACCACCTGGGGGAAGCTCATAAAAGAGCAGTGATAGGTTGCTGGGTTGCTATGGTGATGCTGCTAGGCTAATCGCACATGCTCAGTTGGAACCTTCTCTGTTAGACTAACAAACCCACATGCCTAGCTCCTTCCTCTCCCTACCTTTCCTCCAGAGATTAACATTTTTTAAACAGTTACAGAAAAGCCCTAAGCCTGTCACTTAAACAGCAGGAGCATTCTCTTCTCAAGATGGTTTTATGCTCTCATGATAAAAGGAATAAATCCAAGGGTTTGAGGTATTTTTTCAGGGCTTGCATAAGTCCATCACCAGTCCTTCCATTTATAGTTCATCCCACAGACTCAGGTCATCTGAACCAAAGATGCTTCTGTCTCTGCTAGGAAAAAGCATCTCTCTATAATCCTTCAAATAATAATGATCTAAAAAGTCAGAATCTTTGGTCAATACATTTTATGACAGGCAAATAAAATCTAAATAAAAATTAATAGATAAGAAACAAAAAGGCTAGCATACCTGGGTTACTAACTGTCATGAAGGACTTAAAGGGCTTTTCTCTAAGGGGTGGAAGAACCCTGGAGAATGGCTCCTTCAGAGGTAAACGGATAAGAGGGAGGGACAGTCAGACATTGCTCATACATGCAAATCTCTTACTATCTCAGAGGCTATAAATGACTGGCATATCTAGTTGCGACTGTCTTTAATCTGGGAACCTTCTCCTTCTGGTCATCACTGTCCTTCATGCCATGTCAGCCCTTTGGCTGTTCTCTCATACGTCCTCATCAAACTTTTTTCATATCTTCTTTCCCAGAGTCTTCTCATAATCTCATAAATTTGAAGGAATAGCCCTTGCTACTTGGCTAATGCTGGGTAAATCTACCCTGGTCAGCAGGACAGGTACTTGAGTCCCAAGTTGCCCAAGTCCGTGCCCCTTGTGGGTGGGGGCAAAGATGGATTACTGTAATGTTAATGGGTTAAGAAGATCTGCTCCATCCATTAGCAGGCCTATGTGACCACATGTGTATAATCACATCTGTGTTACATCCTGAGTCACATAGAGCCCATTGGGGAAGGAACTTGCCTAAGGAGGAACTTGCTTAAAGGGGAAGCTTGCTTAGGGTGAGGCTTGCTTGCAGGAAGGCTTTCATACCTTTTGGTACTAAGCTAATTAGGCACTGAGTCAAGAGGGTTGTGATGCTCTGAGACTATTAGCCAAAAGATATATATATATATGTATGTATGTATGTATACACACACACACACACACACACACACATACACATACACACTCTGAGGTGAGATTTTGCTTTGGGGGGCTGCCTATAAGAAGGACCTTTTGATTCCCTGGATGGGATTTGTTCAGAGCCCCCTGACTATTTAAATGTGTCTGAGCTCCCCTGATCCGGTGGTGTATGTAGGTGGTTGTATTATTTTGTTCAGACAGCTGGAGCCCTGTCTGTTGGTCTTTGTGCTAATTTCTCTGTTTCTATTTTCTCCACCTTCAGGGTGCTGACCTTTCCCCTGAATTAGTGAATGTAATTAAAGTAAGATTATTGACCCCTTTAAAGTTGCTTTCCTTAAGAAAAGCAGATCAAAGAACCTGGGCTACCAGGCCACCCCAGGTCTGTCAGGGTGCTTGCTGTTACAACCGCATTCACATGAGCAAAGTCAGGCCCAACAAGTTTATGGGATGGTGGATTTAGAGCTGAAAGATATTTTAGAGGCCATCACGTCTACTCTGCTCATTTTATAAGAGAGGAAACTAAGGCACAGAGAGGAGCAGTGACTTGTCCAAGTTGCACAGTCTGTGTCTGAGGCGAGTTTTGGATTCCAATCTTCCTGACTACAAGTCTGGTGTTGCAGCCACCGTGCTGGTTGAAAGCCTCAGGCTGTCCACAATTCTTTCATAGGTGTGGTTGGGCTACTAGCTCTGTGCTGCGTGATAGAGGGGAGACAAAGGGGATGAGATCATTTCTTCCTTCACCTTCAAGGAATCCATTTAGAGAGATATGACTCACATTCATTTGTCAGTGAGAGAACAGTGTATAACCTGGCATATTAACAGCTCTATCATGAAACTGGTGTCTAGGAATTTATCTGTATCTTTTCTGAGCCTAGGATCCAGATATTCTAGGGGAAGCAGGAATGTCTGGAGCCATCCTCAATCTATTAGGTGACATTAGAAGGGATAGGTCTGACCTTCCCCAACTCTGCCCCTCAACGTACCAACCCACCAGCCAACATCCTGAGCTAAATTTCTTAGGGTCTCCCATTCTTTCACTGGGAATTGCTTTTACTAAAGCCTGAATAATGTCTAGGGCAGGTAGGTGGTGCAGTGGATAGAGTGCTGGACCTAGAGTCAGGAAGACACATTTTCTTGAGTTCAAATCTGGCCTCAGACATTTATTAGCTGTGTGACTCTCGGCAGGTCACTTAACCCTGTTTGCCTCAATTTCTTCATGTGTAAAATGAGCTGGAGAAGGAACTGGCAAACCAATTTAGTATCATTGCCAAGAATACACCATGCAGAGTTGGACACAGCTTAAACAACTGAACAATAACCACAAATAATGTCTCATGAAGCCTATAATCCTCGGTATTTCTAGTAGCTGCTACTAGTATACATGCTAGTGGTAGCCATATTAACATTACAGCCTGTAGTATCCATACTAGTAGTCGCCATACTGACATTATGTTATGTAGTAACCCAAATAAGATCCAGGCAAGAGGAGGAGTAAGGTATACCATTCTTCTGACCAGAATTAGGGGTAGACATTTCACAAAAGGAACAGAACTAAAGTCACCTTGGTCTTCTCAATTCAATTCGGAAATATTTACTAAGCATCTACTATGGATGTAGTGCACTGGGCTCTGAGCTAAGGAAACAAAAAGGAAAAACAACATAATCCCTGTACTCAAGGAGATCATGGTCTACTAACATGGAATAAGATCTAATGACACAGATAAGTATAATAGGAAGAACTAAAACATGCATAAAACATTTTAAAATGTGTAAAACACTTTTCACTTATTCTCTTGTTATCTTCACAAAAACTTGTGTAGTGAGTACTATAGATGCTGTAGTGTACTACTGTGGGTAATATTATCCTCATTTCCTAGGTAAGAAAATTGAGTGATTTGCTCATGGCTGCACAGCTCCTGAACATCTTGGGTCCAGCACTCTTCCTACTAATCAACACTTCTTTAACATTAAATTGGGTGGGAGTGGGGAAGGAGGTTGTCAAGAAAGAGAGCCAGACAAAGTGGTATATAAAAATCTAAGAGAGAGAGATTATTTTCATCTGGGGATATCAGAGAAGGATTCATGGAGTAGGTGACACCTGAGGAAGGATTTTGATTAGTAGAGATGAGGAGGAAGACCATTCTAGGTGGAAGCCAAATGAATGGATGAGTTTTTAAAAAAAACCCATGTATTAAGTACTTATTAAGTCCCAAGTACCGTGCTAATTTCTATAGATTAGATACAAACAGAAAAATAAGGCAGTCTCTACTCTCAAGGACCTCATCTTCTAATAGAAGGAGACACCAAATGTAGGAGGTTTTAGCTGCAAGTCAGATCCCTTCAGTGCAGTAGCCAAGTTGATGATAAAGCATTTTCTTTAATGCCATTTCCATTAATAAAGCCATGTTGATTTCTACTTATAAATCATTCGACAGTGCCAAGGACTTTAGAGATAAGAACTTTCTTTTCTGGGACTTCAGTTGAGATGTCAGGGGCTGCAAAGCACTTACAGACGAAGTTGCCCAGTTACATTTCCAAAAGTATTGCTTCTCTGATAGATTTGGGGACCAGACTGAAAGCAGGATTGGGAGTCCAAGGAGGGCTGTTGCTGCTGACCTCAGGGTTTGGGGGCTTGCTCATAGTTGGTTGGCAGTTGGTGTTGAGGATGGTAGGATGATAGTCCCTTCTTCAACAGGGGTTGCTCCCCTTAATAATGGTTGTGGGGGCCAGGCTGGAAGCAGGGCCAGTGGGGTGTGTGTGTGTGTGTGTGTGTGTGTGTGTGTGTGTGTGTGTGTGTGTTACCCCAATTCCTGGCTCTTGGGCTCAGGATCTTGGGAAGTCTCCATATGGGAGGGTAATGGTTGAGATGGCTTGACTTAGATGGTCCATACCACCTTCTGTCTCTGTCTCCAGGTGTCTCAGTGTCCCAGCAAGACTGATTTGCCTTTCTGGAAAGTGGCAGTTGTCATCATTTGGTGCTGTTGTTGGTGCCATCTAATGACAAGAAGGGTCCCTGTATACTTAAGGGGATTTCTCACACTTTAAGCTAGTAGCTTATCACCTAGGAAACCAACTGCTGAACCAGAACCGAAGTGTATACAAAAGACTTCAATAGAGAAACTCACCTGCTGAGTTTGTGGCCTGCTGGCCACAAGGCATAAGGATGACTTGCTGAGCTTGAGAGAGCTAGTGGGAGTATCCTTCTCCCTGACCTGTGAACTCATTACCCCCTAGGCCAGCAAGTGTCTGGGATGGGACTGCCTCCTGTTTGGGGTTTTTTCTTTTAATACAGAACCTTGTGTGACTTTGAAGGACCAGAAGAGCAGAGGTCCAGTGACAGGAGCCCATGCTAGAGTTTGTTGCCGGCTGAGTCCAATGCACAACCACAGCTCTAAGGAATAATCTATTTTATCCAGCCCAACACTGAATCAGTCTGGGAGTGGAGATGCTGTGTCCTACAGCAAGGGAATAACTTATCCAGTAGCTATGCTTCATTTAAAAGTGAGCCAAGTGGGTTGAATACTTGAATTGCAACTATTAGTCCCATAGGTGTATACGAATCCTGTCACTTTCTTTCCCACAATTATTGTCTGTGTTTTATTCTCCCTGTTGCTTGAAGGAGGAGAGGGCGTGACATTTCTCGTTCCTTGCTTCCCTCTTCTCCTCTCCTTTTTTCTCCTCTTTCCTCCCTTCTCTTCCTCCCCTCTTCTCTTTTCTCATCTCCTCTCTCCCTTTCTTCTTGCTACCTCTCATGGTTCAGTGTGGTAACACAGTCGATCAGTCCATAAAACCAGCAAGTCTCTTTAGAGTTCAGTCTTTCAATGCTGTTTTCCTGATGCAAGATAAAGGCAAAAAACCAAACTAAAACCAAACCAAAACCAAACCACCAGCCTTTCTCCCCCTCCCCCCCATCTGGTTGCAACTGCTTTCTTCTTGTATCCTTTTCCTTTTCTATGTTCTTCAGTCTTATGTGGACACATATCTTTACCACTATTTGATTCCCATTATTTCTTCCATCAGTCTTCTAAATTTTACCAGATACTGTATAAAATCATAACACAAAATACACTTACCCACTGTACATATTATAATGTACATGATACTCCTGCATAGTAAATTTGTACATAGTGACCTTTACATTCATTCTAGCATTCCTTCATCACACTCCCCAGGAAAGAGGAGCTGTTTATCTAGGGCTTTAATGTTTACAAAGCACTCTACATATTTGATCTTCACAACCACCCTGGGAAGTAGGTGCTACCATCATCCCCATTTTGCTCATGAGAAAATTGAGGCACAAGTTAAATGACTTGCCCAAGGTCACAAAGCTAGTAAATCAGGTTTTCCTGATCCACTATGCACTCCACTATCTAGCTGCTTCCTAGATACAAGATAATTTCTTGAGGGAGGCATTAGAAGCTGGGGAATTTTTGGGGTGGTGGTGGAAGGAGATCAGGAAAGCTCTCATATAGGAACATCTGATCTCAGCTTTGAAGGAAACTAAGGATTTGAAGAGGGGAAGATGAGGAGGGAATTCATTCCAAGAATAGGAGGAACATTGATAAAATAGGTTTGACTATCATGTTGATCACTTCCTAAAATAATCCCACTGAATTTTCTCTTTAAGAAAGAAAAATCTAGGCCTCGGCAGCTGGAGGTGAGAGTGAGCGCTCGTTTCAGAGCTCCGAGCCCCAGGGGGATTCACCCGAGTCTAATCTGCCCCTGGAGAGGAGCTCTAGGCCTGGCTGCTGCCGCCCTCCCAGAGGGATGAAATTGGCTTTTCCCAAGTGACACTGAGACCTGCTTCCAAATTAGATATCCTGGGGCAATATAGCATTGTGGGAGACTGGTGTTTAACAGCCACAGAGGAGGTGGAGCTATAGGAAATCAGAAGTTTGCTCAGCCTGGGACATCTCAGCCATTGAACTAAAGAACAGGGAGAAGTGGCGCAGGGTGCCAGTGTGGAGTGCTTCACCAAGCAGAAAGGAAAGGATGCTAGAATCTAGCTGGGACCAGTTCTGTGCTCACTGAAGTCACCTGGTGGAGGGACTGAGGCTAGTGAAAAGTGAATTCCCCAGTGTGGTGTGGGAAGAGGCAGAGACACCTTTGAGTTCCAACTTTCAGGGCATCTGCCATCAAAAGAAAAAGAATCAGAAACTGAATGATAGGGGAATAAAAGAAAAAAGACTGACGTTACTAAAGATCCTAGAAGAAAATTCTGTTTACAAAGTTGAGGGCACACAGAAATATTGACAGGTTCTCTGTTAATAACAGAAGGGAAGATGGCCTCTAAAGAAACCCAGAAATCTCTGAGTAAATATAACAAGTCAAAGAAAAATGAAGCAACACTGCGATGAGGCAGCAAAACCTTTGGATTCTCAAGAGAGTATGGAATCACAGCAGGATGTTCCTGAGTGGTACAAGAGAGAAATAAGAATCTTCAAAGCAGAATGTATGGCCTACACAGGAGAAATAATTGACAGAAATGAAAAACTTGAATCTGCCTTAGCAAATCTCTCCAAAGAAGCAAAAGAGAAAAGGCTTTAATTCTATGAGGAACACAGAATAAAGAAGAAATAAAGATATATAAAGACCATGAATGAAAGAATAAAAGTTTAGAATAGACAGAAAAGAGAATTAATGAAGATAACAAAGAAATCCTGTTTAGAAAAAGACACAAAATATTTAAAAACTAATAAAATAAAGTTAAAGGAGAGAAGAGGAAGGGAGCATTTCAATCAACTAATGGAGAAAGAAAAAAGAATCAAATCATGTAAAGGGAAGAATGAAAAAAAGAATGAATAAACTCTAAAAACTAAGGGAAAAGATGACAGAGGAGGTGGGGAGAATGGAAGAATATTTATTTATTTATAGCATTCTTTTTTTTATATTTTGAGTTCCGGGTTCTCTCTCTCCCCCACCTATTGAGAAGGCAAGCAGTATCATAACCCATCATACCTGTGAAGTCACTCAAAACATTTTCGTATTAGCTGGCGGGGGGGGGGGGGGGGTGCGGTGGGGGTTCAGGGGGTGGGGGGCAAGGAGGGTGAGGGGAGAGCAAAAAATAATGAAAATGAAAAACCTCATTCAGTTCATCATCTGTCTCCAGAGGTAAATAGCATTTTTCATCAAGAGTCCTTTGGAATTACCTTGGATCCTTGTATTGATCAGAGAAGTTAAGTCTTTCATAGTTGACCATCATTATAATATTGTTGTTTGTATGTGTAATATTTTGCTAGTTCTGCTCACTTCACTTTTTATCAGTTTGCTTATGTCTTCCCAGGTTTTTCCGAAACTGTCCTGCTCATCATTTCTTATAGCATGATGGTATTCCATCACAGTCATCTACCACGGCTTGTTCGGCCATTCCACAGTTGATGGGCATCCCCTAAATTTCCAAGTCTTTGCCACCACAAAAGGAGCTGCTCTGGATGTTTTTGTACATATGAGGTCCTTTCCCTTTTCCCTTGATCTCTGAGATACAGACCAGTAGTATTGTGAGGGCAGAGAGTATGCCCTTTGGGCATGGTTCTAAATCGTTCTCCAAAATGGCTGGACCAGTTCAGAACTCCACCAGCAATGCATCAGTGCCCCTATGTTTCCACATCCTCTCCAGCACTTATAATTTTCCTTTTCTGTCACATTAGCCAATCTGATAAGTGAGGTGGTACTTCACAATTGTCTTAATTTGCATTTCTCTGATTGGTAGTGATTTAGAGCATGTTTTCATCTGATTGATAGCTTTGATTTCTTCTGAGCGTTGCCTGTTTATATCCTTTGACTATTTATCAATTGGGGATGGAGGGAGGAATTTAAGAGTGAAGAGAGGAGAACCTACAGAAAGAAGGCTTCCTTAAAATAACTAAAGCAAAAATAACTTAAGAAACAATGATATCTTTAAAGATAATGCATTTTTTTAAAATCCCAATTCAGAAAAAGAAAGCCATATTAGAGACAAGGATAAAAATAGAAACCTAATTCATAATGTTACATATGAATGGATTAAATAATCCCATAAATTATTAAAATTGAATAAGAAAACAGAACCCCCAAATCTGTTGCTTACCAGTCTTGTTAAGAGTTTTTTTCCCTCTTCGTTCTTTTTTCCTTTAAAAAATGGTCTTTGTTCTATGGAGGGACCCTGTGAAAGGAGAGGGGTAATAGAAGAAATTAGTCAATGTGACAACAAATTTATCGATAAAGATTTTAAAAGAAAAAAAAAGAAAAATCTAAGCCAAATCCACCCTACAGAGTGACTATATCTATATTTGACACTATATGCAACATTCTGAAATGAGTAGAAGCCTTGCAAGTGATACTTTTGGCAGCATTATAGTGTTGTTTCCCTTGTGTGTATCGTTCTGTTGACTATACTTTCTTAATAACCATCCCACTTCTGAACATTTATTACAGGAGTCCACGACAGAGAAAGGTTCCATAAATTGCACCCCCTCTGGCCTCATTCTCCAAACTCCCATGCGTATCCACACTTATTCTTTGTAACTTTGCAACATTGTTACTTTTTTATTGTTTTGTTATTGTGCTTTCCACGTACATTTTGGTAGTTATTTTGTATATCGTTTTCTTGACTTCCCACAAACCCTCCAACACTGACTATTCCCAAACTTTATTATTTTTGTCAATTTTCTGGGTGGTGAGGTGAAACCTCAGAGTTGTTTTAATTTGCGTTTCTCTTATTTTTAATGATTCAGAGCATTCTTTCATACGGCTGTTGATAGTTTACAATTCTTCTTTGGGGAAATATTTGTTCATACACTTTGATCACTTATCTATTGGGGAATGGATATAAATATACATACATGCATATATGCACATGTTTATGTGTACATATATATTATGTGAGTAGAAAATGTAATATATGTACACATATACAAATTTGTTACTTATCTATATCTTGGTTACTTGGTTACTGATAAATGTTATACAAAGATTTTTCCCCCATTTGCCCATTTCCCCTTCTTGTCTTCTGTACATTAATTTTGTTTATGCAGAAGTTCTTCAATTTCATGTAATCAAAGTTATCTATTTTATCTTTTGAAATTGCCTCAGTCCTCTGTTTGATTAAGAGCAGCTAGGTGGTGCAGTGGATAGAGAGCCAGACCTGGAGTCATTTGAGTTCAAATATAGCTTCAGATACTTTCTAGCTGTTACCCTGGGCAAGTCACTTAAACCTGTCTGCCTCAGTTTCCTCAACTGTAAAATGAGCTGGAAATGGAAATGGCAAACCACTCTAGTACCTTTGCCAAGAAAACCCCAAATGGGATCACAAAGATTCCAACACAACTGAACAACAACAAATTTGTTTGATTAAGAATATGTCTCCTATCCATAGCTCTGAAAGGTATATGATCTAGTTGACTTTTAAGTTTCTTATGACATAATCTGTTACATTGATGTCATTTATTTGTTTGGAATTTATTATGGAATAGGGCATGAGACCTTGCCAAAAGCCCAATTTCTGCCAGAGTGATTTCTAGTTTTCCCAGAAGTTCTTATCAAATAGGGAATTCTTTCCTAAATCATTTATGTTTACAGGTTTATCTGACACTGGATTATTGACTTATACTATTCCTGGGTTTCTTTCATTTTTTCTGTTTCTGTTTAGTCCACTCCATTGATTTATTTCCCTGTTTTAAAATCAGTATTAGGTGGGTTTGTCAACTATTACTTTATAATATAGCTTGAGGTGTGGAAGTGCTACTTCCTTTTCATCCCTACCTCTTTTCATTGTTTCTCTGCATCTTCCTGATCTTTTGTTTCTCTAAATGAATTTTGTTATTATTTTATTGAGTTTTGCAAAGTGTCCCTTTGAAGGAAAAGTGGGAGAGGGAAGGCACAAGCATTCATTGGGTGCCTACTATGTGTGACGCGTGGTGCTAAATGTTTGCCAAATATTATTTGTATACAAATATTATAGTTTGATTGGAATGGCATCAAAATTGTAAATTAACTTAGGTAGTTTGTCATTTCTATTATATTGTCATGACCCAGTCATGAGCACTGAGTATTCCTCCAGCTAATTCAGTTCTTTATTCTTTAAGGAATACCTTGTAATTGTTCTTTATATTTTGTGTATTTAGGTAGATTGATCCCCAACTATTTTATGCATTTTGTAGTTATTTGGAATGGGAATTCTTTATTATTGCCTCTTAGATTTTATCATTATATAGAAATGCTGTTGCTTTTTGAGGACTCATTGTGTAGCTTGGAATTTTACTTAAGTTATTCATGCCTTTTTCCTTTCTGAAGAAGGAAGAGAGGTGAACAAGAGCTACCTTGGACAGTGACCCACAATGGAATCTTTCCTCCTGGATCCTTTCCTCTAGGGCAGGATTAAGAGACTGGCAATAAAGATTGAAGGGAGAAGCTTCCAGGTCATATGACCAACAAGGTGAACGAGTAGGTATTTTCTCCAGTGCACAAGATCTCTCAAACCACTCCAAAATAGGAATTATGCACAAGAGGTAAGGCAATTTCAGTTGTCTTCACAGTCTGATATCAAGAATTCTGACAAAGAAATAAACTGATGAACTAACAGCGGAGAATACAAATCCCTAATCCATAATAGGCCCCCTCAGCATCCCCATCCCCAACAACTATCACACTCTGCAAGGGCTGCACAATCCTCCCAATAGGCCTGTGCTCTAAGATCCAGCCAGCAATTCTTCATCAATTTCTGATGTGGTTTCTGGCATATCATGAGTTGGATCTCTTTTTAAGTACACTCAGAACGCAAATGTTTAGACCATCCATACAAAAGCCTAGTAAGAACCAATTCTAGAGACAACAATTGATTCTTGGGATTGAATGGTTTCTTGCTACCAGTCCAAGCACTAGTATCATAGGGAGTGAGGATCTGACCAATTTAGCTAACTTTAATTTCTTCCCATTTCTCTTGTTACTGACTTTTCTTTCTTCTTCTATTTTGATTGATTCTTATCTGTTATGAGTAACTTGGAGGCTATACTTGCTTCTCAGGCAGCTGTGGTTGAGATAATTCATCATTTAAGGTTCTCCTGAGCATCAGAGCAAGCCAAACATACTTCCAAGAGTGTTGTTCACCACTGTTTTAGGCAGTAACTTTTCTAACCTCTGTATGTAATTGTAAACTTCTTCACCTTCCTTTTGGGCTGTAGTTAGGAACTTAAAATAGAAGTACTTAGAACTCTCCATATTTCTAAACTGATTACTTAGTGCCTTTAAGCATTCATGTACTGTAACAGATGGGGTTTTCATTTTTAATGGAGGAAGCACGTCAAATGTAAATTCTTTGAACCTTTCCTTCAGTCATGTTTTCTTTTCTGTCTAACATGTGAGACTTGCAGGATCTTGATGAAACATGTCAATCATGGCACAAGTTGTACATCTTCTTCTGGGTTTTGGGTATTTTTGTTTTAGCTGTGGTTTGGTCTGAGCCTATGCTTTTATTTGTGTAGTGAACTGCCAGATTGAAAATCCCTTCTGCCAATGCAAGGCAGCAGCTACTATGCAATTTATAGTCTCAGAGAGTTTTGGAAATGCATGGATATATGTGAATTGCCCACAATCACGTAGTCAGTATGTGTCAAAGGTGGAACTTGAATTCAAGTTTTCTTGACTACAAGGTCATCTATTTATCCACCTCTCCATGTGGCCTCTCTTTATGGTAATTAATTATGTTATTTCCCCCTGCTAGTGTTGAACCATCCTTTTGATCCTTTTGATCAGACTTCATCACAATAACTTTCTTAAAATGTTGCTATAGAAGAAATATTGTTTTAGCCATGCTTAGATTTTGTTTACTGTTTTTATATTAACAATCATTAGTGATATTGGTCTATAGTTCCCTTAAAGGAAGAAGGCAAAGAGCTTTGTACTTTTCTGAATTATATGCTAGGTATTAGGATTATATTTGTCCCATGGTAGGACTTTGATGGATTATTTTCTTTCTTAACTTTTGTGACATCTTTCCCTTCCTTCCTCCCTCCCTCCCTTCCTTCCTTCCATCCTTCTTTCCTTCCTTCCTTTCTTCTTTCCTTCTCAGATTTCCTGAATTTTATTTTGTGAAACTTCCATGCAATTTTCCTAGTTCTATCCTCAGAAAACAAACAGAACAAGTCTAATCTCTCTTCTGAATGATAGTCCTATAATACCAGGTCCTCCATCCCTGAATTTTCTCCTCTCTTGGCTAAAAATCCAAGTTCCTTCTCTGGTGCAGAGGCAGGGTTCTCTTGCTTTGCCCTGCTTGGATCTGGGTTGCAGTTCTGGTTGGCAGTTCTTGGGGGAGGAAGAGCTCAGATGTGACAGAGTTTGCAGTGACTGAGGAGTAGAAGTAGCTCTGAAAACAGCAGCGTAGCCCCTCAGGCGTGGGACAAAGTACTCTCTACTCTACAAGCACTTGTACCCCAACAAAAAGCTCAAGGGTCAAGTTGGCTGGGAACATGAACAGGGAGCAAAAACACTCTCAGATTCAGATTCAGACTTTGGAATCTTTTTTTGGTGACAAAGAAGACCAAAACATACAGCCAGAAGAAGTCAACAAAGTCAAAGAGCCTACATCAAAAGCCTACAAGAAAAACAAGAATTGGCCTCAGGCCATGGAAGAGCTCAAAAAGGATTTGGAAAAGCAAGTAAGAGAAATAGAGGAAAAAATGGGAAGAAAAATGAGAGTGATGCAAGAAAACCATGAAAAACAAGTCAACGACTTATTAAAGGAGACCCAAAAAAATACTGAAGAAAATAACACCTTAAAAAATAGACTAACTCAAGTGGCAAAAGAGCTCCAAAAAGCCAATGAGGAGAAGAATGCCTTGAAAGGCAGAATTAGCCAAATGGAAAAGGAGATTCAAAAGGCCACTGAAGAAAATATCACCTTAAAAATTAGATTGGAGCAAGTGGAAGCTAGTGACTTTATGAGAAATCAAGAAATTACAAAACAGAACCAAAGAAATGAAAAAATGGAAGACAATGTAAATGACTGAGGCTGGACTTGAAATCAAGTCTCCCTGACTCCAGATGTAGCACTTTATTCATTGTGCCACCTAACTGCCTTTGGTAGACATCTAGTGATTATTAAATAAAAATGGAAGGGAGTATATATATTTCTTAACTATATATGACACCTTGACAGAAACTGATCACATCTTAGGATATAAAAACCTCACAAACAAAGGCATAAACGCAGAAATATTAATATACAGCCCTTCTTAATCACAATGAAAAGAAATTATGGTAAATAAAGGATAATTGAAATACTGAAAATCAATTGGGAAAGAAATTACTTAATTCCAAAGAACTGGTGGGTCAAAGAGCAATTCATAGAAATGATAAGTAAACAATGAGATGATGTGCAAGCATTTGGGGGATGTAGTCAAAGCAGTTCTGAGGGGACCAAACACTTTTATTAATAAAAAAGGGAGAAACAGATCAATGAATTAGGTATGCAACTAAAAATAATAGAAAACCAAAACATTTTAAACCTCATTTAAACACAAAATTAGAAATTCTGAAAAAAAATCAAAGAAATTAACAGACCTAAAAATGAAAAAAAATATTGAATTAATAAATAAAACAAGCCATTTTAAAAAAATAAACAAATCATTAGTTAATTTGATTAAAAAGAAGAAAGAGGAAAAGCAAATCACCAATATGAAAAATGAAAAAGAAGTCACAGCAAATGAAGAAGAAATAAAGGATATTATCAGAAATTATTCTCAGATGTCTTTGAAACATAGGAAGAATTGTATGAACTGATGCAAAGTAAAATAAGTAGGGCCAGAAGAACAATTTATACTGTAAGCTCAATATTATGAAAAGGGATAATTTTGAGTGCTTTTGTAAACTGGCAAAGAATGAGGTGAACAGAAGCAGGAGGACAATTTGCACAATAAAACACTTTGAAGACAAAAGTCTTTGAAAGCTTTAAGAACTATTATTAAAACAATGACCATTCATGATTCCAGTAGACAACTAATGATAAGACAAACCATAGTATGTCACCACCTGACAAAAAGGTGATAGATTCAGGTTGCAGAATAAAACATGTATTTTAGTATGTAACCAAGGAGAAAATTTATTTTGCTTGACGATATATATACATATGTATATGTATATATATGTATATATATATATATATATACATACATATGTCAAAAAGAATTAGTTTTCTTTCTTTTTTTCAATGGAGTGGGAGGAAAGAAAATAGATTTCTATTAATTTATTTTTTAATAATGGGGGGTGGAGTTGAATACAGATGTGGAATGTAGCATACTCTTCCAGAGGAGGTCACTATATCATTACTTTTGTTTAACTGTTTTAGCTTATAAGAAATCTCTCGCGAAGTGAGGATAATCTGTAAATGTCTGCAATATAAAAAGACATATCAATAAAACTTTAAAATAAAATGATATGTGTATGTAGAAGAGTCTATGTATAATATTTGTACATGCACCTATATGTATGTTTATATGTATAATTAATCATCTTTAGAGAGGTAAGAGTTGAATCCATGAGAATAAGTGAGATCACCTAGGAAGAGTAGTAGATAGAGAGAAGATCCAGGAAAAAATATTGGAGGATACCTATGATTAAGCGGTGAGAAAAGGATGACAATCCAGCAAAAGAGACTGAAAAACAGAGATCAGACAAGTACAAGAACCAGAAGAAAGCAGCGTGAGAGAAGTTAAAAGAATTCATTCAGAAGGAGGGAGTGGTCAGCAGTATCCGGTGCTATAGGGAGGTCAGGAAGGAAGAAGATAGGGAGGAGGAGAGAGACGAGTATAGCAGCTCAAAGCCTACTGGTTACTTTGGGGGAGTTTCAGCTGCCAAAGCACACTTAAATTCCTAGCTTATCACCTTTCTATCTTGGGTGCCAATTTCTGCCAACTCATCAGGTTTTCCTATTGTCCAGTCCCCAGTATTGTCGTTTTTATTTTCATTTTCTCAGAGGAGACTCTTGGCATCGCTGTTGTTGTTCAGTTGTTTCAGTCATGTCCGACTCTTTGTGAACACATCTGGGGTTTTCCTGGAGTGGTTTGTGATTTCCTTCTCCAGCTCATTTTATAGATGAGAAACTGAGGCAAATAAGGTTAAGAGACTTGCCCAGGGCCACACAGCTGATAAGTGTCTGAGGCCAGATTTGAATTCAGAGTCAGGAGTCTTCCTGACTCCAGCTCTATCCAGTGTGCTACCTAGCTCTCCTTAGCATTGTACCTGTGTCATTCTGAAGCTCTTTCTCTGAGCTCTGTTGCTCTGTAACCCTCTTGGTGTATCTCTTAGTCAGTTTTCCAATTGGCTGCTCTGTCTGGTTTCCATAACTTACAGGAACCAGAAGAATCTTAAGCAAATTCCTTTTACTGTGTCTCACCCCTACCTGATGATAAATTATCCATGCTCCTCTGCCCTACACTTCCCATCGGATGCATTTATCACATGACTCAGAATAGTTAATTAATCTGTATTCTCTACCCTTCAGAAGCACATGATGCTTTTCATGAATAATTGTCCCTTTGTTCACTTTCTTGTGACCCATTTTAGTATCAAAGGCTCCATTCAAAGGGAAGTTCCAGGCCACAATGGTCATGTCACTCACCTTTAAGGTCCTGGGGCCTTGACCTACCTTAGACTAGTGAAACTTTAATGAGGTTATGGGTGTGAATATGGGGACACGCATAGGAGTGGACCCTCACTCTGGGCCTACAGGTAACCATTTGCTTTTAAGTCCTTGCTGGGGGTGGAAAGTAAAATAGGAACAGAGATAGATCTCAACTAATTTTTCCCAAGAAGAGAAGTGTTGTGAGTCTTTGGAGAGACTTTAAAATATCAAAGGTCGGTTTTCTTAGTAATTATGTTTCTTCCTCCCACAAGTAACTCTTTCAGGTGGTGTCTTAGAACTATATATAATGGCATGTTTCCATAAGAAGCTGCTTCTTGGAAAATTATGATATTATGTAAGGGAAATGCCTTGGAGAGGCGGAACATGGGAGCTTGCAAAGTCATTCTGTAACTGGTTTCAGTTGGTTATTCACATGTTGAAGAGGAGGCTTTTTAATTCGATGCAGAGGCATTCAGAAAGTTGTGAATAGAGTACTGAGCTTGGAGACAGGAAGACTTGAACTCAAATCCTACCTCAGTCATTAGCTATTTGGCCCTGGGCCAGTTACTTAACCTTTGTTTGCCACAATTTTCTCATCTGTAAAATGGGTATGATGACAGCACCAACCTTGTAGGCCTGTTGTGAGGATCCAACGAAATGATATCTGTAAAGCACTTAGCACAGGGCTTGGCACGCAGGAGGGGCTATATAACCGCTTATTCCCTTCCTTCCCCTTCCCCTGCCCCTCCCTGTCAGCTTGTGGTTATAGTCTCTTGGCCTCAGTGTCCATTACACGTAAAATATAGAATGCTGGAGCTAGAGAGAATGTTATCCCTCGTCTAGTCCACACCCTCATTTACAAAAGAGGAGACTGAGACCCAGAGAGAAGTGACCGGCCCCGTGTCTCACAAGCAGTGAGCGGCAGATTTAAGAAACAATGAATATGAAGAATTAAGAGAAGCGCGGGAAGACTTATGTGAACTGATGCAGTGTGAAGTAGCTAAACCAGGAAAGCAAAACACACGATGGCTGTAACCATAACACATTGGCTAGAATTCCTAAAGCGCTTAAGGTTCACAAAGCACTCTGCGTGTGTTATCTTATTTGGTCTTGACAACAACCCTACGGTTATTGAAACTGAGACTGAGAAAAGTTAAGTGACTTGCCCAGGCAGAATTTGAACTCAGTCCTTAACTTTAAGTCCAGTACTGTATCATTTAGCTGTCACAACAATATAAACGGAAAAAAAAAATTGAAACTCAATGCTATATAATTATTAATGTCTGTGCTTGGCTCTGGAGAAGAGCTGAGAAAAAGTATCTTCTTCCCTTCTTTGCAGAGGTGAGGGACTCTATGTTGTCCACCGCACTTATTAAAATACTTGGGGGATTGGTTGGTCAATTTTGTAAATTGGATTTTTTTCTATCTTTAAAAAGTTTGTTTATATATTATTTATTTAATTTGTTTAAAATTCTTTATGTATAGCTCAATGAGTTTAGCTAGGTGGTACAATGGGGAGAGTGCCAGGCTTGAAGTCAGGAAGACTCATCTTCCTGGGTTCAAATTTGACCTCAGACACTTATTAGCTGTGTGACCCTAGGCAAGTCCCTTAACTCTGTTGACCTCAGTTTTCTCATCTGTAAAATGAGCTGGAGAAGAAAATGGTAAATCACTCCAGTATCTTTGCCAAGAAAACCCCATTGGAGTCATGAAGAGTCAGACATGACGGAAGGGGAAGGGATATATTCAGAAAATGAAAATTATATAAAGGCAAAAAAGTGTAAGTAGTTATGGACAGAATTGTACTAGACCCCTATCCATGTCTCCTTACTCTTGTGCTAGGGCTATCTCCATTCTACAAGTGTACCTTACACCTACCTACTCTTGAGAGGATCATTAAGTCTATTGGGAGAAGACTGGCCAGTCTTCACCTCCTCAGGACCCCATAAAACTTCTTCCCTGCAAGCTGCTCTCCAGTTTTAGGTTTAGAGATACAATTTAGAATACTGTACAAGAAAGAAAGAGCAGGTAATTTAGAGTTGAGGGACTTACATTTGAATGGCAACTCTGCTATTTAATATCTATTTGGTGACCTTGGACAAGTCACTTAACCTTAGTTTACTCATGTGTAAAATGATCCTGTTGGATAGGGGTGGGGAACTTGTGGTCTCGAGGCCACATGTGTCCCTCTAGGTCCTCAAGTGCAGTCTTTTGACTGAATTCAAACTTTGAGGCTACAGGTTCCCCTCTCCTGGACCACTTCTCCTGGCTCTAAATTCTATGAACCTCTTTGCTCTGTGGCTGGCCTCCTGCCATCAGCCTAGGGCCAGATGAGGATGCACTAGGTCGTGGGCCAGAAACCATGAGCTTGTGAGTTCTTTGTTCCCTGCTTGTTGTGCATTTGGGGCAACATGACACTCATCTGCATTCTGATCCTTTTGTCTGTACAAGCATTCACCAAAAACCTGTCTTGTTCACTTTTTAATGTCCATGTCAGCCTGGTCAGTGGGTTCCCAAAGCCAAATTTCCTTGGCTAATGCTTTCCCTAGTTTCTGAGTTCCCTGTGATAGTCTATGATATTGTCCTACCAACAGTTAGTAAGTGAGATTGTCAAATCTTGCTTCTGAACCATGCTTAAGATCTACTTTTTCCAAAAAGTCTGTCCAGAATCATACTCCCCTCAAGGCTCATTTCAGATATATGCCTGAATAGCAGTTATTGGTTCAATTTGTGTTTTAAACAATCTGTCACTTGGATTCAAGACAACCTGTGTGGATCGCAGTATGCTTGTTTTCGTTCTCAGTGAGCTCACAGTCTCTCTCTTCAATTTTGAAGCCCCACAGAGTTTAGTACAAAGTGTGTGTATGCATGTATGTGTGTATACATATATATATATATATGGGGCCAGGGCACATACATACATGTATATGCATATATATGTACATATACATAATGTATATATACACACACATACATGTATGTGTGTGTGTATATATAATATGTATGTGTGTATATATATGTGTATATATATATATGTGTATATATATATATATATAGTGGGTGTATGAAGTGTTTTATCCAGACCATGTCTTTAGGGAAGTTTCTAACCCTGTGCCTACACTGTTGTTTAAATGTACATTGTCCTGACTGAGAGTCAGAAGGCTTGACTTTTAATTAATTTCCCAATCAATAACTTTATGCTTAAAAAATCTCTCCAATCACATCTCTTCTTTAACAGAGAAAAAAATTAGATAAAACTCAGCTAACAAAGCAACTGCATCTGCCTGTATATGCGTAATTTCCCAGCCATAGTCCCCCACCTCTCTGCCAAGAAAAGGAAGGGGGTTGTGTTTCTCTTCTTTTCTCCAGCAGGAAAACTGGTCAGTGCTCGTCTAAGCTGAGCAACATTTTAGCATTGTCTTCTTTGACATCGTTATTCTTTTTGGTTCTACTCTCTTCATTCTGTTGTCAGTTCAGGCAAATCTTCCCATGTTTCTGTGCGTTCCTCATATTCACTGTTTCTTATGATACAATATTCTATAACTTCCTAGGCCACAGCTTGTTCAGTCAATCCCCAAGAGATGAGCATTCATTTTGCTTCCAGGGTTCTGTTTTTGCTACCATATATTTCAAGCAACACTTAAATGCCTAGATCCCAGGCAGCCTACTCTGCTTCCATTTAAAATAATAAGCAATCCTGACCCGGTATGGAAGGTGAAGATGTATTAATTGTGCTAAAAGGTATGGGAAGCACAGACAGAACAGCGAATTTTCAAAATAGATAGATTTGCAGCAGTTGGTGGTGAAGCCACCCGAGAGATTAGAGGAATAAGATTGTCAACACTTATCCTGGCTGGGTTCAGATGTTTCCCTTAGTTAGGCAGGGTTTCTATTCAGTTGTGAGCACACCTGCACCAGACAGCTGCTGGTAGGGGCTCTGCAAGGGGAGCTGGAGGGAGAAGGAAATGAATAAATAGTGATGTGAGAGGTCTAAGATGAGACAGCATGGACATTTTGGGGCAGTGTTAGAATCGTATATGAGGGAGATAAGATAAGCAGATGGGCCTGGAGAAAGAGAGACAGAGACAGAGAGACAGAGAGAAGAGACAAAGAAAGACAGGGACAGAGACAGAGACAGAGAGAGAAACAGAGACACAGACACAGAAATGAAGATACAAAGATGGAGACAGAGAGAGCAACCAGACTAAAGCCAAAGTCATCTTGGGTGGTAACTGTTCTATTAAGAGGGATGAGAAGGAGGAATGGAGAGCAGAAGGAGAACATCAAATAAGAAAGTAAGCTAGTATAGGACAACTGAGGGGCCCCAACTCCTGGGGTTGTGCCATAGAAACCTAGAAGAGCATGACATCCACAGCACCCAGGGGGAAGGGATTCAAAAGTAGGACCTATCCAAAATCTACCACTCACTTAATCCCAAGACCCAGAACCCACCACTAAACAACTCCTTCACACCCTAAGGTAAGGGACAGGAAGGAATGTAATGTACCAGATCATAGAATTAGGTCGAGCTTCTATTCCCAGCTTTCCTTTAAAATCCTTCTTTTCTGGTTGGTATCATGGACTAGTACACAGAATGCTCTTGAAAGAATGAGGTGGGCACCTTTGATTTCCAAAGCTTTGGCCCCTCCCTCCACTCCTGAGTGGTAGAAGCAGTAATGTCAATTTCCCAGTGCTAAAGACTGAGTCATTAACCTACCACAGTTCACTTTACTGCCCGAGAGTTGGCTAAGTTCTCTCTCGTACCTTTGGTATTTATCTGTTTTTTCTAAAACAGAAAAGATATATAAATTTGTGATATATTAATTCATTATCCAGGACTACTGCCTTCATTTGACATTTTCAGAAGGCTACTGTCTAGATATAATTCTCTGGTTGTTATCATTGCCTGTGGAATAGAAAACTCTCAGGAGGGAGTAGGTCTGTAGGGGCTTGGGCTCCTCCTGTCCCCTTTCCCTTCCTGTGCTAGGAAAGGACCAACAGAACTCTTTCCCCATCCTTAGTGTAGTGAGTATACTCTGTCCTCACTCTACTAAAGCAAGGTTTGAGACATCTCCCTTTCGGGGTTCTAGGAGTAACATAAGAGGTTTAGGAGTGTCTCTTCTCTAATGTTACCAGCTAGAGCCCCTACCAGCTGTGTTCCTTCCACTGTTAGGTGCCAGTAAGTGACTGGAGCACCACTTTCAAGTAACCAATTAACATCAATTAGCTTTTACAAAAGAGTTGTTATTTTGAAGATTTGTAAGAAAAAAAATAACACATTTCCCACCTACAACACCTTGGGGATACACTCTTTTCTATTTCAACTGAGGCCATGGGAAGAATAGGTTCAAACTTAGCTTAGTTACTCTATGACACTGGCACCACCAAGTTCATATCCAAAAGTGTCTCAGTTGTTGATGGGCTGGATCCCAGAGGTCCTATCTTAAAGTTATTGCTTGTTCCATAGGGCATCAATGCTGAACTGGCTGCAAAACACAGACTATGAGGTACTCAGACTGAAGGATGCCCAGGGGCTCACTTTCCTAACCTTTTGTAATTCACAAGGTCAGTCATCAATCCCTTCACCTAAAACAGAAAAGAACAACTACAGAGACCAAGGGCTAAGACCTATTTCGCAGTCACATTTCAGCCATGGTGTAGAGAAGTATCAAGATCTCTTCCATTATAGCATTGTCTCCTCTAGACTCCACCAGCAAAGGAGTCAAATCAAGAGAGAGCAACCTAAACAAACAAGTAAACATAAAATTTTGTTTTCTTATGTAATTGTGACTCTCAGATTATTTAATCCATTCACATCTAAAATTATGAATTAGGTTTATATTTTCCTCCATTTGTGTGTATTATTGGGTTTTTTCTGGATAAGATTTTTTGTTTGTTTCTCTTCCTCTGTAATAGTGCATTGCCTCTTCAATTTTTTTTTGCTTTATCTACTTTAAGCCAACCTTTTCCCCACCAGATCTTTTCAACCTTCTTCCCAATTTGTCACTCCTTTCCTTAGCTTTGGAGTTTTGCACATCAAAGCCCTGAATATTATGCCCACCTTTAGGATCAGTCTAGCAACAAGCATTTATAAGGGCAAATCCTTCTACATCCTAGGAAAAGGGAGTAATTTATATCTCCCAGTACCTTTCCTAAGTCTCTCCTAATACTCCTAAATAAATTCAGTGGAAGGGGACACAGATCAAAATTTGGTCAGTGTTAATATTTATGCTGATGTAAGTTTAGAGCTATTCCAAATATTTTTACTTCCTTTTTCAAAGTGAATCTAATTAGCTATAGCTGCCTTTCTCTGACTCTGATTTCCTTCAAATAGTCAAAAAAAAAAGACAACTTCAAAGCAGAAAATCTTTGCTAATCAAGACACATGGGACAAATCAAGAAACTCGAAAGCTATCTTATTTTAGAGCAAAGCTCATTTTAAGTAATCCCAACTAATTTTAATTATTTGTGTTGTTCCTGTCTTTCTCTGTATGTGTATGTATGTTGTCTCTATGTCAGTGTGCATGTACCTGGCATTGGGCTTGCGTGCATGTGTGCCTCTGGGTAAAAATGTGCCTGGGGGAGAAACATAACTAAATTTTATTTTTCTATTTTAAACTCTTATTTGGAAGTTTTGAGAGGTCATGAGGATCAGAGAAAATGCCTAGTCCTTCATCTTGTTCATATGCAAACTCATGTTGTGTATTTTTTAATGTTTCAAGATGCTTTCCCTCCCTTTTTTTTCTATTTCTACTGCTATTTACTGACTTATCCAAGGCTTCTCTTGTAGCAAATAATTATTTAATCCTCTCATTTCACAGATGAGGAAACTGAGGCCTAAAGACCTCCAATGTCATACATATGGCAAAGTTTTTATTCAAACCCAGGGTACTCTGGCTCCAAATTTAATACTTTCTGCTGAATCCACTGTCATTTCCTTCCTTTTTTGAAATATAGTTTCCCTCAACATATTTAAGTTTTATTTTTATTAAATGACTCCATTCTGTGAAGGATTTCATTATTGTTTTGATTGATAGTACAGAAAATATGAAAATTAATTTGGTTTCTATTACCACCTTTGCTACATTTACTCTACCTAATTATATTCATTGACTCTCCAATTATTTAATGGCTCTTTCATTTCTGAAAAAAATGTTTAAAAGCAATCTTCATAAAGATCTTATGTCTATCCTAATGGCTAATTAGTGCCTTAATATTTTATGTATTTTGTCATGCTGTAAATGGTATTCAGCAGTTTGGGATTTTTTTGTTAATGATATGCAGAAATGTCAGTAATTTTGTGAATTTATCTTATATCCTATTTTAGAAGCTATTTATTATGCTGATTTTTTGGTGAAATCCCCAATTTTACTGGGAAGGCTGTTAAACATTTTCCTGTTATAAGTAATGGAAAAGTCTATCGATTCCAATAAATACTTTTCATAATAGTACAGAAAATCCTTCCATTCTCATAGGTTTAGGTAACTGAGAACTAGAACAAAACTAATGGAATAGATTATTGTTTGATAAACTTAGGATCATAAAACACTGGAGAACAAATTCATTGTTCAATAAAAACTGTTGGGAAGACTTTATGAAATATCACAATTACTTCCAAGTGGATCAATAATCTAAGTATTTTTGAAATAATAAAAAAATTAGAAGATAATGGAATCTTACATTGTCGAGAGGTGCGGTTCCACAAGTAGAAGAGTGCGCAGGAGGCAAAATAGATTAATTTTGTTATAGGGAAATAAAGAATTGCCACAGCCAAGGAACTCATCACCAAGAGGCTATTGTATGGGTGATGAGCCTCTCCATTACATAGATAGACTGGCCTTTGGAAAGCAGCCTGTCACTGGTGCCACACTTGAAGTTCTTCCAATATGGTAGAATTTACAGAGCTTGTGCACCATTGGTATAACCTTATAGAACTCAGGTGCCACAATACCCTGATGAGGCAAAAAGTACATAACAAAAAGCAATGTACTCAATATAAAAAGAAAAGAAAGAATGGGGAGAATGACTAAAAGTTTGCTAAAAACTTTTCTTAGAAAAATTTGACTTCAAAATCCGTAAGAAATCGATACAACTTTGCAAGAAAATATTCATTTTCTAGTAGACAAATGGTCAAAAGATTTAAACAGATAGTTCTCAAGAAAAGCAACACAATATTGTCCTATAAGAAATGAGAAGCAGGATGATTTTAGAAAAACCTAGACTTATAAGACCTGATAAAGAGTAAAGTGTGCAGAACCAGGAGAACATTGTAAACAAGAAATACTGTACAAAGAATAACTTAGCTACTATCAGCAATACAATGATCCAAGACAATCCCAAAGGATTCAGGGTGAAAAATGCTACATACCTCCAGAGGAAGAACTGATGGTGTCTGAATACAGACTGAAGCATACTATTTTTCTCTTTGTTTTTTCCTTTCATTTTTCCTTCCTTCTTTCTTTCTCTCCTTCCCTCCCTCCTTCATCCTCCTTTCTTCCTTCCTTCCTTCCTTCTTTCCTCACTCCTTCCTTCCTTCCTTCCTTCTTTCCTCACTCCTTCCTTCCTTCCTTCCTTCCTTCCTTCCTTCTTTCCTCACTCCTTCCTTCCTTCCTTCCTCCCTCCCTTCCTTCCTTCCTTCCTTCCTTCCTCCCTTCCTTCCTTCCTTCCTTCCTTCCTTCCTTCCTTCCTCCCTTCCTTCCTCCCTTCCTTCCTTCCTTCCTTCCTTCCTTCCTTCCTTCCTCCCTTCCTTCCTCCCTTCCTTCCTTCCTTCCTTCCTTCCTTCCTTCCTTCCTTCCTTCCTTCCTCTCTCCTTCCTTCCTTCCTTCCTAGTTTGAAATGTTTTACTTTTGCTTACTGTCTCAAGGAGGGGAGAGAAGAAGGAGAGAGAATAGAATTTGGAGCTTAAAACTGTACAAAAAAAGTAAGAAATGTTAAAAATTATTTTTACATGTAATTGGGGCAAAATGAAATATTATTAAGAAAAAAAGATATTGAGTCGATTTTGAATTAGGTAGCCCAGGCTATTGACATTACTGCTGATTATCTGAGTAAAATCTGAGTAAAAAGCAGCTTTGAACCAAGAAGGACCAAGCTGATGCTTGGCTGGTAGACCTTGAAGGACAACTCAGGCAAGAATCAACCCAAGATGTCCTCAGTGCGTATACCTGTTGAATATCCTTCTCTGCTTTTACAATATGAATATTACTCTTAGTAGTTTCCCATGCCTAAATTCTAAGCCGCAGACTCCGTGAATGGGAAACTGTCAATGTGATCTCAAGACCACCAGGCTTTATCTTATAGTAGCTATATCTAAGAAAATCTTCTTTTATTAAATGTTGAATGACCTAAAAATGTCTCATTTTGTTGCAATATTGAAACTAACCTACCAGGAACTGGCCTGAGGCCTAGCCTAGAATACTTCTCTAGCATAAATTTACATGACCCTAATATGGATTTTGGCTATGATGTGCACAGGTATTTCATTAAAAGAAGAGCATGAGATGCACTTTTTCACATGGGATCATGTGCAAGAGTATTGCGCTGAGGCCAGCTTGAACTAGCTCAAGGGAGCCAATTGTTAAATTTTCAGTGTACGCATTTACATCTCAGGAATTCACAAATGCTACAAAGCATGCTTGGGATGACCTAGCTAAGAAAAATTTAATAAAGCAAATTAATTAAGTTAAAAAAAAGCAACACAAATTGTTAACAACCACATGAAAGGGTGTTAAAATTCCCGAATAATCAGAAAATTCAAACTAAAACATTCCAGGACACAACTTTACACCAATTACACGGGCAACAATAGTTAAAAACAATAAAATTCAATACCACAATGGCTATAGCAAGACAGTAATATTTTATCCTATTGGCATAACTGTGAATTGGGACAATCTTTTTGTAAGATAATGGGTACAAAGTTATTCATGTCCTTTGGCTCATTGATCCCATTACTGAAACTATACTCTAAACATATTATTTCAGGAGGGAAAAAAAATCTATCTGCATAAGAATATTTCTAACAGCATCATTCTGATAGAAAAAAAAACCCTAGAAACAACCTATGTGTCCAAAGATAAAGAATGGTTAAACAAATTTTGGATATTAATGCAATAGAATATTATTGCACCATAAGAAATGAATAATATTAAGATCACAAAGAAATATCTAAAATTCATATGAAGTAATGCAAAATCAAAAGAACAAAACATGTGCTAATTGCTATGATAACCGTAAGCAATAAAAATCCAGAAAAATATACAGACAAGAAAAAGAAGTTAGGAAGATATCACAGAAACAAGACAATTAGGTTTCTATGCTTTAAAGTACATAATTTACATCAAAATAAACTACAGACAATGGAAGGTTACTGTTTCAATATGGGCATTTAAAATAATTTTTGCTTTTGTTTGTATTTGAATATTTGCATTTTATTATGAATGTTAAGTTTATAATAATTTTTAAAAAGAAACATAAGGGGGCTTTAGCTGAGGTAAAGAGAAATGCCTCGTGGTGCTGTTTTCCTTCTCTTCCTTCTCCAGGGTTTCTAAGCCACAGGAAGAAGCCCTTCATGCACATCCTTCATCCATACAGGCAGTTAACCTTGTTTTCACTGGGAAGTAATAAAGAGCCTCCTGAGAAGCACAACTTCCCCACCTTGTGGCTAAAGCCTAAAACTCCACTATGCACACTTCTTTAGATTAAGGCTTTGTCCCACATCAAGTTGTAGGGAAATGTAACATTGCAACCCTTAACTTTCTTAAGACAAAGTTCTCTTTGTAGAGCACTTGGGATTGTTCAGTACAAATGTTGCCAGTTGCCTTGCCTTCCTCCCTCCAAAAAAAAAAAAGAAAAGAAAAAATGTGGATCAATATAAGGTAGAATAGTTATTCTAGCAATGCAGAAAATGAAGCAAAAGCTCATAAGAAAGCTTCTGAAAGAGAATTCCAAGGGCAACGTTGGTATCCTTTGTCAAAATCCTGGACCGAGGGCATAACATCTATACATCACTATCTAAGGGAGGTAAGGGAAGCAGATGACTTCTATTTCAACTATGGAGAAAAAAGGCATGCACAGAAGAGACTGGGACCTTGGTGCGTCAGAGGTGGAGGACAACTGGACCTGTTATAGTGAAAAGGAGGTAAGGCAGAAGGGTGGCTTGGTACTAACAAATACTGACAATGATCTCATCATTGGTTCTCACTGGCTCCTTTGCATCTAGACTTATAGAAGTAACTAAAATTGAGAAAATGAATTGCATTACCATTCTAGACAGTCATTTTACGAGAGATGTTTAAAGAAAATAACTATATAGCTTCTTGCAAGGTTTGGCCTTGGAGGATGAATGACAAAAACTACCCAGAGTTGGAATGTCCATTTGTTCAGACCTTTTATGTGTCAATGGAGTGTTGGCTCTCATGTGAACCAATTCTAGTCTGTTCAGAAAACTGGCAGAATACTGCAAACAACGAGCTGGGGCTCCATACCTATAGCTTTTGGCCATCTATACAATTTGTTTAGAGGCACACAGGAAGAGAGATCATCATCACCACTGTGGTGACAGTGATCATAAGCTCTCCAGGGTCTGAGCATTTCAACAGCACTTTGATTAACATGTTAAGAGCAGATACCAAAACAAAAATCTCAGTAAAGTGAGCATTTTTTTAGTACGTATTTGAAACTCTACCAGGAATGATGCCACCAGCTTTATACCCTGCTAATGTTTGGGCATGAGCCACACCTACCTAACAACCTATGTTTTGGAGTCTCTGAGGACAGAGATAGATGCTCATTACCAGTATATTTTTCATTTGAGAAAGAGGCTTAGCACCTAGTTAAATTTTCATCCAGGAATAACACTGAAAGAAATAAAAGGGGATATAATGCTAGTATTCATTTTCAGGATCTTTGACAAGGTGACAATCCTGCAAAAAAATCTTATCGTTCATGGGACACACATGTTGGAAGAGCAATGGAAAGCTACCCACACCTCATTGTGGACAGGCCAATCAACTTGTCTGTTTACAAAATAGCCCTTGACACTGGTAGGGGCCCATTAAGGACAATTCATTACAATCACCTATTGCCAGTTGTTGAGTTTGTTGGCTGAAAGTTGACTTGAGGCCGGAAGACATTCATCTCAGCGGACTTTAAGGAAAAGAGTTTTTCAGCCAGTCATGCAAAGACTGTCTTATCCAGACAAGAGATTAGAAACAGTTGTTTTAAGTGAAGAAGATCCTGTTTACTGTGCCCCATAATCAATTCAAATGAGGGGAGGTGGCTGAATCTAATGGCAACACCTTTTCTTCCTAGTGCTTCAGCTGGAGAGAATACTTTGGGGACAGACAATTCCCTCAGAACATAGTAACATGACTAGCTAGCCTGGACCCCTTATTAGGTCAGATGTGGGAGGGCAATACTATAGTTCTGATGAAGATACAGTTATCCCTTCCACATCTTGACTTTCCCCATCATAGTTTCCTATATCACAAGTGGGCATAAGAAATTAAATGGGAATTTTGGGGGAGTTTTGTGGAAGCCACAGACGACATGCCAAAGCTAGCAGATGACACAGAAAAAGTTTTAAAACTCAGAAATGCATAAAATATGTATATAATGTCAACATATTTTAATCTTTTAATCCTGTAAAGGCTCCATAAAAGGAAAAGAAAAAATTCAGACTTCTTCTCTGGTACAGAGGGAGGGTCAAAAATTTTACATGGATTTTCCAGATCATGGGGGCACTGCACCCCTAACCAGTGCCATGTGGAAGGGAAAACTGTATTATCAGCCCATACCCTTGACTAGTACAAGTATGGGAGCAGAGAGAGAGCAGCAGGTCATAGGAGGGTTAAGACTATCTGCCCAGAGACTAAAATACCTTATGATATACCAGGCAAAACTGGAGAAATGCTGACATGTGTAGCCAAGTGAGAATGCCAATTTTTACTCTTGTAACGTTAACCTTGAATGTAATCAAATACGTTCATAGGTGCATGCAGACTTTGAGTGTGCTTTTGCTCATTAGATTTTCATCTTAAGCTTTTTGTTTCATATTGGCATTTTGCCTATTTGGTCATTTCACTTGTTTATCAGCTTTGCTTAGTATTACTCTTTGGCCTTATGTGCTATTTGATAAATATCCCTTTGTTATTATTTCTATGCTCATTTGCTTTCATTTCGTAGACATGCACATGTTACTGTGAAATATACTGTAAGTTATTTAGACTGGCCAAATGTTCTTCTATGACATGCTGTAACTGTCGCGTATATTGTGGTTGGGTTTTAATATTTTTTTCCTTTGCGTGATGTTCTAAAGATGTTGTTAAGATGTCCTCCAGCAACCTTTAGTCTATTATCGGGTGCTACGTTGTACACAAGCGTAGGTGACAAGCCTGTTGCCACTGACATTGCAAGGGACTGCAAAATTCCAATCCCCAGGGAGGATGTAATAACCTTTGGCAATCTTTGTTGGCTGGCCACAAAGACCCTGGGACTTGTGGTTCAACTCTAAGCCCATTGTGTTTGCTAGTTCGCTGGAGGCATGAGAATGGACAACTCTACTTCCAAGTTAGAATTACTCTGAACGTGTTTCAAATTTTATAATTCCATCCTATAGACAAGAGCCTATGTGAAACTAAAAATACCCCCACCCTATCTCATCTCCTATTCCATCTCAGTCTCTTGGGAGATGGCTCAGTCTTAGCTCCATTACTATATCACACTGGTCCCACAGAGTTCAAGCTCAGCATCACTGCTGGATGAATCCTTGTCTCAGCTACAGATGGGCTGGATCCCCAAGGTCAGTCCAGCATCGATGCTGGGCTGGCTGCAAAACCAAGATTCCAGGGTGCTTGGAGGTTCATTCTCCCGACCTTTTGAGTTTGGCCTCAGACACCGCCTAGCTGTGTGACCCTAGGCCAGTCACTTAACTTCTGTTTGCCTCACTTACATCATCTGTAAAGTGGGGGTAGTGATAGCACCGACCTCTCAGGGTCTTTGTGAGCATCAAATGAGATGCACAGAGAGTGCACAGAACCTGGGACTGTATAAATGTTAGGTGTTCTTGTTATTAGTTATTATTGTTTTGAAACTCACAAGGTAAATGCCTTCAAATCTTTCATCAGGAACAAACACAGAGGCAAAAGACCGAGGCCCTTTTCATGCGACCACATGACAGCCTAAGGTGGCAGAAGGCCAAAGCCTTTCCCTTTGCAGCATTGTCTCCCACTAGATGCCGTCAGTGTAGGGAAGAGTCAGACCAAGAGAGGACAGCTGAAGAGACATGATGGAGAATGGCTTAGGCTCTAGAAGCTAAGGGGATCATGAGAAGCCTTAGGGATTCAGACCCTTGAGGGCAGGGTCTGTTTTTGCTTTTTTCTTTATATCCCCAGGATACAGCCCAGTGATTGACACAGAAGAAGCGCCTAATGAAATGTTTCTTGATTGGTTGGATGAGCTCAGGGAGAGAGGGGCCAAGCAGAAATGGGCTAGAATGAGGACTGGGATTGGGAAGGGCTGCTTCCAGTTTTTCATGGGACTGTATGTAGAAAATTGTATCACCACGACTGCTCCTCTAGGTCCAGAGCCTCTCTTACATCAGATGTAAGCTGCTCCTTATTATTGCCTTATGGGGATATTTAGCTTATAGATGGCTAAAATTTTCATTTTGGTATCCTGCCTTTTCAATGAGACTGTGAGTGAGCAAAGAATAGCCAGAGAAATCATGTCTACACAAGGCAAAAGGGAAGGAACAATGGGGAGGTGTTTTTTCGAGGCCTATTTAACCAGAGAATTCTGTTAGAAGAAGGAGTTGAGGCCCTCCCCGGGCTGCCTGATAGGAAAGAAGGGAAGGAAATGACCTTCTGGGAGTTGAAGGATTAAAACATTCCTGACCATAGGCCTGAGGTCCCCGGGGAGCAGATGTGAGGGAGAGAAGGATAGAGGAAATGCATGTATCTAAAGCACACTTTGGAGATGCCCAGAGAAAGCTCAGAACAGAAGCCCAGGAAGAGTCCTGAGTGTGTTATTCTGGCTACTGTGAAAGTCCGCTTTGTATTTTCCATTGGCAACCCGAAGACACATTGTTCAGAGTTCACTTGTTTTGACCTGTATTTTCTATTAAATAAGATTTTCATCACTAGAGTATCTTTTTAAATCAGGAACTTCAATCAGAAATATAATTTTTTAAAAAAATATACAATTTAAAACCCACTCAGTGGGGAAGGCTAGCCACCATTCATAATGTCGTGGTGACTGTGGAGTTTTAGCCTGTCCCCTCAAATGACATGTAAATTTCTTTGAAGAGGATGAATGGGCTTAGGATTTGCCTCTCAGGGATTAAAGCACAGATATTTTAAAAGCAAGACGGATGATTATAATATTTTTCTACCTGAATATATATTTGGTGGACTCATACACCAAATGCATGTCATATACTAATGCATTTTAGGGAGGTATTGTGATGTCTTGGAGAGAACACCGGCCATGGAGTCAGAAAGAACTGGGCTTGAGATCTGCCTCAGACATTTTCTATCTAGGTAAGTCACTTAACCATTTAAAGCCTCTGTTTCCCTATGACTAGCCAGCTGTGTGAAACTGGGCAAACCGTACCCTTTCTGAACCTCAGTCTCATTGCCTATAAAAGGGGAATATTAATAATATACACCTAACGAAATTGTCGTGAGGAGCAAATGAAATAGTATATGCAAAGCACTTTGTAACCCGACAGTGACTAGCACTCTCTTTTTCTTAAAATCACTTAATAGTTGTTCACTTGTATTTATATTATCTCTCGCATCCGCCCCTGTGCCCTGTAGAAGGTAAGCTCCTAGAATTCAGGGATTGTTTCTTTTCTGTCTCTTTATTCCGGCTGCTTCATGCATAGTAGGTGCTTAATAAATGCTTGTTGAATTATTGAATGAAAAGTGCTCTGCAAAAATTTCTCCATCCTCAAGGTTATCTTGTGCTCACTTTATGTGTTTCACATATTTCTTTATAGGCATGTGTTCTCTCTCCCATTTGAATATAAGCCCCTTGAGGGCAACCCTCTTTTGCCTTTCCTTTGCACCTAGCACAGTGCCTGATGCGTAGTAGACACACAAAAAAAGTTTATCTGATTCAGCTATTATTATTAATTATGCATGTGTTTGGACATTATAGACAAAGTAGAGTCAGGGTGGGAGGGAAAACAGCTGCCACCCCAGGGTAATATCAGAACCAAAAGGCCCCAAACGGATTATTTAGCCAGAAGCAGCAAACATGCTCCCTATGGTTTGCGGGGGGCCCCCCCACAACAACCCCAAAGAGCTGGGACCAGATTAAAATGTATTTGGGAAATATTTAACAAAACAAATTAAAATACAATGAAACATAGCCAATATTTAAAACTAAGGATCTTACAAGGATCCTTCTGTATAGTTTTGAAGGCTCCCATTTCTATTTGAGTCTGACACAAATGGTCTAGTTTACCCCAACCCACATTTTATAGATGAGAAAAGTTAAGATCAGACAGGCAAATACTAAGGGATAGATAGGCCCACTGTCACCTGCTCTGATCTTACTATACCTGTAATGTTGTGCACAGTTCTGAGCAGCATATTTTAGTAGGAACCTTAACAAGGTGAAACCAGACTTGTCCAGAAGGCTAGAGACCATGGCCAATTGATGATGCTTTATGGGAACTGGAGATAGGTTCGGTTAGAGAAGCAAAGGCTTAAGGGAGACATGATCATCTTCAAGTTATCTGAAGGACTGTCATGTGGAAGGCAGATAAGACTTATTCTCTGATTCCAGGAAGCAGAACTAAGAGCATTGGGAAGGAGGGGAGTAGATGAAGGTTTCACCTCAGTGCGTGAAAGACCTCGATATAGAGAAGAAAAAAAAAATAAACCAGGGCTGGAGGTTCACTTAAATTTGGATAAGGAGCTTGCTGCCACCTGGTGGTATATGTATGCACTACATGCTATGCCTGAGCAGGAGAAAATTTTGAAGACAAATAGACATAGGAATTGGAGGCAGGACTGATATCTGCGTCGTATAAAGTAATTATTATGTGGAATTAGGTTTCAGGGATCTAAATTGACTGGTGATAAATTATCTTCTCTTTTTGCTTTTTAGAAGGGGTCGTGGAGACTGGGATCTGGACCTGTGATTTTAGCAATTTACCTGAAACCTAAAAGTTTAAGTGACTTGCCCAGGGGTGGGGAACCTGCAGCCTCAAGGCCATTTGTGGTTCTCTAGGTCCTCTAGTGTGGTCCTTTGACTGAATCCAAACATCAATCCAAACCCCTGGGCTTCTCCATGGCTATGTAACTAGTACAACTCAGAGGCAAGACATACACACAAGCCTTTGTTCACCAACCCACCTCTCCAAAGAATTATGAGTTATTTATTATCAAAACAAAAAGTAACGAACATCCTCATGTTGAACCAATCTATAACAGAGTGGCTAGGAGGAATAGCATAAAGAGCAGACACCACAGTTATTCTAACTGACTTACCGCTGGACAACCTAGTAACAAATTTGTTGCTCTCAACAGAGGTCTACTAATACCTAGAACACCTAGTCTGTGGTAGTGATTGGTCTTGCTGCCTTCAGTTTCTCCCATCCTTCTTCCAAACCACCAAAAACATCATCTTCCTTTTGTATGGCTCTTGTCACATCTTAGTTCTACTCCCATTGCCTTTAGCAACTCCCCATTGCCATCGAATCCTTGGCATTCAAATCTTTCCACAATTTGGAAACAAGTAACCTGGCTAACTTTATTTTATGCTACCATTTGGATAGTCTATATATGCACTTGTAAAACTGGACTCATGGAATAGTGGAAAGCATAGACAGTACCTGGGTCCACATCTGAGCTCTGCCACTTACTCTCTGTATGACCTTGAGTAAGTTGTGCCATCTCTCTGGGCCTCAATTTCCTTAACCATAAAATGACAGGGTTGGATTAGGTGACCTCTAAGATCCCCCTGTTCTCACATCTCCCCTTTCTGCATCTCTGCATTCACTCACACCCCACCGCCACATGCTTAGAACCAACTGTCTTCTCCACCCTTTTTATCTGCTAGAGTCTCTGCCTTCCTTCCTTTAAGGACTAACTCAGATATCACCCTTCCAAGAAGTTTCCTTAACCCCCACAGGTGAACATTATCTCTCCCTCTCTCATTACCCTTAGAACTTTGCCTGAACCCATCCTTTTGAACTTATCTCTTTCCCTTTTATAATAATTATGTATGTCCTTATCCTCCACCCTCTACCTGCCGAATTATAGACTTCTAGAGTAGAACCTATCATCATATCTATCTTTATATTTCCAGCATGGGACTTTACACCTAATACGCACTTAATAAACACTTATTGGAATGAATTTGTTGAATTAAATAGACCTGGCTTGCTGGTCTGGTCTATAAGATCTTAAGTCATGTTTTTCCCATCCAGTCACTACCCCTATCCCCTCCCTCTCCAGACCTCTTGGAATAGACTCGACTTCCAGAAGAAAATTCAACAAACATACTAAACACATATCTGCTATGTGCTAGCCAGTACTAGGTATTGGGAATACAAAGACAGAAAAGAAACAATCCTTGCCCTCAAGAAGGTCACATTCTATGGAGGAAAAAAAATGTACACACATTAGAAAATGCAATACAATATAAAGTATATGTAATAATATAAGGTGTAGTTCCACCCCCTGGAGCTACTCCCTCAATTTACACTCCAACTGGCAGGCCAGATCCCTGGAAAGCAGCTTTCTTCAGGGCTCTAGGGGCTATTTTTTTTAGTATTGATGTTCATAAGCCCCATTATTATGTTTCCTATTATTGACCAAACAGACTCCAGTAGCTTTTAGAAAAGGAATTTACTGAGAAGATAGAGCAAGGATGATAATTTAAAATATATATATATATATATAATTTTTTTTTCACCAAGCCAGGGATGCATCCTCCCCTGCACACACAAGATCTGGGGATAAAAGTTCAATGGTAGTGAGATACACATATAGAGGATGCATGTGTAAAAGGGATATTTCACAGTTCTTGGTCACCGCCAGTCCTTTTCTCCCTTAAGAGAATCCTCATAAAGATCCCCTTAAGTATGCTTCCTTTTTTTTTTTTTTTATACTTCTTAGCAGGGTTTGAAGTGTCAGTGATTCCTTGGAGTCTACCACTGTTACTTCTCTCTGCCACAAGGTGTCTCACTCCCCGAAGCTGTCACTACCTGTGCCTCACTGTCTTTCCACATCCATCTGCAGGTGTTTCTTGTGTTGTCAGCCAGTACGGCTTCACTCTCCATGCTACTGCCTCTGATGGGACCTCTGTAGCTCCTGAACTCACCAAGCCACCTGGGCTCTCCTATTTTGAAACTTTCGTTCTCTGAGGATCAGGAAAAAATAAACACACGCACACACACACACACACACACACACACACACACATGCATGCACCACGTGCTCATGGACGTATGATAGATAGCTGGGAGACAGCTCTTCCCCTCCAGCTTTTTTAGGACATTGGTTCTGAGACTTGTCACCTTCTAGGAAAGAGGCTTAAGAACAGAGGTGCTGCCTCTCCTTTCCTTGGGAAACCTCCTATTTGGTCTCAGTATATTTCTCTCTGCTCCCAGTTGGATATTGTCTCTTACTGGTTCAGCTTTGATCACAACATGATCAATAGGAGAGGGAGAGGAGGAAGAGGAGGAGGAGGAGGAGGAGGAGGAGGAGGAGGAGGAGGAGGAGGAGGAGGAGGAGGAGGAGGAGAGGAGGAGGAGAAGAAGAAGAAGAAGAAGAAGAAGAAGAAGAAGAAGAAGAAGAAGAAGAAGAAGAAGAAGAAGAAGAAGAAGAAGAAGAGAAACTCTTTCCTCCCCAATCAAAGGGGATTAACTCTAATTCTTTGGTTAACTACTCTATCCAATGACTTGACCAGGCTTGCTGTTTCATATGTAGACCTTTCAGCCAACCACATAATGTTTCTTGTATAATATCTTCATCCAATAATCAATGTATTTTATTCCTTTCAAATTAATTAAAAACTTGTTCTCACCTAGTTTACATTTTTAAATTTGATTCAATCCTGCTGTAAGGGCCTTCTATGATTACATTGATTGGTGTGTGGGTAGAAACTCCTCTTACAAATGTAATTTTTTGGGGGGGGGGGGGCAGGGAAAGACACACACTAACAGCGGGAGAGATCACAAAAAGCCTAATGTAAAAAGTGGCATAGCTGAGCTTTGAAGTGTGAGAAACGTGGTTTTGGGGATCACTGGACTTCCTAGGCAGGGCCAAAGTCCTGAGGAAGAACCCTGTGATAATCCCTAGGGAAGGCTATACAGACCACAGGACTCCCAGAGGAAGACCAAGTGGTAGCCATCCCTTAATCTGTGGGGATCACAGGGCCTCCTAGGGGTCAGACTCTAAGGAAGACCCAAGCGATGGCCCCTTAGGATGGCAGCAAGATCACAAGGCTCCCAAGACAGGGCCAGAAGTCCCAAGTGATGTCCCCTTAAGAAGGCCGTGCAGATCACAGGGTTCCCCAAGGGAATCCAGAGTGGTAGCCCTCTTATCACCGCAGTGGGGATCACAGGACACCCCAAGACAAGATCCAGGAGTAAGGCCGGCAAGCTTCTGCTGCCTGTTGTTTCCCTTCACTTGACCTTAGGAAAATCCATGTGATTTACCTATTCTCACCCAAGGAGCTCAAGACCAGAGTGGGCAGAGGAAGGCATTTTATTACACTCCTTGAGGGAGCAGGTATAGTGCTCACGGGAACACTCACATTGATACAGCTGCAGGAGCAGGGGTAACTATTCCCTCCACTCCTGCTAGAGTCATGGTTAGTTTACAATCTTTGGTTTTTCTACATAGTTTTCCTAGGTTATACAGTTTATATAAATAGGATAATAAAGATACAGAAGCAAAAGTGAAGTTAATTAGATTTTCCTTGTCTTAGTTTAGGATTAAACTATATTCTTTTACTTCCCCTACTTTCCCCCTTTAACATATGCAAATTATGCAAATCAGTAGGCCTGGATTCTTGACCAAGACCAGACCCTAGATAAGCTTGAACTGGTTCAAGTGGGTTTGGCCTCTGTAATTCCCCAGACATGCGTGCAAGCCTCTGACCTCTCACCTGACCAACCTTGAGGCCTGGTTTCTGCTAAAGCTGGGGTGAGGGAGGGCGGGGAAGCACACCTTTAGTTCTGTGGAAACAAAACTCCTCCTCCCATTTCTTATAGAAGGAAGGTAAGGTTTCTAAAACATAGATGTGAAGAGGGAATATATTCCACCCATGTGCAAAGTTTGTGCAAAGAGAGAAGGAAAATGAAAAGTTGCTTGTGTGTGTGAGGGAGAGCAAATAGACCAGTATGGACTGGAACTTAGAGTAAATGAAAGGGAGTAATGTCTCATAAGCTGGCAAGACAGGCTGCAGAGAGATTGTGAAGGGTTTTAAATGCCAAATGGATAAATTTGTATTTTGTCCTAACGGCAAAAGGAAGCTTCTTAAGCCAGAGAGTGACTTGGTTAGATCTATACTTTAACAACCTCCCTCTGGCATCTGTGTGAAGGATGGACTGGAAAAGGGAAAGACTTGAAGAAAGGAGACCAATTCGAAAGCTCTCTGGTGATAGTCCAACTAAGAGATGGTGAAAGGTGATGGTAGTGTGAAGTAGAGTGGTTGTGATGTGAATGATAGTTGTGGTATTAGTGGAGAGAAGGGCTGTGAGAGATGGTGTGCAGGTAAAACCAACAATACTTTCCAGTCCAGGAACCTTGGATGTCTCAAGTTGTTCCCATTCCTAGTAAAAGTCTGAGCTTAAATCAGGTCAAGAAAAAGGGACATAAAGATATTGATGAGGGCATAGTCTCTGGGAACCCCTTGAACCCTTGAACTCTCCTTGAATCCTTCCACTCCACCTGGCCTTGGCTTGAGGCTATAACCATGTAGCCAGAATGGCCTTTGTTTTCTTTGAATGACTCAGCTTACCTCATTGAGCCTCTGGACACTGTGGCTTGCTCTTCCGGGGCAGGAAGCCCAAAGAGCATTCCAGGAAGCAGACAACTTCCTGTGTGATGAGTCATGGGGCTGGCTGAGGGGAGGTGTTAACGGCTACGCTAGGGGGAGGGGCCAAGTCAAGAACCAATCGGCCCTGGTCGTTCAGGCGGTGCTTGATGATGTCAAAAACTCTATAAGAGGGGAGAGGACAGCTTGAAGATTCTCTTTTCCTTTTCCGGTTGGAGCCAGAGACAGTTACAGCGACAGTTACAGTTGCAGTCACAGCCACAGCCACAGCTGAAGCAGGAGCTGCCAGTAGCAGAGCTGACCTACGGGAGAAAGCTGAACAAAGACTTCAGGCCAGTGGGTAATCTTATTACCATAGAGGGGGAAACATGATTTTGCTTTACGCAATCATGCTTCTCTGTAGCCTCCTGGTTACTCTTTCAAGGCGTACTTATTGGGCCTGGAAGCTTTTGATCAATATATCAAAATGGGGTTGCTGGTTCATGGGTTGGTTACTGTGGAGCCTAAATAAATGTTTTGATTCTTCTGCCTTCTACTTTGAGAGTTTCTTATATCCGGCGGTTCCGAACGTTTCAGACATGTTTATGATCCTCTTTGAGATTATAAACTCTGCCCTCCTAATACATTTGGCGACCAGGATGGGATCGCTAGGTATAAGATCTCTATTTAGAAGCAGAACAATTCCAGAGGAAGAGATGAATATCCCAGGATGGGAGGATCCATTTTATTCCTCCCTAGCAAAAGAATTGGCTAAAAAAGCTGGACCCTGTGAAAACTGGGAACCAAGGCTACGGAGAGGAGATCCTAGGGATTTGGAAAAGTGTTTACGAGAAGTTGGGATTCAGTCAGGGGCATCACTATCTAGGCAAAGCTGGATAGTGTTATCAGCCTACCGGCTAGTATACGAAAGATTGAGATTAAGTGAAAGACATGGGGGCACTCCTACCCCACAGGAAGAAGGGGAATCTCAGATAGCAGGAGACCAAACTGACTCAAATGAGAACTTTTCTATTAATGTGGCTAAGAGCAACAGGAGACCAAAAAAGCCCAGAGTGCATTTCAACCCAGCCCAGAAAGAGCCTGACTGCCTGCTTCGTCCTAGCCATGGTGGCAGAGGAAGTGAGTGGGGAGAGAATGAGACAATGTTAGGGGCTGAGGCACAAAACACTACTGGGGTTCAGGATGTGCCTCACACAGAGAATAGGAGATGGTTAAATGATCAGACAAGGGCTCGACCCATACAAAGGAGGAAGACAGAAACCCGAGGTGAAGATTCAGTTACAAGGGAAATTCAGGAAGATTTCTCACCGCAAGAGGTCACAGATATTTTGAGTAGATTCAGCCAAAGAATAGGAGAACCATTGATATCTTGGATGGTAAGACTCAGTGATCAAGGGGCCAGTGGAATATCAGTAGATAGGACAGACTGCATGAGATTCATAGGTATCAGCCATGATCCTCTAGTTCAACAAGCTTTTAGGGAACATCATCAGCAAGGAGATGGTGATAGCAGGACTACTCTGTTGGCATTAGCCGCTGTGGGATGCAATAAGAGATATGCTACTGATTCTATGTGGCCCACTGAGCACAGACCCTGGTATTCACTTAGAGATTGTATCATGAGACTAAAGGAGGAGGTGATGAAGACTGCCATTATGATAGGAACCGCAGACAAATATTACAATGATCCAATGGAACTGCCTCATAGGAATTTAATAATTAGGACAGCTCCCCCTGCTTATAAACAACTAATTTTGAATTTATTACTTGGAGAAGTAGGGAGCCGTCTTACAACAGTGATAAATAAGATTTTACAGTTACATGACTTAGGTGACTGGGGAAGGGATAGATCTCCTCGAGAGAGAAGAGTGAATAACCAGCAAACTTGGCGCCAAAGGAGAGTAACAAGGAAAGAAATGTTTACTGCTTTATTGAGAGCAGGGGTAGGTTTTGAAATGATAGATGGAATTCCAACCAATGAATTATATAGAATGTACAGAGATAAAGGCCTTGATAACAGGAGAGATAGGGAAATCAGAACTGCTCCTGCAAATGCTACAGATGTTGAACCTTCATACCCAAGTGAATCACATGAAAGGGAATACTAGGGAACAGGCCGAGCCCCAGTCCAAATTAAGGAAATACACAGGCTGGATTGCAGACCTCACATTAACTTGACCATATATTGGAAAAATGGGTCAAGTACGGTAACTGAGGCATTAATAGATACTGGGGCCGAGGCCACCCTTATTTATGGAAATCCAGACAAGTTCAGCCATGGAACTCCTATTACCATTACAGGACTAGGAGGGACTGAAATATCAGCCAGGCAAGTTAAATTAATGATGAAAATTGGACAGTTGCCCAAGAAAGAATATAGTGTGGTTATTGTGCCTATTCCCGAATACATCATTGGAATAGACATATTGAAGGGTATGACCTTAAATTTACCCGAAGGGAAATACCAATTTGCTGTGAGGAAAATGGGCATTAATGCAGTCTTAGTGGGGAAAATCAAGATGGATCCAATCACTTTGCCCGAACCTTCTAAAATAATTACTTTGAGGCAATATCGTGTGCCAGGTGGGCAAGATGAAATTGCCAACACTATAAGAGAATGTGTTGAGGCAGGAGTGTTAGTCCCTACAACTACTCAATGGAACAACCCTGTCTGGCCAGTCCGAAAGTCAGATGGAACATGGAGGATGACAGTAGATTATAGACAGCTGAACAAAGTGACTCCTCCCTTGTATGCTGCTGTCCCAGACACGGTTACTTTAATAGAGAGAATACAAAAACGTGAAGGGACTTGGTATGCAGTTATTGATTTGGCCAATGCCTTCTTTACAATCCCAATAGACCCCAAGCAATGGAATCAGTTTGCTTTTACTTGGCAAGGCCGACAGTATACATTTACACGCCTGCCGCAAGGATATATTCATAGCCCAACTATTTGCCACAGGATTGTAGCTGAACATTTGGATGAATTAAAGTTACCTGGTGTACAGCTTACACATTACATAGATGACATCATGATACAGGGAAAGAATATAAAGGAGGTGGAGGAGAGTTTAGTATTATTAATTGACCATATGAAAAGCAAAGGATGGGAAATCAACCCCGCAAAGGTTCAAGGGCCAGCTCAAACTGTAAAATTCTTGGGGATACAGTGGAATAGAGGACTGCGAGAAATTCTCCCACAAGCTCGACAAAAAATCCAGGATTTTCCCACCCCTACCAATAAGAAAGAGGCCCAAAAGTTCATAGGGCTGTTTGGTTATTGGAGACACCACATCCCACATTTGGGACAGATTTTAAAACCCTTGTATAAAGTCACCAGAAAGAAATATGAATTTGACTGGGGACTTGAACAAAGTAGAGCTTTTGAGGAAGCAAAGGCTGCTATTCAATTAGCTCTAGACTTATGGCCTATGCAAAATGGGCCAGTGGAGTTACAAGTGACTGTACAAGATGACTATGCAAATTGGAGTCTGTGGCAAAAACAACAAAGCCGAAGTGTACCTTTAGGCTTTTGGTCAAGGAAACTGCCCTCATCTGGAGTGCAATATACACCTTTTGAGAAGCAGCTGTTAGCTGCATATTGGGCTTTAGTAGAAACTGAGCAACTAACTCTGGGTCATGAAGTGGTATTAAGGCCTGGAATTCCAATTATGACTTGGGTAATGAGTACCCCAGCTTCTCACAGAATTGGACATGCACAAGAGGCAAGCATAATCAAATGGAAGTGGTATATTCAGAATAGGTCCAGAGCAGGCAAAAATGGAGTTTCTGCTCTACATGAATCTGTGGCGAACATTGATACTGAGAGCAATGAAAAGCCCCTTGAATCTAAGCAACAGATGGTACCATCCTTAGTGAAATGGAATAATGGATATGACGGACTAAATGAAGAACAGAAGAAACATGCTTGGTTTACTGATGGGACAGCAAAATATTTAGGACAGAAGAGACATTGGAAAGCAGTAGCCTATAACCCCTGTACAAGGAGAACTCTGGAAAGTTCTGGGATAGGTGGAAGTAGCCAATATGCTGAACTGATGGCAGTGCATCAGGCCATCAGAGCAGAGAAAGGAGGACAGTGTCATATATTTACTGACTCGTGGGCGGTAGCTAATGGATTAGCTACGTGGATGCCTATATGGAGGAATCAGAATTGGGAGATTCATGGCAAACAAGTTTGGGGTAAAGAGTTATGGGAAAATATATGGGACATGTCTTTGGTTACAGATCTGTCAGTTTTTCATGTTGATGCTCATGCAACCCTGACCACACCAGAACGTGAGTACAATGCACATGCGGATCGACTAGCAAAGATTGCTACTGAATGTATTGTCCCTACTCCGACTCCAACTGATGACCCAGCCTTAGTAAGATGGGTCCACCAGACTGCTGGCCATTTAGGGGTCCAGGCCACCCATCGATGGGCACAGGATCGAGGTATCAGTATTTCTCATGCGTTGTTAAAACAAATAACAGAGGAGTGTTGTATATGCCAATTAGAAAAAGAACGAACTCTTCCTAGGATAGTTACTGGAGAAATAGCAAGGGGAAAAGTTCCAGCCCAAATTTGGCAGATAGATTATATTGGCCCACTACCCCAGGATAAAGGATGTAAATATGTATGTACGTGTGTTGACACCTATTCAGGTGTACTAGTGGCTTGTCCTTATAAAGACGCAACTCAGAAAAACACCTGTAAAACTTTAGATATTGTAAGTTTATATTATGGAACCCCAATGCAGATTCAAAGTGACAATGGGTCACATTTCAAGGGCAAAGAAGTGAAAAGATATTGTGTGTTGAATAATATAGAATGGATATATCATATTCCATATTACCCACAAGCATCTGGGCTAATTGAAAGAATGAATGGATTGTTGAAAGGACAGCTGAGAAAATTAAGCTCAAATAATTCATATCGACATTGGAAGGATAATTTGTCTATTGCCTTACGTAATTTGAATAATAGGCCCTTAGGGGGGAGTACACCTCTAGCCAGAATGATGACCCCAAATCTGCAGATCAGAGAACAGCAAACATGTGAGATCCAAAACATTGAATTTTGGACTGTGAGGGAAGATGTCCCACTACCAAGTCCAGGAACACCTGGTTCAGCAGGATATGATTTACATTGTATAGAGAATTTTAGGTTAAATAGGAAAGAGATAAGAAAAACCCCTACTGGAGTATGTATGAGAATCCCCAAGAATCATCTTGGACGGATATTACCTAAACCAGGATTAGCGGCTCAAGGAATACATGTATTGGCTGGAGTGATAGATTCTAATTATCAAAAAGAAATTGTTGTGACACTCCAGAATATGGGTAAAAAACCTGTACAATTTTGTAGAAATGATAGGATGGTTCAAGTCATTATTATCCCCTGTGAAAAAATACCCTTTGTGAAAACTGACCCTCCTCCCAAAATAACTACTAGAGGGGCAAAAGGGTCTTGCTCCATTGATAGAATAAAGTCAGGAGCTAAGGTATGGGTAAAACGGAAGCCAGATGATATTCCAAAGGCTGCAGAAGTTATAGCCCATGGGAAGGACAACACTGTAACAGTTGTCTATTCAGGGGAAAATAATTACCAAATCGTACCCCTGAACCATATATTTTACCGTGAATAGGTTATAATAATAGATTCACAGACTATTCTTTTTGTCCTTTGTTTTGGCTAACCTTGTTGCTAGTTTTGTTTCCTTCAGGCTTAAGCACCCTGCACTTTCCGGTGACTGCCTAAGCATGTAGCATTCTTGGAATTCCTGCCAGCTCGTTAAAGAAATGACCTCTGGAATGGGACTTTTTGGGGGCAGGGCCATCTCTACATCCAATTTCAGCATGAAGAAGCTATGGAAAATGAGACCTTCACCCCTCACCCCAAGATTTTGAGCCCCAATCGTTCAAGGGGGGTGGAAATGATGATAGTGTTCTGTTTACTTATTTTGTGTTATCCTTGCTGTGTTGTTTTATTGTTATGATATTATTGATCCTATGTAATGGATACAAGGATTTAGGGGTGGACATTTGAATTATTAATAATTATTTTGGGGATGATTGATTGAAGAGATTATCTTGCTGGGACCTAGGGGTGGATCACATTTGAATCGTAAACCAATATTTAGGAATGTCACCAAATGATATGTTTTGCTTTATAATGAATGATATGTTTTAGTTTCCTTTGTAATTGGATCACAATGTATGTTCTAGGATACATGGCTGATTAGATTATGTATCCTATAACAAGGGGTGGAGTGTAGCCAGAATGGCCTTTGTTTTCTTTGAATGACTCAGCTTACCTCATTGAGCCTCTGGACACTGTGGCTTGCTCTTCCGGGGCAGGAAGCCCAAAGAGCATTCCAGGAAGCAGACAACTTCCTGTGTGATGAGTCATGGGGCTGGCTGAGGGGAGGTGTTAACGGCTACGCTAGGGGGAGGGGCCAAGTCAAGAACCAATCGGCCCTGGTCGTTCAGGTGGTGCTTGATGATGTCAAAAACTCTATAAGAGGGGAGAGGACAGCTTGAAGATTCTCTTTTCCTTTTCCGGTTGGAGCCAGAGACAGTTACAACGACAGTTACAGCGACAGTTACAGCGACAGTTACAGCGACAGTTACAGCGACAGTTACAGTTGCAGTCACAGCCACAGCCACAGCTGAAGCAGGAGCTGCCAGTAGCAGAGCTGACCTACGGGAGAAAGCTGAACAAAGACTTCAGGCCAGTGGGTAATCTTATTACCATAGAGGGGGAAACATGATTTTGCTTTACGCAATCATGCTTCTCTGTAGCCTCCTGGTTACTCTTTCAAGGCGTACTTATTGGGCCTGGAAGCTTTTGATCAATATATCAAAATGGGGTTGCTGGTTCATGGGTTGGTTACTGTGGAGCCTAAATAAATGTTTTGATTCTTCTGCCTTCTACTTTGAGAGTTTCTTATATCCGGCGGTTCCGAACGTTTCAGACATGTTTATGATCCTCTTTGAGATTATAAACTCTGCCCTCCTAATACAAACCATTAGGCCCAAATGCCTACCTTGCCCAGTCCTCTATTGTCCAGCTGTTTCGCACCCTTAATCCTGTCTCCCATCCTTAATCCTGATCAAAATATCTATACCCTAGCTCTGTTACCCTAGCCCTCTATTGTCTGTCATGCTATTTCCCTCCCTGGAGTCTGACCTCATCTTGGTCCCATCAAGCTCCTCCTTAGACTCTTCCTCAAGTCCTCCCTAAACCCCTCCTCTGATCACCCCAGACCACCCCTCAATCCCTCCCATAATCTTTGTGTATATAATCTCCATCTTGCCTCCATGAAGGTGGTCAGATCCAATCTAGCTCAGATTGATCTGGCCCTCTTTCCTTACAGGTGTTACAAGTGGTGGGATCTCTTGGGGCAGGCCTATTTGGCTAACTCTTAATAAACTGTCTTTTCCCTTGGCTGAGAAAGCTTGAGTCGAATTCTTTCAGCAGGACCTGGTATGTCGGCATATTGGGGTGTCGAGTACCCCTCACCCCAAACCCTCTTCAATATGACCTTGGGGTATGTGTGTGTGTGTGTGTGTGTGTGTGATGGTGGTATTATAATAACAATCAAGAATGTAGCTTGAACCTAAAAATTATTTCCCCATATGAATGGTATTTAGGGGAGAAGATTTCATCCTAACCCAGTTAACCCCCAAAGGAAAGCAGAGTAGCCAGCCTCTGGCTCCAACTTCCTGCTTGCCTTCTTGCCTAGAATCAAAGTCTTCCTTGGAGAAAGGGGTGGAATACCTTGTTTTTTCTTCCCTGTGAGCCACATCTAAACAAACACATGTGGGGGCACACACAACCTATATGGACACAATAAAATAGCACACACACACACACACACACACACACACACACACACACACTTTATACAACCATTTGTTAGGTGCTTATTATGTGCTGGCAGAAAAAAGAAAAGATGGTGTCTGCCATCAAGGGCTTACAATGCAATGAAAGAAGACACCACACAAAAAGGAGGAAAGCAGAATATGGAGGAAGTTGGAGGTTTGATTTTGAAGTCAGATGATCAGGAATGTGGCTCAGAGGGTAATGAAGGCAGGTCAACGTGGACACCTCGCAAAATGGAGGCTCAGGAAAGAACTCAATCATGGGACATAGGGGTTAAGCATGCAGAGGAATGTCAGGGCAAAGAGGCCCTAAGGCATGAGGGAAGTTCCAGGATGATTCAGAAAGTCAGGGTCACACCCAAACCATCCCATGGAAGGAGATATTACCTAGGTTCTTATTTTTTCTTTGTTTTCCTTTTTTTTAACCGCTCCAAATTTCGTGTGTGTGTGTGTGTGTGTGTGTGTGTGTGTGTGTGTGTGTGTGTGTGTGTGTACTTAAGAGGAAGCTTTGTGAATAAATCTGTAATAGGTTATGCTGAAGTCTTACTATATCAACCAGTACAGAGAAGGAGGAGTGACAGATAGGAACCCTGATAAGGAAGCACCTATTCCAAGGTCTGGAATTAATTCTAGGATCAGGCCTGATTTATGTTTGAGACTCCTCAGATAAGATAAAGAAGAGAAAGGAGTGGGCTAGTTCTCAGGAATTCCAATGGTGCAGAATCAAAAGCAGTTATTTGCCCAGGGGCATTTTCTGATTCCAAGGAGGGGAGAGGGTAGACTGAATCTCTTAATCTTCTTATATAATGGCCGGGGAAGAACTTGTTTTGTAACTTTAGAGCACATGCTTACAGAAGGCTGCTAAGTTTAGAAGAGAACCTGAAACGTTTGAACTTCAAGGGCTGTCTGACACAGCTGCCTGTGGTGTTTCCTTCCCTTGGTGCCCGTTCTATCCAGGCATCCAGAGGTACCTTTATGACAGAATGTTGGGGGTTCAACTGTCCCGATCCTCTGGTTTACCCCCTCAGTGTTTTCCTTTCAAACCCTATTGGGAAATTAGGGCTTTGTAGGCACTTTTGGACTTTCTTCCCCAAGCACACCAAATTTTTCAAAAATTGCCAATTTTCCGGGGAACTGAGGACTGAGAAAATCTACCATCTTGAGTTCTCCTTCCAGTGCTTTCCCATCACTTCTTCTGTAGAGGAATACAAAGGAGCTAGCCATTGCACTGGACTGGTGATGGCACTGAATCACTGTCTTGTTCAGTGCAGTTGGTAATTTTGTGAATTTATCTTGTGGAACATTTTATACCATTTTATATCGTTTTTGTAATTTCAATAGGACGCAGAGCCTGAACTAATTAACCAGAAGAAAAGTCTGGACCTAACAGCTTCTTTGTTCTCTGAGTAAGCTCAGAGATGCCTCTTCTTATGTCAACACACTCAGAGCATTCCTTGCTCTGTCCATGGCCATTAAGGGTGAAAACCTTGACACTATCTTGAATTATGTGACTTTTCCTTATCTTAATATTTTGTGGGCATATACTATGTTATGGAATGTTAATGGCAAACTAAACACAGAGATTTGTGATTTCAATTGACACTTTGTCAACTATCTTACTTATTTACAATCTGTTCCATTAAGGAAAATCCTTGTCTTGTATCATAATTAACATACATGGGGGTCATAAAAGTGGTGTAATTCAGGCTACTGTGTTGGAACCAAAAAAATGTATTTAAGCTTACTCATTTCTTTGTTCGGAGAGTCAGACTTAGTCTGGCCCCCATGCATGCATGTAGCCGCTAAGTTTAAAGGGAATGAATAAATAAAGGTATAAGTAATACGAATTTTTCTATCACCTAGCCTATTGTTTCCTTCAACCAAACTTTCAGGTTTAACAATCTGGAGTTGGTCGTGGAAGGTGGCTAATGTTTTGCTGTGTCATCCAGTGGAGACAAAAGGAATGAGTCATAGGCACCTTAATAAGGAAGTACCTACTCCCAGGTGGGGAGTTATTTTTTCCAGAGTCACTGTCCTTTCCCTATGTACACTTCTCTGGCTACATCTTTGTCCAACCATGTCTATTAGATCCAACCTCTCTGGTTTACCTTGTTGTTAACACGGCCCCTGGCAACTCTTTTCATTCAGTGGCTAAAAACCTGTAACTGTTATCTGAGGGACTACTCAAGGATCCTCTCCAAAGCCTCTAAGTAATACAAAGGATAGAGGGCTAGGTCAGGAAGAGTTGAGTTCAAATCTGGCCTCAGATACTTACTAGCTGTGAGACACTGGGCAAGTCATTTAATCTTTGTCTGTCTCAGATCTCTCAGCTGTAAAATGAAGTTAATAGTGGCACCCACCTCAGAAGGTCATTGTGAGGACCAAATTAAACAACATGGCAAAACAGCAGTGTCTAGCCCATATTGGTTGCTATTCTCTTGAATGCAATGTCCTCACTATCCCCTTCTGATTTTTTAATTCCTATCCATGCTTTAAAGTGTAAGTTAAGTGCTACACCTTCCAATAGCTTTCCTTGATGTCCCCCAGTTAGTAATTTAATTAGATTTTGGTTCTACTCAGCAAGCATTTATTAAGTGCCTACTGTATGCCAGTCACTGCGTTAGGTGCTGAAGGTAAAAAGGCAATAACAAAATAAGTCCTTGCCTTCAAGAAGTTTATATTCTTCAGGAAGTAAATTAATGCAGAGGGAAAAACAAATATTTATAAAGTAAATGTAAAATCAGTGGGGAACACAAACATTTAGAACCTCAGGAAAGGTCCCTTGTCGGAAGAGTTGGCTTTGAGCTGAGCCTTGAAGGAAGAGGCAAAAATGAAGGGAGAAAGCATTCCAGGTCCGAGGGAAAGACTATATAAGTAATGTTCTAGATAAGGAACACCAAACAAGCCAGTTTGCCTAGAACATGAGTACATGAGGCAGAGTAATACCAAAACTGAAAGATGGATTGGAGCCAATTTTTGAAGAAATTTAATTGGCAATGAAAGGCTCTATAGATTATCCTAGGGACAGCTAGGTGGCGCAGTGAGTAGAACGCTGGCCCTGGAGTCAGGAGGACCTGAGTTCAAATTTGACCTCAGACGCTTGACACACTTACTAGCTGTGTGACCTTGGGCAAGTCACTTAACCCCAATTGCCCTACCTTCCCCCCTTCAAAAAAAAAAAGATTATCCTAGAGGCATCAGGGAGCACACAGTGGCTTTTTAAAGCAGGGAAGTGTTGTGGTTAGGCTGTGTTTCAGAGTGTCACTTTGGTAGCAGCAAGGAAGACTGATTAGAAGAGGAGAGAAATGTGAGGCAGGCAGATCAATTGCGAGGCTGTTGTAGATTGTAGTAGTTTAGGCAAGAGGTCATGAGAGCTTGAATAGGGTGATAACTGTGTGAATAAAGAGAAAAAGGGGAGCAAGAGATGTTGTGGAAGTCGAAACAAGAATTGGGAACTTTAAATTGGATTTGAGGGTGAGGGAGAGTTGAAAATAATTTCCAGGTTGTGAGGGGCTGATTAGAAGGATGATGATGCCCTCAATAGAAATGTGGACTTAGGAAGTGTAAGGAATGATTGAATTTTGTTTCCGCAGAAAATTATATTAAACATAATTTGAAGTCATAATGATGGCTAATGTAAGAGATAAAACTAATTGTAATAGAAATCTGTGGGGAGATGTTGTCCATCTGATAATCAGCATACCTAAAAGCAGATTCCTCCTCTTTTGTTCTGAGGCCTTTTTCCTGTATATCAAAAAAACAGATGTGGTTCACGGAGGATGAGGTTCATTAACCCAGGCCTCTCTTAGATAATGGGACTCTTTCTCCTGGAAATCCTGAGCTGAATATTCAACTCATAGCTTTTGTTAATTCTCTTAGCAATTGAGAAAAATGCAAATGAATGGGGGGGATTAAAATGTGGAAATGAGAGATGTAAATAGCGGTGTGGACCCACACAGGGGTGGGGTTTAGATGTTCTCTGTGAACCCTGACCTGACCAATGGGATGCAGAGTGGGAAATTCGAATGAGGATGGGTTATAAAAGGGCTTTTGTCTGTACCTACTATGAGCCCCCCCTTTTTTTTTCACAAGGAGTTAAAGGCCAGGTCACCTGTCTGAAATAATGTGAAATAAATTTTTTTTTCTAAATTCACTCATGGCCTGGTGGAATTCTTGGTAAGATGATTATTTCTCACAGAGAAGGGAGGTGAATTTTGAGGGGAAAATGTATAAGTTCTATTTGGGATACTGAGTTTGAGATGCCTAGTGATCTGAATGGCAATGACCATAATAGTAGTGACGCCCTTCAAATCTCACATAGTCAAAAAGATGTACATTTATTAAGTGCTAAGTGGCAGGTGCTGTGCAAAAATGCGGTCACTCCCCTCAAAGGGCTTATATTCTAAAGGAGGAGACAATATACAAGTAACTACATACACACAAGAAACTTCCATCTGCTGATGGAAGGCAGTCTCAAAGAGGGGAAATCACTAATAGGGGGCATGCATAGAGGGAACTGGGAGAAGACCTCTTGCAGAAGGTGGGATTGTGGAGGAATCCAGAGAAATCAGGAGATGAGGAAGGGAGGACAGTCGTTGGAATGGAGTAGTTATGGAGTCCAGAGATGGAGTGTCCAGTGCCAAAATCAGAAAGAAGGTAAGTCACTGGGTCAAAGAATGGGGAGGGGAGATGATTGGAAAGTCTTTAAGAGCCAAACAAAGAATTGTTATATTTTATGCTGGAGGTAATTGGGAACCACTAAAGTTGATGGAGCAGAAAAGTGTGACAAGGTCAAACCTGTGCTTTTATAAACACCACTTTGGCTGATTAGTGGAGGATGGACTGGTGGGAAGAAACAGGCAGGGAGACCAATGAGAAGGCTGTTGCCACAGGCTTTGCACCTCTCTTTGTCACTAATCCTGTATTGCTATTATTCCTGGGTAAGGGCCTACTGCAAAGCCTTTTTCAGGCCTTTATGAACTTCATCTGCATATGAAAGGTTCAGGCTTGCAGTTGAGCAGGTGGAGGAGGCAATGACTAGTTTTGTCTTTTCTCCACCTACTGGTGTGTGTAGAATGAAAGAGACTTAGGGTTTGAAAACTGGAGAACCAGAATCCACAGAGCCATTTTGTAGTAATTATGCAAATGACCATTGCCTCCTCTGATAGTGACAGTATTTGCTAGGATCTTACCTCACCCTTCCCCCTCAACATGGACTAGGATCAGGGATCAGGACTTGATGTGCCCCGCGCCCCCCCCCCCCTCACCCCCAATGCACAGGACAAGACTTACACTCTGCTTCCATTGACAGAGCTTTCTAGTGGTCTCTGGCTGTGTAGAAGTTGCTTCCTGGTCACTAAGTAGATTAAAGTCCTACACACTTGAGATCAGAGCCTGGACCCTTCCAAGACCTTGAAAATAATCACATGTGTGATTATTATATTATTATATTATATGACCAGATGGATTTCCCTGTGGAGATGAAGGGAACCTCTGTGAAAATTATTGTGGTTTCATGGTGGGTTGTGGCAGCACTGTCTCAAAGAATTCAGAGTCAGACTGACGGGGTGCTTGGGTGCCTGTGCTTGGACCCCAATTCCAAAGTTCCCAAATCACATCTCTCCCTAGCCTTAAAACACTGTCCCTAGCAGTTTCTCTTTAGCAAAGCAGGACAACATGCTCTAGCAAAACATTTATCTCTCTTCCTGATACAGTGGCCAGCTGTACCCATAGAATTTATTAGTTTGAACTAGCTGTGTACTGGCTGAACTAGCTGTGTACTGGATCGTAAAGATATTTACGACTCATTGACCTATCACATACATCTTAGACTTAGATACACGTGTATTCCCTTATGTTGACTTAGTGATATTTCAGGACTAAAACCACATCTACATGTAGCCCCCCTTTGGGCTATTTCCCAGTGAACTGTGGGTAAAATATCTGTGCAATAGATACAAAAAGTACATGTTCCTTTAAGAACTGACCACTCCTTAACCACTCCCTAATCCTACCCTGAATCACTCAATTAGCATATTTGGCACATGTTTTACTATAGAATAACCTGTATAAACTTTACCTGTAGCCCTCTAAGGTTGCAGGTTCCCTAAGAACTCTTGCCCACTGAAAAGTGTAATAAATCTTTGCCACCTTGACCTAAAGAATGCTTGAGTCCTCGAATTCATTCCAGATGGCCTCAACCCTCTCCAGTACTCTGGTCCTTGAGGGATACCACCCCCCCCTCAAAGACCCTGTCTGGGAACTCCAGTCTGGGGGTTCCTGGACTTCATCCCAACCTCAACAAGACCACCTCTAATCCAAGTATAGGCATTTGTTGAGGATTGACACCCCTCAGAAGTGGGCTAGGTTCCAAGAAGAACCAGTAACTTAGTAAGACAACACAGGCAAATTTATAGGGTAATGATACTGAAATGAAAACAATATAATTTATGAATATTAAAAAGGCAGGAGAGGTTTGTTAAGGGATTAGGTAATAGGGGTGGGTGTCTTCTATGGCTCAGTGATCAAACATTCTAGTCATACTGCTTTCTGATTGGCTAGCTATTGTGGTCCTGTCTGGTCAAGATGGATAGTTAGGTATCGTGATCCTGTCTTGGGCTAAATGGATGATGTGATTGCAGTTGAGTACAAGGACACACCTGTTCAAATATGTGAATTGGATCTGGGGGCAGTGGCTAGATAGGGGCAATGGCTATATTGAGCCTGGGAGCCTGTGATGTGGTTAAAACTAGATTGTGTGGTTAAGTCAGGATATGCCTATCATTCAGTGGGGCCCATAAGGAAATTAGAATATTGGGGCTGGGGACAGCTTTATTAGGATTCCATCATTCCCCTCTCTGCTGGGGCCCAAATTCATTTGGGAAAAGGAATGAAGGACTCTGCTTCTGTAGCCTCTTCAGGCTGAAAAGGGGCATAGAGCTGTCCCTGTCTTGATGGGTCCTGGGGAGGAGGTTGACTGGAACCAAGCATAGGCCACATGCAAGGGATGATGGGGTGGTATGGGATCCACTGTTTGCTACCAACTGTAAGTAAATGGCTTGTAGTCTGGAAGACAGAAATCTGACAGGTAAGTTTAATATGCAGTGCCCCAGAGTTAAGGAGAAAGAAACCAAGAGCTCCATGATGCTATTATTTACTTTTGACACACAGGATTATCTGATTTTGTTACTTTCCAAAAGTTTCTGCTCTGTTCTTTAGGAGGATCAGATGCCCTTGAGGATATATAAGTAACAACACTTTTGCAGGTTGAGGCTTTCCACTCTGGGTTTAATAATTATACAAATGAATTTGCTTATGAGGTTAATTTTACTTCAATTATAATAAAGGACTTGGGAAGACACTTTAAGTAATTAATTCCAAAACAGTGCATATGGATAAGTTGTTTATAATAAAATGTTTGTTCTTTTATTCCATAAATTACTTCCTTTAAGAAAATTGATTGCACTGAAATTCTTTTTCCCAAACCAAGGATGTTTCTGATTTAGTTTCAGTAATTAATAGAATAAGAGCTAGGTCCCTCAATTGGTTGTACTAATATCCCCAATTATTTTTACATAGTTTTGAAACCTTTAAGGACCTTATTTCATATATATAGTAACAGGCAGATGACTAGGCCTAACACCCATTTACTAAGTTGTTTAGGATATAGAAAGGCATATAATTTTAAGCTGAATAGCTCAGATCTTAAACATGCATTTTATTACAGTAGCTCAGATGTATCCCAGCCTTAGTCTATGTGATGATAATTAACATTGTTTGTGTACCTTTGTTTCACAAACTTCTTTTCCCTTTGTCTAATTATCCCCATATCATTTGAGAAAGAACGTTCTATTCCAGGGATTTAATCTTTCACTTGACTATGCAGGTAGGTGTATGACAAGCCTTAATACCAATTTACCCAGTTATTTGGGATATGGAATGACTACGAATTCAGACTGAAAACAGCAAGATCTCACATACTTACACTGTGGTCATATCTTTCACTTGCTCTGATTATAGAAATTTTCTATAAAAGGAAAAAGCAGGGAAATGATTATACCAAATATGACAGGATAAAACATCCTTAGCTCTGTTTGAATTTAGATAAGAGTCACCATTGACCCTGCAGTATCAATTCCACCTTATAGCTAGACTCAGGAATAGCCAGGTGGGAAACATTCCTTTTCAAAGGATCAGAAGGGGGAAACTGAGTCAGGAGGGTCCCATCTTGGACTGATGCCAAGATTGTCCCCTCAACTTTTCCTAGAAGGAAACCTCCATCTGTAACAGGATCATGTTCCCTCTGAGTAGCTTGTGGCATTTCTCTCAAATACTGATATAATATAAACAACTATATCTAAATTTCAAACTGAAAATAAAATTAATTGCAGTCTCAAGGACTTTTACCTCAAAAGACAAATCTCACCAATCATGGCTTAGCGCTAGATACAATTGTTTTTGCAATAAGCAAAAAAAAAAAAAAATTACCATGGCTTACATACATAAAAATGTTCATTTAATATCTTTCATTTGTTTTTTCTTCTTCAAGTTTAAATTTATACTGGTGTAAAGACAAATCATTAGAAATCATTTCTATGTTGTATTTGAACTTGCAAATTCTCAATAAGCCAAGTTCATTGTTTAGATACTTCATAACCCAAACAAGCTCTTTTTCCTGGGGCTGATGACCTTACCTATGCAGATGGTTCCAGGGATCTGGCAAGTTTACATAATAAGGGGAATCAGTAAGGATTCCAGAGAAGGGGCTGCCTGTTCACCCCATCTGGATTGATGAAAACTACATACTTTCTGCATGCTAAGTCCCCTATTTTCAATCTTAACTTAATTTGGTTTGCCCTGACTTATTTTTCCTCTTTCTCTGGCCAGGATGTCTTTCAGGGTCCTCATATTTTATTTTTCGGATCCCAGTATATGGTAGCTGGCACATGGAGCCTCTGGTCATCCCTCATAGCCCTACATTGGAGGCGACCTTGGCCATCTTCCTAAGGTAAGGGAGTAGAGGGTATCCACTCCATCTGCCCTTAGAGCCGCTGTGGGACCAATTTTAAGTATTAACATTATAACAATAACCCCAAATAACTTAGTTAACAATCTTACAATTTTCATAAGTGAGAACCAAATTGTTTAGCTGTAATATCCTCTTAACTATAGGAAAAGGTGAAAATATCCAGTTTCCTAAATGGCAGTTACAAAACGTAAAACAAGGTTAGCAGGGCTTAATAAGATAACATGATTAGTTTTAAACAATTTTTCCCACTGCCTTTTAGTTTCAACAAATTCAGATCAAAAATTGTTTTGTCTAACACCATTTCTAGCTCACAATGGTCACTCATATTTTGTAATATAAGAGTGTTTTATAATACAATTTATAAATACAATAATAACACAAACAATAAACTTCAAATGACATTAATTGCATTTACAAATCATCACATTATTGACAGAAGTTTGGGCTTAACAAGTGCAGAGGTTGGCTGGCCTCTTAACCTTGTATTGCCCTGGCCCACTCCCTTATCCCCTCTCCCCACAGTTGCAGAAATTGCTGAGGATGAGGCTGCTTGCCTAGGGGGGTGGGCTTCAGGGTGCCCAGGGGCCCAGTGCCATTGCCAGTGGAGTCCCCTCTGTAGCTGCCTTGCCTCCCTTCTCCTTCCTTTCACCAGGTGGTGAGGGTGACTCAAATTTCCTTCAGCACTCTGTTTTCTTAATCTGATCTGAGGTGAGAGGAGTTAACAGAATCTGCTAAGATGTTTTTAGCTGTTCTAACTTTTCACTGTAGCCTTAGCCTGTCAGAGCTGGGATGATAGGGGAAAGGATCTTAAGAATATTTTAAGCTGTTACTCAAGTAACCTTCACTTCTATGTCCACCCCTTAAAAAACTTCTTCAAGAGTGGGAGCTTTGAGTTTGCCAGTCAAGGTGAGTGGGACTCCGGAAAAGATCAAGTGGCACCTAGTCCTTTCTCCCCCATATTAGAGAGCTCAAAGCTTTGTCTCTGAGGTATCTCTTTTTCAGATCTACATATTTTTCCAATTTATCTTAGTGCCAAATAGTATAATAAATTTTAGCTTATCTTAAACATCAAATTAGGAGAGACAACATTTCACTTAAAATGCAACCAGAATGAATTCAATTACCTGGATCTATGTTCCAAATGATATTACACAGAATCTGGGGTTACAATTTTAATGTGTACACAAAAGTACCCCAATTGTTATATTTAGTTACCCTTGGTTGTGTCCCAATTCACACAAACCTTTTCTTTTTTTGTGACCCAGGGAAAGGGTTAAGTACTAGGCCTGTTCCAAAGTACAGTCTTGAAAACTCCCTGTCTTTGATCAGTGAAGTGACCCTTTTTCCCTTAGATTGAGCTGAAAGAAGGAGTTTCCCACTTCCTCTTTTCTTCCGTCTGTCCCTCTGTATCTAGAACTTGGCCAGAGTCCAAGAATGGAGAGAGAGAGAGAGAGAGAGAGAGAGAGAGAGAGAGAGAGAGAGAGAGAGAGAGAGAGAGAGAGAGAGAGAGAAAGTTTTAACACAAACAACTTTTTCCTTTAAGAGATGCTCATCAATCTTTCTAGTCTAGTCCAGTTGTCAGAAGTTTTTCTTTTCTGGCTAGCTGCATTTTAAATCTCACAAAGTGGCAGACTCAGAGATTTCCACACAGACACAGAGTAGACAAATACAAACAGAAAGCACAAATAGTGATAACTTTTCTTGATCCTCTAGATTATATTGAGACCAGGCTCTTTACAGTTTAGTAGTCCCATCAACTGGGACTGAATGCCAGTAAGCCTAAGGAAATACCCGCTATAGCCATATTCATCTCTTCAGTGGTGTCCCACTGGAAGGATGAAGGAAAAAAAAAAAACATGAGTTCAGAAAGAACTCCCAAGAAATTCCCAGGGTATCCTGTCTAGAGGGAATTTGCCAGGCTACAAGGGCCATGGGTCCCAGAGCCCAAATGATCCAGGCAAGTTTTCCTAGGTGCTTAGAGGACCTCCCAGTTAAAAGAAAGGGAAAAGATAGGCTTACTTTTGGGTTAGAGGGGTTCCGAATCAGAAACTCTGCCCCATGTGGGGGGTTGGGGGGTTTAGAGTCAGAAACTCTGCCCACCCAGGGATGCCAAAAACTGTTGGGATTTCATAATGTATTGTGGCAGCATGATATCAAAGAATTCAGAGTCAGTCTGGCATTTATTGAGGATTGACACCCCTCAGTGGCAGGCTAGGTTCCAAGAGGAACCAGCAACTTAGTAAGATAACACAGGTAAATTTATAATGTAATGATGCTGATTACACAACAGAAATGATTAATTTAAAAAAAACGGGGGCAGGGGTTGTTAAGGGATTAGGTAATTGGGAGGAAGTCAGGATATGCCTGTTGTCCAGTGGGGCCCATAAAGGAAATTAGAATACTGGGGCTGGGGGCAGCTTAATTAGGATTCCATCATAAACAGAATGGTTAATGACTTTACTAATCGCCTTGTTCTGCTTGAGCTTCCTTATTATCCAGAGGAGGCTGAACTGACCTGACAATCAGAATCAGCCAATCAGGAGGCAAACTGAGCATCCCTCAAGCTTGATATACCTGAGATCCTTGCAAATTTGCAACCCAGAAATCTCTCCAAAGTACTGTAGCAAACTGATTATTAATAACCAATATCTTGGGGAGGTTCAGAGCCCTGCCCCCCACCCCCTTCCAAAGTCTTTAAGTTCAGTTTCTCTTCAGAAGGACATTATTGATAGCGAGATTACATTGACTCTCTTCATCCTCAGATCCCACCCAAGCTTAGGAATAATTTAATCTAAAGTGGCAAAGCCCATTGTGTCTTATTCAAGCTTGGTTGGAGACAGATTTTTTTGTCTGGGTAGCCCAAGGCTGGGAGTGGTCTGGTATAGGGATATTTTCTCAGTCTAGGGGTGAAATGATGGAGTGACAGCAGCTCCTGTAGGAAGGGTATATCAACAGTGTAGCCTAACCCCAAAGGGATCTCAGTTTTGACTGCAGTTCCCTAGGCATGCTCCACCTACTTTGAGAGAAATAAACACCCATACAACCTAATTTTGTTTGTCTTTCTTAGACTGAACTCAGGAGGTTGACACCTTCCCCACCCCACCCCATGCATCTATAGAAGCTAGTGCCACTATAGTTATCCCTTCCACATCTCAGACTTTCCCCATTGAGGTTTTGCTATTTCATGGGTCAGTATAAGAAATTAAAGGGGAATTTTGGGGAGTTTTGTGGAAGTCACAAGTGACACAGGCATGCTAACAGACAACATAGAAAAAATTCAGAAAGTCAGAAATGCACAAAATATATGTATAATATTGTATAATAGCAACCCAAATTTTACAGCAAAGAACTATAAACATCCCATAGAAGAAAAAGAAAAAATTCCGATTTCTCTGGTATGAAAGGAGGGCCAAAAAATTTATGTGGATTTTCCAGATCAAGGGGGCACCATGCCCCTAACCCCCTCAGTGTGGAAGGGATGACTGTATATCACTGTTGCATATTCTTGTTATGGTAGGGCTAAGGTAAATTCTTTTTACTAACTTACTTAATGATTTATGAATGCTTCATTTCATCTTAACATCAAATCTGAAATGACAGGTTGCCAGTGTCAGGCCTTTCCCTAACACCTGGCTTAGCCATAGTCTTCAGATATTAGAATTGGGAGGTATAAATAATAATCAACATAAGTGAGGTGAGTTCTTTGACAGAGGAAACCAAGTCCTCTTCTAGGGAAAACATCAAAGTTTGAGGGCTGTGTTGGCAAGCAAAATGGCCTTTGTTTTCTTTGAGTGACTTGGTGTATTTCATTGAGCCTTGCTGGGTGCTGGGCCCCAGGCCCAGAGCCCTATTAGGTGTTGAACCTATGTGGGTGCAGATTGGTGACTGAGGTGGGGCCCAAAGTAGAGCTAACTCCAAAGAGGGTCTAGTTTACATGTCTGGGACAGCAGAGGCTTTTAGACCACGTGGGTTTAAGTCCACCTCTTTGTGACATTCATGGGGCTGGCTAAGCGGAGGTGTTAACTCCAGAGGCACGCCCTATTGGGTGTTAACCTAATCTATGTGGATATGAACCTCCTAGGGTCCTAAGGGGAGGGGCCAACTCAAGAACCAATCACCAGAGCCTGGGCTCTGGTCATTCAAACGATGCTTGATGATGTCAAAAACTCTATGAGAGGAGAGAAGACAGCTTGAAGACCCCTTTTTTGGCTGGAGCAGCAGTGGTGGCGAGTGTGACTCTGGGCCAGCACTTGTTCCAAGCTCCCGGGCTGAACCTAGATGTTGGTAACTATGAATTGTATTGGGTCTGTCTGTTGATGTTTGTAATTTGTTTGTATTTTGTTCTGAAGTTCAGGGTGCTGGCTTTTTCCCCTGAACTAAAGGAATGTTCTGAAGTTCAGGCTGCTGGTCTCTTCCCCTGAAGTAAGTGAATGAATCTGTATTTGGTCTGTCTGTTGATGCTTGTAATTTGTTTGTATTTGTTCTGAAGTTCAGGGTGCTGGCTTTTTCCCCTGAACTAACTGAATACTGTCTGTATGCTGGATTAAAGTAAGCTTGTCAACCCCTTTAACCTTGCTTTCCTTAGTTAAGCAGATCAAAAGAGCCTGTGCTGTTGGCAGCTTTCTGGGTGCTGGCTGTGGGTGGATCTTACACTCCCACAGAAGCTGGAAGCCTGATTGTTAAAACAAGGGCACAAGCAGACTGGGAGGACACTGATATTTGGCAAAAAGCTGGGACCCATGACTAAAATTTTCTTATTACATTGATAAGGGACTTGAGTAGGTAAGTCTTTAAGAAAAAAGACAGAAGAACCTGAGGAAAGGATTTTTTCCTGGTCCCAAGAAAGGGATTTCTGCTTTTATTTTTCTTCAGAAACATCAGAGTTGCATATTTATTCTTATAAAAGAATACTACTTTGTTGCTTGGTAAGACATATAGCAAAATGAAATACATGGTCACATATCACTGAAACATCTGAAATAGCATTCATATTCTCATGATAAAAGAGGGATTAATATAAATACCATTCATTAAATATTTACAATATAACTGCAACACTGAGGGAAGTAAGCATACACATTACTTCAGTACTTCAAAAGGAGGATGACTAGGCCTAGGAAAAATGGAGGCCAAATAAAAAGAGGGAGTAAATGACTCTACTTAGCTAGTAATACGCTAAAGATGTCACACCTAATCATCTCTCTGAATCTTCACATAAAAGCCCATTTCACATGACAGTAGGAGTCCACATAAGAAAAAAAAAACTGAAAGGGGAAGAAAAAAAAAGAATTTATCTAGTTAATCTGGAAGGTTTTGCATTTAACTCAGGCAAAATATAGACATCAGTCAGTAATTTGAATATGAAATTTCTGATCCACAAATCTTGGGGCAACAGAGAACAACTAAACCATTCTTTCAGCGTACTCTGAAAGAAAATCAGACCAGCAGTTATCCAAAGAAATATAGTTCCAACTCCCTAACTGTTTATATTCTTTGGTTTATGGTACTATATTACTGTCATTAAAACAAATATTTGATCTCTAATATTTGAAAAATAGTCTTTGGACCACTGAAGAATTTCTAGATACCTCTGGGGGGAAAAATCCACAAAACTCTTAGGAAACACAAAAGGGTGCTATACCTGTAATCATTAGAGTAGGCCATTCTTGTAAATAGTTGTTGTAGGGAATGAATAATGAGTTTCTAGATTATAGAACTATTGCCTAGGCTCAAGATCTCCCTGACCTCTCCCAATGCCAGCTAGGTCTGAAAGGTTGAGTTCCCAGAGCTTGGCTACTTCTTCCCTTGTGGTTCTATGAGTTCTGAGGGGTTAGAACTTTCTCTGATAACATTGCTTATGAGTCTTCATATGGTCAATTGACTGGTGGACATATCAATTAACCAATTAATATAAATTGACTTTTTACAAAGGAATGTTTACTTAGAAGGTATGGCAAATACCAAAACACAAAAACATCTCAATCTTAAAGCGCATTCTCCCCTCAGTTCCTGGGGAGAATGGGCTCAAACTCTAAATGGTTATTACTTTCTTCCCTTCTTGGAATCTCCACTAAGTTCGCTTACAGGTGTGGCATAGCCTATAGATGAAGTTATTCTTTTGTTTGAGGACATGGTGTCTTGGTTGCTGGCCTGATTCACAGCTAGGCTGGGTGAAGAAAGTTGCTTCTTAGGTTGCATCCTCACTGGAGTTGACTATGATTGCTACCAACTCCCATTGTTAAGGGAATCTCTTCTGACCTTTGGATGTTTACAAAGTGGTAACCATTTTCAATTTCCAACACCCACTCACTTAATGTCAGGAAAGAATAAACACAAGTGTAAGAAATGGGATGAGGAGTTTTGTTTCCACAGAACTGAAGGTGTACTTCCCCCACTCCCCCACCCCAGCTTTAGCAGAAACCAGGCCTCAGGTCAGTCAGGTGAAAGGTCAGAGGCTTGTATGCATGCTTAAATGAGCCATTTGAGGAGAGCATGATGTAGGCAGTCAGGGGAACTAGAGAGGCCAAACCAAGCTTATCAAGAGCCTGGTCTTGCTCAAGAGTCTAGGCCTACTGATTTGTATAATTTGCATATGTTAAAGAGGGAAGGTAGGAGAAATAAATAATGTAGATTAATCTTAAACTCAGACAAGGAAAATCTAATTAACTCTAATTAACTTCACTTTTGCTTCTGTATCCTTATTATCCTACCTATATAAACTGTATAACCTAGGAAAACTATGTAAAAAGTAAAGAATGTAAACTAGCCATAACTCTAGCAGGAGTGGAAGGAATGGTTACCCCTCCCCACCCCCTGCAGCTGTATCAGTGTGAGTGTTTCCAGTGAGCACTATACCCACTCTCTTGAGGAGCATAATAAAAGCTTTCCTCTGCCCACTCTGTTCTTTGGGTGAGAATGAGCAAGTCACATGGATCTTCCCAAGGTCATGCCACCAGAAAAGCAATGAGCAGCAGAAGCACATCTTGGACTAATTTCCTGACCTTGCCTTGGGGAGTCCTGTGATCCCCACTGCGGTGTTAAGAGGGCTACCACTCGGGATTTCCCTGGGGAACGCTGTGGTCTGCACAGCCTTCTTAAGGGGACATCACTTGGGTCTTCCGACCCTGTCTCAGGAGCCTTGTGATCTTACTGCCGTCCTAAGGGGCCATCACTTGGGTCCTCTTAGGGTCTGACCCCTAGGAGGATTGGCTTTCCTCTGGGAGTCCTGTGGTCTGCACAGCTTTCCTTTGCGATTATCACAGGGTTCTTCCTCAGGACTTTGGCCCTGCCTAGGAAGTCCCGTGATCCCCAAAACTGTGTTTCTCACAATTTGGGGAAGTCCAGTGATCCCCAAAACTGCGTTTCTCACACAAGAAACAGTGGTTTTCATAGACTCAGGGTGGCCAGGTGGAATTAAAAACCATATCAGTTTTTTATGTTGAACTATTTGACAGCACCAATGACTTTACCTTTTTGGGTCTTCAAAAGACGAGGTTAGCAGCTCCTGTGGAGGTGGGTGCAGAGCGGTGGGGCCAGAGGGCCCTGCAGGGGTTGTTGGGCCATGAGGGGCCACCCTGCATTCAGGGGAACTCGGAGAAGGAGCAGCAGGAGGCGGCCCCAGACCCAGCGCCAGCCCCACGGCCTCCTGGAGGCCAGGCCTGGCAGGGGGGGCACGGAGGCTGGAGAGGTTCCTCTGCTGCTGGCTGAGCTGAAGCCAGGGCACCTGCACCAATTTGATTGGAAAGCCAGTTGTGAGACCTGGAGTGTCGCCTTTTCTCCTGATGGTTCCTGGTTTGTCTGGTCTCAAGGGCATTGTATTGTCAAGCTGATTCTGTGGCCCCTTGAGGAACAGTTCATCCCCAGAGGGTTTGAGCCTAAAAGGCGAAGCAACAAAGCAGATGCCTAGGGGCGAGGCAGCCCAAAGGAAAAGATGCTGGACTGTGGTCAGATTGTCTGGGGTTTGGCCTTCTGCCAGGTGGCCCTCACCACCCAGTAGGAAGCTCTGGGCCCGCAAGCACTGGATTTCTCTTGCCTTATTCTTTCTACAGGACTCAATGATGGGCGGATCAAAATTTGGGAGGTGCAGACAGGCGACTGCTTTTGAATCTGTCTGGCCACCGGGATGTGGTGAGAGATCTGAGCTTCATGCCCAGTGGAAATTTGATTTTGGTTTCTGCATCAAGGGATAAAATTCTTCGAATTTGGGACCTAAATAAAGATGGCAAACAGATCCAGGTGCTATCTGGCCATCTGCAGTGGGTTTGCTGCTATTCCATCTCCCCAGACTACAGCATGCTGTATTCTGCAGCAGGAGAGAAGTCCTTTCTCCTCTGCAGCATGTGGTCCTACACGTTAATTAGGAAGCTGGAAGGGCATCAGAGCAATGTGGTTTCCTGTGACTTCTACCCTGACTCTGCGCTGCTTGTCACAGTTTCTTATAATACCAGTGTCATCATGTGGGATCCCTGTACTGGAGAGAAACTGAGGACCCTTCAGCATGTGTGGGACAGCAACTTCACCCAAAATTAAATTCAGAGGCTTCTCAAGTAGAAAGTAGAAATGAATTTTATTATGATCCAAGGGGACAGGGCAGTCTCCAAAGGTGGAGTCCAGAGGGCAGAACTTTAGCTTTATACCCTAATGCAAACAACCCCCACCCCACCTTTTACCCTCATTGGTGGAGTTCAGGCTTACAATCTAAATGTGGAAATCTACTACCCCAGGTACAATTTAGCCAATGCCAAACTCTTAAAAACACTTTTATCCTTATTTGGCAAGATTTGTGCTGGGGAGGTTTAGGCTGCTCTAAGTTTCGGATTCCTCTGGGTCAGGTGATTTGAAACTTAGGCCTAGCTGACAATCAAAAGCCCTGAGCCATGCTGAAAAGTCCCCACCCCTCCAGATTCCATGAAAGGGCTTCACCATTCCACTCAAGCATATGTTCTACTCTCAGTTGGATTATACCCTTGGTGTCCATGCCAGCTTGCTGAGATCAGTGCCCTTCTCTCCAGAAGGCTTATACCTTGCTACAGTGGCTGATGACAGACTGCTCAGAATCTGGGCTTTGGAACTGAGAACTCCAGTTGCATTTGCTCCTAAGACCAATGGTCTTTGCTGCACGTTTTTTCCACATGGTGGAATTGTTGCCACAGGGATAAGAGATGGCCATGTCCATTTCTGGACAGCACTCAGGGTCCTTTCATCACTGAAGCACTTAGGTTGGAAAGCCCTTCAGAGTTTCCTTACAACTTACCAAATCTTAGCCCTGCCAATCAAGTAAATGAAAGAGTTTCTCACATACAGGAGCTTCTGAGCCATGCCCAGGGTTTTGCTCAAAAGACAAAAAGAGAACCTGAGTCCTCTTCTCTCCTAATTAACCTTTCTGGCAAAGGTGGAGATGAAAACAAGATGGGCTTATAAGCTATGATTCCTCTTTGAAGCAGGATTGTTTTTTTTTTATTTTTTATTTTTATTTTTTTTTATTTTTAGTTTACAACACAGATTTTCCAGATTTTCTCCCCTCCCTCCCCCCTCCCTCCCCCAGAAGGCATGGAATCTCATACAACTACCATGTATAACTTCGCATTGAATTAATTTATACACTAGTCAAGTTGTGGAGAAGAATTATGACCAATGTAATGAATCATGAGAAAGAAGAAACAGAACCAAAAAAAAAAATCCCCAAAAACAAAAACAAAAGAGAAGAAAAAAGGTGAGCACGTAGTGTGCCTCAATCTGCATTCAAACTTCACAGTTCTTTCTCTGGGTGTAGATAGTATTCTCCATCGTGAGTCCCTTGGAGTTGTGCCTGCACCTTGTGTTGCTGAGAAGAGCGAAGTTTGTCAGGGTTGGTCCTCACGGAATCCATATATCTGTGGTTGTGTACAAAGTTCTCCTGGCTCTGCTCCGCTCACTCAGCATTATGTCGTGTAGGTTTTTCCAGGTTGTTATGAAGTCCATATCATCCCCATTTCTTATGGCACAATAGTATTCCATTACCTTCATATACCACAGCTTGTTCAGCCATTCCCCAATTGATGGGCATCCCTTTGATTTCCAATTCTTGGCTACCACAAAAAGAGCCGCTATAAATATCTTTGTACATATGGGTCCCTTCCCCTCTTGTGTAATTTCTTTGGGATACAACCCTAGAAATGGTATTGCTGGGTCAAAGGGTATGAACATTCCTATGGTTCTTTGGGCGTAGTTCCAAATCACTCTCCAAAATGGCTGGATCATTTCACAACTCCACCAGCAATGTAACAATGTTCCAATTTTCCCACATCCTGTCCAGCATTTATCATCCTCCTGCTTTGTTATTTTAGCCAATCTTACAGGAGAGATGTGGTATCTAAGAGTTGTTTTGATTTGCATTTCTCTAATCAGTAGTGATCCAGAGCATTTTTTCATATGCCTATAGATAACTTTAATTTCTTCCTCTGAAAACTGCCTGTTCATATCCTTTGACCATTTCTCAATTGGGGAATGGCTTGTATTCCTATATATTTGGCTCAGTTTCCTGTATATTTTAGAAATGAGGCCTTTATCAGAGATACTAGTTGCGAAGATTTTCTCCCAATTTTCTGCTTCCCTCCTAATTTTTGTTTGCATAGGCTTTTTTTATAGAAAAACATTTCAATTTAACATAATCAAAATTATCCATTTTGCATTTTGTAATGCTCTCTATCTCTTGTTCGGTCATGAGAAGCAGGATTGTTTTGGATTGTAAACATGTAGTTAATAGACTCCCGGTGGACCTGTCATTGACCTTTTTATCTATAATGTTCAAAATTCAGTAATAGAGGAGGCAGTTCCATGCTGTGGCTACAGAGCTTTATTTTAAATTGTCTTCTTATTAACAGCACAGTTTAATTCTCTTAGTGTCTTGATTCAAAGTGCAGTTAATAATGTTGTTTTGCTTATAAAAGTAACTGGGCCTTGAGCTCTCTTTAGTGATAAAGGAAAGAAGCATAATCTCCCTCACAGGGAAATCCTACTTCTGCAGGACACTTGTCTCAGTTTAGTCCTTAAAAGCAGTGGTAGCTAAACATTTAAATTGTTCTCTTGCTCTTGGTTCAGTATATCTGGGACCATGCCTTTGTGTAGCTAAGTCCAAATACTTTTAATTTATAAAGTCAAGTTTGTCATTGTTTCCTCTGCTTTAAACTTCGACAAACAAGACAGAGCTTTGATGGGGGTGGGGTGGGGCTTGGTCCTTGAGTGTGAGGATCATCGGGCTATTTAAATCAGAGGGTGTGGTGTGGACTGATGGCGGCTTTTAAAATAATGGTGTGCATGTAAAGGAGGAAACAGTGTAAGATCAAGTAAGGGTACATTTCTAATTGCATGACTCTTGTCCTTGCTACTGACTTTTCAGTGGTTTACCATTAACAACATATTTATTTGTGCTTTCTGAGCATAAGTTGTTTAAGGTACAATTTTGTTTTTCTCAATAGTAGATGAAAACCATAACATAACCAGAACAGCCAGCTGTACATGGAACTTCATAGCTGTATGGAGGCACCCAGTTTTTCATTGTTTCAACTGGTATTTTTATAACATATGTATGATAACAGTCTTTGCTGCTTAACTCCATTTCCAATCCTGCCTCCCAAATGAAAATAACTTTTTAAGGTTCAGGTTTTTCCTTAAATCAATCAATAAACATTTATTAAGGGCCTGCTACGTGCTAGGCACTTTGCTAAGTGCTGTGGGTACAGAAAGAGGAAAAAGCAATTCCTGCCCTCAAGGAATTTACAATCTAATATAATCCTAGGTTCAGAATTCTCCAAGACCTTTTAACATGTATTATTTGCATTTCTTTTTAAGGAAATGACACATTCTTTTCTTTAGACCCACTATTTTACCCATGTTTATTATTTTGGTAGAATGCTGGTATACTACTACATTAGACTCTTTAGACCCCTTTCTTCAGAGGGATGGACCATTAATGCCTAGTTTGGAGGGAAGAACATACTCAAGTCAAGAGACCTGGGATCAAATTCTGCCTCTGATGCTGTGTGGTCCATGTGGCCCGGGGCTTATTTCACCTCCTTGGGTCTTGGTTTCCTCCTCTACCAAAGGAGAAGGACTCTGAGAACCTTTCTCCTCCAGATTTGTGATATGGAAAATGTGACTGCTGAGAGAGGGAAGTGAAGTCACAGCTTTACTGTGTGGGGAATCATGGGAAAAAAGCTTATCTTCCACAGCAGTGATGTTTGTATCCTGCCATCCAAGGACCCAAATATATCCATCACCTTCCAAGAGGCTTCAGTATTTCATGGAGCTGCATTGACCCTTCTTCAGCCTCAGAGAGGGGCTGAGAAGGATGTCTGTCCTTAGTGCTTTCTGGCTGGGGAGTGGGGCTTCTGCCCTGCTCTAGTCACTTTCCTACTGTGACAAGGCATAAGAGGAAGTTAGTGGGGGCCACTTCCTGAGTAGTCTCACTAAAACGGGGAGCCCTCATTTCAGACTGTCATGAGAGGCTTTACAATCTTTACTGGGGAGCACAAAGTGGAACTGACACTTCCCCCTCCCCTGTGGCTTATGATGAAGAATCACAGAACTTCTTTTGGATGCCAAGAAATTGATTCCATCTTCTATCTATCAAAACAGTTTATGCTACCAAAATTCACCAAGTTGTAAGACCCTTATATTAAGGACCCAAGTCAACAGCTACTAAAAAAAAAAAAGGATGAGGTTGAAGTACCTGCAGTAGTACTAAGCTAAGATGTAGCTCCACAGGGGTTACTTCACAGAATGAAGAGCTGCAGATATTTGGCTGGAAGCATTACTATTCCAAAGGTTCTTGGGTTCATGGTCTTAGGCTGTCTCCTTTAGCATCTGAGGGGACACGATAGTCAAAGTGATATTGGTGGTTTGACCTGCCTGGCACTAGCTAACTCCAGTCTCTCCATCAAAGTGTCTCACTGTCAGCTAGGCTAGCTTGCCTGCTCTGTGGGTGTCAGTTGATTAACAGTTAGTAGGGATGTCTAGTCCCTTCTCCACAGGAGTTGCCTCCCCAGATGATAACTGTGAGACCTGGGATGGAAGCAGGACTGGTGGTATGGAGAAGATGCTGTCACTCCCAGGACTTCCATGCCCTTCTGCTTGTTGGTGGCAATTGGTCAATAATTGTTGATAGTACTGAGTAAAGTGATCCCCTTCTCCACAACGATTTCTGCCCTCAACGGTGGCTACCTGGAAGCATGTCTAGTGGTCTCCCTAAGGATTTTGGATTCAGGGTCCTGGGCACACTCAGTTAAGGCTTAGTATCCAATTTAAAGGCTTTTTGTCACCACACAGCAAGCCAACAAAAACTAGATGATGCTTAGCTAGGTAGAGAAAGAAGCCCTCGATCACACATTTGTGGAAAGACTCACCGAGCCTTCACGTGGATTGATATTTCGCAAGCTCTAAGGACTGGGCTCTCATTGCCCACTCCCTCCATCACATAGCGCTTTAAGGTTTGTAAAATTTCATAGATAGGATGCCCATATACATATGTATGCATGTTTATATACATATGTGTGTGTGTGTGTGTGTTATCTCATTTGGTCATCACAATAGCCTTTTGAGGAAGGTACATGTCCATTCCCATTTTATGGATGAGGAATGTGAAGTTAAGTGACTTGCCTAGGGTCACATAGCAAGTAATTCAAATCTGACCTTGGATTTTAACTCCCCAAAGAAAACACTCCTTTCATTTGGAAGATATCTGGTCAAGAAAGCCAGAGGATAAGTGGAATAATACCGAGTTGCATTTGGCTGGGAAGATGTTAAAGCTACCCATCTTCTTGAATGCTAATCTACATGAGGGAGCTGAATGGGGACAGAAGCTGAAGGGAATATACCTGGGTAATCAAGATGCAAACAAGGACATCTTTATTTTCAAACAAAATTCACACTCAAATAAAATAACTTACTATCTTTTATTTGTCTGTTTTGGTGCAGTGATAGCTAAATGTGGCCATCTGTCACTTCATAGCCCAATCACTGCTTCCTTTACCTACCTCATAGCAAAGTAGTCAACTTTAAAATAAACCTTTATCTAAAGCTGTGAAGTATTTTACAGAGCTTGTAAATAAAGTGTTGCTTGTGTTTTGGATTAAGGAACACCTGCTATTCTAGTTACAGGAAGGAACAGAAACTGAATTGATGATTTCATCTGTATGAAGAACTTCCAGATGAGGAATCTCCTTTTATTAATGTAGGTCATAACCTTCTTTCCAATTTAGGTAGTTTTAAAAGGGCATTTTAGTGCACTGAGAGTTAAATGACTTACCTAGTATGTGTCAGAGGTGGGACACAAATCTGGGTCTTCCTGGCTCTGTGGACATCTCTCTATATAACACACCAGGCTATTATAGGGAAAAAAACAAAAACCTAATCAGGGAAAGAGGACCGCAATAAAAGAAATCATGGACTCCAGCTATTTAACTATGAATGTGACATCCATCCTTAAATAAATAATATTGTTTGAATCACTCAGATGGATCAAGTGACCAGAACACCAGAAGAGAAGACTAATTTTATACGTCTTTCATCTCTTTCACAGAAGATCTTCAATGCCAAGATCCAGAATTATTCCAATGGTTCAAGTAGTGAAAGAATTGGGGTATATGGAGTCCCTTCTCAAACCCTGAGACTTTAAGGATTTTCCTGTGATGGGCAGAATAAAAAGAGCTTCCAGAGCCCCAGATATTCTAGCTATAGTAAGCTCATACTCCAAGTAATAATAAATAATAATAGCTAGCATTTATATAGCACCTACTATTTGCCAGGCACTGTGCTAGGCACATTACAAATATCAACTCATTTGTTATGGTAGGAGGTAGGTCCTACTATTATGCTCATTTTATAGCACAGGTTTAGTTGACTTGCCCGGGATCACACACCTACTAAGTATCTAAGATCAAATTTGAACTCAGGTCTTTCTCACTTCAAGCCCAGCAGTCTATCCACTGTATAAATGTCCGCAAAAGGAAGCCAGATCAAAGATAATTGGCCCAGCCACTTCCTGTGAAACACTACCTCCCCAGAGGTCTCCACGGAACAGGGCAAGTCCAATTTCTAGACCATAGAACAATGTCATATATTCTCAACTGCAGTTAGCACCAAAGCTCTCCTGCTTCTTTATCCTTGGACTCCTCCATTGTCTCCATTTGGTGCTGAATGTGATGTTAGCATACAAAGTTACTAGTCCTTCTCCCAGTCATTTACCTAATGCAGGTATCCTTCAGCAGGTTACAACAGCAAACCCAAACTGTCTCATAAACTAAAGCTCTGCCTGCCCTCCTCTTTTCCCATAATGCTCTCTTTCCTGAAAGTCTTAGCAAGCTTCTTATTATGAAGGTAATGGGTAACTAACTGTGATCCAAACTTTCAGCATAACAGTTTAAATGTCTTATGTCTGTCACTAATATGCTCCCACCGTCTGGCACACCTATCCTTTTTTTTAAAAAAAAAAACTATTAATTTATTTTTAGTTTTTAGCACTCACTTCCATAAGATTTAGAGTCCTAAATTTTCTACCCCTCTCCCTTCTCCCCCCTCCTCAAGACAGCATGCAATCTGTTATAGACTCTACATATACATTCATATTAAACATATTTTCACATTAGTCATGTTGTAAAGAAGAGTTAGAACTAATGAGAGGAACCATGAGTAAGAAGAAACAAAACAAAACAACGAAAGGAAAGGAGAACAAATAGTATGTTTCCATCTGCATTCAGACTCTGTGATTCTTTCTCTGGATGTAGATAGCATTTTCCATCATGAGTCTTTTGGAGTTGTCTTAGATCCTTGCGTCGCTGAGAAGAGCCAAGTCTATCACAGTTAGTCACGGCACAATGTTACATGTATCCTTTTTATGGGCTGGGTACTTACACTGTGTTAGTGTGCTGGATGGTGGCTAAATTTACCATTTCACCTTTAAACTTTTTTTTTGTTTCTACCTTGTAGAAACTTTCACAAATTCTCAGCCTCTGTCTGTGCTGTAATTCTGACCCTGTATAATGAACCTACCCACCCATTTTCCCTTTCAGTGACCTTTGGCCCTAGCCATGGAGCTCTGCATCTCCTAGACCTCCATATTTCTTGTTTGTTTGTTTCTTTTCTAAAAAGAGCTATAGCAGTTTAAAAAAAAGCCTATGGTCTTTAATCTGAAAAAAGGAGTGATGCCAGCACCTGCTCTTCCCTTGCAGAGGATATGATCAAACGTTTCACTTGGATCAAAAGCTAGAGGCGTCAGTGTCCTGCAAAGCACATGAAGTGGAGACTACACATCCAGTAGAATAATAATGGAGGATATTAATCAAGCAGCATCCAGCAGGGCCACCAACATCCATAGGAGCAATACGATGACAAAACTAGAAGACATCAATGACCTTGCAGCCCTGAAGGCATGAATTGTACTTCCATGAATGTGTGCCCATTCTTCTTATTAATATATATTTGTAGGAGAGACTATGGGGAATGTACTGATGGCTTTAAAAATGTCATTTCCTTACATTAAAAAAAAATTGAGGAGCAGCTAGGTGGCACAGTGAGTAGAGCACTGGCCCTGGAGTCAGGAGGACCTGAGTTCAAATCCAGCCTCAGAAACTTGACACATGTACTAGCTGTGTGACCTTGGGCAAGTCACTTAACCCCAATTGCCCTGCCCCCCCGAAAAAAAATTTGAATTAATTGTGTCCTCTGACTGACTATTAAAGGTTCATACCTCGGTTAAGGCTCATGAGCTCTGATTTTAATAAATGTAGATCAAAAGAGTCGTGGGAATGGAGATGTGCCCCAGGCATTATACAATAGGACCTTGCAATCTCCAAAGAATCAAAATTGTTAATGACTCAAAAGAGAATGAAGAGACACTTGGGGAAGGGGGGTGGTGGTGGTTAAAAGGGCTGTTGCATATTATCTGTGATGCTTTGTGTACAAGAAGTAGTACAAAAATATCTCCCAGAATGGATAAATGCTAGAGGAGATGTGGAAAAATAAGTATACTAATGCACTGTTGGTGGAGTTGTGTACTGGTTCAACTGTTCTGGAGAAAAATTTGGAACTATGCTCAAAGGGCTGTAAACCTCTGCATACCCTTTGACCCCAGCAATGCCACTATTATCACTACTATCTGTATCCCAAAGAGACCAAAGAAAAGGAAAAAAAGACCTATATGTACAAAAATATTTATAGAAGCTCTTTTTATAGTGACAAAAAATTGGAAATTAAGGTGATACCCACCAATTAGGGAATGGCTGAACAAGTTGTAGCATATGATTATGATGGAATACTGTTATGCTATATGAAATGACAAGCAGGATGCTTTCAAAAAGCCCTGGAAAGACATATGTACTGATCCAAAGTGGAGTGAGCAGAACAAGGAGACTATTGTGCCAGTAATAGCAATATTGTAATGATGATCAACTGTGAATGACTTAGCTACTCTGATCAAGACAGTGATCTAAGATAATTCCAAAGGACCCATGATGAAAAATACTATCCAGCTTCATGTAGAAACTGATTATCTCGCTGCAGATTGAAGCATACTTTTTTCACTTAATTTTTCTTGTTTTTTCTTTTGGCCACATGGCTAATATGGAAATATGTTTTGCCTGACTTCACATGCATAATTGATATCATATTGCTTACCTTCTCAGTGAGTGGGAGAAGGGCAATAAAGATGGAGAAAATTTGGAACTTAAAATTTTTAAAAAAATGAATGTTAATAATAAATTTTTTTAAAAGAAAAAAAGTATCATCCAGGACATTTGTTAATGAAGAAGATTGTGGGCTAGACATATGGTAAAAGCTAGGCATAGCAGATGTTCCATCTGAGTCCTGTGCGTTTCCCATAGGGTGGTTAAAAATCTAAAGAAAGGTAACTCCTCTATGGTGAGCATATGGGAACACATGGACAACAAAACAGGATTAGAAAGTATGAAAGTATAGAATACAGTCTGGACTATTGGAAGAGACACTCGCAGGAATGAGATCATGGCTCCATTATCCATCTACAGGACTATAAGCTTCATGAAAAAGCAGATGGTGATTTAGCTAATCCCTCTATATCTCTCACCATCTAGTATAGAGTATATATAGTATACATATAGTATATATATAGTATATAGAGTATATATAGTATACACAGAAGGTGCTCAGTAAGTATTTAGTGATTTATAGTTCTAATATCCCCCCCCTCTTTTTGTTCTGAGCTAGCCCTATAGATTTACAGAGGTTTGAACAAATCTCTCCTGTAGTGATTATGTAACCTCTTTCCAGGAACAAGTGTGAAAAAGTGGAAAGTGTTGAAGCTATCCTTGAGGTCAGTACATCAAACTCAAATAGAAATGGGCTGTATATTAACTTAGAAAATTAAAAATTAACATTATCTATGTTACATTGCATTTTTTTGTTAAAAATTTCCCAATTACATTTTAATTTGATTCCAACTACGTTAGAGTTTTGCAGCCTGCAGACAAGGGCTCTGGTTTGATGACGTCACTGCCCGGGTTATTGGAAAAATAAAGTGTTTCTTGAAAGAATGGAAGAAATGCTCCCAAAGAGGAAACAAAGAAGAAAAAGCATATGAGTCCTAAGCTATGTTAAGAAATGGAAGGGTATGGGAATGTGATTCAGAGAATTAAGGGAAAAGTACTGCTGAATCACACAGACTACAGATACTGTTTCTCTTTAAGAGTCAAATGAAATCTTGCAGTTTAGAGTAACAGTTGCAACTGTCACTTGATGATTGACAGCTCTTTTTACAGTTTCAGGGAGAGTGTATGTCTTTTTATCTTTGATCAATGAATATGTGATAGAAAATTCCTTCTGGTTAGAACACAACTGATATTTTGTGAAGAAACATCATAAAGATAATTGTTTGAAGGTCTTGAAGAATTGGCAGTTACTAGCGTATTCTGGAGACGCTGTTACCTCTGATAGCTAAGACAGACAGGCAGAGCATTTATTAAGCACAAGCATTGTGCCAAGCACTAGGTACGCAAATCAGATGGGTCTTATTCTCAAAGATTTTACAATCTAATTGGTGAAGACAACACATAAAGGGAAACTAGAAAGCTGGGCGGAGGTGGTGGTGGAGCTGTACCTATGCTGGGACAAGGTGGCTGGTGAGAGGACATAAAGAAGAAATCCAGAGAGTTGAATCAGAAATTAAGTGACATTCACTATTCATAAGAGCAGGCCCTCAGAGCAGAAGTTTCTCCAGGGTGGAAAGATGGATGTTAAAAAGTAAAAGTCCAGAGAGTCCAGCTGAGAATGAAGGGAAGCAGTAATTGGTGCTCCTCCTGAAACAGCATTGTAAAGAAAAACGACTGACATAGGCTATCTCACCAGAGGCTGAATTTAAATCTTATCTGGAGGAGAAATATGAAAAGGATTCCTGAGAGACTTTAATCACTGTCTTAAAAGAAGTAAATGGTGGGATTACGTTTCCAGAAGTGAACGAAAGTCATCTGCTGTTATAATGGATATTTGAGGTGACACTGACTGATCTTTCTCCAAGTCAAAGAACCATAAATAATTATTTATGCCTTTGTTTTATTATTAATGTCGTGTTAAATTACAAATTTATCAATTTTAATATTTATTTTATCATAAGAAATTAGGGAATTAAGAAACAGAGAGATGTAACATTGAAAAATTTTTCTACAATTTATTTAATAAATAACATTTAATAAACTAGTGTGGGAATTTAAACTGATAAATGAGAAAAAATTTGGAATTTTCTTAATTACAAAAAAAACCCAAACATAATCCTGTATTAGTTTAGACTAGCATTTGGAATGATAAAATTACATATGAGACAAGTCAAGTGGCAGTTTTGGGATGACCTACGAGTGGCTGTGGTCAACTCCAGAATACTGGCTATGTGAGTAATAGGTATACTGATTTACGATGTAATGAGTAGAACAAGATAGTCTGAAGAGGAAGCAGCTTCTGTGTAGAATAAGGATGCTGATCTGGAGCCAGAAAGAGAGGGATAATTATTTTTAAAAATTAACAATAAAACAATGCAAATTTAAATGCTTCCATGCTTTTCCCTCGTATTCAGCAAATTGGCAAAGATGATAGTCAATGTTGAGTCTCCCTGCCTCGAGTCTCTGCACACTCCATTTTCTTTTCAGCTGTCAAACTGATTTCCTAAGGTGCAGGTCTGACTATATTACTCCCCCACCTCCCTACCATTCAGTAAACTCTAGTGGTTCCCTATTACTTCTAGGATAAAATATAAAACTCTCTGACTTTTAAAGCCCTTCATAAACCTGACTCCTTCCTACCTTTCCAGCCTTCTTACATCTTACTCCTTTCCATAAATGCTGTGATCCAGTGACAGCATGATCCTTGTTATTCCTTACAAATAACAATTCATTTCTGGACTCTGGACATCTTTACTGGTCACCTTTCATGCCTGGAATCCTCTCCCATTTCATTTTTACTTCCTAGCTTTCCTGGCTCTTTTCAGATTGCAACTAAATTGGCACCTTCTACAAGAAGCCTTTTCCACTTCTCCTTAATCTTAGTACCTTTCCTCTGACACTAATCTCAATTGATCAATATCTATATCTACTGGTGCCTATTTTATCATACATCATATCATATCATATCATATTATATCATAATCTATCTAGTTTGTGCATAGTTGTTTGCATGTTGTCTTCCCCACTTAAACTTTGAGCTCCTTGAGAGCTCCTTGCCTTTTTATCCCCAAGGCTTAGAACAATGCTATGTACATAGTACAGCTAGGTCTAGATTAGTGCAAATTATAAATTTTCCTGAAGTAGTTGCATTATTTAAATTCAAGTTGCATATTCCCCTTGGACTGGAATAAATTACCACATTTTTACAAAATTGTAACTTTGAACACGCATGACTAACTCAGGGGATTCATCATGTGCACCAATTAGGTCATAGCTGGAACTTTCTAAATGCTAGTGGACAATGACTAGACTAGGAAGGATCTGTAAGGGGAAAAAGAAGCACATTCAAGCATTGTTGGGAAAGCCAACCATTCTGGTAAATGATTTTAAATTATTCAAGAAAAGCTATGAAACTGTTCATCCCCTTTGGTCCAATGATCCCATTACAGGAGATAATTTCAGGAGGTGAAATGCAGAAGGAAAGGCCTTATTTATGCCAAAATATCCATAGTAGCACTTTGTATCTGTGGCAAAAAATTGAAAGAAAGTAGGTACTCATCAATTGGGGAATGGTTGAACCAATTGTGGTATTTAAATACAATGAAATAATATTATATCATAAGAAATGACAAATATAAGTAATTCAGATAAACATAGGATCTGTATGAACTGATGCAGATAGAAGAAATGAGAGACAAAAGAACCAAACACACATTAACTACAACGACACAAACAAAAGCATCTAAGCTTGCATGAAAAAGTCACTAACATTGGTACCAGAGAACATAGAATGAAACACATTTCCTTTTCTCATTAAATAATTGAGACCTTATGGGTGTCAAATATCATACATGCTGTCAAATATTTTTTCTGTGCCAGTTGGTTTTTCTAACCGGTTTTTCTTTGTGAAAAGGGAAGCTTCTGTGGTACAAAGGTAGAAAGTGTATGGAGACTGGAAATATGTGTGACGCATATAGTAGGGATTAGGGATGACATCCTAGGTAAGGTGAACAATGGCATCATCAACATCATCATCAACATCAAAAGTGTCTGTCTTTCAGTTGCTAATGGATCATTTTCTTATTTATTTTTATTCTGAACACTAAGGTAATCAAGGGGCACATTTTGATATTTCTTAAAATATTTACTAAAATTGGAACATCTTTCTCATTAATTAATCAGTTAGCTCTGAGCTCCCACTTCAGGTTATGAAATGTTATTTGTTTGACAAAAATGGAGAAACCGCATAAGCTTTTGCTCATCTCTCTCTATCAATATCCCAGGCTTAAATAAACATCAAGTTTACTGGTTATACAATTTATTAACAGTGTCACAATATACTAAGAGTATAACAGTGTGCAACAGTGTAAAACAAAAAAAGGTAAATAATTATTTACAATGTGTACAGAGTCATCTCTATTGCTGCTATTAATAACTTCTCAATTCTGGAAATACAGTTCCAACTTTTAGTTCGCTCAGGATGATAGCCACAGTTTCTCAAGTATTTTCTTAATGATGTTTCTTTACAAGATAACAGACTCAACTCTTTCAGGAAAGAAATTCTCTATGTGTCGCTAAATTGCACATAGCCTTTGATTCAGAGATATCACTACTATGCCCATGCCCCAACAAAATCAAATAAAGAGGAAAAGGACTCATATGTGCAAAAATATTTATAGTAGCCCTTTTGTAATGACAAAGAAGTGGAATTAAGAGGGTGCTCATCAGTTGGGGAATAAGTAAACAAATTACGAGATATTCAAAAATAAGTTCCAAATAAATACATGACATACATAAAAGATGAGATCATAAGCAAATTAGAGAAGCAAAGAAGAAATGACTTGTCTGATCTATGGTTGGAAAAGCGTTCATGACTCAACAAGAAATAAGAGAAATTCATACAAAATAAAATGAATAGTTTTAATAATATGGAAGTTTTCGCACACATTTAAATTTGCACAAAATTAAAATTGCACAAAATTAAATTTTGAAGGAAAGCAGGTAAGTGGGAAGAAATCTTTGTAGCAAGTTTCTCTGATAAAAGTCTCATTGTACAAGACATATAAAGAACTGATGCAAATTTATGAGAATAAGTTTAATTTTCTAATAGATAAATGGTCAAAGGATATGAGAAGACCATTTCAAAGGAAAAAAATCAAGACTGTCAACAAAAATCATGTAAAAATTCTCCAAATTACTAATAATTTGAGAAATGCAAACTAAAGTAACTCTGAAGTTATACTTCACACCTGCCCTATTGGCAAAGATGATGATAACAGCAAGTGATAAATATAGAAAGGGCTGAATGAAAACAGGTACATTAATGTACTGTTGTTGGAATTGTAAATTAGTCCAGCTATTTTGGAAAATAATTTGGAACTATGTGAAAAAATTCACTAAATTGTGAATACCATTTGACCCAGCAATACCACTAGTAGAAGAGAAAAAAAAACATATATGAAAAAAATTTTATAGCATCTCTTTTTGAAACAGCAAAAAACTGGAAACTAAGGGGGTGCTATCTATCAGGGAATGACTAAACAAATTTTGGCATACAAACATAATACAATATTTTTCCATCATAAGAAATGAAGAAGAGGATAGTTTTAAAGAAATCTGGGAATATATGTTTGAATTGATGCAGAGTGAGCAGAATCAAGAAAACAATCTATACAATTATAAGGAAAAACAAATTTGAAAGACTCAAAACTTCTAATCAATGAAATAACAAAAAACAATTCCAGAGTGATAAAAATGAAGCATGTTGTTCACCTACCAGCAGAAAGACAATGCGCCCAAAATACAAAATGAGAAATAAACTTTTGAACATAGACAACATGAGAATTTGTTTTTCTGACTGTGTATATTTGTAATAAAGGTTTTTCTTTTTCTTTTGTTTAATTGGAGTGGGTGGGGAAGAGAGAAAACAAATGCCTATTATTTTTTAAATAATAAAATTTAAAATATCAGTATGCAAATACCATGAAACACTGTTGTGCCATTAAAAAAATTAAGAAAAGGATGGTTTGAGAGAAACTTGAGAAGACATATGAAATGATGCAAATTTAATTGAGCAGGACGAGGAAAATAATTTATACGGTAACAACATTGCAAAGACAAACAATTTTGAAAGACTTAGGAACTATGATCAAAGCAATTACCAACCATGATTCCAGAGAGGAGGAAGCATGCTACCCAGGAGATAAGTAGTAGACACATAGCATAGAAGAAGATGCATGCTTTTCAACATGATCAATGAGATTGTTTTGTTTTGGGCTTTTTGGACTACATATGTGTTACAAAGTTGTTTCCCTGGCGGGAAGGAGAGTAAAGAAATGCTTACTAATTGAAGAAAAAGTTTAAAAAGAAGGATTTCTCGTAGTCTTTTCTCTCTGTCCTCTCACTCTCTCTCCAGCCACCATAGTTAATATTCCAAGATGATGGTTGAATTGGCAGCCTTCTCTATTATAATAATTCTAAGAAACAAAATCAGAGCTGGGCATTGTGGGACATACCTATAATCTCTGCTACTAGGAGAGGCTGCAGCTAGTGGATTACTTGAGTTCTCAGTAGCAGTAGGACTAAAGCCAAACTGGTATCCATACTGTCTGGTACTAATATGGTGGGCCTCTGGGGTGGAGGGAAGAGAGGCAGGCCACCATAGCTGCCTAAAGATGTGTGAACCTAGCCCATGTCAGAAATGGAACAAGTCAAGACTCAATTGGATTGGGCCCATGAGTAGACACAGCTTAGGTGAGATAGAATTGGTGACCCAGTCAAAGATAGAGAAAGAAAGAAGGTAGGAAAGAAAGGAAGGAAGGAAGAAAAGAAGGAAGCAAGCAAGAACCTCTCATCTAGGTAAGTGGCTGCCTTCTCAACCCTTGAAATAATAGGAATATTGACCTACTATCCCACCTTCACTGCTTCCTATTCAATTTAGATCTCCATTTATTCTTTTGACAGAGAGTAGTCCAGGAGGAATGAAATATGAATTTGGTTCTACAGCTTATGATTGTTAACATAGAACTGTATTGTTACATAAATTGATTCTGTTTTTCCCCCCTCTCTTTTTTCTTCTCTTTTCCCTTAACATTCTACATTAATTAATCCTAACATTTCCTTATCCATCTTTCCCCACTACTTTTCAAAATATATTACTATAATTGGCTCATCATAAATAAAGATTTCCCTGCATCTTGCAGCAAAATGGTAAGATAAAGAGGACTATTCTGCTGCTGTAATGTGCTATGAACATGCTATAACAGCATAATGTATCACATGATAGGGTTAGGGTATTGCTTTACATGTATTCCATGTCATTGGGAGTACTGAAGGAGACTGAGCAGAGAGAGTTAATAAAGACTTGCTGTTGGACCTCATACACATTCTGTATGAGTTTGACTTTCTAATCCTTTCATTTCTTAGACATCAATCAAAAGGTTATTCAATTTGCAAATTAGTTTGGGATCAGGTTAGTCCTGTTAGAAACATACTCACATTGTCTAGGAATAAGCAAGACTCGTTGGGAAGTCAGGAACGTTTTAATTATAACTTACATTTATTCCCCCTGAATAAATGGGTGCCTCCCCTGAACAGAGTACAGAAGAAAGTACAAAGGACTCAGATGGATGCCAGTCCTTTAATAGACCCTCACCTTGAATCTCCTGCCAGGCTCTTCATTGGCCAGATACAACCCCCTGACTGCCTATGTCATGCCCTCCTCAAATGGCTTGTTTAAGCATGCATACAAGCCTCTGACCTTTCACCTGACCAACCTGAGGCCTGGTTTCTGCTAAAGTTGGGGTGGGGGAGGGTGGAAGTACACCTTCAATTCTGTGGAAACAAAAACTCCTCCTCCCATTTCTTACAGTCCAGTTAAAAATATCTAAAAATTCAGAGTGATATAATTTTGCTGGCCAGTAGATAGTGCAATTGGCTATATGAATTATTGTTTACAATAAAATGGAAGTCTAAGGGTACTAACACTGGTTTCCTCACTACAGTTATCACTGTTCTATAATAATTTTCAACCAGTTATGGTACTTTCTATTCTTTGGCGGCCAAACAGATTTGTACCATATACTATAATTGTGAATCCTACTTCCAATTTTTGTGCATACTGTAACTGGTGTGGTTGTAAAGGCCAGAAAGTCCACTGAATTCCAATTTGACACCAAATAACTGATGTTAATTCAGGAGCATTTATTATAAACTGGCAAGTCACAATGGATTACCCAATCTCACATATATCTTCCCCAGGGACCTGACAAGGCTATATAAATTGAGTCCCAGGTCCCCTGAATATGGACATAAGTGTTGACATTGTAAGAAATGGGAGGAGGAGTTTTGTTTCCACAGAATTGAAGGTGTACTTCCACCCTCCCCCACCCCAACTTTAGCAGAAACCAGGCCTCAGGTCAGTCAGGAGAAAGGTCAGAGGCTTGTATGCATGCTTAAACAAGTCATATGAGGAGGGAATGACATAGGCAGTCAGGGGGTTGTATCTGGCCAATGAAGAGCCTGGTGGGAGATTCAAGGTGAGGGTCTATTAAAGGACTGGCATCCATCTGAGTCCTTTGTACTTTCTTCTGTACTCTGTTCAGGGGAGGTACCCATCTATTCAGGGGGAATAAATGTAAATTATAATTAAAACGTTCCTGACTTCCCAACGAGTTTTGCTTATTCCTAGACAATATGAGTATGTTTCTAACAGTTGGGTGCTTGTCGCGGGATCAATATAGCATCAGAAGAAAGAGGTATTTCATGTAGAGAATGGGTGGCACCCCCACTCTTTTGCAGTGGGCCCTAGTATCTGCAGGTGAAAATTTCCTTCTTCAGACTGCTAATCCTGGGAAGGAGTATTTTTCTGGAATCCTTGGGAACCCAGGAACATGAGTAAAGGGGGAAAAGGGAAGGAAAATGGACATAGACATTGCAAGTCAGGTGCCTGAGCAAGGTGGGGGAGACCTGCTTTGTCATGTCTGGATTTGCTCCAAGTTGAGAAATAAGATTTGCTTGGAATAGAGAAAAGGGATCTTAAAATATTTGACCTAGGTGGGGAGAATGGATTTCTCCTAGTGCTTTGAAGAAAAGCACTGGCGGGTTGACCCAGGGAAAATGCTGCTCTACACCCTGGATCAAGCTCTCAAGAAATCCCGAACAAGAAACAGGGAGTCCTTGGGGGGGGTGGGGGAAGTTGGCTCTGTTGAGTTTGTGGGTTTGAGGGAGGACAAGAAAACATAAAGGAAGAGAGCTCTTAGAAGTTATGACTGAATTGGAAAGAGAAGAAAGCTGGGAGCTCTGAATTAAGATTTGATGAGGTCCTAAAAGTTTAAAAAAAAAATCTGTGTGTTTGCATTAACTCTAACATCAAGCAAAGTGTTTTAAAAACTGTAGAAGTAAAGGGGATTTTCTGTATGATCGGATGGTAGCTTTGGGGATTCAGTGGTCTGCTTACAATGTGATTAAAAATTGTTGGTCATTTTAACCTCTTAAGTTTTAAGGTAAAAAGAAGGTGGCTGGCAAAAGGAAAAGCCTGGTGAATATAATATATTTTTCATTTAATTGAAATGTTTGAGGTGGTTTGGGTCAAGATTAGGGAAAGAAAGATTGAAATTGGAGATATGCAGAGTAAAAAATTTCACTAAAGATTGGGAAAGAAAGGGAGATAGAAGCTGGAAATAAGGGATTTAGGTGGGGGTTGTAGAATGGTGGCTTGAGACCTCCTGGCTTCTCTTAGCTGCCACATGCTCTTGGCCACCTCCCCCCCAGCCCCTGCCACTCCACCTTAGAAGACTGGGTATGTCAATCAGGAGCTGAAGCTTAAAGAAACTTGTAACCTGATTGGAAAATAGGGCTGATTAGTTAGTGATGAAAGGTTTTATTGAATCTGGGTATTGACTATGAGAAAGATTTTGATTTGTACAATCATAAGCTTTGCCCACGTAAGGTATGACTGAATTTTGTTTCCACAGAGATTATATAAAAATATGAAGTCTTACTGTTGGCTAGTGGTAGGAAATTAAACTGCATTCCAAAGTGGTTGAGGAAGCTGGCCACCTCAAAATTAGCATATCTAAAAGTCGGTCTTCTTTGTTCTCCAAGGGACTGCCAGGCCCAAAGTAATTTACCTATGGCTGAGATCTTTATTATGGGTAATCCTGTGTTCCTCTTCAACTCGCTTTTGTCAATCCTCCTCAGAAAGTGAAAGGGATCCCCCTGTCATGCTGAGGCAGACAAAGGGAAGGGAAACTAAAAATGTTTTAGCTTGGTCATTTTGCTTGAAAGGGAAGTGGCCCACTTTTTTTCAAATTCCTTAGGCCTTTTGTTAATTCAAACCTTTTTGTAAAGTTTTCTTTTTTTCTCTAAGTTCATTCATGGCCAGGCAAATATTCCTAATTCTTGGGCCAGAGGTAATGGGTAGCTCCGACGAGCTGTTCAGTGCTGTAGAATATACAGCTAACTAAATAAAATGTGTTTAAGGTATTAATGTAGTAATATATATATATATATATGTATACACACACACACACACACACACACACACACACACACACACATATATATATATATATATATCAGAAGTAATAGGATCAATAATTTCTATATGTGACAGTCTGAAAATGTAACTGGAGTCATCTTATTTTTAAATTGTATTTTTAGAGTTCTCTTAGGCTGTAAAATTTGAGAGACCCTTGTGAGGTCTGAATTTTGTTATATATGGATTGATCTTTTTTAAAAAAAGGGTATGATAAAAATATGATAGTTTGAAACTGTTATATTTGGTTATGCAAATTTTTAAATACATGAAAATGTTTAAGGCATTAAATTTATATGATTCAAACATATATTTATATGGTTTAAATGTTGTTAAAATTGTACTATCAGAGAAAAATGCTGAATGGGTTAAAAAGCTGTTATTGTTCAGTTAAAATTGCTTTGCTATCACTTAATAGCATTTGTGAGATTATTAATTAAGACTTTGTGAGAATCTCCTGTTGTAATTGTTATGTACAAGAGGTTTTGTGAATAGAAAATTTGGAAACTTTGTGATATCTAGAAATTTTGTAATAACAAAGAATTGAGCTGTTATAATACTTTGAAAAATATAGGGGTGTGATTTTCAAGCCTGTATCATCCAAAGATATATTTATGTATGTTAATCTGGAGGTTTATGGACTAATTTGTGATGGCACTATGGGAATTTGTGAATGAATCCCAATGTTTAAAGGTTATTTTGCTTTAAGGAGAGAGATACATCTCATTTTAGAACTGTCCAAATAATTTTTCTTCATAAAAGTTTAGTGACAATCCCTTTATACATCAGTATCAATTTTAAACTGTTCTAAAGAAGGGAAAATACTTTTGAAAAATGTTCTGTAAAATCTTTTTGTATAATTTTCAGAATGCTTGCTGAATTTCCATTTGAAAGCTAATTGTTACAGTCCAAACTTACTGTGAATTTTCTGAGTTTCTGGGTGAGAACCTTATACTTGGGGAATTAATGCTTACCTATAGAAGCCTTGGGGGAGGGTGGTTAAAGCACGTGTTTTAAGTACCCTAAGAAAGGCCCATTCAATGTCTTATTCTAGATTTTTGAGTAAGGAGTTTTGAAACTGCAGTCTGTGCATTCCTTACTCCTCCCCCGTGCCTTAGTTTAGATAAGAAGAAAGAGTTTTACCTTTGCCCAGCTGTCAGAAGGGAAGGAAGGGGGAGGGGCAGCAGTACTGGGATTTGAGTTTTTACTGAAAGAAAGAGAACAGTAGGGGTCAGAAGCCTCCAAACCTGGCTTTTTAAAGTCAGCAAAAAGTGATGGGCTTTTAGGAAAAGATTAGGTTTTGAGGATGTGGGTCTTAAGGATACAGTTTTTATTAGTGCAACTTGCCATCTGATGGAAAAGAACCCACCCTCAGGGGGAGATGATAATGGCACCTCCCTGTAATCAAAAATAAATAAGTGGTGATAAAAGGAAAGGTATATACCTACAGATGTAGAAGTTGGTTTCATGGGGGGAAATGGAAAAATGGATAACTGCAAATATGTGAAAACTTGTTGTTTTTAATCAAATGACTGGTTACATTGGTGCTCTTGTGTAGTCAAATGAAAGATAGTGTTGTTTCTGGATATTGGTGGGAGTAGTTTGGACAGGGGAAGAGAGGTTTGTGAAGTGAAGGTGCAAATGTAAGGTTGAATCATTATCCCATAGACTAAGGCTGGGATTTAAAGTTATATTGTATCTATGTGAGATAGAGTCCTTAGATGTTTTAAAGTGACATAAGAGCAATTAGGTATTAATACAAATAGTGTAATTAATTACTGGAACTAAATCAGAGACATCTTCAGTTTAGGGAAAAGAATTTCAATATAAGTCTCCTTAAGACAAGTTGCAGAATATTTTTGTATTGATGGGAAAAGTTAAATGTGTATTTGAAGTCATTCCATCATCTAAAACATAAAGATAAAGTTATATGGTTCAATTCTTTCAGATCAGGCATAATTAGGGAAGAATAGAAAAATAGAGGAGAAACTGATGCAAATGTGTTAGAGCAATAACTTATGATCTTAATGGGAAGATCTTATGAACAAGGGAAGAAATGCATGCAAGCTATTTAGAGCTAGCTTTAAAGATGTTCCTTAAGCAATGTGAGATCATAGTCATATCCTACACCGATTATTGGAACTTGCTATTCAAAGACTTAATGGGACTGTTAACCGACTGTTTTTCTGAGTCTAACTCCAGGTGTGAGTATCAAGGAAGGCTGACCCAAGATGCCAGCAGCCATGTGGAAGGGCAAGCATGAACTGCAGGTATGATTTCATGGCAAAGTTGAGAGGGCAACTGTTCAGCATGTGCTGAAGTGGGACACTCTTGACTCGATCCCCTTAACTGAAACCTGGCAGACTAGGCCTGGCTCAGTGCAGCTTGCAGTTTGACACAACTTCTTCCTGGTGTTGATAGGAAGCTGGGGAAAATATGGTCCCCTTACTGTTAAGTTCCTAATCTCTTAGTGGCAAATTTCTATAATCAGAAGGTTTTGTAAGTACAGTAACAAATCTATTAAAATAATTGATTATGGAACATCTTAGATTACTATAGGACTGGGACTAGTGTTCTTGTATAAGTCCTTGTATAAGTTAGGTTTTTTCTTGTTAATGGTATGGAGACAATTAGGTCAAGGGCTTGTGAGAATGTTATTTGGTTATTATCATGCTTGTCTAAAGCTTTGTTACAATTAGTAATGTTAAAAGAAGAATGGCTTATGGTTTATTTTGTAAATGCCATCAAAGAAACATGGCATGACTAAAAGTTTATGATGTTATACATATTGTGTTAAGAATTGGTTATCTAATGTGTTTATGTATGTACTGGAGCCTGTTAATTCCTTAGTGAAATATCATCCTCCTGGTGAGGAAATTAATAATGAGTTAATGTAAAGTATAAGAAACTGGATTCTGATGTGAATTCCTTAAACATAACAATTGGCTAAGGTTCCAATTTTGAATTTGTAAAAATGATCAGGGTATAAGGATTAGAAATGGTAACTTAAAATTGTGCTAAGGTAACTTTTTTAGGAGAATGGAAAGAAAGCTGGTTCCTACAAGAAGGCCTGAAGAAGATGCTGGAGATGGCTGGAACAAATACCAAGGACCAGAAGACTTCACTGATCTTGTTCCCTGACAAACAGCCTTATGGGAAGAGACTTTTGAATCTTAAAGGGACAATTGCATTATCGTTTTCTTTTGGGTCTCTGTATCTGTATTTACAAAGGGGACTGCCCCCTTTGATTTGTCAATGCGTTGATCAATCCTTCCCATATTTACTTAAAGGGGTGATGGTTAAGGGGAAAAATTCAAATGAGAAAGAGAGTAAGGGAGTATTAAAAATGTGAAAACAAAAATTTGAATAAAAGAAGAGGGGGGAAATTGTAAGAAATGGGAGGAGTTGTTTTGCTTCCACAGAATTGAAGGTGTACTTCTCCCCCTCCCCCACCCCAGCTTTAGCAGAAACCAGGCCTCAGGTCAGTCAGGTGAAAGGTCAGAGGCTTGTATGCATGCTTAAACAAGCCATTTGAGGAGGGCATGACATAGGCAGTCAGGGGATTGTATCTGGCCAATGAAGAGCCTGGTGGGAGATTCAAGATGAGGGTCTATTAAAGGACTGGCATCCATCTGAGTCCTTTGTACTTTCTTCTGTACTCTGTTCAGGGGAGGTACCGATCTATTCAGGGGGAATAAATGTAAATTATAATTAAAACGTTCCTGACTTCCCAACGAGTCTTGCTTCCTCCTAGATAATGTGAGTAGGTTTCTAACATCATAAAGGTGCATCTTGAGTGGTTGCATTCCCAACTTGAGCCCTTCCAACTGTTAGACCACTGCTAATGAATTGTGTTTGTCCTTTGTTCTTGAAGAGGACCATGACATCATAGAAATGATGACATGACTTGCAGTTGACTTTGATTTGAGTGAGGCAGGGCTGTGCAGTCACCACCCTCACTTTCTCCTCCACAGTCATCTGGATCCAGTGGCCTGATATTCACTAGGATGACTGGAGATAACCCAGGATGCACTGGGAGACCCTGGCCCTTTCAGGCTAAGGTCTTTTCAGGTTCTCACTTTGAGTGAGGTAATGCCCATTCAGTGAATAGGCCTCTTTAAGAAGTTAATCAAAGGATGGCCCCTTTAAACAAAATTGAAAAAAAAATCAAACTGGGAGGGGAAGACCCTCAGGGCTCCTGGCCAAAAGAGAAACAGTTACTATAGTATTTACATTCATTCATTGCAAGGAGGGCAGGAACCTATTGTCTAATCTGTGAGCTCCAGAGTGAGTTGTGTTTTAAGGCTTGATCTTTAGGAAAGAAATGGAGACAAGTAAACCCAGATTTAAGAAAGAAGCCTTCAGGGATCAAAATGTATCTTCCTTTGGGCAGAAGAAGGAGAGGGAGAGGGAGAGGGATGAGGAACCTGTCACATATGGCCTGGAGGCTGCAGGAAGTTTGGATTCATTCTAAGGGCCACACTTGAGGACCCAGAGGGCCACATGTGGCCTCAAGGCAGCTGGTTCCTCACCCCTGGCTGATAGGCCAATCTCTCATTTGTTTGGCTAGTGAAGAAAGGATATGGAGCATTCCCAAACTCACTTGGAGCTGATTCATTGTTACAAAGTTGTTTTTTTTTCTCTTCCCAATTGGGGAATGTAGAAGAGAGAGAAAAGAAATATTTGCTAATTGAAAAAAAAATTTTTTTTAAAGAAAGAAGTCCTCTTTGTTCTTTCTCTCTGAAATGTTGTTCTCTCTCCAGCCATCATAGTAAATACCCCAGAATTATAGCCGAACTGCTTGTCTCTCAAGATTCTACAGGCTCCATAGTCTTGGGAGGAGTTATCCAAGCTAGTGTTCCATGTTTTATAAAAAACGTTGATAAAATATGAGGGCAGTGTGTGTGTGTGTGTGTGTGTGTGTGTGTGTGTGTATGTGTGAGGGGGATAGAAGGAAAGGAAGAAAGGAGAGAGGCAGGGAGGAAGAGAGAGAGAGAGAGAGAGAGAGAGAGAATCCAATAAAGGTGGCATAAGCCAGGCCTCACCCAAGCTAGTGTGGAAAATATTATACTATTTTATATCATTTCTAAATCTCAACCAGACCCAGAGCCTGAATTAATGAGTAACTGGATGAAGATCCAGGACTTGGGCTTCTTTGTTCTCTCTAAAAAGTTTGCCCTTACCTCTGTCAACAAGGCCAGATCATTAAGGACATTACCCTAACCCCAAGAGAGATTACCTTGCTTAATATTCTACAGGTATATACTATGTTATGGAATGTAATGAGACGCAGAGACGCTGGGCTGTAGTTTCAACTGACTTTTGTCAACATCCTTTACAACTCTATTCCATTAAGGAAAATCCTCTTCTTGTATCATGGTTAAACATACATGGGGGTCATAAAAAATGAGGTAATACGGGCTTGCTAGGTCTGCTAAAATAACATATATAAGTTTTCTCATTGCTTTGTTCAGGCAGCCAGAGTTTATACTCTGACTCCTTGTACGTACAAGTAAGCTAGCTCTGCTATGCTTTAAGGGAAAATAATAAACAACATGGATTTTTCTATCACCCAGCTCTGTTGTTTCCTTCAACCAAATTTTCAGGTTTAACACTAGTCTGGTACCTCAGGTTTGAGATTGTAACAAACGCTAACCTCTTTCTAAGTCTTTTTCCATATTTCTGGGCTGAAACTGCAGTCTTGTCCCTATATCAAAGATGCTCAGTTAAATTTCATTTAGTCATCTTAGGGAACATAGGCCCCCAAGACCTAGCCATAGCCCCATAATGTTCTAATCAAATAGTGGCTCCTTTGGAACAATTACAGTAGTGGAAGGCAACCTGATAGTCTACCAAGGAAAGAACAAGTTTAATAATTCTAGCATAGCATTTACCTCCATCCATCTTCTTCCCCCTCTTTCTCTCCTGGTGGACACTATGCACCAAAGCTGTTAGGTTATTACATTAACAGCATGGAATTGAGTACATTATAGGAGAGTACAAGTGGCAGAAAGTTTCCTAGAAGCCATTTCTTTCACATTTTTATATTCAGTAATGAGGTAACAAAATGGTCCCACCCTACCCAGTTCACAAGTACTAAGAATGCAGCCATATCCAATTACCAAGGAAATGCATTACCCACTTGGATAGGGAATGGGGTAGTTAACAGACTTCAATCTCAAGGACTCCTAGTCATATATGAACATACATGTAACAAATACTTTTTTAAGGAACACATTTTAAACACAATACTCAGTGAAATTAGTGAGGTGCTATGGCCTGGGCCAATTCTGCTCTGAGCTCTCAATAATCTCCACACTAGGAGAAGAAGTAACTGCTGGAGGAGGGAGAAGAGAAGGGCTTTTATCAGCATCCTTCAGGATCCTTTTGTACTGTTCATTACACAGTCATTCAGGCAATGTATGGCAGTTGAGGAGAGCAGTTCCAAAACAGAAACCAACCAATAATTAATCCTACATTCCTAGCTAATCTCTCCACAAGTCCCACTCTGTCACTGCACAATAAACCTCCACCAAGACCAGTTTTATACAGTCTCAGTTGTGGCATATGCTGGTGTTCCATTTTTCCTCTTCTGACTTGCATGGGGATAGAGATGGATGAAGCTGGGGATGGATAAAAGGGAAAGAGATTATTGAAGGCTGGGAGAATCTAATCTCAGATACAGTCTTTACAAAATTTAGGAATGAGAGTACAATTAGTTTTTTATAAAGAGTGCTACAACATGACTAAGGTGGAGGTGTGTTTGACATGACTGTACATGTATAACCTATATCAGATTATTAGATTGCTTGCTGTCTTGGGGAGGAGAGAGGGAATGGAGGGAGGGAGAAAAATTTGGAGCTCAAAATCTTACAAAAATGAATGTTGAAAATTATCTTTACATGTAATTGGAAAAAAATAAAATACTATTAAGAAAAGATAATTCTTAAATTATCTCTCCTCGATCTATTTTCCAGGTCAGTTGTTTTTCTAATGAGACATTTCACATTTTCTTCTATTTTTTTCATTCTTTTGACTTTGTTTTATTGCTTCTTGATGTCTCATAGAATCATTAGCTTTCACCTGTCTAATTTTAATTTTTAAGGAGTTCTTTTCTTCAGTGAATTTTTGTACCTCCTTTTCCATTTGATCCATTGTGCTTTTTAAGGAGTTCTTTTCTTCAATGAATTTTTACTATTAGGCCAATTCTGTTTTTTTTAGGTGTTATTTTGTTCAGTATTTTTTTGTGTGTCTCTTTCACCAGGCTGTTATTCCTCTTTTCATAATTTTCTCTCATTACTTTGATTTCTTTTCCCAATTTTTCCTTTACCACTCGTCTCTTTCCTTAACTCTTCCAGGAATTTTTATTGGGCTTGAGTCCAATTAGCATTTTTCTTTGAGATTTTTGGTAGCTGTTTTCACATTGTTGTCTTCTTCTGAGTTTATATCTTGGTCTTCCCTGCCAATAGTAGTTTTTTATGGTCAAATTCCTTTTCTGGTTGTTTGCTGATTTTTCCAGCCTATTTCTTGACTTTGAACTTTATGTTAAAGTTGGGCTCTGTTCTCCTTGGGGTGGGGAGGCATTGTGCCTCCTTGAAGCTTGCTTCAGGCTTTTTTGTGCTGCTGCTTTCACAGCTCATTCTGAAGGTCTGTGAGTTTTTAGTACTTCCAATATGGTGTGATCCTGAGAAAGGTTTGGTCACTGCTCTCCTGCTCTGCACTTTGGTCTTTATCAAGGAAGGGACCCTGGTCCCCTGCAGCTGCATATGCTAGCACTCCTCTCTGCTTTGGTGCTGTGACCAGGGCCCCTGTTTCCTTGTGACTGACCACAAGTGCTTCTCTCCGCCCTGAAACTGTGACCCAGAACTGCATAAAGGCAATAGAGTTGCTAATCAGCATCAGCCATACCCAGTGTCAGTAAAGGGTATCCTATAAACTTTTTCTGATCAGTCCTTTGATACCTTTACCATCTCTGGGTTGAGAACTCCCAAAGCTGCTGCTGTTTCTACAGCCACTATTGCATATATGAGCTCCAGACAGACATCCACCAGACCTAGTCCCCCATTTTACAGACTTCTCCTTCCTACCTCTTAAGATTTTTTAGGCTGGAAAAATATCTCACACTGACTTTTTGTTGACTTTGCCACTCCAAACTTTGATTTGAGGCATTATTTTAAAGTTATTTGGAATGTCGGGAGAATTCAGCTGGGTGGCTGCCCCTAATCTGCCATCTAGGTTCCCAGTCATGCAGTTCTTGCCAATGTGGTTTCTTCAGTCTTTGTTCAATGGACTTTGGCATGGATCAAATTATTTGGTGCAGGGATTGGCATAGTCCATCAGGGGCTTTTGGCAAAGCTCCTAGGATATGCAAGTGGAGGGCTTTCACACACTTTATCAGTATTGGACAATAATTTAACATATTAGTCAAACGGAGATTTGTGTAAGAAAATATAAAAGGTGAGGATACTGGGATTCTCATAGGGTATATAGGTACCTCATTTGGGTTTAGGTCAATTTTCATGCTTGGGGTAGAGCTCATACTCATAAAGGATCTTACCATTTCAACCTAGTTTTAGTGAATATCTTAGGTAGCTCATTTTTCAAGATAGCATTGTATTTTTATACAGTTCTTGCTGAATGAGGGAAATAAGGAAATATAAATGCTATTGAATTTGGAGAGCTTTATAAATTTCTTTTCTTACTTAGTGCACAAAACGCATTCCTAGATCACTATTGAGCAACAACGACTTCCCAAATCAAGGCATAAAATATTTCAATAATCTTTTTGTAATAGTCAGAGTCTGCTTTACTGACAGGATAATGTTCAACCTGTCCAGAAAACACATATACAATAACAAGAACTCATCCATTATACAACATTCAGCTATTTGAATACAATCAATTTAAATATTAACAAAAGTTTCTCAAGGGGAAGAGGTGCTATTCTCCTTGTTTGGATTGACTTCCCAAAATTATATGGCTGGCTGATGGGACAAGCATGGCAATACTGTTGAAGGAAGATTTAAAGCATGGCAATCAGCTTCAGCAGCTTCAACTATATTGCCCTTCACTCATTTATGCCACATAGAGCAGTACGTGAGCAAATTGATGGGCCAGTATTAACAAATCAAAAATCCCAAGAGACAGTTTCTGGGTGATAAACAATCAATTTGTTAATTAGGCTAGCTAATAATCAATAAATTAATGATCAGTGGTTTCTCTCTAACCAAAGACAACCCATTGGAGAGCTTGAAAGCTTTTTTTTTTAAAGGAAATGCCCCTGACAAGTGAAAATCAACCCTGATTGATGGACATTTAATGAGGAAGTGGGCTAGAAGTCTTCATCTGCTGAGAATGTGGCTTGATCATGAGACTTAGCTCCTCCAGCAATCTGAACAGGGCAATCCATCTCTATCCAGGCCCTTCTGGTTGGTTTTCTCCTTCATGATCTGGGCCACCCTAAAGTCTAATTAAGGGGTACAAGGACAGGGACTCCTTTCTCCAGGGTAAGAACTCACCCAGAATGGATTCTGTTTATACCCTAAACAGAAGTTAGGTATGGTTAGGTGGGGTCTTGTCCAAGATTGAAGAGCATGTTCTTTGAGGGTTGGTGTGATTGCCTCAATCAGTCATGTCCTTCAGAAATGGACTTTTTGCAGGAGTTAGCCTTAAGGAGGAAATTGAGGAGAAAAGCCTAGATCTGAATTTAATAATTGGTTATTAATATAATAGTAAAATAATAATTTCTCTCACTAGGCACAATCATGCAGTAGTCTGGGTAGGGCTATACTTGATCTGGTTGTAAAGGCATTTTGACACTCTTTACGCCTCTCTCTCAACTTCTGAGGCCTGATCTTATAAAAAGGAACAATCTTCTAGACTAATTAGTTGAGGTTGGTAAGGGATAAGGGAAAGTAATAATTGTGTAGACTGAGGGGGTGGAGAGGTTGCAGTCTTGGCTGCCTAGTCTGCCAAGGCATTCTTGTGTGTAATTTCATTATGTACAATTAGGTAAGCAGCATATTTAATAATTCACTAGTTCACTAGTAAACTATAAAGTGTCTAGTAATGCATTTGTATAAAGGGCAATTTTTAATTTGGGTTCTCCCAGACATAATAATAAACTAACCAAGACCCACCTTTGCCAGAGGTTAAACTACAGGTTTATGGGGCAGCTAGGTGGTTCGACGACTAAAATGCCAGGCCTAGAGTCAGGAAGACCTGAGATCAAATTCACCTTCAGAGACTTACTAGCTATGTGACCCTGGGCAAGTTATTTAACCCTGTTTGCCTCAGTTTCCCCATCTGTAAAATGAGCTGGAGAAGGAAATGACAAAATATTTCCATTATTTTCTTGCCAAGAAAATCTCAAATGGGATCACAAAGAGCTGGACATGATGAAATGACTGAACAGCAGCAGCAACAACAAGCTACAGGCTGTGATGAGGACTACCAATCTTGTCAGCTGGGCAGAAAAAAATGGTTTAAAAGTTTTGTCATTTAGTGAGATCTTCCTTCATTAACTGGTGCTTGGGATTTTATCTAACATTATACAGCTGTGTTCATTTGCTTCTTTATATGTATATCTAATTTATTCCACTAATGGATCTCTGTTTTTCAATCAGTGGTAAATAATTTTAATGATTTATTTGGGGATAGTATTATTAAGCTTCCTTCCTTCCTTGCTTCCTTCCTTCCATTTTTCATTATTACCATTGAGTTTTTGACTTTTTGTTTCTGAATATGAGTTTCATCATTTTTTTCTTGCTCTATTAAAATATTTCTTTGGTAGTTTGATTGGCACAGCACTGTAAATACTTTAGGCATGAGCAATTAATGTTTCTTCATCTATTTAGGTCTATCTATTTCTGCAATGAGTGTTTTATAGTTCCTGTGTAAAACTTGGTAGATATACTCCCAAATATTTAATAGCTTCTACAATCATTTTAAAAGGATTTCTCTTTCTTGTACTGCCTGCTGGATTTTGTTAGCTACACAATAATACTGATGATTTATGTGGATTTATTTTATATTCTGCAACTTTACTGATTTTATTGTTTTTTTCTTTACTCCTTAAGGTTTTCTAAGTAAATTATATTATCCACAAAAGGCAATAATTTTATTTCTTCTTTGTCTGTGTTTATTCCCTTGATTTTTCTGGCTTATCTTATTGCTATACTTAGCAGTTATAACACCAAGTTAAATACTAGTGGCATCCTTACTTTACACCTGATCTTCTTGCAAAGGCTTCTAACTTTTCTCCAGTACATATAAGGTTTGCTCCTGGATTTAGATAGATGTTATTTAATATATTAAGGAAAGGTCCCTCTATTGCCATGGTGTTTTAGAAATTTTAACAGAAATAGGAATTGAATTTTTAAAAAATCAAGTATCTTATTTTTATTTTTTAAATTTAATTTTTTTGGTTACATTTTAAGTTCCAAATTATCACCCTCTCTCCTTCTATCCCCTCTCAGCACTAGAGAGGGCCATCATTTGATGCTGATTTGTAAATATACGTAAAACCATTGTATGCATACTTCTATTTATCAGTTCTTTCTCTGGAAGTAAATAGCATCTTCCTTCATAGGCCCTTTAGAGTTGATTTGAGTATATATACTACTCAGAATAACTTGGTTGTTCATGATTATTCTTCAAACAATATTGCTATTACTGTATACAATGTTATCTTGGTTCTGCTCACTTCACTTTTCATTATTTCTTGCAAGTCTTTCCACGTTTTTCTAAAATCCACCAGCTCATCATTTCTTATAGCACAGCAGTATTCCATCACAATCATATACCACATTCCCCAATTGATGGGCACCCCCTAAATTTCTAGTTCTTTGTCATCACAAAGATTGCTGCTATAGACATTTTAGAATATATAAGCTCTTTTCCTTTTAACCTGATTACCTTGGGAAACAGACATAATAGTGGTATTGCTGTGTGAAAGAGTATACATGGCTTATAACTTTTGGAGCTTAAGTCCAGATTACTCTCCAAAACTGTTGGATCAGTTCACAATTCCACAGAGTATTAATGTCCCAATTTTTTCCACATCCCCTCCAAAATTTGTGATTTCCCCCTTCTGACATTTTAGCCAATCTGATAGGTATGAGATATCTCAAAGTTGTTTTAATTTGCATTTCTCTAATCAATAATGATTTAGAGCATTTTTTCATATGATTATATATACTTTTGATTTCTTCATCAAAAAACTGCCTGCTCATATTCTTTGACCACTTACCAATTGGGAAATGACTCATATTCTTATGAATTTGATAAAGTTTTCTATATATTTGAAATATGAAACCTTTATCTGAGAAACTGTCTATAAAATTTCCTTCCCAATTTTCAACTTTCCTTCTAATATTGGCTACATTATATTATTTTATATTATTATATTATTTGTACAAAAACCTTCTAATTTAATATAATCAAAAATTATCCATTTTGCATCTCATAATGCTCTCTATCTCTTGTTTACTCCTAAATTCTTCTCCTATCCACAAGTCTAATATGCAATATATTCCATGTTCTTCCAGTTTTCTTATGATATCTTCCTTTATATCTAGGTCATGTATCCATATCGACCTTATCTTGGTAAATGGTGTAAGATATTGATCTATACTCAATTTCTGCTGGACTACTTTGCACTTTTCCCAACAACTTTTTTTTTAATCAAATAGTGTATTCTTCTCCCCAAAGACTAAATTTCTTTTTTCTTGGTAGGACTTCTCTTCTTCTCTTATTGTCATTGCTACCATTTCTAATGCAATATTGAATCATATTTGTGATAAAGGACATCCTTGTCTCACTCCTGATCCTATTGGGAAGGCTTCTAGCTTATCCCCATTACAAATAATTCTTGCTGATGGTTTTAGGTAGACACTTCTTATCATTTTAAGGAAAAATCCATTTATACCTATACTTTCAAATGTTTTTTTAAAAAATGCAAATAAGTATTGTATTTTGTCAAAAGCTTTTTCTGAATCTATTGATATAATCATATGATTTTTGTTACTTTTGCTATTGATATAATCAATTATGTTAATAGTTTTTTAATGTTAAACTATCTCTGCATTCTTGGTATAAATCTCACGTGGTTACCATGTACAATCTTTGTGATATATTGTTATAGTCTCCTGGCTAGTACTATATCTAGAATTTTTGCATCCATATTCATTAATGAAATTGGTCTATAATTTTCTTTCTCTCTTTCGGTTCTTTCTGGTTTAGGTATCAACACCATGTTAGTTTCATAAAAGGAGTTTGGTAGGACTCTTTCTTTGCCTATTATTCCAAATAATTTATTTAATATTGGAATTAATTGATCTTTAAGTAGTTGGTAGAATTCACTTGGAAATCCATCTGGGCCTGATGCTTTTTTCTTAGAAAGCCCATTTATGGCCTGTTCAATTTCTTTTTCTAAAATAGGTTTATTTAAGATAGTCTATTTCCTCTTCTTTTAATCTAGGCAGCTTGCATTTTTGTAAATAGTTTTTCATGTCACTTAAATTGTTAAATTTATTGGCATATAATTTGGCAAAATAATTACTTTGATTTCATCTTCATTAGTGATACATTCACTCTTTTCATTTTTGATTCTAGTAATTTAGTTTTCTTTTCCTTTTTAAAAATCATTAACTAATGATTTATCTACTTTTTTTCATAAAACCAACTTCTAGTTTTATTTATTTATTCAATGGTTTTCACACATCTAGTCATGCAAAAAATATTTGCATAGTAGTCATGTTGTAAAAGAAAATATAGACCAAAAGAAAAACCAACCCAAGAAAAATAAAGTTTTAAAAAACAATGCTTTGATCTGTATTCAGACTCCATCAGTTCTTTCTCTGGAGATGGATAGCATTTTTTATCATAAGTCCTTCAGAGTTGTCTTGGGTCATTGTATTTCTGAGAATAGTTAAGTCATTCACAGTTAGTCATTTTACAATATTGCTATCACTGTGTACAGTGTTCTGGTTCTACTCATTTCATTTTACATCAGTTCATATAAGTCTTTTCAGGCTTTTCTGAGAATATCCTGTTTATCATTTCTTACAGCACAATTGTATTCCATCACAATTATATACCATCACTTCTTCAGCCATTTCTCAATTTATGGATATCCCCTCAGTTTCCAATTCTTTGTCACCACAAAAAGAACTGCTATAAATATTTTTGTACAAAGAGGTCCTTTTCCTTTTTGTTTTTTATCTCTTTGGGGATACAAACATAATACTGGTATTGCTAGGCCAAAGGGTTTTCATGGTTTTATCAGTCCTTTGGGCATAGTTCCAAATTGCCCTGCATAATGATTGAATCAGTTCACAACTCCACCAACAATGCATTAGTGTCTTAATTTTCCCACATTCCCTCCAACATTTGTCATTTTCATCCTATTAGCCAATCTAATAAGTATGAGGTGGTACCTTAGAATTGTTTTAATTTGCATTTCTCTAGTCAATAGTGATTTAGAGCATTTTTTTAATATGGCTATAGATAGCTTTGATTATTTCATCTGAAAACTGACTATTTATAACTTTTGACCATTTATCAATTTGGGGAATGGCTCTTATTTTTATAAATTTCACTCAGTTCTATATATATTTCACAAATGAGGCCTTTATCAGAGAAATTTACTTCAGAAATTTTTTCACAGTTATGATTGCTAACTACTTCCTTCCATCCTATTTCCTCCATTTATTCTATTCTCTCTCCTTTGACTCTGTCCCTCCTCAAAAGTGTTTTGCTTTGGACTACCATGTCCCCGAATCTGTCCTCCCTTCTTTTATCCCCTTCCCCTCCTACTTTCCTGTAGGGTAAGATAGATTTCTATACCCAATTGAGTGTGTACGTTATTCCTCTCTTTGAACCAATTCCAATGAGAGTAACGTTTAAGAATTCCCCGCCACCTCCCCCATCTTCCCCTCAATTGTAAAAGCTCTTTTGTGCCTCTTTTACATGAAATAATTTACCTCATTTTATCTCTTGGTTTCCCTTTCTCACCCTATTTCTCTCTTTCTCATCCCTAAATTTTATTTTTTTAGATATCATTCTATCATATTTAACTCACATCCATGCCCTCTATCTATAATACTCCTTCTAACTGCCCTAATAATGAGAAAGTTCTTATGAGTTATAAGTATCATCTTCCCATGTAGAGACATAAACAGTTTAACCTTATCAAGTCCCTTATGATTTCCATTTCCTTCTCTTGAGTCTTGTTATTCAAAGTCAAATTTCTATTCAATTCTGGTCTTTTCATCAGAAATGCTTGAAAGTCCTCTATTTCATGCACTTTCCCCCTGAAGTATTATACTCGGTTTTTTGGGTAGGTGATTCTTGGTTGCAATCCTAGCTCCTTTGCCCTCTAGAATATCCTATTTCAAGCTCTCCAGTTCTTTCATGTAGAAGCTGCTAAATCTTGTGTTATCCTGATGGTACCTCCCTGATGTTTGAATTGTATCTTTTTGAGTGCTTGCAGTATTTTCTTCTTGACCTGGGAGCTCTGGGATTTGGCTAATGATGTTCCTGGGAGTTTTCATTTTGTGATCTCTTTCAGGTGGTGATTGGTGAATTCTTTCAATTCTGTTTTGCCCTCTAGGACATCAGAGTAGTTTTCCTTTATAATTTCTTGAAAGCTATTATCCAGGTTTTGTTTTGTTTTTTGTTTTTCAATCATGACTTTCAGGTAGTCCAATAATTTTTAAGTTATCTCTCCTAGATCTATTTTCTAGGTCAGTTGTTTTTCTAATGAGATATTTTACATTGTCTTCTATTTTTTTCATTCTTTTGGTTTTGTTTTATTGTTTCTTGATGTCCCATAAAGTCATTAGCTTCCACTTGTCCAATTCTAATATTTAAGGAATTATTTTCTTCAGTGAGGTTTGTATGTCCTTTTCCATGTGGCCATTTCTACTTTTTTTTTCACTATACTAATTTGATTTTTATTTATTTATTTTTAATTTATTTAACATATTTAGTTTTCAGCATTGATTTTCACAAGAGTTTGGATTACAAATTTTCTCCCCATTTCTACCCTCCCCCCCACTCCAAGATGGCATATATTCTGGTTGCCCTGTTCCCCAGTCAGCGCTCCCCTCTGTCACCCCACTCCCCTCCCATTCCCTTTTCCCTTCCTTTCTTGTAGGGCAAGATAAATTTCTACGCCCCATTGCCTGTGTATCTTATTTTCTTGTTGCATGCAAAAACATTTTTGTTTGTTTTTGAACATCTGTTTTTAAAACTTTGAGTTCCAAATTCTCTCCCCTCTTCCCTTCCCACCCACCCTCCCTAAGAAGTCAAGCAATTCAACATAGGCCACATGTGTATCATTATGTATAACCCTTCCACAATACTCATGTTGTGAAAGACTAACTATGTTTTGCCCCTTCCCAATCCATCCCCCTTTATTGAATTTTCTCCCTTGACCCTGTCCCCTTTTGAAAGTGTTTGTTTTTGACTACCTCCACCCCCATCTGCCCTCCCCTCCATCATCCCTCCCATTTTTTTTTATCTTCTTCCTTCTTCTTTCCTGTGGGGTAAGATTCCCAATTGGGTATGTATGGTATTCCCTCCTTAGGCCAAATCTGATGAGAGCAATGTTCACTCATTCCCCCCTCATCTGCCCTCTCCCCTCCTCCCACAGAACTGCTTCCTCTTGCCACCTTTATGGGAGATAATCCATCCCATTCTATCTCTCCTTATCTCCCTCTCTTAGTATGTTCCTCTCTCATCCCTTAATTTCATTTTATTTCTTTTAGATATCTTCCCTTCATCTTCAACTCACCCTGTGTCTACTCTCTCCCTCTCTCCCTCTCTCTCTCTCTCTCTCTTTCTCTCTCTCTCTCTCTCTCTCTCTCTCTCTCTCTCTCTATATATATATATATATATATATATATATACACACATACATACACACATAGATATATACATACATACACATTCACCCATATATATACATAAACATATATGTATGCATATTCCCTTCAGCTACCCTAATACTGAGGTCTCATGAATCATACACATCATCTTTCCATGTAGGAATGTCAACAAAACAGTTCACCTTTAGTAAGTCCCTAGCAATTTCTTTTTCTTGTTCTTTTTCTTGATTACCTTTTCATGCTTCTCTTGATTCTTGTGTTTGAAAGTCAAATTTTCTATTCAGTTCTGGTCTTTTCACTGAGAAAGCTTGAAAGTCCTCTATTTTATTGAAAGTCCATATTTTGCCTTGGAGCATGATACTCAGTTTTGCTGGGTAGGTAATTCTAGGTTTTAATCCTAGCTCCATTGACCTCCGGAATATCGTATTCCAAGCCCTTCGATCTCTTAATGTAGAGGCTGCCAGATCTTGGGTTATTCTGATTGGGTTTCCACAATACTCAAATTGTTTCTTTCTGGCTGCTTGCAGTATTTTCTCCTTGATCTGGGAGCTCTGGAATTTGGCGACAATATTCCTGGGAGATTTCTTTTTGGGATCTACTTGAGGAGGTGATCGATGGATTCTTTCAATTTCTATTTTGCCCTGTGGCTCTAGAATATCAGGGCAGTTCTCCTTGATAATTTCTTGAAAGACGATATCTAGGCTCTTTTTTTGATCATGGCTTTCAGGTAGTCCAAAAATTTTTAAATTATCTCTCCTGGATCTATTTTCCAGGTCAGTGGTTTTTCCAATGAGATATTTCACGTTATCTTCCATTTTTTCATTTCTTTGGTTCTGTTTTATAATATCTTGATTTCTCATAAAGTCACTAGCTTCCACTTGCTCCAATCTAATTTTTAAGGTAGTATTTTCTTCAGTGGTCTTTTGGACCTCCTTTTCCATTTGGCTAATTCTGCCTTTCAAGGCATTCTCCTCATTGGCTTTTTGGAGCTCTTTTGCCATTTGAGTTAGTCTATTTTTTAAGGTGTTGTTTTCTTCAGTGTATTTTTCAGTATTTTTTTGGGTCTCCTTTAGCAAGTCATTGACTTGTTTTTCATGGTTTTCTTGCATCCTTCTCATTTCTCTTCCCAATTTTTCCTCTACTTCTCTAACTTGCTTTTCCAAATCCTTTTTGAGCTCTTCCATGGCCTGGGACCAGTTCATGTTTTTCTTGGAGGCTGTTGGTGTAGGCTCTTGCACTTTATTGACTTCTTTAGGCTGTATGTTTTGGTCTTCTTTGTCAGCAAAGAAAGAATGCAAAGTCTGAGACTGAATCTCAGTGCGTTTTCACTGCCTGGCCATATTCCCAGCCAACTAACTTGACCTTTGAGTTTTTCAGTGGGGTATGACTGCTTGTAGACTAGAGAGTTCTATGTTCCACGTTTGGGGGGGAGGTGCCAGCTCTGCCACACCAGCACTGCTCCTTACCCAACCCCCAACCCGGACTGGGCTTAGATCTTCAGCAGGCCGTGCACTCCTGCTTTGATCCGCCACTTAATTCCTCCCACCAGGTGGGCCTGGAGCGGAAGTAACAACAGCTGTAGCTGCCCCACCTCTGCTGCCCCCGGGGCTAGAAGCCCAACCGTGAACTCTTTCTACTCCCACAGCTTTTCCCACTAACCTTCTCCGCAGTCTTTGGTGTTTGTGGGTTAAGGAGTCTGGTAACTGCTGCAGCTCACTGATTCAGGGCGCTAGGGCCCCCTCCGCCCGGCTTCTGGTCTGGATGGTCCACGCCACCCACGCTGGACTCTGCTCCACTCCGTTCCCAGCTCCCAGCTCCCAGCTCCCAGCTCCGTGTGGGATAGACCTCACCCAGAGACCATCCAGGCTGTCCTGGGCTGGAGCCCTGCTTCCCTCTGCTGTTTTGTGGGTTCTGCCATTCTAGAATTGGTTCAGAGCCATTTTTTATAGGTTTTTGGAGGGACTCGGTACGGAGCTCATACTAGTTCCTGCTTACCAGCCTCCATCTTGCCATTTCTACTTTTTAAGGAGTTCTTTCCTTCAGTAAATTTTTGTTCCTCTTTTTCCATCTGCCCAATTATGCTTTTCAAGGCATTCTTCTCTTTATTGGATTTTTCTACCTTTTTTTTTTAACCATTTGGATTATTCTGTTTTTTAAGGTGCTATTTTCTTCAGTATTTTTTTTGTGCCTCTTTTACCAAGTTATTGACTCTTTTTTTCTTGATTTTCTTGCATCACTCTCATTTCTCTTCCCAATTTTTCTCTACCACCCTTACTTGATTTTTAAAATCCCTTTTGAGCTCCTCCATGTTCTGAGACCAATTCATATATGTGTGTATATACATATATATATAGTATATATATTTTGGGGCTTTGGATGTAGATTTTTTGACTTTGTTGTCTTCTGAGTTTGTGTTTTGATCTTCCTTATCACCATAATAGCTTTCTATGGTCAAGATCTTTTTTTGTTGTTTGCTTATTTCTCCAGTCTATTTCTTGACTTTTAACTTTTTGCTAGAAAGTGGGACTCTGTTTCCTGGGTGGAGGGCACACTGTCCTAGGCTTCAGGGCTTTTCAGTTCTTCCAAGATGGTATGATCTAAGGAAAGGTGTGTAGAAATTACCTAAGATTACCATCCAATTAGAAACTACCCATCATGGTATTGTTGTCTTTTAATTAATTGGCCTTATTCGATTAATTGTTTTTGGTGTATAAAATTCTGTCTTGGGCAGCTAGGTGGCACAGTGAATATAGCACTGGCCTTGGAGTCAAGAGGATCTGAATTTCAAATCCACCCTCAGACACTTTACACTTAGTATCTGTGTGACCTTGGGCAAATCAATTAACCCTGATTGCCTTGCCTCTCTCCCCTCCAAAAAAGTCTGTCTCCTTCTGTATTTGGGGTCTAGGACTAAGCTAAGGAGGCATGGTTCTGATGGGGTGCTTGTGCTTGGACCCCAATTCTAACATTTCTCCTTAGTCTCTGCTTGGGTGCCTGTGCCTGGATGCTAGTTACAAAATCACATCCAGCTCTAAAATCATATCTCTCACTAGCTTCAAAGCATTGGCCCTAGCAGTTTCTCTCCAGTTCAAGGGAAGCATGCCTTAGTAAAACACTTATCTCTCCTCCTGATACTGTGGCCAGCTGTACCTATAGAATTTATTAGTTTGGACTCCTTATGTACATGCTAATTGGCTGTGCACTGGGACATAACAATATTTACTACTTACTGACCTTACTGATATGTATCCTAGACATAGTCAAATGTATGCTCCCTTATGTTAATTTTGACTAACAAGACTTTGGATGGAAGCAACCTAGATATTTCCAGTCAGCCTTAACCGTTGGTTGACTTAGTGACATTTCACAGTCAAAACCACACCCCCATGTAGCCCCCCGCCACTTGGGCTATTTTCCAGTGAACTCTGGGTAAGATACCTGCACAATAGATAAAAAAGTGCATGTTCCTTTAAGAACTGACCACCCCTTAACCACTCTTTAATCCCACCCCAAAACACCTAATTGACAGGTTTCACCCCCAAATCTTGTATTTAAACTTTCTCTGCACCCCTGTAAGGTTGCAGGTTCCCTGAGAACTCTTGCACGCTCAAAAGCATAATAAATCTTTGCCACCTTGACTTAAAGAATGCTTGAGATCGTGAATTCATTCCAGATGTCCCCAACCCTCTCCAGTACTTGGGTCTTTGAAGGGCACTCCCTCTCAATGACCCCATTTGGGAACTCCAGTCTTGGGGTTCCTGGACCTCATTTCCCTTAACCCTCAACATTTCTGGTTTCTTGGGCAATGGGTATGCATTGCTTAATAGACTGATGCTCAAATGGAACCTTTGTTTTCCTCAGTCATTTCATCTTTCACCCAGCATAGTTTTTGGTGAACCATGCTAGGTTGAGTCAGGACTTGGACCCTGGCTGAGAGCCTTCCAGAAAAACTCCCTAAAGATCTCTAGTTAATTTTTCACTGAAGGACTTTTTTTCCCCCCAGAAGACTTTCTCCAGAGGTCAGACTCCTGCTTTCAAACTCTTTTTCTTCTAAGCTTGGGTAAGGTTTAGGATATTGTTTTGATTTTTTTACTTTAAGGCTTGGCAGTTGCCCCAGAGATTGCAGAGGTTTAGGGTTTGGTTATGTTGGGGCCTATCCCAAGGATTGGAAACTTTTTTTTAGGGTTCGAGTCACTTTTAGGTTTGACCCAAGGAGTGAGGTGGTTGCACCAGTTGTTGGGAAAGTTTAGGTTTGGATTTTTATAGCCCTCTCCCCTGCCGGGAGAGGACCTCCCACCAAGAGAGGGGAATTTAGGCTCAGTTTTTTTCCCCCAGGAAGTTTTAGGTTGCCCCAAGGATTGGGGAAGTTCAGCATTCAATTTGTAAAAATTGGAGTGGAGTAGTCTAGAGTTAAGTTTTGGGGTTTTCAGAAGTCATGGCAGAACGGGTTCCAGCAGTAGTAAGATATCTGTGGGTTTGTTCTTAGATAGAGTTTTGATAGCATGGAACCATGGGACATTCCCAATAGTTACAGGAATGAATAAACAACAAGCAATTGAGATATGTGACATCTCACATAAATCTGTAATAGATTCAGCTGATAATTTGTTTTAGCTAATTTGGTTTTTATTATTATTGAAAATCAAAGGAAATAAAACTAGTTATTAAAATATCTTATTCTGATCAGATGAATTTTTGGTTTTGCTTGGCAGCTTTAAGTGTTTTCTTCCCTCCTCCCCCTAAAAGGGGTTTCTTCCTTGTATCCAGTCTATGTGTCTGTTTTATCATATTGTCTGTGTCTTTGTGTCTTTGTAAAATGTAGGATTTTTAAAGGGAAAATGTAACCAGTCAGAAAAACTGCTAAAAAGCTGCAGCCAAAAGGTTTTGAATGCTGGGAAAGTTTAATGAAGTTTCATACTCAAAGCAGTTGTTCCTGTAAGCAGGACTAACTCCCACTTCAGGTTTTCAGTAGGAGATTGAGTTATAAGAAAAGAGGCAGAAAATACCCTGTAATACACATTTTTTTTTCTGTCATTTCAACCTTGGCCATGTTAGAATTACAGAAATAAAGTCAGATAATTAAAAGTTTGGAGAACTGTTAAAGATATCTTAGTAGATTTTGGAGATTAAAGAAATTGGAGATCAACCTAATGAAAATTAATCATCTTCACTTAGCAGCATATGCTGAAATATCTTAGTGAGTTTTGGGGTACCACTCTGTAGAGTTTGTTTTAGGAAAAAAACATAAGAATTAAATTTTGTGAAAATTTTAGGAGTAAATAGCACTTAGATACTGTTTTTTTCTGAAGATCGATAGACCTATTGTTTTAGTGTTATGAAGGAAGGCAACTAGTTTAAAAGTAACCCCAGAATGAAGAAAAATAAATAGGTATACAGTTTGTACTTTATAGCCACCTCTTGTTAACACTTCCTTGACCATGAAAAGAGAAAAGATTGTTTAAATCAGAAACCACCTGAGTTCCACCCACCCCAGCTCAGAGACCCTCTGTGACTCCCCCAGCTCAAAGAACCCTCACTTTTGGATACTATTAACTCTTCTTATCTCAGATCAGGTTCTCAAAGAAAGGTGCTGGAAGAAAAATGCTGGAAATACTCTGGGAAATCAGTTACATTCCAACTGCAGAAATTTATTAGCTGTGTAATCTTAAGTTTTCTTATCTCTGTTTGCCTCAGTTTCCTGGTCTATAAAGAGCAAAATAATAATGATATTCACCTCCCAGGGTTGTTGTGAGGAACAAAATGATACAGTGATTGTGAAGTGTTTAGCACAGTAACTGGCATATGGCAGGCATTATGTTAATGTTGACTGTTGTAATTATTATTATTTCTTTAATTGAATGTAATTACTCCATACCTGATAACTCTAAAATGGATTTTAGATGTGACTAGTACAAAATACCAAAAGTAATAAGATTAATGATTTTTATATAGGATAATTTGGAAATGCATTTGGCTGAATGGATGTCAGCTGACTGGTAATAAGTTTCGTTTCATGTTCCACACTAGATGCCCTGTAAGGACTCTTCCAGCTCTAAATCTATACTACAGGTCTCTCCCAGAGACTGCCTGATCCTTAATTACAACGACTATAACGATTAACAGCCTTGGCTATCTTTTCCTCCTTTCCCCATCTCCACCTCCAGCTATAGTGGGTTTAGTTCCCTTTGTTTGCCCAACAGTGGAATGGATGGGGATCTGACTCTTAGAGATAACTGAGATCTAGGTAGGGCTGAGTCATTAATTGCTCGTAGGCTGGTTCTATCTCAATCTGACGAGCTACTGAACTAAGTAGGGCCAATGGAACTTTGTTCGACTCCCTAGGTACTGGGTCAAGGAGACAGCCAGTGTGTGAGGCCCTAAAAAGTTAATCTGAGTCTTATACACATACAATCAGCCCATAAGTGTTCTGTAATTTTTGTCCTTGAAAGTCTTTAATGTTCATTTAAACCCAATTTTAACTAACCCTCATTCAACAAGGCAGAGTAATGTCACACAGTAGTTCTCAAAGGGTGGTCTGAGGACTCTTGGGGGTCTCCAAGACCCTTTCAAGGAGGTCCATGAGGTAAAAAATTATTTTTATAATGATACTAAGATAATACAATTTTTAATACAGTAACTATTGATAGTTATTTCCTAAATAAACCAAAGCCCTTTGAATATCCTCAATAAATTTTTAAGAGTGTAACAGAGTTCTGAGACCAAAATATTTGAGAAATGCTGGTATAAGAAATTCCTAGACTTGAGTCAGGACACCTGGGTTCTATGGCTAGCTCTTCTGCTAAGCATACATGTGACACTGGCTTGCCTTTATAAGCTTCAGTTTCCCCACCTGTGAAATGAAAAAGTTTCATAAAATAATTTATCTGGGCAGAAATGTCGATCCAATGGTTCATTATAAATAGAGATAGGGGAAAGGAGTGGAACAATGTTACTGGGCAAAAAGTTCTCATTTTAAAACAGGATGAAATTAAGATGATGTGAAAAGAAAACATGTCAATGCAAATTAAAAAAAAAACTAGATGATTCATTGTGGAAAGGCAGTTAGGGAAAGAGGGCGGCAGCATTTGTTCTGCTTCTGAGGATAGAAAGAAAAAAAAACAGTCCCCATTCTCACAGTAATTAAATTACTTTTTAATTTGCACCTATACTCACAGAGACATAGTCACAAATGCAAGCAAAACATATCTTACATGAATGGCATCTAAGGAGGTAACCTCCCCTCCAAATTCTCTGAATGGGGGTGTAGTCGTATGGCCTCTGACATGCTCAGAGGACAGATCAGATGCCCTCAAAGATATCTGAATGTCATTGAATTCAGTTATTACTCTGAAGATACCTGTTAGGAGTCAACTTCTTACGAGAGTCTAGGGTGTCTTTTAACTCCTCCTTGATGTCTAAACACTGGTCTCCCAGAGTTAAAATGAATCTTCCAGGACCAGTCATGGTGGCCTTTTTTCCCCCAACCCAGATATTTATCTTTGAATATGTATGTTTGGGACATCTAGGTCTCAGGTCTTTCCAGCTTATCTAGCAATTTTCTGATGAAGTATTGTTATCTCTTAAATTTACTTAGCATGTCAAAGACATTTAAGATTACCAATCCCCATTGGTATGGAATATTTATTAAGCATGTACTATTCATACAACCCTGAAGTAAGGTCTTTGACCAGACATGGTCATGGTCATGGTACTAAATGGAATTTACAGTTTAGGAGGGTGATTAGCTAGTAATACAGATGACTTTAATTTATAATACTGCATAATAAGCACATTAGAGAGTTATAAAGCAAAATGTTTATGTGAGGTATGGGGGGGAGATCATTGTTCATGAGTAGAAGCAATTCCTGAAGAAAGTGATAGGATTAATAGGATGACAGAAATTAAATTCGAGTGCTTTAACATCATAGCATACAAAGATTAGTCAAAGGAATTGGGAATGTTTAGTCTGCAGAAGAGAAAATTTAGGGGAAAAAACTACTCTCTTCAAGCATTTGAAGAGGCATCTTGGGGAAGAAGCATTAGACTTGCTCTACTTGGGTCCACAGGGCAGAACTTGGGTGGAAATAACAGAGAAGATAGGTTTCTTTTAAAAATAATGTTTTCTTTTAAATATGAATTTAACAAGCATCAACAAACACAAACGTTTCAACCTATAAATAAGGTCAAGAATTAGGATTTCATTGAAAAATGATGACCTATTATTTAAAAGTTCATTTAAAATTTTTCTTCTGCTTGTAGTTCTCTTTTCATTTTAATCCTTGAATGCCATTGGGAGTATTTTATTTATATCTTGCTACACCTTCTTTAAACTGGTTTTATCCTCCACTGTTTCTCTCTGCTTTATGAGATGATATAGCTCATAAACTTCCATCATACTTTTTCTTATGATTTTACAGATGTGCTTATGTTCTAGCCTGGTGTTGTCTTTATCAGCCATGTCTCTACATTTATTAAGTAAGCCAAAGTCTAGGTGGACCCCCTCCTTTGAACTTTTGGGAGACCATGGATGAGTCTGACAGGCATGGATGAATTTCTAGTTGTATCATACAAGGGGGCCTCCACAAATCCATTTGAGTATTTTGAGTATATTAAGTTCAAAAAAGCAGTAACAAAATCACTAAATTTCTAAGAATTAGAGCAATTTAAAACTAGAATAAGAGGACTGCAGATCTATTGAAGTTAGGTCCAGGGATGGTAGACTTTTCTTTACTAGAAATATTTAAGTAGGAATTGGTTTATTACTTGTCAGGGATGCTGTAGAGAGAATTCTTAGTCAGGATGGTCTTTGAAGTTTCTTTCAATTGAAAGTCTCTGACTCTGAGTTTTGTCTTGAAAAAAAGTAGGGATTCAATAGATAAATATTACGAGGTAGGGTATTCCAGAGATAGGCAATAGCATAAGCAAAAGTACAGTGCTTTGAGGGAAGGCCACAATGTCTGGGCAGAAAGTAGTAAAATTTGGTGAAAGTGCAGGGTCATTTATTTCTCCGCTGGTAGGATATGGAGATGGAAATGACCATAGAGTTAATCTATTCTGATCCTTTTATAGATAATGGAGGAAACTAGCCTTGAGAGAGAGAGAGAGTATTAAGCCAAGGATTAGAATTTAGGTCTTCTGACTCCAAATCCAGTGCTTGCACTAAAGTTGAGTGTCTAAACCAACCGAGGTTCAGTTATATGCTTATTAGCTCAGCCTAATCTCTCAAATCCTAAAACAATGAAAATTACCCAGAGAGGAAGGGTCTTGCCCAAGGTCACTGATTTGGGTTGGAGTCAGTCTGGGTAATGAAAGAAGCCATGGATAAGGAGTCCATGACATTTTTTTTAAGCCCTCCTTGTCCATGGTGTGTTTAGGAGGGGCTAGGCCAGTCTACCTCCATTACAGGTACATTAACATTTACAAAGCATTTTTCAAATAACTCCGTAAGGCATGAGGCAGGCATCGCAAATATAATTATTACTATTTTACAGAGGAGAAACCTGAAGCCCAGGCTGGGGAAATGATTTGTCCAGGGTTACATAGCTAGTAAGCACCAAATCCAAGTCTTCTCACACCAAGCCCACTGCTATTCCACTATAGCATGCTGTATTTTACATGACACTTTAAGAGACAGAAATTTGACTTCAGTTTTAGGCAGTGCCTAGAGGCTAAAGAATGAAGATTGTCCTGTTGAACTTTAAGAGTGACCAGGTGGCAAAGAGATGGAAATTGTGGGGATGCCCATCAATTGGGGAATGGCTGTGGTATGTGAATGCAAAATTGTGCTATAAGAAATGATGAGCAGGTGGATTTCAGAAAACCTGGAAAGACTTTAAACTAATGCTGAGGGAAGAGAGCAGAATCAGGAGAACACTGTACACATTAACAGCAACATTGTACGATGATTAACTTTGATAGAATTAGCTCTTCTCATCCATATAATGACCTAAGACAGTTCCAAAAGACCCATAATGGAAAATGCCATCTACCTTTAGAGAAAGAACTAAGGAGTCTGAATGTAGATTGAAGCATACTATTTTCAATTTTTTGTGTTTTTTTTTCTTGTTGTGGTTTTTCCCTTCTGTTTTGTTCCTTCTTTCAAAACCTGACTAATGTGGAAATATGTTTAACATGATTGCACATGTATAACCTATATTAGATTGCTTGCTGTTTAGGGGCAGGGGGAAGGGAGAGAGGGAGGAGAAAAAATTGCAACTCAAAATCTTATAAAAACGAATGTTGAAAACTATCTTTACATGTAATTGGAAAAAATAAAATACTATTTACCAAAAAAAAAAAAGTGACCAAGAAGCAAGAGACCTGGGTTCTAGTTCCAACTAATTCTCTCTCTGCCTTTGGACATCACTCTCCTCAATGCCTTAGTTTCCCCATCATCAAATGGGAAGGGTGAACTAAGTAATCTCTAATGCTTCTTCCTGCCCTGGTATTCTGTAGATGTGATTGAGTAATAGGGAGCTAGGATAGAAACAAGAAACATTATAATTTATTCTTTGTGATAGCAAAGAAGAGATACTATTTCTACCTCTTGCAGGGGAGGTAGAAGATACATTGTAGAGATATTCTCTATCTAATTCTGTAAGATAAAATGGGGTATTTAGATGCATCTTTTAGGAAACCTGTTTATTGTATGTTTTCTCAGAGTCTTGGGTTGTTCTCCACCCTCCCCCCCCCACTCCTCTGGACTACCAGTACTATAAGGAAATATAAAATGTCAGTTATTATTATTGTTGTAACCCCCCCCCCCCCCCATTTTCTACATACATATCTTAAGTCCTGGGACATGATTACTGATGTTCAGAACCTGCAGCCCTAAAAAGGTCTTTACTAGGCAAAGAAGGATTTGTTGACCATTTCTCAAATTGGAGTCCAAAGGCAGAGCAATGATTTCTGGCTCACTCTCAGTGATAATTCAATGACTCCAACCCATCAGAGCTTTGAAGAGTCTAGTTCTTGGAAGGTCTATGGGATAAGGAACCCAAATAGCCCCTTAGTCCCAGGGTATGTGAAGTTAGAACCTGGTGAAGCACAGGGCAGAAGTATATGGTGCAAGAGGACATAATAGTGATTTTATTTATGATTTTATGATTACTTTGTCTAACGTCAGATGCACCAACACTAGCACAACTTAATTTGGTTTTCAAAGGTGGAACAGGAGCAGGTGAAGTTGTCAAAAGCACAAAACACACAGGAGAGATCAAGAATTAGGCTTATGGCTCGGAATCTTGAGAGCTTCCTGGAAAAAGCTGAGCTCCTTCCTCGCAGATTCAGAGCTAGAAAGAACCTTAGGTGTCATCTAGGCTGAATCTCCATTTTTATCCCAGTTGAAACTGAGGCCCAGTGAGGTTTGGTGATTTGTCCAAGGTCATACAGGTAAGCAAAAAACAGAGTCTGGAGTTGAACAGTGATTTTCAACCCACTGCTGCTTTTGCGTTCATTCAGAGTGATTGATTTCTTTTAGATCTAAATTTGCGGGCCTAGGATAAAGTTCATTGTTTAATAATAGAGGCAGTTTGGTAGAAAGAACTTTTGGACTGAAGGATACTTGATCGGAAAATTGGATTGGAAAAAAAGACTCTGCCATTCACTAGATTTGAAACCTTGGGCAAGACATCTAACTTTTCTGAGCTTAATCCATAAAATGGAGGATAATAATCCTTTCGCATCTATCACATGGGGCTGTGAGGAAAGTCCTCTGTGAAACGCAAAGTGCTGTGGAAATGGGAGCAGAGCAGAAGAGCACACGTAATCAATGGCAGACACGTAAGTGCACACGTATCGAAAAGCAGCCATTCTACCAGGCCACAAGAGTCAGGGGACAGATGGAGAAAAGAAGCTGGGAGAGGGGAAGGAAAGCGAGAGGGGGAAGGGAAGCAAAGCGTGGGGACGAGAGCAGCGGAGGGAGGCGGGAAAGGAAAAATGGAAGAGGGGGAGGAGACTGAGCCAGAGCCCGGAGGAGCCCGCACCCGGGGGCGGGCCCGCGCCGCCGCCGTGGTCCGCGCCCCGCCCCGCCCCGCTCCCCCGCAGCCGCTGCCGCCCCTTTGCCTCTGTGTCCGCCGCCCGCTGCTGCTCCCGCTGTGTCCGCTGGGAGACTAAGGTAGGGGACCCCCCCCCCCAAATTCCCTCCATCCCCACCAGCTACCCTTCTCCTGTGCCCCGGAGGCGTGAGGGCTGGGGCACGGACCCGCGAAGGCTGCTTGATTTCGTGCAGAGCTTCGGCCGCGGCTACCCCGGGCCACTGCCCCGGGCGAACTGGCCTAGAGCTTGAGACTGAGGTCTGGGGCGGGGGGCCGCAGGCACAGCTCGGCACCACCCAGCCCTAGCCGGCCGGGGTATGGGGGCGCGGGGAATGAGTGGGGCTGCGGTGCCCGAACCGGACTGACCGTGCTGCACTGTCACCGCTGCCCTCCTGGGAGCCCCGGCCCGGGGTAGGGAGGGGCCCTTGCAGGCGCCCCGTTTTTTGGCCCGGTCAGCCTCGTGCGCGTGCCCCTAGAGACCCTGCCGGGGGGGGCCCGGGGTAGGGGCCTGCAGCGGGGAGTGAGGCTGGCAGGCCCGGGCGCGGCGCCACGCAGCGCTGCTGGGGACGTGACCTTCCCTGCCTGGAGCTCCCGGGCCGCGTGTGCGGACCGCGTTGCTGGTCGGGTCGGAGGCCGCCGCGGACCACCGCGCTCTCACAGCCTTGCTTCCTCTGCCTGCCGCACATCCCCAGCCGCATGCACCCACACCCCACCTGCGCTTCTCTTCTACCCGGGCCTCTGGTGCTAACATTCAGTTACCCAGAGCGCCCCGTGGGTAGAGACCCTTACTCTCCCCACCTTGTCTTCACACTATTGCGCACTCTTTGGCCCATCTTCGATTAAAATATGCCCATAGGGTTAATCGGGGTTTGGTTGGCGTTGCTTTCTCTAAGGCTGTCTCTGGGTGGCAGCGGCACTTGACAGCGGCCCAGCCATAACCACCTCACCGACAGCAGGCCACATGGCCTACAGAGAGACCCGGTGCGCTTCTACCTTTGTGGAAATAAGAAAAGCTTAGCTCGCAAATTATCCTGTGTTAGGGAGAGAAGCGATCCTAGAGATAATCAGTTTTAACCCCCATTTTGGTTCCAGATGATGAAACTGAGGCCCAAGAAGGAAAAAAGATTGGCCCAAGGTCACACTGTTCCGAGCAAGACCAAATCTCCAGCTGGAGTCTCCTGGCTCCCTGTACAGGGCTCTTTGCATTATCGAAATCTTGTTTTCCTTATGCCTAATATGATTTTTTCTTATGTGAGACAAGTCCCTAGAATTATCAGGGAAGATTTGCCATCTAAATATTCTAGCATTTTCTAGATTTGTGAATTAGTTACATAGTTTCTAGTGCCTCTGCGGATTTACTGAAGTAAATAATTGGAGGAGGGGGAAATGACTACTCAAAGCCACATTCTCTCCGCGCTCCCCGCCGCCCCCCCAACCCAGCTTAATGAAGATAGCCTATTAGAGTGATAACTGCTGGGTGGCTGGAATAGTTCCGGCCCTCCGACAGCAGCTATTAGAATTGCTAAAAGTCCAAAAAGAGTCCTTTGAAAGACATTTAAAAAAAACTCATTTGCTGTTTCCCTGAGGAAGTGTTAACCGTGGTCGCTGCCTTCTCTTCTCTTCTCTTCTCTTCTCTTCTCTTCTCTTCTCTTCTCTTCTCTTCTCTTCTCTTCTCTTCTCTTCTCTTCTCTTCTCTCTGTGTGTCTTCATTCTGAGGGGTAAAAGAGGTTTATGCAAATAACTAATGCAAAAAAGAAAAAGATTAATTCCAAAGAAGAAGGTTGTGTGTATGGGTGTCTTTTGCACTTAGAAAAATACTTTTGGTCTCCTCTTTATCCCAAATATACTTTCTATGGGAAATTGAAAATGAATTACCGCTTGGTCAAAGTCATTTACGTATTGGTGGGTGTGGTCAGAAACAAAAAAAAATCTCCCTTCCTTAAATTAGCCTGGGCTCTGTCACTAGCTCATTTTATGACCTTGAGTAAGTCCCCTCTCTGGACTTCAGCCAGAGCATTAGGCTTCGTGATATTTAAGGTCCTTCTCTGCTCTGACACCCCATGATTCTATGAATACCGCCTCATATTTTAGTGTTAATGATCTAGTGATACACACCCATCTTCACAGTTTTTGAGGACTTGGCAGGATCCATGATGCATCAGTTTCTCTCAGGTGAGCCTTTGGTTGTGAGTGGGTCAGTTCCTAACCTATTGAGGTGGAGGAATTTTGTTTAGCTCTGAGAGGATAATCCTGTAGTCAACCGAGATTAAGTGTGTACTCCTGAATAAGATGCCAAGAACCAAAATTCTGTTCAAGAATGGGCTACATATTTTTTCCCCATCGTGACATTGTCTCTTTTAACAAAGTGAAACACCAATTCCCCTGACTTTTCCAGGCTCCAGCCAAGATTGGGGGAACTTGGGGAACTGATACTTGGAAGAGGCTAGTGAGTTTGGGTTTTGTATTTGTATCTTCTTGTACACCTGGAAACCTTTCGACCACCCCGATGGCCTAGCATCTTTCAACTGAATCATCCTAAGACCAAGTATACTGATTTTCAAAGTTCCTTTGTCTGTATTTCCTTTTTTCACCTTATCCTTTCCTTAGTTCTGTTACATAGCATAGTATTATTGTCTCTTTGCACATAGAGGGTAAGTGATTTGCCCAACATCTCACAGCAAGTTTGCAACAGAGCCAGGACTAGGACCCGGGTCTCCTGAGTGACAGTTTAATACATTTTTTGCTTTACTATGTTACTAACTTAAATCTTTTCTAAGAATGCTCTCAGTGTCTAATCAGAACTGGACGGGAATGTTTTAGTCCTGTAATTTTGATAGAACCTTGTAAAACCTGTACAAAGCCTCATTTTACTCTTTGGTGACTGCTGGGGAAGATGCTTCATCATCAGCCTCGCCTTCTGTATTCTTCCAGCAGTTCCACATCCAGGTGACAAATCAGAAAGGGGAATATCAAATTTGCAATTCCTCTTGACCACCTCTTTGTAGGCAATTCTGCTTGTAGGCAGGAAAGGCATATCTTCATAAGAGTTTCTTCCCATGTAGTCCACTGTAGGCTTATAAATGTGTGAGTAAAAAAATGAATGAAAATCAGACGTTTGAATGATTGGCCAGCCTGAATTGTGGGGTTTCATTAAAAATGTGAATTCAGCAATGACTTGGTCCACATTTTGTCCAAAGTGCTTGGTTGTCCATATTTTGTAGGTGAACAAATGAGGCTGGAGCTAGTTAGAGCTTTATACTTAATACTGTCAGTAACTCACAGTGTGAATTTGGCCAGATCATTGCCATCTCTGAGCTTTAGTTTCCTTCTTTGTAAAATACTGGAGTTGAACTGGAGACCACGGATTCTTAACTTTTTTTGTGTTGTGGACCCCCAGGCAGTTTGGTGAAGTCTAGGGGTCCCTTTTCAGAATAACGTTTTTAAATGCATGAAATAGAATACATAGGATTACAAAAGAAACCAGTTATACTGAAATACAGTTATCCAGGTGTATTAAAACAATTTTTTTAATGGATCCCAGCTTTAAAATCCACAGACTAGTCCTGAAAACTATGGCTCCTGCTTGTTTTTGTGCAGCTGTGGGCTAAGAATAGTTTTCACATTGTAAAGTTTTATTGTATTTAAAAATGTAAAAACAATTCTTCGTTTTCTGGCTGTACAAAAATGGGTAATCCTGCAGGTGCATTTGGCCCTTGAGCTGTAGTTTGGCGAGCCTTGGACTAGATGCTTGCCTAGCTGTAATAATCTATGAGCCTGTGAGGAAAGGTCCACCACTTTGTTGGTTAGGCAGTTCGACTTTAGTCCTCAGACTGTTTCCTGATTCCATTCAGCTTTCATGAAAATGTGCTCTTATTCACAAAAGGGTTTGGGTGGGAGCATGGATGTCACACTGCTGGCAAAGGACAAAGAGCTCTAGATCAGGAATTGGGGAAACCTGGGTTTGCGTCTCAGGGATGATGCAAACTGTGACCTTGGGCCTTTGAGGAGGCCCTCAGTTAGGTACTGGAGAGATCAAAGAAAGAAATGAGACATAGTCCCTGTTACCAGAGACATTTCACAATTGAATTGCTTATAAATTATTTCCCTTTTCTGTGCCTTGGTTTCCTCCTATGGGAAAATAATCTCTTTGCTGTCTGCCTCACAAGGTTTTTGTGAGGATCAGATGGGTTAATAGTGGTTTTAAATAGTGACTTATTATTTATCGTTACTTTTTACAGATTTCTTTTGCATTCTCAGTGTTATGTCCTATGGACCTGAAGAAGTTTTGGGAAGGCTTGAGTGTGTGAATTCATTCCAGGCAACTCTGCCTTGGCATTCTTGGGGCCCTAGCACCCCCAAAACCTCTTCAGACAGATTAACTTTGTTCAACAAATATAGTGCCTCCTGCATACCATATTCCAGGTCCCATAGATTCAAAGACAAAAATCTTTGCCCTCAAAGTTTGCATTCTACTGAGGAGAATACAGCATGTATTCTCACACATAGATACACACACAATGTAACATAAGGAGAGAGAGAAAACTAACAACTGGGAGAATCCAGCAGGAAAGGGCCATTTTAAGAAAGGACACATGAGCTATATTTTGAAAGAAGTTAGGGATTCCTCCAGGAGAGAAGTGTGCGTTCCAGATATGGTAGGGGTGGGGGAGGGCGGGGAAACACCTGTGTAAAGGGAATGAGGCCAGAGATGGAATATCATTTGCAGGGAACAGTTAGCTAACAGACCAGTTTGACAGGAAGAGAGTGGGTTAAGGGAGTAATATAAGTGAGAGCAGAGAGTTAGGAGAGGGTGTATATGCAGAGGGCTTAAGGTGCCAGATTAATTTAGGGGTATATCTTTATAGATGAAAGATGGCATGATTAGGTAGGCAGACTACTTTTTCTTTAGACTAAGACACTAGAAGGATTAAGATTTGTACAAATATTTGGTGTTGCAGAGTGGTTTGGATATTCAACTAAGATGTAGTCCTTTTCAGGTTTTAAGCCCTGTTTCTTCATACAGCTTTATGGATACCTGCCCAGCCGGTATAAATTAGACTTTCTCTAGAACCTTTCAAAACTGTGTATTGGCTAATTCTTTGTTTCAAAGTTGTTTTATGATAGAAACAACTTATCCAAAATTATTTGTTGCTCCCGTGGAAGAGATGGTCACTTGGCAGCTTCATTTAGTCCTGGAACCGTGAGGCCACTTGTGGGCATGTTCTGGAGATTTGCTTGTGGCGTTATAAATTTATAGCCATTAGTGTGTCTTGCCTTTTCCTCCCTGGCTTTCCCAGGCTTGACCTGCTTGAGTGATTAGGTCATAGAGTTTCTGTAAAGGTGGTATTAGCTGTGCTGAATTTACTGACAGAAGACCTATGCTGCCAGATTGGGTTTCTTCAGTGGCTTATGTGGATATCTGCAAAGGGAAGATGCTGTTCCCTGCAGGCCTGTACCCCAGCTTGCATGTGAGGAAGCCTTTTATGGTGAGGTGGATCCCAGCTGCCTCTGTTGGAACATGCTAGTGGTTACCAACCAGCCTGCTCAGGCTTCCTTTTAAAATAAGTTGATTCGGGGAGACACACACCCACACACACCCACACACCCCCATAGATTTGAGCAGCTGAGGTTGTTTGGATGATTGTAAATCCAACTGGGTGTTCATCTAGCATTCAGGGGTGTGTGTGTGTGTGTGTGTGTGTGTGTGTGTGTGTATACGTACGTACGTAGGACTGTGTCTGGACAAGAGCTTTAGAGCCATCTCTCCACTGGCCTGAAAGTAGAGCCCTCATTAGAGATGATTCATTAGGCGTGGTTTCCTCCCATATGCCCAGGAGTTCCATGGGTAATCTAAAAGATAATTTGTCCTCTGCAGCATCACAGAAGAAATGGGTAGAAGGCAAGGTTCATAGATTCTGAATGGTGCTCAATTAGAGGGGAAAACAGATTAATTTTAAGACTTGTCAAAAGTACAGACAGCAAGTTAGTATGGGTTGGCAGGTGCTTAATAACATAGTATTCAGAGCTGCAAAAGGTACCTTAGAAATCATTGAATCAGACCCCTTTATTTTACAGATGGGGAAACTGAGAACCCCTAAGGATAATTAACTTGTCCAAAGTCACACAGGTAGTAAATAGCAGAATCATTTCAGAAGATTAAATCTTGTTCCTCTAGCTCAAACTAATTCTTTGCATTCTAAAGCCAGTGCTGTTTCCATTATGGTAGGTATCAAGCACACTGTAGTGGTATTTTTTTAAAGTCCTTTGAGCAATTTATTTTCTTAGCTCAAGGTCAGACAGTGCTTTTTTAGTGTAGAAACCACTTCAATCCCTAGAGTTAACTTATTTGCATCTACTTGAATTGCAGCCATAGCATCCTGGAGTAAGCACCATGGTCATATATCTGTAACGAGAGAGTCTGAACTTTTGACTTGAACTCATATCCTCTGACTCTGAACCTAGTGTTTTTTCCAGGAGACCTCAGCTGCCTCGACATCTGTGTAGGTGAGATGCTGGCTTTTTTTTATGCCTTGCTGAGGCCCCTTGAGATCGTGGAAGACTCTACTTCAAGAGAACCGAGGGTAATGAAATCCAAAATTGAAAAAGACCTTTTGGGGACAGTCCCAGCCCTCTGTTTCCTCTTGTCAAATTGAAGGAGCAGAACTAGATGATCTCTGGAGCTGACCTTTATTTATCCTTGTTCCCCAGAGTGTACCTTCTTAGACAAGTAAGAGACAGAGAGCATAGTCACCTGTGAGATGACTGTCATGATCCCTAATATTAGCAATATTTGTGATGGAGGGAAGATGGATGTTTATAAAATCAGGTATTTTGAAATATTGATGCAAGAAGAAGACTTAGCATTCTCATCTCTGAAGAGGTTCCTTTTTACCTCCTTAATATCTTACTTAGAAGGATCTATATATCGATAAAACAATCACTTTCAGTTCCTAATGATGATGATGATAGCATCTGTATAGCATGTTAAGGTTTGCAAAGCACTTAACGTACATTATCTCATTTGATCCAGTCACTATCTTCATTTTAAGATGAGCGAACTCTGATCCAGAGAATTCAAGTGACTTGCCTAGAGCTAGTAAGTATCTGAGGCAACATTTGAACTCAGTTCTTTCGACTCCAAATCCAAACATGTTGCCAGCAGCATATTTGATGCCTCTGGTCTAGACATCTTGGTGTTATTTGGGCACCAGTAGAGCACACAGCATCTCCATCAATTAGGGGGAATAATTTATCATTACAAAAATCATCATTTGCTTTACAAATGGCATTGTTGCAGGGTTCCTATAAATCATGAGATTTAATATTGGATTCAGTTTGCAAAAAAATTAAATTAATTCAGTTCTGCACATAGCTAGGTGGTGCAGTAGATAGAGCACTGGGTCTGGAATCTCCTAAGTTAAAATCCAGCTTCAGACACTAGTGTATGACCCTGGGCAAGTCACTTAACCCTGTTTGCCTCAGTTTCATCACCTGTAAAATGAGCTGGAGAAGAAAATTGCAAACCACTCTAGTATCTTTGCCAGGAAACCTCACATGGGGTCATGAAGAGTCAAACGTGACTGAAAAACAACTGAAAGAAAATGTTAAGTACCTAGTAATATGCCTAACTGTTTGGAGGAACATATCTGTTTTGTAAAGTGAGAGGCACCTGTACTTTTGAGTTTTCTTTTATTAGTATCTCATTCAGAGTTGCAGGAAGCTTTTCGGTCATTATGGGGCGAAGTGCAGTGGGAGAGAGGTAGCAGACTATGAGAACAATTTGTTCAGTGAATGTCAGAACCTGATGCTTACAGAGAAGAATTTTTGTATTTAAATCCTATGTCATTGAGGCCTCAGTGGTAGAAGCAGGAACGACTTGTAGAAACATTTTTGGGATAGATTCTCTGACTCTGGCTTGCTGTGAAGAACTCAGGGAGTGTTATTGATATAATATAGGTGGTTATGAGCTCCCCATTTATTGGAGGATATACTGTATCACAGTAAGATTTGCAGAGATGGTTTAATTTTTAGGTTATGTAAGTTTAGACACAGCAGGCCAGGTACTGCTGTGTCTCCCTTCTTTAAGCTTAGATTGGAATGTGGTGAGGCCATTTTATATACCACTTTTGAGCCAGCAGATGGCGATTATGTGACTTATTTTGGGTCACTAGCAACATGCTGCTGTGCAGGGAATGCCTTGAAACAGAAAATAATGTTGGCCTTATCCACTGACTGATGCTGTCCTTGTCCTTCCCTTTGCACTCATATGATGCCATTGTCTTCCTGCACCAAGTTCACTCAGACTTCATCCCTTTCCCTGGGAAACCAATAAAAGTCACATACGAAGAAGGCAGAGAGAAGAGATCTGTACTTCCCATTCGGACCATTGCCTGATTTCCTGTAGACTTAGTCTGATTTTTAAAAATCTATCTTATCTTGCCTTGCATCAAGCTAAACCTCTAAAGACTTTTTTTTTTTAAACAAAACAAACTGATGGAATATAGATACCCCTTTAGTGCGGGCATTCTTGTGCTACTATGGGAACTGTACAAAGAGCAGATTAGTGGTTCAGTGGGAAGAGCCATCCAGTAGGAATGAAGAGACTTGGGTGTGACTTTAGGCAAGTTACTTGGTGCTCTCTGCATCTCAGTTTATTTCTCTGTAAAATAAGATGATTGAACCAGATGACCTCCAAGCTCCCTGGCAGCTCTAATGTTCCAGGAGTGTGCTGTTCTAATACAAGACATTTACACAGAAATGCAGCATAATGCAGTAGAAAGCAAATAGGATTTAGAGTCAGACAATGAATCCTTGGCTCTGCGGTTTGTTATATTTGTTGGAATGTGGGCTTCCTCCCTCTGGGTCTCAGTTTCCCCATCTATAAAATGAAAGACACTGAACTAGATGATTTCTAAGGAAGCCCCTTTTCCAGTCTATACCCTATGATTCTACAACTAGATTATTCAGTCGAACAAGCATTTGTTAAACCCCTACTCTGTGCAAAGCACGGTGCTCATCACTACGTATATAACAGCGAAAGATGAGCCACTGCCTTTAAGAAGTTTATAATCTTATAGGGGAAAATGACCTATCTGAGTCAGTATGATATAAGGTAGAAGGAGAGAATACTGTCAGTTGTGGGTCAGGGTATGGATCCAAGAAACTTCATGAAGGAGTAACCTGTGAGTTAGTCCTCAAAGGATTCCACTCTCCCTTCCCCTACTCCTCACATTCCACCACCCCTCCAATACATTGCTAGGTATTCTTCCTCTGCCTACTTTATGTTCTAGTTCAGGTCCTTATTTCTTCATTGGGCTATTTCATTTGTTATCTAATTGGTCTCCGTTTGAATCTATTTTTCACCCAGCTGTCAGATTGATATTTCTTAAAAACAGATCCAACTATGTAACTTTGTTGCTCACAGATCTCCAAGGACCCCTTATTACTTCTGGGATAAAGTACAACATCCTCAGCCTGACATTTAAAGCCCTTCACAATCTGATTCCCACATAGCTTTCCAGTCTTCTTTCCTATTATTTCCCCTCCCCCACTCTTATTCTAGGCATACTGCCCTGCTAGCTGTTTTTCTGTACATGACAGTTCATCTCCTGCCTTCATGCATTCACAGGTGGTCCCCACAAGTCTAGAAAATGCTTCTTCCTCATCACAGTCTTTATTTCCTTCAAAACACAGTCAAAGGCCAAATCCTCCCAGTTGTTAGTGCTTTCTCCTTGAAATCATTGAACGCACACACACACTGACATACTTTCTGTTTCTTCATTGGGGATAGGTATTGTGTCTCCCTCAGGAGAATGTGAATTCCTTGAGGCTGTTTCATTTTATTTTTGTATAGTCTGTGTCTAGCACAATACTCTCTTCACAGTGGGCAGTCGAAGAGACAGAAATATAGAGTACTTGTATCACAGGCACAGAGGTGACCTATTAATCGACACAAATACCTATAATGCTTACAATGTCTCAGGCACTCTATTAAGTTCTGGGGATACAAAGGCAAAAGTGAAATGACCCTTGCACTATAGGAGGTTACATTCCAAAGTGGGAAACAACATAAACATTTATAGGTACATACTAGGTAGTTCAGTAGATAGAGCATTGAGCCCGGAGTCAGGAAAACCTGAGTTCAAATGTGGCCTCGGGCACTTAGTAGCTGCATGACCCTGGGCGAGTCACTTCACCCTTTTTGCCTCAGCTTCTTCACGAGTAAAATGAGCTAAAGAAGGAAATGGCAAACCACTCCAGTATCTTTGCCAAGAAAACCCAAATGAAGTCACAAAGATTTCAGTCACGTGAGTAAAACAACAACAAGATATATAGGAATTGTACAAGGTGATGCTGAGGGGGAAGACACTAGCAATTGGGAGGGGGCATTAGGAAAAGTCTTATGTACATGCTGGTGTTCAAGCTGATAATTGAAAGGGAATCGTTCCATTCTTTTATGAATGCATACAGGTAAGAGATAGGACAAAAAGAAGAGTTAGTGGTCTAATTTGACTGGAAAATACAGTATGTAGGTGTGTAGTCTGAAATAAAACTGGAGGTTCTTTGGGATTACAGTTTTGTCAAGGGAATATTCATAGGCAAAGAGGAAACAAAATTCACCTTTTTTGCCAATGATATGATTTGCGTAGAAGATCATAAAGAATCAACCAAAAAATTAATTGAAATAACTTCAGCAAAGTTGTAGCATATAAACTAAACCCTTAAAATGTTAGTATTTCTATATATTACCAACAAAACCCAGCAGGAAAAACTAGAAAGAGAAATTTCATTTAAAATATCTACAGAAAACACAATAAATTTGGGGGTGTTTCTACTAAGATTTGGCCAGGAAGTATATGAATCCTACTATTAATCAGTATTTGCAGAGTTAAAGATAGACCTAAAAAATTGAAGAAACATTAATTGCTTATGGGTAGGCTGAGTCAGTATAATAAAAATGACAGTACTACCAGAAATAACTTATTCAGGCTATACTAATCAAAGTACCAATAGATTATTTTTTAGAGCTAAATGAAATTCATATGGGAGATCAAAGAATTAAGAATGTCAGGGATATTATTGAAAAACATTAAGCAGGAAGAAGGCCTAGTAGTCCCAGATCTTAAATTATACTACAAAATAGAGAAGTTGATCATTTGAACACCTTGAATATATAACAGAAGCAAACACAGTAGCATAGTTTTGATACCCCCAAAGACCCTAGTTACTGGGGGAAGGCCTCAGTACTTGATGAAAAGTGCATAGCAGTCTGGTAGAAATTGGGTATAGATCATATATCAAGATAAACTCCAAGTTGATGGGTGACTGAGACATAAAAGGTAGCATCATAAATAAATTAAATAAATATCATAAATAAATTAAATTATCATAAATAAATATCATAAATAAATTAAAGGAACAAAGGAGAAACTACCTTTTAGAGCTATACATAGGAGAAGAGTTTGTGACTAAACAAGTGATGGAGAGGATAAGAAGATTAAATGGATAATTTGGATTATGAAAAAGTTTTTGCATGAACATCTAATATGGTTAAAATTAGAAGGGAAAAAAGGTAAATGGGACTACATCTTTCCAGCAAGTTTTTTTCTGATAAAGTTCTTATTTCCAATATGTATAAGGAATTAATTCAAATTTATAAGACTAAGTAAGCCATTCCCCCTTAGAAACAGGTAGTTTTCTATGGAAGAAATCCTAACTATTGACCCTCCCCCCCATATGAAGAGGTGTTCTAAATAATTAATTTATTACATACAAATATATACAAATTAAAGCTGCTGTTTCCATCTCACACCCATCAGATTGTTAATTTTTATTAACAAAAAAGGAAGATGACAAATGTTGGAGGGGGTGTGGGAGAACAGGTTACAATAATCCACTGTTGGTGGAGCTTTGAATTTGTGCAGCTGTTAAGGAAAGCAATCTGGAACTATGCCTCCAAAGTAATTAAACTTTCATCCAACCATACTACTTCTTGGTATAGCTCTAAGAAATCAATAAAAATGTGCAAAAAATTGTACATTGTACAAAAAGGTACACAAATATTTATAGCAGCTCTTTTCTTAGTAGGCAAAATCTATAAACTAAGGAGAAGGGAATATCTTATTGGAGAATGGCTAAACAAATTATGGCACATAAATCTAATGGAATACTATTTTGCCATAGGAATAAAATGTAGCATTTTAGATAAAGTGATGTAATACGAAATGAGCAAAAGTAGAACAATTTATACAGTAACGACATTATAGAGAAAAATAACTTTGAAAGATTTTAGAGCTGTTTATCATTGCAATGATAAAGCATGAGTCCAGAAGACTAAGATGAAACTTGCTTCATTTCTTCCAATGGACTTGAAATACAGAATATGATAAGCATTTTTTCTTTTTTCCTTGTTTAGTTGGAGAGGGCAGTAGAAGGGAGAGATAATACATACTTGTAAAAAATAAATTAATTTTTTAAAAGCTATGAGGAAGCCAGTTTGTGACTGGTCTTAATACCAGGCTAAGATACATATATTTTATTCTGTAGACATTGTTCTGGAGGTTTTTGAGTAAGGGACTAGAAAGGCACCAAAGCAGACAATGAGTGACAGAAGCACAACAGTCTGGAGCCATTTAGTAAAGGAACATAACCTCACCCCCCAACACCCTTGTAATGCAGTGCACCCCAGAGCTGCAGCATAAGACCAAAAAAGAGATATTAACACTTATTCTGAGTCAGGAAGAAGTTTGTGGACGTTCAGTAGACGTCATTTTAAAATGTAGGGGAGTGATATACATTTTAACAAGATTTCCATTCTGGGACTTAAAATCATTTTGGTGGCTAAAATTTTTGTTAGGTCTGTATGTCGGTAAACATTTACTAAATAGTTACTATTTGTCAGGCACTGTGCTAAGTGCTGCAGATACAAATAAAGAAAGATAGTCTTTGCTCTTGAGGAGCTTACAATCTAATTGGAGAAAACAGCATATAAAAGGAGGGGAGGAGGGAAGAGTACCCAGTGTGGGATCATGATGGAGAAGTCCAGAGGGCTGCAGCCAAATGGGAAATGAAGATCTCATTTCCTGAGATGTCTGTTATCACTGTATTTTATTATTTATTTCCTGAAAAATGGGTTTTTTTTAATAGCTAGGGAAACCAAAGCTGAGGATCCCCAAGTATACCTAGTAGTTGAGCTGGGGTCTGGCCTGGTATTGTCTATTTCTCATTCTTGTTCCTGGAACCTTGGATGTTCATCTTCTTAAGCATCAGCTTGGCCTTTGCTTTTTGCTGGAGTTGGGGGTTATATGCCCTCAATGTTTGGGGAAAGACAGCTGTTTTTTGGGGGGGATTTGGTGGGGAAAAGGGGGAGGAAAAAGTTCAGAAGACAGAATTTCACTCAGACTTCCAGCAGTGAAGCCCTTATACAGCTGTCTGGGCAAGTCACTTAAACTCTAGGAACCCCAGTTTCTTCAGTTGTAAAGTGAGTATAAATAATACTTGTATTACCTTCCTCATCTCTGCTACCCTGGCTTCTTTTCAAGTCCTATCTAAAATCCAGCCTGCTGCAAGAGGACTTTCCTGGTCCCCCTTAATGCTAGTGCCTTCCTTCTGTCGATTATGTCTAATTCATCGTGTTCCCATCTCGTTTGTATTTGTTCACATGTTGTCTCCCCTGTTAGACTGTGAGCTCTTTGAGAGCAGGGACTATCTTTGTCCTTTTGTCATATCCTTAGCGGTTAGCATAGTACCTGACACATAGCAGGCACTTTAATAGATGTTTGTTGACTTGAGAGGCTTGTTGTGAGGAAAGCCTTATGTAAACCATAAAGTGGAATTTTCATTGGAGAAGTCTATTGTCCCAAGCAGCATTCTTAGAAAGTGTTTGGGTTTGTTGCTGGGACTAATGGGACGTTGGAAGATGGCCAGAGCCAGTAAGATGAGAGCATTTAAGGGATGGCCACATCGTATTGCTTAACTAGACACCCAAGAGAGTACCAAGAGGGAGGCAAGGGCAGCAAAGGAAGGGAATTAGTGTTGTCCACCCATCCCGTCTCTTCCTTTCCACATACCGCACTAGGATCAGAGCTGGCACCACAAAAGTGGGACTTGGAGGGAGGGAATAAGTGTTTATATAGTGCCTACTATGTGCCCGGCACTATGCAAAGTGCTTTTCTAAATATTTAATTTGAGACTCACAACAACTCTGCAAGGTAGATGTTATTATTGTCCTCATTTTTGAGTAAAGGAAACTGAGGCAAGCAGAGGTTAAGTGACTTGCCCAGGGCCACACAGCTAGTAAATGTCTGAGGCCAGATTTGAGTCAGGACTTCCTAACTCTTGACTGGTGCTCTGTGTCCTCTGTGCCAACATCTGCTTCTTGGAAGGGCAGGAAAAAGTTACAACTAGGAATATCTAGTTATCTATATCTATTATGCCTAGTTAATATTTCTAGTTATCTAATATTAGGGAACTTCAGGGAGCAGGTTTTTCAGGCCATAGCAAGAGGAAGAAACCCATGATAGTTTTGTGAAGGGTCTTGGTGCATTGTTGGTTGCTCTCGGATCCTTTCCCTCCTTATCCTTTCATCACTCATCCCTGGATTACTCCTACCATCTGCCTCCTCTGCTTCTGTTTGAGAATAAGAGAGCTGTTGGAAGTCACAGAGCTGTGCTGTCTGGGAAAAATAGAAGTTCATGTTATTCAGCTTAACTGGGGGGCCCTCACTGCAGCAAGAAAATCCTTTCTTACTCCCTATTTTTTCTCCTGAAGCCTCATATGAAGGAACTGGCCTCAATGGCCTCCTGAAATCCCTTCCAGTTTTAAGTCTATGAGATTCCCATCATAGGAAGCACAGAGAGAAATGATTTGCTGGTGTAGTTAGGTAATGGCAGAACTGGATAAGATGTGTATGAAGCATTTAGTAGAATACTACATTTTATTAATTTTATTTTCCATTAACAAAATAGATTTCTACAGCTAGAAAACATTCCCATTCTGATGATTGTTTTTGTTCCTGCAGAAAATGGCTGTACCACCTACTTATGCTGACCTTGGAAAATCTGCCAGGGATGTGTTTACTAAGGGCTATGGTGAGTTGTCTCTGGAAGCTTTGCCATTTCTGTCATTGGGTATCTGAGGCTTGGACTGTTTTCTATGTAAATTTTTACTTACCTTAGCATATAAGACATATATCAACTGCTCAGAGAATTGGAGATTATTTTTCTAATCCACTTTTTTTTCTGAGTGAAAGTATAAAGGCTTCTAGGGTTGCCCAAAATAATGTACTACTTTGGATCCATGTTTTCATTGATGTAGGAACTTCTTGTGCTAGTACTAACTGCAACCTTTCCATGTCTTCCTAAGCATTTCTTGGCCATTGTCTTTCCATAATTGCCTCAACAGAGACTCCACTAATACATTGGCAGATTTCCACTGTTTTTAGAAATTCATCCATAAGAGGATAGCACTTGGTTTTCTATGTAACATCTCATTCTTGCTACATGACTGATGTTTCCTTTTTTCCTAGTTCTTCATGTCCTCTGTATTTCCTGCACCACTTTGTTCTGAAAATAATGTGTCTAAACACCCAGAATATTAGGTGTATTGGTAATGATTAATATAAACTGTTAAAATAAAAACTGAATTAGATGGATGTTAAGAGATTCACTCAATGGTTCCCATCTACCTGTGAGAAGCATTCCTCCTAAGTATTTAAATAGGAAGTCCCTGGCATATTCATCTTTTCTTCATTCACGCAGCTCTGCCTAACCTGTAGCCAGGCTTTTGAAGCTGGCAGCCAGAACTCAGTTGGAGGAAAAAAGCAAGATCTGTCTTTGCCTTGAAGACAGTTACATGAACAGGGCCAGAGGGAGGTAGTTTTTTTTCTTCTAAATTTAGCTCATCATTAGACCTATATGAGCACTGGGCCCAATGACTGCTACACAGCAGTGCCAGCTTCTACCTGGGCCAACCTGGGAAAACAGAGGTGGGACAAGGGACCTCTCTAGGCTGGTATTCTCTACTGACAGCCCATTAGCAGTGATAGCCTGAATGATTATTGTACAGTAGAAGCTTAGTGCATGCACTGTTGAAAAAGCCAGGTTTTATTGTCCTTATTTTCAAAGGAACACTTAGAATGTCACTGAAAGAATTATTCTTTCTAGGTAATTCTTCCCTATTAATATCTTTCTCTTTTCTTTAGGATTTGGCTTAATAAAACTGGATCTGAAGACAAAATCTGAGAATGGACTGGTAAGTCTTTCAGTCCCTAGAAATTTCATCCTGAAAATCTTTCCTAACATAGTCCCCTGTTATCAAAAGTGGCACTTTGGAGATGGTCTATAATTCTAGATGGTAATTTCAGTTGTTATCTGTCTCACCTCCCCCAAATACTTACTGAATCATCTGCAAAGTTACCATTTTGAGATCATGTTAGGCTCTTCATTTTGAACAGCTAATGAGGTGGGGGTGGCAATGTAGAACTAGGGAGAGGGCGGGCAGGACTTTTGAATGATTGGGCCATAGAACCATGGTTCATTTATTCTTTAGAGCTGAGAGAATATTGTCAAGTGCCAAATACTGAGGAGTTCTGCCTCTGTGAATAATGAAGAGGGACAGCTGTAGCATTTAGAAGACAACTTTGGTAGGGGGGAATAATGGACATTTTCAAGTTCTAGCAGATTTTCCATTGTTTAAATTCTCTATGCTAAACTTTTGGGGAGGTCTGACTCTGGGGTCTGGGCCTCAGGCCCTTCTTTCTCTGAAAATCATGTGCAAAACAGAACAAATTCCTAATAATCATAAGAACATAGAATCTTTGATCTGACTTGGGAGGAACCTCAAGAGACTATTTAATCTACCTCTGTTGGGCAGATGAGGAAGCTGAGACCCATAAGGGTTAAGTGACTTGCCCAAGGTCATAAAGATCATAATTTAAGACTGAATTTCTTCACATATTCTAACATGGGACCTTGTCTTTGATCTGTACTCTGGCCTGGTGGACTCTTTGAGGGCAGAGGCAGTATTTTTGTTTCTGGCACATAGTAACAGCTTAATCAATGTTTATTGATTGGTTGTTGCTGACAGTCACCTTTGTCAGGCATATGACTTGTGTGATTTTGAAAACCAGGGGGTTATTAACCAAAATTACTCCTTTCATGTCTCTCAAGCAGTCTCGTATGATTTTTGACATGTAGCCAAAAACAACAACCGAGTCTTTTTGTCAGTTGTGAGATTATAAATGTCTATGCTGCTCTAGTATATGGTTTGCAAAAGGCTTGATGTTTTCTTCTCATTTCTTTCCAAGAAATGTAAGAGATACCCAGTACATAGCCTGCTTGCTTCATTGGTATTCATGCAGAGTCAGGAGATCAGGAGGAAGGTTGCTGTCATGATGGGCAGAACTTCCTGTGCAGGATTTATGGAAGGATGTGGAAAAGAATCCTGAAGTTGGGAGGGCATAGATGGGTTAACTGTATCATTGATGAGATAACAGGTCTATCCACATTCTACCAAGGGATGTAAATATTTTAAGAAATTCAATGTGTGGTAATTAAATTTGTCTTGTATCTCTTAATGATCTATTGACAGAAACTATTAGCTTTTGGAATGTGGGAGGCAGCGTGGTAAGGTAGAAAACCCGCTTCTGTGACTTAATACCTGTGTTGCCTTAGGAAGCTACTTAACCTTTCTGGGCATCAATTTCCTCATCTGTGAAATGAAGGCATTGGTCTAGATGGTCTCTATGGTCCCTGTTTCATGCCATGTCTGATTAAAATAAGGAAGAGGTAGTTTAGGCTCGAGTTCAGTTTAAGTCAGTATGGAGCACTTGTTAAGCACGGGGCCTGGCAAATATTGGGTGCTTAATAAATATTCGTTCCCCTCCCCCTTATGAAAATTGGAAATTACAGAACAAATAAATTGGAGTGAGGTGATTCCTTGCCTTGCACAGTAATCCTTTGTGTAATTCCTTACAATTGTGAGTGCCCCTGGCGAGGTTAAGTGTGTAGATTCATCTTAGGAAAACATGATTTGGAACATAGCTGATGACAGTTTTACAGCTAATAACAGCAGCTGCTCATGTTTTGGTTTACAAAGCATTTTCATCGCAACAGTGCTAGTATTATCCCCATTTTACAGATGAGAAGACCAAGATTTAGAGAAGTTGAGTAACTTGCTAGAAGTCACATGGACATTGCCAGATAGATCCAAGACTTGACTTCATTCTCTTGACTTAGAATCTGGTATTCTTTCTACAATGCCATGAAGTCTTTCAGATACTTAATTGTGTAACACTAGGTATGGGCCGTTTCGGGTAACCAATAGTCATTCTTCCCCATTTTAAGTCTGTAATTATATCATTTTGTGCCTCCCCCCAACTTAATTTCTTTTTTTCTTTTTTTTTTTAAAGGAATTTACAAGTTCAGGTTCAGCAAACACTGAGACCAGCAAAGTTTCGGGCAGTTTGGAAACAAAATACAAGTGGTCTGAATATGGCTTGACATTCATAGAAAAATGGAACACAGACAATACATTGGGCACTGAAATTACTGTTGAGGATCAGGTAACCATGTCCCTAAAGAGGCACCATTTTATTATTTTGTGTATCATAGCCTTCCTTGCAACTACAAATGCAACTTGTAAATTTCTTTTCTGTTCAGCTTGTACGTGGACTGAAGCTGACCTTCGATTCGTCCTTCTCACCTAACACAGGGTAAGAATTAAATTAGTTCATAATGTCTGAAGCATAGCATTTACTAGGGGAAGAAGATGGGTATAGGATTCTATGTTCTGAATGGCTTTCACCATATGGGTCTGTTTGTATTCAGTTCTGCTCTTGTGCAATATAAAACATTGTGATAAAGAGTATGTTCTTATGTTATAGTTCTATGTACATGTATGAACATTAAAAATATCTTTTAGATCTGAGTGCAATCTGTGAAGGCTACTAATTTTGTCACTAAATAATGTCTGATCTCTGTGTAAGCCAAATCTACTGTGTAATATGACCTTGACATCCAGAAATCTGAGTATTAAGTGAAGATACATGCTAGGACCGTATTTGTTAATTCCACAGACTTAAGTGGCTCAGCAATTCCTTCGGAAGATAAACCAACTAGACTAATGTGGAAGTAGACTATGTTGGGCATTGTGGTGCAGTGGAAAGAGTAGAGTCTCAGTTTCTTCATCTGTAAATTAATGATGGAATAAGGAAGAGGCAGTTTAGGCTCAAGTTCAGTTTAAGTCAGTACTGCAGATATCTGCATTACGGTGAGCTAATCATGTCATATCTCTCTGAACCTCCATTTCTTCAGCTGAAAAAAATGAGCATATTTAGTCTGGGAAGAGAATAATTAGGAATAATTAGGCAAGAGAGTTGGAGACAATGATAAGTTGTCTCCAGATATTTGAAGTACTCTCATGTGGAAAAGGGATTACATGTGTTCTGTTTAGTTCTGGAGGGTAGAACTAGAAAGACTCATGGATGTTGCAATGAGTAAGGCTGTCTATATGAAATAGCTTGAATGGGAGATAGTAGTTTCCCTCTCAGTTTAGGTCTTTAAAAACTATTGATATTATTTCTTTTTAAATTAACATATTTTTTCATTATACAAAAAACACAACTTCTCACCTCCCACCCACTGCCCAATTGACAATGGAAGAAAAATAAAACTCCTGTTACAGATGTGTGTAGTCAAGCAAAATAAATGTCTACCTCAGCCATATCTTTAAAAAAATGATCTAATATCTTGTTCTGTACTCATAATCTTTTACCTTTTTCTCAAGGAGTAAATAGCATATTTCATCATTAGTCCTCTGGAATTTTTAAGTCTTTCAAAGTTCTTTGTCTTTACAGTATTGTTGTCCTTGTATATTTTTTTGTAATGGTTCTCATTTCACTCTGCATCAGTTCATACAAGTCTTCCCAGGGTTCACTGAAACTATCCCCTTAAATATTTCTTGTAGCATGATAGTATACCATCACATCCATATGCCATAACTTGTTCAGTTATTCCCTAATTGATGGGTACCCTTTAAGGTTTCGGTTTTTTTGCCATTACAAAAAGAACTACAAATATTTTTGTACCTCTTTAGTTAGAGTTTATTTTGCTTGGGAACAACCCCTTTTCAGAGAGTTTGTTCCTTGAGCAATGGCACACATCTTGTTCCTTTTCAGTTCTCCCATAGCTCTCGTTCCTGTTCCTGTTTTTTCTCTAGTGCCCTCATTTATCACTTAACATTTTTAAACTCTTTAAAAACCCTCTCTATCTCTTCCGGGAATTCTAGTTGAATTTAATGTTATAGCCAGGGACCATTACTTCTGGAGAGAATGTCTAAGCTGGTCTTGCTGCTGTTTTCTGGGGTTGTACTATTCCAGGATCTCAGGGACAGCTTAGACTGGGGACCTGCAAGCTTTCAGTACTACCAAAGTGATCTGATCCCAGGCAACATCTGATCATTCCCCTCCTGGTCAGAGCTTTGCAAGTTGCTGGACTGGGTTTGGGTCTGAGTGATAGAGCTGTGGGCTTGCCCCCTCTGGAGTTTCAATAGACTGTTGTTGGACTTAGCCTCTATCAGTGAACTGGAATGTTCTGCTGATTCAGAGCAGCAGAACCATAGGTTTTTCTTTATTCTGGGATTCCTTCCATTTTTATTATTCTGTAGGCTTAAGATTGACCTAGAAGCTAGAACTGAGATTGGACTCTACTCTCCAGGTCTGATTCATACAAATGTAGTTTCCTTGTTAGGTAACACAGCTTAGGGTCCATGGCTGCTCTCACCTTGAAATGCCACCCGTCATTGAACATCCTCTTCTCATTCTCCCCTAGAACTGAGTAGTGAGTGACACAGAGCCGCCAGTTGACTTGTTCCTGCACCTACATAAGGTTAGGTCTTTCTTTGCTGGATTTGGAACATCTTACTGTAGTGTATAGCCTCTCTCTGCACTGGAATGCTCAGCCAACTCCTGGCCAGACCCCATCCCCTGTCTCTGCAGACCTCAATTTTGACTCCTTACACCTTCCTAGGCTGGAAATGTGACTCAGTCTAATTTTTTTAAATTTCCCAATCAGTATGTGTGATGTTTCATAGGGCTCAGTGGGACTTGCTTTAAAGTAATTGTAATAAAGATATTGTTTCCCAGTCCCACATTAGGACAAGCAAAATAAACAAAGTGGCTAAGTGCCTGAGTTACTATTGAGCAATAGGTTAAATAGTAGGTAGGGTATGATCTGGTACATTTTCTAGATCTTTGGAGGAGGGCTGTCTTTTTCTTTCTTTTTTTGGTGGGAGGGGAAATTCATTGTACTTCTTCCTACTCTGCCATTTTGGCCCTGACTCCAGCATCCAATGCTATTTCTTTTGTTATCATAGTTATTTCTGGATATTAACACCTATTTCCCACTCTAAAAGTTGTATGCTCCCTTTACAAAAACAGCTGAACAAGAACCAATCAAAATAGTGACCACATCTGACAACATGTAGCTTCCTATCCTCATGGTCCCCTGACTGTCAAGAAGAGGGAGATGTGTGCCATTTTCCATTCCCCAGGACCCTCATTGGTTTTTCAGTTATTCAGAGTTTAGCTTCCTTTTAGTGAGATTTTCATTTACATTAATTTTAATAATTGCATATGCTCTTCTGGTTCATTTTACTTAAGTCTACATCACTTCATTCAAATATTGCCCTGCTTCATTTTTTTACTGCAAAATTATATCCTATTACAGTTATATATGGCAGTTTATTCAGCCCTGTGATTTATTGCTGGCTTCCTTCTTGGATTTTATGTCCTGTGAATAACTGAACCTCTACTGTTCTTTCTTTCTAAATTGATACTCTTTTAAAAATGCCATTGTCAACTTTCCATTGTTACCTTCCCCAACCCGACCTTCAGGTTTTCTGGTTTTTATCCATGTAGTCTCGCAGAAAGAGTTACAAAGTGAAATTTCATTCAGAATTACTACAGAATGTGTATAATATTTGGGAGTCTACATACAAAAGCATACAAAGAAATTATGTAAGTGCAACCATAAAACACTCTACAAAATAAAGACTGACCTGCATAATTGGAGAGCTGTTAATTGTTCATGGTTGGACAGTGCTAATATAATAAAAATGGCAATATTACCTAAATTAATTTATAAGATGCCATACTCATGAAACTATCAAAGACTTATTTTATAAAGCTAAAAAAATAATAAAATCCATCTAAAGGAACAGAATGTCAGTAGTCCCAAAGGAAAAATGAAAAAAAAAAGTAGGAAAGAAAGGGCCATATCAGTACCAGACCTCAGACTTTTTATATAGCAACAATTATCGAAATTGCTTATTGATTAAAAAATAGAAAAATTGTTGAGTTGAACAGAATAGGTACCCAAGATCCGAAGAGAGTTTCATGAACCCAGGGAGATTTTGTTTAGAAAACTAAGATTATTGCCATCAATCGGAAAATAAATGAATGAACAAAGAATGTAAAAAGACAGGTATGCACAGGGAAAAAAAGGATTATTTGGTCTTGTGTCAAGATGTGCTTCAGTGGTATTCTCACAATATGAAGCTTAATTGAAGATGGACTTCAGAATGTTTATTTAATTGAAATCTCCCCCACCCCCCACTTCCCCTTTGCGGTCCATTGAAAGCAGCGTACCCATTTCAGGGAGTCCACAGGACTCTGAGCTCTTGAACTTTCCAGAGGGCCTATAGACAACATGTGTGCTCCATAACTGATGTTTCATGGGTCTCAGTGGCACTTGCTTTAAAGTAATAGTAATAAAGATATTGTTTCCCAGTCCTCATTGGACAAGCAAAGTAAACAAAGTGGCTAAGTGCCCAAGTTACTATTTAGCAATAGGTTAAATAGTAGGTAGAGTATGAACAATGTTAGAAAATTCCTACAGGGTTCAGGGAATTGTAGTGTTACATTATTGTCAGAGACAGTGTTGCAGTTACGCTATAGCATCAACACTTTTGTCTATTTTGGTTTCATTCTGGTTATTAGATACTCTGTTTACATCACTAGCATGTGTTCATTTTCACAAGTTAGGAGAATGGTCCTCGTCAGTGAGATTGAGCCATTGGCAGATTTCAGCAGCCCTGGGTTATCGAAATATGACTTCTAAATTGACTTCGTCATCATAAGAACTATCTTGGCATATCTTCTTTCTAAATCACAGCTGACATTTTTATTGTGCTTTGGTGTATTTTCCATATGTCATCTCATTTGAACCCCAGTCCCATGAGGTTGTTATTACAAGGTGACATTAACCCTATTTTAGAAATAAGAGGAAACTGAGGTTCAGAAAAGTTAAGGGATTTTGTGCTCACAGAGCTGGTAAATAAAAATAATATTAATAGCTAGCATTTACATAGCACTTTAAGGCTTATAGTTGTTTTTCAGTCATGACCAACTCTTTTTGACATGCCAGTGCTGTTCATAGGGTTTTCTTGTATTGCAAGTAAAAATTCTGAGACATGAAGTTCCCAGTTATAAAAATAAATTTATTAAATAGGCTGGCCGATCAATAAATCAATGGTCAGTGATTTGGTAATCAGTCAAAGATTCTAAGTGAGACTCTGAAACACCTTAAATCAGGTATATTCCTTCCAACAGGGAAATCCCCTGACAAGTAAAACTCGGCCCTGATTAGTGGATATTTAATGAGGAAGTGGGCCAAGAGCCCTTGGCCCCTCCCAATCACTTCTTTGTAGAGGTCAGCTGAGAATGTGGCCTGGTCATGAGTATGATCCCCCTTCAGCAATCTGGGCACCCTGATCAGGTTCTCTCTAGTTTGGTTTCTGCTTCATGAGCTGGGTCACCCTGAACCCCAGTGAGGGGGAACCAGGACAGGAGCTCTTTCCCCTCAGGGAAGAACCTAACTCAAACTGGATCCCATTTATGCTGAAGACAGAAATCAGGTTCCCAGTTGGGTGGGGCCCAGCCCAGGTGCCTTGGAAAGAGCTGAAAAGCTTAGGACTTTCTTTAGTCTGAGAGGGGCTTCTTTTTAAGCTAGCCTTTTGACAGAGAAGGGAATATTACAAATTATTATTATTAATCAAATGGTACAGTATTAAAATTAATTTTTTCTCTTTTAGCAAGGATACTGGAGTAATTTACCATTTCTTTTTCCTGTGGTTCAAGGCAAACAGAGGTTAAGTGAGTTACCCAGTGTTGCACAGGTAGTAATTGTCTAAAGCTGCATTTGAACCCAGGTCTTGATGACTCCAGGTCCAGCACTCCATACACTGAGCTGCCTAGCTGCCTGTCTAGCTAACAAATATCCTTCCAATAACCTTGGGCAGTAGTTCTTATTAATATATATTACAGTACTGTTACTTTTTCTCTCTAGCTAACAAATATCCTTCCAATAACCTTGGGCAGTAGTTCTTATTAATATATATTACAGTACTGTTACTTTTTCCTCTAATGCTAAAGGCTAGATATTACTGGATTTCTAGGCATACCTGTTTGTCACATAGTAATATATCCACTGAAATCTGCATATTGGGTGTAACTACTGTTATGCTATGTAAGTACTGATTGTGAAGATGATGACCTTGTTTTCTTTTCTTTTAGGAAAAAAAGTGCTAAGATTAAGTCAGGATATAAGCGGGAACATATCAATCTTGGCTGTGACATGGATTTCGATATTTCTGGACCTTCAATACGAGGAGCTGTGGTACTTGGATATGAGGGCTGGTTGGCAGGCTACCAGATGAATTTTGAAACTTCCAAATCTCGGGTGACCCAGAGCAACTTTGCTGTTGGCTATAAGACCGATGAATTCCAGCTGCACACCAATGTGTGAGTCAGAAGGGACAAAAAGCTTTGCTCCTGTCCTTTCCCCTTTCTTTCCTATCCCAGTGAAGGGAACTGATTGTTGGAAATGATGAAGGCTGAAGGGCACATTTAGCACTTATTGGCAAAATATTTGCATTTTTGTCTCAGGATTAGTCCATGTTATTTTTTTGTGGAGATAAAACTTCTAGAGGGAATTTTCTTTGTGAACTACAAACAACAAATATATTACTTTGTAAACACAAAATAACAGATTGGTTGCAAAAGCACCAGACAGATTTTTTTTTGGAGGGGGGAAGGCAGGGTAATTGGGGTTAAGTGACTTACCCAAGGTCACACAGCTAGTAAGTGTATCAGATGTCTGAGGCTGGATTTGAACTCAGGTCCTCCTGACTCCACTGTACCACCGAGCTGCCCCATCACCAGACAGATTTTAAACTGGAAAGAGGACCTAAGTAATAGTTAGAAATTATCCTTGAGAAAGAAGTTGGGATAGTGAAGAATGAAGTGGCAGAGAAACTTAAGAGTTACAGATGTTCAACTGACTAAAGGTAGTCATAGTGATAAGATATAGTGAGGTAAGCACAAATTGCTTTGTGCTAAGATTAAGTCAGGATTTTTCTGTTCCAGTAGAGGTCACTAGAAGTTAGGCTTCTTATTATAGTTGGGGCCCATTTGCTTATGCTTCTGATTCTAAATAGGCTCCTCCCTTCATATTGTGTCAAAAAAAACCCACCCCTTTTTGAAGGTTTTTCCATTTCCTTCTGAGGTTTTCTTTTAAACCAAAAATAAAAATTTGTAGACAGACCTTGAGAAATGTTTTAGCACTCCAGTGATATATGAGACTCACCCTGTGCTGTAGAAACCCCATCTCCTGTTAGACTTCAAAAAGGTGCATTGGTTGGTGGTCACTCCAGCTTCTCTTTGCTCTTGCCCAAATTATCTTAAGCAGCTCTGGGTTGATCTCTCAGTAATTTTCAAATAATAAATGCCTGGGAACATGTAAATGCTTGGAAGCTGTAAGTTAGCTCCTAATTCAGTGAACCCAGTTTGACTCTGTGCCAGAATAGAATAGTTTTACCAAATTTCATAGACTATTTTAGAATTCTCAATGGAGTTTCAGCCATATTGGTGATCGGGCATTAGTGACTGAGGGCTGTTAATTTTTGAGATTACAACCAGGATTTTGTAATAAAAGTATAACCTAAGTAACAATAATAATGATTTATATTTGCATTTTAATGTTTGCAAAGTCCTCTAAAATTATCTCATTTGATTATCACAGTTCCCTAAAGTACTTTGACACTACAGATATTATGAACACCATATTACAGCTGATGAGACTGAAATTCATGGAGGTTGTGATTTGCCGAGGGTCACATAGTTTTGGAAGAGGGATTTGAACCTAGGTCTTCCTGATTAAAAATATGCTGCTTTATCTACCAAATGGGGTTGGACAGCAATAAGCTCAAACTTGTAACCAGATCCAATCTTTTTTGGAAACTGTCAGAATGATGAACTACAACAGCAGAGTGTTTCTTTCCAGTTAAATTTATGCAAGTGTTTAAGGGCTAGTTTGGGGAATTGTTCATATTTTGTTAGAGAAAGAGAGAGGAAGCAAATCATTCTTTTCTAGGCTTGGTTGATCTTCCTCAGAAATAAGGCATTGATTGAGCATTAGTAGAGGGGCCTCTATTTCCATTTTTACAAAATGAGGTCAAGTCACCAGACTATATGAATTTTGAGGCCCCTTCTAGCTCTGACCTTTGACAGTATCATGAATGATGCCTCTCTGTCTTCCAGAATGGACCACTCTGACTATAAAGAGTACACTGATGGAGCTATTAGAGCTCACAGGTGCCTGTGAAGTGACTAGCTTGGCCCTTGACATTAAGAATAAAAAAGTTAAAGAGAAGATCCACAATGATAAACTCATGAGAGTTTGGTAGCGAGGATTTTGAGGTTTTCTCTTTATCTCTGAAGGTTTTTTTTTTCCTTTCTTATCTCTTGGGTATCCTAGAGAGATGAAATATTCACTGTGGTTTTCAAAGCAGGGAGCTTTCCACTTCCCCCTGAAATCCCTCCTACTTTCATCAAAGACAAAATCAATTAGGTAATAAGAGGTAACCCAAATTTCTCAGGCTGAAAGATGTGGACAGGTTTAAACCTGAACAATCCTTCAGGCAGGTAATTGGCTCTTGTAATCCCCAGTTGGTAGCGATGGAAAGAATGACTTGGAGTCAGGGGACCTGGGTTGGATTCTTGTGCCACACTTTACTACTGTGTGACTTTGGGCAAGTCACTTAGCCTCTTAGTTTCCTTTTCTTTAAAATGTGAGTGTTGGGTGACTGTAAGATCCCTTCCAGTTCCAAGTCCGTGGTCCTGTGGTGTAAGCCTAGTCCTGTGCTAAGGATGCTTTGGAGTATGGAAGATGAGTTCCCTCATGGAGGCTACAGTTTTGTGGGAAGCGCCACACTAATGAGAATCATACAAGACAGAAAGTTGAACAAATTAGAAATTCAGTAGGGGTTTGGAAATTAGAACTTTTTGAAATTTTGGAGATTTATAGAAGCATGTTTAGAAATCAGATCAGTGAAGGGGAGTAGGGCAGGTCTTGCAAGTGGGTTTTTAGCAACGTGAATAAAGAAACAAATGTAGATCTAAACCTGATGTGTTAGGACAATGAGGAAACAGTTTGAGGGATGTCCTGGAAGCAGTAGGCTATGGAGGGCTTTTAAAATCAGTAGTCTGTTTCATTTGGCTTTTACCGAGCAGAAAAATAGTACAATACAAAAAATTCCTCAAATACAGGAGTCTCAAAACTGGGAGCATATTTCAGTGGGAAATCCTGATTGGATTTTCAATGTGCCTAAGTGGTGACAGTTTAGAGTGAGAATTAGTTTCTTCCATCACTGCTACTACAGCAGTGGCAGCCCCGGATAAATTTCATTGCCACCCTTCAGAGCACATTGCAGCTGTCCATTCTGGAGGTCATGACACGTAGCTAATATTAAAAACTGCTCAGAAGTCTCAGCTACAGCTGAGAGTAATAGTTCAGAATGTCAACTATAGCCAAGACAGGATTCGTGTATCTCTTTTGTCCCACCATCTGCACGATCCACACTTTTTACCATTTTAGATGCTAACTTTGGTTCATTTGGCTGTTTGACTTCATTATAGAAACCTAGGCTGTCCTCTAGTAGCCCCCATGTGGCTGAAATAGTATTCCTTTCACCTCTGATCCTCCCTGACTCACATTTATGTCCAATTTTTGAGCAGGATGTCATTACGTACCTTCTTAGTGAAGTTTGATAAAGACTATGCCATTCAAAATTCCTATGACCAGTTTAGCCTATTAAAGAATTCTCTATGATAAGCTACTTAAACTCAGTACAATTCCATATGTATTTATAAAGTGCCTGCTACATTTTCCAGGTTTGTCTTCCAATGGCATTTTGCCATTTCTTTCCTCTGTTTGGTTACAGGAATGATGGCACAGAGTTTGGGGGCTCTATTTATCAGAAGGTGAACAAGAAGTTGGAAACTGCTGTCAACCTAGCCTGGACAGCTGGAAATAGCAACACTCGTTTTGGAATAGCAGCCAAGTATCAGATTGACCCTGATGCCTCTTTCTCTGTGAGTACACGTGTCTTCACAAGCTTGAAAGGAAATGTAAAACTATTTGCCATTTTTAAATTCAGCTGTTGTGGGCTCCAGGAACACTGGGCTTTGGTTTCAGTCACTTGTTCTTTATCTATCTCCTAATGAGCTTGCAGCATGCATTAAGGTGTATTCCACATGCTTTTTATTTTAATAAGAAGTTTTATTAATTACTTTTGGTGTTAGGTAAGTCATTCTTTGATTTACCTCCTCCCTTATGTGCCATGAGCTTTCCCCAGTAACAAAGGAGAAAAAAAATTAAGCAAAATCAACCAATAGAGTAGCCAGCACTCATTAAGTATTTAAAAAGCCCTCTCTGGTGGCTATCCTTATCACCATTAGTGAAATGTCTCATATTGCCACATATGCTGTGTTAACAGTTCCTGTCTTGCAACTGTGTTCCCTGGAGTGGGTAAAGATGACCCCAGCCATGTACCCTTAGGGTGGCAGGAAGTGGGGGGGAATGAGAAGGAAAGCAAATGTCATTGTGCTTTCTATACCTCTTCCACCTTCATTCAGCCTCCTACCTATGCCCTCCAATCAGTTCTTTATACTTTGCCAAATGTCTGGGTTTGGAATGAATGGATAGTCACTATCACCTGCCTGGGCCATCTGAAGTCATATCTACTTAGAAATTTTAAACAAGGAATTGCACCTTTTAAAATGGCCTTAGTAATTTAAACATAGTTAATCCTTCATGGGGTGACTGTCAAAAGTTATCTTTCTAGGAACAATGAAGAAATGTATGACTTTTCCCTTGGAATTTAGGTTTTCAAGGCTTGCTACATATATTGATTTAAACATGACATATGAACACTTATATTACATTCACCCTTTAAGAGCTAATTTCAAGTTTTTGTGAATCCTGTATTTTATGTGTTCCATAAACATGGGAAAAAAGTCCTTCTGTGCTGAAACCAGAGTTGGTAGATGATTAAAGCTTTCTAGTTCGTTTTATAACACTTAACTCTTTTCTCTTCTCTCTAAATAGGCTAAAGTGAACAATTCTAGCCTGATAGGCTTAGGTTACACCCAGACTCTAAAACCAGGTAAGGGCTACTTGTAGATGAAATCCACTTTTTATCTCAACAGTAAGATGATAGAATATTTTGTGTTATATATTGTTGGTTGTGGGATTTTTCTGAATGTTTTTTATTAGGGTTTGGTTTGAAAGACCCTTAGGCTCAGTGTCAAGAGAACTAGGCTCTAGTTTTGGCTCTGCCCTTAACTCATGGTGACTTAAATTTAAAGCCAAATTGTTTACCAATTTTAGTTCTCAGTTTGACCATTGGTATAATGAGATTATTTGATGTTATTGAAAGGCAGAGTAGAGCAATTGAAAAAGCATTGAATTTGGAAGCCAAGAATTGGCTCTACCTGTGTGACCCTGTGTAAATCACTTCACCCCCAAGGCTTCAATTTCCTCATCTGTAAAATCAGGCTGGATTGTGTGACCTCCAAGGTCCCTTCCAGCTTTCTTCTATGTTATAGTCTCTAGCCTTCAAATTCTGATTCTCACCAGCAGCCTAAAAGTAATCCCCTTTATTAAAGACCAGAAATGGAAAAGCATTTTTATTCTATTCCTTTGACCTATGTACAGCTCTTCTGACTATGCTTGGAGTGATCTGCTGAGCCATTTGGGTTTAGGGAGTATTTCAGGTTCTTCCAAGGAACAGATCAGTGTTAGACATGTGATAGATTTCTGCTTCTTTTCCTAAATTCATTGAATAGACTTAAGAGTTGGAAAGGACCTTAGAGATCATTTAGTCCAATCCTTCCACTTTTGAATATGGGGAAGTTTAGGCTCAGAAATACTGAGGGCTCAAAGTCACAACAAATAAATGTCAGCTAGACTAGAGTTAACATTGGCTGAGGCTAAACTCAGTGTTCTTGACTCCACACATCCAGTCAAATCAAATTCTAAGGCTTGGTAATGGGTTCTAGTATACTAGATATATTGGGGGAAAAATGTGGGAGAAAACATGACATTAGTTGTTACAACTACTCATTGCATAAGATGTGTTTCTGGGACATAAATGATAGGGGGAGGGTAATGGAAGGCATGCAGACTTCAAATAGGTGTGATTTGTATTGTTTAGGGTCATCCACATCAGTGATATCACTGTTCATTTGAATATTGTCATCATTAGGCTGCATTGTAGCACAGAGGTGTTAGACTCGGAGCTGGTGGGCTGCTTTGGCCGGCAAAACTCCGGAATGCAAGTCAAACTAAATTAAAATGTAATTGAGAAATGTTTGACAAAATAAATAAAAATATAGTACAACATAGATAATATTAATTTGTAGTCTTCTGAGTCAATATCCAGCAAGTAGTTTCTTTTTGTTTGACACCACTAATTTAACAGATGCTGATCTGGACTTGAAACCACAGGAAGACCTGGGTTCAAGTCTTATCTCTGATATACACTGACTGTGTGAACCACAGGCAAGTTAATTAACCTTTCAGTGTTGTAGACAACTGTCTAAGACTTTAAGTTACAGAGAGGGTACTGACCAGCATTGGTAGAGGAGGGAATTTTCTCACCTCAAGAGTTTCCTATAGTAGGAATTTTTCAAAATTTTCGTTCTTGGCATCTCTTTTTCACACTCAAAAATTATTAAGAACCCTGAAGAGTTTTTGTTTACATGGGTAAGTCCATGGACCACACTTAGAACTGCTGCCCTGTGCTAATAAAATTACATGTCTAGTCCCTATCTCCTAAGTGTTTTCGATAAATTCTGACTTTTTTTCTTACCAACTTCATTATTTAACAGTCCACACATGTGGCCAGTCAACAAGAATATATTTGTGTAAACTTGGTAGGGGAAGTGCTTGGAGTTTTTCCTAAAAGATAAAGATAATGTTTATGCCCTCAAGGAACCCACAGTTCTAATGGGAGTTTCTGAACTTTTTTATGGTTTGTGTAAAGTACTTTAATCTTTCATTGATGAAATCTTTCTTCTTATCCCAATTGTTTGCACTGTAGGTATCAAACTGACATTATCAGCTTTGCTGGATGGCAAGAATGTTAATGCTGGTGGCCACAAGCTTGGTCTAGGACTGGAATTTCAAGCATAAAAGAAGTTGTACAATCACTTAATTTTAAAATATTTTGCAGGATAGCTACCTTCAGAAATTAGTGTACCTTTTCATGTTGTATGTCTGGGACGCAAGTATTGCTATGTATCAATCATGTTAGACCTCCAGGTTAAAGATGATGCAGCTTTAAAGTGTTATCCTTTCAGAGATACAGAAGAAACCTGACTCAGAAAAAAAGGTCCTTTCAGCTCCAGGCTTTTGAGGGGATATGTGATGATTCCCACAACAGCTTTCAGAAGTCTCTAAGGATTGAAAGGGTGCATTGAGCCACCTTTTTATCTAGAGATAGCTGCTAGTGGAAGGCAATGATATGTAGGCACTTGATAAATGTGGACTGATTAAATGAATGAAATTTTGACTTCCTGAGAATTCATGGTCCATTGCAGTCAACTTGGCTACATATATCTATCCTAAGTGGGTAGAAAGAGGCTCATTCCTTGATGGAGTGAAAACTTGTCTGAAAAGGGGACTCTTTTCTTTTTTTTTAAGTCAAATCCTCATGAATTGTTCCAGCTTTGATTAGTTACTTCTGCCAAAAGTTGTCTCCAGAGTCCTTTAGGTGTCCACTTTGTACCATTCTGTTGTGGAGCCAGTTTGATGTGATTAAGCCAATAATGTAGTACTTAATTCCCAGTCTCATTGTGGTTCCATTCACTTTGGCTGAGTTACATATAAAGAGGCTGCTAGGACACAGAACCATAAACAGGGAAGAGTCTGTGTAACTGTGCTCACATAGTGACATCACTTGGAATCAAAATTGGACTTCTGTTGTATTCTCACACTAATTTTTTTTTTTTTTTGCAATTAATGGATACATTTTAGAATCTTCCATATTGTGTGGAATTAGATGCCTTCCCCTCCAAATGCTGTACTTACCACCACTTAAAAATACAACTTGAATAAAATATTGAAACCTCTGCCTTTTCCCCCTTGTTTTTATTAATTTATTTTATACATCATAACAGCTGTTAATAGAAATAAAAATGCACATGGGCTTAGAAACATGTTGTTGAATACTTCTGACCCTTTTCCATAAGTATACCTTATTTAGACAAATGAAAAATAAGAAGAAAGAGCATGAACCCATTTTTGGAATGGGTTTCAGGCCAAAAGAGTACTGCTCTTCCTTTAGTTCTCATGTATTTCCTGCCCCAAGTATCACAAAAAGCACATGTGTCAGTATTTGCTGTGATTTGTTTTTGTCTCAATTTGTTTTTCCATGAATGTGGTTACAAAGCTGCATTTTTCTTTCCCCTTCTTTATACCATGGCTGCATTTAGGGGATTTTCACCATGCTGAGTGTTGGTAAGATGAAATGAGATAATAAACATGAAAAGTCTTTGAAAGGAATGTCATTGATTTGTTCATTAAAACTATTCTGTTTTTAGCTTTGTCTCCCTGGGTGTTAATATAGCACCTTAGACATAATAGATGTTTAATTAACATTTTTTAATTGAGTTGAGTGTATTCTTGGATAAAGCTTGGTGCCTTTGAAAGATGACTGGCAGCAGAATGAATAGACTTGGATTCCAATTATTACCTATACGAGTTTGGGCAAGTTATTTTACATTTCTGGGTGTGTTTTCTCATCTGGAAAATGAGGTGATTTCATGTAAATTATCTCTAGAATCCTCTCTAGCTTTATATGTCTGGGCCTAAGTGAGCTAATTCAAACAAACATGTAAATGCCTTCTGTGTCGAAGGCACTGTGCTAAATGTAAGATGATAAAATGCTCCCTGCCTTCAAGGAGCTTATAATCTTTTTTTTTTTTAACTTAAATATGTGTAAGAAAAGGAAACATTATAGACTTAAATACTAAAACAAATACAAAATAAAAGAAAAAAAAGCACTGCATGTGCACAGCAAAATGTAAGAAAGGATTCAAAATATACAGCAATAAATTTCCATTTCAAGAAAGCCTATGTCATAAATACTACACGTTGTATTCAGAGCTGTTGTCTTTGCTTCCTTGTAAATTTTCTTCTGTTCCCTGCTGTACACTTTTTACTTTGTTCTTTTTTTCCCTTTCTTTCTCCCTCCTCCAAGGCTACAGTTAAGCAAGGATATATTTATATATGTGTGTACATATATATGTGTACGTATACACACATATATGTACACATATATATACTTCGATATCTGTAATTATACTCATATAGACATAAATTCATATGCATCTATATAAAACTGTACTATACTTGTTTGTCCTCTGTTTTTCTGAGGGTGGATAACATCTTCCTTCTTAAGTCCAAGTCTTTCTAAGTCCACCAACTCATCATTTCCTAGACAGCAATATTCCAACCTTATACTGTCTAGTTATTTTGAATATTCTAAAACAGGGCTGTCCAACCTTAGGTTACCTTAGGGCTGCATTAAAATAAAATAATTATTTGAGAGCCACACCAAGAATAAAAAATACAGTACACTAATAGAAAGTGGAGGATGCGTGCCATCAATATGACAGGTGAAGGCTCGAAGCGTGAAAGCAAAACAACAAAGTGACAACAGAACAGTATAAAGGTAGGTGCATACTGACTAGTTTGCACTGTACAGGCAGAACGCATCCCACAGATTGACTGAAAATTCTGTGCGATATGTTCCGTCTGTAATACTGCATTAAAAACATCAAAGAAAATTAACATCAATGAGATTATTTATTAGTGATAGAATTAGAAAATCTAATACACATTCCATGCAAATTTATTATTTTGCTCATGAAAATTAAAACCCACCTGCGGGCTGTATTTTGGACAGCCCTGTTCTAAAACAATATTGATTAATGTGGCTGACGTGTAGTTTACCTATTTTTCTCTTTTGATTAAATCTATTTTAGCTTTAATTTCATCTGAGATCATGATTACTACTCCTGCTTTCTCCCCCCAATTAATTCTACTCCTGATCTTTATTTTATGTATATTTCTTATTTCCTATTCCTCCTGACTCCTCTACTTTGCTTCTACCTGCTGCCTTGCCCTCCAACTACTTAACCTACCTCCCTTTTCCTCTCCCCCCATCCCTTTCCCCTTACCCTCTTGTTTCTGTCTCAATTTAGAAGCCTTCCAAATGTGTATACATATATATATATGCGTATATATGTATGTATGTGTGTTATTGCCTCTATCCCATTCCTGTTAATCTAGACACTCTTCTTTCCCTCCACCTTATCCTACTCCCTCACCCTCTTACTTATTTATAAATTTTCTTTTAAATGTACTTACTGTTCTCCCTTTAGCCCAGATCTGATGTGAGTAGAATTCCCTCAAAAATCCCTCCCTTATCCTCTTCCCCTTAACCTTTTATTTATTTCTGAATATAGAAGACTTTTATAGACACACACACACACAGTTACCTCTTTATTTCCCATGAGAGTAGGGTTCCAGAACTACCAGCCCTCCTCCTCCATCTAATTCCTCTATGTCAGTTGTTCCTCTAGCACCTCATTTGTATAATACTCTACCTTATCCTAAAAGGTTTTACTTTTTAGAATCACATAATACTGCAATCTTTCTTTAGAACTACCCAATTACTAATCATCTTAGGCATGTTTTATGTTTCCTCATGTAAAAATTGAACTGTCCATCCTTATTGAGTCCCTTGTAATTGTTCTTTGATGTGTACCTTATATTTCTCTTGGAGATATGTCAAATTTTTTTATTGTTTAGGTTTTTTTGCAACAAAATCTTGAAAGTCTGGCAATTCATTGAACGTCTTTTTTTTTTTTCATTCAGGATTATGCTTAACTTTGTTGGGTGTAATATTTTCGGTCACAACCCCAGTTCTTTTGCTCTTCAATATATATTGCTCCAAGACCGGTGGTCTTTTAGTGTCATAGCTGTTAGGTCTTGTGTGATTCTAATTGTGGCTCTGCCATCTTTCTTCCTGATCTGTTCTCCAGATCAGCTGTTTTTCTTATGAGATGTTTCACATTCTCTTCTATTTTTTCATTCTTTATATTCTGTTTCATTATTTCTTGGTCTCATAACTTCGCTAACTTCCCCTTACCCAATTCTAATTTTCAAGGAGTCATTTTCTTCCTTTTCTTCAATATCTCTCATCTGATTTTTAGAGTCTTTTAAAAATTCTATGAATTCTTTTTGAGCAGGTGAACATTTGACATTTCTCTTTGGGGTAGGAAAGGCTTTTTTTGCTTCAGTGTCCTCTGAAGATGAACCTCAGTCTTCTCTATTCTCATAGTAACTTTCTATAGTTGGGTTCTTCTTTGCCCGCTCATTTCCAAAAAAAATAACTGTAGCAACTTATTGTTGCAATCAGCTCCAGTCCTGGGGTATGGGGGATGGTGCCTCTGGCCTGAAACCAAAACCAAGAATTCTGCCCTCTTGCAAGCCAGCTGTGTCCCTGTCCCACTTCTTCTGCACCCACTTCTTGTGCGCTGGTTCCTTCTTGCCCAGCAGCACAGATGGTGTTCCTTATCAGCAGAAGTTCCCTCAATCTTCCCCACATTGGGAGGTAAAAATTCCTGTGGCTGGGGCTGTGTCTAGCTCCCAGCTCCCAGCACTCCCTGCTTGCTGTTTCAGAGAAACTAGCCTGGAGGTGTTTACACTTCACCGGGGTTTCTTTGGATCTTCTCAGGTTGTCCTTGGAGGGCCACTGTTCTTTATTTTTACCTGCTCTGTGTTTGCCCTGAGGTCCTATTTTATCTTGTTTGTGGGGGAAATCCGGAGAGCTTGGAATTTTCTGACCTACTTCTGCCATCTTCCCAGAATCCTCCCCAAGGAGCTTACATTCAATTGTAAGGATATAGATGAGAAATAGATAAGTATATACTTGATTGGAGGAAGGAGAGACCATTTCTGTATTCATTCCCATCTTGGCTTCAGGACTGTGGAAAGATACTTTGGGTTCTCCTAGGGTTTTTTCCAAACCCTGATGTCAGTGAGCCTATGGGAACAATCCCCTACCCCAATCCAGTTACCCAGGGGTAAGACGAAGCCTAAGGTTTGGTTTCCTCCTCTTAAGCTATTTTTTCTCAGGGAAAGTAGAATGGCTTCTTTGTCCCAACTCCAGGATACACTGTTGATTTAGTAAGCTGAGTATCCAGTGGGGAAGAATATGGAGTGCTTAGTTGCTAGAATATATTAATGGAACTTGAGAACCTTCCATGACTATGTGTAGCCATCAATCTATTCTGGAGGATATTCCAGTCTAGGGGTCAGCTGCCTATTTTTGTATGCCTGCAAGCCAAGAATGGTTTTTGCATTTTAGAATACTTTAACCATATTCAAAAATGCAAAAAAAAAGATAATTCTTTGCTCCCTGTTCTAAACCACCCAGGATTGAGTCTAGGCTATTCAGCCAGACTTGAGCTATTGCTGAGTTTGTGGCTGACCAGACATGGAACTGAATAGCATAGACCGGTTTGGTAAATTGTTCTTGTTCCTCCTTTGTACTTGAAGAGGACCAATAACATCACAATGTTGGGGTCAAGGTACAGTGTGTTCAGCTGGATGATCAGTCCAATACAGGCTCTATCACAGGCCAGGCACAAACAGTCTGTTTACACATTTGGGATGGAGATGTCTCTAGTTTTGCGCATTTCATGTTTCCGTTGTGCTACAGTGTTTCTGCTTTGCTCAGATCACACTGCGCTGGGTGTTAATGCTTAGTAGCATCCACACATCCTCAAACCTTCCCAGATTGGTCAATCAGTGAGTCTGTGTGTTGTGCCAGGATGTCCTGGTGTCTGCCTATTGCATCAGATGCAACATTACTAAACTCGGAGATGTGAGATACAGGCTCATATCTCAGTTATGCCATTTATTAATCATGTGGGCACTTTATACCAATTAGCCTCAGTTTCTTTGACTGTAATATTGGTATAATACTTGTAATTTATATCTTCTAGTGTTATTATGAAGATCAAATGAGATAATATATGCAAAAACATTTTGCAAACTTGAAAGTGCTATATAAATATAAGCTACTAATATTATGTAGGAACCATTATCCTTAACAGATCTGATCATGGAAATTCTTCAGTGGTTCCCATTGCCTCTAGGATAGATCCTCTGCCTGGCATTTAAAGGCCCCCACAATCTGGCTCCTTCCTACCTCTCCAGCCTACTTCCTATTACTTTCTTTTATAAATTCTGTATTCTTGTCCAAAACATTCCCCATCTTTCTCAGTGCTTTGCACAAGTGGTCTTCCATGCTTGGAATGCACTCACTCCCACTTTACATTTCCCTTGTAGAGCCACTACCTTCCTTCCAAATATGGCTGGTGTTTTTTAAAGTGAAGTGACTTATCCCAGGTGAGAGCTAGGAAGTGGAAGTCAGGATTTCAATCTTGGTTCTCTTTATTCTAGTTCCCACACTTTCCATTGTACCACATTGCCTCCTTTCAGTAATTTTCAGTGAGTCATTTCAGTTGTGTCTGACTCTTTGTGACCTTATTTGGGGTTTTCTTGGCAAAGGTTTTGAAGTGGTTTGACTTTTCCTTCTCCAGTTCATTTTAAAGACAAGGAAACAGGCAAACAAGGTTAAGTGAGTTGCACAAGATAACAGAATTAGTGAGAGTCTGAGGTCAGATTTGAACTTGGAAAATTGAGTCTTTTGACTTCAGGCTCAGCAGTCTATCCACTGCTGCCTACTTAAATGTTACTTGTGGACATCTATATTCTCACTGTCACTGAATAATAATAATAATAATGATGATGATAACTAACTCTAGGACGAATGAACTCTAGATAATGGACAACTGAAGTTATTGCTGTTCATAGGACTTAGACCATTTCTAAGGTCCCTTCAACCTCTAACAACCTCATTTAACATTTAAAGTACACTGAAGCTCAGAAAGAGAATGATTCACTTAAGGTCACTCCTGCCCCAGCATCTAATGTAGAATTAGTTTTTTTTACTAAGGCCATCCCCTTTACTTGTGCTCTTGATCCCAGCCCCTCCTGTGTCTGCCCTTACAATCCTTCCCTTCTAATATTCAAACTTTTTACTTGCTCTTTCCTTGCTTCCTACAAACATGTTTAGGTCTAATCCATCCATACCAAAAAAACAACCCCCCCCAACCCTTTACTTGACATTACCTTACTCAAAGTTATCATCCTATATTTATGCTCTCGTTCATAAACAGCCCACCCTCATTGCTTCTACTTCCCTCCCAAAATCCTGCCAGTCCTTCATTAACATTTCAATACCTTGCAATCTGGTTTCAAACTTACTTAACAGAAACCGGATCTCTTTCTGGTTATTTAGCAATCAAAACATTGCTAAATCTTGGCCTTTTCTCAATCCTCATCTTTCTTTACATTTCTTCAGAATTTGATAGTTGACTACTCCTTTCTCTTGAATACTTTCTCCAGCCTAGATTTTCTTGGAGAGAGAAGAAAGTATTTTGGAGGAGGGGGCAGTCAACCACTGCCATCACCTTGAGAGAATTGGTTGACTACTCCCTCTCCCCAATACTTTTTCCTCCTTGGATTTCTGACAGAGTTCCCTTGAGGTTCTTTTACCTATCTGCTCCTCCATCTCTTGCTAAGATTATCATCCATGTGTGCTTTCTTGACCTGGGACCTCTTTTATGGGTTCAGTATCTCCTGGAGCAGGCTTCAGCTCATCTTATCATCACTATGCCCTAGTCAATGTGGGCATCTCCCTGTCTGCCCTGCTTCACACTAGCAACCCTCTGAATCAGACCCCCTACAGATCCTATTCCACATTCCAGAGGAGTTAATACACTCATCTTAGAGACCAGTCCTGGGGTGGAGCTGCCTGGAGAGGAGAATATCAGTAGTCAAATTCGACCTTTATATCTGGTTGACTCAGAACTCCAGACAATGCTTTACCTCATATAACTAGTCATCTATTAGTATACCAAAGCCCACCCAATGCAGACATCTTGCCATCAACCCAATACCACACATTCACATAAAGTACTACCCACTTCTCATTTTATCACTCCCTTCCCAGATCATCAATACTCTCCTAGGGGAGGGGGAAAGGGACTAACTTTTACATTTGTATTCCAGCACCTGTATTGGGCACAAAAAAGATGCTTAATGAATGCATTTTTGATTGCTCAATCTATGTCTTCAGCCCCAGTCTCATGAGCTCCAGTCTTAAATCACCAACTGCTGTTTGAACATGCCTTACTATACGTCCCATAGCCATCTCAAACTCAGCATGTCCCCAAGTGGAACTCATCTCCTCTCCACTTTCCTCTTCTTCCCAAACCCATCCTGTATCCTGACACTCTTTTTCTAGTGTTGTCACCCAGATTGCAAACTTGAAATTCTCCGACTTTTTCTCACCCTCAACTCCATCCCTTTCTTGCCACCACCCTAATTAAGGCCCTCAGTACCTCTCACTATCGCTAAATTGGTCTCCTGCCTCAAGACCTCAAGCCACTCCCTTCAGACAATCACATAGCTGTCAAAGCATAGGATTGATTACTTAACTCCTCTGCTCCAAAACCTCCTGTGGTATGTAAAGCTTTTCACGGTCTAGTTCCAGCCCAACTTTCCTATATTATTACATGTCTTTTTCCTTCATGAATGCTACATTCCAACTAAACTGGCCCTGAACTTGTTCCACCTTCCATCTCTGTGTCCTTGCATAAGCTTCGCTATACACCTAGAATGGCCTTTCTCCTCTGCCCCTTTGAATCTCTAGTGTTTTTTTTAAGGGTCTTTTCATGCCACCTCCTATATGAAGCCTATCCTAATTCTCATGCTATGTTACTCTGTATGTTCTTTGAATTTGTCTATCTGTGTACATGTTAGAACCCCCATCAGAACATGTTCCTCCATTTCACAGTACCTGATACATATTAGGCACATAATAAATTCATGTAGAATAAATGAATGAATATTGCACAGCTATTCAGTAACAGGACTCGGCCTTGAATGCAGGCTTTCATGTCTCTATGTTTAGTTCTCTTTTTACTATACCACATGAAGGGTGGTCTGGGGATAAGGATGGAATTGACTGTGCAGTCTGTGAAGTGGGGCTCTGGAAGGTATGTTTGAAACAAGTATGTCTTGTTCTATACCAAACCCTGTGGAATCTTTGAGAAAACATGTGATATGAATGAAACCTGGCTACTGGTTCTGACTGGGGCACAGTGGTTTCTCTGTACATATGAGACAAATGATACAGGAAAGACATTCTGTGTGAGGTTTCATATATTGGATAGCCAAGAAACCTTGCAATAAGGAGGGCATTCATCCTTTTCTGGCAGTCTGTGGGTTAAGAGATGAATAAGGCTTAAGTCATTGACATCACTGGATCTATATATTCCTGGTAACTCACGGCAGCCAGAAAAAGCTCATGTAATTAGATGTAGAGATAGAACATTGAACCTTCTCCCTGTAAAGGTCCGTTTAGAGCTCAGCTCTGGTTTCTAGTTTTTCTCCAAATGGACCATGAAGTTCAAAACTTGCACAGCAATAAATGTGTATGCACAGTCATACTTTATGCAGTGTGTAGACTGAAAAAGAAATTGCGTATGTAAGCAGGTATTGAAAATTGTATCCTCTCTTGAATATACACAAGGAATGGAAAGTATCTTATTTTTTAATACAAATCATTGCCTTCAACCCTACCACCCAAACAGTTTTCTAAGTTTGGCATTTCTCTCTCTCTACACAACTTTTTTTTTTTGGTAACCTGTAGCCTAGGACTCCTTATGGACTCTTTGATCACATAATATAGACTAGGTCTAGTCTTGGAAGCTTAACCCAAAGAGGGTCAGTTTCTCTCTTAGGCTCATTATGCCTCTGTCTGAGAGTTTTATTTCAGAGAAATTTCCAAGATAAAGCTTAAGTATACCTTGTGTCTAGGTTTCCCCAAATGTGAGTTAAAGTTCCCTAACTTCCATACAGGAGGAGCTCAGTGTACAACTCTGACACTGGGTGTGGGACAGACTTTATTTTACCACCACAGAAATTGCATAAGACTCAAAGGACTAACAGAAGCTCATGAACAGATGCAGAAACACAGGAAACATTCAAATATCCCACCCAGAAAGAAAATAAACTTTGTGGGGTGGGGCTTCTGAACAGTGTACTTTATGAGTTACAGAAGCACTAGTAGTGGAGTTTGTAAGGTACAGATCTTTAACCCTCCTTGTGGCATACTCCCCCATGATTTTAATAGCAAGGTGAGTTTATGTTTGTGATCTGCTTTCTTTAAGAAGCACACTGCTAGGGAAGTCTCCCTTAGGAGGCTAGTGGCCAAATGCTCAAACTTAGGAACACAAACCTGGAGTCAGTTATCCATGAGGCAATTTCCAAAGCTGGTACTAGAAGGCTAGGTTGTGGTACCATGCTGCTAGGGTATTAAATATTCCCCCTCCTCTACAGAGGAATTTGGGGTTGACATTGAACCCAATTGTCCATTGGGACTAGGCAGACATATACACGTCTACCTCTGCCAGGTTTTGCTACAGGTAGTTGGCAACTAGGTGGCACAATGAATAGAACACTGGACCTGAAGTCAAGTAGGATCTGAGTTCTAACCTACTCTTGGGACACTTAATAGCTATTTGAATGTGTGGTGCTGGGCAAGTGACTTAACCTGTCTGTCTCACCTTCCTCATCTGTAAAATGGGGGTTGGTAACAGCACCTACTGTCCACTGTTGTGAGACAATATTTTTAAAGCGCTTTGCTAACCATAAAACATTCTATAAATGCTAGCTATTATAAGCTACTTATCTAGGCAAAGAGAAATTTTGTTTCCCCTGCCTGCTAAACTCTAAAAGAAGATGAAAAGGAAAAAGGAAAAGAGGAAGTTCTGAAAGTAAAGGGCTTCCCTGAACTGGTCTCATATCTTGATTTATACAATCTAGGAAGGGAGGGGTCCCTCCTCTCAAAGGAATCTAGTGTCTCAGATTCTCAATCACAATTCATTTTGGAAGCAGCACTACTCACTGAAAACCAATCGGAGGAATGAATTCGCTGTGTCCTCCTAGCAAGGTCCTAGCGCATGTGGTATCCCACCATGGGAGGAAGCCTCTAAAGACCCACACTCTGCACTTATATCCAGTAAAACGGGGAACTTATCAAATTGATAAAAGCCCCTCCTGATCACTACCCCCCTCTTTTAAAAACGGAGCACTCCTGAAGCTGCTGCATAGTGGCTTTCCCCCCCGACTCAATCTCCCTCTCCACACTCTCACCAAGGATACCACGGGATATCAGAGTGGGGAGGAACCTCGGAGACCTTGGCATCGAGCGGAACAAGGCACGTTCTTCCGCAGAGCCTCCTTTTCAGGTGGCCATCGAGATGCCCTGGACGTCAGGCTAAGGCAGGCAGGGTATAGGAAGCTTTCGCCCGAGTCAGAAAGACCTTGTTCCAGCGAAGCTTTGGACACTTCCCGGCTCTGAGCCCCTGGGCAAAGTCCCTTTAATCTTTTATTGCTCCAGACCACAGGTGTCAAACCAACGGAAGGAACCAGGTTAAAGCGTAACTGGGAAATATTTAACTAAACGACAATACAATAAAACATGGGTGATGTAACAGCATTTTAAAGTTAAATCAACAGGGAGCCGGGGGCATCTTTACCTACGGATTAGTGGCACCTCCCTCCCCTCCCCCCGTTTCACTGGAGTTTGACCCCGCTACTCTAGGCCACACCTAAGACTGAAGTTTGCAAAGGAGGTGAGCGTCTGCACTGGTGGAAGTTTCCTCACTTGGGAATACCGGTGAAGTCACGGGGGCAATGCCCGCGCCTTCCTGCTTCCTAACTCCCTGCTCGACTTTGGCCAAGTCTTTCCTCCTCCTGTGGTGCTCAGGTTCCCCGTTAGTACAATGAGGGGCTCCCAGCCTCGCCCTTGGGCCTCAAGGCTAGGAGGGGCCCCGCCCTTCTGGGATGACGTCACCACGCACACGACGCAACCCTTAGCAACCGGCGCGCAGGTCGGCTCCGCCCGTCCCGGCCATGGCTACTGTTCCCGCCCGCAGGACCATGGAGGTGGCCCTGCAGGAAAGGCCGGCGCCCCGGCTCCGCGAGCCTTGGCGCCGCCGCCCCTACCTCCCTGCCCGGGCCTCGCCTCTGCTCCTGCTGCTGCTGCTCGTCTTCCCGGAGCTGCTCAGCGGTGAGGGCCGGTTGAGCTCAAGGCAGTGGGCTGGGGAACCGAGGCCTGCGGCCGGCTTGGCCGGGAGGGCGTCGGGGCTTGCGGCGCCGGGGCCTGGAGGGGTCAGGGGTCATCGATCCGGGGGGAGGAGCCGGGGGACTGGGGGAGGGATCTGTGAGGAGGGGGCCAGTAGTGACTGGGAGGGGAGACCTGAGGAGCGGGCCAAGAGTAACGGGGGAGGGGGAGTCCCCGTGAGGAGGGGGCCAGGAGTAATTGAAGAGGGGCTCTGTGGCGAGGGGGCTAGCAGTGACTGGGAGGGGCCTCTGTGAGGAAGGGACCAGGAATAACTGGGGGGGGGGGCAGATGTGCCTGAGGGAGGGTCTCAGGACTAGCTGAGGCTGTGTGGGGGAGAAGAAACTTGGGGGGGGGAGCAAGTCCAAGAGTGACTAAGGCAGGCTGGGAGGGAGAGTCTGGACCTTGGACTGTGAAGCCAGGGTGCAAGTCGGAGTCAGGGTGTGGAATAACTGAGGCTTTGTGTGTATGTAGAGAAGGGCCAGGGGAAGCAGGGCTAGGGCGCCTGTGAAGTTTTTTCTGGGAAAGGGGTTCAGGATGAGAAGTCAGGCTAAGTAATGGAAACTTGGGGCACTGTGAGGTTTGGAAAGAGGGACGAGGACTTTGGTGGTAGTGGGTGTTCTGGGAGGAGGAGGTACTCCTCCCTCCCCCCCCCTCCCGCGCGCCCCCTCCTCCCCAATTCCACAAAAGCTTGGAGTAAGTTAGGTTGATAAAATAGTGAAAACAGATAGTGGGATCTTGAGCCACAGCTTCCGGGAATGAGGAGGTAACTGTATCCTGGTCAGACCTTACTTGGAATAGTGTGTTCATTTCTGTGCTCCACAGTTGAGGAAGGACATTGATAAACTGGAATTTAAGAGTGGTTATTGTAACTGTCTATTGTTTTTAGCCTCAGGGAAGAACTGGGAGCCCTGAGTGGAAGTTGCAAAAAAACGAATTTATTTAGGTTAAAAGAGCTGTCCGAAAGGGAAATGTACTGCCCTTCGATGAGGGGATGACCTTTTTAGATGCCTTCCAGCAGAGTCACGAAGACAACTTGCCAGGCATATTATAGTAGTAGGTTTTCCTCTTTGGGTGTGGGTTGGACTAGATAACTGTTGTGTAGTTTTGCAGGGACCAATAGAATCAAGAATAGTGCTGCATTAGATGAAGGGTCTGTGAGGCTTGGGATGTGTGGCAGGTCTGCGGTGGGGCAAACAGCTGGAGGCTGAGGGATTCTGAGGGGGTAGCTTCTATGTCTAGGTGAGTATAGAGGTCCTTCTTGGGATTTTAACTGGGGAGTTGCTTTCTTTCTAGGTGTGGAAATGAATAGTGTCTTTGGAAGGACAGAGGAATGGGGTGAGGTTGGGGAGAACTGTGTGGTGGTACTGAAAAGTCACTGGAAAGATTAGGAAATAAAACTGAAGAGCATCTGTTGGGTGTACTGAAGATCAGGGAGACTCAGGGTTGTCCAGGGAATTGAAAAGTTGGGATGGTTGAATTGAGGCTTGGGTGCAGCAGAAAAAGAGGGGACTAAGAAATGGTGTGATGGGAGGAATTGAAGGGAAATTATATCACTAAAGGGACCTGAGATTTAAATAGGGATAGAGAAGTGTCACTTTTGGACAGTTCTTTTCCTTCCATTAAGCCCAAATAAATTTGCTTCTTTGTAGCTTTTACCCATGACTCCTAGCTCTACCCTGAGGCCAAATAGCAGACAATTATAATAGCAACCACCTTATCTCTAAGCTCTGTTGTCCTTTCTAAACTGTGGAGCTCAGAAATGAATATACGTTGGTCCTGGGTGGGAACTGAAGGACTGACAGAGGGGCCTAAGGAATGGTTGGGGTTCACTTGGGAGAGGATGAGTATGATAGTTGGAGAATTGAAGAGTTGGAGGTCTGGGATTGAATATTAGGAATCATTCTTTGGGAGGGACTGTTGGCAGGGAGTAGAGGAGATTCAGGACTGATTGTTTAGAGGACACTGAAGAGATGGAGACCTTAGTAACCCATATGAAGAGTCTTGCTAAAGAGCGGGGGCTATTTTAGATGATGGGAGAGAAACTGAGAAATGTCTTTGTGGTAGAGAGCACCTCAGAATATTGGGAGGATGGTTTAGATATGAGCAACTTGCTATGCATAGGAGAAGTTACTTCACAAAAGTTCAAAGATGTGATGTTTTGGTGACTGAAGTTAAGAAGGTAAAGAAAGGGTCTAATGTTGAAGTGCTGCATACATGACCCTCTGCTTTTGCAGGGACAGTTGTTTCTCCCTAAACTTTGCTTTACCCTACTGTCAAACTTGATTTCTCAAGGACCATTCTTTGCATAAATACCAATGAAAATAAAACTTTTTAGATGGAACATAAGATATGAATGTAAATAGTATATGGAAAAAAACCCTGGAAAATCTGCAAATCGTGACATGAGACTTTGGGGGAGAAAATAAATCAGCCAACTGATTACTCATTTGGGAAATTGAACAAAACTTTTCCTTCGATGACAGGAGGGGGTTTCCGAAGAGGGATCTACTTGTACTTCCTGAGCCTTTTTGGGTAATCAGTTAGGAACAACAAAGGGGTCAGAAGAGCTATACCTGCTCACTAATGTCAGGAGACAGTCACCTACCTACTCTGAAGCTCTGACAGGGCTGAGACCTGGATGGAGTGTCCCTGACCCTGAAACTAGAATCTCAGTTCAGTTTAACAGGCATCTGTTTAAGCACCTACCACATACAAGGCAAGATATGCAAGGAACGGATCTCACCTAAGATTAGAGACAATGGGCAGAGTTTTCAGGTTTCTATGCCTCACTTGGACACTGCGTTGTGTCTCAGATTGAAGCTCTTTATCCCTGTTTCTCAAGTGATGCTAGTCAGATTATCCTTTGGGGTTATTAAATTGTCTGGGGAAAGCTGTTTTTAAAAGTGTATTTTTTGTGGAAAGTCTTAAGAGGAATGGTCAGGTTTCTCTTAAGAGAAACTCAGTTCTTCCAGATGATTAGTGGAAATTTTCCTGGGTTTGATTTGGTCTTAAGTTCCCCTTTTCATCTCATATTTTGGTTTGGAGAAACCGTATAATAAAACTGCCATATTCATTTAGAAAGAAGCCCCAGGGGCAGCTAGGTGATGGAGTAAGTAGAGCACCAGCCCTGGAGTCAGGAGGACCTGAGTTCAAATCCAGTCTCAGACATTTGACACACTTACTAGCTGTGTAACCTTGGGCAAGTCACTTAACCCCAATTGCCCTGCCTTCTCCCCTGCAAAAAAAAAAAAGGAATAAAAAAGAAAGAAAGAAGCCCCACATGTTGTCATATAAATTTTATGAAGAAAGGCAATTTGATGTAAAGATTGAGTCATTAAGTAAATATAGAAAATTGTACCATATCATAGGTATCTAGAACATTAGAATTGAAAATGAGGAAAGGTAAGAAAGATGACTTGAGAAATTTGTTGAGTCATTTCAGTTATGCCCAACCTTCTTTGTGGCCACATTTGGGGTTTTTTTGACAAAGATACTGGAGCAATTTGCCATTTCCTTCTCCAGCTCATTTTACAGATGAAGGAAGCAAACAAGGTTAAGTGATTTGCCCAGGGTCACACAGCTAGTAAGTACCTGAGGCAAGATTTGAACTTGAGTCTTCCTGACTCTACAGTAGGCACTCTGTCCTGTGTCACCCAGCTCCCTGCCTTGAGGAATAAGGAAATTAATTGGACCTATGGTACAGTCAGTGGTACAGAAAAATCCTATGTGAAGAAATTCTGCCAATGCAGATCAGCACCTTCTCTTCAACTTAGACTCTTAGAGCGTTTTGTAGAGCACTGATTCTTTAACTTTCCAAAGCTCAGGAAGTATGTCTCAGAGAGGAAGATTTGAACCCAGGTCTTCCCAGCTTTTGAAGCTTGGTTTCTGTTCATCATGCTATGCTAGCCATCTATATTGGAGCCATTTCTCTGATTTGTACCATCATGGTCTGAGTTGGTAGCTGTAGTTTCAATTGGATAATACTTCAGGTAGATTTATGCAATTTAAAAATATTAGAGCTACAAGGAACTTTTAAACAATATCTAGGGCATATCTCTCATTTTACAAATGGGGAACCTGAAGTCCAGAGTGGGAAAATGACTTTTGAACATGTACTGCTAGTCAGTAGGAGAGCCAGCACTAAGTGCCCTGACTTCTCTGTACAGATTGAGTTTAGTATTTTCTGTTTGGATAATGAGACAATGAACAAGCATTTTAAAATTTCTATTTAGTGCCTGACATTGCGCACAAAGACAAACATTAACTTGTCCCACCCTCAAGTATTCTAACCAGAGGACAAGTCCACATAAAATTATATTCAAAATAAATCCAAGGCAATTTTGTGGGAGAAGTCCTAACCTCTAGGGGGAGCAGGAAGTGACATTTGAGCTGAACTTGGAAGGAAATTAAGGCTTTGAAATGCAGCAGTGAGGATTTTAAAAAAATGCTATTTTATTTTTTCCCCAATTAACATATGAAAACCTTTTTTAGCATTTGTTTTTTAAAAAATTTTGGGTTCCAAATTCTCTCCCTTCTTTTCCTGCCCCACTCATTGAGAAGGCAAGCAATTTGATATAGGTTATATAGGTACAGCCATGCAAGACATTTTTCCATGTTAGTCGTATTGTGAAAGAAAATACAGACAAAATAAACAAGAAAAAGAAAGTATGCTTCAATCTGCATTCAAACTCTTACCAGTTTTCTCTGAAGGTGGATAGCATTTTTCATTATAAATCCTTCAGAATTAGCTTGAATCATTGTATTGCTGAGAATAGGTAAGTCATTCACAGTTGATCATCTTACAGTATTGCTGGTACTGTATACAATATTCTGGTTCTGCTAATTTTATTTTGCATCAGTTCATGTAAGTCTAGGTTTTACTGAGAGCATCTTGCTCATCTTTCCTTATAGCACAATGGTATTTCATCATAATCATACACAATAAATTTCCCTGTTCCCTAGGGGAACATCTTCTCGATTTCCAATTCTTTGCCACCACTGAAAGAGCTGCTGTAAATATTTTTGTACATATGGTTCCTTTTCGTTTTCATTTTTTATTTTTTTAGGATACAGGCCTGGTAGTGGTTATTGCTTGATTATAGGGTGTGCATGGTTTTATAGCCCTTTGGGCATAATTACAAATTGCTCTATAGAATGGTTGAATCAATATATAACTTCACCAACAATGCATTAGTGTCTCATCCCCCCCCATCCACATCCCCTCCAACATTTGTGATCTTCCTTTTCTGTCCTATTAGCCAATCTAATAGGTGTGAGTTAGTACCTCAGAATTGTTTTAATTTGCCTTTCTCTAATCAATAGTGATTTAGAGCATTTTTTCATAATGACTATAGATAGCTTTGACTGTTTAATCTAAAAACTGCCTGTTCATATCTTTTGGCCATTTATCAATTGAGGAATGGTTCATTTCTACAAATTTGACTCAGTTCTCTATGTATTTGAGAATTGAGGTCTTTATTAGAAACTTGATGTAAATTTTTTTCCTTCCATTCTATTTTCTTCTTGTTTATCCTGCTCTCCCCTTTCCTTATCCATTCTCAAAAGTGTTTTGCTTCTGACTTTTACCTCCCTGAACCTGTCCCCTCCTTTTTTCATTCTCCATCTATCCCCTCCCCGCCCTGCTGTTTCAACAATCCAGCTAGCAGCTGCCATGGGGGGTGTAAAATCAACAACAACCAGCTCACAGAATGCTGCAAAAGCCCAAGTTCTATTGATCTGCTTTACTAAGGAAAGCAACATTAAGGGGTTAACAAGCTTACTTTAATTCAGCATACAAATACCATCCACTTAGTTCAGGGGAAAAAGCCAGCACCCTGAACTTCAGAAAATACAAACAAATTACAAACAACCACAGACAGGCCAAATACAATTTATAGTTACCAACATCTAAGTTCAGCCTGGGAGCTCATAACAAGGGCTTGCCCAGAGTCACTCGAGCCACCACAGCTGTGGGTCAGAGCTCCGAAAAAGGAAAGCCAACCCCTGGTTTATATCTTTTTCAGGATCAAGGGTGAGTCACACATGCAACTCAACCCACGTGATTAAAATCTTCACAAAGAAGCAACTTAAATCCACATGGTCTAAAAGCCTCTGATACCACAAAAATGTCACTCAAACCCATGTAAACTAGGCTTTCCTTTGAGGCAAGGAGATTGTTAAGGACTCCTAATTTAATCAAGGAAACTCTTCAAGGGCACTTGGTTGAACTAAGTGCTAAGAGCCCATTTTGATTGCCAACACACCTGCCCCGCCACAGCTCTGGCCTTCTCATCTCATCCCCTTCCCCTCCTACTTTCTTGTAGGGTAAGATAGATTTCTATACCTAAGTGAGTAGTGTATGTTATTCCCTCTTTGAGCCAACTCCAGTGATAGTAAGGTTCACTCATTCTCCTATCTCCCCCGTCTTTGCTTCCGCTAGAAAATCTCTTTTGTGGCTCTTTAATGTAAGATAATTTATCTCATTTTGCCTCTGCCTTTCCTCTTCTCCCAGTGTATTCCTCTTTCTTACCCTTTAATTTTTTTTAAGATAATCATCTCATCATATTCAACTCATATCTGTGTCCTCTACCTGTGTATATTCCTAACTGCCCTAATAATGAGAAGGGTTTTAGGAGTTACAAGTATCATCTTCCCATGTAGGAGTGTAAACAGTTTAACCTTATTGAGTAATTTATGATTTCTCTTTTCTGTTTACCTTTTTATGTTTCTGTTGAGTCTTATATTTGAAAGGCAGATTTTCTATCAGCTCTGGTTTTTTCATAAGGAATGTTTGAAAGTCCTCCATTTAATTGAATATCCCATTTTTCCCCCCTGAAGTTTTGCTGGGTAGGTGATTCTTGGTTGTAATCCTTAGCTCCTTTGCCTTTTGGAATGTCCTCCAATCCATTAATGTAGAAACTGCTAAATCTTTTGTTATCCTGACTGTTGCTCCATGATATTTGAATTTTTCTTTTTAGATGCTTGCAGATTTTCTTCTTGACCTGGGAGCTCCGGAATTTGGCTATAATATTCTTGGGAGTTGTCATTTGGGGATCTCTTTCAGCAGGTGATTGGTGGATCCTTTCAATTTCTGTGTTACCCTCAGAATCCAAGATATCAGAGCCATTTTCATTGATAATTTCTTGAAAGATGATGTCTAGGCTCTTTTTTTTGATCATGGCTTTCAGGTAGTCCAATAATTCTTTAATTATCTCTTTTGGATGTATTTTCCAGGTCACTTGTTTTTCCAGTGAAATATTTCTCAGTTTCTTCTATTTTTTCATTCCTTTGATTTTATTTTATTGTTTCTTGATGTCTCATGAAGTCATTAGCTTCTACTTGCCCAATTCTAATTTTTAAGCAATTATTTTCTCCAATGAGCTTGTGTACCTTTTCTATTTGGCTAATTTGGCTTTTTGAGGAGTTCTTCAGTGAATATTTATACCTATTTTTCCATTTGGCCAATTCTGCTTTTCAAGGCATTTCATTGGATTTTTGTGCTTCTTTTTACCATTTGGTGTATCCTGTTTTTTAAGGTATTTTCTTCAGTATTTTTTTTTGTGCCTCCTTTACCAAGATACTGACTTTTTTTCATGATTTTTTTGCTTCACTCTCATTTCTTTTCCTAATTTTTCCTCTGCCTCTCTTATTTCATTTTAAAAATCCTTTTTGAGCTCTGCTATGGTCTGAGACCAATTCATATTTCTCTTTGAGGTTTTAGATGTGTCAATTTTGACTTTGTTGTCTTCTTCTGAGTTTGTGTTTTATTCTTCCCTGTTACCATAGTAACTTTCTATAGTCAGGATCTTTTTTTGCTGTTTGCTCATTTTCCCAGCCTATTTCTTTTTTTTTTTTGTCAGTCAATCAGCAAGCATTTATTAAGCATATACTATGTGCCAGGCATGTGCTAGGTGTTGGGGATACAAATACCAAAGGGAGATAGTCATTGTCTCCAAGGAGCTTACATTCTGCTGTGATCAATGATACAAAATTCTGAAGGCGGGGGTACAAGTGCATAACATTGTTTCAAGTCACCTGAGGATTAAATACACCCTTACTCTTATTAGTATCATTTCCAGCCTATTTTTCAGCCTATAACTCTATGCTAAAGTGAGGCTCTGCGTCTGGAGTGGAGGGGGCACTGTCCCAAGTTTTAGATTTTTTGTGCAGCTTTTTTCAGCAATAATTCTGGGGACCTGTAAGTTTTCAGTTCTTCTAAGATGGTATGATCTATGGAGAGCTGTGTTTACCACTCTCCTGGCCTGTGCTGTGGTCTGTGGTTGACTACAGGTACTCTTTCTACCCTGGAACTGAGACCAGGGTCCCGGCTTGCCTGTTGTACACAAGTTCTGTTGTGCTAGTGCTCCTTCTTGCCCTGGGACTGAGACCCAGGACTATAACCCAGATCCAAGTATGGGCAAAGCAACAGAATCATGCCCCTGTTGCTAGCAAAGGGAGCCCTCTAATCTTTTGACTAGTTGTTTGACCCCTTTTACACTTGTGGACTGAGAGATCTGGAAACTCAACTGCTGTCACTGATTCAGTCACCTCCAATGCTACTGCTGGTTTGCTGGGGGTGTGGCCTGTGCCAGACTGAGCTCTTCTTTCTCCCTGCCCTTTTGTGGGTTCTGCCACTCTTGAATTTGTTTTGAGGCATTATTTTAAAAGCTTTTGGAGGGTTTTGGGGAGAGCTCAAGTGAGAACCTACTTTTTCTCTGCCATCTTGGCTCCTCCCAGCAGTGATGATTTTAACAATTTTAATATAAATAACTTTACTCAACAATTCCATACTGTTGAATCCAATTGAGATCTGAGCTTTGTTTTTACTATCTGAAGCAGACTTTTAACCAACTGACACACAAACTTGAATGTTTACATAAACAAAGACCTATCAATTAGACTATTAGTATTCTTTGTGAAAGGCTATGAATGACTTGATTCAATATGATATTTGATATATTACTTTACAGTTATTTAGTAAATCCTGGCAAGTCTTACTGAGTTGAACAGGCTTTGAATATGGGTCTGGTAATAGGCTACATGTTTGTTTTGCCAGACCAGACTAGCTAAGTTCAGAGAGGCACATCATTAGTTTGGACTTTCCAGCTTCAGCAACTTTTATGGACTGTTTACCCAAGTCATAGAGGGTTTCAGATCTGCATTGGTTGGGGCAGTTGATTGTCACACCAATGAAATTATATATCCTTGAAGCATAAAGCAATTTAGTATAGATATTTAGTTGGTTGTTTAATTTCCAGATTTTGAGTTGTAGAGTTCATAACTTTGAACGTATAGAATTCCAGTGATTCCCACAGTAAACTATAAATTGATAACTGTTGAAAATTTGACCACAAATTTTATGTAGGTACATGATTGTGTCCTAAACTAATAAATAGAATTTTAGCTTTTTTTTTTTTTGAAAGAGAAGGGGAACCTACTACCTCCCATTCTACCTACTGGTTAACTATAATTGTTAGAAAGTATTCCCTGACATCTGGCCTGTATTTGGCTCTGCAACTTCGACTCATTGTTTCTGGTTCTGTCTTCTGGGGCCAAATAGAACAAACCTAATCTTTTTGCTGCAAGACAAACAGTCCGACAGCTTTCATATTGAAAATGTTCCCCCTGAGTCTTGGGGTGAGGTATTGGGAGAAGAAGATGACAGGTATTTTGCATGCTCGTAACACTACAGGGAACTAACAATAGTTTTGGCTTAATTTGTGTCATCAGTATCATGGAGGGCAGGCTAGGACAGGGGCTAACATTGCCAGTGAATTCAAAGAAAAAACTCACTAAGCACTTCCTGTGTACATGGCATAGTGCTAGGATTTGGGTATGCAAAGACAAAAAGAAAGAAAAAGGAGCAGTCTTTGTCCTCAGGGAACTTAAATTTTTTTTAAAACTTATTTTATTTTTTGAGGGGGGAAGGCAGGGCAATTGGGGTTAAGTGACGTGCCCAAGGTCACACAGCTAGTAAGTGTGTCAAGTGTCTGAGGCTGGATTTGAACTCAGGTCCTGCTGACTCCAGGGCTGGTGCTCTACTCACTGCACCATCTAGCTGTCCCAGGGAACAGAAATTCTAATGAAAATCATAACCATATTCTGAACCCTGAGTTGGACTTTTTGTAGCTTAGATGAGAATGGGTACCTAAACATATGCCGCTTACTTTTTTCAGGGCTGCTAAAAAGTGATGGTAGACTTAAATACTTATACCCAATACCATATGATAAAAAATGACAGGGCAACATTTTAAATGTGCCTACCTTGAAAGATAATAAAGATATAACATGAATTCTAAATACCTGTGATTTTCCAGCAGCTCCTACCACAATGCAGATTGTAGCTCCTTGCTGTGGTTTTATGACTACCATTACTTGGCAGACAACCCTTTAGTAGTGAACCCACTTTGTTAGACTATTCATTAGACAGTATACATAAAGTTTGTCCTTTGACCATACTCAAAGACTTTCTAGTGTGGTGTGACCTGCCAGAGCTCATGCTTCACTGGTTAACTTCACTGGGTAACCTCCATGCTATAAAGTGGTATCAGAGCTGTTCAGCTTTGAGTCCCCCTTATTTTCAAAACTCCCAGCCCCAATATAGCTGTGCATCAGTATATGCCCGTTCAAGATGGTACTTTGGTGAAGGAAAAGGGTAGTATGTGTAAATATAGCATGTGCTGTGGTTTTTGTCTTATAACTACAGTATCTACAAATAGAGGAAAAAACCTAAAAGAATTGTAATATTTATGTGTAGTCCCTTTGATAGTAATTGCCTTGGAATGTAATTGTGCTTGATTGCATCGTAATTGTCCTTTTGTCACTTTGGTCTCTTCTGGGGAAGTTCTAGAGGAGATTGCGTGACTTTTTTTCCCCTTTCCCCAACAACATTCATCTGCCATATTAAATGCCTACTCTTGTAGCACACTCTTGTAGGTGTTAGAGGAGACATAAAGTTTAACTTCTCACAGGGATCACCATCTAGTAGCAAAGATATACATTACTTGGAAGGTGCATCTGTTTAAAAACAAAGTGCAATGCCAAGTCTAAGTGGTCAGGTAATACTTTTTGGCTTAGGATAATATTACTGAACTACTGTCACTTAGACGTAGGTTTTAATTTCTTAGTGGCAAAGTTGGATTGCTGTTCTGTCATTCTCATATCTCCTTACCCAGAATGTGGAATAAAATATGGGGGACAAAAGGTTTGCATTAGATGATTGTTAAGGTCCCTTTTAGCTCTAATGATCTGTAATACAACTTAAAATCTTAGCCTCATTAGCACTGTACTTGAGTAAACCTTAAGTGATATAACTTTTGATTGCTTCACTTTATGTTGCCAGACTTCAGGTTTATGATTTCCAAGTGTGGCATGGTTAATAGTAAATTTTCTGTGAAGTACAGTGGGGCAAGTACCCCATTTTACTTATGGTGAAAAATTCTGAGGTTTATGATTTATTGGATAAAAATGTAGTACTTTACTATTTTTTTTATTCTATTTACTATTATTTACTATATTTACTTTACTATTATACTTTGATAGGACCTATCTTTCATTTGGAGGATATGTTTTGTTTATGGGACCTTGCTCCTTTGCTTTGGCAGTCTTCTCTTTCCTGGAGTGGGTTGGTAATTGTTTTTCTTTGTGGGGGAGGGAATGTACAGGTACACGCACTTTTAAATTTAATCTACATTAACACTTAAGTTTAAACAGTCTACAAAATAATCATACCTTGATTTGTAGAGATTGCCTTTCTGAGTTATAAATGCTTACACTGAAAATTTAGCAATCAGTAAACCAGTCCGAGCTTATTCCAGTACACCCCTGCCTCCTTCTCAGAGAGAGATGTATATACAAAAACAAATCCCCGCATTGACTATGTAATTGTACATGCATATGCACACATGTATGTGTATATATATATGCACACATGTGAGTGTATATGTATAAATATGTAGATACGTGTATATGTATATATATATTTATATATCTATATCATACTATGAGTCTATCACCTCTGTAGCAGGAGATGGGTGATATGTCATATTGATCCTTTGAATCGTGGTTGGTCATTGCCTTGATCAGAGTTCTTAAGTGTTACAGAGTTTTTCTTTACAATGCTATTATGTGAATTGTTCAGCTTCTACTCACTTCACCATGCGTAAGTTTATAAAAGTCTTTCTCACTTTATTCTGCATCAGTTTATACAGGTATTCTCAGGTTTCTTTGAAATCATCCCTTTCATCATTTCTTACTGTACAATAATATTGCATTATATTCATACAGCGTAATTTGTTCAGCCATTCCCCAGTTGAAGGGTACCTTCTTAGTTTCCAGTTCTCTGCCACCACAAAAAAGCTACTATAAATATTTTAATATATATATTTGCTTTTCCTCTTTCTTTGATCTTTTTGGGGCTATAGGCCTAGTAGTGGTATCACTGGGTCAAAGGTTATTACACAGTTTAGCAGCTTTCTGGGCATAATTCCAAACTGCTTTCCAGAATGGCTGGACTAGCTCACAGCTCCACCAACATCAATAGTATGCCTATTTTCCCCTAAGCCTCTCCAAAATAAAAACTTTTTTAATTTTGCATAATCAAAATGGTCCATTTTATCTTCTGTGATCCTTTTTTCTACCCCCTGTTTAGTCATGTACTCTTTCTATAGATATAAAAGATATTTTTTTCCTTGCTTCTCTCACTTGTTAGTGATGCCACTTTTAATATCTGTCATGTATCCTTAGGTCTTGCTTCCATAAACAGAGTAAACCTTTAGATTAGTGTGCCCCAACTTTGGGACTTAAGAGCTTTCAAGAGGATCCATAAATGCATATGTAGAACCAGATATAAATTTAAAATGTTCATTGCTTTAATAAAATGTCTCATCTATAAAAACTGCAAAATAACACCAGACAGCTCATTAAAATGACTCAGTGGAGTATCTAAGCAAGCATATCTTCTGTAGCCCAAATATCTTAACATATATTATAATTTTTTTGTGATTAATAAACCACAAACTCATTTACAACTAACCAAATTCACAGTGGCTTATTGTTTGCTCAGTTAAGAAGAGATAATTGCACAACTGTTCTGTGGGTCTACGAAATTTTGTTCAAAAGGGGTTCTCTTAATGGAAACGGTTGATTACCTTGCTTTCGGACAGGTATTAGTCTCCTTTTGAAAGTTGTGTCAGGGTTTATTTGAGCCCTCTTCCCTCCCTCCCATTTTGGCAGAATGAACATGTCTTTTGCTATGTTTATAGATGTCAGGGCAGGTTGGGGTCATCCTGTCCTACATCTTTGGAGATTTAGTTTTTCTCTCTTAGAAGCCACTGATACGTGCATTGGTATCTGACAAAGCAATTATTATACTTTGGATAATGGTTTCTAATAACTACCTAAACTTTTTGTGGTAGCAAGAAATTGGAAACAAGTTTGGGTACCTCTTGATTGGGGGAAAGCTGAACAAACTGGGTATGTGAATGTAATGGAATACTGCACTGTAAGAAAAGTTGAATATGAAGATTTCAGAGAAACTCGTATGCGCAATGTAAAGGAAATAATGTAATTTAAAGGAATGTAACAGTAATGTAAAGGAAAATAATAGTAAAAGACTCATGCCAGTACATTGACCAATCCTGACTACAAAGGACTGGCAATAAAATAAAAAAAAAAACATGCCTCTATCTTGATAGGAGAGATGGTAGATTATAGCAGTAGAGTAAGTCTTGTCAAGGCATGTCTAGTATGTCAACTTGTTTTGCTTTACTTCCTTGTTAGAAGAGTTTTATTGTGGAGGAGGAGGTAGACTACTGGAAAATAGCAGTGATGTAAAAAAAGCAGCAGCATAACACTAAAAAAAGTTAGCTTCCTGTTGGCTGTTCAGAGAATCTTTAGAGCCTTATTAACTAGTTCTGGTCAATTAACTTTACAACTTCAAGGATATGTGATTTAATGATTTTAATTTCTCTCCTCCAGGCAAGTAAGAGGTATCAGAATAGGACTGTAGTGGAGGCTGGACAGTTAAAACTATAGCAATTTAGTAAAATGAATAATGTAACAAGAAGTCTATGAGAAATATAAATAAGTAATGCTTTCAGTCTTGTGCATACGAAAGTAGATTGTACAGTTTAATGTTCCTTATTTTTCATTTGTTTCAGCTCAAGAGAATCCAACACCACCAGTGACTGTGAAACAATCCTCAAGTACTGTGGAACCTAGGTCTAACCACACCAGACTCAATGTTTTCACCACCAGTGCCCCAGCCCTCGTGTCCAGTTCAGAAAAAAATGAAGTGACCACATCTGTAGTGTCTCCGTCACCTACTACCATGCCCCAAATGGAAGTCGATGTTACTGAAGATACTAGAATAGAGGAAGAGGAGCTTCTTACGCTGAACAGTTCTCCATCTGTAGCCAAGGATGCTTTGGACAATGGGGATTATGGAGAACAAGACTATGACTGGACTCCCAATACCAGAGATGATACTGATGAGCAAATGCAAGAAAATACAGGTTATGCAGGATTTGAACAGACTGTTAATCTGAACAATTTTCATGAGACAAAATCCTTTAAGTCTCCATCGTCAAATATAGAAGAGGAAGACAGCCATTTCTTTTTTCATCTCATTATTTTTGCTCTCTTGATTGCTATTGTTTATATCACATATCATAACAAAAGAAAGGTGAGTATGAGAATTTTCTTCATCTCTAGCACTGTATGTCAGAATCAAATTTTTTTCCAAATACTGTTGAATATCGAGTTAGTTACTTGTGTTTTGGCCCTTGTGGCCTATATAAAGTTTTTTTTCTGAACAGACTTATAGTTCATATGATTAATACTTTGGTATATCTCCACAAAAGAGGATTTGAAATTATAACTATTTTCTGACTAAACTAATTTTAGTCAGAAAATGAAATAGTAACGCCAGGAAACATGACTACTCTCCATGGTAACATTTTGCAAGTGAGAACCAGGTTAATTTCAAGGTGAAATTTGAGGGTATCTAATCAGCAATCTACATATCTGGATTGCAGTCTTGTATGTGTGTGTATTAAACCCTCATAGGCCAATGGTAACAAATGTGTACTTCTGATTGAGGGTTAAATTGGATCCTTAAAGAGCAAATTAAGTAGATTTTTAAATAATATTGTCTTTATAAACTGAGTACGTCTTGTGCTTTAGAATTTATTTTCTTAAAAAGTATTTAACATTTTTTGCCTTTAAATTTACTTTGGCACTTCATGGATTGTTTGATTTCTTTTTTGAAGAATGGGTTGTTTAAAATATCTATTTCTTGTTTTGTTTTTGTATCTTATATTTTTGCAGCTCTCATTAATTTCCTTCAAATTTCCAATATTACTGGCATATAATTGTGTCAGTAGTTTCTGATAATTTTTTGAAATTTCTATTGTGAATTCTTATTCCTTTCTATTTTAGTAATCACTTTGCTTTCTCTTTTTTTTTATCAAGTTGTCAAGTGGCTTATTGATTTTTGATAGTCTAAAGTAAGAGCTTTTAGTTTTGCTTATCAGTTCTTTACTCTTATTTTCTCTTCTTTTTAAGATTTCTTCTTTCGTTCTTGTTTTAAGATTGCTAATTTGTTTATTCTGGTATTTTTAAGTGCATTGATTCACTATAATTTTTCTGTTATGTTAATGTAAGTTTTCAGAATTACAAAATTTCCTTTGAAGACTTAACTGTGCCCTAGAACTTTTTTTTATATTTACTTTTCATTGCTTATTTAATTGGGTTATGCTTGTAAGGAGACTAGGAACTGGATCTATGATTTCGTTGGTATAAGGAATTCCCAGATGAGGAAACTCCTTCTATTAGAGTTGTTTAGAGCACGGAGAGGTTAAGTAATTTGCCCAGAGTTACACAGCCAGAATGTGTCAGAAGTAAAACTTGAACCCTGGTCTTCCTGGCTTTGAGACCAGCTCTTTATTCACTATGCTATGCTGTCTTTTTGCCTGTAAAAGATCATTTACTATGTCTTCTTTTTTATTTTTGTGTATGATTTCTTTTTGCTTTAGCATACTGTGAAGATCTTTGGGATGCTCATAAGCTGGGTGTCCCAGAAATTCTTAATGCAGTTTTAAGCTATTAAAGCTTAATACATTTTTTTTTCAAAGCATACTTTTTTCACTTTATTCTTTTTTTTTAAAATTTTTTAAAAAAATTTATTTAATATATTTAGTTTTCAGCATTGATTTTCACAAGAGTTTGAATTACAAATTTTCCCCCCATTTCTACCATCCCACCCACTCCAAGATGGCATATATTCTGGTTGCCCCGTTCCCCATTCAGTCCTCCCATCTGTCACCCCACTCCCCTCCCATCCCCCTTTCCCTTCTTCTCTTGTAGGGCAAGATAATTTCTACGCCCCCTTGCCTGTGTATCTTATTTCCTAGTTGCATGCAAAAACTTTTTTTTGTTTGTTTTTGAATGTCTGTTTTTAAAACCCTGAGCTCCAAATTCTCTCCCCTCTTCCCTCCCCACCCACCCTCCCTAAGAAGGCAAGCAATTCAGCATAGACCACATGCGCGTCACCATGTAAAACTCCTCCACAGTACTCATGTTGTGAAAGATTAACTATGTTTTGCTCCTTCCCAACCTATCCCCCTCCATTGAATTTTCTCCCTTGACCCTGTCCCTTTTCGGAAGTGTTTGTTTTTGATTGCCTCCTCCCCCTGTCTGCCCTCCCTTCTATCATCCCCCTCCTTTTATCTTCTTCCTCCTTCTTTGCTGTGGGGCAAGACACCCAGTTGAGTGTGCATGGCACTCCCCACTCAGGTCAAATCTGAGGAGAGCAAGACCCACTCATTCCTCCTCACCTGCCCCCTCTTCCCTTCCCACAGAACCGCCCTTTCTTGCCACTTTTATACGAGACAATTTACCCCATTCTATCTCTCCCTTTCTCCCTCTCTCAATATACTCCTCTCTTATCCCTTAATTTTATTTTATTTTTTTAGATATCATCCCTTCATATTCAACTCACCCTGTGCCCTCTGTCTATATATATGTATATACATATATATCCATACACCTACATATATACATGCATAAACACACATATGTATGTATATATATATATATATATATATATATATATATATATATATACATACACACATATATATATGCATATTCCCTTCAGCTACTATGATACTGAGGTCTCATGAATCACACACATCATCTTTCCATGTAGGAATGTAAACAAAACAGTTCAACTTTAGTAAGTCCCTTATGATTTCTCTTTCTTGTTTATCTTTTCATGCGTCTCTTGATTCTTGTGTTTGAAAGTCAAATTTTCTATTTGGTTCTGGTCTTTTCACTGAGAAAGCTTGAAAGTCCTCTATTTTATTGAAAATCCATATTTTGCCTTGGAGCATGATACTCAGTTTTGCTGGGTAGGTGATTCTTGGTTTTAATCCTAGCTCCATTGACCTCTGGAATATCGTATTCCAAGCCCTTCAGTCCCTTAATGTGGAAGCTGCTAGATCCTGTGTTATCCTGATTGTTTTTCCACAATACTCAAATTGTTTCTTTCTGGCTGCTTGCAGTATTTTCTCCTTGACCTGGGGGCTCTGGAATTTGGCGACAATATTCCTAGGAGTTTTCTTTTTGGGATTTTTTTGAGGAGGCGATCTGTGGATTCTTTCAATTTCTATTTTGCCCTGTGGCTCTAGACTATCAGGGCAGTTCTCCTTGATAATTTCTTGAAAGATGATATCTAGGCTCTTTTTTTGATCATGGCTTTCAGGTAGTCCAATCATTTTTAAATTATCTCTCCTGGATCTATTTTCCAGGTCAGTGGTTTTTCCAATGAGATATTTCACATTGTCTTCCATTGTTTCATTCCTTTGGTTCTGTTTTATAATATCTTGATTTCTCATCAAGTCACTAGCTTCTACTTGCTCCAATCTAATTTTTAAGGTAGTATTTTCTTCAGTGATCTTTTGGACCTCCTTTTCCATTTGGGTAATTCTGCCTTTCAAGGCATTCTTCTCCTCATTGGCTTTTTGGAGCTCTTTTGCCATTTGAGTTAGTCTATTTTTTAAGGTGTTATTTTCTTCAGTATTTTTTTCAGTATTTTTTTGGGTCTCCTTTAGCAAGTCCTTGACTTGTTTTTCATGGTTTTCTTGTATCACTCTCATTTCTCTTCCCAATTTTTCCTCTACTTCTCTAACTTGCTTTTCCAACTCCTTTTTGAGCTCTTCCATAGCCTGAGACCAGTTCATGTTTTTCTTGGAGGCTTTTGGTGTAGGCTCTTTGACTTTGTTGACTTCTTCTGGCTGTATGTTTTGGTCTTCCTTGTCACCAAAGAAAGATTCCAAAGTCTGAGCCTGAATCTGAGTGCATTTTCGCTGCCTGGCCATGTTCCCAGCCAACTTACTTGACCCTTGAGTTTTTCGTCAGGGTATGACTGCTTGTAGAGCAAAGAGTACTTTATTCCAAGCTTGAGGGGATGCGCTGTTGATTTCAGAGCTATTTCTATACAGCCAGCTCTGCCACACCAGCACTCCTCCTTCCCCAAGAACCGCCAGCCTGGACCTGACACAAATCTTAAGCAGTCTCTGCACTCCTGCTCTCATCTGCCACTTAATTCCTCCCACCAGGTGGACCTGGGGCCAGAAGTAACTGCAGCTGTAGCTCTGTAGCTGCCCCACCTCCTCTGCCCCTGGGGTGGTGGCTGAACAGTGAACTCCTTCCTTCTGTCACTGCAGCTTTTCCCACTAACCTTCTCCACTGTCTTTGGTGTTTGTGGGTTGAGAAGTCTGGTAACTGCTACAGCTCATTGATTCAGGGAGCTAGGGCCCGCTCCACCTGACTCCTGGTCTGGTTGGTCCGTGCCGCTCGTGCTAGGCTCTGCTCCACTCTGCTCCACTTCCAGCTCCGTGTGGGATAGACCTTGCCCAGAGACCATTCAGGCTGTCCTGGGCTGGAGCCCTGCTTCCCTCTGCTGTTTTGTGGGTTCTGCAGTTCTAGAATTGGTTCAGAGCCATTTTTTATAGGGTTTTGGAGGGACCTGACAGGGAGCTCATGCAAGTCCCTGCTTTCCAGCCACCATCTTGGCTCCACCCCCAGCTTAATACATTTTAATAGCTTAAAAGTGCACTAAGATTTTTGGGATGCTCCAAATATGTCTATAATTTAATATTCCTGTTTAAAGTTATCATGTGCCATTTAAGTCACTGAGCTCTCTAGTTACGTTCTTGTTTATCCTTTAGTTTTGTCTAACTGTAAGAGAGGAATGTTAAAGTCTTCTATCAGTGTTTTTTTGCAATGTGCCCAGCTTTTCTTTTAAAAATTGAGTCTATGCTTTGGGTGCATGTAAATTAATGTTGTTACTTTTTTCATTGTCTATGGTATTTTTAAGTATAATTTTCTTGTTTTTCTCTCTTGACTTTATTAATTTTTATTAATGCTTTATTTGAAATCATGATTGCAATTCTTGCTTTTTTTAAGTTATATGAAGCACTGTAAATATCTACGTTTATGTGTGTATACATGAAATTTAGGGTTATGTGTATACATACAAATGTAGATATTTACAAAGTGCTTCAAATGTCTAAAAATATATACACAGACAAGTGATTAAAATGTATACACAAAATGTGTACTGTATATATGTGTATATACAGACACACACACACACACATACATACACACACATATATATTTTCAGCACATAGTGGATTTTGATTTTTTTATCCATTTTTTGTGTCTTTTTCTTCTCATTGTGGAATTAAATGATAATTTGACATTTAGGGTTATAATTACTAAGTGTGTGAATTTTTAAAATAAACTATTTTCATAAATATACACATACACATATATACATACATACATACATATATACATACATACATACATACTAGAAATTTGCCTTCCCTTTTAGGTTAGCAATTAGTCTCTTGCATTTGTTTTGTTTATAATAATTGGAATTGGGTATCCTTCCCTCAACTTCCCTGTCTCCCATTATCCTAACTAATTCCAAACTCCTTGGATATACTTTTATTATTATTGTTTACCCTCTCTTTTGTTAATTTAATCTTTCCCTTTCCTAGCTCAGATAAATCTGTTGTTACCTTCCATGTCAGTGTTATTACTTGCAGTGGCCTTTTCTAAGAAGTGTTGTTTTCCTTCTACTTCTCTCTTACATTTTATCTCTTGAATTATGTAGAATTAGTTATTTTTTGATGGAGGAATAGGGTAGAGGAGAAATTGTTCCATAGCCCTAGTCCATGGGGTCCAATCCTATTTTTTGTCTATTTCCTTATCACTTATCTCTTTAGTGTCATTTCACTCTTGCTTTGAACTCTCTCCATGCTTCCTGGCTAACCAACTACTCTCCCTCAGAGTGTGAGTTGAAACTAAGCCCTCTGATGAAAGCACCCAGATCCTCCTCCCCACCCCCAGCCATTGAATCAGTTGCCTTCCCTTAACTGTCTCCTCCTTCAACCCAGTCTCACATGAAGAAGTAGCCCTTCTTCATGTCAAGGCAAATATACTTAAATGATCCCAATCCGTTCTGTCTTATCCAAGCAAATTTCCTCTTCTACCATCCCCATTCTGTTGCTTCCTTTCTACCTACAAATACTCCCATATGTCTCTCATCCTTAAGAAACCCTCACTTGATTTAGCTATCTTTTCTAGCCAATGTCTCATATCTTTCCTGCCCTTCGTGGCTAAACTCCTTAAGAGAGTCTTTTACACTTGATGTATGTACTTCTCTTCTTACCTTCTAAACTCTCTGAATTTGGAGACTTTTTACTTTTATTATTTGATATGAAGGGGGGAAACTTTCCCTGGGAAATTTCTCTGAGATACCTTCCCAAGTTTTTGCCTTTAAATTTACCACGTGTTGAGCTGAACTCTCCCATATGTTAAATGACATATTGGGGTATATATATGAGGGCAAAGGTGTTGTACACAGTATGTGGTGATCAGTATGTTTAGAACATCTGGACTCCTTGCAGTTCCATGAGGGTGAACTTTTAAGATTTTCAAAATACAATATAGAAAATTCAAACACTAATTTGTTTTGTCTTTAATAAAGTTAAATTCTTTCTGTTTTCCCTTCCTTCTCTTTCATTCCCATACAAATACTGTATCTGTTTAGGGGGTGAGGTGGGAGGAATAAAGGGCAGAAAAAATTCCCCATCTTCCAGAGTACTAGTTAATAAAAAAAGCACTGAAGAAAGGCAAATGTGTTTTTTTCTAAGCGTTTCATATAACTAGTATTTTAGTTGATTAGTGCAATAAGAACTGTCTTTTAAGTTTAAAATACAGTTATAGAAAAACATAATTTTCTTAGCTGTAGAGCAGAAAGATTTCAAGTTTTGTTTCTGGCTATTTACTACTATTCAGTATGTATTCATTTATAAAAAAATTTTTAGGCAGGTCACATTAAAATATTATACTCTAATCTTTAAAAAAAAATAGAAAATACTATTTTATTATTGGAGGAACAGAGGTTTTGTTAATTATTCAAAGCTCTACTTTCTGCTTCTATTTCATCTGCTCATTTAATAATTTTGTTTTATTTCAGATCTTCCTAATGGTTCAGAGCAGAAAATGGCGTGATGGTCTTTGCTCCAAAACTGTGGAATATCATCGACTAGATCAGAATGTTAATGAGGCAATGCCTTCTCTGAAGATTACTAATGATTATATATTTTGAAAGTACTGTGATCTGAGGTTACTTATTTAGCCATTTTCTTTGTCTGACTTTTTATATCATATTATGCAGATATTTGCCATAAACAGTTGGTACGTAAATGAGAGGTTGACCTCTCATTTTGTCATGGTAGTTTGGAGATAAGGGATGTGTATAATTTTTTATCTTTATTATAATCTTTATTATTTTTTCAGCTGAATTTAAATCTGATGTTGAAAATGTGGAGCTAAATATATTATCTTGTGTACCCTGTTTTTTTAGGTTTATTTATCGTGTACCCTCTGAAAGTGTCAGTGAAGCTAGTTTTTAAGTCCCTCAAAATATTTATGTAAATTTTAAATAGTCTAGCATCACTGCAGCAGTCTTGTAGCCAAATATTGAGCTTTTTTTAAAGCACAAATTTCTTTGTGCTATCCAACTAATATAAATGAGCATAGATATAATGCCTTGCATTTAAATAGAACTTTTCTTCAGGAAAAGTACTTTAGATATATCTTAGAGGACTTCCACAGTACTCTTAGACAATTGGGAGTGCTCTTATGGTCCAAAATTTCAAGTTAATGATGCATCAAATATATTGAAATTTCTGGCATGACAGACTTTATGATTGCAACTTCTTCATTTAAGTGTTAAGGAAATGTAATTTATCCTTTGTGTTATTGAATTAAACCTAAAATTAGAAGTTTTGGGTCAAATGTAAAATATATGAGTTACCAAATGATTGGAAGTCCTTGTCTTCCAGGGTTCCAAGGTTGGTAGTTCAGAGGCAAGGAATGGCTTGCCATGAAAAATGTTGTACCTATTAGGTAGTTATTTTATGATAAGAATGAAGTGGGAGGTAGTTGGGGTAAATCTTAAGGCATATTGTATTAGACTGCATCTACTCCTGTCTGTCATATTCAGTTTATACCTGAATTAAGTCACATAGATTTTTGTGGGTACACTGACCTTTTTTTTTTAGTGTGTTATCTTGTTCACAGATTAAGAAAATGATTGATTTTCTTTTTGCACACCTTTTAGCGATGATCAAAATTGATCACTATGTAAAGAGAAGTGATTTGAACTGAAGGTGACTCATAAGAATCATTGTATGATTTTTTTGGGTGGGAGGATGTCCTCAAATATAGTTTAAATTTATTAAGCATGGGAATAATTAGTAGGTGGGCTCTCTATCTACTCAGATGAAGCAATTCAGCTTACTTCCTTCAGTTGAACACTTTACTCTCCTAGTACTGAGAAAGTGAAGCACAAATGTCATATATCAGAACTATTTTCTTGCAGTAATTTTTATCATATTTGAACTTGCATCATTTAATATTTTGAATTTTTTAAAATAAATAGTAAGAATATAAATCTATGATGTCACAATAACTTGTATCATGTGTAGCATTTCAGCATATACTTATGTTGCTGTTAGGAAGCAATAATTTAGTTATACATAACCAGGTCAGATAACTTTTTAAAACACTTTACTGTTAACCAAACTTTGTAAAGTGTGCTAACAAGTAAGTTAAACTCCTAAATAATATTAGTCATAGTGTCTCAGATAATCTGGAGAAGAACAACAGCTCGGTGACTTGGCTTTAGACTGAATTTATTACAGAATATTTTATTCTTTCTAATAATAGCAGGTATTTGGCCTGCTGAATGAGTTTGTTGTTATTGCTTCAGACACTTGTGGAGAAGTGTCTGTAAGTCAGTGTAGGAATTTCTGCTTCACAACTTCATAGTTTCTTCGGCACAAAGCGGGGGACTATTCCTGCTTGACTTCTCAGGTTCCTTTCTTTCAGCCCAGGAGCACACATGATAACTGAGCCAAATATGAGTTAAGGGAAAGCAAAAAGTTATAAGCAGGGTCTACAAGTTTCACTAGATGAAGAAGGCCAGATAGTCAATAAGCAACCCTGAAGTGGAGTGAGGTGGGAAGAAAGGAAGAGCAGACTGACACGAGAGGAAGACTCTGCAGCTACTCAATTAATCTTTATTGAATTGAGGCAGTCAAAATTGGTGCATTTCTACTAGGCCATTACATGGAGCAAAACCTGTACTCTGTATTGTGGCAGTCTGAACCATATGTTATCTAAATTAATGGCAGTTCTTAAGTTAGAAATGAGCACTCAAATTTCTCTTGACCATGTAAGTTATTATTCCTCCCCTTTCCAGTTCCTCCTCTGTCCTCATTTGCAGGCCCAGATCAGGTGCCTGCTTGAGAAGGCTTACAAAGAAGACCTACAGAAAAAACAGCTGTCCAGCAGAAAGTGAAGCAGATATCAGAGGAAGTGCTGAAAATCATTGGGCAGTGGTGCTGAGAGGCCTGGTGTATCAGCAGTGCAAATAAAATTCTAGTTTTGTTATAACTTTGTATTTTGGATTTTTTCCCTTTTTTTGTGGAAAGGCAGTCATAGGTCAAAAGAAGGTAGTTAGTTACAAGTTGAGGACTGTCTGTGGTGTTTCCTCAAAGTTCAACTGTGTTGAACCTCAAAATTCCTTAGTGAGACAATAGTGTTTGTTTTAAACTTTCTGTCCAGGCAAGGTATCTTTTTTTTTTTTTTCCATTAAAAATTATTTATTTATTTTTAGTTCTCAGCATTCACTTTTATAAGATTTTGAGTTCTAAATTTTTCTCCTTCCTCCCCTCAGGACAGCATGCAATCTGATATAGGCTATACATGTACAATCATATTAAACATATTTCCACATTAGTCATTGTGAAAGAAGAATCAGAGCAAAAGAGAAAAACCACAAGAAATAAAAAAACAACAAAAAGAGAAAACAATATGCTTCGTCAGCATGCAGACTCCATAGTTCTTTCTCTGGATGTGGATAGCATTTTCCATCATGAGTCTTTTGGAATTGTCTTAGGTCTTTGCATAGCTAAGAGCTATGTCTGTCAAAGTTAGTCATTGTACAGTGTTGCTGTTACTGTGTACAATGTTCTCCTGGTTCTGCTCACTTCACTCAGCATCAGTTCATGCAAGTGTTTCCAGGTTTTTCATAAATCTGCCTGCTTATCATTTCATATAGATAGCACAGTCGTATTCCATTATATTCATATGCCGCAACTTGTTCAGCCATTCCCCAATTGATGGGAACTGAGCCAAATTTATAAGAATAGTCATTCCCCAATTGATAAATGGTCAAAGGATATGAACAGGCAGTTTTCAGAGGAAGGAATTAAAGCTATCTGTAGTCATATGAAGAAATGCTCTAAATCATATTGATTAGAGAAATGCAAATTAAAACAACTCTGAGGTACCACGTCACGCCTATCAGATTGGCTAATATGACAAAACAAGAAAATGATAAATATTGCAGAAGATGTGGGAAAATTGGAACACTAATACATCGTTGGTGGAGTTGTGAACTGATCCAACCATTCTAAATTTGGAGAGAAATTTGGAACTATCCCCAAAGGGCTATAAAACTGCATACCCTTTGATCCAGGAATACCACTTCTAGATCTGTATCCCAAAGAGAAAAAAAAAAAAGGAAAAGGACTCATATGTACAAAAATATGGCAGCTCTTTTTGTGGTGGCAAAGGGTTACTATCTTTGCATGTTATATGAAGATGGACTTTGGACAAAAGCAGAAAAGGCATTCCTGCACAGGTGCAGGTATTCTGCTTAATGAACCCCTTTTGGAAGCAACTTAAGTAGTTGACTCCATGGCTCTTTTCTCACAATTCCAATCCTTACCTCACACTTGCCTCTTGCCTCTTGCCTCTTGCCTCAGAGCCTAACCAGCCCCAGAGTACTCCCTCTTGGCTTCTAACTCCCCCAATTGCCCCCTTTCCCCTGACTTCAGACTCCCAAAGACCCTAAAATATCCCTTCTGCCTTACTAATCTATTTCTTGACCTCAATGTCCTCATCTTTACTCCAGGCCCCTCCTATTCCCAGTCTCTCCCCCGCTTTTGTTTCTTGGCTCAGGCTGTCCTGGTTTCCTGCTAGGGCAGGAATAGAAAAGAAGCCACCCCTAAAAATCAAGGTGGTGTTGTGCCGAAAAAAGCGAGCAAGACCCAGATATAAATTTTGATGTGGATTTATTCAAGCGGTTGAACGGTGGGTCCCTAGCTCAGACATGAGATGCAGTCTTTGTTCAGACAGCAGATTTAAAAGCAAGCAGCTATTATCTTACTGAAGGATATTGAAATCTCTTTAGGAAAAGATGCAGATGATTCTCAGCTCAGCTCAATCCTGGTTCCAGGTCCAGAGGCCCAGTGAAGGAAGTCCCTGGCTAGGAGGACATGGGGTACCTATATTAAGGGGAGGAGTATGCAAATGGTTAGAGGAGGATGGAAATTCTGCCTCTTCAGTTTCAAGCTGGGAAGATAAATTTTACTGCTAAAAATATCTTTTACCTTACTGATAACACAATATAGCATAATACAGGGTAATGCAAGTCAGGGAATGACTGGGCACAAAAGGATTTGAGGAGTGTAAAAGTGTGTGCATCTGTGGAGTGGACATTAGGGTGGGCTAAATGAAGAGCATCATGCCATAAAGGAAGAGAGGGATTCAGAAAGGTTGAGAGGAGGTGAGTGCATTCCCAGCCACAGGGAGGGATTTCAGAGAGGTGGGAGAGAGTATTGTGACTAAGGGGAAAGCTAATATGAAAGGGAGTAATGTGGAATAAAGCTGAAGGAAGGTTCAAGCCAGGTAGAGTTGTGGTGGGCCTTAAAAGCCCATCATATATCTTATTCTGGAGGCAATATGGAGCTTGACTATTTTTGAGTGAGGAAGTGACATAAGAGCATGATCTTGATAGCTGTGTAATGGATAGATTGGAGTAGGGGGTGGAAGGCACTGGAGGCAGAGAACTGAGTTAGGAGGTTATTAATTCAGTCAAGAGGTAGAGCAGGAGCTTTTCGTTGTCATCTAGTCATTTCAGTCATGTCCAACTTTTGGTGACCCCATCTGGAGTTTTCTTGACAAAGGTACTAGAGTGGTTTGCCATTTCCTTCTCTGGCTCATTTTACAGATGAGGAAACTGAGGCAAACAGTGTTAAGTGATTTGTTTAGGGTCACATAGTAAGTATCTGAGGCCAGAATTGAACTCAGGAAGAGTTCAATAGGCCAGACACACTATCCACTGTGTCACCGAGCTGGTCAAATTAAGGTAGTGTTAATGTGAGTAGAAAGGAGGAGATTAATGGAAATAGAATTGACAGGCCTAGGCAATTGATTATATCCATGGGGTGAAGGAGAAAGTAGAGCCAAAGGATAACTGTGATAGGAACCTTAGCAACCAAGGGGAATGGTGGCATAAAAAAAATAGGAAACTGGGAAAAATTGGGAAACTGAGGTAGGGGTTTAGGGGAGATGAATCAGTTTGGGACATCCAGGTGGATTCAGCAGACACTTGGAGACACAAGTTGAGTTCAATGGAGCATTGGTACAGGGTGAATTAAAGATTGAGAATGGGTATATAAATCTGGGAGTCATCTGCTTACAGGTGATAATTTAACCCAAGGGAACAGATGAGATCACCAAGGGAGAGAATATAAAGAAGGAAGGAAAACAAAAGGGTTGCACAGTCTTGGGGATATTCATGTTTAGAACAGTAGGAGGTGGATATTGACCCGGCAAAGATTTAAAAGGAGTATTCACACAAGAAGAGCACTGTAATGGAAGTGAAAGAAGGAGAACATAAGTGGTAGAGTATGTATTTAATAGTATAGAAAGTTGTGGAAAAGTCAAAAAGAATACAGATTTAATAACTATAAGACCATTGGCAACCTTTGAGAGCAAACTCAATAGAATCATAGAATCAGAAACTGGATTGTAAGGGATCCAATGGACCTGATGATAATAATAATAGATCTGCTGTCTTCCAGGGACATATATCCAGGGTGTGACAGAAAACCCCTTAAACCTTGTCAAGCCTGATGACTACTGCCCGTTGCTGGTAAATTATATGGGTATGAGCGATATAGCCAGAAAACTTAGACATAATTGCCAAGGAACGTGAATGACATTTTGAGTAAGAAACTAATGACCTTATGGGCATAGAATCTCTTTCCATCACTGCTACTGATTAAAGAAAAGGGCTTCGAAAGAGTGAAGCAGTTTTGAGAAGTAAATTGGTTAAGACATTGAAAAGAAAATTTTGGATTGAGACAACTAGGTAGATAGAACACTGGGCCTGGAGTCAAGATGTCCTGAGTTCAAATCCAGACTCAGAAACTTGCCGTGTGACCCTTTCAAGACACATAATTTCTGCCTGAGTTTCCTGAACTATAAAATGGGGATATTTCCTAAGACTGATATCTCCCTTATCTCCTAAGATTGTCAGGATGGGATATTTATAAAGTGCTTAGTACAGTGCCTGGCACATAGTAGGTGCTTAATAAATGCTTATTCCCTTTCTGGACCACCACTCGATATGTGGAAATGATGGATTCTTGGCCAGGGATGGAAAGGCTCCTGAAGAGCAGCTGATTTTTTAAAAAGTATTTTCTAGGAGGCTTAAAAAACCTAATAAAAAGGCTTTAACTTGAAAAGGAAGCATCCTCAAACATAATCTTCCCATCTAGATACCATTAAAGTAGTATATAAATTATATTACATATGCCTATTGTATTAATAACTATATATTACAACATATACAAACAAAAAATAGAAATCTAAAAAGAATGAGATAAAAATGAAATTATATTTGATCCTAGGTCTAATAGGGAGCCACTGGAGTTTGGGAAGGGAAGTAACCTGTGCTGTAGGAAAATCACTTTGGTAACTTGGAGAGAGGAGATATGAGAGACGAGATCAACCAGTAACTTATTGTGATGGTTCAGGAAAAAGATGATAAGGGCTTGAACTAAAGTGGTGGCTCTTAGTGGAGAGAGGGGGACATATGTGAGAGGGGGGCATAAATGATAAGACTTGGAAACTGATTGGATATATGGGGTAAAGGGAGAGCATGACAATGAAGACAGCATCAATGTGGTGAATCTGAGCAATTTTAAGGAACCAGAAGGAGGCTAAAGCCTATCGGATGTAGAACATACGGGTGAAGATCACTGGAGGGAGGGAAAAAAAAGAGAGAGAAGAGAAATCGGCCTGGGACAGAGCCCGGGGGCATTTACAGTCAGAGATGACCTGAATGAAGATCCAGCAAAGCAGACTAAGAAGGAACAATCATATAAGTAAGGAGGGAACTAGGAGAGAGCAGTGTCGCAAAAACTTAGAGTGAAGGAGAAGAGGGTAATCAACTGTCAAAGCCTTCAGAAAGGTCAAGAAGGTCGAAGAGTCCATTAGATTTGGCAATTAAGGGATCATTGAGAGAGAGCAGTTTCAATTAAATGGTGACGTTGGAAGCCAGACTACAAAGAGCTAAAAAGAGAAGGAGAGGAAGGAAGTGGATTCAACAATCACAGACAACTTCCTCAAGGAGTTTGACCACAAAAGAGAGGAGGGATGTAGGATGATGGCTAGCAGGGAAGGATGGATCAAGTGAGGGGTTTCTAACGATGGTAAAGATATGGTATATTTGTAGGCAATTGTGAAGAAGCTAGTGGACAGGGAAAGATTAAAGATAACAGAGAGTAGGGATAATGGATGCAATGAAAGGCTGGACAAGACAGGATGGAATAGGATCACTTGTACATATAGAGGGGTTAGTCTTGGCAAAAAGAACCCCTTTACGTGAGACAGAGTGAAAGAAAGCAGGAGAAGGCATCTTAGTGATGTGAGATGAGGAGGAGGGAAGAAGACGGAGCTCTAGGCAAATGGCCTCAATATTTTTCAGTGACATATGAGGCAAGGTTTTCAGCTGGGAGGAAGAGCTGTGGGAGATTTGAGGAGGGGTGAAAAGATTTGGAAAAAAAAAGCCACTGTGGTGAGTGTAGATGGTGAGTCAATTAGGGAGATACAAAAAGAATGTGTGATGTATTCTATCTGTAGCAACGTGTTAGGCAAGGATCTCAGTGTCAGAGCTGGAAGTGAGCTCAGATTTTATGTAATTCAGTCCCATTTGACAAATGGGGAAACTGAGGCCCGATGAAATGACTCCCATGACCATACAGATTATAAGCAGCAGGGCTGGGATTTGAACATAGGTCCAAATGGTGTCTTTTATGGCTTAGTATCTCCTACCCCCATAGGATATGCCACAAGCTCAATAAATTCTGGTAGGAGCCTTGTTTTTCCTGTAATTCTATGTCACATTCTTAAGATTCTGTTGTGGAGGAAAGGGGGAAGGAATAGACTCTGGTGTAGTTGGTTCATCTAGGAAATTTTTTTTTTTTAAGCCTAGTACTAGGTCATAAGCTCTGAAAGAGCAGGCACCAAACCTTACCGATCTTTGTCCAACATTCAAAAGGTATACTTATTAAATGAAGTAAATGACTGAACATATGGACCACTAAAGCTCAAGTTCTATTATTACTCTGTCACCTTATTGACCAGTTCTGTGCAACGTGTAAACTAATTCAGAAATCCCAGTTTCCCTCATTTGTTTATCTTTTTCCTTGCTTCCTTCCTCCCTCCCTCCCTTCCTCCCTCCCTTTTTCCTTCCTTACTTCCTTCCTTCTTCCTTTCTTCCTTCCTCTCTCTCCTTCCCTTTCTTCTTTTCCCTCTGCTCTTCCTTCCTTCTTCCTTCCTCCCTTCCTCCCTCCCTTCCTTCCTTCCTTCTTCCTTCCTTCCTCTCTCTCCTGCCCTTTCTTCATTTCCCTCTGCCCTTCCTTCCTCTTTCCTTCCTTCCTTCTTCCTTTCTTCCTCCTTTCCTTCCTTCCCCTTCCTTCCTTCCTTCTTTCCTTCCTCTCTCAATCCTTGACTCCTTCCATCCCCTTTTACTTCCTTCCTCCATCTCTTTCTCCCTTCTCTGCTTCCCTTCCTCTCTTCATTCTTCCACTTTTCTTTCCTTCCTCTTTTCTTCCCTCCCTCTCCCATTTCCTTCTTGCCTTTCTCCCTCCTTTCTTGTTGCTGGCCTTTTGTCTTCATGGTACAATTATTTCTGGGGAACGAACCTGCCCTCCCCCATTGTACCTTCGCCTTGTAATAAAGAAAAGCAATTAAACAAAACACCTGATACAGTGACTCCCTTCTAATAATGTATATAACATTCTGCTCTAGTATGTTTCCAGCTCTGTGGGTGAAAAAACATTAAATGTCTGTGTACTAGTCACGGTGGTAGGTGCTGGGGATACGGTACAAAAACGAAACTGTCCATGCCTTCAAGAAGCTCTACCAGGGGGATATAATACATATTGGGAAAAGGGGACCAAGCCAGGGAGTTTTGGTCTGAGGTATCAACAGGGATTGTGAACAAACCTTTTCTGGTAGCAACGCTTAACATTGATTAGAGGTTGTAGGAATTAGGAGGAATATGGGAGAAAGGTAAGTTTTCAGTGGCAGGATAGGTGGCAAGATGCCTGTGTTAGGTAGGCCCTGTTGATTCAGTGGACAATTGGGTTAGGTGGCCACTCACTCATTGACTCATTCACTCACTCACCTCAATTTGCTTTTAGGTTAGCTCAGTTCAGGGTTGTGTTGGAGTTAGCTAACCAGAGATCCAATTGTTAAATTTTCCAATAAAAATTTGAAGATCTTTTCCACCCATTAATAGGCCATGTGACATGCTTATGTCGCAGAAAGCCTAAGTCACATGTGGTGAGAGGAGCTTGCTGAGAGGAAAAGGAAAGGGTGTCACAGGCAATGCTGAGAGAGAGCAGACGTGTGCTGTGCTGTCAGTGAGTGTTGGTGGCAAGGCCACCTTCTATATGGAGAGTCTGTTATATTTTGCAATACAACATTCCTGTATACTGTGCTATAACTATGGAAAAGTAAATTTAAAATCTCTAAAATGTATCAGGAAGACCTGAAACAGGGTAGGAAGATGGTTCTGGGAGTAGGGAGCACCTATTGATGAGGGCACAGTCTCTGGGAACCCCCTTGAACTGTTCTTGAATCTTCCAACTAGATCTGGCCTTCCCCAGAGACTATAGCCTCACATTATCATTAGGCCCAAATGTCTACCTAAACCTTGCCCTCTATTGTTACTATAGATATCCATGCCTTCAGCTACTTCCCATCCTTAATCCCATTCTCTTGGTTCCTGGACTCTGACCTCATCTGGTCCTCTTTAGACTCCTCCTTAGACATCTCCTCAAGACCCTCCCTAAAGCCCTCCTCTAGTCACCCCAGACCACCCCTCAATCCCTCCTACAGTCTTTGTGTATATAATCTCCATCTTGCCTCCATGAAGGCGCTCAGGTTCAATCTAGCTCAGCTCAGATTCAATCTAGCTCAGTACCTGGCCCGCTTGTGAAAACAGGCGTCACAAAGGGTGGGATTTCTTAAGACAACCCATTATGGTGAATCCCGAATAAACTTTCTCCTTTCCCTTGGCTGAGAAGGCTTGAGTCGAATTCTTTCGGCAGGACCCGGCGTGTAGGTATTTTGGGGTCTCGAGCACCCCTAGAAACCTATAGTTCCCTTACCATATTCATTTTTACTTAAACCTCTTCACTATGAGAGGCTAGAAGAGTTGTTGGTAGTAAGCAACTGTGCTACTTTCTTCCAAAATGAAGTTGGGGCTTCAGAGTGGTTGAGGAAGCAGGGCTTTTTGAGGTAGGGAAGTAGGGAGAAAGGGTCCTTCTTCTTCCCTAAAGAGGAGAAACAAAGCCAGTGTTTCAGTGTCAGACATGGAATGTTCAAAGAAAAAAAAAAGAGTGCTTGCTTTTTTTTCCTTGCAGGGTCCACTCCCAAGCTTTGCAACAACCCCAAGATTGTATCCTACATATGCATATATATAATATATGTATCTCCTACATATGTGTATATCTTACATATGTGTATATAGTATTTATATATACACATATATATAAAAATATAATTATATTAGAGCTCTTCATAACCTTCATAGCCTTTTCCTACCTTTCCAATGTTCTTACCCTTTATTCCCCTCCAGGCACTCTATAATCCAGCTACAATGGCCTCTTCATTGTTCCTCTCATACGATACCCTGATGCCTGTCTCCATGTTTTTTGCCATTGTAAACTCCTATACCCAGAATGCTTTTCCACCTCACATAGGCCTTTTACTTTCCCCAAGAAAACCTGAATGGGGTCAGGAAGAGTCGCATACACCTGAAAAACTACAGACCAACACTAATAAAAAACCCACTCTAAGAGTTCTAGTTTCAACTCTGTTCCTTATTTGTTCTCTGACTTTGGGAAAGTTCCTTCCCTTCTTTGGTCCTCACTTCCTCCCTCTGTAAAATAAAAGGGCAGTTCTAGTTGATCTTTAAGGTAGATAAATGTGACTTCCAGCTCTGAGGTTCTTGTTTTGATTTTAGTTTTATTACCATGATTTTCCAGGAGGGGGCAGTGTGACTACACTCTAGAAGGGACCAAGCAAGACTGACAGTGGATTACTTCCCTCTGTTGCTGAATTTTGAAAGTCTCAAAACCCAGAGTTGCTGTTATTAGACAGAATCCCCTAAATCAGAGAAAAGAAGACTGTTTTCTTTAGCGATTTATTTTCTTTAGTATTGCTAAGCAGGCTGAGAAATAAATAGACCAAAAAAATACATTGTAGGAATATATTATTCAGGAGTCCTATGTTCTCATAGGGTCACAGAGCTGGAAGAAATCTTTGATTTATCTTGTCTTATGCCTAGTTTCATAGAAGAGAAAGGTGAGGCCCAGAAAAGGACAGTGACTTGCCCAAGGCCACATGGTAGGCTAGTTCCAGGACTAGGATTCAGGTATAATGACACCTAGCCTGGAGTACTTTCTGGATGGGCATGTTATTGCCCATCTTAAACCCCTCTTTAAACATATCTCCTTTAAACATTTTCTCTCAAATATTTCACTTGCTTCCTTAAGCCCAAATAATCTCAGTATAGGGAGACAACCAGGTTTTTCACTGGCTAAAATATTGCCAAAGCATATGCTCTGGTCACATGGCTTCCTTTTTGGCTACATGTGTTGTGTCTACATGGCTGTCTCCTTACCACTGTGCTTTAAGCACGAGCCCATTCTCCCCAGCAACCTTGTGTGTGTGAGGCAAGAGTATACCCCTTGTAATGGGGGAATGTTTTTGAAATCACTGTTCTCAGTATGTATTCTCAGTAAATACCTTTTCTAAAGGCTAACGTAGTTCAACCAGAGTTATCATGAAACTCAAATGAAATGATGGAGGTAAGACATTTTGCATACCTTAAGCATTATATCAGTCATAACATTATTATTATTATCTAACAATCATCAGCCCTCTAGTCTTGTGATGTCTCCATTCCCTGAACTTCCTATTGCATTCTTGCTGACCTCAAGCAATGTTTAATGAGTAATATAGGAATGTGTTGGCAAATGTTTAACAACCAAGCTCTTCAGAAAAATAATCTATGTTCACATGGATTTTTTCAAAGTTTAATATGCATTATTAACACTTTCTTAAGTCTAGACAATCAATAAAACCAAGCCCTGGTTTGTAGCATTTGCTGATTTCTGAGGTGTAAATGCTCACAGTGAAAATTTAACAGTGAAAACTTAAGGGGTGGTTAGAACTGTTTCCAGCATACCTCTGAGTTCTACCAGTTGATTAATAATGGGGAGCACACTGGTGGGGGCTTATGAACAGCAGTAATATAAATCTCAGCCTCTCAGAGGTACCCGATAGGACCTTGAGACTAATGAATAGCAGTCACTCTCTGGGGACCTGGACTCCTGGTGTGAGTGGGATTTGGGGAAGCAATCCCTCATGTGTGCCTTTCATTTATGACTTCTATGTATTCCCACTTTCTCCTCTGAGTGTGAATGTATTTGTGGGAGAATAAACCCCAGATTTATGAGGCAAATGCTCACTGGTGACTGCTTTACTATGTTATTTCATTAAATGTCTTTTGTTTGAATTAATTCTGCCCTCTGGATAACTAGAGAAAAAGCAAACATTGGTGGAATCTTATGAGCTATGGTTTTGAAAGAATGTGAACCCAAAGAAGATTTTCAGTCTGTGGTGGCAATTGTGGGGTCCTTGTGTGTGAGAAGAGGTGCCACAGGTACTATGTCAGGAATAACTGAGAAACCAGAAGAGTTAAAGGCGTCTGCCCTTGCTCCATGAGTGCTCTCTTCTCTTTTTTCTCCTCTCTTATTTTCCTTTTAATTAGAAACAGCAGCATTTTCATTTTTTTTAAAGGTAGAGTAGTTTATTTTCTCCTTTTTGGGGTATCTGGTGCAGCAAGAGTTTTTGGCATCTTTCCAAAAGTCATCTAGATCCAGTTCTTATCAGGATTGTTTGGGTGATAATTAAGTTGTCTGATAAAACAAACAAACAAACAAAAAAGAAATAAAAAAAATCCAATCTCTTGTATTTGTATTAACATCATCTCACTGTGATTTTCACTGAAAACTTGTGAAAGAGACAAGGCACTGAATATGAAAAACCTGTTCACTAGACTACAGCTATCCTCTGATGTTGTCACCATAGACTAATAAATGAAAACCCTTGAAAGTCCTGCTGAGATGGAAATACTTTGCCTACAGGCCAGTGACCTACTTTGTGCCTGTTATTTTAGGGACACTACATCTCACTCAGTTTGGAGAAACTAATTACCAGAAGCTCATCAAAAGGTGATTTTTTTTCTTGTAATAACAACACACATTACATCCACTAAGGTGTAGAAAAACTGTGAACAGTGTTGATGGAGAGATTGCCCAAACTGATGAAATTACAGATATTTTGAAGTATTAAAGAATATTTATCTGTATGTACAATGTGTCCTTGAACAGACGTTTTTAAATATTTTTGTGTCATACACCCCTTTGATAGTCTGGTGAAGCCTCACAGACAAACTTATTCTAAGAATAACATTTTTAAGTCCATAAAATAAAGTACGTGGGAGTATAAAAGAAATCAATCATATTAAAATAAGGATGTAATTTGTTTTTACTTGATCCAAGTTCATGGACCACCTGAAACCTACCCCATAGGGTCTGTGGACCATCCTCTTACCTTCCAACCCCGGGTCTAGAGAGAAAGACTATAGACTGGGAGGTGGGAGATTTGTGATTTAATATTCCAATAACAATAATGATAGTAGGTTATATAGGTTATTTAATAACCAATAGGTGACCTTGGGCAAATCCCTTCCCTTCTCTGGGCCTCATTTTTCTTTTCTGTAAAGTGGAGGGTGTGGCTGGATTAGATGATGTCTAAGCTTTTTTAAAGTCCTGAGACCCTATGCTTCTGAATTCACACACACACGTAGCTTTATAAGACATCTGGGTTTCAGACTACGTTGTGATGCAACGAGTTTTCAGGAACTGGCTAAGTCACCTCTGAAGGGAATAGGGTAATTCTGGACATGGAAGATTTCTGGGCAGATTGGAAGGCTATTTCTGCTCTGAAAGAAGGTGAGCTTTTTAAGAGTGGGGATTCTTTCTTTTTTTGGTAATTATAACCCCAGTGCCCAGCACAGTGCCAGACACACAGTAGGTGCTTTATTAATGCTTATTGATTGATGACACAGACAATTTTGCAGTAAACCAAAAGTCAGGCAATGTGGGTTTTAATCCTGTCCCAGTGATTTTTTTTTTGATGTCACACAAATCTCTAAGTCTCAATGTACTTACCTCTAAATTTCAGATAAAGTAGGTCCTGTGCATTTCTCAGAGCCACAGGGCCCCTGAGAGGTCGTGCAGTCCACTGTGCCAGAATGAGAGTCTCCTCCACAACACATCCAGGTGGTCATCCTATCCTTTCCTAAAAGCCAGCAGTGAAGTCTTCCTTCTTGACCTTCAAGAGGTATTATGTGAATAATGAGATAATGGGTATGAAAGCATTTGGAAAAGTATCAAGCACAGTCCATATCCAAGAGACAAGTATTATTCTTCCTGTTGCTTAATCAAATTGTATATATGTATATATGTGTGTATATATGTGTGTGTGTGTATATCTGTGTGTATGTGTGTATATATGTGTATGTTTGTGTGTATATGTGTGTATGTGTGTATATGTATGCATATCTGTGAATATCAGTGTGAATATGTGTGTATATATGTGTATATGTGTATATATGTGTACACACATACATATATACATATACATACAAATGCACATACATGCACACATGCACACATACACACATACATACATACACACATATACCTTTTTTTTTTCCCTCTAACAGCTCTTCCATGGGTCAGTTGGGTATTTTCTTTGGTTATATATTCTTTGTGTGCTTCTTGGACTCTGTTTAGTTCAGTGGGCTGAAGGCCTGTAAAGCACTTAAAAAAATTAAAAATAGTAGTGTCACTCAGAGCATGGACTTTGTGCTCTAGAGATTAATTTTATTATTCTTTTTGCTGACAAACTCTGACTGTAAATATGTGATCTCCTGTAGCAATTAGTTTAGTAATTCTGTTAAAAAGGAAACAAAGTTCTTCTTGGTAAAGCCATGCTAGTTTATATTGATCCTTGTCTGCCTTTTTAAATGCTTACAAACCATCCTTTTAAAAAATGCCTTCTTTAATTTTGCCTGGAACAGTAACCTGAAGAATTTGTATTGGTTCTTTTCTTTTTTTTTTTTTTCAAAAGAACATTTTGCTTTTCTAGGCCTGTGACATTTCTGGTATCTCGAGGTTGGTTTTTTTTAAGCTTCTGTTCTCTATGCTCTTTGTAGGATCACCATCAGTAACTCAGCAATCATATCTACTAACTCTTTTGGTTTTCTGGATATAACTGATCTGTGCTTGACAACTTGAATTCAGTACAGATAGTTAGTCACTTACTGCCTTGTTTATCTTCTGTGAATTATTTTTCTTCTTTTCTTATCAGACAAAATATTCTCTTTGGAACATAAAATAAGCAAAGTTAGAGAAAGAGTGATGGTTCTGAAATCTGACTATTGAGGTTGAAATCCTTCCTCTGATGCTTACTACCCGTGTGATGTCGGACAAGTTGCTTAACTTTCTTGGGCCTAGGTTCCCTCGTGTGTCAAATGAAGGATTTGGCTGAGAGGGCTTCTGAGGTCCTTTCTAGTGCAAGATATAAGTTCTGTTATGATCTGAGTCACCCTGAACAGTGGTCCTATTCCTCCTCTGATCCTCTTTGTGCACCAACTTAATGCAAAAAGCTTCCTTCTGCTTGGGTGTATCACTATGGCTAGCCTCAGCCCATTCTAGGTTTTAGAGCTCTAATGCTATTTTCACAGGGATTTGCTATTTTTCTATATTAATCCTCAGTTACCTTCCATTGCCTGCAGAGGTGAGCTGGAACCAGCTTGAACTGGTTCCCAAGAAGACTGCTAAATATTTGGTCTAAGCATTTTCACATTGGCAATTGCAAAAGGCAAATGCTATAAATCAGGGCTTGATTTATTGTTTTGTTGGCAGCTAGGTGGCGCAGTGAGTAGAGCAGCGGCCCAGTTCAAATCTGGCCTCAGACACTTGACACACTTACTAGCTGTGTGACCTTGGGCAAGTCACTTAACCCCAATTGCCCTACCTTCCCCCTCAAAAAAAGAAAAGATTTATTGTTTTGTTGATTGTCCAGACTTAAGAAAGTGATGGAAAAATATTAATAGTATAGATTAAAATTGAAAGTGTGTTCTGCAGTATATTTCTCCCCCAGAGAGCCAGTTGTTAAACATTTACCAGCACACCCCTCACTGCCTGCATCTTTTATACATGTCTTTAAAAAATCTGAGTTGATGAACCCACATTTAGGTAGCATCCTCTTTTTCTTCTCATTGGAAAGATATTTGTGTCTTTAGCATTTTACTCTTGAGAACTTAACCATCCTACCTGGGCCAGATTCTTCCTATATAATAATAGGCAATTGGCAACTGCTTATCTTGGGTCATTTGACATATGCTCTTCAAAAATCTAGTATGAATTTCAGACTGCTCCTGACTTTCTCCTCCTTTTCCATCATAAACTCTATGATAGAATTTTCCACTGTGATTTCCATTGTTTCTGCTTTTAGGAGCTCCTGTCAGAATCAGGTCTAAACCATAAGTTCCTTTTGTTTCTTCCTTAACCTTTTGAAGTATGAAATTATCATTTTTTGTTTGTTTTTTTGGTTTTTTTGTCAGGGCAATTGGGGTTAAGTGACTTGCCCAAGGTCACACAGCTAGTAAGTGTGTCAAGTGTTTGAACTTGGATTTGAACTCAGGTCCTCCTGACTCCAGGGCTGATGCTCTACTCACTGTGCCACCTAGCTGCCCATGAAATTATCATTAAAGCAAGTCAATAATAAATCAGCTGCTCTTCCTATTTCAATCAAGCAATCAATAAACCCCTCTTTGTGCTATCAGTTAAGTACCTGTTATGTACCAGACACTGTGCTAAGTACTGGGGATACAAAAAAGAGCCAAAAGAAAAGCCCTGCCCTCAACAAATCTAATCAGAGAGACAACATGTGAACAAACATATACAAAGCAAGCTACATACTGGATAAATACGAAATCACTAACAGAGGGAATGCACTAGGATTAAGAGGGCTTGGGAAAGGCTTCTTGTAAAAGACAGGTTTTTGTTGGGACTTGAAGGAAGTCAGGGAAGTCAGAAGGCAGAGTTGAAGTGGTGGAGTGCTCCAGGCCTGGGGGACAACCAGAAAAATAAATACCTAGAGCTAAGAGATGAGCATCTCATTCAATGAATAGCCAGAAGGCCAGTGTCACTGGATCATTTAGCAGAGACTGCGAGAGAACTCCAGCAGAAGTCTAGATGGTTGGAGTTCTCCCCTGCTATGCCTCTGCTATATGCCTCTATGCTAAGTTTGTAATCTATTTCCTTATCTAATTCCTTCTTCTGTCTGGGTGGTCTGTAGCATTTTTTTATCTGGACCTGTGATTTCATTGGTGAAGAAACTCCATTTACCAATGCAGATCAGCACTGCTCCTCTTTCTTCTTTAGTTGATGTTAACCTATAGGCCCATTTTTTCCCTTTTGAGTTCCTGGATTCACTCCCATGGGTAACAAAAATGGCTCACAGGCCAGCTAGGTAGTACAGTGGATAGCTGTGTGACCCTGGGCAAGTCACTCAACCTTGTTTGCCTCAGTTACGTCATCTGTGAAATGAGCTGGAGAAGGAAATGGTAAACCACTTCAGTATTTTTGCCAAGAAAACCCCAAATGAGGTCATGAAGAGTCAGGCACAACTGAAAAAAAAATGCCTAAACAACAAAAAGTAAATCTAATTTCCCTTAGTGAATTGAAGTCATCTCCTAGATGAACTATGTTCTTATGTGCCAAAAACTGGTACATCTGGTTACTATTAGAAATCTACCATCAGCAACATTTGAAAGATTGGGAAGATGAGAGAAGTACCACAGGATTGGCGAAGGTCTGATGTTGTCTCCATTTTTAAGTGGCAACAACAAATGTCTGCAAACTATAGACTTTAATTCTTCAGAAAATTCTGGAATAGATCATCAGAGAGTTAGTAAGCATCTGAAAAGGGAAGCAGTGATTATGAAAAGCCAACATGGTTTTATCAAGGACATGTCAAGCCAGACTAAACTTCATTCCTCTTTTTGACAGTTGCTGAACTGGTAGACAAGAGCGATTTTGTAGATACACAGTTTACCTAGAATTTAGTAAAGCATTTGATAAAGTATGTCATGATATTTTTGTAGAGAATGTGGAGACATATAGACCAGAGGGTTAGATGGCCAGACTCAGAATGATGGTTAATGGTTCAATGGCAACCTGTTAGGATGTCTCCAGTGGAGTACTCTGGGGACCTATACTTAACTTTGTTCCGTTTAACAGTTTTATCCATAACTTGGATAAAGGAATAATCTTAAATTTTGAAGATGTTGCAGAGCTGGGAGGCATGATGGACACACTGGTTGATTAATTCAGGATCCAGAAAAGATCTTGATGTTCTAAGGTATTAGGATAATAAGGAGAATTAAATAGGGATAAATGTGAAGTCTTATACTTGGATTCAAATAATCAACTTCTTAATTATTGGGTTAGGGAGGAATGGTTAAGGCAGTAGTTTGTCTGAAAAAGATCTGGGGGTTTTAGTGAATGGTCAGATTCATTGTGATTCAGCAGTATAATATAGCAGTTAAAAAGGTTAATGTGACCTAGAGCTGCATTAAGAGAGAAATAGCTGCACCAATTAGACTTGAAGTTTCATATGTAGGCATCTTTTTTTTTATTTTACTATGTTATGAAAATGCTTGTTTTATTTGTTTTATTTATTTCATAAATTAAAAATGAGACAGATTGAGAGATTCAGAGAGAGAGAGAGAGAGAGAGAGAGAGAGAGAGAGAGAGAGAGAGAGAGAAAGAGAGGAGAGAGAGAGGAGAGAGAGAGAGAGAGATATCCAGGAATAAGGGTGAGATAGTCTCTATGTATTCTGCTCTAATCATACCACAACTAGAGTTTTCTATTCTGTCCTGGGTATCACAATTTAAGGATATTGGTGAGCTGGAGAGTTTCCAGATGAGGGCGAATAAGAAGCTGAAAGGCCTTGAGTCTACTCCACATAAAGATCAACTTAGGAAGCATGGATGTTTAAATTGGGAAAGAGAAGACTCAGGGGGACATGATAGTTGTGTTCAAATATTTGAAGGGCTGTCATGTGGAAGAGGACATAGATCTGTTCTGCTTGGCCCCAGAGAAAAGAACTTTATGCAGTGGGTGGAAGTTACAAAGAGGCAAATTAAGACTTGATGTTGGGGAACACCTTTTAACGATTACAGCTGTCCACAGGTGGGATGGACTGCCTCAATAAGTGGTGGGTTCCTACTTGTTGGAGGTCTTTTTGTTTTTTTGGAGGGGGGAAGGCAGGGCAATTGGGGTTAAACGAACTGCCCAAGGTCACACAGTTAGTAAGTGTGTCAAGTGTCTGAGGTCAAATTTGAACTCAGGTCCTCCTGACTCCAGGGCCAGTGCTCTACACACTGCGCCCCCTAGCTGCCCCTGTTGGAGGTCTTTTAGGAGAGACTAGATCACTACTTGTCAGATTATGTTTTAGTGGGGACTTAGGGTGTGTATTGGACTATGTGGCTGTGAATGTACTCTAACTGTCACATTCTGTGATTCTATGATGCAGGGCATATCTTTTGTGTTTTTGTTTGTTTTGAGGCAATTGGGGTTAAGCAACTTGCCCAGGGTCACTCAGGTCCTCCTGACTCTAGGGCTGGTGCCACCTAGCTGTCCCCATATCTTCTTAATATATAATGCTACTTAATCTCAGATTATCCATTTTTCCAAAGCCATAATACAGTCATGGTTTTTCATCCCATTAAATCTGCATCATACTTATGAAGTTACTTTGTCTCCTTGAGATCAGATCTGTATGTAGTATACTTTGCTTCAGCCATTCATATATATAGCCACATAAGATCATAGATTTTATTGTAGTTTTCTTCTTGGAAATTGTTTCCTATGAATGATAGGTCCTTTCTTCTGTTACTCTTAATTGTTAATTCTATTCATCATATTATAGTAGATAGAAGATCTATGTATGAACCATCTCTCTCCTCCCTCTTTACCAAATGTGTAAGACTGCTAGCAAATATGCTTTTACCAGCTCTTGTTAAGTGGGTTCCATCCTTGGCCAAGAGCTCATTTTTGTGCCATTGTCAAGAAATCCCTATTTCATTCTCCAACATCATTTTATTAGCCATCTGTTAAATCTAAAATCTATCTATCACTTTTGAATGTTCCATAATCAAATGACCTCAGCAACGAAAAACTACCTGGACCCCTAGGCACTGAGATTTGCATGTGAGTGGAGGGAATATCCACATCAATGAGATCACAGATCCATTGAAGTGTTGGAGTATGTCTTCCTCTAGCCCTTTTAGCCTTCTCAAGGTCAGAGATTGCATTTCTCCTATCTGGGTGTTTTGGTAAAAGAGCAAACATTATCTTCTCCCTAAGATGTCTAGGACATTCTCCTTGTTTCTCGAATTTGCCTAAATGGGATTCTACATACTTTGTCTTCTTTGTCGTAGCTTGCTTGGATAACTGTCACGGCTAACTGCAGTGTCAAACTGCCTGATTGCCATAGGAATACCCAAATGAGGCTTAATTTCTTTATTGTGGGCATCATCTTTTCTCTTGACAGGATGACAGCTATTTGCTCAAGTGCCTTTAATTGGTAAATAGTTCCATATTGCCTCACCCTAAGTCAGAGTCAATCCAATTATCTAATTAGCTCTAATTATCTGCCTTGTTTCTCACTGTTCACTTTTCTCCAGATGTCTCCAGGTACCTCTCTGGTCACTTGGATCTCTGTTAAAATCTCTTCTAAGATGAAGTACTCAGATCTGCACTCAATACTTCATAGAATCACACAGTCTTAGAGTGGGAGGAAATCTTAGAGATCATCAAGTTCAAATTCCTCATTTTACAGATAAGAAAACAGAGACCCTGATTTCTCAAATATGTAGAAAACAGTCAAATTTATAGGAATACAAGTCATTCCCCAATTGACAAATCGTCAAAGTATATGAACAGGCAGTTTGCAGATGAAGAAATCAAAGCTATCAATAGTTATAGGAAGAAAATGTTTTAAATCACTATTGTTTAGAATAGTGCAAATTAAAACGACTCTAAGGTACCACCACAAATCTTTCATATTGGCTAATATGACAGAAAAGGAAAATGATCAATGTTGGAGGGGATCTAAGAAAATTGGGTACTAATGCATTGTTTATAGAGTTGTGAACTGATTCAACCATTCTGGAGAGTAATTTGGAACTATGCCCAAAGGGCAAACTGTGTATACCCTTTGCTCCAGCAATACCATGACTAGGTCTGGATCCAAAACATATCATAAAAATGGGAAAAGTACATATATGTGCAAAAATATTTATGGCAGCTCTTTTTGTGGTGGCAAAAATTGGAAATTGAGGGGATGCCCATTAAGTTGGGAATGGCTGAACAAGTTGTGGTATATGAATGTAATAGAATGCTATTGTGCTGTAAGAAATGATGAGCAGATTTCAGAAAAACCTGGAAAGACTTACTGATGCAAAGAAAACAAGGAGAACATCATACACAGCCACAGCAACATTGTTCAGTGATCAGTTATGGATAACTTGGCTCTCCTCAGCAATACAATGATCTGAGACAATTCCAAAGGACTTGGGATGGAAAAGTCTATCCGCATCTCAGGAAAGAACTGTTGTAGTCTGAATACAGATTGAAACATACTTTCTTTCATTTCTTTCCTTTTGGTCTATTTCTTCTCTCACAACATGACTAATATAGAAATATGTTTATGTGTTTGCATATGTTTAACCTATATCAGATTGCTTACTGCTTTAGGGAGGGGGGAGAGGTGGGAGAGGGGAGAGAGAAAATTTGAAACTTAAAAAATTTTAAAAATGAATGTTAAAAATTGTCTTTATGTGTAATTGGACAAAATGAAATACTATACTTTTTTTTTTTTTAAAAAAAGGGACATTATCCTACAACAATTCCCGAAGTTATCATGGTGCTTAAAAAAACAAAAACAAAAATAAACAAACAAAACAGAGGCCCAAAGAGATTATTTTCTCAAGATCATATATCTATGCCATGATAAAATTGGAATTTGAAATGATGTCCTTTGGCTCCCAATCCAATGTGCTTTCTATTAAGTTTCCATCATCTATTCCTCTACCTTCCCCAAACCCTTCACTACCATTGCATGTGCTCTGACTATAAAAGATAGAGGTACTTTCACTTTTCTTATTCTGGACACTACATTTTTGTTAAATTAACCTAAAATCTTAATCCTTTATTTTTCCTAGCCACGTCTCAGTATTGACTCAAATTGACTTTCTGGTCACCTAATATCTCCAATATATTTTTCCACGTTAACTATTGTCTATCATATATTCACCATCCTGTACTAAATAAATGGGTTTTGGAGCTTAGCTACTTTCTACTTTCCCCTATAGTTTCATATTATTATATTCAACCCACTGTTCCCTCTAGTTAAAAGCTTTTTGGATCCCACCCCCATCGTCTGATGTTTTAGTTGACTTTCGGTTTTGTCAACATCTGCAATTTTGGTAATCACATCATCCTATACCTTCAACCAAATGTTGAACGGTACAAACCAAAGACAGATTCCTGGGACATTCTACTAGAGATATCTGTCCTGATCAGTATTAATTCTTTTGGTCCTATTCAATTAGTTCTGGGTACAACTAACTTTGTTATCATGTAGCACAGAGGTGTAAAACATGCGGCAATCAGGCCCCACAAGGACCCCACAACATTCCTGCCTCCAAGCCAGATTAAAATCTAATTGGGAAATACTTAACAAAGTAAATAAAAATACAATAAAACATAGATGATATCACATTTAAAAACTAAATCAATATGTGGCTTGCAGGTGTTCTTATATATGGATTAGTGACCCTGTTTCTATTTGAGTCTGACACTATGTATCTAGCCCAGATTTCAGCTTCTTATTTATAAGAATCTCATTAGAGACTTTTTTTTTTCCAGATGAATATTTTGTTTATGGCATCCCTTTGATCTATCTGTCTAATGTCTGTCAAGAAGGAGTCTATGAAAGGTGATTGATATTTATAAATAATTTGTTTGGTGAACTACTTTGATTTGTACAGAGGGAGTTGAATTGACCTCACAGGTCTCTTCTAGCTCTGGAGTTTTTTTAATGTTCCTGTTGCTCTTCAAGGAACCTGTCAACTTGAGTTACTCAGCCAGATTTTTGTGCTTTGAGTGATCCTGCCCTCACTTCCTGGGGCTGACCTGGATATCACATTTATGGTATAGTATATGTCTATTGAAACTTGTGGACATAGGGAGACAGTGTAAGCCTGGGAGTAGAAGGAAGGATTGTTGTATATGTGATGGGTTCTACCAAAGTGGGTAAGAGTGCTGTAGATGGCATGGGGCTCTATTCCTCTGGCTGGATTCCTCCTCTCTCCCTCTGCTTTTGCTCTTGCCCCTCTCTACCTGACTAGATTACCTGCCATTTATCTTGGGTTGAAGGGAAGATCATACATCATAGACTTAGAACAGGAAGGGAACTCAGAGACCATTCAAGTTCAATTCCCTCATTTTATAGATGAAGAATTGAGGCTAAGAGACTTGCCCAAGCATACACAGATAGTAAGTGTCTGTGGTGGGATTTGAACTCAATTCTTCTTGACTCCAAACGCAGAACTCTATCCATTACACCATGGCACTTCCTTAAGACTTAAGTGCATTTCTATACACTAAGAAACAACATAGGAAAGATGGAACAACATAGGAAGCTAAAGGGGACACATCTGCACATAAATTATAGGCCATCAGGTGTAGATATTTTTAAGAGGTATTTTAAAGAGGTATTCAGTTACCTCTGACACTTATTGAACATTATATGACAGGTTTTGTCCTTGAAATTAACCCAATTTGAGGTCTAGCTGGGGGAGAAAGCTCTGGGGTTTCAGATTTTATGAGTCTGCTCTCTCAAGCTTTAGCTCTAAGGGTGAGAGACTTGAGTTCCCAGGAGGTAGTGTGGTATTGTGAAAAGTGTACTATTTCTGGAGTCAGACTACCTGGATTCAGATGCTGAGGTGGACAGTTTGGATGCAAAGCACTCTCTCCTTGGGACAGGGATTGTTTCTCCTGACCATACCTATTTCTTATCACTTGACTTTTTGGAAGTAATGAAATTAATATGTCAGGGTTTTACTACATGGGAAATTTCCCAGTTCTACACCCTTTCCTTTCTCTGCAAAGCTATAAAGCTTAAAAATACAGATTACAAATACAGTTCATAAACCGCTCTGTATCCCCAGGCAATCTAAAGTGAAAAGCTGATGGTGGCATAATAAATTATCCAGAGTTCCCCTTCTTTCCCCTACTTATCACACTTTATAGCAAAACTCTAACTTAGGGCACAATTGAAATTATTTTTCTTTATCTAGAAAACCATTGTTAAAAATAGAAATAACAAGTAAGCAAAATTTAATATAAGATAATATAGAAATTAATAATTAACTTAGTAATGAACTATGCTTCCCATTGCATCAAGCAATAAAACAAAAGTGACAGAAACAGAGAGGGCAGTACATCTACTTAGTCAATTAGGCTTTCAATCAGTCTCCTGGAAAGTGTCCCACATCTCTTGCTGTTGCTGCTCCTTCTCCTGCTTCTACTGCCACTCACTCTTTCCAGCTTTCGGTCCCCAATTCTCTCCCCATATCTCTTTCCAGAGAATTTTTAAAACTGCAACTGTAACAAAAATCCACCTCCTAGTTCCAGGCCCTCAATAACTTAATTTCTTCTTGATATTGGAAGAAATATAATTTCTAGTTCTTTAGTGAACCATTGAAAGACCAAGCCATACTAGACTGACTGTTATGCTTACTACTGGTATGAGCTTGGGCAAGTCGCTTAATTAATTAATTGCCTTGGGCTTCCATTTCCTCACTTGTAAAATGAGGGAATTGGATCAGATGGCCTCTGAGATGCCTTCCAATTCCAAATATGAAATTCTGAAATGCTTCCTTAGTGAATCTTTTCGGCTCCAAAGTTGCTTTCTTCTGGATTTCAGGATTTGACAATACTAGTGTTTGCTTCAGAATCACCTGACTGGGGCTTTAACATCCCTCCTTCAGTTACCTGTATGAGATGTAAGCTTCTCTATGTGTCTTCTCAAGCCGTCACTCCTGAATGTCAGGCCTCTGCCTCTCTCCGTAGATCCCCATGCTCTAATCCTTGGGAGTTTCCAAATGCATTCCCAAATTAATTTTCTTTATCTCTCTTCCTTTCTCCCTGTCTTTGTCCCCTTCCCTTCTCTTCTCCTTCCCTTCCCTATACTCCCCCTTCCCCTTTCTCCCTCTTTTCTCCCTCTGTCCATCTCCTCCTCTTTTCCTCTCCTACCCCCGCAATTTCTCTGTGCTTTTCCCATCCTGCCTCCCTGTCTTCCACCCTAGACTATGGCTCTGCCCTTGGGACTGAAACTTCTACCTCCTGTTTTAGGCTGACTGGATCTAGGAGCCCCAGGGGGAGGCTCCTAGACTTCCTCTTTGAGCTTTGTGTTCCGTGTATTTCCTCCAGTTCAAGGTCTCCCCACCTATTGAACTGCTTCAGTGCTGACACTGCCCTCCCTCCACTCCCACCATTGTCTGCTTCTGTTCCCTTCTCATTGACCAAACAGGGAACAGGCACACCTATTGCCAATGAGTCCTGGATATCTATTGATACTAATTAATCAGAAAGGGCTCTTGTTGAGTATTTTCTAAATATTTAAAACTATTGTGAGTATTGTGGGGGATATAAAAAATGTGTCACTAATGATAATAACAAGGGATACAAAAACAATACATTCCCTGTCCTCTAAGGGTAAATCTTTCTTCTGAATTCTGCTTTCCCCCAAGTCAGGGAATAGAATCAGAGGTTGAGAAGACAGGGGAAGCTGAGTGCTGCAGAATTTATGCTTTCAAATTGTGGTTCTGGAGAAGACTTTTGAGAGTCCCTTGGATAGCAAGGAAATCAAATCAGTCAATTCAATTAATTTGGGCTATTCATTGGAAAGTCAAATACTAAAGCTGACACTTAAATACTTTGGTCACATAATAAGAAGGCTCAACTCATTGGAAAAGACCTTGAGGTTGGGAAAGATTGAAGGCAAAAGGAAAAGGGGATAGCAAAGGATGAGATGGATAGACAGTGTCATAGAAACAATGAACATGAACTTGGACAGACTTTGAGAGACGGTGGAGGATAGAAGGGACCTGGTGTGCTGTGGTCCATGGAGTCATGACTGAAGGACCAAACTGAAAGTGATAGATATCTCATAGGATTATACATTCAGAGTTGGGAGGGAGAATAATAGCAATATAGTTCAGGTCCTTCATTTTACAGATGAAGAAATTGAGGCCAAGGCAGGGGCAGTGACTTGCCCAAGGTTACACGTGTAGTAAGGGTCAGATTAGGATTTGACCTAGATCTTGTATCTTCAGAGACAATATTCATTTTACTGTAGCATGCTGCTTTATGAATTATCATGATGAGTAGGACTTTTAAAAATGAGAGGCTGAATTGCTCAGTGGACCAGAATCTACCAGACTATCACATGGGGTCAGAAGACCATGTGATATTTCATGAAAGAGAGACTAACCCAGTGGCAGGGAGTCACTTTCCCTGGTAGTGGATTCCTTTTCTCTCTGGTGTTTAGGGATGAGAGAGAGAGAGAGAGAGAGAGAGAGAGAGAGAGAGAGAGAGAGAGAAAGAGAGAGAGAGAGAAAGAAAGAGAGAGAGAGAGAGAGAGAGAGAGAGAGAGAGAGAGAGAAAGAGAGAGAGAGAGAGAGAGAGAGAGAGAGAGAGAGAGAGAGAGAGTTTTCTACTAGGCAACCCCACAACCCCACCTGGCAATCTTTATTTCATGGCTTGTCCCGTGGCCACCTGATGTGTCTGGCCTTGTTTTCAACCCATTAGACAGTTTAGTCGGCCCCTTCCTACCTTTCCTAGTTTCCTGTATGCCTAGTTCCTCTCCTTGTACTCTGATCTAGCCTCACTGGCCTATTTGTAGCCTTCTCCAGCACCATTGTCATGCCTTTGCCCTGGCTACCCTCATGCCCTGGAATGCTCTGCCCCATTACTTTAAACTCTTCTAGCTTCCTTTAGGACTCACCTTAAATCCCACCTTCTACAAAAGGCATTTCTTGATCTGTCTAGTTGCTAATTATTCTCATATATTCTGTATTTATCTTGCATACCTAAATATTTACATGTTGTCTCCTCCATTAGAATGCATACTCCTTGAGAGCAGGAACTGAATTTTTAACTTTATTTTTGCCTTTCTTTGTATGGTCTTACATATCCCTTCGAAATCGGAAATTTTATGATTGAACACTTTCCTGTCCTAGAGGCTGGGAAAATCCATAACCTGTCTGATGTCATTTCCTAGCCTTCCACCCTGAATTTCTTCCTCCTCTCTCTGCATAAGTTGTCTATCAGCATTTAGGATTAGGAGAAAAGATATATATATATATATATGTATATATATATATATATGTATATATATATATATATATATATATATATAAAAATATGAACACTGGAATCTATAGTGCTCTAAAGTTTACAAATCATTTTTACATGGCAGTGAGTACAATCTCATTTTAATCAGAACACATGAACAAAACATTTCCCACCCACCTATAGGAGTAATGCTGGATGAGTCAACGCTTCCTACTTTACTTTTACCTTGGCTGAAGCAGTAAATAAAGTAAGAATCAACAAATATCCTAAACATGTACTGTGTACCAGGCTGTTTAGTGTAGAAACAAAGAAACAACACAGTTTTACCTTTTAAAGACTTCACAACCTAGCCCCCTCCTTCCTTTCCAGCCTCGATATACATTGCTCCCTTTCCCTCACTCTCCCCTAGGCCAGCCAGGCTGGCCTTCTTTTCATCCCTAGCACGAGGCTCTCTCCTTCAGTCCTGGAAGGTACCCTTTTCTCATTAATCTCCAGAGGCAGGTAGGTGGTATAGGGGATAGAGTCCAGGGGCTGGACTCAGAAAGACCTGAGTTCGAAACCAGCCTCAGAACCTTACGAGACGTGTGACCCTGGGCAAGTTGCTTAATTTCTATCTGCCTCAGTTTTCTCAACTGTAAAATAGTGATAATAACAGCATCTACCTTCTTGTGAAGGTTAAATGAGATAATATTTGTAAAGCACCTACCGCACATAGTAGGCACTTATTAAATGCTTATTTCCTTCCTTCGTCCACCTCATAGTGTACCTTACTATCTTCGAGACTTAGCTCAAGCTTCTTCTTTTTCTCTAGAACTCTTTTCCTGATAGCCCCAGCTGCTAGTGCCCTAGCCCCACCCAAAGATTTGTATTTATTTGTATATGTATATGCATGTATTCTATAGATCTTTATATGTGTATTATGTATATTAATGTAAACTCTTTGAGAGAAGAGACTGCTTCTTTTCAGTCTTCATATCCCCCATGCCTAGTATAGTACCTGGCCCATAATAATAGTCAATAAACATTTATTAAGCACCTGCTGTATACCAAGCACTGTGCTAAGCACTGGGGATATAAAAAAGAAAAAGACAGTCCTTCATCTCAAGGAACTTAAGATCTAACATGGGAAGACAGCATGCCAAAGGAAATGGAAAAGGTGGGGAGAGGGAACGTATGGTGCAAAGGAATATAGGCAGGTGGAAAAAGAATAGATAGCTCTGGCCTGAGCACCCTCCTTAAATAGAGGTTCTGGGAGAGAAGATAAGTGAAAGGTAAAAAAATAAAAGATAATAAATGTTTCGTGAGTCATTGCTTAATTAAACTGATGGTATCAGGTAGTCTTCAGAAGACTTATCAGATTCTGTAGGAATTCAGAGTAGAGAGAAAGACTCTTGTGGTTGAGGATGCTCAGGAAAAACTTCCTGGAGGAATCAGGGCTATATCTGGGCCTATGAATTAGTGGGGATGGCATTTTCGATGGACAGAACAGTGAGAGCAAATGAGAACTCCCATCTCTGGTCTGTTGAATGTTGTCCATTAGCACTGCCTGTCCCTGGTACTCTCCTTGGCTGGCCACCAAGAGGATTGATCTAATAAGTTGGAACAAATTGAGGAGCTATTTTCTCTTGAGCAAGTGGGATGCACTTGTTGCTAATATATGGTAATCAATTCACAGAACCTGGGGACAAAACTCTGCTGGCACATGGCAGCAGATGGGAGACTGTCAGTTAGGCAGTCACTATGCCCACTGAGATGCCAGAGGAACACCTACCTGCTTTTCCCAGCACCGCTGGCTTTAATTGCAAAGTCTCGATTACCTGGGTAAAGGTTGTAAAATGTGATTATGCCCCTTGGCTCGTTTGAACCTTATTTGAAATGTCTCTTTTACAATCTAGCTCATTATATTTAAAATACACACATGTAGGAAGGATAAGTGGATAGAAAGAAAGTACCTCATCACGTTCTCCTTTCACTGGGGATTAGAATCCCTGCACAGATTAGAATAATGAAGATTTAAAAACCAATTTGAATGTCGGTATGGTGGCTAGTTTGGGCTGTTTTCTCTGTACTGTGGTGTCAACCTCTGGATGCTGAAGACACTGCTGTGAATGAATTTGGCATGAGTCAAAAAGCTGGGGTGGTTGGAAGGAATGGCATATTTCAAAATTAATAAAAATTATTAGAACCACAGTTCTCAGCTCCGGTAAATCTCAGAAGCTGCCATCCTTAAAAATAGCCTCTGAACACAGCTGTCGTCACTGCATTTTTTAGCACTAATTTGACTATTCACAAGCCTGTGAATATTTTTGACTCTGATTGGGGTGAACATTACAGATGTGTGAATCTGTATGGCTAATAGCAGGGTGAAGGGTTTTTTTTTTGCTTTTTATGTTTGAAAACACTTGGGGTTTCTGGTGCGAGAGAGAGCAATAACTGGGGATGAGGAAAGAGGAATTTTGGATTAATAACCTTTATTTTGCCTTGGGGCCATGGGATCTATAATGGCTCAGCTCTGCCCTTCTTGTTTGCCCTGGGATGTTCAAGGTAACCATCCCTTATTCGTGGGAATGTATCTTGGGCAGGTTTGGATGCATTTACAAGTATCCAGAGGGATACGTCTAAAATTTTTCATTTGCCAAAATCCACTTTTCATCCCTCCTCCCTCTCTCATTTACATAGTGGGCAAGTATCTCCTGGGAGAGGGAGGAGGGAGAGAACGTGACTTATACACACTCTCAATGTGTTCATGAATTCGTAAGCTCATGTGTACCACAAAGGGGAAAACTATATATCTATGGTCCAAGAATGAGTATATATTTATCTCTTAGAAACTTTAGAGAAGCAAAATTAAGATGACTGTTTAAAACATTAATCTCAGAATTCTCTGAGTTTGAGTTTCTGAGTTTCTGTAAACTTTTTAAAGAGCATCTTTGGATAGTTCCCTGAAAAGTTTTGGGGACTTTCAAAGATATCTTTTATCCATATGCCAATCAACTGTGAGAAAATTTATTTCCAACCTCTTTTCTAGAATCCTGGGGTACTTTTCTCTGTCCAGGGAAGGCAAATGAATCTGAATGCTAGTTTGAGAGAAGAGTAATTAGAAAAGGGACTCTGCCATAAAAAAAAGAAAAAAAAAGATAAGATCCATTAATCTCATGAACTGGAAGTATGCTTAGAGATCATCTTGGCCAACTCTGTTATTTTATAGATAAAGAAACAGAACCCACGAAAGGAAGTGACTTGTCTAAGTTCACATAGGTATTACAGAATAGATCTGGGATTTGAACGCAGGTTCTCTTACTCCAAAGCTAGCAGTCTTGCCACGAGATCATGCTGTCTCTCCAAATTACTAGGTCAATTTGTGTAGAAGACATAATCTGCAGCTTGATTTCATGATCCCCTTTACATCTATCAATGCAAGAAAGTTCTGCAACTTCAGCCAGCATGGGAAACCCGTGATGTGGGATTTTCTTTAAACAATACAAACTGAAACCCATCCAGGATTTCATGGATAAGTCATAGGGAATTACTTGGGATAGAGGAGTTAAGGAATTTGTCCAAGGTCACACAGCTAATACAGTTCAAAAGTGGGGTTTGAACTCAGTTCTTTCTAATGACAAACTGGATGCTATCTATCAATTTCCCCTCTGTAAGCACAGATGATTTAGATCTGACTGCAGGTGTTGCTATACTGAATCAGAGGAGAAAGAGGTTACAGGGCAAAGACTGTGTGATAAACTGAATGAAGTTGTGACTCATATTTTTCTGGAATTGCTGCATGTATTTTTTTTCTTTTGGCTGGGGCTGCTCTGGAAGACTGACCCCATCTTGATGGAAAGGGATTCCTGGATAACATCCATGGTGATCCACTTCCTTTCAAGAGCTGGGGGCTTGGGATTGTCCTCATGTTTCATCAAAAGAAGCAGTGAGGATCTTGGGGTCTGTCTTTTACCCTTTTCAATTATTCAAAATCATGGCCAAAAATAACTCAGATTTGTGATTGACTTATCATCATATTATTAGAGAGGCAGCGTGTCATGGTAGATAGAGAGTTAGCTTTGGAGTCAGGAAGACCTAAGCTTAAGACCTGCTTCTGACACATATTGATTGTGCGATCCTGGGTGAGTCAGTTAACTTCTCACTCTTCTAGATCAGTGATTCTCAAAATGAGGTCTGGGAACCCTTGGGAACCCAGAAGATGCTTTCAGCGAGCCTTTGAAATCAAAACTATATTTATAATAATACTAAGTTATTTAATTTCTAATATGACAAACACTGATAGAGATAACCCACACGAACAAAAGCTCTTGGGGGTGGTTCTCAATACTTTTTAAGAATATAAAAGAGTTCTGAGACTAAAAAGTTTGAGAACCTCTGCTCTAGGTGACTCTCTATGTCTATAAATAGCAGAAAAAGTGTTTACTTTCATTGGTAAAAGGAGTTTCCTCATCCAGAAATTTTCTGTGTTAATGAAATCATAGGTCCAGTCCTTCTACCTTATGATTTATTTTATATACTATATATATTTACTATATACACTACATACTTATATATACACTATTATTTTATATATTACATATACATATGATTTATTTTATATATAACTATATTTTACATATTATACATGCATATGATTTATTTTATATATAACTATAATTATATTTTATCGATAAATTATATAATTGTTATTTATTTAAATAATCTCTTGCTAATTTCTTTTGAGGGATAGCTAGGTAGAGTGCTGGGCCTGAGGTCAGGAAGACTCTTCTTCCTGAATTCAAATCTAGCCTCAGATACTTACTAGCTATGTGACCCTGGGTGAGTCACCTAACCCTGTTTGCCTAGTTTTCTCATATGTAAAGTGAGCTAGAGAAGGAAATGGCAAACCACTTCAGTATCTTTACCAAGAAAATCCCAAATGAGGTCATGAAGAGTCAGACAGGACCTGAAGTGACTGAACAACAATAAGAATTTCTTTTGTGTACTTTAAATGTCACCTTCTGTGATTACTGCCCATGATTTGAGGGTAAATAAATTAGGCTAAGTGAAGTGAACAATTTCATTCCATTGAAGGTCAAATAAGGGCTTGAAACTATAGCTTCTATTTCTAGTGCATAGTTGGCCAGACATCTCAAACTGTGGTGGTTTCCAGTAGGAGAAGTTGTAGTTTTGATGGATGGCCATCTCTGATAGCTTGACACAAACTGGAAATCAAGGAGAGCAGTATGCCTGACTTTGTGGGAAGGGGAAATTTTAATTCTGGCCTCTGAAGCTGCTCTTTAAAGTACAGTTAAACTTTCAAATCCTCCTTGATTGTAAGACAGGGTTAAATCTTCAGCCCACAAACCTTTAGGAGAAAGTCTAATCTCTCCTCCACAGCCCTTCAAGTACTCAAAAACAGCTATCGTGTCCATCCCCAACCCCCCACACCCCTTCCTCCAGGCTTCTTTTCTTCAGGCTAAACAAGCATAGTTTCTTATGACAATTCCCTTATGAGATGGATTTAAGACCCTTCACTAGCTGAATGCAAGCACTGGCAGATGCTACTAAACTAGAAAGTGTCGTGAGAATCAGCCTAAGTTTGGAGAATCATCACAGAGTTGAATGGAATGTGATGAATTCTTTTTCCGCAGATATTCTCAAAAGCCAGCCTCAGTTAACTTGCAAAACATGCTTCATCTGACCCAGAGGAATATGGGAGATGGGAAGACATGTACAGGCAAATCTCAAAGATATTGTGGGTTTAGCTCCAGGCGGCCACAATAACGCAAATATCATAATAAAGTTAATCCTACAAATTTTTTTTGTTTCCCAGTGCATATAAAAGTTATATTCATACTATATTGTGGTCTATTAAGTGTTCAATAGTATTATATCTAAAAAAAGTATATACCTTAATTAAAAAATTATTCCTAAAAATACTAACCATCATCTGAGCCTTTAGCAAGTTGTAATATTTTTGCTGGGGAAGAGTCTTGCCTTGATATTGATAGCTGCTAACTATAAAGGTGGTGGTTGCTAAAGATCAGGGCAGCTGTGGCAATTTCTTTTTAAATATTCTTTGAAATTTAAAAAATATCTTCAAATATTTTATCTTTTCCAGTTAAATATACAACAATTTTTAGTATTACTTTAAAAAATTTTAAATCTTAAATTTTCTTTCTTCCTTCCCTCCCATCTCAATGAGAAGGCAAGCAATTTGATATAGCTCATACATATGCAGTCATGCAAAACATATTTGCATATTAGCCATATTGTGAAAAAAATAGACCAAAAAAAAAACCAAACCAAGAAAAATAAAATTAAAAAAGTATGCTTTGATCTCCATTCAGACTCCATCAATTCTTTCTCTGGAGGTGCATAGCATTTTTCATCACAAGTCCTTTGGAATTGTCTTAGCATTGCATTGCTGAGAATAGCTAAGTCATTCAGAGTTGATCATCTTATGATATTGGAGTTACTGTGTACAATGTTCTCCTGGTGCTACTCACTTTACTTTGTATCAGTTCGTGTAAATCCAGGTTTTTCTGAAACCACCCTGCTCATCATTTTCTACAGCAGAAAAGTTTTCCATTACAATCATATGCCACAATTTGTTCAGCCGTTCTCCAATTGGTGGTCATCCCCTCAGTTTCCAATTCTTTGCCACTGGCTATAGCGATTTCTTAAAATAAGAAAACAGTGAAGTTTGCTGCATGGGTTGACTCTTCCATTCACTTGAACACTTAGAGGCCATTGTAGGGTCATTAACTGGCCTAATTTCAATATTGTTGTGTCTGAGGGAACAGGGAGGCCTGAGGAAAAGGAGGGAGATTCAGATGGCTGGTCAGTGGAGCAGTCAGAATGCACACAACATTTATCAACTAACTTTGCCATCTTATGTGGGTATGGTTCATGGTGCCCCAAAATAATCACAATTGTAACATTAAAGATCACTGATCACAGATCATAGTGACCAATACAACAATAATGAAAATTTTGAAATGCTGTGAGAATTATAAAAATGTGACACAGAGACATGTTGTGAGCACATGCTGTTGGAAAAATGGTGCTCATAGACTTGTTTGATGCACGGTTGCCACAAACCTCCAATTTGTAAAAAAAAAAAATGCAATATTTGCAAAGCCCAATAAAATAAATATGAAAAATAAAATGAAGTATCCCTGTATAGTAATAATAGGAGTGCCTCTCGAGACCCCAAGACTCAGTGTAAGGTGCTAATGCAAGGAGGAAGCAAGCACATCGTCCGGATTCTGGGGACATTTGAACAGTCCGAGAGAGGATTGGAGATATATGTGTAAAGGAACTAGAAGGTTTCTGAAGATTAGAGCTACTAGGGCCTGGAGGCATGAAAGAGTTGTAATATTGTCAGTTGAGGTGGCAGGTTAACCTTTCCAGAAGTTAGTTAATCAAGAGCTAGTTTCTTAAATAGACAGTAGCAAGTACTACTTGTGGAGGAGAGATGAAATTCAGGAAGCAGAGTTAAAGGGAGGGGGAGTGGAGGATAGCAACAATGATGAGGGCAAAGAGGACCCGGAAAATCTTGATGGAACAGAGAAGAGCTGTGGTGGAATGACGGAACATGGTTAGGGATAAGAGGTGAATTTCAGGAGAAAGAACAATGTGGGATAGACAAAGAGGTTGGGGGAAGAACATCGGTGTGGATGAACAAATCCTAGCTTGTTACTTTCTGAGGGAATCCCTCAGAGTCACTACTATGAATCACAGAGATGATATAAATCTTTAGGGCAGGGTGATTCCTATGAATCCAAAAGTTTGGATGCAAATCTTTTCTGTGCCCTTTAATGTGTAATATGTTTTGAGCTGTGTCAACCTGGGTGCTTTCAAGCTTAGCCGATAGCTATCTTTGGAGAGAGTGGTGGTAGAGATTAGTTCCAGATATTGAATTTCCAAATAGGTGAAGAGGAAATAAGCCAGAAAATAAGCATCCCCCAGAGTGTACCCAGGCCATTCATGTCTGGAAGGAACCTCTGACATAATTTTGGGGTTTGGCTAGTCAAGTAGCATTTATTAAACTCTTATTATGTGCCAAGCATTTTGCCAAGCATTGTCGATATGAAGAAAGGCAGAAAAAATATTCTTGTTCTCAGGGAGCTCACAGACAACACGCAAAAAACTATGTAGAACAAGATATATACAGGATAAATTAGAGGTAATCTCAGAGAGAAAGCACTAAGATTAAGGAGGACTGGGAAAGTCTTCTTGTAGAAGGTGGAACTTGAGCTGAAACCTTAAGCCAGAAAAGCTAGGAGTTAGAGATGAGGAGACAGAATATTTTGGGTAAAGGGGATAGCCAGAGAAAACTCTTGGAGTTGGGAGAGGAGTGTCAAATAGCAAGGAGGCCAGTGACATTCATTTGTAGAGTGTGTAAAAGGGAGGGTGACATGTAAGAAGACTGGAAAGGTAGAAAGGGGCCAGGATATGAAGGGCTTTGAAGGCCAAACAAGATTTTATATTTGATTCTGGAGTCAATACAGAGCCACTGGAGTTTATTGAATAGGGGGAGAGGTGATGTCATTAAACCTGCATTTTTAGAAGATCAATTTGACAACTAATTGAAGGGTGGACTGGAGTGAGGGGAACCTCGAGGCAATTAGACTAACCAGCAATTATTGCATATAATCATCACAATAGTCCAGGTGTGAGGCAATGAAGTCTTGTACCAGGGTGATTACAGTGTCAGAGAATACAGAATACATACATACATACACACATACATACACACATACATACATACACACACATACATACATACATACATAAACATACACACATACGAACACTAAATACATGTTACAAAGGTGGAAACTACAGGACTTGACCACTGACTGGATATGGAGGGAGGGAGAGAGAGAGAGAGAGAGAGAGAGAGAGAGATTAAGGATGACACCTAGGTTCAATGAGAATTCGATTTCTTTTTCAGCACAGGCTTTCAAAATTAGAAGTAACCCAGTTGGGACAGCAATTTTGCAAGTGCCCAGTCAGGTGTAAACTTAGGAAGCTTTATACAATTGTGATTTATTGTATGTTCAAATGGTGAACAACACATCCCAGTTATTAGAAAGTTGGTACACAGTGATAAGTATGGATCCTAACAAAGGACCATTGATTTTGGTGGGGGGAAAGCACTAATAAAACTGTGATGAGGGTACCATTGAAAGCATTCTGTGGATTTCAATGAACCCCTGAGTGTGTCTGAAGTACTAGGAAAGGTTTTTAGGAAGGAGGACAATGTTGCTGCCATCTTGTGTGAGATGTTTGTGTATGCTTGTATGGAAATAATAATCTTACTAATATAGATTCAGAATTCTTGTGGAATATCAAGTCTTTCTTAGGGAAGAAGGGATGGAGTGTAGAAGATGTGCATATATTTCTGGAGTGTCAAGTACCCTACTCTTAGCTGGTGACTTTGTGTCCATAGAGATGCGGATGTGGGCTTGGGCTATGTGATGGATCCTGAAACAAGTAGTAAAGCTCGAGGTAATCCTCTACAGACAATAATTGTAATTGGGGATGGGGTAGGGAGGGACCTGGGATGAACCCTTTGAGTCATAGCTGGAACATATTGCAGAGTTGTTAGGACAATGGTAGGTATTTGCTTCAAGAAAACAAGATTCTCCCTCCTCCCTCCATTAAAATTTTATTTTATTTTTTTCAAGTAACACGCTTTTTTCTTTTCCTACCCTTTGTTCCCAATTTAAAAGAGAAGGGAAGGAAAAAGAAAGAAAAAAAGGAATAAGAATTGAATAAGCTTAGTATGTGTAGGCACGGTGCTAAGCACTTTACAAATATTATCACTTTTAAGCATAAAAACCTGTGAAGTAGGTGCTGTTATTATCCCATTTTGCAGTTGAGGAAACTTAGGCAGACAGAGGTTAAGTGACTTGCCCAAGGTTGCACAACTAGTAAGTATCTGAGGCTAGAATTGAACTCCAGGTCCTCCTGACTCCAGACCCAGTGCTTTATCCATTGTGCTACCTAAAAATGCTTGTAACAAATATGTAGAGGTAAGCAAAACAAATTTCCCTGTTGTTCATGTTCAAAAATGTATTCTCATTTTGTATCTTGAGTTCATCACTTCTCAGTCAGGAGGTGGGTAGCATAGATCATCTCTGGTTCCTTGGAATCACTGTTGGTCATTGCATTGAGATGAAAGCTTAGATTCCTACTGGAAAAAACCAGGGGACCTGCCTGTAATGGTCTTGGCAACAAAAAGATGAAATAGCCCTGTGTCAATGGACTTGAATTTTTTTGTATCCTGGATAGTGAACTCCAGAGTACAGAGAGAACAGTGGACATGCTCGTTAAATTCCTAACTATCTGCCATATGGAGGCAGAGGAAGGGATCTCACTCTGTGAAAAGGTTGGAGAAGCTTCTTCGTAGAAGTGTGATATAAAATACAGAGGCTATGAAGGAGAGGAAGTACATGATGAAAAACTGGCCCATGAACTCAGGGGTACTCCCAATGATGAGCTGTTATTGTGGCAAGCATGGCTGCCTGAACATCAGCAAGTCTTCTAGCACCTCCCATCTAATTCAGCTGATTAGGGAGGAAGAGGGGAGGTGCTTGCCTACGGAATATAGTCAGAAATTATGTAAAGTAGCCCCTCAGCACTCTGAGCAGCCCATCCACACATGAAGGACCGATACCTGGACAGACATTATGTCCCCATCTGTAAGATAGGTATTATTGGTCTACCTTCCTCACAGGGTAGTGGTAAGGAAAATGTTTAGTTAGCATCAAAGCACTCTACAAATGTGAACTATTATTACGGTTTGTTTTTTGGTCCCTCTGTGATTTCAGTGGTGTAATTGCACCAGTGGCGGCTGGAGCTCCCACTAAGGAAAGGCCCTCTTCCAAGGAATATCAGCACTAGCTCTGTAGCTTAAGAGACTTGCCTGAGCTGTTTGTGTGGTTACAAGCCCTTCCCTGGTCCCCAATTTCTCCCCCCACCCCCACTCCCAAAGCACAGTATATAACTAGCTGAGCCTAGAGCTGGGTCAGACCTGAACAGGATCATCTTGGAGTGGCTGCTGGTTTAGTAGCCTCAGCAGTATAATAGTAGCCATGGCCGTATAATAAGGCAACAACAGAGTGCTAGACTTGGAGGCTGGAAGACCCAGGATTCAAATCTTGCCTCTCACTCTTAGCAGCTGTGTGCCTTTGGGCAAGTCATTTAATCTCTCAGTTGTTCAGTTGTGTCCAATTCTCCATGACCTCATTGAGTGTTTTCTCCGCAAAGACACCAGACTGGTTTGCCATTTCCTTCTCCAGTTCATTTTACTCATGAGGAAACTGAGGCCAACAGGATTAAATGACTTGCCCAGGATCACACAGCTAGTAAGTATCGGAGGCCAGATTTGAACACAGGTCTTCCTGACTCCAGGCCTGGTACTCTATCCACTATGCCACCTCACTGCCCCTTAATCATTCAGAGTCTGAGGCAACTCCTTAAGAATTACCTGCTAAGTCATAGCTCATTTGTGATCTGCATCACAACTGAGGAGAGAAACTCCACACTAGGAGTTCTTGCAAACTACTGAAATCACCAATCCTTTGTGAATTAGTGTACTTATGTGGTAAGGACTATAAAAGCCTCTCTTTTCCTTGGTGCACATACCCATGCCGGGATTAGCTGGATCTAATCCCCATCTCTTTCAGAGATTTTTTTTCCCTAAGAAATTCCAGTGTAATATGAATAACCAAACTCAGACACCCTTGAGTAAAATGGGTGATGGCAGGATAAATGGGGAGAGAGTGGAGGTGCCCCATCAGCCCCCAATATTCTGTGGAAAGATGCTGATCCAGAGACTGAAGGAGAGAAGATGCAATTATTAACTTGCCATAACTCTGAATGAGGATGGAATAGAGACCTTTTAGAATATTGTGTGAATGGAGCTAACTCTTCTTCCATTCACTCTCTATTCCTTCTTTCTACTGTACCATAGTGCTTAGAGTATCCTAGTGTCCAGGCCTTTTGGGAGTTCTACTGGGACACCCTAAGTTATTATTCAGCATTCCCCACATCTCACAGAGAGAGAAGCTGATCCACAGAAGAGGCTTAGGTGTTGCAAAGAGCAGTCAGGGCTATGACCTCCCAGGTGTGGGCAGGGAGTTTTTTTGTCAGTGGGACCTTTATTTGCAGGGGCAATTTTCCTTGTGTGATCTTGCAAGACCTTTAGCATGAAAATGGCAAGGGCTGTAGTACTAAAGAAGAATTCTCAAAGGAAGGGAGTTACTCTGTTCCTGAGATGTATTTCAAGCTATAAATTCAGTTGGATGAGGCAGGGGTTCTATACTCATTGCTTAATATTGGTCAGTGGTTAGAGAGCTAATCCCTTGGGGAAGGAAATGAACTTCTCTGGAGAGAGTGGCAGACCTGCGGATAGTGACAAAGGAGCTGAGCCATAGGAAGCACCTTGGTGCTGGGAGCAGAGATATGGGAAAAAGAAAGGAAACTAGGTGGACTACTAGGGAAAAGAAAATGTAGTGCTGACATGGGGTTCCCAGAAAAAGTGAGGATATGGGGGAATAAACCTGGATTTTGCACCTTCCTAGAGGTATTCCCAGTGTAGTTCTGTAAGTGCAGTACTTCTGTAGGGACTACACAAGTCCTTGGGTGGAGGGTTGTCCACTGGGGTGAGAGTGAGGTTTTAAAACTCTCTATGGGATTGGATTATAGCTCCTTCTATGTCCATAAATTTACAAATAAAATTTGTATGATCTGAGCTTTGTGAGTCTGAGTACTTCCAAGTGGAGCTGCTAGCTACCCTTTCAGGGAATGTTAGATACTGATGTTCCACCTGGGTGGGATCAATGAACCAGAAAAGTGAGATGTTAAGTAAATCTGGGCTCTTTGTGTTAGGAGGGAACCACTGAGATGAAGGTAACTTTTAACTACTAGGACTTAATAGGTCACAAAACCTTCTTCCAGAAGGTTAGGACTTAGTGCCTAGCAATATATATTCTCTACTTAGTATTGGTCATAAAGGCTTGAAGTAGAAGAGACAGGGTAAGCTGAGTAAAGAGTGTGAAAGGCGAGTAGCATCTATAAGCAGAAGTCTCATTCTTATGCCTCCTCCAAACCTCAAAGGAAAATGATACAGGTGTTTTTTTTTTTTAGCACTGGATCCTGAGGTATCTTGATCTTGAGATGGAGGTGTAACCATGGAGGTGAATCTCTTACTTGAAACCACGGGGCATGGAGAAGAGAACTAAGGTAAACTTCACTCCTGTGATTTTTATGGAGAAAGGATAGATTTCAACGAGTCAGATGATGTGTTATTGCTTAGCAAAGTGAATGCCTTCTGCTATATGGTAAATTTCCCCCAGTAATTTTTCCCCAGGGATAGGATAAAGAGTTTTCTGATCCAAAGTAGGAGGGTCTACCTCTGGCTCCTTTATATAGCACCAGAATCTCTTGTGCAGCTTAACTTCTCCATCTGTGAAATGATCAGAGTACTGGCTAATGAGTTAGGGATTTACTGCATTTGGGGGTTGGGGAAAACCTGCCTGAGGTCAGAAGGAAGGCTGAGCCCAAAGATATCCTTGAGGTCTTTTCAAGTTTTATCCCAAGGCTCTATTTTGGGTCTTCACTTTTTTCTCTCTATACTCTCTCTCGGTGGTCTCATCCACTCCCATGGATTCAATTATTATCTCTATGCAGATGACTCCCAGCTCTATCTATCCAACCATAGTCTCCCTTTTGATTTCCAGTCCTATATCACAAGCAACTTGTTGGACATTTTGAACTGACTGTCTGATAGACATCTCAAACTCCAAATGTCCAAAACATCATCTTTCCCTTGAAAACCATCCCTCTTCTAAACTTTCCTCTTACCTTTGAGGATGCCATCCTACTTATAGTCATCCAGGTTGAAAACCTCAGTATTATATTTGACTCTTCAGCCTCTTCAACCTTAGGAATCATTCCTGTATCTACTCACATGCCAAATCTTGTCTTTTCTGTCTCCACAACATCTCACACATTTATCCCCTTTTCTTCATTCACACAGCCAGCATCCTAGTTTACCACCTCATAAGTTCTTGCTTGGATTATCGCAAACAAGTTTTCTATTTGGTCTCCACACTTAAATCTCTTCCCAGTCTAATCTTTCCTCCACGTAGCAACCAAAGTGATTTTCCTAGGGTATAGATCTGGCCATGTCACCACTGCCTACCCAATCCCATTCTGAAACAACCAGCACCTCTCTCTTAGTTCTAGGATTGACCAATCAACTGCTGTAAACTTCTCTGTTTGGTGTTTAAAGCTCTTCACAATTTTCTTCTTCCTAATTCTTTAGCCTTCTCATCCATTTTTTCCCTCTATGCCCTAGGGACCGTACTGGCCTACTTGCTAGCCCTTACACATTACATTCTATTTTCTGCCTTCATGCTTTTGTTCTGGTTGTCCCTCATGCTCTTCCTTCTCATTCTACCTCTCTGAAGTCCTAGTGTCCTTCAAGATTCATCTCAGGAGCCACCCAATGTGGGAAGACTTTCCTGGTTCCCCCAGGTTATCCTTCTATTAAAATGTAAGCTTCTTGAGGGCAGAGATTGCTTTGCTTGTGTTTTTGTATTCCTGGAATTTAGCAATAGGGACTGGACCTGTGATTTTAGTGATGTAGGCACATTGTAGGTGCTGGTTAAATGCTTGTTGATAAGATCTGGACCTGTGATTCTAATGCTTACAGGCTTTGGACTGCATGATGTGAAAATACCTTGGAAAGGTGAAGATGCTGCTGCTCTGATGGGAGGTGGGTTCCCCTTGCAGTTGAGTTCTGGAACTTGACTGGATTTTGATGGGGCTACATGGAAGGCATTCATTCTTGACTTGCTTCTTGCTCATTTGAATTCAGTTTGCAGTGTTGTTAGTTGAGTGATTCCTGAAGCCTCTTCCTACAGATTTTTAATTGGGTCTATAGCCCTAAAGTCTCCAAAGCCACATTATGTGTCTTCAAGGAGTTCTCATTCCATCCCTTAAGAGAGCTCCATAGCTGGAGGTAGATCGTTTAAAGATTTATATTTGGGAGGCCCAGGGATATTTCTGGGAAGGAGTGGGAGACAGAGAATGAGGGAATGAACTGGGGAAAAAAGCTGTCAAAGAATTTTTCTGCCTAGTTACATTTCAGTGATCTGGATCTCTAGCATTAATTTGAATATTAATCATTTTGAAATACATACCCATGCAAATATAATATTTGCCTTTTCAAACACCTGTCATCAAGGCTCTGATAAATGACTCCTCTCATCAGCAATTTTCTTTTCTGGAAATCTCAGTTCCAAATAGCCAGATCCAGTCTTTTCAGTCACTGGCCATTCAAATCTTGCATATCCTTCTAGGCATATCTTGGCTGGGAAGGCTTTAATCTGACCACTTAATCCTCTGTGAACTACAATATTTATTATCTATGCCACACAAGTTATTCACCACTCTAGCTCAGGCTTTCATCACTTCTCATCCAGGCTATTGCTGTAGCCTCCTAAATGATCTCCTTGTCTTAAGTCTCTTCCCATTCTAATCCATCCTCCATCTAAAGAAAGTGATTTTCTTGAAGTGTAGGTCTAAGTCACTTCCTTCATAAACTGTAGTGACTTCCTGTTACCTCCTAGGATCCATTATGAACTTTCCTCATGCATTTAAAGCACTTTACAACTTGACTCCAACTAACTTTTCTAGCATTACTACATATTACTTCACTCATAGAAACTTTGGACCTGGCAACCTGTTCTTTCTGATCCTCATGCCTAGCACACCATCTTCAGTTTCTGGAAAGGAGAGAAGGGAGCATATGCAAATGATGTTATGGAGATAGCAATGTCTTTGTACTGTCACCCATGTCAAAAATCCTCCTTCCTTCCTTACCTCTGCTTCTTAGAATCCCTAGTTGTCTTTAGCTCATGCAGCCTCAATGTAAAACCTTTCTTGATTCTCAGCTCCTCTTCTCCCCCATGGTAGTACCTCCCTAAAGTCTCTCATATCTATTTTGTACTGGGGCTAATCTGGGGCATGAGCCCTCTCCCTTATCTCTTCTTGCTGGGATAATACTCACTGAACTAAGTATGGGTCCATGATAGGGTTACTTCTGATGACTCATGTGCCCCGGGATCTTGATGAAGAGAATATTCTTGGTTGATCCCTTGGTCCCCATGAAGGGGTGGGGAAGGGTCATGCCAAAAACCAGTGAGCAGGAAGAGCTAACCATTCAATAAACTTTAAAAAGAGACAACTTCTTTAGTTGCCCTTTCTTTTCACCTATTGAGTGTGTCAGGACACTCGAGGATGAGCCCAAGTCATGCGCTCACTTTCCAGAAGATAGGGACCTGGAATGAGTTACTCAGGGTAGAACCAATGTTCTACGGTCCCCCAAAGTGTTTCATGTGTGATAGAACTTGTACTGAGCTCACTATACTAGAGGGAGGCTGATTACATTGCCTTTCAGGGTTCTAGGATAGTGAACTGAATGATGTGAAAATACCTTGGAAAGGTGAAGCTGCTGCTGCTCTGATGGGAGGTGGGTTCCCCTTGCAGTTGAGTTCTGGAACTTGACTGGATTTTGATGGGGCTACATGGAAGGCATTCATTCTTGACTTGCTTCTTGCTCATTTGAATTCAGTTTGCAGTGTTGTTAGTTGAGTGATTCCTGAAGCCTCTTCCTACAGAAAATCTTACTACTAATGACTTGAATCCACATTCTGTGTCTTCCCCCCCAACTGTTAGTACTCCCAGTTCCCTTTAACCACTTAGCATCAATTTGCTTTTACAAAGGGATATTTACTTTGAAGATAGAGCGACAACAATAGAACAAACATTTCCCTCAATACATTGGGAGTACATTTTCCCCTATATCACTTCAATCTTTGTCGAGAGTAGGTTCAGACTTGGCTCAGCTTCACATAGGATTGATCTCACCAAATTCATATACTCTCATGGCATAAGGGCTGGATGCAGCTTTTATCTCAGCTACTACTACTTGGTACTCTTGCTCTTCAGGGCATTGATTCTGGGCTGGCTGCAAAATCCAACATAAACAACTTCCAGACTTCTAGGCTCCTGGTCTCCAGGACCTTGGTGACTCTCTGTCCTGAACTTTCAAAACTTACAAGGTTGTCAGTTAGAATTTCCTTCACTTAAAATGAAAGAACAAACATAGAAACAAAGAATTGAAGCCCATTTTTATGGAGACATATGTTGGCTTTGGATGGAGAGAGGACCCAAGACCTCTTCTCTTGAAACATGGTCTGTTATAGAATGCCATTTATCAGGAAGAAGTCAAATGAATAGAACATTCTGGCTTCATGCAGCTAATCAAGAGGCTCCTGTTCAATTTTGGTTAGTAGATGAAGGCCAGGCACAGAATGTCTACCCATGATCCAAAGTCTTTCTAAGGCACTTCCATTACATATCATCATGACCTTCTTAGAAGTAGGCTCCCTAGCCTCCTCTATATGAGGAATTACATCAGGGGTACCAAGTGGTGCATGCTCCTAAGGACTAGGCTCATTAGCCTGTCCCATTACACAACATTTTAAGTATCAACCTCCAGGAAGAGTCAATAGGAGTTATAGACTTCTGTTTTAAGATTTCTGAATGCATGCTTTTTAGTATTTTGTTTTTTAAGCATCTTTTGTGGTAGAGTACATAAATATTTGTCTGATAGCTGATAATTACAGCTCTGCACATTGAGTGTCCCTGTTAATCCCTTTTTGGGGAGGTCCTAGTGAGCCAATCCCAAACTTTCTTTAAAAGATTTTTCCTGGAAAATCTGCCACATAGTTTCCCTAGAAAATATGCCCCACAGCGGTGGAACCAGAGAGTATGGGAAGAGCCTCATTTACCTTTCTTTTAGAAGTCAGGATCCTTTAAGAAGGAACTTGGCCCATGGGAATCCAGATTTGGAATGCCTCCATGAAGAAGGTTCCCATCATTCATTGTTGTTGTTCTTCATGATCAAAGAAGACCAAAATGACATCACGATATTGGGGTTAATATACAATGTGTCTGACTGTGGCTGATCAAACCAAAACAAGCTCAAAAGGCTCTACCACAGATCAGGCACAAATAGTCTGTATGACCACATGGGAAGGGATGTCTCTAAATTTGTGCATCTCATGTTTCTTTTGAGCTACTGCAGTTCTGCTTTGCTCATAGAGCATAGCTCTTTCTCTCATGCAGGCATGCCATACTGGATGGTCCTAAGCCAATGTCCCGCCCTTCTCACTACCAATACCAAAGTTCATCAGAGAGACCTTGAAAGTGTCCTTGTATCACTTCTTCTGACCTTCATGTCAGAAGAGCATGTCAGAGTACTTGCCTTGGGTGGGTTCTTCACAAAACAGTCTTTTAGGCAAATACAACATCTATCCTTCCCTGTCTTTCACTATTAGCCCCTCATTAGTAGGTACTTAAAGTGATTGTTTTATTTGGAGAGCACTTCCCAATCAATTTCATTAATGATCTTGGTCCTTCCCTACAAATCTATCATTTCTATTGGCTCTGGAAAGTGATTTTTAGGCATTCAAATACGCCCAGCCCATCAGAGCTGTGCTCTCTGTAGTAAAGTTTGAATGCTTGGCAGTTCAGCTTGAGAGAGGACCTTAGTGTCCAGTACCTTATCTCATATCCAGTACCTGACAGTATCAGACTCTTCCTAAAATGGAAGCAGTTCAATTTTCTCTTGTAGCGCTGGTGGACTCTCTAGGAGTCACAGACATACAACAATGAGGTCAGCACAATGGCTCTGTAGACCTTCCGTTTGGTTGGCATCCTCTTCTCTTCCATACTTTCTTTCAGAGCCTCCCAAACATTGAGCTAACTCTGGTAATTTGTGCATCTATCTACCTATGTGGACATCCCTGGAAAGTATACTGCCAAGGTAAATGAACTTATCCACAGCATTCAAAATTTCTCTGTTTGCTGTAAGCAATGGTTTCACGTATGGATGGTATGGTGCTGGTTGGTAGAGAACTGCTTTTTCATCGGCATTAATCATCAGGGCAAAATTAGTGCAAGCAGCAAAAAATTGGTCCATGATCTGTTGCATCTGAGCCTCAGAGGCTGCATTGAATTCACAACCATCTGTGAACAAAAAGTTGTGCACCAACTGACCCTCCACTCTAGTCTTGGCTTATAGCCTTTTTCAAGTTAAGTAATTTACCGTCAGTTGGATAGCTGACCTTGACGTCATTTTCATCCTCCTTGAAGGCATCTGACAACATTGCTGAAAACATCATGCTAAAAATCATGGGAACAAGCACATTTCCCTGCTCTACTCAACTGGTGCCTGGGAAAGCTTGAGAACATTATCTATTACCCAAAACCCATGCAAGCATGCCATCCTGAAAATGGAGTACAATACTGATGAACTTATCCAGGCAACCAAATTTTGCCATGTTCTTCCACAAGCCTTCATTACTGACAGTATCAAAGTCCTTGGTCAAATCAAGAAACATTGTGTGCAGAATTCTGTCCCGCTCCAAGCATTCTTCCTGGAGTTGTTAGGCAGCAAATCTGATGTTGACTATTCTTCAGCTCTTTCTGAAGCCCAGTGGCTCTTGGGTAGATGATCATCTAGGTGAAGGATCAGCTGATTAAGGAGGACTCTGGCAAGAGAGAGACCCCCCACCCCTGTGGATATGACAGGACAACCCAGTTTCTTTTCTTTCATATTGCTGGACAATGGAGGCATCCTTGATCTCCTGGTGGATAACTGTCTCCTGCCATAGAACCCAGAAATTTTCAGTCAGATTTTGTATGAGTAGTGTATCCCTTGCCTTGTAGATTTCTGCTGCAATGGAATCAACACCAGGTGCCCCAGGAGAGGAGCCTAATGGCATTCAAAACTTCAAGCTGGAAGTTTCGCTAGAGAGGGATTGACTTCAACATGCAGTAAGTAGTCAATAGCTCCAGCATTGATTGATGATGGTCTGTTGAGAACACTATGGAAGTGTTCAGCCCATCTCTCCAGGATCGTGTTCTTATCACCGATGAGTGTGGATTCATTAGCACTGAATAGTTACATTCAATTTCACGAGTGAATCCTTTCTCTCCCCCAGATGCTAAACTTCTTGAAAGCAAAGACCATATTTTCTCATTTTCCCCTATCCCTTTAAAAGCCTAGCATATGTTCCTTGTGGGCACATGACAGGCATGATTGAATTGCCCAACGTTCATCCAAAGCAGGAGTCATCCATGATAAGAGAGGCAAAATGGTTTAGAGGAAAGGGGGCTGGACTTGGAGTCAGGAAACCTATGTTCAAATACTGATTCAGACATTTAATGGCTGTGTGACCTTGGGCAAATTCCTCTCTCTTTCTAAGCCTCCAGTCCCTCATCTGTAAAGTACTTGTGCTCTCAATCTTGCAGGGTTTTTCTGAGAAAGTAATTCTGAAAACCTTAAAACCTATAGAAATATGAGCTTTTATTATTATTAAGATTGTTACTTGAAGTACTTCCAGCTATGTCTGACCACAGAAAGAAGAGCATTGAAATTATTAAGTAGGATCTTTCAAAGTTCATTAAAAAAATCACTTTCCAGAGCCAATAGAAATGATACACTTATAGGGAAGGACCAGGATCACTAATGAAATTGATTGGGAAGTGTTTTCCGAATAAAACAATCACTTTAAGTACCTACTAATGAGGGGCTAATAGTGAAAGACAGGAAAGGATAGATGTTGTATCAGCAGGGGAGACTATGATTCTTCTGAGTGTGGGTTTATGTGTGTACACATGCCTGCTATCAGAAGATCATAAGTGGAACCACTTCCCTTCTTCAGCTCTCCAGAAATAATGCTTACGTGGCAATATCTAGTGAAACTCATAAGATGAAGGTGATCTAGAAGCTTCTGGGAAACTCATGGAAGATAACCTGGAGAACCTTAGTCTTGGCTGTATTACACTCATTCTGCTAATAGAATCCCTTGGACAGGTTACTTAGTATTTTCTTAAGGACACAGCCTTGTTAGGTGCATTATGGAGAGGTTATCAAGACCTGAATTCTGTAGCCTCTGTTTTCTCCAAGAAGCCACTGATGTTTTAAGGAAATCCTGTGTTTGTCCTTAATTTTTGAAGAGGACCATGGCATCAGGGAAATGATGACATGACTTGCAGTTGACTTTGATTTGAGCGAGGGAGGGCTGTGCAAGGTCACCAACCTCACTTTCTCCTCCAGAACCATCTGGATCCAGTGACCAGATATTCATTAGGATGACTGGAGATCTTGGAAGGCCTTTGCTAGAATCTTAAAATATCCCCATTTTTGCCCTTGAACAAAACTCTTTCATCAATGAGGGGTGATTTACAGTGTCATGTGCTGAAATTTAGGTCAAGTAAATGCCCCAGAAATAGTAGTAGGTTGTGTAGAAATGCACATGTATAGTGACTGTATACTGGTATGAAATGTCTTATAATTTGTAATGCGCTGTTATTTCTTTGCTGGGTGGTCTGATGCTTCCTGATAGCTCCACTAGTAAATGATTAGGGATGTCTTCCTCCCTCACCTCTCATCAAACGGGTAATCCTTTCTTTGAATCTTAGAGCTGAAAGGAACCACAAAAACGTAGCTTTTTCAGCTGGAGAAACTGAGGCCCAGAGGAGTGAAGAGATTCTCCCAAAGTTGCACACATAAATTTTGAAAGAATCAGGGTGAAGGATGTAGGGTAGAATTAGTCAGCAAAGCTTTCTTCTTGTGGGTGATTCTTGAACCTTGAAGGATAAAAGTGGTTAGGTAAAAATGTGGAGAGGGATTGGCAGGAACCTCAGGTGAATTAATGAAAGTCCAGAGGCAGGTAAAAGATGTAGAGATAGGAAGGAGAACAGACAGGCTGGACTAAGGGAGAATAAAGAGAAATTTTGGGGTGAGGGTAGGCATGTCAATAGGAAGCTTTTCCTTCATGGGAGATTCCGTGTCATGTTGTTTAACTTGCTATTCTAGAAATACTGTTTGCTTTTGTGTTTGGATATAAGTTACATACGTACCAAAATGGGATTCTTTGGTTTTATCTGTCTTTAGGGAGCTTTGATGTGACAAGACCTATAACTCCTGAACAGAATGTATCACTGAAGCAGGGTGGAAACAGATAAAGATCATTGTTTTTGGCTCTCATTTTGGGTCCTTTGGGGATAATAGGAAATCTTATTGTGATCTGAGATCGATTCTCTCTCAGGCAACACTTAAAACTTCTGGGTAGTAAATGACTCAACAGATTTTCTTTTTCTAGGGGAAGCAGAGCCTGGCCACTTTTCTCTTTCATTTAAGTGAAGTTTCTGATGTTCTGGTTTCATGAGAAGAGAGATCCACCATGTACCACTCCCCTGCTAGGGAGGCTGCTTATGCCAATTCCCTTTGTTAGGGAAGGAGAAACTAATTTATTTAAATGTATGACAGCTAATAGCCTTATTGAGCTACAGTTAAAATCATTTTTTGAATTATTCATGTGATATTTGAAATCATGATGGTGTGAACAAATTAGCCAACTGGAAATTAACACTGCTTTATTAATAATGCATGAAACAGGACAAGAGATTGGGAGAGTGTAGGGCTTGATTTCCAGCATACAAATGTGAAGTTTTCCATTTCACAAGGACCCTTCCAGCCCCAAGGAAAATACACACAATCCTTGGCAGTCATTGGCCTGAAGCAGGGATTGTAACATACCAGGATTTTAATTGCTAAAGTTGTGTAATAGGCAGTGTGCTGTGGTAGAAACACTACCTAACAAAGGGCTTTGCACATAGTAGGCTTTTAACCAATGTCTGATGACTTGAATTCAACTGAAAGTACCTCAGGTAGGAGTCAAGGGACCTGGGATCAAGTCCAGCTCTAACTTCCTATGTGATAGGAATAGTTGAGATAATAATGAGCACTTCATTTTTGTGCCTTCTTTCCCCCCATCTTTCAAGTGGAGATAATGATTTCCTCATTTTTGTGCCTCATTTTTTTCATCTGTCAAATGGGGATAAGAATAGTAATTGCGCGACCTCCCTCTGCTGTAGTGAGGATCAGAAAAGACAGTGAGCATAAAATTCTAGCTGTAATGCACTAGATAGACGTTCGCTATTTGAGTCAATCAACAAACACTTATTAAGCATTTACTACATGGCAGGTCCTGGGCTAAGTGTTTGAGAAGGTGAAAACCGACCCTGATGTCAAGGAGAAGGCGAAAACTAACCCTGATCTCAAGGAGAAGGCAAAAACTAACCCTGATCTCAAGGAGGAGGAGAAAACAGACCCTGATCTCAAGGATTTTACGGTCTAATGGAGGATACAATGCGTAAATAACTCGCTACATACAAGATACATACTTGTAGTATAAAGAAGTTAGTTTCAGTGGGAAGGTGCTAACAGGTTGGGGGAGCTGGAGAAGAGCTCCTACAGAGAGTAGAATTTGACCTGAGTCTTGAAGGAAGCCAGGACAATGAAAAAGATGTATCTTAAATACATGTGCAAGATGGAGAGGCAATTTAGCATAACAGATAGAGAACTGGCATACCTGGGTTCATGTCTTGCCTCTGAAACCTCTTGGCTCTGTGACCCTGGATAGGTCACTTAAACTCCCAGTGCACTAGACAAGAGAAAGTGCAACTTGCATTGGTAGAGGGAATTCCCTCATTCATCACTTCCTTATGTGAATGAAAACTCACTGATTGACCAATAATAGCCCAAGGGTTCTGAGGGCTCAGAGTGAGTGTAAATAGCAATTGTTTCTGTTCTGGCCAGAAACTCTGAGGGTCTTCCCCTCCCAGACTGACTTGTTTGTGAAGGTAAACCAGGCCATCTTTGCCTCAGTTCTTACCTAGCCTTTAACTACTGAATGGGTGTTGCCTCAGACAAACTGAGACCTGGGAAAGACCTTAGCTTAAAAAGGCTAGGATCTCCCACTGCATCAAGGGCCATCTCCAGTTGTCCCCATCTATATCTTGCCATTGGACTCAGATGACTCAAGAGGAGAGAGTAAAGCTGGTGACTTTGTGCAGTCCTGCCTTACTGAAATCCAATTCAGTTGCAAGTCAAGACATCACCCTTCTGATATCATTGGTCCTCTTCAAGAATGGAGGATAAACAATGCAATATGAATGAAACCAGAGGTCCAGTCCCTATCCCTGTCCTATAAGCAAAACACTGTGCTAAATGCTGGGGATATAAACCATCAACATAAGTGGCAACTACGTAACAGAGACTGGAGATAATAAGACAAAAATAAAACAGTCCATGCCCTCAAGGAGTAGATATTTTTCTGGGGAGGGGAACTACTTTTACAAAGATAGAAATAATGTAAAATAAGGTGAGGAGTGAGACTGTATTAATAGCTAGGGGGATGGTGGTGGTGGTGGTAGTACCTCGAAGGAAGTTAAGATTTCTTAAAGGCAGAGATAAAGTGGGATTTAATAAAAATAAATTGTTTTGCAACTGTAAAACACTATTTAAATGGGAATTAACTATATTTACTATATATAAATGTGCATTACTATAATATTAGGGTACACTGAAGAAGTTAACCTTATGTTAATTTTCTTAAAGGGTATTCTTTCATAGTTGTTTGTGAAAGCATTAGTTAAACACCCAACACAGTTGACTTCTGTGCATAAGAAAGTCTCTAGGCATTAAAGGAAAGCCAAATATTGGGTGTGTTGGAGAGTCTTATGTGGGAGCAAGTTAAGAAGAATTATCTATAAATATTACAATTTCATAGCTGCACTCTTTGTGGAAGCAAAAAACTGGAATTAAAGTGGGTCCCCATTGATTGGGAAATTGCTGAACAAACTATGGCATATGAATGTTGTAGTGCAACAGAGGAGTTCTTCCTTAGGGGTCACATTGCCATACAGGGACCGCAGTAACAGGAAGAGAACAGATGGGAATGGGAAACAATTTTGGAATCTCAGGAGTGCAGTGGCTTTGATTCCATGCCATTCAGGGCTCAAACTTATAGAGTTTTTAGACAAAGTAGGGGTGGGGGAGAGAATATCTATATAGAACCTACTCTGTGCCAGGCACTGTGTTAAGTATTTTACAAGTATTATTTCATTTGATTCTCACAATAACCCTGTGAGGTTGTTGCTGTTACTACCCCCATTTCATTGTTGAGGAAACTGAGGAAACCAGAGGTTAGGTTGAGTGACTTGCCCAGGGTCACAGAGCCAGGATATTGATATGGCACTACTCTGTCACCAATAGGGTGAGGCAGTAGGGGATAGCCCCACTGAAATGTGGGTATTCTCTGAATTGACTAAGAGGCAATAAGTCAGGGAACTTAGTTCTGACTGTGCTATAGCATAAAAGCAGGTGGGATGGAAAGGGGCTAAGTCTTAGGGATCAGTTAAATCTTTCAATCCATGCAACCCCATGGGGCTGGGTTTCATTGGTTCACAAATGTAATGAGATATTATTGCATAAGAGGAAATGATGAATATGAAGAATTCAGAGAAACATGGGAAAATACGTATAAAGTGATTCAGAAAAGAAAGCAGAACCAGGAAGACAGCATACACGATGACTACAATAATGATCAGTCTGGTCCAGGAGAACTGATGAGGAAACACTTCTTTTTCCCCTTAGAAGGGGGTAGAGGGGACTTATGAAGGGGAAAGGTGTGGCTTGCCTTTGCTTAAATGGTTAAGAGGAAATAGCTGTGGTGTAAAAAAAAAGGCAACAATAAATCTTTTTTTTGAAAAAAGACCAGCAGATAACTGGAAACTGGGACAGACAGTTAACACATTGGACAACTGAGTCAGAATAGTCTAGATCAGGGGTTCATAATCTCATTGTGTTATGCCAGTCCTTGCGGCCAAGCCATTCTTTGTCTTAGGCTCTGCTTGTAGTTTCTGTGGGGCTGCTCTCTTCAGGATTTGCCTGTAGAGTTTCTCTTAATCCACACGGTATTTCTTTCTTATTTTTGGCAGTTTGTCCTTTACTCTTTAGTCTCAAGGCATGTTGCGCTTGGCCAGCCTCCTCAGGCCTTCTTGGAAAGGGAGACATAGCCTTCTTTGATAGGTCAAAACCTATTGACCTCTTCTCAGAATAATGTTTTTAAGTAATGGGAGGAAATGATAAATTTCAGTTATCAATTAGTGGAGAGATTTTTTTCTTTTTTCTTGTTTCTTTCTTCTTCTTTCTTTCTTTTCTTCCTATCCAAGTTCATGAATCTTGTGAAATCTATCCATTGACTCTAGGTTAAGAACTCTTGGTCTAGAAAGTCTAGAACACCAGACTGAACCAAATAAGCTGAAATTTAATAGGGATAAATATAAAGTCCTACCATTTGACTTTTAAAAGATCAATTAAACAACTGAAGTATAGTGGAGGTGTGGTTTGACAAGGATACATAAAAGGATCTGGGGCTTTTAGTGGGCGGTGTATTCCGTTTGGGTCAACAGCATAACACAGCAGTCAAAAAGTTGAAAGAAGCCTAGCAGCCAGAGCAAAAGAGGCAAAAGTTGTTTTATCTTCTATGTGGTGGGACTACACTTGAAACACTGTGTTCAGTTCTAGGATCATACTTTAGGAAGGGCAATGACAAATTGAATCATGTCCGTTGTTCAGTCGTTTTTAGTCGTTTCATGACCCCGTTTGGGGATTTTCTTGGCCAAGACACTAAAGTGGTTTGCCATTTCTCTATCTAGCTCATTTTACATTTGAGAAAACTGAGGCAAATAGAGTTAGGTGACTTGCCCAGGGTCATACAGCTAGTAAGTGTCTGAGGTCAGATTTGTACTCAGAAAGATGAGTCTTCCTGACTCCAGGCCCAGCACTTTAATCATCTTGCCATCTAGCTGCCCCAATCATGTCTAGAGGAGGGCAAACTAGAGGAGGATACTGGAGACTAAGACATATTGGAAGCAGTTGAAAGAACTGGCATTTTCGGCCTCTAGAAGAAAAGACATATTCAACACCCATCAAACCAACAGTCTTTGATGATGGAGGAAGACCTGGCCCCAAGCATCTGTTCCCTAAGGACTGAATACCCAGGGTAATTTTAAAAATGGAATATCAGCGACAGTTTTGCAATATCACTTCAAGAATAAACTACAAAGTTTCTTTGATACTTTCACACATATAATTATGATTTCTAAATCAACTGGACTGGCTTACAGATGATATAAAAGAAAACCTTCTTGTGTTATCTAATAATAACCTAAAGCAGAGATTCTTAAGCTGGGGTCTATGAATTTGTTTTGTGTTAAAATTTTTTTTGATAACTGTACTTCAATACAATTTTTCCCTTTTGTAATCCTTTGTATTTTATGTTACATATTTACAAATATTCTGAGGATGGGTCCTAGGTTTCTTTAGATTGCTACAGGGGTCCATGAGACAAAAACAGTTAAGAACATTGGGGTAGGTAAGCAAAAAAAAAAAGGAAAAGATTGTCAATGCAACCCTAAAATGATAGAGTATCAAAAAATAGAAATCATGGCTGGATTCCCAGAATATAGCACATATATCCCTCAAATGTCATTTCCTAAAACTATACTCAGGTTCAGAGCATGCGAAGAATCTATTCAAAACCATAGCTTAAAGACCCTTATTTAATGCTGCCACTTAGAAAAACCCCATAGATCAAACCATAGGACATTTTAATTTAAAGCAACAGTAATTTAATTAGAATAAAATTGTGAAAAAAAATAGCCAGGAAAACATCCCCATACATACAGAGGCACACTCTCCCATGGATTCTCATGATACCAGTGGGAGAGGGACCAGGCATAACCTGGATAATTTACATTTCTAGGGATAAAGAATCCTTTATTTCTGAGATTAGACTTGCTTGTTCTGTCCAGAGGTTCGAGCTGTTGGTGCCACTGGCTGGGCTGTCTTCTCCTCTGCACTGCCATCTGCTGGTTATCTACTGGTAGTCATTCATTGATGCCATCTGCTTTGTTGTGTTATCACCAAATGGTTCTAGGCTGAATTGTGGCTGCTATTCATCTTCTGCATAGGGAATGATCAGAGTTACCTTGGTAAAATTACACATAGTCCAGGGCTATTTCAATTTCTTTTTTTGGGGGGTGGGGTGGAGAGAGAGGGAGAGGACAGGGGTTAGAGTCCTAGCCACTCTTATAGGTCATGTCTGTCTTCTGAATTCTTTTATTTCTGGTTCAGTATCCACTCCCCCAGGTTTGCTCCATCTGTGAGGTGGGGTTTGCAAGGGGGTTCCCCCACCCCCCTCACCCCAACTCTCATTATGCCTCTGGCACCTAGCACCTGACATGCACATTGTATACTGGGGCTTTAGTAAGGCTGAAGTGGGACTTCTGTTTAAGATGATGTCATGAAAAATCACTGAGAAGCTCAACTGTTCCACATAAAAGCCAGAAAAGATCACAAAAGAACCTCAGAAAGACAAATAAGAAAGAAAACTGATAATAATCAGAAGTAAACTCCTCCATCCAGTTCAGCACTGCACAAAAAGATGGCAGGAAGCTCAGAGGTGGGTAGAGGATTCTCTTCAAGGAAGTCAATTTGAAACCAGGCAGACCATTTGGAAGCTTGTTGAGTCAGGTGCAGAGATGAGGAACCTCAGCCTCAAGGCCCCATGTGGCCCTCTAGGTCCTCAAATATGTCCCTTTGATTTTGGATTCTGTCAAAGGGCCATACTTGAGGACCTAGAGGGCCATATGTGACCTTGAGGCCGCACATTCCCCACTCCTGAGCCAGGATGAGAAGTCAGATTAAGAAACTCAGAGGAAGCACCCATACATGGACCTGAATCCAGCCAATCAGAGAGCTGAGCTTGTGGGTTGCAAGTAATGATGAACTTTGGTAGTCAGAGATCTGAAATTAGATGATAACCCTGACTTATCAGAATAGAAGCAAGGATAGAAACAGCCCTCATAAATTACTCTGAAGAGAGACAAGACCCAACTGTTCACTGCTGGATGCACTGGGAGGCATAGGATGCAGAACCAATTTAGCACCTGGGCATCAGTGCTAGAGATGATGCAAGAGGCCTGAAACCAACGGGATTTTCAACATTTACTTAGGGCCACAGCAGAATATGAAACCGACTCCTGACTAGAGATTATACGAGAAGAATCAAAGTCTGACTGAGGCCAGAACTTAAACTGGACCACAAGAAGACTGAGGCAGAAACTAGGAATTCAGTCAGAGGGTGAGGTCTAATAACAGCCACCTTATCTGGATTAGCAATGGCAGTGGTATCAAGGGGACAGGACAAAACAAATCCTACCCAATCTATCCAGGAAAGCCTGAGGGGACTGACCAAAGCACAGCATCCCTTAAGAATGAAAATAAAAGTAAACAAGAAAAAAAAGTCAGACATAATGAAGAAATGCTGTGGATTGAGAGAAGCTCTACAAGTAAACCCAGAAGAGAGTAACCCCACAAAAACTACAAGCAAAGTCTAAGACAAAAAATGACTTGGCCACAGGGACTACAAAAGTGACTTGGAAAAAACGAAGTAAGAGAGATAATGAAATTAGAATTAGAATTAGACATTAAGTCAGAATGTTAGAATTGAGAATTAAGTTAGAATCAGAAAAAATTCGAGAGGAAAATAAATAGCTTAGAACAGAAAGTGAAAAACCTTGCTCAAATAGTAGATTCCTTGAAAAACAGAATGGAGCACAGATAATTCAATGACTCCATGAGAAAATAAGAAACATTACATCAAAGTGAGAAGATTGAAGATTTGATGGTTGGGATAGAGCTGTTTATGTACGTTTTGCATCCCTATAGTTGAACCCAAATGAATGCTTTTCCCCCAGCCATTTTCAAATATTAAAAGGGCTGTAGTGTGGGAGAAGCATTAGATTTTTTAAAAAAATCCCTCATCAATTGCTGTCCTTCACACTCAAAGAGGATGAAAATGACAGCATGCAGTCAGGAACAATGTACAGTGTGTCCAGCTGTGACTGATCTAACCAATATGAGCTCAAAAGGCTCTACCATAGGTCAGGCATAAATAGTTTGTATGAATATTTGGGATGGAGGTATCTCTAAATTTGTGCATCTCAGGTTTCCTTTGAGCTATTTCAATTCTGCTTTGCACACTGAGCGCAGCACCTTCTTTCATGTGGGCATACCGTGCAGGACTGTCCTATGCCAGTTTCTTCTGTGTCTGACAACCAATACCTGAGTTTGTCATAGAGAACTTGAGAGTGTCCTTGTATTGCTTCTTCTGACCTTCATGTGAGTGCTTGCCTTGTGTGAGTACTCCACAAAATAGTCTTTTAGGCAAACATACATTTGAACATGTCCAGCCCTTGGAGTTGTACTCTCTGTTGTAGAGTTGAATGCTTGGCACTTCAGTTCAAGAAAGAACCTCAGCTTCCAGTACCTTATCTCACCAGGTGATCTCCAGAAGTGGTTCAATTTTTTGGCATGGTGCTGTTAGACCATCCAGGTTTCATAGGCATACAACAATGAGGTCAGCACAATGGCTCTGTAGACCTTCAGTTTGGTAGGCAGAATGCTACCTTTTCTCTTCCACACTTTCCTTTGGAGCCTCCCAAACACTGAGCTAGCTCTGGCAATGAGTGTGTCAATCTCATCATTTATGTGTATATCCCTGGACAGTATACTACTCTGGCATTCAAGTCACCCAGAATTATAAGCATATCCTCTTTTGACACATTGATGATGGGGGTCTCCAGGTTTTCATAACGTTTTTCTTTGACGTCATCACAGTTTATCAAGATGGGGACATATGCATTGATGATGGTGGCATGGTGCTTTCCCACAAGGGGAAATCAGATTGTCATGAGCCTTTCGTTCACCCCTTGTGGAGGCATATAGCCTTGTTGCCTAGATTAGATTTGATTGTGAAATCTACGCCAGCTTCACAGTGCTTCTCATCACAGTGGCCACTCCAGAAAAAAGTATATTCAGCTCCAATTTCAGTAAACTGGCCTCCATTTGCCAGCCTTTTCCACTCAGGGCTGCTTTTTGGATGTGATACCTGCTGAATTCTCTCACAACAAGAGCTATTTGTCTTTCGGTTCTACTAGATTTTGTGTTGTCCATTAACATGCACACATTAATGGTGAGTGGAATCATCTTTGCAAAACTTTTTGCACTTTTTTTTGTGAGATCCCTGCCTGCTGTGATAAGCAGGCCAGGGTCAGATAAAGCAGACAATTTTTAGGATACCTTTTCTACCCTCTTCCTCACACCAGGAAGTGAGCAGTGTTGCCCTTAAAAAAGGCTGCTCAGATACCCAGGGGACTGCTGAGTCCCATAGCTACTTCAGGCCCATGAAAAGGTGACCCTATGGTCTGGGCTGCCTGTGTACAAGGTTGTGACTACAGCTCCCAGTGTATCCTCCCTCACCTGCTACTTTCTCACTAGCCCATCACTACAAGACTTCAAGACAGTTAAAATAGTAAAATCATTGAATAGTAAAATAATAAAATAGTAAAATGGCGTGGATGGCATCTTTTGACTTTCGTATAAATTGGATTTAAGTGAAGCAGAATTGCCAAAAGTCCTCATCCTCACTCTGTCTTCTAGAATCATTGGAGTCCAGTGACTAGACAAAAATCAAGATGACTGATGATGGTCTGGGAACAGTGGATGACTTTGGCATCTTCAATGTCTGACCAAGCTCTAAGTGTTCCACAGCACCTGCTTCCACCTCCTTCGGGGCCTGTTGGAACAAATTGTTCACATCTATCTATTCCACCAGGGAAGTCTTCACCTGCTTAGGGTAGACCCCCCACCTCCCCAACTCACGAACAGATTTGAGGCCCATCAGTCACCCTCAACCTGGTTTAGCCCATCTACTGAGATGGTTTTACCAGGGTGTGTTCACTGCGTGTGCTCCACTTTCTTGGAGCCACAGGTTGGGTGGCAGGTCAATACCAAGGGTGGATGAGCAGCTCTGAAAAGGGCTTAGTGGCCCTCATACCAGAGGTACTAGTCCTCCCTGAAAACTCCATATACCACCCCCTAAACCCCTAGTGGGATAAACAAAGATCAATAAGCAAAAATTATAGAAAGCAGTCTAATTACCACCTTCCACGTCATGGCTCCTTCAGACATCTTTCATTCCCCCCCCCCTCAAAATCCTCTGTTCTCCAGGCTAAACAGCTCTAGCGTCTTCTATTTATCTTCATATGAAATGATCTTGAGATTCTTGGAGTCAAGAATACCTGTTTCAAATTCAGTCTCTGATAGTTAATATTTGTGTGACCATGGGCAAGTCACTTAATACCTCCCAGCCTTAGCCTCCTCAACTGTGAAATGGAAATAACACCTGCCTAGAGTGCCTACCACATCAGACACCGGATATTAGACATCTGAAGTTCAAATGGAAAGGTGCACGTGTAGCCAATACAAGCTCTGAAGACCCTTATTTCAACTCCCATTCTCAGTGATAAACCACATCCTCAGAGCTTGACTAGTTATACCGCATCACCCCTTAGAGGTCTAGGGGATACTCCTGAGGAATTGAAGCTGATTTTCTATCACCATTAGCTGGAGTCCCCACAGGTGGGCTTCTTCCCAGTAGTGTCAGTTGAGCATCATTTTAGGTTTTAGTTAGCCATTCTTCAGTAGCTTTTAGAAAGGGGTACGTATTAAGGTAGCACAGTAAAAAGAGCTGGTACAAAATATTTCCTCTCCTCCCTCCCCAGAGCCAATGAGGCAATTTCTACAAATATTTAGAGTACAGGAAAAAGTAGGCTCAAGATCAGAGCACACAAATGGCTCCTGCTTGCTGGAAGTAATTTTTTTCTCATTATTGGGATGCTTAGATAATTCTCTTCACAGCTATCAGCTGATCCAGGTTTCCTCTAAGACAGAGGTGTCAAACACATAGCCTGTGGGACACATGCTGCCTCCTGAGTGTGGTTTAAACCAGATTAAAATGTAATTGGGAAATATTTAACAAAACAAAAATAGGATGGAACACAGATAATATTAATCTATAGTTTTCTAAGTCAATATGTAGCCTGCAGGGATCCTTGTATATTGTTTAGTATATCTTGCTTCTATTTGAGTTTGACACCACTAATTTAAGACACTGATGAGAAATCCAAAATCTTCTATCTGGACCCTTTGAAGCTCACAAAATCCCCCTTGAGTCAAAAGGGTGAAGAGGTGAAGGAAATCTGGCCAAGGCTTTTCCTTTCCCTTTCCCATACTCCTCATCAGGGAAGTGTTGGAAAGCCCTTTCTCAGATTGCTAGAATTCATTCTCTTCTCAACTTGCTTGGTAATTTATAGATGACGCCTGAGTTGTGGCCAAATTTTCCTCAGCCTGTCCAAACATGATTCTTGTGGAATGTTATTCCAGTTCAAAGACCTTTTAGCACTTAGTCTAAGGCCTGTGTATGATTCATTGATTGATTGAGACATGTTCTTACCCAGTTATCAAGGCTAAAATGGGGTGAGATGATTTTGACTTCACCTTTACATATGCACAAGACTTTGAAAGTTTTAAAGATCTGTGTAAATTACAGCCATTATTATTTTCTTGGTTGTTATCCTCTGGACCCTTTCCAGCTCGTCAATATTCAGGTGGAGCTGATGGTTAAATTTTCAGTGCGAACATTTATTCCTCAGAAATTGGCAAATGCTACCGATCTGGGCTTGACATTATTATTGTTGGTTTTTGATTGTCAAGACTTAAGAAAGCGGCAGAGAAAAAATGTTAATAATGCAAGTTAATCTTAAAAGTGTGTCACATGGAGAGCTGGATGTTAAAATTTACCAGCACACCATTGAATCCCTCCTAAAATGTGGCTTCCAGCACTAAACATAATGATATAGATGTGTTCTGACCCCTGCCCCTGTCCCTGCAATTGAATAAAGGATATGACACTACAAAAAATATGTAACAATATACATAGATGGTCTTCTGATTGATCTCCCAGGTTCTAGTCTTTTCCTTCCCTTACCCATTTTCCACCAGGTTGACAAAATAGTCTTCCTAAAGCACAGGTCTTTCTTCATTTCAAGAATCTTCTGTTGATTCCCTATCTTATAAATATAAGATAAAATACACACTCGTTAGGTTGATATCTGAAACCCTTTGTAATTTGACTTCAGCCTGCCTTTCAAGACCTGTTTCACATGTATTCCTTTTATACACTCTACCTTCCTCCCAGACTGGCTTACTTGATATCTCTGAACTCCACATTCCACCTTTTGCTTTGTGCCTAGCTCATGCCCCATGTTCCTCCTTCTAGGAATGCACTCACTTCTTACCTCTGTCTCTTAGAATCCTTGGCTTACTTCAAAGCTTAGCTCAGGTCCTGCTTCATACAGAAAACATGTCCATGTCCCTTAGCTGTAAGTGTTCTTCCTCCCACCATAATTATCTGTAAGTAAAAAAAGCTGTCCTCAACATATAGCAGGCGTGGTTTGAAGGGAAGCAAGAATAGATTATCTCCATCATGTCCTCTCCCCCTCCTTCTCCAAGGGAGACTATAATTCCTGCCAGGTAGGGGAGGTGGATAGAGTATCTGTAGAATTATGGACAGAGGTTTGTAGTATCGTACAGGAGGCAGGAACAGAAAACATCTCAAAGAAAAAGAAGAGCAAGAAAGCAAAATAGCTGTTTGATGAAGCTTTATAAATACCTGAGGAAAAAAGAAGGTGAAAGGTAAAAGAGAAAGGGAAAGCTATGCCCAACAATGCAGAATTCCAGAGAATACAAGGGGAGATAAGAAGGTTTTCTTAAATAAGCAATGCAAAGAAATAGAAAAAAAATGGAGTGGGGATGACAAGAGATATCTTCAAGAACGTTAGAGATATCAAGGGAATGTTTCATGCGAAAATCGACATGATAAAAGACAAAACCAGTAGGGACTTAAAAGAAGTAGAAGAGATAAAGAAGAGGGGACAAGAATATACAGAAAAACTATACAAGAAGGATCTTAACATCGCTGATAACCACAATAGTGTGCTTCCTGATCTAGAGCCAGATATCCTGGAGAATAAAGTCATGAGCCTTAGGAAGCATGGCTAACAATAAAGCTAGTAGAGGTGACGGAATTCTAGCTGAGCTATTTAAAATCTAAAAGATGATGCTGTTAAAGTGCTGCACTCAATATGCCAGCAAATTTGGTAAACTTGACAGTGGCCACTGGAATGGAAAAGATCAGTTTTTGTACCAACCCTTAAGAAGGGCAATGCCATAGAATGTTCAAATTACCCAAATGTGCTCATTTCACATACCAGCAAGGTTTGGCAAGCTACGCTTCAGCAATATGTGAACTGAGAATTGCCAGAAGACCAGGCTGGTTTTTGAGGAGACAGAGGAATAAGAGACCAAATTGCCAACATTCACCGGATTATGGAGAAAGCAATGAAGTTCCAGAAAAAAACATCTACTTCTGCTTCATTGGCTACACCAAACCCTTTGACTGTGTGGATTGCAACAAAATTTGGCAAGTCTTCAAAGAGATGGGAGCACCAGATCATCTTGCTTGTCTCCTGAGGAACCTGTGTGTGGGTTAAGAAACAACAGTTAGAACCAAACATAGAACAATTTGATTGGTTTAAGATTAGGAAAGGAGTATGACAAGGCTGTATATTGTCACCTTATTTATTTAATTTATATGTAGAGTACATCACACAAAATGCCAGACAGGACGAATCAAAAGCTGGAATTAAGGTAGCAATAATCTCAGATATGCAGATGATACCCCTGATAGTAGAAACTGAAGAATTAAAAAAGCTTCTTGATGAGGGTGAAAGTGGAAAGTGCAAATGTTAACTTGAAGTTTAACATTAAAATAACCAAGATCATGGCATCTGATCACATCACTTCCTTGCAAATAGAGAAGCAGTGGACGTAGTGTCATATTTTATATACTTGGACTCAAAGATCACTTCAGATGGTGACTGCAGCCATGAAATTAAAAGATGCTTGCTCCTTGGAAGGAAAGCTATGGCAAATCTGAACAGCATACTAAAAAGCAGGGATATCATCTTGCCAACAAAGGTCCATATAGTCAAAGCTATGGTTTTTTTTTTTCTAGCGGTAATATATGGCTGTGAGAGTTGCGTTATAAGGAAAGCTATGTGCTACAGAGTCAGTTCTTTCAAAGACAAATACTGAAGATGAAGCTTAAATAATTTGACCACATTATGAGAAGACAGGATTTATTGGAAATGATCCTAATGTTGGGAAAGAAAGAAGGCAAAAAGGGAAGGGGATGCTAGAGGATGAAATGGATAGGTAGTGTCATGGATGCAATGAACATGAGCTTGGACGGACTTTGGATGATAGTGGAGGACAGAAGGGCCTGGTGTGCTATGGTCCATGGGGTCACAAGGAGTCAGAAATGGCTGAATAACAACAACAAGGGAAGGGTCCAGAGGCTTGTTACTTTTTTTTGTCTTCAGAGAGAGGTGGTACCTGGATAGACATCTCTATTTGCTCCCTTAAATAGTATTAGTCTAAATGGATATAGTTTTCAAGTTCAAGTTAAATTCTTTATTGCTATTTCTTAACAGTGAAGAATTAATCCGAAGCACGTTACCCAAGGCTGGACTCCCTTCCTACCACATATTAGTTACAAAATGGACACACATATAAAGTAGCAAAGAAACCCTTTATCCAAGTTGGTAGCAAAACATAAATCCAAAAAAGGATACATAGGAGAATATATCCCAGACGATAGGAGTGAGGTAACTCAATTCAACTGAAGGAGAGAGAGAGAGAGAGAGAGAGAGAGAGAGAGAGACAGAGAGAGAGAGAGAGACAGAGAGAGAGAGAGAGACAGAGAGAGAGAGACAGAGACAGAGAGAAACAGAGAGAGACAGAGACAGAGACAGAGATAGAGAGACACAGAGACAGAGACAGAGAGACACAGAGATAGAGAGAGACACAGAGACAGAGACACTGAGACAGACAGAAACAGAAAGACAGAGACAGAGAGAGACAGAGACAGAGAGACATACAGAGAGACAGAGAGACAGAGAGAGACACAGAGACAGAGACACTGAGACAGACAGACACAAAAAGACAGAGACAGAGACAGAAAGACAGAGACAGAAAGATCCAGATCTCAGCACTCTCCCCTGTAAGGGAAAAATTCCCCAAAGTCTCTAGTATAGTAAGATAGGGACATGATGGTAACTTCCGGCTCCTCTCACTTTGGCCTCTTCCCACAGTCTTTTTCTAACCTTTCAAGGGCCTGAAGAGAGAAGGCAGAAGATGAACCAAAGAGATTCAAGAGCTGGAAAAGAGTGTAGAGCCTCAAGAGACTGAATCTCTCCTCCCTTGTTCTCCCCAACTCCTCCACACCCTTCATTGCAGACTCATGGCGTTGATCTTCATCAATGTAGATGGGCTTTGAGGCTTAGATTATATTCAGTTACTTATTTTAAATGTTGTATGCGCCATAATGGAATGCAATCTTGAGGGTAAAGGCTGCATTTCCTTTCTGTTTCCACATTTATTTTGCCTAGCTCGTGGCCTTGACCTTATTAGACACCTGAAAAAATGTTTATTGTCGTTAAATTGAAAGAGGAGGGATTTTTTAAAATAGGAGTGAAATATTTCACACTTTCCCCAGGGAATGGGTGAGATTTTCTTTGGCTGTACTACTTTCTAGCTCATTAACACCTCAAGGAGTCCTTTAACAATTCACTTCTAAGTGAGGCTGTAGGCGGGTACTACAAAATCTGACTGCATATCACAATTTGTAACCTCAGTGTCTGCAGAGGGAGGAAAGTCAGAGTAACATCTTTGGCTATACCTACCTTTTGAAACAATTTAGGCTTCAATTTAATTCTACAAGGAATAAACTCCTGCTAGGCACTGTATGAAGCTACAGGGAAACAAAGACAAATTACAAAAAACCCCAGTATCTACCCCGAAGGAGCTTACAATTTACTGGAGAGAATGTATAAACAGAGAATTATATACTGAATGTACACAAAATAAATAGATAGAAATTTCAGTAGTAGGGTGAAGAACACTTAGCTACTGGGCTAACTAGGAAAGGTCTTCCTTACATCTTACCTTAAATTTGCTTTGAAGGGAGCTAAGGATTCTACTAGGCAGAGGAGAGGAAGGAGATCATTTCAGTCATGAGTCACAGTCAGATGGTCAACTCCCATTTGTTAAATGCCTACTATGTGCCAGGCACTGTGCTAAGTGCTGGGGATGTAAAGAAAGGTGAAAGATCCCTCACTCTTAAGGAAGTCAGAGTCTAATGGAGAAGACAACTTGCATAAACATCTAAGAACAAAGAGACACACAGGATTGTCTCAAAAGTTTTAATGCAGTGGTCAAGTGCACTAAATGCTTAGTGCTTAAGCTATCAAGCTTGGATAGTTTAAATTGTACTAAGACTTTTGGGACTACCTTGGTCCCCAGAATTGGGGGTAGTCTCAGAAAGAAGCCACTAACTTGAAGGAAGACTCTGAAAGATTTCTTGTAAAAGGAGGGATTTTGGTTTAGAATTGAATGAAGTCAGGGAATCTAGGAGATGGAAATGAATTCCAGGCATGAGGGACAACCAGTGAAAATGCTCTGTCAGGAGATGGAGAGCTGTGTGTGAGGAGTAGCAGGGTGGCCACTGTCACTGGATCACAGAGTATGTGGAGGGGAATAAGGTATAAGAAGACTGGAAAGGTAGGAAGAGGCCAGGTCATGAAACCAAGCAGGGATTTTTATACTTGATTTAGGAGATAAAAGGCGGCCACTGGGATTTATTGAATAGGGAGTGATGCGGTCAGACCTAAAGCTCACATTGACAACTGAGAAGATGGATGAGGGGGGAAACTTGATTTGGGAAGATCAAACAAGAGGCTACTGCCATATTTCAGGTAGGAGGGGATGAAAGGTCTGCACCAGAGTGGTGACAGTGTCAGAAGAGAGAAGGGAGCATATTCAAGAGAAGTTTTTTTAAACAATGAAAAAAATTATCCATTTGCCCCAGAGGTCAAAAGTATAAACAATGGGTGAAAATTGCAGAAAAAGATTTAAGCTCAGTATAAGAAAACATTTCATAATGATAATAATAATATCTAAAATTCTGTATAGCATTTTAAGATTCACAAAGTGTTTTAGAAGCATTGCCTCATCTTATCCTCACAATGATCCTGGGAGGCAGGTGCTGTTATTATCTCCGTATTATAGATGATGAAACTGAAGCAGACAGTTAAGTAACCTGCCCAGAGTTATACAGATACCAAGTGCCAGAGGCTCTAACTTCCTAATGGTTGGAGCTCCCCAAGGATGGAATGGGCAGTTGGAGAGGTGGTGGGTCTTCCCTTCTGAAGGTCTTCAAGCAGAGTCGGAATGAACCCTTGTCAGATATGATGAGACTAGTAGGTAGCAGGGTGAATGGAACACTGGACTTCCCTCATTCCCTTCAGCATTTGTCATTTCTGATAGGTGTGATGTAGCACCCCAGAGTTGTTCCAATTTGCCCTTCTTTAATCAATAGTTATTTAGAGCATTTAAAAAATATGACTATAGATAGCTTTAATTTATTCTGAAATCTGCCTATTTTTTTTATCCCTTGACTATTCATCAGTTGGAGAATGACTCTCATTTTTAGAAATTTGACTCAGTTTTCCACATGCTAGAGAAATAATACCCTCTTCAGTGGGAGGAATAACTCAGTTCAAATCCTTCCTTACAAGATTTGTAACTTACAGACACTTACAGACTGAGTGATCCTGGAGAAGTCACAATCTCTTCCACTGTCAGTTTCTTCATTTGTTTAATTGTGTAACAACAGCACTGACCTCAAGGCCCCTAGCTATTGTTTTATTATGATGGGGATTCTTTTCATGTATAGGTTGGACTAGATGGTACCTAAGATCCCTTTTTAGCAATTTGTGATTCCAACAATTCTGCGATTCTGCCATCTTTCTGGTATACTCCCAGGTGCAAAATCACTGGGTCAAAAGCTACAAACAGTTTAGTGACTTTTCTCACCTAATTCCATTGTTTTGCCAGAATGTTTCGACCAATTCATAGCTCCACCAACAGTATATCAGTAAGTTTGTCTTTCCATGGTTCCCCTCTGACATTGCCTGTTCCCATCTTTTGTCATCTTTGATGGGTATGTTAAAAACTCAAAGCTGTTTTTAAAAAAAATTAACATTTTCCTTATTACTAGTAATTAGGAGCAATCTTTCATATAGCTCTTGATAGTTTGCAGCTTTTAAAAATTATCATTTCTTTATTTTAAACATTCTTTTCTTTTAAAATTTTGGGTTCCAGATTCTCTCCCTCCATCCCATTGTTCCCCCACCCACAGAGAAGGCAAAAAATATGATATTAATTATACACGTGAAATCATATGAAACATATTACCATATTGATCATATCACAAAAAAGCAAAAAAAAATAAAGTGAGAAAATTATACTTCAATTTGAACCCAGAGTCCGTCAGTTCTCTCTGTGGAGGTAGATAGCATTTTTTTTTATCGTGAGTCCCTTGGAATTATCTTGGGAGCATTGTATTGATGAGAATAGTCAAGGCTTTCATAGCTAATCACCATTACGACATTGCTGTTACAGTGCACAATGAGATCCCGGTTCTTCTCATTTCATCCTGCATCAGTTCATATAGTTCCTGCCATGTTTTTCTGAAACCACTCCCTCATCATTTTCTGTAATACGATATATGTCACAATCATATATCAGAATCATATGCCACAACTTGTTCAGTCATTCCCCAATTGATGAGCATCCCCTTAATTTCCAATTCTTTGCCACCACAAAAAGAGCTGCTACAAGTATTTTATACATATAAGTCCTTTTCCTCTCTCTTTGATCTTTTTGGGGTACAGATCTAGTAGTAGTATTGCTGGATTGAAGGGTATGCACAAGTTTCACAGCTCTTGGACATTGTTCCAGGCTGTTCACAAGAATGGTTTCACCATTTCACAACTCCACCAACGGTTCATTAATGTACTTATTTTTCCTCATTCCCTCCAGCATTCATCATGTCTGATAGGTGTGATGTGGTACCCCAGAGTTGTTCCAATTTGCCTTTCTCTAATTAATAGTGATTTAGATCATTTAAAAAAATATGACTATAGATAGCTTTAATCTATTCTTCTGAAAACTGCTGTTCTTATCCCTTGACCATTCATCAATTGGGAAATGGCTCTCATTTTTATAAATTTGACTCAGTTCCCCACATATTGGAGAAATAAGGCCCTCATCAGAGAAACTTGTAATTTTTTTATTTTGCTTAATTGTCTTTTAGCAAATTGTAGTTTCCCTAATTATCTTTTAATTAAGTCTATTTTTGTTTTTGCTTTGACTGAGATCATGATTGCTACCCCTGCCTTTTTTTTTTTTAATTCAGCTGAAGCATAATAGATTCTGCTCTGGCTCTTTAACTTTGATGGCTTTCTGTTTCAAGTATGTCTCTTGTATGTGACATATTGTTGGATTATGGTTTCTAATCCATTCCACTAATTGCTTCTGTTTTATGGGTCAGTTCAACCCATTCACATTCACAGTTATGATTACTGTATATCCCTCTTCATCCTATTTTCTTCTGTTTATTCTTCTCTCTTTCTCTTTTTATCCTATACCTCCTCAAAAGGCTGTTTTGCTTCTGAGTACTGCCTTTCTTAATCCACCCTCCTTTTTAACCACCTCCTTTCCTCCCCACCCCATCTCTTAGCACCCCCTCCTATCTCTCTATTGGGTAAGATAGATTTATATACCCAACTGAGTGTGTATATATATTCTTCCCTCTTTGAACCAATTCGGATGAAAATGAGGTTCAAACATTGCCTTCCACCCTGCTCCTCATATCCCCCTCCATTATAAAAGTCCTTCTTTGCACATCTCTTTTATGTGAGAAAAATTTTCTCATTCTGCCTTTCGCCTCCTCCCAGTACATCCCTCTTTCTTACCTCTACATTTTTTTTTTGAAGATCATCCCCACATGATTGACTCACACCCTCTGTCTATGTAGACTCCTTCTAACTGCCTTAATAATGGTAAAGTTCTTAGGAGTTACATGTATCATCTTCCCATATGGGAATGTAAACAGTTTAACTTTATTGAATCCCTTATGATTAATCTTTCATGTTTACCTTTTTATGCTTCTCTTGAAACTTCTGTTTGAATCCTAAATTTTCTATTCAGCTCTGGTTTTTTCATTAGGAATGTATGGAAGTCCTCTGTTGAATTGAATATCCATTTTTTCCCCTTGAAGGATTATACTCAAATTGCTGAGTAGGTTATTCTTGGTTGTTATACCAGCTCCTTTGCCTTCTGGAATATCATATTCCAAGCCCTCCACTGATTTAATGTGAAAGCTGCTAAATCTTGTGAGATCTTAACTATGGCTCCATAGTATTTGAATTGTTTCTCTCTGGCTGCTTGCAATATTTTCTCCTTGACCCAAGAGCTCTGGAATTTGGCTATAATATTTCTGGGAGTTTTTATTTTGGGATATCTTTCAGGAAGTGATGGTGGATTCTTTCAATTTCTATTTTACCCTCTGGATCTAAGATATCAGAACAGTTTTTCTTGATAATTTCTTGAAATGTGATGTCTAGGCTCTTTCTTTGGTCATGGCTTTCAGGTAGTCCAATAATTTTTAAATGATCTCTTCTTGAATTATTTTCTAGGTCAGTTTTGTTTCCAATGAGATGTTTCAAATTTTCTTCTATTTTTTCATTTTTTGACTTTATTTTATTGTTTTTTGAAGTCTTATGGAATCATTAACTCCCTCTTGCCCAATTCTAATTTAGAAAGAATTCTTTTCTTTAATGAGCTACTCCCCACTACCCCCCCCCCCCTCCTCTGCCCTTTCACATTGGCCAATTCTGATTTTTAAGGAATTTTTTTCTTTAGTGAAAATTTTTTTTTGCCTCTTTTTACCATTAGGCCAATTTTGGTTTTTAATTTTTTTTTTGGTGCTTCTTTTACCTTTAAGCCAATTTTGGTTTTTAATGTTATTTTCTTCGATACTTTTAGTGCCTCTTTTTACCAAGCTGCTAATTTTTTTTTCATGATTTTCTTGCTTCACTTTTATTTCTTTTCCTAACTTTTCCTCTACCACTCTCATCTCTTTCTTTAATTCTTCCAGGAATTCTTGCTGACCTTGGGTCTAGTTAGCATTTTCTTTGAGACTTTGCTTATAGTTGTTTTCCCATTATCTCCTTCTAAGTTTATGTCTTGTACTTCCCTGCCATGGTAGTAGCTATTTATGGTCAAGTTCTTTTTGTCGTTTGGTCATTTTTTCCAGACTCTTTCTTGACTTTGAACTTTATATTAAAGTTAGGCTCTGCTCTCCAGGGAATGGGGAGTCACTGTGCCAAACTTCAGGCTTTTTCATGCTGCTGTTTTCAGAGCTAGTTCTGGGGGTCTGCAAGTTTTCAGTGCTTCCAAGGTGGTGTTATACTGGAAGAGGTGTGGCCACTGCTCTCCTGGTCTATGCACTGGTCTTTACCCAGGAAAAGTCCCTAGTTCCCTGCAGCTGCAAGTATTAGTACTCCTCTTGGCCCTAGAACTGTGACCAGGACCCCTGTTCCCTTGTGACCACAAGTGCTCCTCTCTGCCCTGGAACTGCAACCCAAAATTACTTATGGGCAATAGAGCTGCCAATAGGTGCCAACAGCACTCAGTGGCAGCAAAGGGTCCCCTGTAATTACTTTTTTGACCAGTTGTCTGATCCCCTTACTGTCTCTGGGCTGAGAGCTCCTGAAGCTGCTGCTTCTGTTGCTGCTGCTACTGCTATTGTAACAGTAATTAAGGTGGGACCTTTTGCTGTTGACCTTTAATGATTCTGGCCTTTGTTTGAATGGGGCAGATAAAGTGGGATGTTTTTGTATTTCTCAGCACTGAGACAATTGGGAGCCACTGATTTGTATCTGATGTGATATTGGGCGTGGGGAACTTCTCCATGCCCAGCCTGGGCGAGGTCAGGATATATAAGTGCAGACCTTAGTGTTCTTTCTTGGAGCTCTGAGCCACAGCAGGAGTAGTGCATGACTCTGGGCCAGCCGTTATAATGAACTCCCCGGCTGCACATCCAGATGTTGAATTGTATTTTGTCTGTAATTGAGGGTGCTGGCTTTTTCCCCTGAACTAGGTGGATGTTATTTGTATGCTGCATTAAAGTAAGATTGTTAACCCCTAAACGTGGCTTTCCTTGAGTAAAGCAGATCAAAAGGACCTATGTTGGCAACTTTCTGGGTGCTGGTTGTTGGTGGATCTTACACCCCTGCAGAAGCTGCTAGCTGAATTGTTGAAATAGCGGCCACCATTGCATCACTTACAAGGCCCATCTACTCTCCAGGCCTATGCCCACCCTACAGACCTCTTTTTCAGACCTCCTAAATTGTCTTAGGCTGGAAAAATGTCTCCTTCTGACCTTTCGTTGGTTCTGCCTCTCCAAAAATTGATTTAAGGCATTATTTTAAAGTTATTTGAGGGGAATGTTGGGAGAGGTCAGCTGGGTCCCAGCCTTTACTCTGCCATTTTGGCTCTGCCCCTCAAGAGAGCAAGTCAGATAAGTAGTAAGAGAACTAGCAAAGAGCCCTGTAACAAAAGCCAAGAGAGAAGAGCAGATCAAGGCCATAAGGATGAAACACAATGTCAAAAGCTGCAGAGACATCAAAGATGAAGACAAAAAAAGTACATTAAATTTGGCAATTGAGAGATCATTAGTCACTTTGGAGAGGAGCAGTTTCAGTTGAACGATGCGATTGGAAGCTTGACTCCAAGGACATAAGAAGAGACTGAGAGGAAAGGAAGTGGAGGCAGTTATTTTGATGGCCTTCTCAAGGAGTTCAACTGCAAAAAGGAGGCAAGGTGTGGGATGATAGCTAGCAGGATAGATGGAGCACGGGAGGTTTTTTGGAGGTTGGGAGAGATGTGGACATACTTTTGGTAGCAGGAAAGCTGCCAATAGTCAGGGAAAGACTGAAGATAAGTGAGAGTGGAGGAAATTGAGGGGACAATATGCTGGAGAAGATGGAATGGAAATGTATTGAGGAGTTTACTTTATCTACCAGGAGGCCCACCTTTTCATATGAAAAAGGGATGAAGGGAGAGATAATATGGAAGGTATCTGAGAGATGTGTGGTGAAGAGGAGGGGAAAGGGAAGAGGGAGAGCTAGGCAACAGCTTCAGTTTTTTCAGTGAAATATGAGGCAAGGTTTTCCTCAAGGGAATTTAGGATAAAGTATCTGTGTGTGTGCGCACGCGTGCATTTGTGTGTGTGTGTGTGTGTGTGTCTCAGAATGTGGGAGACATGAGTATGTTTGTAGGCAGCAGGGAAGCAGCCAATACATAGAGACAGATTGAAGATTAGTGAGATAGTGGGCATGATAGGGGGGCAATCTACTGCAGACCATGTGATCAAAGTAAGTTTTTGGCTTGAAGTCTTTTGATGATTTGTTCACACAACTCATCTGCAACATCTTCAACCCTTTGTTTTCCTTTGCCTAAATAGATGTCCTCCAAGTGTCTAAAGATAATAATAATGAATAATGATAACAGCATTTATGTAGCATTTATGTGCTAGGCATTGTGCTAAGCATTTTACAATGATTATCTCATTTGAGAAGCAGGATCATATACCTCTAGGGTGACAGCTCCTTAATCCTTCATGCAACTATAATACTTATCATTAGAAGGCCCCTCAGAAATTAGTGCAGCTTCCCCATTTCTCAGATGAAGAAACTGAGGTCTAGAGATAGGAAGCTAAGTACCCTAGGTCACCTAGCTAGCAAAAGATGGAGTCAGGATTTGATCAAGATCTCCTGAGTCCAAGTGTAGTTATTAACTTTACAGCATGCTGCCTCTTCCTAGCTCCAGGGATTTTTCTCAGGGGGTGTAGTAGGTGGGGAATGAGGGGAGACACAGTCAGGAAAGTAACACAATCAGGCTAATATTAAATGTGTTATATTTCCCCCATCTCCTTTAGACCATACCAGGAGTGGGAAGACGTAGATTTTGAACTAATTTACAAATAAAATGGGCCTGTAGGGATATAAAAGGGCAGCATTAGACTTTGTCTTCCAGGAATAATGAGTTTCTTTTAAAAGATCTCTGAACCAACCATGAGTGTAGAGAGGAGTAAAGGTTTACTTTTCTCCTCTGCTTACATGCAAATAGTGAAGGAAAAATGAGTTTGCACTTCAGCTTGTAAGGTTGCAAGAGAAATCCATCCTTTAGCAATTCTGCAGTTTCCCCCAGGCTTGGGTGGATACAGGCCATTCATTCATTCATTCATAAAACAATTTTTAAGGACTTACTGTATGTCACCTGAATGAATAATTTCTTTTAAAAATTTTTATTTTCAGTTCTAAATTGTTTTCCTCTCTCCACTTTTTCCCTCACTCATTGAGAAAGTAGAAATACAATACCCATTATACATATGAAACATACATGCAAAACATTTCTGCATTAACCACTTTGAGAAAAAAAGCAAGAAAAATAAAGAAAAAATGCTTTAATCTGTGCTCAGTCTATTAGTTCTCTCTCCGAAGGTAGATAGCGTTTTTCATCATGAATTCATTGCAATTATTGTAAATCATCATGTTATCAGAATAGCTAAGTCTTTTACAATTGATTATCATTAAAATATTTTTGTTACTAGATACAATGTTCTTCTAGTTCTGCTCACTGCATTTTGCATCAGTTCACATAAGTCTTCTCAGATTTTTCCGAAACCATCCTGCTTGTCATTTCTTGCAGCACAACAGTATTCCAGCACTTTAATATCCTATAACTTGTTCAGCCATTCCCCAATTGATGGGTGCCCCTTAAATTTCCAATCCTTCACCACCACAAAAGAGCTGCTATCAGTATTTTTGTACATATGGATCATTTTCCTTATTCTTTGATTTCTTTGGGGCTATAGACTTAAAAGCAGTATTGCTAGATTAAAGGGTAATGGTCCCACCATTCTCAGCTCTACCAACAGTGTATTTATTTTTAAATTTTATCAGCACATGTATTTTTAAATTTTATTAGTGTTCTTTTTTCTTCACATTTCCCTCCATCATTTGTTATTTTCCTTTTCTGTCACATTAGCTAATTGAAGGAATCGTTTCAAAGCAAATGGTATATGAGCTAATTAATGATAGTAACTCCAGGCCAACTAGGCCTATCTCCTCCAGAAAGCCTTCCCTGACTACATTAGGAAGATCACATCACCTTCGAGTTCAAGAAGCTCCAAAGGTTTCCTGTTAACCTCCAAGATTAAATACAAACTCCTCTGACAAGTAAAGCCTTTCAAAATCTGGCTCTGGTCTAATTTTCACCTGCTGTTCACACGCTCTAAAGTTCAACCAATGGGCCTATTTTTGTCTCTCACATGTAATGTTTCATTTCCTACTTCTCTATGGCCTTTGTATAGACTGCCCCCATGCCTTGAATGCACTCCTTTCTTGCCTCTGTGTTTTAGAATCAGAACTCATCTCAAATGCTATCTCCTATATGAGGTTTTTCCTGTACTCCCCTCCTAGTAGGGCCCCCAGAAATTACATTGTATTTACTCTGTGTGTATGTGTGTGTGTGTGTGTGTGTGTCCCTGTACAAGTCACTTAACCCTGTTTGCTTCCATTTCCTCATCTGTAAAATGAGTTGGAGAAGAAAATGGCAAACCACCTCAGCATCTTTCCCAAGAAAACTCCAAATGGTGTCATAAAGAATTGGACATGATTGATAAACGAGAACTACAAAAAAGCATATTTATGGACTTTGTATCAGGAGGAAACTTATAATCTGGGGATTCTGAACTCTCTGGCAGTCTGGTAAGCTTTTTACCCCTTTTCAAGAACATTTTTTTCACCATTATACAATACTTTGTTGATATAGATTGTCTATATAGATAGTCTCCTGTGCTCCTCATTAGAACTTTATAAGGTAGGCAGAAGAAATATTACGATCCTCATGTTACATATGAAACTGATGCTCAAGGGTGCTCCCTTGAGGCCATATAGCTAGTTAGTGGCAGATTTGGTGCTTTGGTCTGGGTGCATTTCTCTTTCTACTCCATCATCCTGCTTCTACAATGCACATCTGGTAACTGAGGGACATCTATAAATAGTAAGTGGAATTCTTTTCTTCTTTCCTTCTGTTATTCAACAAATAATTAATTTGCACCACTGCGTACACGACACTATATTAGACAGCTTGGGCATACAAAGATGAATGAGACACAGCATGTGTGTAAGGAATTCTGTAGCCTCCTTATCCCACTAAAGGAGGAACCCCCAAAGAATACTATCAAAATAAGACTATCAGTAACGGCTGAACGCTCCTTCCCCATTCAAGAATTTGAATATCAACTAACTGCCAATTCCCCTGGAGTCTCCTCTTCACATCTCTCCCCTCCCCTAGTGGAACGAATCAACACCAGCACCAGTCCCTAGATTCAGGTCCCTTTCCCCTCTCCCATTTCCCAATCCTTTTCAACTTAGATAAGAACCCTCTAGAAAGCATGCTGAATTTACTGGTTTAGGGGTACTCAATTCCACCCAGGGCTCAGTGGACTTGATATATTTTCACTGTCCCTGACTGCTCTTTTTTGTATGTACCCTCAATAAAGCTGACTTATGGCGCTGTCTTATCATGTGCTCCATGTTTCTTAGTGCTGGACTTTGATATTCCAAACCTTACTAAGCCTGTACCAATACAGTCTGCTCTAAAGATACAAGCTGCACACCCATAATGCAAAGCAAAGCATATAAATGACACATGGGTGGTGAAGATAATACTGGCTATAAAGTATGGAGGATAGCAAAAATTTCTGTCTGGAGGAGAAAAGGTCTAAAATTAATCTCCACCTTAAAATATTATAGCAGTTGTTCTCAAACTTTTTGATCTCAGAACCCCATTTACAAAGAATGGTATTTTTAGATGCATAAAATAAAATCACAGGGTTGCAAATTAAAACCAAATATCTTGAAAATGAAGATTTATTTTTTTTTTTACCATCCAACTTCATGAACCCTTTGGGGGTATTTGGAAACCAGAGTAAGAACTCCTGCTTCTAACACGACACAACATAACACAATACAACACAACACAACACAACACACACACACACACGCACACACACACTGTACTTAATTTTTGTGTACTTTTTGCTTTGTGTTAGTCGTGTTCCCCTTAGACTCTGACCCTTCTTAGGGTAGGACTTTTTTTCTCTATCTTGCCCAGTTGGGAGCTCTCTAAAGATCAGGCCTAGATCTGCTTGTCCTTTATCTCTCTTAGTCTGGCAGGCCTTGAGGAAAAAGTTTTGCTCTCTCATAGAATGACGGCTTTTTGAGGACAGAGCCTAGATCTCCTCTTCATGTCCCTCCCACAGCCAAGCTGAGCAGAGCTGGGTACATAGCAAGTCCTTAGGACATTCTGGTTGAATATAGCTTTGTAATCATCAGGAAAATCCTTCCCTCTTCCTTCTTGTCACAGTGTTGTCCTCCTATCCCCACCCATATTTCTCTCTAGGCTTATTTCTCCTTCTCCCTCATCTCTGCCCCTATGCATCTTTTCTAATCCTGCCCTCCTTCCCCTGGTACCTTTACTTATTCTAGTCCACAGTCTGGAGTGTCCTACCACCTCTTCTGTGAAGCTTTCCTTGACCTTCCTCAAGTCACAAAATTCTTGTCTCAAATGAAATCTCCACAAGGAGTGGGAACCTAGGGTCACAAACATCACTTCATCCTCTTGGGTTCTACAGTACTGATTCTCAGTTCATGTTCCTGCTGATCCACTTCTGTAGCCTTCGTTTTACTTGTGCCACTGAATAGTTAGTGATCTTTTCAGAAATGTATGCTTTGTCTTTCCAGCTAGACTATATGAACCCCTCAAGGAAAAGGACCTTGTAATCTTTCCTGGTGCCCCTAGAAATGTAGGAGAACCAAGAGCTTGACACTTGAAAGATGTTAGTGTAACATGTGGTTAGTGTAATGATGTTTGGGGACTGGTATATGTTAGGAGTGTGCTTGCTGCTGCTCCTCATGGGGAAGTGGCTTTCAGGAGAGATGTGATATAGGTAATGGGAGTACCTTAGAGAAACTTTGGAGCATATATAGGTAAATGGCATCCTCTTCAACTAGCTGCAGCTGTGGAACCAAAACTCAGAGTGCCTTTTTGCAAAGGCCTCAGTTGGACTCAGCCCTCTCATTCCCTTGAAGGATTTCTCTTTTGGCGTCACTCCTTTGATGATGGAGTCTGGTGAAAGAAAATGCTGTAAGGGGAGGGGCCTTAGGTCTCTCTCTGAGGTCAATATTTGGCCCCACAGGCCTCCAATCTTTGCCTGCCTTGGCAATTGTTCTTTCATTTTAAGTGAGGGAGAGTGAGTTTTAAAGCACCAGGAGAGTGAGCCTTCAGGTGTCCAGGAGTCTTGAGATTCTGGGATTTGAGTCCATATCTGGGAATATGGGGTTTTTGTCCATTCGAGAATTGATGTCTCAAGGAACAGAAATTGAGACAGGGACTCATCCAATAGTGATGACACGTTTGAACAGGAACCTGGTGGGATCAATATTATGCAGAAACTTTGCTAAATCTGAGCCCACTTTCCCCATGGATGAAGGTGGTAGGGAAGAATGTGCCCCAAAAGTGTTGGGGGGAAATATCTGTACCTTTCAACTTTGCTATATCTTTGAAGTAAATATCCTTTTGTAAAAGTGATTGATGTTAAGTGGTTTACATGGAACTAGGTGCTAGTCACTGGGAGCTAACAGTGGGGAGAAAACATTCAGAATGGGGGCTTGGGCCAATATCAGTAGTGATAAGATACCCCAAACCTCTTAACTACCTCTAGAACCTTGAAGGGAAGGTGTAGCTGGCCTGCTCTGGAACAGTGAAGCTAGAGCATGCTTGCTACAATAGTAAAGGAATTATTGACTGGTTTCAGCCTTCAAAGCTGACTGTAAATACGGTAGGACGATGAGACTTACTCAACAATACTTATGGATAACCCACTGTGTGTGTAAGGACCTCTGAGATGGGCACATATGGGCATACAAAGAAATTGAGATTCATTTCCAGGACTCAAGGAGTTTACAGTATGACAGGAAAGGAGTCTAGATCCACAGAAAAACAGTAGGAACAAAGATGGCAGAAGAGTCTTCAGCAATGAATTAATTGCACACTGAGCCAGGCTGTTCCCCAGAGTTTGAGAGCAGGTGCAGGAGTCAGGTTTAAAAAGAATGCATTAGTGAGGTCCACAGCGAGTGGTCTGTGGACCATAAAGTAGCCCATCAGCAACAAGTGACTGTGGACCGTGAAGGAACCCCCAAGTGGCCCTGACTTTCACCCCTATGATTTAAACAGATTCTGTGAAGTTGAAACTGGGTCATCTACTTCCTCCAGGGAGGTGCATTGTATTTTTAAAACTAGGTTTGAACATCACCAGGTGATGAGCTTATAACATTGCTTTCTCCTCAGGCACAGCCTCAATTTATAAACCTTATTTTTAGCAGGAGAATAACTGGGTTAAGTTGAATGCTACTAAAGCATTAAAATACCCACATGCAGTGGCATTTGTCAAGAGATGCCCAGAGAGGGCTAAGGGGGCAAAGGACTGCATCTATCCCTGTCCTGCATTGTGAGAGTAATAAAAGAATGAATATGATGCTATTCCAAAACTTTGCAAACAATTTTTAGCCCCTGAACTATGTTTATGTTTGCTCCTCTGTTCTCCTTTTGCCCTGACATTTCCTTCTCCCAGTAATAATGCTTCACATTTATAAAGCTGTCTCTCTCCAGGGTGTTTATCTAAGCTTCACGTAACTTATGCCTCAGGAATTTTGGCTCTGAGCACATGGAACAAGTTCAACTGTAGAGTCCATCTCTGTAAACACAATTTATGTGGCTTATACCCTGGAGTGCATGGTAAATGTATAACAACTGGCTCTCTGGGAAAAAAATGTACACAAGACATACTTTTAAGTTTAATCTGCATTTTTAGCATTTTTCTCCATCACTTTCTTGAGACAATCAATAAAACAACAAATCAAGCTCAGACTTGTAGTGTTTGCTGATTTCTGAGGCATAAATGTTCAGGTGGAAAATTTAGCAACTGGCCTTCAGCCAGCTTTAGCATACCACTTTGTCCCTCCCCCAAATGTGTAAATATAACTTGTGACTTTCTAAGAGTCCTCTTCCTCTGCCCCCTCCTCCCCATCCTCTGTAGGCAATGAGTATAATGAAACATTAACAAAGGAAATTAATAACAACAAAAGTCGATAGAATAGCTCCCCTTCTCTCTAATTTCCCCTCCTCTTGAGGTTAAGCGCTATCTCTATGACTTCCAATCCAGACACAATTGCAATTAACCCAAGCAGATTGTGAGGACAACGAGTACTGGGTATTCACCTGCATTCACTCCTCCCACTTATACATTTGTTTGTCTGCATCATTGTCCATTTGTTGGTCAGCTCCTGTGCTTCTGGATGAAGAAGAGGATGCTATGGTCCATCTTCTCTTTCTCTTGAATCTAGAAGTTAGAAGAACCCAAAGAGACTGAAGAGACTAGATCTGTCTTATCTCTTGCTCTTGCCAGTTCTGCCCTGCCCCTCATGCAGGCACAGGGCATTGATCTCCACTAAGGAGGAGAGACTCATACCAGTGGGCTATGGATCTCAGGTTGCATATAATTCTAAATGGAAATCTAGAATGGTTGAACTGATTTCCAACTTCACCAACAGGGTTTCAGCATGCTTGTTAGTCATGATTCAGAGCCAGAAGGAACCTTGGAGATCAACTAAGACAATCTCCTCTTTTTATAGGTGAGGAAACAGAGACCCTGAGAAGGCTTGCCCCAAGTTAGCAAGGATGTAAGTAAGAACTGAGGTTTAAACCCAAATCTTCAGAGTTTGGAGGGGGCTTTTCCAATAAGGTAGAAATGAGGACCACATAACCACAGGGGCTACAGGAAATCTAGAGAAAGGACCATCTGACAGTCAAAGTGCTTGGTAACACAAAACATGTGACTGCACTTCTCTCTCCCTCTGAAAATCTTTCAAGAGCTCTTTGCCTGACTCTCCTTTGTCCTTTTCCCGTTTTACTCTGTGTTCTACGTATTATAAGATTAATGTCATCTAAGGTCCCTGTCACTAGTCTAGGCTAGTTTTTCATGTAAGTGTCCTGAAGACTTTATTGGTCCAGGCAATAAGGGATTAAATTCAATGACTTGTAAGATCCATTGCGGAGTCAATGATCCTATTGTGAGAAATGTGGTTTTGGGGATCACTGGACTTCCTAGGCAGGGCCAAAGTCCTGAGAAAGAACCCTGTGATAATCCCTAGGGAAGGCTGTACAGAGCAGGTGTAGTGCTTATGGGAACACTCACACTGATACAGCTGCAGGAGCAGGGGTAACCATTCCCTCCGCTCCTGCTAGAGTTATGGTTAGTTTACAGTCTCTATATTTCACATAGTTTTCCTAGGTTATACAGTTTATATAGGTAGGATAATAAGGATACAGAAGCAAAAGTGAAGTTAATTAGATTTTCCTTGTCTTAGTTTAGGATTAATCTACATTCTTTTACTTCCCCTACTTTCCCTCTTTAACATATGCAAATTTTGCAAATCAGTAGGCCTGGATTCTTGACCAAGACCAGACCCTAGACAAGCTTGAACTCGTTCAAGGGGTTTGGCCTCTCTTATTCCCCTGACTGCCTTCTGAGAAAGCATGTACATGCGTACAAGCCTCTGACCTCTCACCTGACTGACCTTGAGGCCTGATTTCTGCTAAAGCTGGGGTGGGGGAGGGGAGGGAAGTACACCTTTAGTTCTGTGGAAACAAAACTCCTCCTCCCATTTCTTACAACAACAAAAGACACTATGTTCAAGGTCATACAAATTGTAATTGCAAAGTTGAGGTTTGAACCCAACTCCAAATTCTCTTTGTTATCACACACACACACACACACACAAAGAGCCACTGTAAATATTTTGGACCTTTATTTTGATCTTTCACTTCCTTAGGGTATGTGGCTAGAAGAGGAATTGCTGAGTCAAAGGATATATGTAGCTTTTTTCACATCATTTCAAATTGTTTTTCCAGAATGATTGGTCAATTCAGAGCTTCATCAATATATATTCGTATGCCCTTTATTTCTCAGCAGAAGAAAGTGAGGTTCAGAGTGTGTGGGATGAGTGAAGACCTCTCATAAAAAGGGAAGAACTAGATAAATAGAAATAAGTAGGATAGCAAGTTACTTAGATATTCTCTTTTCTGTAAGGCCATTTCTCTACTCAGATATTTTTCCTTCTGCATTCTGCAAGCTAAGCTAGTGACCGTAGGGTCCCGGGGTTAGGAATTGGACACCGGATATTCCTACCCTGTGTATTTACCTAATGGCGAGAGGCCTGAAAGAAAGAAGGGTTGAGGTGAATAAGTCAGCAACCATAAAATTCTCTGAGGGTAAGGATAGGACACAGGATGCTCACCCCCTGTGTATTGACCCCAGGATGAGGGAACCTCCATTTGGGAGAAGAATGGATGAAAAGCCGGAAAGCCAGGTGCAATGTAGACGTGCAAGACCAGTTAGGTATAAGAATGATGGGAGACAAGGTGTAAGGGTACTGGGGATATCTGTTGTAGCCACAGATGTGAAAATGAGGTAACTAACAACTAATTCCTGCCTGTCACCGATAACCGAACTGTTTGTTCAATCGTCATTGTCATTGTCATTAAGACAGATTTAATACCTTGAGATTGATAGTAGAATGAAATAAGAATGGTAGGAAGTTCATGTTGGTCACTTGCTTGTCAAAAATAATTAAAACTTTGTTCCTTGCCACTGTCCCTGGGATAGATTTATCGCGTCCAGATTGTACCCTCAAAGCTTATGTCTGCAAGCTGAGAGGAAGGAGGTTGGGAGGGGGAATTGCGGTTAGGGACCTATATAAACACCCCAATTTTCTGTGTCCAGTGCGCTCTGACACTGAGAGAACTCCAGTGCTCCTGGTGTCCGAGTGGCCCTTTCCTGGGATCATAATAAACTTTCCTTTCTACTTTCACCTTGAGATGCCTCTGTTTTTATTTCTTGGATTCGTAAAATCCATCCCAAACAAGAGAAGGAAAACCAGTTGCTAAGGTCACCCACATGACTTAGCAGAGGTAGGATTAGAACATAGGTCTCCTGAATCCTGGAAGAGTCAGACGCAGCTGCATGGCTGAACAACTGCAATAACTCCTGAATCCTAGCTGGTTAGAATGGATTGCGCCCAAGGCCAAAAGGCGTCAGTTGGAAAGTCAGGTCTCTGTTTTTCATGGGAAACAGTAGCCTTATTGGCCACCACATCTCCTAGGCTCTGTGATTGAACTGTGTATGAGGAGAGTGGGGTTTAATTCAAGCATACCCCGCTTAAAGAAAACCCATTGTCCCAATATTTGCTCTTTATAGCATTAGCTGAACAAAGAAGAGAAGCCAAATGCTTTTGATGAGGGCACAGTCTCTGGGAACCCCTTGAACCCTTGAACTCTCCTTGAATCTTGCCCCTCGACCTGGCCTTGGCCTGAGGCTATAACCATTAAGCCCAAATGCCTACCTTGCCCAGTCCTCTATTGTCCAGCTGTTTCCCACCCTTAATCCTGTTTCCCATCCTTAATCCTGATCAAAATACCTATACCCTAGCTCTGTTACCCTAGCCCTTTATGGTCTGTCATTTTCATATAGCCTTCAGCTATTTCCCCCACCCTGGAGTCTGACCTCGTCCTTAAGTCCCTCCCTAGACCCCTCTTCTGGTCACCCCAGACCACCTCTCAATCCCTCCCACAACCTTTGTGTATATAATCTCCATCTTGCCTCCATGAGGGCGGTCAGAACCAATCTAGCTCAGATGGGTCTGGCCCTCTTTCCTTACAGGCGTCGCAAGGGGTGGGATCTCTCGGGGCAGGCTTATTTGGCTAACTCTTAATAAACTTTATCCTTTCCCTTGGCTGAGAAAGCTTGAGTCGAATTCTTTCGGCAGGACCCGGCGTGTCGGTACTTTGGGGTGTCGAGCACCTCTCACCCCAAACCCTCATCACTTTCACTTGGTGACAGTATGTCCCTCCCCTCTTATTTCCTTTCACACTCCCTCTTTGCATGTCTTCAGGAAGGTAACAAAATGCTTCTCCAAATGAAGCAACTCCAGGGTATTTCTGCTCTATCCCCCCAGTTTCAGATGAACCTCTCCTTGGCTGGAAGAGCCATTTGGTCAGTGGAACTGAATTGAAATGACTCCCCCTCTTTCCTCAACTCAATTCCCTTTTGTTTTCCCCAGATGTATAGTTGGAATCCCTGGGCAACTCCAGCTTTACTTCCTCTTGGAAACTGCCTAAGGTCTTTTCTTGCTTCCTCAGGGTTCCTTCAAGGCCAGAAATTTATAAATAGACTGACTCCTTGGTTTTCTCTAGCAGACACTACAGTTTGTTTCATAAATAGAACCCAATGAAAATTCCCAGAGTACTGGGATCACTCACTCTCCAATCCCCTACCCCCCACTTCCTGTTATTGTAGATTGCTTGTGGTGGTTTTTGTTTATATTATGCATGGATCTAGTCATGCCATTCCTATGCTTAAAGCCCTTCAATAGCTCTATATTGCCTTCTGAACAAAATTTTAATGGTATTCAAGATGCAATCTGCACTCTAAATTTCTAGCCTTGTCCTGTGTTACTGTCCTCCACACTACCCTGGAGCCAAACTGGCTATTCTCCATTCTCTATACACATCTTCTGTTTTCTTTTTTTTGTGTTTTTGTTCACATAGCTCCCCACACTCAGAATGTTACCTCCCTCTGTGACTCCTGCCTGCTGAACTCTAAGATTCAGTTTATCTTTTTCTAAGACAATCCAGGAAATTTTAATTTTTAAATTCAAATTCATTATTTTTCAGTTAACAAAAACCAGTGTTCTCTTCCTCTTATTTCTCTACCCCAAGTCATTTAACCTCTGTTTGCCCGAGTTTCCTCAGCTATAATGTGGGGACAGCAATAGCACCTGCCTTGCAGAATTGCTGTGAGGACAAAATGAGATGATATTTGTAAAGCAACTGTCACATAGGAGATGCTGTAAAAATGCTCCACTCAAACTGGCTTACTTGCTTTTTAACAAACACTTATTAAGTACTTTACTATGGGCCAGGCCCTGGGCCTACAAATGGAAGCAAAAAGAAAAAAAAACAGACCCTGCCCTTGAGGAGTTTACATTCTAAAGGGAAAGGCAACACATAAAAAGAAAAGCTGGAGAAGCCAGGGAAACACTAGGTGGGGAGAATTGTGGCTAAGTCCAGAGAACAGGCATGGCTGCTTTGGGGACCTTCCCAAACTAGAGGTTCTGGGAAGAACTTACCAATGGGAGAAGAGACCCTCAGGAGTGCAGTTGACAGGGTGTAGGACCTGGACTCCAAAAACACAACCCAGTCCCAACCTTCAATTCTGACTCAGCCCAGCTCTTCCTTAACCACTTCAGGCAATTTACCACCCTTAATCCCATCAAGACCCCTTCTGGTTACCTCCCAGTCACCCCAGGCTATTAGCCACTCCTTGATTCCATCCAAATCTTGCCACTATCTTTTTCACTATAAAAAGGTCAGTCTTGTCTACCAAAGGGCACAGATTCTTAAAATCTCGCCCACCCCGACTGATATGCTAATAAGCCTTGTCTCTGACTGAAGGAAGGTTTGAGTTCTTGAATTATTTGGAGGTAGACCCAAGCCTTTTGCCCTTGATTTCAGGTTTCTCTAGTAGCCCTAGACTGCCATGATCAGGAGGTACCTGAGGCATGTTGACTAAATCTACATGCTATTCCTGTTCCTGTCTCCGCACCCCTTGGTTCTCTGCATATTTTTTTGCTGTTGTTGTTGTTTTAAATTTATTTTTAGTTTTCAACATTCATTTCCACATGATTTTGAGTTACAAATTTTCTGCCCATCTCTCCCCTCACCCAAGATATCATGCATTCTGATCACCCCTTTCCCCAGTCTGACCTCCCTCCTATCACCCCACTCTACCTCCCCCCACCCCCATTGAAGAGGTTAAAGGTAAAAATGAAGATTGTACGGAACCATAGGTTTCTAGGGTGCTTGAGACCCCAAAATACCGACACGCTGGGTCCTGCCGAAAGAATTCTACTCAAGCCTTCTCAGCCAAGGGAAAAGAGAAAGTTTATTCAGGATTCACCATAATGGGCTGTTTTAAGAAATCTCCCCCCTCCCTCCCCCCCACTTTGTGACACCTGTTTCCACAAGCAGGCCAGATTCAACCTACTGAATTAGATTGAATCTGAGCACCTTCATGGAGGCAAGATGAAGATTATATACACAAAGATTGTAGGAGGGATTGAGGGGTGGTCTGGAGTAACTAGAGGAGGGGTTTAGGGAGGGTCTTGAGGGGAAGTCTGAGGAGGATAAGGTGGGGTCAGAGTCCAGGAACCTAGAGAATGGAATTAAGGATGGGAAGTAGCTGAAGGCATGGATACTGATATATATCAAGGGTGGGGAAGTAGCTGGACAATAAAGGGCAAGGCTAGGTAGAGATTTGGGCCTAATGATAATGTGAGGCTTGTGGCCTTAGGGGAAGGCCAGATCTAGTTGGAAGATTCAAGGACAGTTCAAGGGGGCTCCCAGAGACTGTATTCCAGATTCAAGGGGGTTCCCAGAGACTGTGCCCTCATCACCATCCCTTTTCTCCTTACCTTCTTGCAGGGCAAGATAGATTTCTATACCCCATTGCCTGTATATTTATTTCCCAGTTGCATGTAAAACAATTTTTTTAAACATTTGTATTTAGAACTTTGAACTCCAAATTCCCTTCCTTCTTCCCTCCCCACCCACCCTCCTTGAGAAGGCAAGCAATTAAATATAGGTTATACATGTATCATTATACAAAACACTTCCATAATAGTCATGTTGAAATATGGTAGTTATATTGTATTTCCTCATGTATAAGACACAACCTTTCCTGAAAAATTTGGGGTCTAAAAACTGGGTGTGTCTTATACAGTGGTTATAGATTTTTTTACTTGCATTTCCTGCTTTTTCCTGCTTGTTGTTTTTGCGCTCATTGTTGCACATTTGTTATGGGTTATTAGGTTACGTTTTGCCACGTTCTGCCCAGAAATGGCTCAGAAAAGATTTTCGTACAGTGCTGAGTTCAAGTTAAAAATGATCCAGTTTGCAAAAGTGAATGGAAATTGTGCTGCTGAATGTAAGTTTGGTCCTCTTCCAACTGGGAAAACAATGCAAGACTAACTACAGGAAGAAGAAACCCTACTGAAAACGCCACGGCAGAAGAAGGCCATGAGAGGCAAGTCAGCAAAATGGCCTGATTTAGAGAGGGAATTGAAGATATGGATTGAAGAGCAAAGGGCAATTGGAATTCCTGTGTCCGCAAAGATGGTTCAGCATGAGGCAAGAAGAATTCCTGATGAAAAAGAAGTTACTGATTTCAAAGGAGGACACAATTGGTGCTTCAGGTTCATGAAATGGAATGGACTAAGCATGCGTACATGCACCAGATTTGCCTAAAAGATGCCTGAAAGCTATGAGCAGATGAATAAAATTTGAGTTCAATAACTTCATGTAATATATATTTTTTTCAAATTTTGGGCCCCAAAATTAAGGTGTGTCTTGTTATATGGGGAAATACAGTATTTCTTCCAACCTTTATTCGGTTTTCTCCTTTGACCCTGTCCCTTTTCAAAAGTGTTTGCTTTCAATTACTTCCTCCCCCAATCTGCTCTCCCTTCTATCATCCCCTCCCCCCCCCCCCCCACTTTCCTGTAGGGGAAGATATCCAATTGAGTGTGTATGTTATTCCCTCCCTAAGCCAAATCCGATGAGAGCAAGATTCCCACTTATTCTCCCTCACCTACCCCCTCTTCCCTTCCATTTTAACAGCTTTTTCCTGCCACTTTTATGTGAGATAATCTACCTCATTTTACCTCTCCCTTTCTCCCCCTCCCAATATATTCCTCTCTCACCCCTTAATTTTTATCCTTTCAGGGATATATATCCCTTCATTTTCAACTCACCCTGTGCCCTCTGTCTATAGATATGTATATTCCCTTCAACTACCCCAATACTGAGAAAGGTTTCATGACTTACAAATATCTTCTTTCCATGTAGGAATGTAAACAAAACAGTTCAACTTTGGTAATTCCCTTATGATCCGTCCTTCCTCTTGATTCTTGCATTTGAAAGTCAAATTTTCTATTCAACTCTGGTTTTTTCATCAAGAATGCTTGAAAGTCCTCTATTTCATTGAAAAGCCATATTTTGCCCTGAAGTATTATAATCAGTTTTGCTGGGTAGTTGATTCTTGGTTTTAATCCTAGCTCTTTTGACCTCTGGAATGTCATATTCTAAGCCCTTCAATGCCTTAATGTAGAAGTTGCTAGATCTTGGGTTATCCTGATCGTGTTTCCACAATACTCAAATTATTTCTTTCTGGCTATTTGCAATATTTTCTCCTTGACCTGGGAACTCTGGAATTTGGCTACTATATTCGTAAGAGTTTTCTCTTTGGGATCTTTTGCAAGAGGTGATTGGTGGATTCTTTCAATTTCTATTTTACCCTCTAGTCCTAGAATATCAGGGCAGTTTTCCTTGATAATTTCTTGAAAAATAATGTCTACGCTCTTTTTTTGATCATGGTTTTCAGGTAGTCCAATAATTTTTAAATTGTCTGTCCTGGATCTATTCTCCAGGTCAGTGGTTTTTCCAATGAAACATTTCACATTGTCTTCCATGTTTTCACTCTTTTGGTTCTGTTTTATAATTTCTTGGTTTCTCATAAAGTCACTAGCTTCTACTTGCTCCATTCTAATTTTTAAGGCAGTATTTTCTTCAGTGGTCTTTTGGACCTCTTGTTTCATTTGGTTAATTCTGCCTTTTAAGGCATTCTTCTCCTCATTGGCTTTTTGGGGCTCTTTTGCCATTTGGGTTAGTCAATTTTTTAAGGCATTATTTTCTTTCATATTTTTCTGGGTGTCCTTTAGCAAGTTGTTGACTTGTTTTTCACGGTTTTCTTGCATCTCTCTCATTTCTCTTCCCAATTTTTCCTCTACTTCTCTTACTTGCTTTTCCAAATCCTTTTTGAGCTCTTCCATGGCCTGACACTAATTTATATTTTTCTTGGAGGCTTTTGATGTAGGCTTTATGACTTTGTTGATTTCTTCTGGCTATATGTTTTGATCTTTGCCACCAAAGAAAGATTCTATAGTGAGTCCTTTTATGCTACCTGCTCATTTTCCCAGCATATTAGTTGACCTTCGAGCTCTTTGTCAGGGTATGACTGCTTCCAGAGTGGAGAATGCTTTGTTCCAAACTTCAGGGGTTCTGTGCTGCTGTTTTCAGAGCTACTTCTATTCTGAGGGGGTACGATACTCTTTTCCTGGCCTGTGCTCTGGTCTGTGAGTAGAAGCATCCTTTTCTGCTGTGCGAGTACCAGGAAGACTCCCTCTCCACAGTCACCACAAGTTCTGTCACACCAGTGCTCCTCCTCCCCCAAGGACTGCCAACCAGAACCACAACCCAGATCCAAGCAGGGCAAAGTGAGAGAACGCCTGCAGCTATAGCCACCAGACTACATACTTTTCTCACCCAGGCCCAACAGTTTTCCCATTGACCTGCTCAGTTGTCTTTGGTGTTTGTGGGTTGAAAAGTCTGGAAACTGCCACAGCTGCCAGTGATTCAGTGCCCTGAGGCCTGCTCTACCCAGTCTGCTCCAGCCTTGTCTGTGCTGGCATGGCCCATGCTGAACTGTGCTCTGCTCCCAGAATGGTGTGATAGACCCTTCTCAGCAACCATCCAGGCCATCTTGGGCTGAAGACTTATTTCACTCTTTCATTTTGTGGGTTCTCTAGCTCTAGAATTTGTTTACAATCATTTTTTCACAGGTGTTTGGAGGCATTTGGGGGAGAGCTCAAGCAAGTCCGTTTTCAAGCCTCCACCTTGGCTCCACCCCTCTGCATATCTTTTTATTGGCACATATCCAGCTTTCATTTATCTGTGACCATATTGCATCCTACCAGTAAAATCTAAGTTTCTTGAGGTCAGGGACTAATTTTTATATTTGCATACTCAGTACCTAGCCCAGGGTCTGGCATTTAGTAGATGCTTGTTGATCGACCACCAGATAATATTTTCTTTCCTCCATTCAGGGAAAGCTTTGCAAGGGAGTGAGATTAGAGGAAGACTCTTCATTGTTAGAGAAAATACTTGAACTGGAAGAATATTTATCAAGATCATAGGGGAGAGAGAAGAGAGCGAAAAGTTTTAACCAAAGAGTGTGGGGTATAGCTATCATCAGTCTCTCTTTCTCTTTAAAAAAATGTTATTGATTATTTCTGCTTCTTACATCACCATAGTATCCCATGTATCTCTCCCCTTCCCCTTCTCTGGGAGCAATCCCATGTGACAAATAATGTTTTTTTTTCTTTAAAGAGGAAAAGAAATTGAGAATGTCTGAAAACATGTGCAATGTGTAATAGTTACATATCTCCCAGCTTCTCCAAGGAGTAGGTTGGAGATGTCCTCCCACATCTCTTATTCAAGTTGCACTTGACCTTTATAATTTTGTTACATTTTACTTTTGACTTTTTTGGTATGTTATCATTTTTTTCCATGTATATTATTGCTAGGACTCAAGAATGACATTGGCTTAAAATTTTCTTTCTGTGTTTTATCTTTCCATGGTTTAGGATTAGGACTATATTTGTCTCCTGAAAAGATTCTGGTAGGGTTCTTTCTTTTTCAGTTTTTGTGAATAACTTGTGGAGTATGGGTACTAACTGTCATTTGGAGATTTGATAAAATTCTCTAGGAGTTTTTCTCTCCTCTCTGGTAGTTCCTTTATAGCTAGCTCTAAAATGGTTTTAATTTTTGTTGTTATTGTTTTCTTCTCTTTAAGTGCAAACAATGTTCCTTCAGTTACTTCACCTTAATCTTTTTTTTTTTAAATGTGATCTGGTTCCCACTGGATCCCTTCCCCTCACCCTGATCCCCTCTTTTCATTTGCTACTCCTTTCCCTTTAGGATTTTATCTATTGGTTCATCTCTCCCACTTTTATCTGGTTATATATTTCTATCCCCTCTTTTTCTTCTCATTTAGTCAGGTAGCTTCCCCATTGCTCATCTTCCTTTCAGCTAGTCCTGTTCATTAGCTTTTCAATTTTATTTTTTTAGTCCCTTTCAAAATTAGGATGTTGTTCACTCTCTTCATTATCTCTCTTCTCTTTCTGTTTACTATAGACCCTCATTCTTTGATTCATAGCCCCTATAATCATTTGGTGTCTCTATTTTCTCTGTATTCTACATACAATTGAAGCTCCCAAGACATCTATTCTAGGCTCTGCTCTCTAGACACTTTCTGTCATTGACTTTGCAGGGCTTATCCCATGCATTCATTCTGTTTTTCTATTGTACCTTACTCTCAAAACCATGTTAGTTATTTCAGGTGTCAGAGAAGACACTGCCTGATGGTAAGAACCCTTCTCACCCTCACCTCACAATGATCTATAACTTCACTTGTTGTCCTTTTATCCCTCCTACATTTTCCTGGAAAGCTCCTCCATGGGTCCATTCTCTCCTTCTCTGCCAGGTGTCAGTTGCCTCCAGGGGTTCTAACTCCCTTTCTCATCCTCCCAGGACAAGTAGGCTTTTCAGGCACCCAAATCCCTGGGCCTCATCCAATATAGAATCTTTATCTCCCTTCACTTATAGGAACATTCATTAGTGGAACCCCCTCCCACCTCCAAAGTAAGTCCTCCTTCTTTTCCTTCCTTTTTCAATCTTCCCCTGGTCCTCCTCACTCCTCCCCTGTAGGCTCTTTCTGAGACCACAGAGTCACCTTCCCATCATTGCTAGCCCTTGATTTGACCCTGGTGCATCACTCACTCCTCTCTAACCTCCCTGCCCTCCTCCCCCTTTCAAGTACCTTCCCATATTATAATGTGGTCCCACAAAAGAAGCATCCACCTGTAGGCAACATGTCTCCAGGTTCTATCAATAATACTTCCTGTCCACCTCTTCGCTGAAGCCTCTCTCAGATTTCTGCCTTCATCCCTGTCTCCTTAGGTACATTTAGAAAAACATCTCTTACTGTTACACCTATTGCTGTCTACACTCCTCCAGCATTTCTGTTGTTTGAGTTGTCTGAGAAGTGAATAATCTCTTCAGTTCTGGTTTTCTTTCTAAAAATGCTTCAAATTCTTAATGTCCATCTTTTGTAACACATTATTCTATTCCCTCCTCCTTTTTCTAATGGATGCAGAATAGTTTTGCATTATTCAAATCTTCTTTCTTTTGTATTTGAAGGCCTTTCTCCTGATGGCTTGCAAAACTTGTTTCTGAATTGAATTATCAAATTTAACCACTATGTATCTTGGAGTTTGCATTCTTGAATTTTTTTTTCTAGAGGCAATCTGTGAATTCTCATTGAGAGAATTCCAAAAATTCTAATTGACAGAATTTTATTTCTGATGTTCAGAAATTCTGGGCGGTTCTCTTGTATTATTTCCTTCACTGTGGTATTAAGTTTTTTTGTCTTGTAATGTTCTTCTGGTAGACCTAGGATTCTTAGGTTTTCTCTATGTGTCCTATCCTAGAGGTCCATATGTTTTACTCGCATAGGGAGCATATTTTCTTTTCATGTTCTTGTTTTTTGCTTTTTTTCTTCTGGGTTGTCTTTCACTTCTGTTCATTTGCATTCCTACTCTATTGTTCTCTTTTGTTTCTTTGGTGCAGATTGAACTGCATTGCAGATTCAAGTATTTTCTATTCTGCTCATAATTTTTGCTGTGCAGGATATAAATTCTGATCTTATAATTCTCATTTCTTTTTTAAACTACTCAAGAACTGTGTGTTGTGGTTTCATGTTCTCCATTTCCATAGAGTCTTCTTTCTCATCAAGTGTTGGATCATTTTCTTTTGTATTACAGTATTTATATATTTCTGAACTCATTTATTAGATCTGGTGGCAATATTTCATTTTGCTATTACTGTTTATCTATTTATGTTGGGGGTCTTTGAGAGTTTTTCTTCCTGGAATTTTTGGTACCTTCAGTCTTCCTCTCATTTCCCCCTCCCCATTATTTTTACTATCACTTACCTCTGATTTCCTTTCCTCTGAGTGTGGTTTCTTTAAGTGCGGGATCTCAAAGCATCTTAGCCTCCTCCCATACTTGGCAATTCATAGCTCACCAGCCTAGGTCTCTGGCCCAGTTGACTTGGGTGGTCAGAAATGGCCCCAACTGGATGCTGTGCTTTTCTCCTCAGACTAAGTGGAATGTTACACTGCTCTGCACACACATGGTTTTCTGTCCTGGTGACCTGTTCCATTCCTTCTGCTTCTTAGTTCTTTGGCTTGGCATGGGCAGTTCAAAGCTTTGCAGCACAGGTGCTTCAGGGTAGCAGTCCCTAGCAGGCTTTTGTTTCTGAAGGGCTATAACCAAACTGGCTGTTCAGGCCTAATAAAACTTCCACAGCCTGGTTCTGGGGTCTCTATGGCACTGGAAAGAGAAAGGATAGGGGTAAGTTTTGATGTAAGCCATTGTCATATCCTTGAGTCTGCTAGAGTGACCTCACTGTTGGTAGTATGGGAGGTAGGGATACTCAATGAGCTGAGGGTAAGTGAGTGTCAGTTCCTAAGTTTGGATTTTTCTTTTCTTCCTTTTTTAAAATCTTTTTTGGATTCTTAATGTCCTAGAACATCGAAACATATTAAAGTTGCTTTATCTTTGATGCATAATTTCTGTTTTGAGGAGGTTTGAGAGGTCATGGGAATTGAGAAAATGTCTAGTCTACCATCTTGCTGCTCATGTGATCCAGATCACATGTCTCTTGGTAAAATTGGAAATTGTTGGAGCTCAAGCTTAATACTTATTCTAAACTTGAATTTTGTCATATACCTGTTGCTTCTTCTTAGTATCCATTAAGATGGCCATTTGAAATGGTCTTCAGCCGTACAACTGAGGGAGCCCATGCATTACTCCAATCTCATAGTCCATTCTAAAATGCTCACAACCTATGACCCTAACTAGTCCTATTTTATTTCCTTAGGCTGGGTGTATGAGCAGTGCTCGAAACTCTTGGAACAAGCAGTCAATTCAGACAGCAGCAATAACAGGCCAGGCATTGCTGAATTTTTAATCTAATTATTAAAACTTCTAGACTGTAGCAGCAATTTGTCTATAAATAAAATAAAATTAAATCTATTTGCTTTCAAAGAGGAAAAAACCCCCCCAGAATCCAAACAACAGAGACTGAACAAAAGGCCCTTAGAAAAAGTCCTTCTAATAATTTGGAGTCCCTTTCCTTGGAGCATCCCCATTGTGATAGGAAAAGACTTGGCCTTGATGCTTGGATACATTATAAAATCAATAGATATGAAAATGAAGAAGGCTTTTGGCAATGCAAAAAGCAGAGATTAGAGAGTAACAAATGCTGTGACACTCAAATGCTTTGCTGTTAGCTGCTGGAGAGAGATGGAGGTGCTGATTGGAACAGTAATTGCTTTATTAGGTTACAGTGAGTGCTAAGAAAGTCATGAGGCAGAGGCAACAGATACAGCAGCTACAGACTACAGCTGGGTCTGAATTCTCAATTGCAGATCCTGAGATATAGCACTGTTTAGGGTGTGACCAACACCCCCACACAGCAGGAGCATGTCCAGGGGAGGGTGAGCTGGATGCTTGAGAGGTAATAACTGTTTTAAAGTATTTTCTGTTGTTTAGTCATGTCCAACTCTTCATGACCTCTTTGTACCATAACATGTCAATACTGTCTATGGGGTTTTCTTGGCAAAGATTTTTGAGTGGTTTGCCATTTCCTTCTCCAGCAGATTAAGGCAAACAGAGGTTAAGTGACTTGCCCAGGGTCACATGGCTAGTAAGTGTTTGAGGTGAGATTTGAATTCAAGTCTTCTTGACTCTAGGCCCAGTAGTACTCTATCTACTGAGCCATCTAGCTGCCCTATTTTAAAGTATAGGAAGGGCAGGAGAGAGATTAGATTTGTTCTTCCTGTCCTAAAAGGGAAGGATAAGAAGTAATGGAAGGAAATATTCAGAGAGGTGAATTTTGGCTCAAAATAAGGAAAAACTTAAGTTTTTTCAGACTACAGTCTGAAAGTAGAATGGTTTTCCTTGGGAAGTCTTTAAATAGCTGTCAGAAATCATGTTAAAGGGACTTCTGTTCAATTACAGGTTGGATGAGATGGCCTCTCTGGTCCCTCTCAATTCAAAAAATCTGTGAAAATGTCATGATTGTGCTTAACAGCAGTCTGAAGGAGGCCTGGACTGACAAAACAGTTACTATTCACATCAAGTCTGTGCCTTAGAAGCCCTGACTGAACAAGACTGCCATATTTCTTGGCTTCATCTCCCTTGTCTACTTTGGGGCTTTTCCTTTATTATCTATTGGCAGGGACCTAAGGTTTCATTCATACCGTACAGGTGGACTGATTCCATTATAAGAAATCTAAGGTTTTCAAGAAAATCTAATAAGTAACAATTTCTCCCAAAGAATCATGGATTCCCACCCCTCACTTCTCCTCAATTGCTGCTCACATTCAAATTCAGGACCCATTAGGTTTTCATAAGTGTTCCTGTTTCCCATGCAAAGATAAATTGAAAACTTAGAACTATGCCAATTAGTTATCTATATATAGAACACTATAATTTTGGCACCAAGGGCAAGCAGTACAAAACATGTCCTTAAATAAACCTTTAGAGGGAGCAGAACTATAACAGTTTTGGCACTCAAGGTAGGCAGTACAAAATGTGTCCTCAGATAAACTTGTGGAGAGAATAGGGCAGGGTTGAGCTGGGTAGGAGTTTACCTGGGGTTTGATCATCCAGAGGAAAGAAGCACTCTGGCGCCAAGCCCAGTTGTTTCTATGCTGTTGAAGGCCTAGAAGCGCATAGGCGCCCTCTACATTTTGGTGCCCTGGGAAAAGCCCCAGTTCCTTTGCCCTAGTTCCAGCTTTGCCTACATTTTCCAGGACTTTCTCCTTATCAGTCTCTTAAATCCTATGTGGGAATGTACCAGAACTTTAGAAAACAGTTCCAGATGGAGGAAAATACTTGTCACCTCAAGGGATTATGAGGCCTATGTAAACTATAAAGGGCTATACAAATCTTGATTCAAATTATTATTAATGCAAACATCCACAACTATTAATTATTCTCCCAGGCTATTTAAAGAACATGAATACATTCCTTTGATACTGGTGACCCAGGCTATGAGGCCCCTAGTTTGCTTGTGATGAAGTACAAAGCAATTTTTTGAGTGATACAGAGTGGGAGTGGAGGAAGAGGTGGAGGACACAAGAACAAGCCTGGATAGGTTTCAGTGCACATAGAATGAGTGAAAGTGTGCTTTCTGTATAACCCAGCCATTAAGAACCCCTATATCATGTGGAGACCAGGCTTAGCAGAAGCTAGCTTGCTCCTTTGGGTTAGAGACCTAAGACTGTATACAAGTTTGCCTTCACAGAAACCACTAGTTGAAAGAGACCTCACAGGCCATCTATCTCAACTTGTATCTAACTGAAACTCCCTTCTACAACATTCCCCACTGTGATCACCCAGCCTCTGCTTAATGACTTTCAGTGAAAGGAATCTTTTAATCCCTGGAATGAGCCCATACTACTTTTGGGTCCTTGAAGAGTAAGAAAGGTTTATTTTTCTTTATTATCTGCTTACTTCTAATCTCCTTCTCTGGGACTTCAATCTCTTACTCCCATTTCTATATTGACCTCAAGGGTTTTATAATCCACATAACAAAAGGGTTCTTTATTTAACAATAAGGTTGGCATTTAAATACAGCTTCTTTGGCTTCTCTAAGATAACCTTTGATTTTTAAAATACTTGATTTGTTTGTGTTTAGGTGAGGGGGTCTTTGAGACTATTTGTCAATTATCCCTCTGCACTTAAAGTTTAAGTGATAAGTTACCACCCTGATATTGTTAGTCAGAGGAGGACACATCTTAATTAAGCAATCAAAGGCTTTAGTCTAAAATTTAAAAGTCCTTGAAAGCCATTGGATGAACTGGAGGGTTATTAAAGAGAAGTCTTTTCTGATTGGTTGATTGACTTGGTCATGTCCTGAGGACTTGTACAAAACCAGGAACCAGTTCAGAATGCAGGAGATTTGGAGTGAGTGGAAAGCATAGAGAAAAATGATCCCTCAAAACAATTGCTTGGTGCAAAGGAGGATGACTTGAGAGGCTAAGTTTTTTCCTCTTCCCTTTCCTCCCTGGATCCTTATTCAGAGGATTTGGATTTTTTTCATTGGTGTTCTAGTGGCATTCGCAGGACAGCAGCAGATGGTGGCAGTGTCTGCAGACTGGATGTGGTTAAGAAAGGCAGATTCAAGCCTCTACAAGGAGTCCGGCAGAAAAACTGCCTGATACCTAGGGGGTGCATTTTGAAGATCCTAGCAAAAGGGAATCCAGGATCTAAGTTACCCCCTTGCTACAAGCAGTCTCTAAGCTTGAGCTCACTTTCCCCTAGATTCTGTATGCACCTGTAGGAGAGTGTGTCGCATATTTTTATTCTGGGAGTAGGGGAGGAGGGAATATTTTATACTGGTTATATCACTTTAGTGAATACAGATTTCTAAAAGCCAGTTAAGTCTGACTGACATTGATTTCACCATTAATCATGGAAGAAAGCACAGGAGTGCAGGCTTCTTAGTTATAGTTTTAGAAAACCACTTCCTAACCCTCCAAGATTACCCCAACATTGTGAGGGGATGAGTGGTGGTTGTATTCTTTGGACCTAGCATGCCAATACCTGGGCATGTGGAATCATAGAATTAGCATTAGAGGCAACCTTAAGAACCATCTAATTCAGTTCCTTCATTTTACAGATAATAGGACCATAGAATTAGAGCTGGAAGGGATCTTACACCATAGAATCCAACCACTTCATTTTATAGAAAAGGAAATTGAGGTAGAAAGAGGTTAAGTGACTTGCCCTGGGTCATACAACTATTGCCTGAGGCAGTATTTGAAACTAGGTCTGGTTTCCAGAAGACTCTGTGCTGTGGAAGCTGAACATTCCAGTATTTACTGGTCTACTTGTCAGGGTCCCAATGATGAGGTAGAAAAGAGTGCTTGAGGCAGATGGAGCAAGCTGGATGGGAGATAGGAGGTAAGATCAGGATGTGACTAGCCAGAAAAATGATCAAAGAAGACAATGGCCTTTGCCCCTTTTCTGAAAGATTTCTCCTGCCTAGTGGTTGGGTGGGAAAATGATGCCAATATTAACAGTGCCCTAAGGGTTAAAAATAATATTAAGGGTTGCTTTTCCAATACTTTGTGAAGCCCTGTAGCTTATTCTATAACTTGAACGTGCCCTAAAGTCCTTTCCCTTCCTATCTTGAACCTGTACCAAAAGAATTGCTTTTGTCTCCCTTATCCTGTGTTCCCCGGGGTCCTTTAATTTTTAAACTGTATCCTTCTGCCCTGTCCTTAAATCCTTAAACCATAAAGAATTCCCTTTGTCTTCTTCATCCTATGTCATCCTGCCCTGTTTTTAGTCTTTAACCTCCATAAAAACCTCTAAAACTACATCAACATTCTGAAACCTCTATATAAGCATAACACCCCCAAATATTGGAGTGTTACTTAGTTTTCTTGCTAAGGAGGCCTGTGATGCATTTTCACATAAAATAAAAAGCTCCCATTGGCTAAAAGAGAAGGTCTAAGTGAATTCTTTCACACCTGAACCATGCTCTCCCAACTCTAAACCTCAACAACAAGATTTCTTTGACAAGGACAACTGTCCATGAGAATACGGAGGGCCTCGTGTAGTAGCAATTTAAATTTGAAGATCTTTCCCTCCCATTAATAGGCCATGTGACCTGCTTACATCACAGGAAGCCTAAGATACATGTGGTAGGAGGAGCTTCCTGACAGGAAAAGGAACTTATGTCACAAGAAACATAGAGAGGGAGAGAGATGTTATGGCTGCTAATGGCAGCCCTCATGATTGTTAGAACTGAACAGGCTGACTTGGCTGTACTGTGAGTTTGTCTTCAGGAAGACCCCAGCAGGGGGTTGGAGAGGTTTGGGGATGTCAAGGCTCTAGGTTGTTATATTGTGTATTGAATGTTTTGGGTTCCTTGCTGTTATGATGAAGTGGACTGACTGGATAAATGGCTTGTGGGATATGATTCTCTGGTGTCTGAATAAATGTTATACTTCTTTTACCTTGTTAGTGGAGTGCCTCTCATACCTTGTGATACAGAACTACATAGGCATATTCGCAATTATTGTTGATGTGTTTATTGCCTTACTGTTACACCTCAGAAGGTGTTATCAAGCACATAGTTGTCACTGACTTTGTGCCACAGACTTTTAACTGTCCAACTCTAAGATCCCACAACACAGATTGATGCACAAGAGTCTCCCCTAGAACACAAACAGACATGCGTCGAAAGTTACTTGGGTAATCAGACTCTCCAGAATTGCCTTATTCATTGAGAAATGTAGTTCTCAGGTCATTTTTCAGCTTGTTCTCTTCCTATCCAACCTGCCAACACACTGAGCTCTATGTCACAGTGCTAGGGCAAACTTAGGGGACACCAGCCTAGAGATTACCTAGTCAGTCAACAAGCATTTATTAGGCTTTCCCATGTGTGCCAAGAGCTGTGCGTAGCACTGGAGACACAAAAAAAGGCAAAAAGTGGTCCTCACCCTAAAGGAGCTGACATTTTAATGGGGGATAAAATGTAAATAATCAGGTTCATAGAAGATGTACATACAATAGGTCAAAGGGGGCAGAGCCAAGATTGTGGAATAGAAAGAAATAATATGGCTGAGCTCCTGTCCACAGCTCCTCCAAATAGATCTATAAAATGCATGAGACAGAATCTTGACGGAGAAAGTCATAGTCCTTTGTCTGGCCCAGGGCAGCTTAGAGAGGCAGACAGAGGTGTGTAGACACTGGGGATGGGGCCCCGGGCAGGACCACAAATGAAGAACACTTTAGCATACTGACACAGGCTGTTATGTTTGTTGTTGTTTCATTTCAGTCATGTCTAACCCCATTTAGGGTTTTCTTGTCCAAGATACCGGAGTGGTTTGCCATTTCCTTTTCCAGCTCATTTTACAGAATAACTGAGGCAAACAGCATTAAGTGACTTGCCCAGGGTCACAAAGCTAGTAAGTGTCTGAGGCTGTATTTGAATTCAGGTCCTCCTGACTCCAGGGCTGGGTCTCTATCCAGTGTGCCACCAAGCTGCCCAGGAAAGGCCATATACCACTACAAAAGAAGGTCCCAGACTCATACCAGGATACCCTCAGACCCATGCTAAGGCACTGCAATAGGGACAGGTGTCAGTCACTTCTACCCAGTCCCTGGTCACAGATCCAGGGTGGAGTGAGGAGACCTTTACACAGCATAGGGAGGCCCAGAGCAATCTAACCAGAAAAGAGGAAGTTCAAAAGCAAAGTAAATGGAAGACAATCTGAGCCAAGAAAGCAGCTGAGGGAACTGAGGTGTGCCTCCTAAGTCAAGTGGAGTTTGTGCTGAGTCTTGAAAGAAGCTGCGGAAACCAAGGGACAGAGGTGAGGGGCTAGAGCTTCCCAGGTGTGGGGGACACATATGGACTCCAGGGATAAAACACCATGTGTGAAGAACAGCAGGTAGACCAGCATAGCTGGATCACAGAGATCACAGAGGGGGTTAAAGTTTAAGAAGTTTAGAAATCTGGGCTTTTTATTTTTTTATTTTTATAACCATCCTACCAGTAGCCTCACTGAGAGAAGGCAGCTGTGTGGTTTAGTGGAGAGAGCATCAGGTCTGGAGTCAGAAAGACATGAGTTCAAAATCTGGCCTTAGACACTTACCGGCTGTGTAACCCTGGGCAAGTCACTTAACCTCTGTTTGTCTTAATCCATTGGAGAAGGAAATAGTAAACCACTCCAGTATTTTTGCTAAGAAAACTCTGAGGTCAATATGGTCCAAGGGGTCGTGGAGAGTTGGACACAACTGAACAACAAGACCCTCATTGAGAGAGGCTGGTGCCCTTGAGATGATTAGCAGAAGATGCTACTTTTTGCCCAACACATCAGCTTCTCAGTCTCCATCATTTTGGTGACATACATGGGACATTGGCTTATAGTCCTCTGCCTTGCTGCAAGCCACAGACTTCTTGGGTGACCTTGAGCTAGCACTTGGTTCTTTATGTCTCAGCTGGAAGACATGCTGACTCATCTTTCTGAGAGGTTCTGAGGTGTAACTAATTAATGGCTTTGGAATACTTAGAGATGTACATGCTAAATAACCACCAGCCTCATTGATCACCATCAGATAGAGACTGTATTGTGCCTGTAAGGGTTATTAGGTGTCACTTGCACTTGTACATTTTAATTGATAATTATCTTCCCTGGCTCTCAGGGTCCAGGGAAAGGAGAAAATGAAATGTCTTGGCCAAGCACCGAATCTACTTTTCCAGGGGCTCCCTTCAGAGCACATGGCTCTAAAAGAAGGGGAAGACCATGACAACTGCAAGTTGAGAGCTTCTCTGAGAATCCCAGTGACTTCCTGAGTCCTGACTATAGACAAGGGTCTTTTGTTTTTCATGTGACAATTATTACGTGATTTCTCCCCAAAGGATCCTTTGTGATCAGAAAGAAGTCAAGCAAAAACCACCTGGCCCAGTGACTGCATAGAACAACACAGGCAACACTCCAGGGCCATAGTTCCCTTCCTTTTGAATTAGAAAAAGGAAGGTATATTTCATCATCTGTTCTCCAAAAAACGATATTGTTCATTGCCTTCAATAGGAATTCAGATGTCTTTTTGTGTTCTTTTCATTGGTATTATTAGTCATTGTTTATACACACACACACAGTGGTACTACTTATTTTGTTTGACATCATTTCACATAAGTCTTCCCATTTCTCTGAATTTGTCATATTCCTTGTTTCCTAGAGTGCAATAACATTATATTACATTCATACGCCACCATATGTTCAGCCGTTTTGCACTTAATGGGTAATCTTCCTTCCCCCTCACAAAAAGGTGGATTCCTCATCCATATGCAGAATCCTGGAATAAAACCAGCATGTCAGCAATGAGTTTATTTAGCCTAGGTGCCCTGAAGCAGGGTGTCCTCATGGAGGGGAGAAAGCGTGTGTCAAGGTTTTATTCTCGGCTGAATCTACATGGAAGCTGGGTTGAACCCCTATCTCATTCCTTGCTCATAGGGACCAACAGTTCTTTTTCTTTTGAGACTTCAGTTCACATTAACCTGTCTTAGGTACCTATCATGCACTTAGCTCTATGCCCCAGTGTGCTTTCAGGGAAATAGGACTATAATGCCAAAAGAATCTTTTTCTTTACAGGTGCTTAATAAAGACTTATTGAAATCAAGAGATGGATATATAGAACCCATATAGTCCACAATCTTTCATCTTACAGATGAGGAAAGTGAGGCTCAGAGAAATGAAGAGATTTTCCCCACTATCAAACAGGTAGAAAAAGACAAAGGCAGATTCAGAATTTAGTTCTCTGACTCCAAAGCCAGTACTTGTTTTATTGAATCTCCTGGCAAGCACCTACTATGTGCCAGGAACCACGTGGGATATTGGGAATACAAAGACAAAAAGGAAACCATGTACAAAACAAGAGTAAAAGCCGAGTGTTCCGATGTGTGGTAATTGCAGACTAGATATATTGAATGTGGAGAGATCTATGTGTGGGCTACAGGAATTGGGGAAGATGGCCCAGAGGAATTAGCAGAACTGGGCTGTTCAGAGCCAAACTTTTCTCTGATTCTCTGATTGCTGAGTCCCTTCAAGTTTTCACAGCACCTTTGGAAGTAATGAATACCAGTTGTGCTACAAAGGTGCGGCTGTATCACTCTAAAAATTATTCTGGTTGATTGACTGATAGAGAGGTGATAGAGTACAGCCAGAAAACTTGAGATCTCGTCTTTCTTCTGCCAATTACTAGCCATTTGCCACAGGAAAGTCACATTACTTCCTTAAGCTCTACTTTCTCCAACTATAAAATGGAGATAATTTCTGCCCTACCTCTCTCACAGTGCTGGTGGGAAGATTTAGAGAGACACTTTGATCCAAGATGCTTCAAGGATCCGTGATTTCATCAGCATATTGGGGTACCTTCATCAGTGTAGATCCCCACCCTTTCTATTCCTTAGCATGAGTTGCGATGGCAGAAGAATTCATTATCTGGTAGCCAACCTTCAAAAGACGGGTTTCTGTGGTCCATTAGGCTGGCTCTCAGATAACAGACACAGCATATCATTCAGCCAATGCCCAATGCTTTGCCCACCTACTAAGACTCACTAAAGGTTATTTTCTATGGCATAGTCTTTGAAAGCCCAGGGTCATTTTCATGCTACTAGATGTATTAGAGGAGTGTTGTCAGTGGAGAATCCCAGGAGATGATTGATGTAAAAGTGCTATAAAAAGTGTAATGTCCTTATTACACGGCTAAGGGAACTGGCTTTTCCCTGAAGCAGTGTGGCTTAGTGGAAGCCAAGAAGATCTGGATTCAAGTTCAACCTTTGACACATACTGACTGTATGACCCTGGGCAAGTCACTTAATCTCTTATTGACCTAGGCCTTTGATTCTCAAAGTGTGGTCCACGGATCCCTGGGAGTCTCAAGATCCTTTCAGATTGTCCATGAGGTGAAAATTACTTTTGAAATAGTACTAAGACATTATTTGCCTATTAAAATACTCTTCTCTTTTTCAACTACATATCTGTATGAGGCCAGATTTTCTTCATATATTTCAACCAGAACAACATATCATAACAGATTGAATGCAAAAGCAGATGTGAAAATCCAGCTGGATTTGTAAAAATATGTAAAACAATGCCACTCTTTTACTGTTTCTTTTGTCTTGGAAAATGTAGTTATTTTTAACAAAAATATGTTGTTTGTGTTAATATGTAATGGGTTTATTATTTATTTTAAATAAATTAACAAATCGATATCTTAAAATTTATGTGTTTCAATTTCTATTATGGTAAATATTGATAGACTATAACCCTCATAAATGAAATCTTTTTGGGGGGAGTCCTCAATAATTTTTGGGTACAAAGGGTCCCAAGATCAAAAAAGTTGAAGAATTTGTGCTTTAGGCAACCCTGTTAGACCCTAAGTTGCAAAGAAAAGGCCAACTTGCATAGGTCCAACCTCTCTTCCTATCTTTTGTCCATTATTATTAGTCTTTTATTTGTGCACAGTGGAGTTCCTGCTTCCCTTCCCATCCACTTTTCAGGTTGTTGAAAAAAAAAGTTTCTAGCTGCAGTATAATGCGGCACCACCCCCTTTCTCCAGCTGGATCTCAATTTTAGAACACCAGATGAACCCTGAAAGGAGTCCCACTGTTCTGAGGAGTCCTTGCCCTAGGCATTTCAGTGCCATAAGCTTGTTTAACTTCATGGCCCTCTCTTTCCCCCCCTTCTCATCTCCTTTATGGAAGCACCTTGCAGTGTATATTTATTCTCTAAATCAGAAGTTCTTAACCTTTTAGGGTATCATATATTCATTTATTTATGAATTATATATTATCATATATTCCTTTGTCAGTCTGACGAAGCCTATGGCCTTCTTCTCAGAATGTTTTTAAATGCCTAAAATAAAATACATAGGATTACCAAGGAAACCAACGATATTGAAAGTTCATTACTATCAAGACAGAAAAAAAGAACATGCCCAGACCCAAGGTTAAGAACCCCTGCTATAAATCAAAGTGAATTAAAATTTTATTTTTTCATTCCAGAATTTCATGACAAGATCATTGGAGGTGCTCTGGGTATTCTAAATCTTTAATGGAATCCCTTGGTGCTTCTTGGAGATACAGGGAGGAGGTGTGATCATCAAAGTTCCACCTACCTGATTGTGCTGGATATTTGGTATCTATTACTATATTGAAGACTGTAAATCATAAGAGTAACAGGGCAATGGTGGGCATTGTAAAGATGGGGGAGAATAAAAATAACTGATAACACTCAGACAGATATTTGAGGACTACAAAGCACTTTCCATATGTCAAGTCAACATGCATTTATTAAGCCCTTATTATGTGCCAGGCATTATGCTAAGCTATGGGGATACGAAGAAAGGCAAAAGTCTCTGCCTTCAAGAAGCTCATAATCTAAATGCAAACAACTACATTAAAACATTATATCTACATCTATCTATCAAATTAATTAAAAGTATTCACAAAGGGAAGGCACTAGCATTGAGGGGGATGAGGAAAGGTATCTTGTGGAAGGCAGGATTTTAGTTGAGAAGAAAATCAGGAAATCCAAGAAGTGGAGATGAGGAGGAAAAGCCTTTGAGGCACGGAATCAGCCAATGTAAAGACCTGGAGTTGGGAGATGGAGTATCCTCTTGTGTGAGGAACAGTAGGGAGGGCAGTGTTACTAGAGTACTTGGAGGGCATTTAGGTATAAAAAGACTGGAAAGATAGAAAGTGGATGGCTTATGTTGGATTTTAAAATGCAAACACAGGATTTTATATTTAATTCTGGAGACAATAGAGAACCACTAGAGTTTATTGAATGGGCGTGGGTGTGGGTGTGGGGGTGGTGACACAGTCAGAACTTTGCTTTAGGAAAATCACTTTGAGAACAGATTGGATTGGGGAGAGACTTGAGGGAAGGAGACCAACCAGCAGGCAGTAGCTTGTAATAGTCCAGATGTGAGGTGATAAGGGCCCGCGTTGGAATGCTGGAAGCATCAGAGGAGAGAAAGAAGTATATATGAGAAGGGTGAGGGGGAGGAAGGGGAGGAAAGATAATGAGTTCAGTTTTGGACATGCTGAGTGTAAGATGTCTATAGGACATCCATTTTGAGACGTTATCTCATTTCCTCCTTACTACAGCCCTTGGAGGTAGGCAGACTAAATGCTATTGTCCCTGTTGCTCTGAAACCAACTTAACTTATCTTCTTGGGTTGCCATGTTTTCCAGAAACATTGGACCTAGAGTATGCAGGAGGCCTTGAATGTATAAAGGAGAACCTCCCTTTGAGCTGATGAAATTTGTCTGCCCCTCTACCTGGACTCCCTGTGTGTCCTGCGGAATTGAATCAGCTACAAGAGAGGCACCAGTCAGTTTTCAACAGACTGAGAAACTGTTTGTGCAGCTGGGACCCTTGTAGATAAGCAGACCATCATATCGTCATAGGCTAGCAGTTCCCAAGGGAAACAAATGATGCTTTGGCCCTCCTATTTACTCATGTTGCCACTCCCTTTCTTTCCTCTTTCTCCTCCCCTACAGGAGGCGATTAATCCTTTCTCCACCCCAGCACTCCCTTTCTGCTCCCATCCCACTCTAGTTTGGGAGGGGATTGTCCTCTTTGCAGCTCATAAATATGCAAGCTTCTGCCTGGATTGTGAATTCTTTTGTACATGGTATAGGAGTTCCACATGCGTACACATTTCTCTTGTAATCAATCCAGTTTCACATATGTTTCGTGAAGTTATGATTTCTAGTTAACATCCCTGTTGTACAGATGGGGCAACTGAAGCTTAGAGAGGGAAAATCCAAGTAAGTAGCAGAGCTGAAGCTGGAACTCATGTCTTCCAACTTCAACTTTCATGCCCTTTCCCCTAAATCAGACTGGTATGGGACCTAAACACATGCTCAGCTACAGTGAACAAGTACATGAACAAGTACTTGAAGAATTCTGGGTTGGAGGGGGGGGGCAACTAGGTGGTGCAGTGAGTAGAACACTGGCCCTGGAGTCAGGAGGACCCAAATTCAAATCCGGCCTCAGACACTTGACACACTTAGTATAGCTGTGTGACCTTGGGCAAGTGCCCTAAATTAGATTTTTTATTTTTAGTTTACAACACTCAGTTCCACAAGTTTTTGAGTTCCAAATTTTCTTCCCCTCCCTCTCTTCGCTCTTCCCCCCCAAGACAGTATGGAATCTGACATATGTTTTACATATACCTTTGCATTAAACTTATTTACACATAGTCAAGTTGTAAAGAAGAATTATGACCAATGGAATGAATCAGGAGAAAGAAGAGAATAAAAAAAGAGAGCAAATAGTTTGCTTCAATCTGCATTCAGACTCCATAATTCTTTCTCTGGATGTAGCTAGCTCTTTCCATCATGAGTCCTTTGGAGCTGTCTTTGAACCTTGTATTGCTGAGAACAGTGAAGTCTATCAAAGTCATCACAGAAACAATATGACTGCGGTTGTGTGCAATGTTCTCCTGGTTCTGCTCCCCTCATTCAGCATCAGCTCACGTAGGTCTTTCCAGGTTATTATGAAGTCCGTATCTTCCCCATTTCTTACAGTGCAATAGTATTCCATTACATTCATATACTACAACTTGTTTAGCCATTCCCCAACTGATGGGCATCCCCTTGATTTCCAATTCTTCGCTACCACAAAAAGAGCTGCTATGAATATTTTTTGTACATACAGGTCCCTTTCCCACTTGTGTGATCTCTTTGGGATACAGCCCTAGAAGTGGTATTGCTGGGTCAAAAGGTATGCACGTTTTTATAGGCCTTTGAGCATAGTTCCAAATTGCTCTCCAGGATGGCTGGATCTGTTCACAACTCCACCAGCAATGTAACAATGTTCCAATTTTCCCACCTCCTCTCTAGCATTTATCATTTTCCTGTTTTGTCATGTTAACCAATCTGACGGGAGAGATGCAGTACCTAAGAGTTGTGATTTAGAACAGTTTTTCATATGACTATACATATCTTTAATTTTTTCCTCTGAGAACTTCCTGTTTATATCATTTGACCATTTCTCAATTGGGGAATGACTTGTATTCCTATAAATTTGGCTCAGTTCCCTGTACATTTTAGAGATGAGGCCTTTATTAGAGACACTGGTTGTAAAGATTTTCTCCCAATTTCTCCCAATGCAATCTTTGTTGCATTGGCTTTATTTATACAAAAACTTTTCAATTTAACATAATCAAAATTAACCATTTTGCATTTTGTAATGCTCTCTGTCTCTTGTTGGGTCATGAATTCTTCCCTTTCCCATAAATCTGATAAGTAAACTATTCTTTGCTCTCCCAAATGGCTTATAGTATCAGCATTTATTCCTAAATCATGACCCTATTTTGACTTTATTTTGTTATATGGTATAAGATATTGGTCTATGCCCAGTTTCTGCCCTACCACTTTCCAATTTTCCCAGCAGTTTTTGTGAAATAGTGAATTCTTAGCCCAGAAGCTGGATTCTTTGGATTTATCAAAGAATTGCTATAGTTGTTGACTACTGCGTCTTGCGTACCTAACCTATTCCACTGATCCACCACTCTGTTTCTTAGCCACTACCAAGTAGTTTCTATGATTGCTGCTTAATAATACAGTTTAATATCTGGTATGGCTAGGCCACCTTCCCTAGCATTTCTTTTCATTAATTTCCTTGATATTTTGGACCTTTTATTCTTCCAGATGAATTTTGTTATTATTTTATCCAGCTCTGTAAAATAATTTTTTGGTAGTTTGATTGGTACAGCACTGAATAGATAGATTAGTTTAGGTAAAACTGTCATTTTTATTATATTAGCTCGGCCTAACCACAGGCGTTTATTTAGATCTGTGTGAAAAGTGTTTTGTAATTATGTTCATATAGGCCCTTGGTCAGACTTGTGGTTTCACTGCTGAGGAGGTTGTAGGTAGTGTGGTACCTTGGAAAGAGGGCTAGCTCAGAATCAGAGGACTCATACTCAATTCCTCAGATAACTATTGCGTGGCCTTGTGAGTAAGCTATTGTGTGTAAGCTGCTTAACATCCCCCTTCTTCCACACCTTCCGCCTATTTTAATCTATACAATGACATTCCAGCTCCAGATATATGACCCCATCCTCCCAACTCCTCCCATTAATGCACCTGGCCAACTCACCTGCCTGCCTAGGTCCAGGGTTCCACTATTACTATGTATTAGAGGCAGAGCTTGCACCCAAGTGTTTCTAATTTCATGATCATCCCTTTAGCCACTACTCTAAGCTGCTTCTCATGGAGGCCTCATTCACAGAATCATAGAATGATAGATCTGGAAAGGACCTTAAAAGTCATCTTTGAGCTACTCAGCCAGTCAGTCCCACATCCCTAGAAGGCACACCCTTTTAACCCTCCTTCTTAGAATCTTCGAGGGGTATCTCCTTTACCCTGAACAAGTTGCTTTCCCCAGAAGAGAACATAAGTTCCATGAAGGATGGGGCTGTTTCCTTTTTTTATTTTTATATCCCAACTATCTACCTTAGCAAAATTCCTGGCTTAATAAACGCCATGTTGACCGATTGCTTTATTGAGCTGTTATTAAATGACGAGTAATTTCCCCCCAGTCCCCTTCTCATTCACCAGATAGCAAACAGCAATAGAGCTGTTTTGGAGAATTTTTTTTAAACTTTAATTATAAAATGCATTATCCAAAAGCTTCAAACCATAAGGAGTCCCGCAGGGTGGTGTCTGGTCAGCAAGTGAAATTTTAAAAAGCTGGGCCGAGTCTCCCCCTTCCTCCCGTCTCTCTGCCCCAGGCTAGATAGAGCCAGGAGCGGGGAAGGGTCCTGGTGTGTGGCAGGACACAGGATCGGTCACTCGGCAGGTTGCTGCTGGGCTCCATGCACTGACTGGAAATTTACAAGCTCCTCTCTCCTCTGCCAGAGGTTCCTTTCTCCGCATTCACTTTTCCTTTTATCGACTTGGCTATAAACACCACCTGCCCCTCCCCTCCCAGGTCAGCGCAAACCCCTCCATTGATTATATTGGAACAAGGTTTGTTGTAAAATGAAATGCCTCAAACGCTGAGATGTCGTAAGTCCTTCGAAAGTCCATAAATCACCCAGGATAATGTTGTAAATGAGCAGAGCTCCTTATCCGCCGGGAAAATACGGCCCCATAAAACAGATCTGACACGGAAGAAATCACCGCCTCACTCTCTCCGTACCTGCCACTGGAGAAGCGCCGTCAGTAATGGTTATGGCTGTTTGGTAAGCAAAGAAGTGAGGTTGTGTAGTTCTCCTTTAAAAAGTTCCTTCAAAGTCACTTTGCAGCCTGACAGCGGTGCCTTCCTGGGGCAGTAAATACAGTCCAATTATGAGCACGTCATGTTTGTTTTTACAGTTCGCTAATCACAAACTTTTTCATGTGTCTTTGCCAACCGCAACCTGCTTTTCTCTAATCGGAATTTATGGCTCTGCTGGGCTGTTATTGGAGATGCGGACGTTTGTACCAATATCACTCTTCTGTAGTTAATCTGGTCCCATTTGTCTAACGGAAGGGACAATCTCTTATTGTCCCCACCCTGCCCTTCTCCTAGGTTTGGAGGTCTTGAGGCTGCTGAGGAAACAAGATGAGCCTCCTCACTCTATTCCAAACCAACATTTAAATACACTAATACGAACGACCAAAAAAAAATTGTGTTTGAAATTGTAAATTTCTGTTGTTTGCAGTTTGTTTTTGGAAATGCATAAATTAGGTTTATCAAGGTAAAAACAAAGCGGTTCTGTTTGTTCCCATGTCCCTGTTCTTAATTCTCCTCTCCTCTTTTTGAATATTTGCCGGGATTTTGTTGCATGCTTGTAGTCAGTGTGTACATTGTTCCTTTGGTTCATCTTATTTCACTTTGCATCACTTCATGCAAATCTTCCATATTTCTTTGTATTTTTCATATCATATTTGTGTGGGGCAACAATGTTGCATTTTGTTTATATAACACAATTTGTCTATCCATCTCCTCAATTACTGGATATGTGGGTTGTTTCTAGTTTTTTTGCTGTTATGGATAATACTGCCATTCTTTGTATCCCCAGTGTTTCCATAGTACTTGGCACAATAGGCATGTTGATAAGAATTTATTGATAGATAAGCAATATTTTTATACAAATAAATCTTTTATTTCTTATCAGCAATATCCTTGGAGCATAGATTTAGCAGTAGAATCAATGGATCAAAGGATATGAACATTTTTTTTTTTTTGGTTTGCCTCAGGTCTCTCCCCACTCCAATCCATTCTCCATTCAGCCACTAAAGTGGAGTTTCCTATAACATAAGTCTGATCATGTAACCCTCAATAAACTCCAGTGGCTTCATATTACATCCCAGATAAAATATAAAGTGTTCTGTTTGGCATTCAAAGCCTTCCATAACCTAGAGGCCTTTCCAGTTTTCTTACACCTTAAGCTGGACACATACTCTTAGATCCAATGACACTGGCTTCCTGGCTGTTCCAGGAACAAGATACTCCATCTTTGGGTTATGGGCATTTTCTCTGCTTGTCCCTCATGCCTGGAATGATCTCCCTCCTTCACTCTTACTACTGACCTCCCTGGCTTCCTTTAAATCCCAACTAAAGGTCCACATTCTGCAGCAAGCCTTCCCTGATCCCTCTTAATTTCAGTGCCTTCCCTCTGTTAATTATTTCCTATTTGTCCTGTATATTGCTTGTGTGCGTGTGTGTATACGTACACATATATATGCATATGTGTATGCATGTATATATGTACCCACACACATAATATGCTTGTAGTCTCCCCCACTAGATTGTAAGCTCCTTGGGGGCAGGAATTGCCTTTTGTCTCTTTTTGTGTCACCAGTGCTTACCACGTAGTAGGCACTTAATAAATGTTTATTGAATTGAATGCTGCTTTCCAAAATAAGAGCACACCAATTCATAAGTACTGTCATGGAGTGTTTGTTTTTTTTCCCCTATAGTCTCTCCAGCATTGAATTTTAATGGCTTCAACCACTCTTGCCAATCTAAAAAGCCTAAGGGGATATCTCTGAGTTGTCTTAATTTTCTTTATTTCTAAATATTGTACTTAGAATATCTAAGGTTGAAGTATTGTAGATGGGTTAGGTTGATAGACAAATCATAGTATCACAGAATTTTAGGATTGGAAGAAAAGTTAGCAGCCATCTAATCCAACTCTTAGCTGATAACGAGTACTCACTCTAATATACTCAGTGCCTTCTCATACCCAGTCTCTGATAGAAGACCTTTAAAGAAGGGGAACCCACTGCCTCTCAAGGCGGTCCATTCTACTTTTTGATACATCTGATTGTTAGGAACTTTTTTCTGACATTAAATCTACATTGGCTTCTTTGCGGCTTCTACATACTGCTGCTGTTTGTCCCCTTCACCCTCCTATCTGGCCAAACAGAACAAGTACAATCTTTTTTTCCCCACACGATAACCTTTCAAATACTTGAAATCAGTGATCAGGAATTGTGTGTTTGTGTCTTCCTTTTGTAGTCCAGACAATGTTGTTGTTTAGTTGTTTTCAGTTCTTTCTGACTCTTCATGACACCTTTTTGGGGTTTTCTTGACAGAGGTACTGGAGTGGTTTGCCATTTCATTTTATAGATGAGGAAACTGAGGCAAGCAGGAAGGAGTAAAGTGGCTTGCTTAGGGTCACACAGCTAGTAAGTGTCTGAGGCCAGATTTGAACTCACTAAGAGGAGTTTTCTTGACTCCAGGCCTAGCATTCTATCCATTGCACCACCTAGTTGCCCATCAGGTCCAGATAATATGCATTTTTATCCACTTTATTTTTTATGTATGTATGTATGTATATATTATATATATATATGTATTTAGATGCAATTCTTTTGAATAGTCACAGTTCTCATGGAGAAGATCTGCAATATTGCACAGTTTGGTGAAATCAATATAAGATTGCCAGAAAACACTGACCTTTAATAAAATGAAAGAACTAAATGATGCTTTCATTGGCTTTAACTTAAAGTGTCCTCAGTTTAGGGACTTATTTATGATGAAAATCCTTATCCTGGAAATAGATCCCCAGGCTCCCTATGTTGCCATGATGTTTTTAACCTTGCCAGAGTGTCTTCACTTATACATTGAGCCTTATATTTTATTAGATTCTCACGATAGCCTTGTGAAGTCAGTAGGGTGGGAATTGTTAATCCTGCTTACAGATGGAGAAGCTGAGGTTTAGAGAAGTTTTACAATTATAGAAACTTTGAGCTGGATGGGCCTTCATCCTTATCTAGTTCAGCATTCAAACTTTTTTGATTATAGACACTATTAATAATTTCTTTAAAAGCATGAACTCCCAACATACGTAAAGTTATTTTAAAATTATATACAGAATATAATGCTGTACTAATAATTATATATATTATAAAACTTATACAAGAATAGAAATTAAAAGGGATGAAGAAAAAGAAATATTTTAAATAATATTTTATTAATGGTACTGGTCCCTCAATAGAATATCATTATGAAAAATGAAAATCTTTTAGTAAGAGCAATATAGTTTGAATATACTTCATTATTTAACACTGTGATACATCAAATGAAAGGTTCATCTTTTTTAAGAACTTGATTTTAATGGTTGTCATGTCTGAAAAAGATACCTCTCAAAGATGTGTAGATCTGCATGGAAGAATTACGTTACTGGCTGTGCTTACTAGACCATAATATCCACTTTTCAATCCTATCTACCAATCATGTAAAGGTTTTTTGGAGAAATTTAGCTCATAGTTTTTTTTTTATTTTAATTTTATAACTTTTTTTTATTCTGAACTTCACATCAATAAGTTTAAATATTTCCATAAATAAAAAAGAGCTTAAAATTGTGTATGAAGCCACAAATCTCCATTATGTATGTACTTTTTAAAAAAAGATATAATGAATTCAACATGTTAATTCCAAAGCTGTCCTACTTACCTGCTTCTCATTAAATCTTTCTGTTCTCTTCTTTGCATTAAAAAAAGTTTCATCTCTGCTATCCACTTTCTTCCCTCTTTTTTTTTTTTTAACAATACTATTAGTGGCCCCTATCCCACCCTAATGTTTCACACTCTCCTTTATAATGAATAAGCATAGTCAGGTGAACAAATCCACACATTGTAGGCTAGTAAATTTCCACCTTCCCTGATGTAAATGAAGGTTCTCACACACTCCTTGGGATCTTGAAAGGTGCTTCATTTTGATATTTTTTACAAATGGGTTAAAAACCTACTGAAACTCTTCATTTGGTAAATTGTAAAATAGGTTAGAAAATTGTTTTTCTAGTTTTAAAGTGTTCAGATATGAGAGTTTTAAAATATTTCTTTTTCAGTAATCCTGAGAGGAGTAAGTATACAGAAGTGGGTAACCATAGTGTCAAAGGTTGAAGAAAGTTAAACAAAGATGAGAATTGAGAAGAAAAAAAACTAATCAGATTTGCTAGTCAAAAGCCACTGGTTACTTTGGAGAAAGCAGTTTCAGTATGATGAAGAGTCAAGGATGTTGTTGTTAATCCTTTGTTCTTGAAGAGGACCAATGACATCAGGAGGGTGATGTCTTGACTTGCAAGTGAATTGGATTCGAGTGAGGCAGCACTGCATAAAGTCATCAGCCTCACTCTCTCCTGTAGTCATTAGAGTTAAGGTCAAGACAACTGCCTATGGCCCAGGATGCAATGGGTGACTCTGGCCTTTCTGTATTAAGGTCTTTCACAACTCTCGTTTTGTCTGAGGCTACACTCATTCAGTGATTAAGGACTAGGTAAGAACTGACACAAAAGATGGCTCAATTTACCATCCCAAAGACATCAATCTGGGAGGGAGAGACCCTCAGAGTTTCCAGCTTTCCAAATGATTGCTGTTTACATTTATTCTAAGCCATCAAAGGATCAGTCTATTAAGGAGGACTCTGGCAAGAATCTTGCCAGCAATGACTAAGAGAGAGATCCCCCTGTGATTGTCACAAGACAATCTATTTCCTTTACCTTCATAGAGATGGACAATGGAGATGTCCTTGAATTCTTGGGGGATAACCTCCTCTTGCTTCATAACACTGAAAATTTTAGTCAACTTTTGTGTGAGCAGTGGATCCCCCCTCCCCGCCCTCACTTTGTAAATGTCAGCTGGAATAGAATCAGCACCAGGTGCTTGGCCATACGAGAGGTTCCTAATGGCATGTAAAACCTCTTCTTTAGTTGGAACTTCAGCTAGGGAGGCATTGACTTCAACCTGAGGTAAAGGGTTAATGGCTTCAGCATTGATTGATGATGGTGTGTTGAGAACCTTATGGAAATGTTCACACCATCTCTCTAGGATCATGTCGTTATCACTAATCAATGTGGCTCCATCAGCACTGAGTAGTTGAGGTACAACATAGGTCTTTGGTCTATAAATACCTTTTAGGGCATCATAAAAACAGATCGGATTGTTATTATCAGCATAAAACTGAATTTCATCTGCCTTCTTACTGAGCAAAAATCCTGCATCTCTCTAGCTTTGCTTGTACTTTACTTTTGATGGAATTAAATGCTGCTTTCTTAGAGATGGAGGAACTATACTGCTGCTAAACCCTATGGAGTTCTCATTTTTCATTTAGCAGCTTCTGAATTTCCCCATCATTTTCATCAAACCAAATATATCCTTGCCTAAAAGATTATTTTATGGGGAACTCACACAGGGCAAGTGCTCACATGGTGATCAGAAGAAGTGATATAAGGATACTCTCAAGGTCTCTCTTAAGAACTTTTAAATTGATTGTAGGATGTAGGAGTGTTAAGGCAATCAGTAAATGAGAAGATCTCCCTTCCTTGTCCATTTGAATAGGCTTCAGGTGAGGCTCCAGGTGGGGACCATGAAGGGAGGTCTGATTGTATCTTCACTCCCAAGTAGGCCCCAAATCCCCAGCTACTGGGTGCTGGGCCAATGTGGGCATGAGGCCCCAGGGTCCTGGGGGGAGTTGCTGGGGCCAGAGCCAATAGTGGGTGCCTGGGTTCTGGTCACTCAGATGATGTTCTAGTTGATTGGATGATGTCTGTATAAAAAGAGAGAACACAACTTAGAGGCAGGAGAAGGAAGCAGCGGCAGTGGTGGAAGCAGCAGTAGAAGCCAAAGTAGCAGGTGTTGCTGAGGGAAGGACTGACCTGTGTGCGGACCAGAGAGTGCTGAGCAAGGGTTTGAGGTCAGTGGGTAATCTTCTTACTGGAGGGCCCTAGCATTGGGGGGGAAGGGGAGGGAGCACGAATATGATTTGGCTTACTGTCATAATGTTTTTCTGTAACCTCCTGGTTACTATTGTGAGGCAGACTTATTGGGCCTGGAAGCTTTTGGCCAGGATATCGAACTGGGGACATTGGTCCATGGGTCTGCTACTTTGGTGCTTGAATAAATGCTTTAATTCCTCTGCCTTCTACTTAGAGAATTCCTTATATCCTGCGATTCTGAACCATTCAGGCATATTTATGATTTTCTTTGAAATCATGAATTCTGACTTCATGTTACAGGGAGACACTGGCACTGGACTGCTCAGCATGGTGTGCCCTCATCAAAGAAGGTGTTGTGCTCTATAAGCAAAGCAGAATTGAAGTGGCTCAAAAGAAGTACAAGTTGAGCAAATTTAAAGAATCTACCCCAAATGTTCACATAGGCTACTTGTGCCTGACCTGTGGTACAGAATTCTGAGCTTGTATTGGTCTGATCAGCAACAGTCAGAGGCATTGTAACTTGAATCTAACAGAGCGATGTCACTTTGGTCCTCTTTGAGAACGAAGGGCAACAACCAACCAAACAACCAAGCCATCAAAACCTAAAAAATGAGATACAGAGGCTTAGGCTGGGCTTATTGTTGGTCATTCAATGAAAGCCAGAATGATTTGAGTTTAAAGGCTTAGTCAAGTAGCTCCATTTAAAACAGAAAGGGCTTTTTAAAAGCCTATTTTTTCAGAGTTATATTTCAAGAAATCAAAAATGAAAACTCCACAAGACAGAGGTAAATTGTCCCAGCTTTTTGAAAAAAAATGAAGAGGAAGAAGAATAAGAAAGAGAAGAAGAATGATGATGAGGAAGAGATGGAGGAGGAGAAGGAAGAGAGGAGATGGGTTCTCCTGAGTCATCCATAATGTCTCACTTGGTTTCTATTGTCAAACTATTTTGGAGGCACTCTGTTTCCCAGAGCTAAGGCACAGCAAACAGGCTGTGCCCTGAGCTTGGCATAACAACAATCCTTTGTGCTCTGAATGATTTCACTCCCTAGCAAAGTGTATTTCTTTGACCAAGCACCAGGAGCTCCCTACTCCCTATTTCCCAGGGACCCAAGAGCCATCTATCACCTTGCTTGATTTGCTCATAATCCCTGTTTCTTGTAATAGCTAAGTGAACTGAACCAGGTGCTATACCCCACTGTGAGATAATCAACTTGGAGACTGTTCCCACAGGACCCCAGAACATTGGGCATTGTCCATAAATGAGCCTGCCATGGGAAACTAAGAATGATTATGGCATAGTCTAGCCCACTTATGTATATAAGCATTGCCTGTACCCCAACATGTTAAGTCCTCCTTCTCAGGAGGGGGGCTTCCTTCCTTGCAAGACATTTTCCTCACTCCAAAATAAATTATACCACTAGTTCGTATTCTGACACACCTGCCTCTGCCCTGCTCTGTTCGGCTTTGGCTATTCCCAGGTCAGAGACCGGTCCAGTCTGAATCGCATTCAAAATTTTGTTGACACTAAATACCTAAAGGCATCCTTTCAAGTGATCCATGTGTGAGTAGGTTTCAGGCTCAGTCTCTAAAGCTTGGACCTGGTCTTAGGCTGTATTCAGAGCTCAACCTGAGGCCACGGTCAAGGGATCAGAATAGACAGGGATATAGTTAGGATAGCAGATGTTCAGTGACGGTCCACTGCACTAGCTTACTGATTTTTTTTTTAGACTGAAAACAGAATCTTTCATTTTCAGGCCTTCTAACTCCAAGTGCCAAATAATATACACAATTTTAGCTGCTTTCCAGAGAGACAGCATAATACAGTGAATAGAATTTTGGACTTAAATCAGAAAGGTTTGTGTTCAAATCTCACTATTGGTGCTTACTGGTTGTATTACTATTAGAAAATCACTCAAACTCTCTGAACCTTAGGCCATTGTCTAAGACTCTAAGTGGTAGATGGGTTGTAATCTGCTTCAGTGGAGGATGTTCTTATACCACTGAAATCATAGATATTTGATGTATAGATGTGTAGTAGCTAACAAACCAAGTTTTGATAGGCCTGTGCAGAGTGCTTAGCTGATGTAATCCACATGTGGACTTTCTGGTTCTGGTCTGTTAATCATATGGTGAAGAGAAGCTTCTTTGACTGGCTGGGGCTTTATGGTTGAAACTGAGGTACATTTACGAGGCACTAGTTTACTAGAGCCTGTTTTACTTTTTTGACTGACTCTTTGCCTGGTGACGTTCCAGAGAGAAAAGAGAGACAGTGCTGTAAGGAGGGGAAGCCTTGAGTCCTCATCATATGAGGATGATGTGTGACTTTGTTCTTTGCCTTAGCATATATGTGTATATGTATGTATTTATACAATATATTAGGAAAGAGATTGGAGGTTATGACCTTGGAATTTTCTGAAGGTCAAGGGACTGTAGGGTAGAGGACAAAGTTGAATTTAAGAGATTCACCAAGTGCTCAAAAAAAGAAAGGAAGAGAATATAGCCATGGCAGGGGTAATAGCCTGGGATAGAACTGAGAAGCAGCAGGATCAGAGGTCAAAGTGGAGATGAAGAATAGGATTTGTGGTTATAAGTCAGAGGGAGAGATGGAATGGCAACAGATAAAGAAGATCACATAAAGGAATTTCAGAGATGTGGGCATTTGTGGATGGTAGAAAAGATTAATGGTATTACCATCTCTTTATGTAGCTTTGGTAGGGTGGAGGAAATGAGTAAGTTGAAGAATTGGTGGGTTAGTGTATTTCAGGGAGTATTGATATGTATGTTGAAGACCTTTGTCATGAAGACAGGTAATGGGGAGGAAAGACTACTGTACCATACTATCTGAATAGCTCAGTCATAGAAAAGGGCAAAGTGAAGTCTCTTATAACTCCTCTAATCTCAGAGGCCCTATGTTAAATCTTCTCTCCAAGAGGGTGCTGTTGCTCAGGGAATTCCTTTCCTTATTCTAGAAGGGGGGGGGGTGGATTATATGACTCTTGAATTTGAGATTGCTAGTGAAGGAATATATGAACTAGGGCTGCCCAGAAAATCTCTGAAGACTGAATTCTAGGATTGAACTCCACCCTTCTCCATCTAGGACACTGGGGTTTAGGGACTAAACATTGTCCTGGAAATCCCTTATGCTTTATCTAGGAAGTTGAGGTTTAAGCACTCTCTCTCAGGCCAGTGGTCAAGCACACAGGTGCCTCAGTCTCAAGGAAGCCATTAACTACCTATTCCACTAGCAGAATCCATGTCCACTCGTAGGTCTATTCCTCAGTCAGTATCTTGTAGACAAGGTGAAATAGATGAAACAAATATAACCAGTGGCTCAGAGGCCATTTGCATAAAATCTCCTCTTTGGCAAAGATTGATTATTCAGTGCTCCATGCCTGCATGAAGGGTGGTGTTGGTGAGAGCTTGAGAAAAAAGAGACCCTGGTCCTCTGGCTTCCAGCTTTGAAAGTGAAGACACGTGGCTCCAGACTCTTTTCTGGTCCCTGAGGAGAGAGAAAGATTCTGGAGAGAAGCTGACATGGTAGAGGAACTGGCAACCTCAATCACATCCTTGTCCCCAGCTTACAACATTAGAGATTTTTCCCTTTGGGTGAGATCTGAGATTCTCTCTCTTGGATGAGCTGAGTTACCTTACTCCAAATGGGAAAGTTCATTTACTTTATGTACTGTCTGGTACATATTCTCCTATGTATATTTCTCTGATTTCTGCTTTGCTCTCAATTAGGATAAATGGATTTATTTCCTATTCACTACATGCATTCATAGTGGGATTGGCATTTGGTGGGAAAAGGGTTAAGCCTTGGATGTATAGCATGGTCTAAACTAATAATATTTAGGGGAACAGATAGATATAATTCTATCCCAGTGTCCTTTCACTCTGAGAAGAGCAGAATGACCAGCATCTACATGTGGGAACCCATCCACAGGAACACAGCTATAATGTGTGGTCACTTATTTTTTTTTACCAGAAATTGTGGGGGCTTTGGTTATTTTTCTAAAAGCTGTGGACTATTTTTTTACTTTGTCCTATGGTTCTGCAGTATTTTGCTTCAAGAGCAGCCTCCACATAGATGCCAGTCTGGAAGGTTTGTGAGCTGCCCTGTACCAAGAGAGTGGTGGTCACCAGAGGCTAAATGTATCTGCCAGCAGATGTTTAATTGACAATGCGTCTTGCTACACTTACCATTAAGTCTAGGACCTTGTATATGGGATAATACCTCAAGTGTGGACTTTTAATTCATTGTCATATCTTAACCATTGGTAAGTTGGATGCTGTTTGCCAGAACTGTGTAGAAGCACTAACCCATTATGATTTCAGCATACACTATAGGCTTGGTAGGACTAATATGGATGCATATGCTTTGTCCAGAATGCCATGGATCGCTAAAACTGCGGTGATAACAAAAGAATGTGTGAGAGCAATCTGTGACACTCAACATACTAGACTAGAACTGGGTGGAAGTAAAGCTGAGAGCTTGGGACTACCACCAGACAGCATGCCAAATGCATATATGTAAAATCTTGTGACATCTAACCAATCTTCCTCACCACAGTTGTCTGTCTATGACTGGAGGCAAGAACAGATGGCTGGTGAAAGACTAAGAGAAGTGATACTTTTCTTAAAGTCAAAAAAACATGATAATGATCCTCTTCATCTGAAGTTCCAGATGGCGGAAGGCACTTTACTGCTAAGGCACTGGCAGAAGCTGGAGCTGTGCAATGGAGGTTTGGATTGTGCTATGTCTGACCCCACATAGGAAACCAGGAAGCAGCTGGTGCCACCCAAAGTATACTGCTCAATAGCCATGAATGCCTCATATGATGACATTGGACATATGGGTCAAGAAAGGACCCTAGAGCTGGTAAGAGACCAATTTTACTGTCCTAAGATGGCTGCAGATGTCACCAAGAAGTGTGAAACTTGTGCCAAATGTGTATAAAGAAAAACAATTCCAATTCATGTTGCGAGAACATAACTACCAGCAAGCCTTTGGAATTTCTCTGTATTGACTTTCTAGCCCTGGAAGGAAATATTAAAAAAAAAAAGAGTAGTTCTTTGTGGTGACTAAGTATTTCATCAGATATGCACAAGCACACCCAACCAGAAACAAAGAAACAAAAAAGCATCTACTGTTGCTAAAGTGTTATGGAAAAAGTATTTTTCAATATATAGATTCCCTGTCAGGATACATTCTGACCAAGGTAGAACAAGCTACTCAAGGAAATGCTGGCCTTGGCAGGTTTTAGCAAGAAGTCCAGGACTACTCCTTGTCACCCTCAAGGAGACCCCCAACCCTGCTTTACACCATATTTACTCATTTTTGGGTGAGAGCCATGCCCACCTATTGACTTATGTTTTGGTGTCTCAGATGAAATAAAGGAGGAAACTCAACCTCACTATACTATCAGTGGGTCTCTTGGTTAAAGGAGAAGCTGAGAGATACCACAACTAGCCAGAGCTTCAGCTCAGAAGAGTTGTAAAAGGCACAAAAGACATTATGATGCCAGACTGTGGCATCAAGATCTTCAATAAGGAGATAGAATTCTTTTCTCCTTGGACCTTGGCATTCAAGGAATTCACTAGTTAGCTGATCAATAGAAAGCTAAACCCTACAAAGTTATTGAGAGACTAGGCAATTTACATGCTCCAGAGAATAGAGGCCTATCTATGTGTAATGGAGAGCAACCACCCATAGGGAAATTAGTTGGATTTTCTAATGAGCAAGTGGAGTGAACTGATGGACATTTACCTATGCAAAGGCTGAAGAAAAGAGACTGGTCCCACCAGCTGTATACCATAAATACAGTCTGACAGATATAGGTACTGAAAATGATGCAACTTGTGAAGGCGGTGTGTGTGTGTATTATTACAAAGCAGGAAAATTGAGCCCAGAGGAAACTCCTTTCCTACTCAAAAGTGCTACAGAGACTTCTAGGATAAAGAGTCAGTCCACAGAGCATGAATATACTGATAAACAATCTAATGTGACTTCCAGCCCAGGTATAGACAAATAAATCTATAATTATCCTTATGGTCAGCTTATACCAACTGCTAGCTCAGGTATTGTTGTTTGTCCTTCATTCCTGAAGAGGCCCAATGACATCAGGAAGGTGATGCCATGACTTGCAAGTGAATTGAATATAAATGAGGCAGGGTTGTGCAAAGTCATTAGCCTCAGTTTCTCCTCCAGAGCCATCTGGGTCCAGTGGCAAGATATAGATCAAGATGACTGGAGATGGCCCCAGACGCAGTGGGAGACCTTGGCCTTTTTAAGCTAAGGTCTTTCCCAGGTCTCAGTTCATCTGAGGCAAAGCCCATTCAGTGTTTAAGATTAGGTAAGAAATGAGGCAAAAAATGACCTCTCTTACCTAGTTAAAAAAAACCAAAAAACAACAGCAACAGCAATCCTGGAGGGGAAGACCCTCAGGGTATCTGTCCAAAACAGAAACAATTGCTATTTACACTTTGATGGTTCATAAACCATTAAAACCCAAACGATGACCAAGCTTGGGCGGGGACCTGTTGTTAACCAGTCAGTGAGAGCCAGAATGATTTGGGTTTAAGGCATGGTCATTAATGAAAATCAAAAGAAATCTAGCCTATAAATCCCCAGATATATTTCAAGGTTTCAGTGATCAAAATTTATATTCCTTTGGGCAGAGCACCTGCAGGTAGGGGTATGAGTCCCTATGTGGAGCTCAAGTGTAAGAACAGAGGAATCAGTCAGTGAGAGGAGAGGTAGATTTAATGGCAAGTCACTAGGCTAAGTTATGATGGTTATGATGGGGTTTAGACTGTGGGAACCCCTTTGAACTCCCCTTGAATTTTCCCTCTAGATGAGGTGTTTGCCTGAGGCCATAAGCCTTTCATTATTGCTAGGCCCAAATCTCTAGGCTAGGTTACTCTTAACCTAACCTAGCCCTGCATGGTCTGGCTAGTTTCCACCCTTGATCCTATTGAAGTTTCTATGCCCAAATCTGTTATCCTTAAACTAGCCTAGCCCTACATTGTCTGTTATCTCCAGGTAGCCTTTAGCTACTTCCCACCCTTAATCCCATCCCTGGAGTCTAACCTCTAGTTACCCCAGTCCCATCAAGCTCCTCCTTAGACTCCTCCTCAAGACCCTCCCTAAACCCCTCCTCCCATCACCCCAGGACCACCCTAGATCTCTCCCACAATCTTTGTGTATATAAGTTTCATCTTGCTTCATGAAGGGGCTCGGATCCATCTACCTCAGATGGAATCTGGCCTGCTTGTGAAAACGAGCATCACAAATGGCGAGATTTCTTAAGACAACCCAATATGGTGAATCTGTAATAAACTTTGTTTCTCTTTGGCTGTGAGAAGGCTTGACTTGAATTCATTCGAGCAGGACCTGGTGTGTTGGTATTTTGAGGTCTTGAGCACCCCTAAAAACATATGGTTCCCTGACCTCAACAGTTACAGGTAAACCAGATTGCCCATCTGAAACATGAATGTGTGTAATTGCATGTGTTTACAGCAGTAAGTTGCTGCATGTTTGAGTAGGCTTGTTTCTTTACGCTATAGCAATGTCTGTTGATGATTTTACATATATGCTAGTGCTTATAATTAAGCTATATTATATATGCATACATACATACACATATATATGCCTATTGCTAATGCTGTTGCAGTTAGCCAGCTTTGTTTTGTTATTTAGCCATGCTCATTGTCTTTGATTCATTGCTGTGTAAAAAGGATACGTGTGGACTTTTGAAATGTATATGTATTTATGTCCTGTATGTAGTTAGGCATGTTATCATTGTAGTACCCTTCTAGGTGATGCTGTATATAATGACATGTTTATTGCATGTACTGTTAATACACATTTGTTTTATTTTAGTTTCAACAGTACCATAAGTTGGTTACCTGAGACACCAGGAAAATCACCCTTGTTGCGTTAAAGAGCTGGTGTTTTTGTTTATATTATGTAATTATAGGTTTTGAGTTTGTGCCAGCTGATCTTTGTAGGGCGCTGCAAAGAGTTTCTGCCCAAGGGAGGAATGTATTCCATAGCTCAGACTATTTGCATAAAACTCTCCTTATTGTTGGAGATTGATTATTCAATGCTGTGAGCCTGCATGAGAGGCACAGTTGGTGAGAAGAGGGATCCTGGTCTTCTGGAATCCAGCTTCAAGAGCTGAACACAATTCTAGACTCCCTTCAGGTCCCTGAAGGGAGAAAAAGACTCCAGAAAGAAGCTGACAACAAACAAATTGGCTTCAGGTAGTTGAGTTCCTTTGATAAGTCAGCACAAAGGGGTGACTCCTTATCCCTTATCGCTTCGTGGAATAAGAGACTATTCTACAATGATGGGAGCCAACCTATTCATCTTAGTCATTTAAATTCTAGCTAAGATTAGTGTGAAAAATCAAGTGACACCATTATTTGTATTTGTACTGCATATTTCCATCTCTGGAACCCATGATCATATTTTACGTAATTCTAACTTCAAATGGTACAAATTTGAATACATGTAATCCCTTCACCTGATTCATTATTTACTGAAGCAAATTCGTAGCTGAACACCTACTTTAGATTATGGGATGTCCTTAATCCTCTCAAGGTACCTGTGGGCATATCCATACCCTCTACCAGGAGATATCCTCAAAAGTCCCAAAGATGTTACCTGTAGCTCATCGTGTTGATCAAGCAAATCCTCTGGGCCAATCTCTTACAGATTGAATTAGCATGTTGATGTACCTAGGGCTTTGCTTTTTTGTCCTTCCTCTGGGCCCTTCCTCCTCCTTAGACAAAGCTAAAGCTCCCCACCGAAAACAAAGCTTGATGGTGATTACTTTTGACTGGTTATTAGTAACAACAATAACAGTTTTCCCTGGGTAGGTTTTTGCTACTACAGAAAGGGAAATGGAAATTAACAACTGTAAAGATTACAACCTAATGAGAAGACATAAATGATGAAGAACTAATGAATTAAATGGTTTGGAAGGACTTGGGAAAATGTCTTTCAAAACAAGTTTATAGATAGGAGAGGGTGGGCTAAGTCATTTAGAGACCTAAGTAGAGGGCAGTGGGCATCACAGCAGCTGAAAACTCTTTGGTGATCAGACTCTACCTGCCCTTCAGAGGCAATTACTGCAAGTTCTCAAGCCAAGATTGGACGGCCCTCCCTGACCTGCCTTGTTCCCTGTAGAGGGGTTTCCTTGATGTACCCTGAGGCCCTTGTAGCCTTTCGATATTCCAATTTTAGGGTCCCTACTCCTTTCTAGGGGAGCCTTCCCAAGGGGCCTGGTCCCTTTGTACCCTCACTCTTTCCTACTGTTCCAGTCTTCTTGCATTTTCCTCTCTTCCACATACTCTGTGATCTAGTGACACTAGGCACCTTGTTCTTTATATACAACATTTCATCTCCCAGTTCTGGGGATTTTCATTGGCTGTCCCTCACGCCTAGAAGGCTCTGCTTATTATCGCTTCCTGTCTTCCTTGGCTTCCTTCAAATCTCAGGTAAAATTTCATCTTCTGCAGGAAGCCTTTCCCAGTTCTTAATCTTAGTGCCTTCCGTTGCCTCCACCTTACCCTGTATGTGTCCTGTATGTTTATCATTGTCTGCATATTCTTTCCACAATTAGACTATGATTTCCTTGTGAGTAGGTCCTGCTTTTTACGTTTCTTTGTATCCTTAGCACTTAGCACAAGTCCTGGCACATAGTAGGTACTTAATAATGGTAATTGACTGACTGGTCCACTGATAACTTACATACAAGTGGGAGAGTGAGATTCAGGATCTATTTCTGGATTCTCTTTGATTCAATAATAGATACAGAGCTAGAAAGGAACTCAGAAACCATGCAGGCCAATTCTTTCATCTTACAGATGAGGAAATTGAGGTCTGGGGAGGTTGTGTCATGGAAGAGACCTCATAAGAGCTTTCTGGGATTCCCTCATGGGGACAATGAATCACAGAACCACAGTATTTTGGAGTTGGAAGGAACCTCAGCTTCCATCTAGTCCAACATATCAACTGTAATCCACTAAAGAGTCCCCACCACCATACAGCAACAAATGGTCTCCCATCCTCCCCTTGAAGACCTACAATAAAGGAGAACCCACCAGCCTCCTGAGATAGTCCCTCCCACTACTGGGTAGCTCAGCTTGTTAGAAAGCTGTCCCCAGTTCATCTCTGTGGGGCCAAATAGAACAAGTATAATCCTTCTACATTATGGCTTTTCAAAGGCAATGCCAGATCAATTGTGTCTTCCCTGAGTTTTCTCTTCTCCAGGCTAAACATCTTCAGTTCTTTGGATTTAACTCTAGAACCATAGCATTCACAAATTTTAATTGTTTAGTTTATTGACAATTTTAATTATTCATTTAAATGTGTATATGGAGCCATCTACCTCTTAGAAGAGTTTTGTGTGCTGTTCTCCTGTTGGATGTATGTGGCTGCTGCTTTTCAGTGCTATTTCATTTATTTATTATAAAATTTTATTGATGCCTTTTATTCTTTATACCACAGCCATTTCCCCTTAAATCCCCCATCCCACATTAACCATCCCTTGCAACAAAGAAAGATATTTAAGCAAAATCAACTGACGTAGAGAACATACTTGATAATGCTTAGCACATTCTGCATCTGTAGTCTCCCAACTCTCTACTGAAAGTAGAGAGACATTTATATCTTTAGCAATTTGGTAATGATATTGGTCGTTACCTTGAGTTAGAGTTTGATCACCTTTTGATTTTTTTTTTTTAGATAGCAGTAGTGGTTGTGTTTATTGTTATCCTGGCTCTGCTTATCCTGAGCCTTATCCTGGCTCAGCAATAGCTTTTATGCATGTTCTCGTGTTTTTCTGAATTTCTCATCTTTATTGTTTCTTAAGATATAACCATATTCCATTACACTCATGTATAGCACTTTAGATATTCCCCATTCGATTGGCACTGAATTAATTTTTCCCAGGTTTTTTTTTTTTTTGCAACTGCAAAAAGTGCCACTATAAATATTTTGGTGACTGTGTGACCCCTTTTCTCTGTCTGTAACTATGTTTTAAATCTGGTAAATATACTTTGAGCCTGAAGGTAGAGACAGCCTTTTTTAATAGCCTGACCTTATCCCCTCTCACTGAGAATTTCATAAACCTATCCTCACCTAGAGAACTGGGCTTCTTCCACCCCTGGATTCTGCCTTCACAGGGACACATGCCTGGAAACAGGAAAATGACTTTCAGCAGGCTTATGAAGATGTTCCTATCACTTAGGAAGCTGCTCTCCAAATCCTCAGTTCCTAGGAGCTCATTTCCCCCCTTCCTGTCCTGAGGGTTAGCTGGCTGGGAGTGTATAGTTTCTGAGAGCCACCTTTGGGTAGGCACTGATCATTCCAGTCTCTTCCCTGTGATGCCTGGAGTATCTGATCTGTCAAAACACATAGGTTCATTTTCATAGAAATGCCTCTTCTTTTAAAAGAGAAGGAATGGTGTAAATACAATATAATACCTGGAGTCATTATAGAGGAAAGTGTCATCTAGTTTTGGTGGTAGTTGATGAGACCTTGCTAGCTACCTGTGAGACATGGGACACCTACTGATAGCTCTTTGGAGATATACCTAGAAGTTTTAGCTGAATTTGTGAGAATAGGAGTATCTGCTCAGGATCTAAGGTGGGGTAGCAGAAGGAGGCAGAAAGAATCCTTAGGGAAAAGGAAATGAATAAACAGATTTCTCTGATTCTTAGACTGTTCAGTTGGCCCCTGAAAGTGTTCTCATCTTCAGAGATCTCTCTGCAATAATAGCTCTGCATGGACTTTAAATGACAGACAGAAGCTTGCATTTTATCTTAGAGGTAATGAAGAATCTGTGAAGCTTCTTGAACAAGGAGGTGATAGGGTTAGAAATGCACTAAAGTAATATAAATTTAGGAGTTGTATAGAGGGTATCTTGGAATGGGGAGAGAGTAGCTACAGGGAGATCAATTAGGAGGCTATTCTAATAGTTCAGATGAGAGATGATGGAGGCCTGAACCAAGTTGGTGGCTGTAAGAATGGAGAAAAGGGGGCATGTGAGAGTTATGTTGAGGGGGTAGAATTGATAAGATTTGGCAACTGGTTGGGTGGGGGATAAGTGAGAATGAAAAACTGAGGATAACTCCTACATTGCAAAGCTGGGTGACCAGAAGGATGGTGGTGCCCTCGACAGAAGCAGGGAAATTCGGTGGAAGGGTGAGTATAGTGAGAAAAATGAGTTCGAATTTGGATATGACAATTATAGACACAATTCACACATTCTATGGAGGTGCTTTTCTATGACCTCAATTTTCTCTAAATTTATTGTTTTTGATGCAATATGATTTCATTTTTGTAATACACAGTTTCTGACACTGTTACCTCCAAAACATTGGACTCAAGTCATGCTTGTAATAAACACAAGGAAAATAGGCTAAAAAAAAATGCCTGGTGAGAATATGCGAGTGGGAGGAATGAAGCTGTGAGTTTTGAATTCTTTCTTGGGGAAAATAAGGGAATTCAATGATTATTTTAAAGCCTGTGAGAGTAATCCTCTCATAAATGTAGTACCTCTCCTCTACCCCAACACTTAAATGCATAGGAGAGTTACCCAAGGTTTGGGGCACTCCATGGGGCAGCACCCACTCAAAACCATAGCTCTCCAGTCTTTACCAAGGGGACTTGCTAGTTAACCAAAAGATACCTTATTTCAAAACAAAAGACACTTAATAAAATAACAGCAAATTAAGTGACAAGAAAGGATCCCTCCACGCACGAGATATACTCTCCCAACTCTCCCACAGGTTATCCTACCACCAGTGGAAGAGACTTAGAGATCATTTAGTATAAGCCTCTCCCTCATTTTACAGAGGAAGAAACTGAGTCCCAGAGAAAGGATGTATGATAATTGTACAGAGAAGTAGGAAGTAAGAACTTCTGGAAATATGTAATGTGGTATAAACAGAGAAGCAATGGAAGGGAACACCATTTTAGGGAAACAAACTCCAACTACTCCTGACTAGAGCCCTACCCAGGGCAGTATTGAAAATTATGAATCTTGCACAGGTTCTTGGAGAAGAGTGGTTTACTGGAGGCTATGGTTCTTTTCTGTGGACATGTACAAATCCTGCATGTTTTCATTAATTTTAAATAAAACTGCTCGTGTTTTGAACTTCATGAGCCTATGTGTTTATAAAAGGAATTGGTGACTATCTTTTTTTATGGTGGGGAGGAGACGAGAATCTAATGATGAAGTTCCAGATTGTCAGGGTGCAGAAAATGTGTCAGAGGAATGAGACATCCCCAAAGGGTGCCTAGGCTCTTCACATCAGGAGGAAGTCTCTGACATGAGGGTTAGTCAGATAAAAATGATACGAGAAGGATCAAGATAAGTGAGAAGTAGAGATTCAGATAGTTGACAAGTATGAAATAAGTGCTTACTATGTGCCAGGCACTGTGCTAAGGACTGGGGAGACAAAGAAAGCCAAAAATATGATCTCTGTCCTCAAGGAGCTCATGTTCCAATGAAGGAAATAACATACAAATAACTGTTTTGTTGTCGTTCAGTTGTGTCCGACTCTTTGTGACCCCACTTGGGGTTTTCTTGGCAAGGATACTAGAGGGTTTTGCCAATTCCTTCTCTGGCTCATTCTACAGATAAGGAAACTGATGCAAACAGGGTTAAGTGACTTGCCCCAGGTCACACAGCTAGTAAGTGTCTGAGGCCAGGTTTGAACTCGGTAAAATGAGTCTTCCTGACTCCAGGACTGGCACTCTATCCACTGTTCTACCTAGCTGCCTACAAATAACTGTACATAAGTGGAGATATAAATTAGCCAGTTGAAAATATTGGTCTTGAACTCTGGGGAGACTTCTTAAACTCACTATGTCCTAAATTGAACTTATTATCTTTCCCACCAATTTTCCTCATCTTCTAATTTTCCCTATTATTGTTGAGGGTGCCAACGTCTTCACAGTTGTCCAAGTTTGCAATCCAGGTGCCATTCTCAACACCACACTCTCTTTCACGCCCATATCCAATCTGTTTTTGAATTCTGGTTATTTTACTTTGATAACACTTCTTTCATACACTACTTTCTCTTCTCTGACACTCACCCCACTCTGGTTCAAGTCCTTCCATCACCTCATGCCTGGACTATGGCCTGCTGGTTGGTCTCCCTGCCTCATTTCTCTCCCCGTGCCAATCCATCTTCTGTTCAGCTGTCAAAGTGATCTGACCAACAACCCCCCTATTCAATAAACTCCAGTTATTCCCTGGAATGACCTTTGAACCTCTGGGTTTAAACTTAAAATCTTCTGTTTGGCTTTTTAAAGCCCTTCAAAATCTGGCCCCTTTCTACCTTTCTAGTCTTCTTATATCCTATTCCCTTTCATAAACTCCGATCCAGTGACACTGGCTTTCTTACCATTCCTGGCACATGCCTTCTTCATCTTCCAGCTCTGTATATTTTGTCCTGGCTTTCCCCATGCTTAGGATGCTCTCTCTCCTTCCCTCTTTATCCTGGCTTCTCTGGCTTTCTTTGAGTTTCAGCTAAAATCCCACCTTTGTCAAGAAGCTTTTCCTGGTCCTCAATGCTACTGTCCTCATTCTGAGATTACTTCCAATTTACCCTGTGTGTATCTTGTATGTGCATAATTGTTTATGTGCTATCTCTTCCACTAGAATATGAGGTCCTTGAGATGAGGGGCTAGTTGGTTTTTTTTTAAACTTTTTTTTTTTGTATCCCTAGTGTTTGACACAGTTTCTGGCACGTGTTGTTGTTGAGTTGTTTCGGTCCTGCCCAACTCTTCAGGAGCACATTCGGCATTTTCTTGGCAGAGATACTGGAATGGTTTGCCATTTCCTTCTGCAGCTCATTTTACAGATGAAGAACTGAGGCAAACAGGGTTAAATGACTTGCCCAGGATCACACATCTAGTAAGTGTCTGAAGCTGGATTTGAACTCATAAAGATGAGTCTTCCTGACTCTAAGCCCAGTCCTCTGTACACTGTGCCACCAACCACCCCCTTCTGGCCCATAGTAAGCATTTAAAGATTTCTTGACTTGGGAGCCATATGCATAGAGGTGATTATTGAAAGCATGAGTGTGAGTAGATGAGTTCATCAGGGAAGTTAACCAACAAAGATAAGAATGAGGGCCAATGACAGAAGCTTGGAGTATATACATTTTTAAGGGATGATAAGATGATGCAGAGTGTTCAGAGAAATTAGACAAAAACCAGGAGGTAGCAATGCCATGGAAACCAGTGAAGGACAATGTATCAAAGAAGAAGGGGTAGTAGTCAAGATTGTTCAAAACTACATGGGTCAATGATGATGAAAACAGAAAGAAAGGCCTTTGGCCTTGATGACTGCTGACTTTGGAGAGCACTGTTATAATAGGGAAGTGGAGACAGAACCCAGTTTTCAAGAGTCTGAGGAGTGAGTAAAGGATGACAAGCAGAAGCAGTGAGAATAGGCTTCTCCTTTTAGCAATGTGAACAACAGTGAAGGAAAGAAGAGTTTGGATGACAGTTTGAGAGAGTGACAAGGTCAAAAAGATGTTTTAACGTAAGGAGAACTTGAGCATATTTTCAGGCTGAATGTTATGATCTAGGAGAGGGGAAAAGATACAAGAGGAAAGAAAGTGAGTATATGATTGATGGCTAAAGTCCTAAGAGATGAGATGGAATGGGAGTAAGAACAGCTGGAAGGTTTAGTCTTGGTAAGGAGGAGGCTCACCTTTTCCTTTGAGAATAGAAGAAAGGACAGGATGAGTGGGAAAACAGAAGCTCTGAGGCAACTCATGTTGGACGGTCTCCATCTTCTCTGTAAAGCAAGAGATGAGGTCATTTGCTGAAAAAGAGGGCATGTTACTTATTCTCTTCCTTTCCTAAGGCAGAACAGTTCTATTATTTTGCATGACTTAGAATATAAGCTCCTTGAGGGTAAGGCCTTTTCTACTTGAATTTGTATTCCTAGAATACATAACTGATATAACTGATGGATCCTTCAAGATTGGGGGGATGATACTAATACTGAGGTTGTGGATTTCTGCAGATCCTAGAGAATAGATTTGGAACTGGAAGAGACATTAGGAGCCATTTAGTACACCCCTACGTTTACCAATGGGGTGGTCTTCTGTCCTAGAAAAATATTCCACATTTTCATGATGATAGGAGAAAGCCCAGGAAGGGTCATGGGTCATGAGCTCCTGTCAGGAGATGGGACTCATAGAACAAAAGTTCAGAATAATAACTCCAGGAGGATGGAACAATAGTTTCTAGTGATTATCCTTGGTAGGAGAAATGGGTTATTCAAAAAGGAGAAGCTCTATCGAGGGAGAATCCTGGCTCTGGAGTAGAAGGGAACTGGGTTCAAATTCTATCTCTGATACCTGTGTGACCTTGGGTAAGTTACTATACCTCTCTTGGTCTCAGTTCTTCTTCTCTCAAATGAGGAGGCTGGATTAGATAGCTTCTAGGTCCCTTCCACCTTTAGATCTATGATGCTATGATCCCTTCCTGTTAGTACCTCAGGCCCCAAAGGAGGTATAGTCATTTTGGGATCAATTAACTTTGCAGGAAGGTGTTTTTTAACCCCTCTAAAATATCATGGGGCCTTGGATTTAGAGTTGGAAGGGGCCTAAGGTACCATTTAGTCCAACTCTCTCATTTTAAAGATGAATAAGCTTGGGGCAGCTAGGTGGTGCGGTAAGTAGAGCAGCAGCCTTGGAGTCAGGAGGACCTGAGTTCAAATCTGACCTCAGGTACTTGGCACACTTACTAGCTCTGTGTGACCTTGGGTAAGTCATTTAACCCCAATTGCCCTGCCACCCCCCCCCCCAAAAAAAGATGAATAAACTCAGGCCATAGATGTGAAGTTACTTGCCCAAGTTCAAACAGGAAGTAAGTGGCAGATCAAGTCTTGAAACTGGCAACAGGAAACTACTCAAGAAAAAATTTGCCTGGTTGTGAGAGAATGAAATCTCCTGGTCCTTTACTCTGTTCTATTCAAGTCCCTTTAGCACATACCAGTACTTTAGTCCAATCTCCCTAGGCTCAGAATGGATCTCTTGGCCTTGTGGAATCGAGTGGTCTTTCTGATGCTTCCTCTGCATGTTGGCAGGTGACTCTTTCCTAGGAGATTCCCTGAGCCTTCTGCATCTCAGCTTTTCTGGGAACCTGCTCCTTGGCACTCCCTGTCATTCCTAATTTGTGTCCCAGGTCTGGGTCATTGATCATTAGCTATGAACTATTATTCCCAGCTGAGACCTTGGCACTGCTGCTTGTGAAGAACTAATTGAGTGTATCCATCATCACTGTCTCAATCACTACCTGTCGCTGAAGGGCTTCCTAATTAATTGAAGGGAAGCTGCAGTCATGCTAATCAGGGTCTCCTTAACTCTGCTTTTGCCTTATCTCATCTTTGGGCTCATGTCCTGAATGGTTTGCTGAACATCTTTTCTCTATGTCTTCTAATTTTTCTTCCTTTAATTTCACCTGTTGAAATCACTGTGTGGTTCTGGGGAGGAAAAACCCGGAGGGTGGGGTGGAGGGAGGGATTGCTCTAAAGTCCCTTTTAGGGTTGTATTTTTTTTTGTTTTCAGGGAGAGTTCTCTATGATGTGGGCTAGGCCTGCCTGAGAAGCAGACATTGAAGATGGTGGGTATGGGGCTGGAAGGGAGCTCAGAGGTCATATAGTCCAACTACCTCATTATACAGGGAGGAAACTGAGATGCAGGGAAGCTACATGGCTTGCCCTGGGTGACACAAGTCTTAAGGGAAGGCCTGGTTCCTTCCTACTGGATTCTCCCAATGCTTAGTATAATGTTTGTATGAGGAGAGGGAGAGAGTCAGGAGGAGGTCAAGGATCCCGAGACTACGGCCTTGTAACTGGGATCTGAAGCTGAATTGCTAATAGGATTTTTCATTATCTACTTTCTTCAGCCCTCCTTCTCCTTGGGGCTTTGTTTTCCTGGGTCCTGATACTTCCCCTACTCTTCTACAAGTTTAGGGCCATTACAGTGGCTGAAGGGCATTTATAGTTACAAAGTGAGCAACTCTTTGGATGACTCTTTGACTTTGCTCCAGAAATTGATAGAGAATGGATATGACATCTATGGATAGAGAAGAGGCAGCCTTGAAGCCTGATACCCTGGACCACCACAGGATAACCACCCTTTAAGCATGACCAAAAACTGAGAGGATTCTGGGTTTCTTATATCCCAGGGCTAGGATTTGTATGCTCTGAGCTGTATTCAGAGCAGTGGGGAAAGTCTTAGAAAAGCTGTCCTCACATTCTTATACTGCTCTCCTGAATGTCAGTGAGACTTGGTGGGATGGCACTTATGACTAGAATAGGGTTCTGAAAGGGTCTGCCTTTCAATAGGTTAGGGGTGTGTGTGTGTGTGTGTGCGCGCGTAGGATCACTCAACATTAAGAAATTATACATATGTGAGGAATACCAGGGCTTAGAAGGGAAAACACTAAGAACAGCATTTTAGTGAATACTATAGGAACATATCATTAATGATTTGAATAGAAGGAGGAAATGGAAGAGTTTAGAAAACATAAGTTTAGAACACATGCATGATATAATAGTGATGGAGCACTTCAATTATCCACACATCTGCTGGGGCCCTCTTTTCCCCAAATCAGAGAAGACTGGCTTGCTTTAATGATAACTTTATTCTTCAAATGAAAATGGCCAAGGGCCTCCACTGCATTTGGGGTCATTGCCAATGTCTTGCCACTGAACTCCAATGACTCTGGATGAAAGAGTGAAGCTGATGATTTTGTACAGCTCTGCCCCCACTTAAATCCAGTTCACTTGCAAGTTAAGACATCACCCATGATGTCATTGGTCCTCTTTTTTTTATTTTTTTGTTATTTTATTATTTATTTAATATTTTTAGTTTTCAGCATTGATTTCCACAAGATTTTGAATTACAAATTTTCTCCCCATTTCTACCTTCCCCCTGCTCCAAGATGACATGTATTCTGATTGCTTGGCTCCGGTCCCAGCTCTGTGCGATAGAACCTTCCCAGCAACGATCCAGGCTGTCCTGGGCTGGAGCTCTGCTTCCCTCCACTATTTCATGGGTTCTGCAGCTCTAGAATTTGTTCAGAGCCATTTTTATAGGTGTTTGGAGGGACCTGGGGGAGAGCTTAAGCAAGTCCCTGCTTTCCAGCTGCCATCTTGGCTCTGCCACCCCAACCCCCATCATTGGTCCTCTTTGAGAATGGAGGATGAACAACAATTTTCTTCAAAAGTTGGGAAAACAATGCTATACTGGATCCAATTTTGACCAACAAGAGAGAAATGGTGGATGAGGGAGAATTAATGAGAATCTTGGAGGGAAGTGACCTATCTTAGAATTTGTAATGGAGGACCTGAGAAGGTCTAAGTAAAATCTGGCACTCACTCTGGATTTTGGGAGAGCAGATGTCATATGGTTTTGAAGGATAAGTTTTGATAGGTAGAATCACAGGGCTTAAAATTCTACACAGAAGAAGTCAGTCCAAGAAGAATGGGAAGTTCCCCAGAATGAAATCCTAAGGATGTAAACAGAAATTATTTTAACAAGGGAGAAAAAAAGGAGCTGCCTAAAGAAATTCACATAGATGTACGGAAACTAATTTTAATTTTAAAAAGCCATGTATAGAAGATGAAGACAAGGACAGGTAATAGAGGATGGTTACCAAAAGGGTAGAATGGTTCTGTAGCTATAATACCAGGAGTGCTAAAATCCAGAAAGAGCTGAGGCTGGTAATGAATGCAAAGGACTATGGAAAAGGGGGAGTAAAAGAGGAGACTCAAAGAAGAAATTGGACTTCCTGGGGTATATTGGGCAATGATAAAGGATGACCCAGAGAAAAGGCAGAATTACCCAACACTTTCTTTTCTTTTTTTCTCTATCAAAGAGAATGATCTTTGGTTTGGAAAGGACAAACCACAAATGGGAGCTGAAACTTAATCTAAGCGAGGAGGTGGGGAAAAAACCCCAAACATCTAACTGACCTAAAGGAAATCAAATTATCAGACCTGGGTGAACTACATCTCAAGCTAATGAACAAAATGGTGGATGTGATTACTGATTCATTCACTGTCAGTGATCTTTGAAAACTCATGGAGAACAAAAAAGGTCCTGCAAGAGAGAGAGAAAGAGACACATACACACAGAGACAGAGAGACAGAGACAGAGAGAGACAGAAAGACAGAGAGACAGACAGACAAATAAACAGAGGTAGGCAGAGACAGACAAAGAGATATAGAGATAGACACAGACAGACAGACAGACACACACACATATACATATAAATGCATATATACATACATACATATATATATATATATATATATATATATATATATATATATATGGAGAGAGAGAGTTTAAAGCTTGCTTAATAATTAGAGCTGTCTAGCAAAGGAAAATATTGGTTCAGGAGCTGGTCAGTTTCTTCTCCCTAGAGACCTTCAAGCAAAGGTAGGGTGAGCACTCATTGGGGATACAAGTAATCCTTGCTTATGTACAAGTTGGACTAAAAGGCCTCTGAGGTCTCTTCCAACTCTGAGGGTCTGTGATTCCACTTATGAAACAGATTGGAAGGGGCTTTGTATTTCAGAAGAAACTGGAATAGATGTTGCTGCTTGAATCCCATGCCAACAGCAACCTTACCCATTAACCCAGGGCTGCTGAGTGAGTCACAGGCCTAGATTCTGTCACACACCAGGCATCTCATAATTATAGCTTTGCTGTGGGGTAATTAAGTTCTCAATGACACATTATTTAAAGTTGTGTCAACACTGCTATTTATAAGATGCAGCTTCTCACATTCTGCCTCGGTTGATTTGAAACATGGAGGATGGGAGAATTTTCTGGGTGGTGAAGGTATGAGATAGATGAATTCTATAGGGTTGAAAGGAAAAAAAAAACATATCTGGCATGAATTGCTGAGGAATGTTTGGTACCAAGGAATTTAATGCTAGTGTTAAGACAAAGCAATGGAGTCTGGGTGACACCTCTTGCCAGGACAGTGCATTTAAGATAGGTGTTAGAGTAGAAAGAGTCCTGGCTTGGTGGTCAGGAGAACTGGATTCTGATTCTGGTTCCTGTGGTAAGTAATTGAAGCTCTTTGGTCTGATGAACTAGATTTCTCTAAGGTCCTTTCCAGTTCTATATCCTACAGTCTTGTAACCAAAAAAATCTGTAAGGTCCCTTCCAGCTCTGTCCCTTTCCAGGCTCACTTGAATCTGGGAGTGAGTTTCCATTAGCCTGTGTGCCTACAGTGTGCAAAGTCTGAACCATTCAAAGCTCCCCTCAGGTGCCTCCTGCTTGGTGAAGATTTTCATAATCACCATAGTCTGTATTCTTTCTCCTCATTTTCCTGAGAGGCAGCACAGTGGAGCACTCACTGACTTGGAATCAGGAAGACCCAGGTTTGAACCTTGCTTCAGATACTTATTAGCTGGGTCAAGTCACTGAGCCTTAGTTTCCTCATCTGTAAAATGGGGAAGGGGGTTGTGTTCAATGATTTTCAAGTTTGCTTTCAGCTGTAAATCTATGATCCCTATACTGTACTTACTCAGGTACATGTGGTAACATTCCTTACTCACACACCCCAGCAGAATATAAGCTCAATGAGGGAAAGGGTGGCCTCATCTTTTGTGTTTGCTTCCCCAGGGCTTAACTCATAGTACCTTGAATATTTAAAGTGCTTAATAAATGCTGGTTGAATTGAATGTGGAGTTGGAAAGTAGGTCCCACACTCTGAACACCTATTTTCACATTTCACTGTACTAACTGATCTGATTAACACCTTGTCATCCAACTTCTGAGTGAGGATTTTCCCCCAGCTGTTACAGTTTTCCTGTATTTCCCTATTAGAGGGCATTTCTGTGTGTTAGGTAGACATGTGGTCTTTGGGATTACTATTCCCAGCATCTCTTGGAGTCTAGCTGATTTTCCTGTTTCATGGATAGAGAAGCTGATAGAAAATGGTGAAATGATGATCACTTTCCCATTTGTCCTCTCCCTTCCTTCCTCCCTCCCACCCCCACCCCCACCCCCCCGCCTCTCTCTCTCTCTCTCTCTCACACACACACACACAAACATACACACACACACACACACACACACACACACATGCACACACACATTGTAATGCCTAATCATGGAGACTAGCTATAGAACCTGGACATTGTATATAGGCAGGTTGGCTGCTTGACATGGTTAAACTGGTGGTTCTCTTAACGTCTCTTTGCCTCAGTTTCCTCATCTGTAAAATGTAGGAGTGAGATCAACGATCTCTAAGGACCCTTTCAGCTATAAGTCTATGATTCTTATATTATATTTATTCAAGCACATGTGGTGTTTCCCTCCTGCCCCCAACAGAACATAGTCATGAACAAATGATCCATGTGGTTCCCCAAGTGTGCAGACAGGTCTCTTACACTTATATGTAGAATGAGGTCTGTGCTTCTCTTCCTGTAACTAATTAGTCATTTGCTCCTGAAATCCTTGATTGGCAGCATCATCCCATTAATTCTGCTTTATTTTTTGGTGGTTGAATGGTGACTAGAGTTATTTTGGGGGGTGGGGTGGAAAGAGCTTTATGTTTACCTGAAAATAGTCCATGGACAAGAACAACCTCATGGTGTGCCAGAAGTTCAGGCCAAGCTCTTGGTTGGGGTAGAACAGAGACAGAATGGGCAGCCTAGAGGATTGTTTCCCCTTCTCTGAAACTGTTTCTCTGTCTTTCAGATGAAGTTGGACATAAAAAATGAGCTCCATGGAAGGTAGAGGAGATACTTTCTCATTTGGAGCTGCTGTGTCCAGAATAGAGTTATTAGAGAAGGACACGGTGGGTGTGAGTAATACAGCAAGGCATTAGGGAGGAAAAGAGATGTAAAGGATGTTTTCAAAGAAATGAACAAATGAAAAAGAATATCACAAGAGTGAGGGAGAGACAACCTTCGGAAAGCCCATGTGCTCCACTGGGATCATCACAAGGTCAAGAGAAAGCAAATAAAGCTTCTGGCACATTGGGTGCACTGCCCATGGTGAACATACTCCACATGGACAAGGAAGCCATGGAAGGGGGAAGGTTGGGAAGGGAATAAGCTTTTGTGTAGTGTTCCAGGCACTGTGCTAATTACTTTACAAATACTATTTCATTCGATTCTCACAAGAACTCTGGGAGGCAGGTGCTATTATTATCCCAATTTAACAGTTGAGGAAACTGAGACAGATTGAAGTTAAGTGACTTGCCCAGGATTACTTACAGCTAGTAAGTATCTGAGGTTGGACTTGAACTCAGGTCTTCCTGACTCCAGGTCCAGCACATCACACCACCTAGTTGCTTCACACTCATGGATGAAATTCAAGCAGGTGGATGAGAAAGGGTGATTTTTAATTCACATTAATGAAATAATGGATCCAATGGAAGATTTTCCTAGTTGAGAGCCTTGCCAGGAGCCTCAGCACCTGGCATAGGTCACATGATCTGGGCTTTGTGTCTTAGTGAAAGTTGTGGAATTGAATTGAGATAATAGAGATTGTGGTAGTAATGATAACAATAGCTACCATTTGTATTGTATTTTAAGCTTTGCAAAGAGCTTTATCTACCCTATCTCACTTAATCCTCAGTTCTGGGAGGTAGGTGCTATGATGTCCATTTATATATATTATTATATATGTTACAATATATTATGCATATAATATATTATAATATGTTCATCCCCCACCATATATACATAATATATATTATCTCCATTTATATTTATATATATCCATTTTGCAGATGAAGAAACTAAGGCTGAGAGAGGTTAAGTGAACCACTTAGTCATATAACTAGAAAATGCCTGGGGCAGGATTCGAGCTGACTCCAAAGCATGGCATTTTATCCATTGCACAACTGGCTGTCATCTTTCTTTCAAGTTAAATGGAAAAGGGTTTTGATGGGAGAGGAATTTATGGACAAGGAACAATCAGGTGGTTATCTTGTGGGGGTTAGGGGGGTGATCAGGCAGTGGTGCTGATTTCTAGAGGAGATTGCAGGTCCTGGTCATCTATATTCCTTGCACAGGGTGACTTCTCAGTAGAAGAGCCCATGGACTCCTTGGAAACACTTATTTCACAGTAAAGTTGTTTGCAAAACAGATTGGAAAACCATACTGGCAGTGAAGATGCTGTGAATGGTGGCCCCCTCCCTGCCAGGCAACGGGAAGGTTTTGTTCTCTTCTCCAGGAACTCTGACATTTTCTAACAGATAACAGAATCCTCAAGTCCATTAAGCAAGGGAATTTAGAATGTTATCAAGCCTAGCATGGAGAAATGCTTTAGCAGTTTCCCATTTGCCTTGTGGTACCATCAATATTCTAAGCAAATAAAATTTGAATGCTAGTGGGGGCCAATAAGGACATTGGTTAAGTTTCTCAAAGGGGTTTTATTCACATACCTCATCATGCTGCTAGTAGGGAGGGGAAATGGTACCATTAGACTGAGTTTGGAAAGTGCTGGGTCTCCTCAAACAAGCATCCTTATGGGGCCCTGATGCTCTGGATCTACTATGTTTCCCCACATCTGGTCTTGGCCTCTCTATCTCCTAAGGTAGAAGGCAGCCATTGCCCCAGCTCAATGACTGCCATAGGGGCTGCCCATATGGGGAGGATGGACTCTCCATCTAGCCTTGATTATTTAGAAGCTATTTTTAAAATAGTACTTGATTTGAAATCAGAGGAGCTGGGTACAAATTCTAGTTCTGCTGTTTATTTCCTGTGTGAGCTTGAGCAGATTTATAACCATCTTGACTTCAGGACTTTACTGATGCTTGCTTTGCCCAGGAACTAGACATTTGCCCTGCTACTCCTCTTACTCCAAAATGGATACAGTCTAGGAACAAAGACCCTTCTGCCTCCTTCTTCCCCATCAGCTGATCTTGTCAACCAGGCTGAGGCTGAGAAGCTCAAACATTCCTTCCTCTGTGATGAATGAAAAACCCCAAGAGACAGAGTTTCTGGGTAGCAAATAATCAATTTATTAATTAGGCTAGCTAATAGTCAATAAATTGATGGTCAGTGGTTTCTCTTGACAACCAAAGACAAAAAGACACAGAAAGCCTGAAAACTTTAAATAATTCTTGAAAGGGAATTCCCTTCACAACTGAAATCCAACCCTGATTGATGGACATTTAATGAGGAGGTGGGCTAGAAGTCTTCAGTTCCTCCTGTTGAGAACGTGGCTTGATCAGGAGACGAAGCTTCCTCTAGCCATCTGGAAAATGAAATCCATTTCCATCCGGACCACTCTGGTTGGTTTTCTCCTAAAACTAAACTCTAGTGAGGGTCTAATCACTGAACGAGTGTTACCTCACTAAAAGTGAGAACCCTGAAAGGCCTTAGCCTAAAAGGGCCAGGGTCTCCCAATGCAACCTGGGCCATCTCCAGTCATCCTGGTGAATATCAGGCCACTGGACCCAGATGGCTCTGGAGGAGAAAGTGAGGCTGGTGACCTCGCACAGCCCTCCCTCACTCAAATCAAAGTCAACTGCAAGTCATGTCATCCTTTCCCTGACGTCACGGTCCTCTTTGAGAACTAAGGACAAACACAACAACAACAATGGAGTGGTACAATGGCAGGGGCTCATTTCTTCTGGGGTAAGAACTCGCCTAGGCTGGATTCTGTTTATATTCTAAGCAGAAGTAACATCTCCTAGTTGGGTGAGGTCTGGTCCAAGATCAAAATGCATGTTTCCTGAGAATTAGGAGTAATCTCAATCAGTCCTGTCCTTTAGAGGCTGACTTTCCACAGGAGCTGGACCTCGATGAAGAAATAGAATAGGAAAACCTGGATACCAATTTAACAATTGGTTTAATATAATAGTAAAATAATAATTGCTCTTTCTTTTATGTATTTCTTACTTCATTTGGTCTTAGGATCCCCCACCCCATCTCCATGCCTTCATCATTAGTCAGGACCAAGAACAATGCCCTGCTGCTATGCATTGTGCCCTCTGAAAACTCTGTTTTATGATTAGCAAACTGCCCTTAGACCTGTGCCCTCCTCCTGGAATTTACTTTGTATATGTGATGGTGATAATAGGGGAACCACTCCTCAGATGCTGGACTGGGGCTTGGTGGCAGGTCATCCCCCTCAGGTATTCATGGACCTGGGCTCTTCTGGTAATCCACAAGTGCTCTGGCTTAGCAATGAAGGACCTACGCTTTGAGATGACACAGCAATCCCTCATTGGTCCCAATTGGACTTATACTTTGGGATGGTGTAGTGGAGGGGGAAAATCTGAGGAAACATGCCTGGGTATGGGCCTATGTGCAGGCCCCTAACAAGAAGCTTTTCATTGTTCTCCCTGGCCCTGGCTATGTTGAGCATGACTGGTGCCTGAACAAGAAGAGTTGCCTACTTAGTAATCTTTGAAAAGAGAAGATAAAGTCATCATTTCTCTCTTTCTCTTCCCCCTCATTGAACATGTGACTTAGAACTATGATAAATCTGACTTGGATTTCCTGATGGGGTACAGAGTCTTCCTCTCCCCTCTCCCCTTACTCAGCAGCAGCTAAAGCAGCTGTATTCACATGGCAATAAGTACAGGTATTTAAGTAGATCGGACCTTAAGTCCCTGTCTGCCTGTTTTGCGTTGTGTTTCTTTTCCTGAGCGCAGATCGATCAGTGATCCTGAGACAGATGTTCTAGCCATGGTGGCTACCTCATGAGCTTGAATTCTGGAGGTCCAGAGTTTGAGTGCTGCTGGCAGTGGGAGGTGCTTTCTAAAACTTGGAAGAGAGGATAATGCGATCGTCCTGTATGCTGGAAACCCAAATCATAACTGACTAGCCAGATGCATACCTTGATTTTCTGCTCAGATGATGCTGACTAAAAGGAAAGTGAATTCTGTTCAGCAGTCCCACAAATCTCCCAGGAGTCTTTATCTCCTGGAGAGTATAATAGAGGCGATGAGTAACATGTGTTTCTGTATCTGTTTATAGGCTTCTATGAGTCCTTGGAGTACTTTGTGTGTTTTTTGTGTCTGTTTATGGGATCTTGGGAGTCCTTTGAATGCATGAGTCCCAGTCTTTCCTACCTCCCTGAAGAGTATAATAGGAGTGATGGATTACTGTTTCATATTTTAAGAATTTATCAATTCATGCTTATGAGTCTTTTGTGTTTTAAGCATTTCTTTTTTGTTGGGAAGAAATAAATAGCTGTCCTATACTTGATATTTACTACCACATACATGGAATAACTTTTCTAGAAGGGGCTGTATTAATGCCTTTTGGGGAGATCCTAGACATGAGCCTAATATCTAAGCTTCCAGACATTTTCCCTACTTAATAGTCACTAAGGCAGCTAGGTGCATCGAACTGGGCCTGGAGTTTAGAAGACCTGAGTTAAAATACAGCCTTGGATATTTACTAGCCATATGTCCCTAGGCAAGTCATTTAACCTTTGTTTGCCTCAGTTTCCTCTACTATAAAATGAGGATAATAATAGGACCTACTTCCCACAGTTGCTGTGAGAATAAATGACATATTTGTAAAGCACTTAGGGCAGTGCCTGGCACATGGTAAGCACTGTATAAGTGTTAGCTCTTAGCTGTTACTATGTGTAGAGCCGTGTGTTAAGTATGGGGAGGGTGGGGGGTGGGGATGCAGTCTGGTATGGATTAAGACAGGAAGACAGGTTACTATAATACACCATAATATGTATCAAGTGCAATAGGAAAGTGTTATATTAGTTCTGAGGTGAAGGACTGTTATCAAGTGGCTGGGGGTGGAGCAGGGAAGGAATAAGTGAAGGAGGTGACATTTGAATTGGATTTTACAGTGTAGCCAAGGACAAGGATGGAGAGCAAACAGAAAAAACAGCTTCCCCACCTCTAGGCAAAAAATACATTGCATTGGTTTTATGCATGAGAAACAACACAAGAAGGAGAGAGAATTTTTTTCCCTTTTTTTTTTATTTAGCATATTTAGTTTTCAGCATTGATTTTCACAAGAGTTTGAATTACAAATTTTCTCCCCATTTCTACCCTCCCCCCCAACTCCAAGATGGCGTATATTCTGGTTTCCCTGTTCCCCAGTCAGCGCTCCCCTCTGTCACCTCACTCCCCTCCCATCCCCTTTTCCCTTCCTTTCTTATAGGGCAAGATAAATTTCTATGCCCCATTGTCTGTGTATCTTATTTTCTAGTTGCATGCAAAAACATTTTTGTTTGTTTTTGAACATCTGTTTTTAAAACTTTGAGTTTCAAATTCTCTCCCCTCTTTGCTCTCATCAGATTTGGCCTAAGGAGGGAATACCATACATACCCAATTGGGAATCTTACCCCACAGGAGAATTTTTATTATAATCCCTGCAACTTCCATCTCCAAACTTACTGCCTTAATATTTATTGAAAATAGTAGTACTTAAGACTCCTCCCCTTCTCTCTTAAGAGACAGTTGGTTACAAATGAGTACAAACTGTGCTCTATTACAATTTTCTTAAATAAATCATAAAAATCTGCCACTTTATTTTTTATTTTTTTAAATGTAGTAAAAGTTCTGTGACTTTACACTGTCTTCTGCTACTGGGGAAGAGAGCTGTCAATGTTCTCCCTCCCTGCCTTTCCTAAGCCCTGCCCAGCTTTCTTTTGGGCACCTAGGTGCTAAGAGAGCCTTGGGTTTCAAAGCTGCTTTCCATCCTTTGTCCCTTCTCATGCAGCCCCTTCAGATAGAAATGGTGACAGGAACTATGTTTATGACAGCATGAAAAGGAAGGGGAAGGAAAGATAAATGTGTTTCTCAAATTTCAGGCTGAGTCATAGAATTGCAGAATCCAAAGGGATCCCAGAAGCCTTTCAGTCCAACCCTGCTACACCTGATCAAGAATACCTAGGTGGTGCAGGGGATAGAGTGTTGGACCTGGAGTCAGAGAAGACCTGAATTCTGATCCAGCCTCTGACACTGGCCGTACGATCTTGGGCAAGTCATTTAATCTTTGTTTGCCTCAGTCTCCTCAACTGTAAAATGGGGCTAATAATAGTACCTATCTGAAAGGGTTGTGAGGATCAAACGAGATTATATTTAATGTAAAGCATTGTCTGGAACATAGTAGGCACTTAAATACTTATTCCCTCCCTCTTTCCTTCCTTCCTTCCTTCCTTCCTTCCTTCCTTCCTTCCTTCCTTCCTTCTTTCCTTCCTTCCTTCCTTCCCTCCCTCCCTGCCTCCCTCCTTCTCTCCTTCTCTCCCTCCCTCCTTCCTTCCTTTCTTCCTTCCTTCCCTCCCCCCTCCCTCCCTCCCTTCCTTCCTTGTACTGTGTCACTAACTCTCCACTGGAAAACTTTTCTCTCCAGGAAGAGAGGAACTAATGATTCCTGAGAGAGTCCGATTCCTCTTTTGGGACTGATCTCACCACGAGGAAGTCTTTTTCTGCACATGCCTCTCTACAATTTCCACTTGTTGCTCTTAATTCTATCCTCTGAGACCAAGCAGAGCATGTCTAACTCTCTTTCATAGCTAGCTGGGGAAGTACCAGAGTGCCGGCCTTGGATTCAGGAAGACCTGAGTTCTAAGACTGCTGCTGCCACTTAAACATGAGTGACCCTGGACAAGTCACTTAACCTCTCTGCATCTCAGTTTCCTTATCTGTAAAATGGGGATAATAATAGGACCTCACAGGGTTGTTGTGAGGATTAATCCAGTAAAGATGTGCAATGCACTTTTCAAACCTTAAAGTATGGCATAAATGCTGGCTATTCTATGGAACAATCCTTCAAATATTTCCAGAGAACTTCTCTGGTCTTTTAAGTCTTTTCTTCTCCAGGATAAACATCCCCAATTCCTTCAGCTGAAGGTCAGCGTAGTCTTCTCAGCATCCCGGTCACTCCTCCTGGTGAGCTCTAGCTTTTTGAGGTTGTTCCTAAAATGTAGCACTAGAATTTTAGCACCAAGAGGTGGCATGTGCTGAAACTTGTGAATCAAAGTGGGTTTCAGATTATTTGTTACAATGAATCAATCATTTAAGAAACATTTATTAAGTAGCTACTATGTGTCAGACACTAGGCTAGGTGCTGCTGTTACAAAGACAAAAAATGAAATAGTCTTTGCCTTCAAGGAGCTTACATTCTGTAGGAGAAGACAACAAATACAACAGGCACACATATAAATATATGCAAGTCAAATTAGAATCTAGGGGGATCAGGAAAGGACTCACATAAGAGGTGACATTTGGAGGAAGGAAATAAGCATTTATGAAGCACCCATTTACTATGTGCCGGGCGCTGTGCAAATATCCCATCTGATCTTTATAAGAAGCCTGGGAGGCAGGCAGTATTATTTCCATTTTACAGCTGAGGTAACTGAGGCAAACAGAGGTTAAATGGCTTTTGGCTCAGGGTCACATGGTTAGCAAGTATCTTCTAGATTTGAATTCAGGTCTTCTTAATTCTAGGCCTAGCGTTCAGTTGTACCACCTAGCTTGGAGCTTTGAAGGAAACTAGCAATTCTTAGTGGTATTTGTGAGGAAGGAGTATGTTCTAGACATGGATGACAACTTGGGCACAGTTTTGGAGGTAAGAAACGGGTGTTGTATATGAGGAACGGCAAAAAAGCCATTTTATCTGGGCCGAAGGGTAAGTGAAGTGTGTCAAAAGGTTGACTTCTCCACCTGTTCTGCTCTTTGCAGACCTCATTCTTTCCTCGTTATTACCCTGAATGGTCCATCACAGGGTCCCAAAGGGATGGGATGTAAAACAAATCGAATTGGGTGGGGGTGGGGATAAGAAAGATCGGAGGTGTGGGGAGCTCTCTTGAAGGGAGGTTGAGGATGTTCAGAAACGAGGAAGGACCCTCGGGATAAACATTAAACCTGTCCTTTTTGCAATGACCAAAGACTGGCCTTAATTCCTAGGAGATGACCCTGGAGACAGATTATGCCAAGTAAAGGGAGGGAACTCTGCTTTTCAGAGAAATTGGGCTTAGTTTCTCCCATTCACAGGAATCCCCTCAGGATGACTATGAACACATTCTATTCGCTGTCTTTTGAGGCTTGTATTAAACAGAGCTGGAATTCAATGGCTCAGAAGCCAGAAATTCTAGTATTCAATGAAGATACCAAAGGGACCAGAATCTTCTTTCCTTACTTCATCTCTGCCCCACTATTAAAGGGGAAAACATTGGAGGCCACTCATCTCAGGCATAATAAGCCTGGAGAGTGAATGAAAAACCTTGGAAACATATTGAAATATTTGTTTCAATAGTATTACAATAAGGTAAGTATAAGAACAAATCTGGCCTCAGATACTTACTAGCTGTGTGATCCTGGGCAAGTCACTTAACTCTGTTTGCTTCAGTTTTCTTGTCTATAAAATGAGTTGAAGAAGGAAATAGCAAACCCTTTTAGTATTTTTGCCAAGAAAATCCTAAATGGGTTCACAAAAAGTCAGATACAACTGAAATTACTGACCAACAACACCTAGGGTCACTGGGCTCATCACTTAACCCTGTTTGCCTCAATTTCTTCATCTGTAAAATGAGCTGGAGAAGGAAATGGCAAACCACTCCAGCATCTTTGCCAAGAAAACCCCAAATGGGGTCATGTAGAGTAGAACATCACTGAAATGACTGAACAACACTCCAAAGTATAGGAAGGATTGTATTTAGTAGATGTTTCTGGAATCATAGATTCTCAGACTTGTAACATGAATGAATGAATGAAAACATTTATTGAATGCTTGCTATGTGCAAAGTATTTATTAAGTGTTGAGGATACACATAGGAAAGTAAGGCAGATCCTCCTCCCTAGGAGTTCATATTATAATGACAGAGACAACACAAATGGAAGGTTTTCAATGCAAGTCAAGTGGCAAATTTCCATGGTCCTCAGGGTGCAGTGGCAGAGCAGATGTAATGTCTTTTCTTTAATGTTATTCCACTGATAAAATCATATTCATTTCTGATTTTGAACCATCTGACAGTGCCAAGGACTTTGGTGACAAGAATTGTCCTTTTTGGGTCTTCAGAAAAGGGGGCTAGATGTGGCCCCTGCAGGAGCATTTCCAGGCTGCTTCTCCAAAGGGGTTGCTCCACAGAATGCTGGCTGAGGGCATGGGGCTGAAAGCATTGCTATCCCTAAGGCTCTGGAGTTCAGGGTCCTGGGTTTTTTCTATTGGGGCTGAGGGGAGGCAGCTAGCAAGGGAAGGACAAAGGGAATAAGCATTTATTTAGTTCCAGGCACTGTGCAAAGAGTATTCCAAATATCATCTCCTCACAACAACCCTGTTAGGTAGGTGCTGTTATTATCCCTATTTTACATTTGAGGAAACTGAGGCAAACAGAAGTTAAACAACTTGTCCAGGGTCACACAGCTAGTTCATATCTAAGGTTAGATTTGAACTTAGACCTTCCTGGCTTTGGGCTCAGTTCTCTAATCCACTATGTCACCTAGCTGCCTCTAAGAAAGCTAAGAGGTGGGGGCGGTTTGGCCTGCCTGGCACGTGCTGCCTCTTGTCTCTCTCCTAAGGTGCCCTGAAGCTTCAGATTGACTGGCTGAACTGCCCTATCTCCATCTTAAGCAAATGGCCATTTGTCCTCTGCTTGAACACGCCCAGGAGTTGAGAATCCACTACTTCCACAGATTGCCCGATTCAGCTGTTGGACGGCTCCAATAGTTAAAAAGTCCTTTGCTATATTGAACCCAAACCTGTCTTCCTGTGATTTATACCTACTGGTGCTAGATCTGGCTTCTAGGGCCAACCAGAAAAAAAAAAATTGCTCCTTTTTCCTGATGATATATCCTTGCAGAGACTTGGAAACAGCTTATATCAGCCCTGAGCAGTCTCTTCTTTATGTTAAACATCCCTACTGTTTTCATCTGATTCTTCCATGGCATGGTTCATAGGCCCATCTCCATCTTGGCCACCCTTATCTTGTTTGCCAAAATCAGGGCTGGGGATTTCCAGAGGATCCTAGAGTTAGAACTTGCTTGGAGACACTCATGAAAATGAGTGTGGGTTTTAATTAAGGAGTGGGAGCTTGGTAGTATTGTACTTTCAAAAGCAAAGACAGGCTTAAGTTTCAGTCCCTTCATTCTACTGTCTTCATTTCACTCTGAGTTGCCTAAGCAAAGATTCCTGTTTAGGGCTCTGAGCTTTAACAGGCATTCGAGAGTTTCCTGAAAACTCTTGGCAAACAGATAAAATACAATTACCTCAATTCCCAAGGCACTGCAGACAGAAGTGCCCTGAAAATCTGCAATGTAATAATTCATAGTGAACAATGGCAGGCAGCCTGCATAAAACCCAAAGTGCTTGCTTTGTAAACTTTATAGCAGCTGAGAGCACCCGCAGGGACCCCCCTTTCCCATATTTTATTAACCTTCCATTTTCCAGGCTAGTGATAAGAGGATTAATCTAATTAGCACAATTGGTTTCTAACTTAATAGGGTTTTCATTTCCTCTAGGGTCTAGAGGGCACAGCCTATGGGGAATGGAGAGGGTCCTCCCTCTAACTTATCATTCCCTCTGCACTTTCTGTCTTCTGAGAACTCAGTGCTTAGCCTCAGCTGGGGTGAGAGGGGACCATGTCTCTACAGCTAATTGTGTAATGTCACCCTGAACTTCAGGGAAAAATCTGGACCCCTTTGGTTGCAGTTTTATCTATGAGAAATGGGTATTTTTGGTGCAAAGTATGGGAGACGGGTATCCCAGAGTATGTAGACAGCCTGCTGTTTACCCCAGACAAGCAGCCTCTTTCTTAATGGCACAAGTCAGAGGACCTGGGTTCAAATCTTCCTCTGATATTATCACCTGTGTTAACTAGGGCAATTCATAGTGAACACTGACAAATTCCCAGAGTCTCAATTTCTTTATTTATCTCATTTATAAAATAAATGGGTTGGGTTAGATGGTCCCCGAAGTACCTTCCAGCTCAAGGCCTATGATATCATGATGTCTAAAGATAAATTTGAAAAGGAGTCTCCAAGTAATATCCCTTGGGCCATTTGAAGACAGAGATGTCTAGGGTAGCTCATTCCCTTCCTGTCCTGAGTGCCTTGATCCTTAGCCTTCTCAATGCCTCTCTGCACCTTCCATGGAGGGATCTTGTCTACTAGATATTCAGTCCTATCTCTCAAGAAATATATTGTCCTCTCACCTCCAGAACAAACCTCAAGTCCTATGGATTGGGCTCCTGTCCACGATGACTCATTTCTCCTGGGCTAGCATTTGCTTTATCTAATTCCATTGCTTTAGAACTAGATGGATTGAGTCTGATTATTCACCTGGCAAGAGGTCCCTTCCTGGATTTACACAGATTGATTCTCCATTGCCCAAAGGACCTCATGGTCACTTTTGCTAGTTGACACATACATTCTGGCAGAAGCTGTTTTGGGGGAGGGATGAATAGTCCCCAGCAGTGCCATCATCCCCAGAGACAAATAATGGAGAAGAAAGGAGTGATGGGGAAAGTGCAGTGGCTAGTGAGAGAGGATGCCGATAATGACTGTAATTATTGTCATTATACAAGAGTGTCAGGAAACCCTGGTAACCTGTCAGACGGCCTAGTGTTCGACTGAAATGCTTGGGCAGAAAGGAACTGACATCCTCATTCTGTTCGGTAGAATTGTTTTGAAACCAACAGAAAGATTGAACATTATAAATGTGGATGCTGATGAATAGTCAAGTCATTTATCAGTTTGGTTGCAGGACTTTTCATGAGTGGATCAAAGTATCTCACTCTTGTATTGTGGTAATATTTCTAGAGGCCCGAATGAGGGTCCAGACATTACTGCTCTAACAACAACATGTTAAGATGAATCTTCCAGATCTATCCAGTCAGGAAATGATGCTTTTTTCCTTAGCTCTCTGCACAACATTTAATTTGTGCCTGTTTTAGGTACTTTTCTGAATCTTATATTGTGGTTTTACATGGATGTATCATATTTCCCTAAGGGCAGCTAGATGGCACAATGCATAGAGTGCTGGGCCTGGAGTCAAGAAGACCTGAGTTCAAATTTGGCCTCAGATGCTTACTAGCTCTGTGACCCTGGGTAAGTCACTTAACCCTGTTTACCTCAATTTCCTCATCTGTAAAATTAGATGGAGAAAGAAATGGCAAACCACTCTGATATCCTTGTCAGGAAAATCCTAAAAAGGGGTCATAAAGAGTCAGACATGACTACTAGACTATAGGGCAGGATTTCTTAACTTTGTATTTTCCCTTCTCTACATTGAGGGTAGTGCTCTGCGCGTATCAGACACTTAATAAAAGATTGCATTGAATTGGATTGTAATAATGAGAACGTCATCGGTGTTTTAACACTTACAGAGTGCTTTAACCTGTGAGTCAGGAGAATTCAAGCCTTGTGATTCCCATCTTACAGATGAGGTTATCAGAGAGGCAGTGAGGTATAATGAAAAGAGCCATAGATTTGGAGCCAGCAAACCCCACCTCTGTCTGTTAGTTATTACCAGAGACAAATCATTTCACCTCTGTGGGTCTCAGGTTCCTCATTTGTAGGATGTGGGGTTTGACTAGATGTTTTCTTCAGTCCCTTCCATCTCTAGGTCTGTGATCCTATGATTAGGCTTCTCTGCCACAGATATCATAAATAGTTGAGCCAGGATTCAAACCTGGGTCTTCTACGTTCCACTCTAGTGTTCCTTAAAAAGACAGACCAACAAAAAACCCCAAAACAAAATACCTTTTCCAAAACACCTGCTCTGGAAACTTATACACCTGACACTGACAAACTTCAGAATGCCTCTGGCCTGTGCTTCAGCCAGCATTTGGGATGCCTGGAGTTCACAGCTGCCAGCTTGAGTTTGATTTGGATAGTTTCTTAAATTGGGTTGATTTTGCCCCCCTTTTTTCAAAGTTCCATTATGAGATATCTAGAAGCAAACAAATATCATCCTCTGTGTTTAACTTTAGTTCAAACAAGTCCCAAAGGTCTGCATGCCTCACTGGCCATGGCTGGGTGAATTATGGGAAGCCTGATACAAATAAATGAACAGAGAGAGCCATGGTGAGATGCAAGCATAGTTCCTGGGAGAAGTTGGCAATGTGGAGGAAGGGTATTGCTCAAGTGCCCTGGCTCTGGGGTGACAGGGAGCCCCAACTCACTGAAGGGTGAGTTCCATATAAGAGGCATTCTGAACATGGCACAGAGATCACTGAATCACAGAGCTTCAGAGTTAGAAGGAACTTTAGCAGTCACCTACTCCAACTCATACCTGAGAAAGAACCCCATTCCATAACATCCCCGACAAATTATCATTCAGTAATTCAAAGATTTCTAAGGAAGGGGAGTCTACTACCTGCCCGTTGCCCCTTTGTTGTTGTTCAGTTGTATCTAACTCATTGTGACCCCATTTGAGGTTTTCTTGGCAAAGATACCTTGCCATTTCCTTCTCCAGCTCATTTTACAGATTAGAGGCAAACAGGGTTAAGTGACTTGCCCAGGATCACACAGCTAGTAGATGTCTGAAGCTGGATTTGAACTCAGGTCTTCCTGACTTCAGACCTAGTACATTATCCACTGTGTTACTTAGCTACCTCTCTGGGGGTCATCTCCAGTCTTGATTTTTATGTTGCCACTTAGTAGTCTGTTGTTTGTACCCAGATCGCCTCAGAATAAACATAAATAACAATTGTTTCTGTTTTGGACAGAAACCCTGAGGGTCCTTCCGAGGTTGATTTTTTTTTTTTGACTAGGTAAAAGGGGCCCTTCTTTGTCTCATTTCTTACCTAGATTTAATCACTGAATGGGCATTGCCTCAGTCAAACTAAGACATGGGAAAGATCTCAGCTTGAAAGGGCCAAGGTCTTCCACTGCATCTGGGGCCATTCCAGTTGTCCTGATCTTGCCACTGGCCCAGATGGCTCTGGAGGAGAGAGTAAGGCTGGTGACTTTGCACAGCCCTCTCTCACTTAAATCAATTCACTTGCGAGTCATGGCATCACCTTCTTGATGCCATGGTCCCCTTCAAGAACAAAGGACGAACAACAGTAGCTACGTCTCTAAAGTGGTATTGACAGCTTGGCCTTCCTGACTCTAAGTCTAGTGCTCCATCTCGTACACCATGCTGTGATATAGATGACAATGTTAACACAAAGAGCTTTGATTCAACCCCGCCCCCCCTGCCCCACTTTTTTCTCCAGAGCATTTAATAAACATTTCTTATTTTCCTAGCAGAACCATCTATCTGGTGGAAGACAGAAGGATTGAACCTGTCTGGCTAATCTGATCCCTTCTCAGTTTCTGCCTTTGTTTAAAAGAACCACTTTTGGCCTAGAGAGATAATCACCCCAAAGTCATAGCAGTGGTGGTGTTTTAAGGAGCCGGCTCCAGTTGCCACTGTTTATTTATCAAGCATTAGCTGTGGCAGTTAAGCAGTTAGAGATAATCAAATCTAAGTATGCCTTCGCAACAAGCTGTGGCTCCGGAAAGGGAATACATTCTGGAAGACAAACAGTTGCAGAAAGATGATATTGAATATTAATTGTGTGAATTTACTTACCCCACAGATGGCAATGCAGATGCCAGTAATAATAAGCAGCAACTTAAAGAATGGTTTCTAGCACAAATATCCTAAGAGCTGAAGATATCAGCCCTAATGGGGAGGCTCCCTGGATGGAGGGATTTCTTGGGATTTAATTTTGATACTTGCAACATGTGGAGTAGGAGGAAGGCATGGTCAACATGGCTCAGTCCCTTTGTAAGACCAAGACACTAGATAAAACATGACATAATTTGTTAGGCCAGGTCAGAGCAGGTATTGGACAAAGGACTGTAGAGAATGGGGCCAGGATGCAATTGTGACCTCCATGAGGTCTGACCATGTCAATTTCCAGTTCAAAAATTTTCTAGTGGATCCCTAGTACCAATGGTATAAAATACCAGCTTCTTAGTCTGGCACTCAAGGCCTTTTGCAATATCCCTTCAAAACAGTTTTCCAATATTATCTCATACAACTCTTCTAAACAAACTGGACAATTCACTCTTTCCCCATTTTATTCTGACTTCTCCCTGTCCTCCGTGCTTGAAATGGATCACACAAAGGAGTTTGGGCCCTTAGCTACCTTTTGGAATTCATGTCTACACGTCACATCTTTGTGCAAGAAACAACTAACCTTGGGGCAGCTAGGTGGAGCAGTGAGTAGAGCACAGCCCTGGAGTCAGGAGGACCTGAGTTCAAATCCAGCCTCAGACACTTGGCACACTTACTTGTTGTGTGGCCTTGGGCAATTGCCTTGCCTTCCCCCCTCCAAAAAAAAAAAAAGAAGAAACAACTAGCCTAAGATAAACAATGACTCATCTTCAATAGCCATTGAGAGCCCATGCATGAGGCTTCTTGTCAGCAGGGCCTTGTCCAGGAAGTGGACTTCTGAAGCCAGGCATGTTCCGTAATCAAGTGAATGCTTCTCATGCAAGGAGGGCATCACTCTGCCACCCTTCCTGCTCATGTTTGTGTGTTACTTTCCTCCAACAGAGCATATGCATATGCATATGCATCCTGAGGTCAAGGACTATTTTGCTTACATGTGTTTGTATCCTCAGTTCTTAGTATAGTTCCTGGTATGCAGTAAGCACTTAATAAATGTGCTCTTTCTGTCTCTCTCTCTCTCTCTGTTTCTGTCTCTGTCTCTCTTGTTTGAGAAGAAACAAAAACTCATGCCACTCTACATCATAGAACTCTTGATGTCAGAAAACCCCGCCAAATGACACTTCCTTGTCCTATTGTTAGCAGATTTCTACCTCCTTCCCTCCTCATTCCTGTGCCTCGTTAACATTTTTTAGGTGAAAATCTTAGTCCCCTGCTTCTGTTTCAGCTCTTTTATCCCCATCTACTTCGGTCTTGGGGCAGCTAGGTGTCTCAGTGGATAGAGTCTTGGGTCTGGGGTCAGGAAGATTCCTCTGCCTGAGTTCAAATCTAGACTCAGATACTTACTAGTTGTGTGACCCTGGACAAGTCCTTTAACATTGTTTGCCTCAGTTTCTTCATTTGTAAAAATAAGCTAGAGAAGGAAATGGCAAACCATTTAGCCAAGAAAACCCCAACTAGAGTCTCAAAGACCAAACAACTACAGCACTTCAGTCTTACCTCCTGTTTATCCTAAGCCTTGAAACTCTGCTTTATTATTTTAAAAAATACTTTTTAGCTAGCTTTTTTCTCATACTCTTTAAAAAATGTTTTTATTGTTACTTGCTTTTTCTATCACCATGGTTTCCCTCAGTATCCCTCCCCTTTGCCTCTCAGAGAGCTATTCCATACAACAAACAGTATTTTTAAAGACAAAAAGGGGGGAAAATCAGCATAACTGATCAATACATTAAAAAGCCCACAAATATGTGCAAGATACAACACTTAGGGACTTTCTGCCTCTGCAAAGGCATAGGGCATGAGCGTCTTCTTATATCTGCTCTTCTGAGCCAACCTTGTTCTTTATAATATTGCAATGTTCAATTTTGTGGCTGTTCGGTTGACACTGCTTTAGTCATTGTCATGCTAGCTTTCCTAGAAGACACTTTATTTCTTGCTGTCCTCTTCAGTTCTTGAAGAACCTTCTTTTCCAAGGAGTGTAGTACTTGGCTCATAGTCATCTTCTTCCCAAACCCTTCCCTTATTTAGGGGACACTTTGATTTCTACATTGATGTCCCCTCAGATACTCTTGTTTTCAAATTTATATTGTTCCCAAACTCTTACAACTTCTTTCATTCTAACTCAGCCACACCCACATTGGTGATCATAGATTTAACCTCAGTACCATCCATAAGTGTTCTTCCTTCATGATCTAGAGCTCTAAATTTCTCTCTTTGACCATAACCTCCAATTCTTCCCTCTCTCTTACTTTTCCCAAACTTATCATTCATTCTCAGCCCAACCTCCCATCATTCCACCTCTCCCTATTTCCCTCTGATATTGCCTCATTTTGCTTTCTTCAGTCTTGACCCTGGTAACTACCTGTAATAGGAGGGCAGAGTTTATAATCTCAAAGAGGATCATAAACATGTCTGAAAGGTTCGGAACCGCTGGATATAAGAAACTCTCAAAGTAGAAGGTAGAAGAATCAAAACATATATTTAGGCTCCACAGTAACCAACCCATGAACCAGCAACCCCATTTTGATATATTGATCAAAAGCTTCCAGGCCCAATAAGTACGCCTTGAAAGAGTAACCAGGAGGCTACAGAGAAGCATGATTGCGTAAAGCAAAATCATGCTTCCCCCTCTATGGTAAAAAGATTACCCACTGGCCTGAAGTCTTTGTTCAGCTTCCTCCCGTAGGTCAGCTCTGCTACTGGCAGCTCCTGCTTCAGCTGTGGCTGTGGCTGTGGCAGCCTCTGGCTCCAACGGGAGCTGCTTTTAACCATCCAGCTTCTGCGGGGGTGTAAGGTACGCCAGGGAAAGCACAGGTTCTTTCAATCTGCTTAAGCAAGGTGAAGGGGTTGACCAGGAAAGCACAGGTTCTTTCCATCAGCTTAAGCAAGGGAAGCAAGGTGAAGGGGCCGACAAGCTTACTCCAGTCCAAGATACAAACAGCATTCAGTTCAGGGGAAAAAGCCAAACTAGTCAAGGGCACTTGTTGACTAAGTGCTAAGGAGCCCATTTTTGGTTGCCAATACACTACCTCAACTATCCACTGTCTTCTACCTTTAAATCTCTTTCCCCTTGTCTTACTGCTGCTTATGCTTTGTCAAATCCTAACTCTATGTTACCCCTGCCTTTTCCATTCCTACTCTTATGTAGCCAATCTATGCTGAAGGAAATAACAATTGTGTCAACTGGGTTCACCATAAATTTGTTGCCTACTCTCAGACGGGCCCATCCTACTGCACGCTACCCTTTTGTTTTTCTCTGAATCTTTATTATACTTCCCAGAGAGGTGTTTTCTGACTTTCTTTTCTTTGACCTATAACCATACCTCTTCCACCTCCCAGCAAAGGACTTGCTTCCTACTTTACTGAGAAAATCAAGGTCATTGTCTGGGACTTCTTCCACAAAGTCACTCTGTTTCTTCGATGTTTATGTTATTATTTTACATCTTCTCTTACTTGTCTGCTCAGTCCTTCTCAGATTCTTTTGATCGATTATGAAATCCTACTCCTGGCTCCCAGCTGTGAATGTCCTTAAGACTCTGTCCAGGGTCCTTCCTACACTTTCAGCAATTTCACCAGCTCCCATGGATCAATTATCATATTTATATAGATGGTTGTGAAACCTATATGTGTAACACTAATCTCCCTCCCAAAGTCCAGTCTCACATATCTCTGCCTACATGTACCCATCTTGAATTAAACATGTCCCAACAGAAGTCATTATCTTTTCTCCTAAATTCGCCTCTTTCTAATGTTCCAATTTCTGTTGAGGGCACCAGCATCCTTCTAGTCACCTATATTTGCAACCTTACTGTCCTCCTCAACTCTGACCTGTTTCTCCCTCCCTCATATCCAATCAGTTTCCAATATTGCTGATGAGGACACAGTCTCTGGGAACCCCCTTGAACTCTCCTCGAATCTTCCCACTTGGTCTGGCCTTGGCCTGAGGCTATAACCTTATATTATCATTAGGCCCAAATCTCTACCTAGCCTTGCCCTTTATTGTCCAGCTACTTCCCACCCTTAATCCCATTCTCTCGGTCCCTGGAGTCTGACCTCATCTCAGTCCCATCAAGCTCCTCCTTAGACTCCTCCTCAAGACCCTCCCTAAACCCCTCCTCTAGTCACCCCAGACCACCCCTCAATCCCTCCCACAATCTTTGTATATGTAAGTCTCATCTTGCCTCCATGAAGGCGCTCAGATTCAATCTAGCTCAGTAGATCGAATCTGGCCCGCTTGTGAAAACAGGCCTCACGAAGGGTGGGATTTCCTAAGACAACCCATTATGGTGAATCCCTAATAAACTCTGTCTTTTCCCTTGGCTAAGAAGGCTTGAGTCGAATTCTTTTGGCAGGACCTGGTGTGTAGGTATTTTGGGGTCTCAAGCACCCCCAGAAACCTATGGTTACCTACTATCATCATTTTTCTTTTAGCCTCTTCGTTGCCACTTCTGCGTCCATAACATCTCTCACATCTATTCTTTTCTTTCCAGTAATACAGCCACTACCGGAGTTCAGACCCTTATCACTTTTTATCTAGATTATTGCAAAAAGTCTCCTTATTACTGCTCTGCTTTCAGCTTCTCATCTTCCCAGTCCATCCTTTTACATGGCTGTCAATTTGATGTTCTAAAAACAGTTCTGACCATGCTGCTTCCCTACTCAAAAATCTTCAGTGACTCTATTATCTCTAGGGAAAATACAAGCTTCTCAGTGTACCATTTAAAGGTCTTTACAATATGGCTCCTGCCTATCTTTCTAGACTAATTTCACATTCTTCTTTTTCATACACTTTGTGTTCTAGCCAAATTGGCCTAGTTGTGATTATCCAAACTTGTCATTCCATCTGCCACCTTTGTGCCTAGGCTGAACATCTCATTTTTCCCTCTTAGCATTTTTAGTTTCTTTCAAATCTCAGATCAGATGTTACCTTCTATTGGAAGCCTTTCCAGATCATCCTCATTGTTGGTTCTCTCTCTCTCCCCGTCTCTCTTTCTTTCTCTTTCTCTTCCCTCCCCTCCTTTCCTCTTCTCTCCCCTTTTCTTATCTCTCTCTCTCCCACCCTCCCCCCTCTTAAAATTGTCTTGGATTGATTTAGTAGGTTTATATGTTGTACCTCCCAGTAGAATATAAGCTCCTTGAGGGCAAGTACTGTTTCCTGTTCTTTATATTCACTGTCACAATACTCATGTTGTGAAAGACTAACTATATTTTGCTCCTTCCTAACCTATCTCCCTTTATTGAATTTTCTCCCTTGACCCTGTCCTCTTTCTTTTCTTTTTTTAAATTTATTTAATATATTTAGTTTTCAGCATTGATTTTCACAAAAGTTTGAATTACAAATTTTTTCCCCATTTCTACCCTCCCCCCCACTCCAAGATGGCGTATATTCTGGTTGCTCCATTCCCCAGTCAGCCCTCCTATCTGTCACCCTACTCCCCTCCCATCCCCCTTTCCCTTCTTCTCTTGTAGGGCAAGATAAATTTCTATGCCCCATTGCCTGTGTATCATATTTCCTAGTTGCATGCAAAAACTTTTTTGTTGTTGTTGTTTTAGAACGTCTGTTTTTAAAACTTTGAGTTCCAAATTCTCTCCCCTTTTCCCTCCCCACCCACCCTCCCTAAGAAGGCAAGCAATTCAACATAGGCTGCATGCGTATCATTATGTAAAACCCTTCCACAATATTCATGTTGTGAAAGATTAACTATGTTTGCTCCTTCCCTTTATTGAATTTTCTCCCTTAACCCTGTCCCTTTTCGAAAATGTTTGTTTTTGATTACCTCCTCCCCCTGTCTGTCCTCCCTTCTATCGTCCCCCCTTTTTTATCTTCTTCCTCCTTCTTTCCTGTGGGGTAAGATACCCAATTGAGTGTGTATGGTATTCCCTCCTCAGGTCAAATCCAATGAGAGCAAGATTTACTCATTCCCCCTCACCTGCCCCCTCTTCCCTTCCTACAGAACCACTTTTTCTTGCCACTGTGATGAGAGATTATTTACCCCATTCTATCTCTCCCTTTCTCCCTCTCTCAATATATTCCTCTCTCATCCCTTAAATTTATTTTTTTTAGACATCATCCCTTCATATTCAACCCACCCTGTGCCCTTTGTGTGTGTGTGTGTGTGTGTGTGTGTGTGTATATATATATATATATATATATACACCTACACATATACATATATAGACACACTTATGTATACACATACACAGACACACACACACATATATATGTATATGAATATTCCTTTCAACTACTACGATATTGAGGTCTCATGAATCATACACATCATCTTTCTATGTAGGAATGTAAACAAAACAGTTCAACTTTAGTAAGTCCCTTATGATTTCTCTTTCTTGTTTACTTTTTCATGCTTCTCTTGATTCTTGTGTTTGAAAGTCAATTTTTCTATTCAGCTCTGGTCTTTTCACTGAGAAAGCTTGAAAGTCCTCTATTTTATTGAAAATCCATATTTTGCCTTGGAGCATGATACTCAGTTTTGCTGGGTAGGTGAATCTTGGTTTTAATCCTAGCTCCATTGACCTCTGGAATATCATATTCCAAGCCCTTTGGTCTCTTAATGTGGAAGCTGCCAGATCATGTGTTATCCTGATTGTTTTCCCACAATATTCAAATTGTTTCTTTCTGGCTGCTTGCAGTATTTTCTCCTTGACCTGGGAGCTCTGGAATTTGGTGACAATGTTCCTAGGAGTTTTCTTTTTGGGATCTATTTGAGGAGGTGATCTGTGGATTCTTTCAATTTCTACTTTACCCTCTGGCTCTAGAATATCAGGGCAATTCTCCTTGATAATTTCTTGAAAGATGATATCTAGGCTCTTTTTTTGATCATGGCTTTCAGGTAGTCCAATAATTTTTAAATTATCTCTCCTGGATCTAATTTCTAGGTCAGTGTTTTTTCCAATGAGATATTTGACATTGTCTTCCATTTTTTCATTCCTTGGTTCTGTTTTATAATATCTTGATTTCTCATAAAGTCACTAGCTTCCACTTGCTCCAATCTCATTTTTAAGGTAGTATTTTCTTCAGTGGTCTTTTGGACCTCCTTTTCCATTTGGCTAATTCTGCCTTTCAAGGCATTCTTCTCCTCATTGGCTTTTTGGAGCTCTTTTGACATTTGAGTTAGTCTATTTTTTAAAGTGTTGTTTTCTTCAATATTTTTTTCAGTATTTTTTTGGGTCTCCTTTAGCAAGTCATTGACTTGTTTTTCATGGTTTTCTTGCATCATTCTCATTTCTCGTCTCAATTTTTCCTCTACTTCTCTAACTTGCTTTTCCAACTCCTTTTTGAGCTCTTCCATGGCCTGAGACCAGTTCATGTATTTCTTGGAGGCTTTTGGTGTAGGCTCTTGCACTTTGTTGACTTCTTCTGGCTGTATGTTTTGGTCTTCTTTGTCACCAAAGAAGGATTCCAAAGTCTGAGACTGAATCTGGGTGTGTTTTCGATACCTGGCCATGTTCCCAGCTAACTTACTTGACCCTTGAGTTTTTCATGGGGGTATGACTGCTTGTAGAGCAAAGAGTACTTTGTTCCAAGCTTGAGGGGATGCGCTGTTGATTTCAGAGCTATTTCTATACAGCCAGCTCTGCCACACCAGCACTCCTCCTTCCGAAAATCTTCAGCAGGCTCTGCACTCCTGCTCTGATCTGCGACTTAATTCCTCCCACCACGTGGGCTGGAAGTAACTGCAGCTGTAGTTCTGTAGCTTCACCTCCCCTGCTGCCCCTGGGGAGGTGGCCAAACCTTGAACTCTGTTCCCTGCAGCTTTTCCCACTCACCTTCTCTGTTGTCTTTGGTGTTTGTGGGTTGAGAAGTCTGGTAACTGCCACAGCTCACTGATTCAGGGTGCTAGGGCCTGTCCTGCCTGGCTCCTGGTCTGGTTGGTCCTGCTGCCTCCCATGCTGAGCTCTGCTCCCCTCCATTCCGTGCATGATAGACCTCATCCAGCGACCATCCAGGCTGTCCTGGGCTGGATCCCTGCTTCCCTCTGCAATTCTGTGGGTTCTGCAGTTCTAGAATTTGTTCAGAGCCATTTTTTATAGGTTTTTGGAGGGATGTGGTGGGGAGCTCACTCAAGTCCCTGCTTTCCAGCCACCATCTTGACTCCACCCCCCAGAAGTGATGTTCTTTATTTTTTAAAAAGAAGAGTGGAGTCTTTAGATTAGAGGCTAGTGAGCTTGACTTTGATTCCTGGCAAAATTCTAGAGAACATTATGAAAGAGATGCTTAGGAAACATCTAGAAAAGGAAGCAATATTTTCCGATAACCAACATGGCTTCATCTAGAACAAGTCATGACAAAATAGTCTCATTTCCTTTTTTGGTAGTCACTAGATTGTGTAGGAACTCATCAGAGGAATATTATGGATAGAGTTTACCTAGATTTTGAGAAAGCATTTGTGTTCTTATGTTTTTTTTTTCTAGACAAATTGGAGATTTGTGGACTAGAGGGATGTGCTGGAGCCAGGTCATATAGCTGGCAAGAGCCAATTGTTAAATTTTCAGTGTGAACATTTGCACATTGGAAATCAGTAAAGGCTACCAATCAGGTCTTGATTTCTTTTTTAGTTGATTGTTTAGACTTAAGTGATAGAGAAAGTGTTAATAATCTAGATTAAACTTAAAAGTGTATAATGCATGCATTTTTTCTTGAAGAGTCAGTTGTTAAAATATTTGGTAGTGTACTCTTGGTTAGGAAGCTTTAAAGGCAGCACAGCCTAATGAATAATATTCCCTTTTGCAGGAAGCCTTTTCCAACCTTTCTTAATTCTTGTAACTCCTCCCACTCCTACTTATTCTCTACATGACTTGTTTATACATTTTCTTGTTATCTCCCCTATTAGATTGTAAGTTCCTTGAAGGCAAAGACTATCTTTTTGTCTCCACAGTGCTTAGCACAATGCTTGGTACATAGTAGGCAGTTAATAAATGTTTATTGACTGATTAATTGACTGAAAAGAGTGATAGAGTCTGGAAGGCCTAGATTTTAATGCCACTTTGGTCAATTACCATCTGTGTTACCTTGGGCAAATCTACCACATAGAGTTATGAGACTCAAATAAGATAACATAGCTAAAGTTTTATATAATTACCAGCTATTATTATTTGGATAACATGGCCTTTGAAATCCTCTGAGATTCTGTGAAATATCTGTCAACTGAATGGTTGACTAGCCTTAATGGGGTTTATTTTTATGCTATTTCTTCTTCTTTCTTCCCTTTCAGGCCCCCCCCACCCTCACCCCCTCAGTTCCCAACAGACTTTAAGCTCATTTAAAGCAGTGACTGGATATTGTTTCAACTTTATATATCTCCCAGTGCCTAGCACAGTGTCTTATGTGTGAATGTTCTGATAGCATGTGAAATTCATATATAAGTGTGGCCATTTCAGAGCTTGGCTACTTTGATGATTGAAAGGGACAAAGACAAATGCTGTATGTTGTAACCATCTTGCTAGCAGCTGCTGTGGGGGTATAAGATCCACCAACAACTAACACCCAGAAAGCTGCCAACATAGGTTCTTTGATCTGATTTACTAAGAAAAGGGGTTAGCAATCTCAGTTTAATCAAACATGCAAATATCATTTACAATTCAGGGGGAAAAGATCAGCCCCCTGAACTTCAAGGCAAATACAAAAAGAAATTACAAACATCAACAGACAGACCTTGTCTGATTCAAATCACAATACATATACCAGTGCCAACTTCTGGGTTGCAAAGCTGGGGGGCAGTTTGCCCAGAGTCTCAACACTTCTTCCATGAGTGTGCCCCAAAAATCAAATGCCAAGGTCTCCTCAATTATATCCAGTTTGGTGCCCTGAGGGCTCTGACCTCACCCAGGCTGGGTCTGGGAAGTTCTCCATCCCTAGGATCACATCAGATACAAATCAATGACTCCCAGCTGTCTCAGTGCTGAGAAATACTCCAAGACAAAAAGATCCCACTTTATCTGCCCCATTCAAACAAAGGCCAGAATCATTAAAGGCACTTAAGAGAAGAAAAGCAAAAAGTCCCACCTTAATTACTATTACAAGGCCTGGTTCAAAAAAGAAAAAGAAAGAAAGCAACCCAGTGAAGATAATGGATTTACTCAGGGCAAAAACTACCTCATTGTCTTGTTTAAAAGCATTTTGCTTAAATCCAATAGGAGAGCTTTAGAGTTAAGAAACTGGGAAACCCTAAACTCTAAAACTGTTTTGTAATTATCATGTAAGTGTCCATTGCCTGGTCATATCCTAATTTTCAGAGATGAGGATAGCTAAATGTACTATTGATTACCCTAAGTTAGAGTGAGGTCTTTCACTTAGAGGACCTGGCCCTGAGGGAAGACCAGTGGTCAAAAAAAAGATCTCATAGCCTGGTAAGATACTGTCTTAGAGGTAAAAATACCTTAAAGCCCAGCCAACAGAGCTGAACTGGAGAAGCTTCTGTAAATCCCAGGCTAAGGGGCTCTGCCCTTTATGAAAGAGCTCTATATTACCCCGGTGACAAAAAAGGCTTTACCAGCAGAAAAATTCACCTAGCTGAGGAGAGGAAGAGTCTGACTCAGCAAAGGAATAGCCCATCCAACATATCTATAAAATCCATTAGCAAGTTTTGTGAGGATTGTTCCCATAAAAGAGAAAGGATCATTGAGGCTTGGAATTCTAGAGTTGTGAGTTTCCTTGGCCGCATGTATGTGCCTTGGTATCATTGTACTTTAGTTTCATGCCACTTTTCCTACAGATTCTGTGTGTATTTGGAGGAGATTATTGGTAGGATGTTTTCACTTTGGCTTTTGAATACATTTGTTAAGAGTTATGTTGAGTCAGCTGGCTGATTTGTTAAAGGAAAGCACATGGCAGAGACTCAGAAGCAACAGTAGTAGTGAAGAGGTTTAAGAAAAAATGAATGATAGTAATCATATGTTTCTAGGGTGCTTGACACCCCAAAATACCTACATGTCAGGAACTGCCGAAAGAATTCAACTCAAGCCTTCTCAGCCAAGTTCAAGTTCAAGGGGCACATAGTCTGAGCAGTCACCTGAAAGTTGATGGCTTGGAGCCTGGAGGAGATAAACCTGGCAAGGTTAAGCAACCAAGCACCAAACCGGCAGCAGAGGAGTATAGAGAAAGGACAATTTCCCTGGTGTAAAAGACAATTTTCCTGGAGGGAATTAAAGATGACTATTTCATACCTAGCTCCCCTAATCACTTGTTCTGTGTACCACACTGCTTCAGGGTTCAGGAGTGTGTGGCACACCTGAAGAATTAGGTCAGGGTATCTAAGAGCAAGGGTTCATATTTGGTGAGCCTGTGGCTAAACAGCCACTGGTGGCCCTCTGCTTCTAGGATGATCTGAACTCGATGGGGAATCAGAGCTTCTAAGGGCTGGTCAAGTAGAGGTTTAGAAGCTTCCTCAATTAGAGTGCCTGTAGCAGCTGGAGAATCTAATTGTTTTGAAAAACAGGCAACTGGCTTGGGGTCAGGCCCTAAGGACTGGGTTAGGATTCCCAAAGCCTGTCCTCTCCTTTCAATGACATACCGAGTGAAACGTTTTTTTAGATTAGGTAGAGCTAATGCTGGAGTGGTGGTCAGTTTGGTTTTCAAAGTCTTAAAAGCTTTTGCTTGGTAGGGGCCCCACTCTAGAGGGAGTGAGTCAGGGAGTGGCAATTAATGGTTGCAGTCCCTCCCAAGCCTTGGGCTTAATTGGATATTGAAGGCAATGGAGGGGAACTATGGCTGGGGTGGCAGCCAGGAATTCCCTGATCCCAAATAATTGGTTCAACCATCTGCCACACCTCTGGGGGAACACGGGAAGGTCCGGTAAACAGAGGGAAAAGGGAGTTATGAGGTTTAACTAGAGAAAAGTGACTTCCCAATTTCACCATCAGGTCCCTTCCCAACAAGGGGGCAGGGCCAGAAAAGGAGTGTTCAAACAACAGATCCTTGATGCCCATGACCCAATGGGTCAAGGTGGGTGTAGGGCCAGAGCAATTAGTTAAAACAAGAGAACACAGCCGTGATAACATAGGTAACCTTACCTTCTGCCTTGATTTTGCCCAGGACTCGGTGAGAGAGATGGAGAAAGTAGGAGCACTGCCAAGCCTCAGGCTTTCCCCTCCTTCTGAGTCTTGAGAAGACTGGAGAACAAGGTACTGGGAGGAGGCTCTACCACTTTTCCAACCTTGGGGATAATCCTTCCTCCAGTGTTCCTCCTGATTACATGCTGGGTACAGTCCTGGAGGCGTGGATCCTGGAGGCTTCATGGTGGGGGGGGGGGGCGGCCCTAGAGGGGCACTCCTTGGACCAGTGACCCTCCTTGTGGCATCGAAAGCAGGTTTCCCCACTGCCCAAGTCGCAGGGCTTCCTCCAAGGGGGCGCCCTGGAGGGGCACTCGTTGGGTCTTTTCCTGGCCATGGCAGCAGCCAAGAATTGACCACGTTCTCTGTCTCTAGTTCTTTCCCCGCCTTTTCTTTCCTCTGTTGCAACCATGTCTCTTTTGTTGAAAACTCTGAAGGCTGTCTCCAGTAATTGGGCCTGAGGTGTTTGGGGTCCCATTGCCAATTTCTGCAGTTTCCTCTTAATATCTGGGGCAGGCTGATTAATTGCTGCCCCTTCAATAGAATCAGGATCCAAATTTGTATACTTCTTAACAGCTTCTACTAGCCGGGCTTGGAAAAGAGCAGGGTTTTCCTTTTCTCTCTGAGTAACTTCCCTGATTTTTTGAAAATTTATTTGCTTTGAAATGCTGTTCTTAGGCCTTCTAACAGGCAAATTACCATATGGTCTCTCTTTCCCCTATCTTCACTCTTTTGGTAATCCCATCCTGGGTCACTAGTGGGAACAGCAGTTGTTCCTGGGGGATATTTCATGGGGTTATTGCTAGCCAAACTATCCCCAAATTTTTGGGCTTGTTCCCAGATTCTCCTCTTCTCCTCAGTGGTACAACAGGTAGAGAAAAGGATATGCAAATCACACCAAGAAAGTTCAAATTGTAGGGACAGATTCCTAAAACCCTCAGTAAACTTAGTGGGATCTTCTGAGTATCTCCCCAGCTTTTCTTTAATTTGAATGAGATCCAAATTGGAGAATGGAACATGCACTCTCCTTGTCCCAGTAGGGGAGGCAGGAACTTCCCTAAGGGGAAAAAGCCTTGAAGGTGCTTGGAGCTTGGGGAGGGATATAGAAGTCCTGTTTCCAGATGGGGGGGGTCCGGGGGTTGCTGGCTGACCTAGATTAGACTGCAAGGCTGGGGCATCTGGCTGGCAAGGGAGAAGATCAGCTGGTATATCAGAAGGGGTAGGGGTCAGAGAGGCAGATACCAAAGACACCTGAGTGGGAGCCACCTCAGAGAGAGGGGCCAGGGAAGGAGGTACTGCCATGGGGGCAGGGCCCGAGGGGTTGTCTCAGGGGTAGGGCCTGAGATAGGGGCACCCCATGAGACCAGAACTTGAGTAGGGGTCCCTTCAGGGGAAGGGACCACAGAGGGAGGCACTTCAACCAGACCCTTGGCTGGGACCTGAACAGGGGTCACCAAGGGGGGAGGGGCCATGGGAGGAGATGCAGGGTAGGAGACTTGGACTGTGAAGGAGGCAGGAAAAGAGAGGGGTTGCACTATAGGAAACGAAGGGAAAGAGGGGATGCCCACAGAAGGGGGAGCACAGGAAACAAGGGTGCTCTGGGGAGGTCGGGGAACAGAAGGAGGGGCTGGGGCTGAAGCCTTGGGGGCCATAAGGAGGGGGTTATCCAAAACGTCCTATTGACCCCCGTTGCCCCTTTGTGGCAGGGCTCTATCTATGAGCATCTTACAATCTTTTCTGAGAACGGGGTTCCGAGAGAGCTCAATGAAGGCCATTATGTAGGAAATTTCTCCCCATTTTCCTTCTTGCCAGCAGTATAGCTCTAGATGCAAGAGAGTATTATATCATAAAGTCCCCAAAATAGGCCACTCTTTGCGGCCTTCTAGGAGATATTGCAGCCAAACAGTATTGCAAAGGAACACCAGCTTTTTCTTTTTAAGTTCTTTAGAGAACTTAAATTTTTTCCAATTTTGTAAAAGATAGCCCAAGGGTGACTTTTTGGGGATTGAGAAGAATTGACCCATTGTGAGCCTGGGGGGCTGGAAGTCCCTTCCTCTGCAAGGAGGATCTGGGAGTAAGCCTCAAAAAGGAACAAAGCAAGACAGAAAAAAATAAACACAAAAAGGTACCTGGGGTTTTCCCATTCTCTAGCGCTAAGAGAATTGAGAAAATTGGGGGTGGACTTCTGGATAGGGTATCTGTCCTTGCCCTCTATGCTTCAGAAGGTGTGCCCAGGTCCATGGCCTCAAACATAAACCACTGGACCAAGAACCTGGGAGCATCAGGCTGAGTCCGAGACAGTGAGCAGCTGTCTGACCTACTGAGGACCTGGGAAGTCAGGCCCGAAAAGCACTTCCAAAATGTTTGGAGAGCCAGAAGGGCATTGGGAGAGAGAGAGGCTTACCTTCCAGTCTTGGTTGGAGAAGAACTTGAGATGAGCTGTATTCCCAGTTTCAGGGAATCAAAAAAAATGAAGAGGTTAAAGAAAAATGAAGATGGTAGTGAACCATATGTTTCTAGGGGTGGTTGATACCCCAAAATATCTGCACACTGGGTCCTGCCAAAAGAATTCGACTCAAGCCTTCTCAGCCAAGCGAAAAGACAAAGTTTATCAAGGGTTTGCCATAATGGGCTGTCTTAAGAAATCCCACCCTTTGTGATGCCTGTTTCTGAGCTAGATTGAATCTGAGCCCCTTCATGGAGGCAAGATGGAGATTATATACACATAGATTGTAGGAGGGATTGAGGGGTGGTCTGGGGTGACTAGAGGAGGGGTTTAGGGAGGGTCTTGAGGAGGAGTCTAAGGAGGAGCTTGATGGGACTGAGATGAGGTCAGACTCCAGGAACCAAGGGAATGGGATTCAGGGTGGGAAGTAGCTGAAGGCTTGGATATTGATAGTATCAAGGATGGGAAGTAGCTGGACAATAAAGGGCAAGGCTAGGTAGAGATTTGGGCCTAATGATAATGTAAGGTTATAGCCTCAGGCCAAGGCCAGATCAAGTGGGAAGGTTCAAGAAGAGTTCAAGGGGGTTCCCAGAGACTGTGTCCTCATCAGTAGGAGTAGCCACCCACAGAGGTACCTCTGTAACTTAGTCACAGCCACATTTCAGGGGACCCAATCTGTTAGTGTGGGTGCAATTTGGGTGAATCAATCCACGAATATTTCTTAAGTACCTACGGTATGTCAGGTACTGTGCTAAGTAAGAGCTGGTGTGTCAAATACAAAGAATGTAAATCATCTCCACTTGAAATGATGAGAACAGGGTAGGGGGTTAGGTGGGGGATTGTGTTAGTGGTGATATTCTTCATGAATAACCATTGATGTTTGTGATGGGTTCTTTGACTTTGGGGAGAAGGTGGCATTATGATCAGTATTACCTCTGTTCCCTTCCCTTCACCCCAAGCCTATCTTATTCTTACCTGAGGGATCACTGCCTGTGCAACCAGGAAGAATCCAAGTGTGCAGGCCCTAGGGTCACTCCGTATCATTCTCTGGCTAAGATGCAACATGTTCTCTTCAGCAGGCCACCTTGCTTGGGAGCATAAAGACAGGCCTTTATTTGCATGGGGATGCTAAAGGGGATTGAGATTCACATTTAGGGTATCTGTCCAAGGAAGCTTCTGAACTTAAGAGTCCCCTTCTGCCACCATCTCCTGAAATCCCCTGAGGAGCTCACAAATCTGAGGTGGTTTCCCTGTGAGGTCCCTGGAAACTGGACTAGCCTTTGGTCTTCACTACTGTGTAGTCTCTGGGCACTCATTTTCTTCTTTTACAAGAGGAAGGATTGATGAGTCTGCCACAAATGTCCCTTCAAGCTCTATGCTCTGTGATCTGTCATGTTTAATTCTGGCAGGTTGCATCAAGAACCTCATTATTTGATGCCAGACAGGTGGGCTCCAGGCAAAGTGCTCAAATACCAGTCATAATAATAACAGTAGCCATGTGAATGGTTTCGTGCATATTTGTGGCTGCAAAAAAAGCTACCACACTGGGGATGGCCAACCATTTTATTTATTTATCTTGGGTCCCGGTCAGTGTGATTTCTTTGGTGTAGTGAACTCTTGGTGAAGAAAGCACAGAGATGATGGAAGTTTAGTCTAGCAAGGGAAATGCCCTTGGGGAGGTAGTGCTCATACCATGCTCCATATCCCCTGCCTGCTCTGCCTGTGTGGAGAACCAGCCCTGAGGTATAAGGAGTATTCATTGTAATTTATTTTAATCACAGAATCCCAGAGGTTTAGGGTTAGCAGGGCCTCAAAGATCCTCTAATCCTTTCCATGTTTTAGTCTAATTCTTTCAGTTTTCAGTACAGTAAATGGAAGCCTAGAGAAGGGGAAAGAATACACTAGTTGGCACAGGTCAAGTTAGGTGAGCATCTGAGACTAGAACCCGGGTGGCTTGACTTCCGGTATAAACTCTTCCTCCTATACCATGAGCCTGAGTTAGCATGGGGGAGTCCCAGGGCAGGCATTTAACACAACTCCAGAAGAGTGCTTTAGAAGTAAATGAAGAGGGGCAACTAGGTGGCGAAGTGAGTAGAGCACGGTTCCTGGAGTCAGGAGGACCTGTGTTCAAATCCAACCTGACACTTGACACACTTACTAGCTGTGTGGCCTTGGGCAAGTCACTTAACCCCAATTGACCTGCCTTGCTCCCTGCAAAAAAAAGAAGTAAATGAAGAGAGTAGTAATTCAGAGATAGTTGAGTAGATGGGACAGAAACAGACTGTGGTCTGCTCCTTCTCTGTCCTCTCCCTTTCATAAAGAAATCTCCAACCCACTCAGCCCCATCTCCTCCCGAAGGCTTCTCCTCTCTACTCATTCCAAGGGGATTAGCCTCTCCTCCAGGGCAGCTAGGTGGTACAGTGGACAGAGTGCTGGGCTTGGAGTCAGGAAGACCCGAGTTCAAATCCGGCCTCAGATACTTACTAGCTGTGTCCTTGGGCAAAGTCGTTTAACCTTGCTTGCCTTGGTTTCCTTATCTGTAAAATGAGTTGGAGAAGGAAATGGCAAACCCCTCCAGTGTTTTTGTGAAGAAAACCCCCAATGGACTCATGAAGATTTGGACTGAAATGACTGAAAACAACAGTAAACCTTTCTTCCATCCTTCTCTCAGCATCAACACCTTTCCATGGGGATGATCTCAGCACTGTTGCTCCTCCCTCTCACATAGTGGGCCTCCCACCAAAGCCCCTTTGGTGAAGAGTGTAGAACCTGAGGCCCACAGGCCAGGCTAAATGACATCTGAAATCTCTTCCATCTGTGAGATTTTTTTCTCATAAGCTACTAGAGATTTTTCAATCTCACTAAACTGAAACTATCTCAATCACTTATGTTCTCTGGCACATTCCTTGATTCCCCAGTTGGCATGAGGTTCTTGCTGGTTGTTCTAGTTGATTATCCTGGGTACCAAAATTGCTAGTTCTAGCACCAGCCCCCTTCCAGGTTCATAGATGTAGAGCAGCAATGGAGCTTAGAGGTCATAGAACCTATCCCCTTCACAATTCAAAGGAGGAAACCAAAGCCCAGAGAGTTTAAGTGGCTTTCTCAAGGTCACACAAACAGTAAATGACAGAGTCAGGATTTGAACTCAGGTCCTTTGGCTTCAAGTTCCACGTTCTTCCCAACACATCTTGATGTCTCAGCAGTGAGACTGAGGAAAGGGTATGGTGCTCCTGAGGGAAGAAAACATCTCCCTCCCTTCCCCTTCCCCCCTTCCATTCTCTTAGGCTGGTGGAAAAGACTGGTATATAAGATGTGTGTATGTATGTGTAAGGTTTCTTGTCCAACTGCCTTTAGGGCAGGATATCTTCCCTTTTCCCCCTCTACCAACATCTCTAGCAGCCTCCCTGAGAGTTGACTTAACCTCTGCTCAGAGAAGGTCTATAATGCTGTGTGGTGGGCCGATTCATGCTGTCTTTTCAGACTGTATGGCCAGTGATTGCATTGGATATCAACATCTCTAGGACTGTACAGTAGATGTTATTGCTATTTGAAAGATTGTGGCCCAAGTGAATAAATCTATCTGGCAGGATTGACCTGGGGAGTAGGAGCTCTGGGGTACCTGCTCCTCACATGGAGGTATCTAGATTTATACTTCAGAACTTAATCCCTTAATGCTGAGACTTTTAAAACAGAGACAGGCAACACTCTATGTTTCCATTGCTACCCACCTTCCCTAAATGAGAGGGAGATTGAAATGAGCAAACTATGGAACTCTGCCCATGGGTGAGGGAGTCTTTGTCAATGAAATGACCTTATTGGATTTGGAATTGGCCACTGCCGTCCTTCTGTTTCTGGTTTATGCCTATAATTGATGACGGATCTGGGTCAGTGACCAGGCCGTATAGGATCCTTAAGCTCAACCAACACCCATTTTACAATCTAAGGCAATGCCTGATTCATTGCCAGTGGTCATAAACAAGCTATTCCAAGTGAACAAAGTCTCTAGACTAATGATGCAGAAACTTGAACCCAGAGAGGCTGTGTCTCACCCAAAGTCATGCAGATTATTAGTTATAGAGCTGAGATTTGAACCCTCAAATCGTAGCTACATGTCCAGGGCTCATTTCCAGTTTGCCATAGGATCTCCCCAAAAATCAAGATTTTAAAATAAACACTTTTTTACTTCAATGTCTTGGGATGGAAATTTTCATAAACTATGTCCCGCATTCTCTTGCCTTCTTAGGCAAGAGAACTGAACATTAGTTCTTGGGTAATGACTTTGGTAATCATCATAAACATCTTTTATTAATCTGTGCTAAAACACAGGGATGCCCTCAGGGACTGCCAAGGCAGTACATGTTGGCCCCTCACTAAATGGCCCTAGACACCTGTGCTTTCTGAGTGGTTGTGTCTGCTTTGTGTGGTTCCCTTCCCGCTCCCCCCCCCCCCACTTTCCTCCCTTGTTGTTAGCCTGTCAACTGTATTTCTAAATTTCAAACTATATTTCTGCTTAAGCTTTGCCTCTTTTAATTTCCTGCTTCTAATTTGTTATAGTCAGGGGAATCAGATCAATGTGCTTGTTAGAATGTATGAAAAATAAGAGTTAATTAGCTTTAATTGATGGTCTGAGGGGCCATTTATGAAACCTCTAATTGTCCTGAGGAACTATCATAGAAAGATAGATCAGAATATGATGGCTCTTTGGCTCCAGAGGGCAGAACCAAGACTGGAAGAGTGGATTGGTAAAAAGAATTTCCTAATAAAGAGAGCTGTCCAACAGAGGAGACAGTATGGTGTGAACACTGGATTTGAAGCCAGAAGGCAGGATTTAAATCAGGGGCGGGGAACCTGCAGCCATAAGGCCATATATGGCCTTGTAGGCCCTTAAGTGTAATGTGGTCTAGGGGTGCTAGGAACCCCAAAATAAAGGGCGGGTGTCTGCCTTGAAAGAATTCGACCACTCAAGCCTTCTTTCAGTCCAAGTAGCGAGTTTATTGTAATGCCAATAATAGCAGGCCAGACTCCTGTTGAGTCTTGCACTATTTGTGATGGCAATACTAGCAGGACAGATTCTTAGGGAATCTGTGCATTTGATGAGGATGGGACTGATATTTTTATACAGAAAGGCTGTGGGAAGATCTAGATGGGATCTAGGTGTGGCAAGTAGCCTGGGGTGGTCTGGAGGTAACAGAGAAACAGATCTAGCTAGGATTAAAGAGTGTCAAGGAAGCTAATTAAGCAATCAAGGTGGGGGGTGGGGGTGGGTGGGCCAGATACCTTGGGAGAAAGCGCCAGTGATCTGGGCTACTAAAATGTCTGGGAAAATTCAGGGACTGGCTTGCTTTCAAAGACACGGTGTTTTTCTTTTAGGACTTCAGCTCCCATTCCCATCAAGTGCAGCCTTTTGACTCACCAAATTTTACAGAACAAATCTTTTTCTGGAATCAGTCAAAAGGCCACACATAAGGACCTAGAAGACTACATGTAGCCTTACAGCTACAGGTTCCCCCCTCCTGGAATGACACTAATTCACTGCGTGATCCCCCTACTCACTCCCCCTTCTTCTAGAGTGGGCTTAGTGTCATCTCTATCTGAGCTTCCCTAGTTCACAGTGAACATGGTACATTGCACACAGAAATTACTTAATATGTGTTTTCTGAATTGGTTTGTGGAAGTCACTCCTTTTTTCCCAGGTCACAGTTTACTCGTCTACAAAATGAAGGGACTGGAGAAGGTGATCTTTAAATGACCTCGAAGGTCCCAGCTCTCAATCTACTGTCTCATCTCAAATTGTAGCACTAATAGTTCATGATTGAAGATCTTAAATGGGCTGCCTCATGGGTAGTGACCTCTCTGTCACTGAAGGTGTTCAGAATTGCTGGACCTGTTTGGGAGGACACAGTCCAGAGGATCCTTGTATTATGTGAGAAGCTGGGCTGAATGACCTTTGAGATCCCTTTCCAGGTTGAGATTCCTTGATTCCATTTTGAAAATCTCATAACTTATTCAAGCTCAGAAATTATGGCTTCCTAAAAGAGAAAGTGGATCATTTCTTGACCAAGGCTGAATACTCCACATTGGACCTGTCAGGTCCTAGCTCTGAAGAAATGTTGTGTGGGGGAAGGCCAAAAAGCCTCTTCAAGGGATCTTGGGCGGTAATAAAGCTTCCCCACCCCCACACCCCACAATTGCTTCTTGTCTTGTGAATCACAAAAAGAATCTTCTTTGTCATGCACGGCAAGGGACTGGGTTACAAATCACCTCTGGTGTTAGCAGTCTTCTGGTCAAAGCAAAACAATGGTCATCACCTTCATGTGACAGCAGTGATCTTGCATCCAGTGTACTTGGTGAGCTGGGCTTCTTTTAGACAAATGGAAGGTTATTTAAGCACTGAGGGACACTGGGAAAATTAGTGAGATATGGTGAAAAGAACAGATGATCTCCCTGCAGAACTTCTGGGGATGACCAACTGGGAGGTGACCTTAGTGCAGTATACTGAAATGCAGGAAGAACTCAATTCCACAAACTTTTACTAAGCAGCAGCTATGTTGCACATGTAGCAGAGGGTACCAAGCTCTCATGGTGCTTTACAGTCTAAAAGCAATGATCTAAGAGTGAGTGGAAACCATGCAAAGGAAAGGTCCAGTGAAGGGCTGGGAGAGATTAGAGGAGGACAAATCTCTTCTGAAGAGGGCAGGGGATGCCTTAGCTGGGCCTTGAGGGAGAGCAAAGATTTCAACAGGTGTTGATGGGGATGGAATCTAAACTCAAGCATAGACAATAAGAAGAGGCGGGAGAAAGACAGATGATGAGTCACCCGGGCTACCACGTGTGAAGGAGAATGTGTCAGGATAAGATTGGAGAGGTAGGTTGGAGGCAGAATGTGGGTGGTCTTGAATGGCAGACAGCCTGAAAAAATTTGGACTCTATTCCAAACAAGGGAGTAATGTGTCTGAGTTGCAGGAAGCAAAAGCTTTTGCTTGGGGAGATATCTAATGTGTAGATGTTCAACCCAAGATATATATATATATATATATATAGGAGTAAACAAGGCCATATGTCTCACCATTCTCTGGAGGGCTCACAGCATAATACATATTTTCAACGTAGAACCATGGAGCATTTGGCTAATAGCTCTGCATGGCCCACTCAGCATGTGAAATGTTGGGAAAGTGACTCTGGGGCTGGAGTCTGCTGCTCATTGTACAGCAAATGATGAAAACACTGTCCCCCAACTGCTGATGTGGAGGCTGTACTGGCCCTTAGTGGTGTTTGTCTTGGAATGCAGAAGGTTGTATATTACAGGCTCCTTATGTATAGGCCAGGCATCTTCCCTCTCAAACTCTGGAGAAAGGTACTAGGAGGAACTAATCCTGGCCTCCTGCCTAATGATTGGATAGATGAGCATCAATCACTAAGTCTTTACTGAACACTTCATGTGTGCCCAGCCTTGGACACAAGCATAAATATTTTTTGGGGGGGTGGGGGTGGGGGTGGAACGTCTCTTACAAAATCTCTCTGCCTTGTGACCTTACTTGGAAACTCGAGGAACATAATGTTCTGGCTCATTTTGCTCTCTCCAAAAGGCCCTTTAGGACTCTGGCTAACAGAATGTCAGATATAGGACAAGTATTATTTAACTCATCAGAAGAATGCAGAAGAGGCTCATATCCAAGCTCCTTTATTATCAGGAAAACTGTCCTTTCCAGAGATTGTCAAATGACCCTCTTCTCTGATTTGTTTTACCTTTTCTTGGAAAAAGAAATAGGCATGGTCTGCTTTCTTTTTGTTGTGACATGGGTTTTACTGTTGCTTCTAGGTACATATGGTTTTTTGTTATGCCAATCATTCTGGTACCAGAACAAGGTCCATGGGTTTGTTCTTTCCTCTCAATGACCTGTTGCTTTTTCAAAGATTCCATCTGATGCCAGGTCCATGGTACACATGCTTCCTTGTAGGAGTCATACGGGCATGCAGGCCTCTCTTGAGATCCCCTGTGCAGATCAACGTCTCAAACTTCCCTTGGATTCCCTCTTGTAAGCTGAAGCACATTCCTTCTCAAACAAGTATCCTGGGAGTTTCATGGGAGTAAGGGGTGGGGTTTACCTTAATGAGGCAGGAGGGGCTTATTTGCATACCAGCAATACCAGTATAAAAATACTAGTCCTTTTCCATGGGGGCCTCATGCTTCAAAAGGTACCTAACAACACAGTACAGCATGTGCTGTGGCCAGTGGATGGAAGAGCTTATGTTACGGGATTCAAGGGAGGTAGAGCTCTCTGTTCAGCAGGGGTTTCAAGGAAGGTTTTTTGGGGAGGAAGGATTTGAGCTGGGCATTAAAGAATGGACAAAATTCAGGGAGGTAGAGAGGAAAGGCAAGGGCATTCTAAGGGGGTGGGATGACATTTAACAGTTGCTCTCAAAGTCCAGGGATCCCTAGGGGTTCCTGAGACCTTTTCAGGTTCGTAATAATTCTAAGATGCTTTAATTTTTAATAGGGTATCAATAGATATAACCCATAAACAAAAGCTCTTTGGGGAGTCTTCAATAATTATCAAGAGTATAAAGGGATCCTGAGACCAAAAAGTTTGAGACCCACTGGTATATACTAATAATTAATAATAATCATAAATATCAAACATTTGCATAGGGATTTAAGATTTGTGAAGCACTTTACAAATTTTGTCCTCACAATAACCTTATGAAATAGATATTATTGTTATCCCTGTATTATAGATGAGGAAAATGAGGCATGAGAAGCTAAGTGACTTGCCCAGGGTCACACAGCTAGTAAGTGTCTGAAATGGAAGTGGGACAGGGGAAAGCACATCGTGGGGACAGTAAGTACATGAAACTCTTACTGGAGCATTTGGTGCATCTAAAGGAGTTCCTTGAAATAGAATCCTAGAATCATAATATGTTAGAGCTAGAAGAGATCTTGGAGATATGGATCTCAACTTCTTAATTTTACAAAGGGGGAGACTGAGGCCCAGAATGGGCAAGAACTTGTCTAAGGTCACATAAGCTAATGATCCCATAACCCTGATTTTCAGCCCAGGGATCTTTTCTACTCTACCAAAGTGAGGGCAAGTTTATGACCAGATTATGAAAAACCTTGAATGATGGTTTAGATTGATCCTGTAGGCAAAGGAGGGCCGTTGAAGGACGATGGTGGTGGTCACAGAAATGATGATTTAGAAAGATGAATCTGGGATCACATAGCAGGATGATCTGTGGTAAACATGACTGTGTTCATTAGCGTGGGTCCTAAGCTATCTGCTGTGGAGATGACGAAAGGCACCATGATTCTCACTGAGAAGCCTGTGGTCTAGTTGGGAAGACAAGACACAAATAACTAGAGAATAAAACAAGACTGGAGCGGAGTGCTAAGAAGAGTGGGGGTTGAAGTAGTCAGGGAAGGCTCCATGGAGGAAGTGGGAGAGACTTGAGCTGGGTTCCCTTTTGTCCATCACAGGGTCCTTAAAACCCTTAATGATTCCAGGTAAAATTTTTTGGGAAAAAGCTTCTTGGATCAGGTGCTCTAAATAAAGCAGGTGGTGTTGGTACATTCATTTCAGCTGCCAGGCTCACAGGATCATAGATTTTGAACCAATAAGCATTTATTAAGTGTCTACAATTTATTAGTTGTCCTCAGTGCAAGAAAAACAAAGACAAAAATGACAAGAGTCCTGCCCTCTAGCTGCTTTCATTTTAGTGGGAGAAAGTATGAATGTGTTGATGTGGATGTGTTTCTTCATCTTGTTGGTTCCAACAGAGCTGTTGTGATTTGCTGGCTGAGCTCCTGGAGTGGATCCCTGCAGGGGCCAAATCCCATATTCTACTGGATACAGAGAAAACCACCCTAACATTTCAACTGCTTAGACAGCCTGGCCTCTGAGCATATTGATTATATGAAAAATCAAGTTTGTGTTCAGACAGAGAGAGCTGGGTAGCAAGAGTTTCTCCGTATCTGCAACCGTTTAGGTAGAAAGATGTCAAAGATTCCTCTTTCTTTTTTCCTTCCTTCCTTCCTTCCTTCCTTCCTTCCTTCCTTCCTTCCTTCCTTCCTTTCTTCTTTCTTTCTTTCTTTCTTTCTTTCTTTTTCTTTCTTTCTTTTTCTTTCTTTCTTTTTCTTTCTTTCTTTCTTTCTTTCTTTCTTTCTTTCTTTCTTTCTTTCTTTCTCTTTCTTTCTTTCTTTTTCTTTCTTTCTCTCTTTCTTCCTTCCTTCCTTTCTTTCTTTCTCTCTCTTCTTTCTTCCTTCCTTTCTTCTTCCTCTCCTCTCTCCTTCTTTCTTCTTCTCTCCTCTTCCTTCTTCTCTCTCTCTCTCTCTCTCTCTCTTTCTTTCTCTGTTTGTCTGTGTCTCTCTCCCCACCTAGTAATCCAGGCTCCTTGTTTTAAAGATGTGATGCTCAGGGAGATTAAGTAATTTGCCCAAGGTCACACAGAGAGTTACAAACAGAGCCAGGACTAGAACCAAGGCCTCTTGACTCATAAAATTAATGATCTATGGAATCTTAGCAGAGGAAAGGACGTCAGGGATCATCTAGTTTGGTCTTCTTCAGTGCAATAATCCACTCTGCAGAATCCCTGAGGGATCCCAGCCAGCCTCTGAATGAATACGTCATAGTTTCCTTTCTCCTTCTTCTCATCCCTCCCCAATTCTCTTCTCTAGGTTAAACACCCCCAGTTCTTTCAACCAGTCCTCATAGGATATCAGAGCTAGAGAGCATCTTTTCTAACCTGCTCATTTTATAAATGAGGAAAATGAAGCTTAGAGAAAGGAAACAATTTTCAGCTATGTCTGGAATGAACTCCCTTCTCACCTTCCCTCTTGGAATCCCTAATTTTCTTTAAAACACAGTTCAGGTGTTTGCTACTTTGTACAGATGGACTTTCCTAACCCTCTGACCTCATCGCCAAATTGTTAATGCTCTCTTCCTCTTGAAATGACTTTGTATTATTTTGGATATGCCTTATCTATGCAATGCTGTATCTCCCACCCCCACTCCCCAGTTGAGATTCAGTGTGGTGGTGGCTATTTCTCCTTTGTACTTGAAGAGGACCAATGACATCATGATGTTGAGGTCAAGGCACAGTGTATTTGACTGTGGCTGATCAGTCCAATATAAGCTAGGAAGGCTCTACCACGGGTTGGGCACAAATAGACTATTTGAACATTTGGAATGAAGGTGTCCTAGATTTGCACGCCTCTCATTTCTTTTGTGCTGCTGTGATTCTGCTTATAGCACAGCACCTTCTTTGATGCAGGCATGCCATGCTGGTTGGTCCTGTACCAGTGTCTCCTGTATCTTACAATCGATTAGTTCTTCAGAGGAACCTTGAGATTGTCCTTGCAGTGCTTCTTCTGACCTCTATGTGAGCACTTGCCTTGTGAGAGTTCTCTGTAAAATATTCTTTTAGGTAAACATATATTTGGCATTAGAACAATATGGTTAGCCCATCAGATGTTCTCTACCATAAAGTTTGAATGCTTGGTGGTTCAGCTCAAAAAAGAACCTTTAGTATCTTGCACCTTATCTCACCAAGTGATCTTCAGAATCCTTCTAAGACAATTCAAGTGGAAATGGTTCAGTTTTCTGGCATGGCGCTGGTAGACTGTTCAGGATTCACAGGCATACAACAATGAGGTCAGCTTTACAGACCTTCAAGATTGTTAGGCAGCCCAATATCTCTTTTCTCCCACACTTCCTTTTGGAGCCTCCCAAACACTGAGCTTGTTCTGGCAATGCATGTGTCAACCTAACCATCTATGTGGACGTCCCTGGAAAGTGTACTGCCAAGGTAAGCAAACTTATCACAGCATTCAAAATTTCTCCATTTGCTGTCACTAATGGTTCCACATATGGATGGTGTGGAGCTGGCTGGTGAAGAGCCTTTGTTTTCTAGGTGTTGCTTGTCAGGCCAAAATTAGCACAAGTGGCAGAGAATCGATTCATACGTTGTTACATCTCAACCTCAGAGGCTGCATTGAGCACACAATCATCTGTGAACAAAAAGTTCTTCTTAATAGGCTGATTCTTCACCTGGAAGATGCAGAGTGGTATATCTAAGAGATAGATTTGGAGTTAAAAAGGCCTGAGTTTGAATCCTGTTTCAGGCACTTACTAGCTGTGAAGCTCTGGGCAAGTTCCTTAACTTTTCTAAGCCTTAGTTTCTTCATCTGTAAAATGGGGATAAATATAGGACCTACCTTCCAGGGTTGTTTTGGGGATCAAATGAGAAAATACATGTAAATAGCTTTGCAAACCTTAAAGCTCTATATAAATGTAAACTGTAGCTCTATGCTGTGAGATTGAGGCAGAATAAACATGATTTCTCTTTCACATGACATCCCATCAAATATTTGAAGACAGCTATCATGTCCCTTTTAAATCTCCTCTTTTCTAGGCTAAACATCTATAGTTCCTTCAGTTGGTCCTCACATGATGTGATCTCTAGTCTTGTCACCCACCATCTTGGTTACCTTCTATTGGACTCCAATTTTGCCTGTCTTGGCCTTTATTTCTATAGGATAATAGGATCATAGACTAAGAGCTGGAAGAGATGTTAGAAGCCACATTGTCTAACTCTTCAGATTTTACAGATGAAGAAAATGAGACTTGGAGAAGTTAATTGACTATTATGGCCACAGAGGGAGCATGTGACAGGTTTTAACTAAGTCTTACAGATTCCATATCCTATGCCATCTACTGTGTCACACTGCCTTTTCTCCTCTGTAAATGAAGGGTTTGGACTAGGTGACCTCTGGGGCCCCTTCCATCTTTGACATTCTAAGAATTTGTGATTCTATAACTCAGCCCTGGGCGTAGCTCAGCACAAGCTAAATTCTTGGTTACCCTTTGTCTCTTGGGACTCTCTAAACCTCCATAATAGACACTGAAAACCATTTTGCTTTTCTTTATGAGCCGAAATGACAATGTTGGGAAGAAAGCAAGTCTTTGGCTCTCCAGAGGGATCTTATTGTTTTTAAGATTTCCTCTCTTCTCCTCCCCCCATTTGAATATTCTGAATGGAGCTAATTGTCTAAATTGAAGGTATTATGCTATAATGATTGTTATAATTAAACTCTTATCATCTGAATGAGACTGAAAAGTGGAAACCCATTGGATAAGACTTTTAAAGCTTTTAAAATATGTTTTTGAATCAGATAAAAGCCCCTTTGATTTGAACCTTTGAGAGAGAACACGTCTGAAAGTCTTAACAGCTACTGGCTATGAAATGCATCCATGAAGAGTTATGTCAGGCCAGAAGAAGCCCATGGTTGAGACCAGCGTTTAAAGACTGGTATCATCTGAAATGATGTGAGTAGCACTGCCATAGGTCTGGCTGCTTCTGGCCTTGTCAGACTGGTTGAACAGCTTCTGATTTCATGTCATAATTCCTCTTAGTTTGCTCTGCCAATTTTGGGATCCATGGAAGTGTCCTAGTGTGAGTTTCAGGGCATTTAAGAAATGACACATTTTATGTGCTTCCCACTCCAGCTCCAGGCAGCCTAGAAGCAGCTCATGCACACTCCCAGGGAGCTGAAAAGCTCAGAAAACCTATTGGTTCTCTAGAATACTATACATAGCAGATATTCTAAGCCTTTTCTCTCTACAACCCCCTAACTCTGTCCCCACATCTTCTTTCTTAGCAGATGACTTTGTTTTACTTTTCTTCATTTCCCATGCCCCTCACCTTAAAATTTCTCTTTATTCACTCATTCTCTCCTCCTTTCTGGTTATAGAAGACAAGGTTATTTATCTTCTATTCTGCCACTGCTAACCTTTAAACTTATGCCCTTGATCTCATCCCTGTCCATTATCCGGAGAATCTATTATCCCTTCTCTTTTTCTCTCATTCTTTTTTTTTGTTGTTGTTGTTTTTGGTTTTTTGGCAGGGCAATTGGGGTTAAGTGAGTTGCCCAAGGTCACACAGCTAGTACATGTGTCAAGTGTCTGAAGCCAGATTTGAACTCAGGTCCTCCTGACTCCAGGGCTGGTGCTCTACTCACTGTGCCCCCTAGCTGCCCCCTTTTCTCTCATTCTCAACCTTTCCCTCTTCATTGGCTCCTTTCCCTCTATTTAGATCTCCCCTATCCTAAACAAATGCTTCCCTTGACCCACCTCTCTCCATCCAATCTCTCTCCTATACTTTACTGTTGAACTTCCAAAAGAATGGCATGAACTTGCTACTGCCTGCATTTCTTTACCACCACCTTGTTCCTCAAACTCTTGCAAATCTGACTTCCATCCCTGCTCTCTTTCAAAGGTTACCAGGGATGATCTCACAATCATCAAATGCAATGACCATTTCCTCCATCCTTATATTCCTCAAACTTTATTTTATCATCATTAATCAACCCTTCCTCCTGGATCCTCTTTCCTTTTTTGCCTTCACAGGTACTGCTTTCTCCTGGTTTTCTCATGTCAAAGATGGAAGGGACCCCAGGGGTCACCTGGTCCATGCCTTTCATTTACAGAGGAGAAAAGGTAGTGTGACAGAGTAGATATTGTCAGATATGGAGTCTGGGAGACTTAGTTAAAATCTGCCACTCACTACCTCTGTGATCTCTGTGACCATGAAAGTCAAATAATTTCTTGGTCTCCTTCACTGGTTCACTCTCTTCTTCTCTCTGCTGAAATTTAGGTATCCCCTAAGGCTCTGTGATGGACCCCTTCTCTTCTTACTCTCTCCTGTGATCTTGGTTAAATAATTTATATTCAGATGACCTTTCTCCCTCCTCTCTCCATTAAAGTTGAGAACTATGTCTTCAACTAGCTATAGCTGAGTACAAAGCAGCCATGAGGACCTGGGGCAGGGGAGGGGCTCTCGGAGGTTTGGATCACAATGGATAGTGCAGATAAGGGGAACTTTGTTCAGCTGGATCAAAGTGAAGTGTCCTCAATGCTTTTCCTTGTTGAATATCCTTTCCCTGCTAGGGCTAACGGAAGTTTCCTTTTGTCAACTAATGAATGACTCAGGAGTGTCTGTCTCATTTGGTTCCATCAGTGAACATAAACTAGGTGAGATTGGTCTGAGTCAGTCTCAACCCTGAACATAAGCCAACCTTCCAACTCTGGCTACGTTCTCCTGCCATCCAATCTTGACCCCTTGGTGAACCAGTTCAACCCTATATCCATGGCTCTTGAATCCCTTGCTCCCTGTATCACCAACACAACATTCACATCATTGATGGCGACTATGAATATGCTGGCATAGTTCTGAGTCATAAAATATAACAGACTCTCTATATGGAAGACAGAACCAAAACATTTATTCAAACATCAGAAAGCCAAATCCCAACACCAGAAAGCCAAATCCATCATGGCAACAAAGAAGTTTATACGCATTATTATAGCAGGGAGTACCACCATCCCAAAGTGTTCTGCCTGCTAGGGCCTTCCCACAAACAAACACTCATAGCTAGCTGCTTCCTCTCTCTCCCTCAGCTCTAATTGCTCTGACCAACTTCCTCCATTCTGCTCCACCCTTGCTGCTCCACCCTTTCCTGTTCTACATATTCAGCAAGCTCCTCCCTGTGACTTCCCTGTGACTTAAGCAGGTCACATGGACCTATTAATGCGTGGGAAGATCTTCAAATTTACCTTGCCATTATATTCCCTTGTCCTAGCTCCTCTCATATCTTGCCAAACTGTTTAATACCCTCTGCCTTCTTCACTCATACTCAAGTGCTGCTGAATGGAGCTGGAGGAAATCATGACCTGATGACCGGGTTCTCCACAAGTTCATGTTTTCTATTCTTTTCTGGGTTCTCATTATAGCAAAGTTATCTTTTTACTTTTCCCTAATCCTTTTTTACTCTTCTCAAGCCATCTAGGTTACTTTTTCTTCTCCCTTTTCAATTGAGGATCTTTCCTAAGAAGGAAAACCAGAGTGACATAGTGTATAGACTGCTGGTCTTAGAATCATGGAAACCTGGGTTCAAGGTCTCTTGAATCTGCCTCTGATGCATCCTAATTATATGACCATGGACAAGTCTCTCAGTACCTCAGTGTCCCAGGCAATACTCTAGGACTACATTACAGGTGATGAATTGCTGATCTGAGTCAGTGAAGGGTGTTTCTATACTGGGAATTTCCCATACCAATGAAACCACAGGTCTGTACTTTTAACATTTCTTATGTACCTACCATGTTCACGGCACAGGGTATACCCTTGAACTGGCTCTCGAATACAAGTGTTTCAATTGGATGATCAAGAACTCTAGGGGCAGCTAGGTGGCACAGTGAATAGAGCACCAGCTCTGGAGTCAGGAGTACCTGAGTTCAAATCTGGCCTTTGACACTTACTAGCTGTGTGACCTTGGGCAAGCCATTTAATCCCAACTGCTCTGTCTTCCCCTCCTAATAAAAAAAGAACTCTGAAATTCCTTTATTTGATCATAATCTCCTACCATTCCAACTCTCCCTATGCCTTACTTCTCCTAAGCCTATTTTTCATCTTCACTCACAGTCCTTCCAACTCTCAGTACTATTCTAGATTGTGGTCGAACCACCTCCCCCACCTCCCCCCCCCCAGTGTAGATAAAAATGAAGCAGTTCCTGCTCTTAGAAACTTATATTCTGTGTTTCCAGCGGTGGGGACAGTGTTAGAATGGGACAAGGAATTAACAGATGTTTAGCTTTTTATAATATTAGTGTAAATGGGATTCTAATCAATGATTTGGCTAATTTTACTTCCCTTTAATTTAATGTTAAAGTCAGAATTAGAACTCAGGCCTCCTCACTCTCATTATAGGGAAATCATAGTATTATCGGACACAAGAAGGGATCTGAAAGGGTCATCTAGTCCTGTCCCCTTAGATGAGACAACTGAATGGCAGAGAAGAGAAGTGATTTGGTCTTCTTCTGCCACCCCACTCCCCTCATTTGTTTAAACCTCTGTATACATGTATTATAACACACACACACACACAAATACCACCCAAAAATGAAGCTATCATATCTCCTAAGGGAACTCAGGGTTTCAAGGGTGGATGCCAAATTTCCCGTGACACTACCTGACCTCCACCAGTGTCTGCCTTGTAAGTCAGCCGTGGACAATATTTATCTGCTGCATAAAGCACATACTGATTTGTCAATGTCCATTTTGTTCAAGGATCAATAAGACCATTATGTTCCTGGAAAATGTGAGGCCCTAACTTTTCTATTGTGTGGATAGCGCTCTCTTACTCTGAAGCTCATCAATGGCTCTTGTCTGTTCCTTTGTGTTTATTGTACTTTTGCCTGTGCAGGGAGTTAGGTTCCCATTATCCCTTTCTATGCCCCGGGTAATAATTTATCATCACTGTAAATTCAAGTCAACAAACATTTATTAGGCGCCTACCATGTGCAAGGTATTATGCCGAGAACATAAAAATGAAGAGAATGCCTTTTCTACCTTTCTGAAGTTTAAGTTCAGCCTGGGAGATACGGCACACATACACACTTATATACATACATACATACAGACATACATGCACACATGCATATACATAAACACATACATATACATATACATGCAAAGTACAACAGAGAAATTTCAAAAGGGGAAGAGCCGTGGACAACTGAGGGGGCTCAGAAAAGGCTTTGGGTAAGAGGTGGCACCTGAGCCGCTGTTCTTTGAAGGAAGATAGGACTTATGGAGGGAAGGAGAGTCTAGATGTGGGAGAACACCTATGAAAAGTCATGGAGTTGTGCCTAGGGAATGGGGCCTGGAACAGAGAGCATGTGAAGGGCAGTATAACATGGTTTCTGTTGCCCCACTCTCTCAGGCCAGGCCTATTGCAATTTGCTCCCTACAGGGTTCTCTGGTATTCTGAATGGCTCATGGATTCTCTCTTTTCTTTGCTACTGTCTCATGCCCTCACTCACTAACTGTATTTCCTCTGTTCTTTGGGGCTGAGTGGCTAGCATCCTAGTTCCATTTAACCACTTAACATTGGTTAGCTTTTATAAAGGAATCCTCCTCAACACCCCAAGGCTAGAATATCCTCTCATATTACCTTGGTCTCTGTAGAGAGGAGGGTATTTAGGCTTATGTCAGCTCATTTCCTACATAGCCGAACTGAATTCTTGGAATTTTGGATCCCCATGTGAACTCCAGATAAAATGCTACTCCCAACCAAGTGATAGGCCAACATAAAATGTCCACGCATGCTCTAGTCCTCCAATTTCCCAGAAGCAGGTTCCCTAGTGTCTTCCATGTAGGTAACACCTTCCATAGGTGATCTAGGAATGTGACAAACCTCCATTACAGGAGGAATATGAAATAAGATTGGTAAAAGTAAGGTGGCAGTCTGTGGAGAATTTGTGTCATGCTGACATTTTTGTATTTATCACTCAAACACCCTGGCACTTTAGTACTGTTTGCCCAGATATTTTCCACCCCAGCCATGGATGTGGCAGGGTGGTATTCTGTGTTGGTAGAGGAAATCTCTATAGTGATGAAATTAAATATTCAAATTTTTCCTTCCCTTCCTCCCTTCTTCCCTCCCTCCCTTTCCTTCCTTCCTTTTTTCCTTCCTTCCTTCCTTTTTTCCTTCCTTCCTTCCTTCCTTCCTTCCTTCCTTCCTTCCTTCCTTCCTTTTTTCCTTCCTTCCTTCCTTCCTTCCTTCCTTCCTTCCTTCCTTCCTTCCTTCCTTCCTTCCTTCTTTTTTTCCCTTGGAATCACAGTAGACTGAGATCTCTTGGAAGCAAAGAACCTTGGGCAGTAGATGGCGCTCTATAAAAGTCTGATCTTGCCAAGTGTTAGAGCAGGGACAAAATATTGCAAAACCAGCTCCGGAATTCCCTTGGTTTCAAAATTAAATTTTTAAAAATGACGACGAAGCATTTCTTAACTTTTTAATCTGGAAGTGATCTTTCAAATCTTCAGTTTAAGAGGTGTTAGCAAAATGATGGGCTTTGTCATCAATCAACCACTAGACGGCTGCACATTCTTTCATTGGCTCAGCAAATGTTCCCAGAGGGCCTTGCACTAGGCCGGGTCCTGCCCAAGTCGGTTCATTGACAACAGTGGCCAATTTCTCCCTCTGCCTGTCCTGCCTTTAACTGATAGGCAGCAGCTGCCTTTTGAAGGAACAGATTGATGAAGTGTTCTATTAAAAGAGAATAAAGATATTTAAGACCTTTAATAGGAAAGGAATCACAATGGGGTTTAGTAACTAACTCAGAATGGTGTCAAGTGCATTGTACTGTATTTTCTTAGTTTTGAGGGTCTACCCCACCCCTCCCTCACCCCCAGCCTAGAGGGAAAAGCTGGGTCTGTTCTATTGTGGTTCCCATGTCGCTGCAGAAGCAATTGAGGTCCCAAGTCTCACCAGCACTAACACACATATACATACCTTTAACAGAAGTTGGTATTTTTCAACAGGGAGAAATGCTTCCCTAGAAAATATTATTAGTACTTCTATTATCTTAGAGATGATACACCAGCTCAATTGAGTTCCCCAATAAAATACAACAGCAGATTGCCATGGATGGACCCATGACTTTTATTGCAGACAATTGATTGCTTCACAAGACTGGAAGAAATCTTAAAAGGAAAAATGGAGGTAAGAAGCTGTGTCTAAGCATTCTGAGTTGCTGCAGAGTCCGAGGAGAATGATCCTTAAAGGAGAACTTGTTTCTTCTCTGCTGAGGAGGCCGATAAACAAGAATCATAGAGTTAGAGATGAAAGGAGCCTTCGAGATCATCTATTGAAAGGCATGAAGGTACCGGGGAAAGAGTGCTGAACTTGGGAGTTACGAGCCCTGGGTTTGAATCATGACTTGCCACTTTTGCATGTATCTTTGTGAGTGTGGGCAAAGCAGGCTGCTCCTGGATTCAGGGTGCTATAGGGGGAAAGTTTTCTGGCTTTGGAATCAAAGGAGCTGGTTCAAATCTTGCCTTTTACATTCCGTGTGTGTGTGTGTGTGTGTGTGTGTGTGTGTGTGTGTGTGATCTTGGGCAGATCATAACCTCCCTTGGCTTCGGTTTCTTCAGTAAAATGAAGGGGTTGGATGAAATGGTCTCTAAAGCACCTTCGAGTGATCTATGATGCAGCTGCAGCAGTGTCACCTTACAGACAAGGAAACCAAGACCCAGAAATAATCCAATCCGATCCAATAATCCAACTGAAATTAAATTCTGCTGCACCTTAGTTTTCATATATAGTCATGAGGGAAAGGAAAAGGGAAGGACAGGAAAGAAAAAAAGAAGAGAAAAGGAAAGGAAAAAGAGGGGGATAAGGAAAGAAATGGAAAAAGATGGAAAAGAAAGGAAAGGAGAGAGGAAAGGAAAGGGGGAAAGGAAAGGAAGGGAAGGGAAGGGAAGAAGGGGACTATCTTGATCAAGGTTACAGAAGTTGTAGGTCAGAAAGATAGGTTCATTGAGGTCAAATCCAGTGCTCTTCCCATTGGACCACAAGCCTTTAGGAATCTACTTTCCGAAAAAGCCAGGATAGTCTTCTCCCCTGGTTCTTGAAGAAAAGGAGTCATGGAATCTTATGAGGTAGTAGTGTTGTCAGAGCAGAACCATTGGATTTGGAGTCACAGGGCCTGAGTTTGAATCTCAGCTCTGCCACTGTCCTTGGGAAGTCAAGTTCTTTGTGCCTCAGTTTCTTCATCTGTAAAATGAGGGGTTTGAATTAGATGATCTCTCAGATCCCATCCAGATCCAAATTCTAAATCTTTTAGTTAGAACTGGGAGGGCCCTTAGGGATTTTTCCAGGAGAGGACAGGGAAATGGGGCTGGGGTGGCACGAAGGACATTGTTAGGAGAGGGGCTAAGCTTGAACACTGGGTGTGGACTTGGCATTATGGGTTGTCTTTCAGATCTCAAATTTCCAAAGGGTCCCCCTATTCCTCTTATGAAGCCCTGGATTTCTTCTCCCTATCTTCCCTCTGACTTTGTATTTTGGTGTTTCATTTCCTCCTAGCTTGCCTGTGCAGTCTGAAGAAGTCTCACTTTGGGGACTCTTTCATTCTAGGGAAGACTTTCCATCCTTTTATACCTTCCAGCTGCCCCTTTCTGGGCCTTGTCCACAGCTGAACTGGTTTCTTGAAGAGTGTTTCATGATGATTAGACCTTTTACCTTAATAATTTCTTTGGAGAAGTTTGCTTCAGTCTTGAGAGACTTGACTGATTTTATGAAGGAGAATCAAAGCTGGAATCTAACTGGCAGATGGCTTAGAGAACATCTATTCTACTTTCTTCAGTTTTTTGGGGTGACTACAACTGGGATTTCATTGGTATAGGGAATTCCCAGTGAGAAAAGGCTCTTGATTTACATCATAGGTTTGAAGGTCAGCATCTTAGCCCTAGAAAGTTGCCTGAGACATCGAAAAGTTGTGTGACTTGCCCCAGGGTCACATAGCCAGTATGGGTCAGAAGAGGAACTTGAATTCAAATCTATCTGGTCCTAAGGACTCTCTCTCTGTCTCTTACTCTGTTTTTCTGTTGCCTCTGTCTCTCTGTCTCTGTCTGTCTCTGTCTGTCTGTCTGTCTCTGTCTCTGTCTCTCTCTCTCTCCGCTATACCACACTGCTGAAATGGCAACTTTTCTGTTCCAGCCAGAAACTCTGAAGGTCTTTTCCTCCCAGACTAATTCTGTGAAGGCAAACTAGGTCATCTTTTGTCTCCATTCTTACCTAGCATTTATCTACTGAATGGGTGTTGCCTCACACAAACTAAGACCTGGGAAAGACCTTAGCTTAAAAAGGCCAAAGTCTCTCACGCATCTGGGTCATCACCAGTCCTACTGACCTATGTCTTGCTGATGGCCTCTGTTAACTCTGGAGGAGAAAATGAGGCTGGTGACTTTTCACAGCTCCTCCTCGCTTTAATCCAATTCACTTACAAGTCAAGACATCACCCTCCCGATATCGTTGGTCCTCTTCAAGAACAAAGATGTAAAACAACAACATTGCTTCTCTCTCACTTTATAGGTGAGACAACTGAGCTCTAAATAGGGGAAGGGTTAAGGTCATGGTGCTTGTTCTGGTGTGGTTCCTACCTCACACTCTCCACCAACTTTTCCTTTTAACAGTATAAAGGGGGTTTGCTAAATGCCCAGAGCATCTAGGATGGTGTCACACATGTGGAAGACACTGGAGAACCAGCTTTAGAGAGACAGGAAAATGCGCATGTGGACATCATGTATTGACCTATGACATTGGGCCTTTTTCCATTGGCTGCATAATCAGAACTGTTGACATCTTTAAAACCGCCTGACTGAACACTATTGTAGTTTTTCCTACATTCCTATCTGAAGGTGAAGGACTTCTTTACTCACACCATACATTAAGAGGAAAGGGCCATCTCTTTCCCTCTCCCAACTCCTTTTTAGACCATCTGGCTAAGAAATGGACCTGGAGTTTCCTTTTCCTTTACCATTGTCTATTTTAGGTGCCAGAAGTGGAATTTCTAGTACAGGAATTTGATTCGTGGGGATCCAAGAGTCCAGAAATCCAGTTGGGCCAGAACTGAAGCCTTGGAGCGCAAGGGTCCAAGGATCCTTTAGACCCAGTGAGGCTTTAGGCTTAACTTGGTGGGACTAATTCTTTGTAGGAGCTGGGCTAAACTGGAAACCTAAATCCCTTCCCTTTCTTCTAGAAACTGAAATGCTATAAGGAAATTATGCCCCTGAGATGTTTGGGAAAATGTTTGTGTGGTTGTTCTTGCTCTGTCTTTGAAGTAAATCTCCCTTTGTACAAATTAATCTGATGTTAAGTGATTAAGTAGAATGGGGGGGGGGTTGTTGGGGGTCACCCTTGGTAGGGGCTCTTGGTGAGAGACTTCCCAACTCCCTCAGGATACTGGAGAACCCTATGGGAGAGGCCTGGACCTCAGACTATGCAGTTAGATCCATGTCACATCAGAATTCCTATGCAACTGTGGATTAATCTTGCCCAGTGACTTCAAGGTGAAATGTTCAAAGATACCTTTATCATACTTTTGATTAGGCATCTGTACATGAATCAGGAAGGCCTGAGTTCAAATCCAGCCTCAGACACTTATTAGTTATATGACCCTGGGCAAGTCACTTAACCTCTGTTTGTCTTAATCTACTGGAGAAGGAAATCACAAACCACTCCAATATCTTTGCCAAGAAAACCCCACAAACAGTATGATCCATGGGGTCATGACTGAACAAAAACAACACATGAGGCATAGCCTTTGCTTGATATAGATGAATAAGAGGAATGATTCCTCATATCTGTTTACAGTTTACAAATGGCTGTCACATTCAATGTCTCTATGGTGTCTCATAATAACCCTTTGAGGGGAGGAAGCAGGACAAGGTGTTGTAATCTCCACTTCATAGTCAAGGCCAGTGAGGAGGCTCAGAAAGGGTAAATGATTTGCCCAAGGTTCCTGCTCTTCTGGATGCAACAGTTGTCTTAAGTCATCTCAGGGCTCAGTTAATTCAAGCAGTCTGCCTGATGCCTCCCTTGTAGTACATGGGGGTGTAAGCTGCAGATCTTGTAATCACATCTGGCTCTTCTGACTCTAGAGCACTGTGCTCTTGGGCTGGAAGAAGGTCTCACTCTGACCTTTTGTTGGCTCTGATACTGTAGAATTCAATTTGAGGCATTATTTTAAAGTTCTTTGGAAGGGATTGTTGGGAGAGCTCAGCTGAGTGCTTTCTCTACTCCACCATCTTGGCTCCACCTCCTTATGATAGGAGTCAGTGTAAGGGAATGGAAGTAGCATCGAGGCTTTGCCGTAGAACTAGTTGTGTCACTGAAGACAAATAAAACTAATTTAAATAACACATGTTAATAAGACTTTAAGATTTGTTGTCGTTCGTTCATTTTCAGTCATGTCTGACTCTTCATGACCCCATTTGGGGTTTTCTTGGCGGAGATCCTGGAGTGGTTTACCATTTCTTTCTTTCACTCACTTTACAGATGAGGAAACTGAGGCAAACAAGGTTAAGTGACTTGTCCAGGGTCACACAGCTAGTAAGTCTCTGAGGCCAGATTTGAACTCAGGAAGAGGAGTCTTCTTGATTTCCAGTTCAATGCTCTAGTTACTTCCAAGGTTTGTGAAACATTTTATCTATGGTATCTCATTTGATCTTTACAATAACTCTGTGAGGTAGGTGATATTATCATTTTCATCTTACAGAGGAGGAAACTGGTGCAGAGAGGAAGCTGATGCAGAGGATCATACAACTAGCAAGTTTTTGAGGCAGGCTTCAAACTCAAGTCTTCCTAACTCTAAGTCCTCTACTCTGCTGAGCGATCCAGCTGCCTAGGATCATAGATGTAGAGCATAGAGTCACATCCCCTCCTTTTACATGCTTTGGTAGCCTGAAAAATGCCTCATTGGTCCCAGGGGACAGCTCACTGTAGGTAGAGTTTATCTGCCTTTTCTGTACTGCATTATGACACATGCACCATGACTCCTGAGGAAGCTTCATTCCATAGGCTCAGAATGTTTTCCAGGTATTTCAAAAGACAGAGAAGAGATAGGGGCAAGGAGGAGGAATAGACTGGCTGTGAAATCTGTCTGTTGGACTTTGATCTCTGTGCTAGATCCCTTAACTCAGCCTATCCAGTGGTGGCAGGAGCTGGGTAGTCTAGTGGAGAGTGCTAGATTTGGAGTCAGGGAGAGCTGAGTTTGAATCTTGCCTCCACCATCTATTGTATGACCCTGGGAAAATCATTTAACTGTTCTGTGCCTCAGTTTCCTCATCTGTAAAATGAGGATAATAATAGTGCCTACCTCACAGGGTATAAGGGCAGGTAGGTGGTGCAGTAGCTAGAGTACTAGGTCTGGAGTCAGGAAGATTTGAATTCAAATCCTGCCTCAGACCTTTACTAGTTATGTGACCTAGGGCAAGTCACTTAACCCCCATTTGCCTCAGTGCCTCATCTGTAAAATGGGAACACACTGGAGAAGGAAATGGCAAATCACTTCAGTAGCTTTGCCAAAACAAAACAAAACAAAAAACCGTAGATATGACTGAACAACAGCAGCCTTTTAGAGTGAGGACAGAATGTGATAATACGTGTGTAAAATGTTTCACCAACCTTCAAGTGTCATATAAATGCAGATTGTCATCATTACCATCCAGGATGAGGGAGCTCATGGGGTCATGAGCTAGGTGGGGTGCTATCATATTCATTTCTGTAGTTCCAAATCCCAGAACCAGAGTGCCAGTGCATCTCCAATGCTAAGGAGAAGAGTTTGCTACTCTGGTGCTGAATGTAAGGAAATGAGATAGAAGGGATGAACTATTCTGGATGAACACAAAGGAAGCCCTAATGAGGTTTTCCCTGTTGGTTAGAGTTGCTGGTTTGGGTTTGAGGGAACATAGGCAATTTCTGGGGAGATGGTGGATGTCAGGGTCCTATGACTGCTGACTTTGATATATCTTGAGAACTCGCAAGATTGTGTTGTGACACATTCTTAACCAAAAATCTCTTCCCTGTTCTCTGTGACCAGGGCACTTTGGGCAGCTGGCACACAAGAGTCCTTGGGCACAACCATAACATAAAGAAACATCAAGATATTCATATAGAGAAAGCCACCCAGGAATATCAGAAATATGTAGGGACTCAAAATCTCCTCTGGTCCTCCTGTCTTCTAAGATAACTCTGGAGTCAGGGGCCTTGGGTTCAAATCCCTGTTTCTCTTTATGTGATGTTGGGCAAGTCACTTGACCTCCTTGGGCCTCAGCTTTCTCATTTGTAAAATGGTGGTAGAAGGGAGCATTTGACTAGACATCCTCTGAGATCTCTTCCAACTCTGGATCTGTGACCCTGTAAGGACCACCAGCTCTGCAGCATCGACGTGATTGGGTTAGTGTTCAAATGCCAATAGGGAGGGAGGTTCTACTTTTCCCTGAATTCATGTTAGCATCAGGCAGCTTGAACGACAAAGAGGGTTGGTATCCTTCTGCGGACTATTGACAGTGTCTGCTGCCTTCTCACCCTGTCAGCTTGACCACCTTGTCTTCCTCATTTTGGGAACAGCAGAGCAGTGGTTCTCAAACTTCTTGGTCTCAGCATCCTTAACACTCTTAAAAATAATTGAGGACCCCAAAGAACTTTTGTTTGTGTGGATTATTTCTATCAATATGTACTGCATTATAAATTAAAGTAGATAAACTTAAAAATATTTATTAATTCATTTAAAATAACAATAAACATTATCTATTAACATATATAACATTTTAAATATAAAATAGCTATATTTTCCAAAGCAAAAAAAAAAAAAGAGTGAGAAGAGTGGCCTTGCACATTTTTGCAAATCTCTTTAACGTCTGGCTTCATAAAAGACAGCTGGATTCTCATATCTGCTTCAGCATCCCGGCTGTTGCGGTATGTTGTTTTGGTGGAAGTAAATGAAGAAAATCTGGCCTTATACAGATTATGTCATTGGAAAAGGAAGGAGTGTTTTAATAGGCAAATAACATCTTAGTACCATTATGCTAGTGTTCCCACTGACCTCAGAGACCCCTGAAAGGGTCTCAGGGACATCCAGGGGTTCTCAAACAACACTTGAGGACTGCTGCAGCAGATAATCATTAGCATTCAGGTCATTTTGGAGCCCCCGAATGATGAAGTTAAGCTCATATGAAACTGGCTGGGCCCTGACGCAAGGAGGGGATTGCAGCTTGGGGAGCTGGTGTTCCCCAAATGCAGGTAGCATATGGAGGAAAGAAGGAAGTCACAGACGGGTCCCTCTCATCTCTAACCCAAATGTTTTCTTTGCTTAAAAATCATCAGTGATAGAGAACACTACCTCTGCGGCTAGCCCATTGCATTTTTTTAGTGGTTGTTCAGTCATGTTTAACTGTTCGTGATGCTGTTTGGGGTTTTCTTGGCAGAGATACTGGAGTGGTTTACCATTTCTTTCTTCAGCTCACCCTACAGATTAGGAAACTGAGGCAAACAGGGTTAAATGACTTGTCCAGGGACACACAACTAGTAAGTATCTGGGGCTGGATTTGAACTCAGGTCTTCCTAACTTTAGGCCCAGTGTTCTATCCACTTAGGTGCCTCTTGCATTTCTTAGTACCCCTCACATTACACCACTTGGCACTCTTCCTTTTGGCACAACCTCTTATTTTAGCCTCTACTCTATATCCATTTCCCCTGTTCTATTGCTTCTTCCTGATTTTTAACCTTGTGCCCCACTCACTTATCTTTTGCATTCATTTTACCTTATCATCTGTTCACAGACCTTTGGCTAATAGCTGGCTGGCTATTACGCTTTATCATGCTTTAAGTTTGCAAAGCACTTCACAAATATTATCTCATTTTAGCCTCCCAACAACCCTGGGAGGTAGTTGCTATTGTTATCTCCATTTTACAGTTGAAGAAACTGAGGTAGACATATTAAATGACTTGCCTAAGGTCACTCAGCTAGTCAGTGTCTGAGGCTGGGTTCCAGTTCAGGTCTTCCTGCCTCCAGTCCCTGTGCATTTCTGATCCCGTGGCACCACCTAGATTCCTTGCAATAGTCACTGCAGAAAGACCAAGGGTAGACGGGTGGCCTGACTATCCAGCAGCCTGGAGGGCAGTGGCACTGGCCTGGACTGGGAGAGGATAGGGCGGATAGAACTGAGCAGGGACCCAGAAAGTTTGGTGAGGTCAGTGGAGATCATAGGCACTCATGGTCTCTCTGATGGAGGCTATGTTATGAAGAAGGGGGTGAATTCCAGTGAAGGAAAAATAGCCAGGGTGAGGTGTGGGAGGAATCTGGAGTGAAGAACTGGGGGATAAGGAAAGCATGTTGTCCAGAGGAGAAGGGAGGGAGGGAGTCAGTCACATGGGAGGAGGCTTGGGCATGGGTGGAAGGAAAATGGGGTGGAGCAGGGAGAAAGCAATGGAGGAAGTTCAGAGGGGAAGAACTGAAGAGGAAAAAAAGGCCAGGGGAAATAAATGAGGGAGGAAGTCAGGAGAAAAAGGGCAGAAGAAACTAGGAGAAGGGGAAGGGGAAAGGGAGAGAGGTGGTAGGTTGCCCATCTTCAAGCTTAGCCTGGATGTCCACTTGTCTGGGATATTGCAGAGGGTTTTCATCTTCATGTGTGGATTGAACAAAATGACCTTTGAGGTCCCTTCCAAATCTAAGATTCTATGACTATTTGACAAGTAGTTCAGGGAAATAACATTTATATTCTAGTGCTATGGAAAGCCTAGCTACCGTAATCAGATTTAAAGAGGTCATAGTCGTCAGCAGTCATAACTAGGACAGGGTGACTGAGGCTCTTCCCCAGGGTGCCAACATTGAGAGGATGTTGATAGCGCTTGCTGTCCTTCAGCAGTGGAGAAACAAATGAGTTTTGTACCTAGTTAGCAAGAAGAGTTGGTTAAAATAGGAAGCTATGAGTAGGTCAGCCCATGGCTGCCTCCCAAGCGAGCTTGTCCCTGGCCTGCCGCTACTCCCTCCTTCCCTGACAGCGTCTAGCCCAGCAGCATTTGAATCATCCTGTCCTATCTCTTGCCCCAGATGCAAACATTGTTACCTACCCCTCTGGTTGTCATATTGCAGAGGAGCTGAGGATGTTATTTTATCTATCCTCCCCCTCCTCTAAGTAAAACCTAGCCTAGAGAGATGGGGGTCTGTGCAATTTTGGGGGGGTCTCCAGAAGAAGGGTTCTGATCCATAGTTCCAATTGCTTCTTAATCCAAAGCCGTGCAAAAGAAGCCAAGAGATTTGGATGGGAACACCAGAGAGCCTACAAGTACCACAGAAGGAATTGTGGTCCTATAGAATCCTCACAGTGGTCCCTGAATAGGGCTCTGAAACTAATTGGAGCATACGCCTTAGCCCCGGAAGAGTGTCCTTTGCCTTAGCCCAGAAAGGGTGAGCTCATTCATATAGAGAATTATGACCCATGAAATACGGCAAGTGACAATGGGGAGGGAGCCTGCCAGAATGAACTGGCCTCCAAGTTGAAGGAGAATTGCTTATTCCAGAGAGGTAGGAGTAAGACGGGGATTGGGCTTTAGTTAGCTCCGGAGCGTTGATCTTTGGAGAAGATCTTAGGAGAAGCAATCACGGCACAAGCCCAAGTGACTTAACTCAAAGACTCTTTAGGAAGAGGAGCTGCAGAGGGAGAAGCTTAATGAAGAAGATGGTTATGAATCTGGATAGGGTCAGGTCTTGCACACCAATCCTTTTTGGTAATGGCATTCTTTGTCTTCTGGGTTAGGCAGAAAATGCAGTAACTTCTTAATTATCCGATATAAACAAGGAATTACTGAGGATAAATGGAATCAAGAATGTTATTGGAGAAACGTATGATCAGAAGACAAGGGCTGGCTTTGGCGGCGAGAGCAACTCTCACGTCCCATGGGTATCATTGTGATATCGAAAGGATTTGAGAAAGGCTCCCTGCTGGGTGGATTTGCTATGGCAAATTTATGAGAGGCCATGGACAAGATTGGTGCAGGATGGATAGGCACGGATAGATCTGTATCCTGTAAGGTAATAATTCAATCAATAAGCTAACAGATCCAGTGCAGTACTAGGGTATTTGAACATGGATTGAGTTGTGGCAGTGTGGTGCAGTAGATAGGGAACCAGAAAGACCTGGCACTGAGTCCCCTCTTTGATACCTACTGGCTACATGATCCCACACAAGCCATTTAACCTTTGCGTGCTCTAAGCTGATGAAGTCAAATTCAAATAGAAACACTAAGCTGTACATCAGGATCCCTGCAGGCTACACATTAACTTAGGAAACCACATATTAACATTATCTATGTCCTATTGTAATTTAATTTATTTTGTTAAATATTTCCCAGTTATATTTTAATCTGGTTCTTGAGTACCTGTGGCTAGTAACTGGGTATATTTGACATCTCTATTCTAGGAAATTCTCTAAGATTGTAACTTGCAGAGAAGGAGCTGATCTGTATTGATAGAAGGGATTTCCTCTTCAAGAAGTGCCTTATAATGGTGAACTCACAAGTCCAGGCCCTTTCCTCCTTCTATCCCTCCCTTCCTACCACTGATTCTTATTCTTTTCTGGCATCTCCAGGGATTGGGGGGTGACTCTGCCCAAGGAACGGCATATGCACCTGGAGAATCGCCTTATTAAATCTCCATCCCCCAAGGACCCTTCAGCTGTCAAAATTGTGAGCCATAATACTGCAGAATTACCTTCCTTGTGTTGGTTTTTTCAATTTCTCTAACATGTTAATTCTACAAAATGAAGCATAATGCAAGGAAAAACGTCTTTGAGAAAATGGACTCTGTGTCAAATGCAGTTTTATTTGCTTCAAATGAAATGAGACTTTACAAAGCAAAACCAGACTTTGGGAAACTGGTGGGAGGAGAGGATGAGAGTAGGGTTCAAAGCATGTCTACTCAGGAATTTTTGGGGGGCTGGAGAAACCATGATTTGGCCTCAACTATCTCCTTCTGCCCAGCGAGAGCTGGAAGTGCTTGGATGATGTGGCTCTCTTCAGAAGCCCCCCTCTCTGGTGTGAAGGTTGGGGTTTCTTCTAACAGATCACCAAGCAGTCATGTGTCCTTCAGAAGAGAGGTGTGGAGGCACAAAGCTGGTATTGTTTCCAGATTCCCTCTGACTTGTCCAGAGGGTCTCTGTGGCTCAATGGGGTTCTTATGCCGAGCTGAGCAATCCCTTGGGATAGTCTCTCTGCTTCCCATCTGCTTCCCTTAGGCTTTGTGGGGAACATCTGGGAGGATGACTCAGACAAAGAGAGTGGGTGTTCACACCTTTATTCATGTACTTACCTCTTCCCCCTCCCCTCATCTGGGCTCAGTTGGACTAAAAAAAAATGAAATTTACATGATAACTTTGTTGTAGATTTGAAAGGAATAGCAAGTTGTGCAGAGCAGATTTGCACTTTCATATATAATCATCTTTTTTGTTGTACTATATTATGGAAATGCTTGTTTTATTCCATAAATTAAAAATCACATTTAAAAATTAAAAAAAAGGAAAGGAAGCAACCAAGCGTTAAGGGCCTACTATGTGCCAGTCAGAGATTAAAGTCTTTCCAACCTTAGGTAGGCTTGTCCTCACAGGACAAAACTACAATCTGTCACTGAGACAGACTTAAAGACTTTCCAGCTTGCTTGGTGCTACCCTACCTCATGTTCTGCTAGGATAGCCTTTGAGGGGGAAGGGAAGGGAATGAGCAATTTTTAAGTGCCTACTATGTGCCAGGGATCTTTACAAATATCATCTCATTTTATCCTCACAATTCTGGGAGAAAGATGTTATTATTATCCCCACTTTACAGTTGAGGAAACTGAGGCAGACAGAGGTTAAGTGATTTGTCCAGGATCATACAGCTAGTAAGTGTCTGAAGCTGGATTTGAATTCAGGTCTTCTGACTCCTGGCCCAGGTCTCTATTGACCATGCTGCTTGACTCTGGTCCCACTGTCCCCAGGAAGCTTTGTTTGATCATCTCAGCCCATAGAGACCATTCCCTTTTCTGAGCTCTTGGTGCCCTTGTCACCCCTGGGGTACTTGTATTGCCTGACACCATAGGATAGACAGCTTTCCATGAGTCTTAGTCTCTACCTCTGATGAGACAGCGAGGTCTGTGGGGGCAGGGGCTGTATCTTCTTTACCTCCATTTTCTTCAACAGCCCCATGCACAAAGGTTTTCATAAGAACAGGTGCCCAATAAATTGGTTTTTGTTGATCAAGAAATATTTACAGACAAATACATACAGACTTAACACGTAGGCGATGTTAGAATTTTGAGCTGAAAGGGGACTTTCAGATCATATACTCTTAATTTACAGTTGAGGAAACTGAGCACAAGTTGAGTGACCTGTCTGAGTTCATATGGGGATTAAGTGACAGAATGAGAGTGGAATCTAGGTCCTCATGGGCAGCCCAGTTCACTCTGAAGCTCATAGTTTGGACCACAATAAGTCCCTGCCCAAGCTCCACTTAATGGCTATATTTTGGGCCCTCCTGGCTCAGAGCCAATGTCAATAGTACCAGTTTCTCTTTGACCAGCAACCCTGAGGGTCTTCCCCTCCCAGTTTGATTTTTTTTTTTTCTAATTAAAGGGGCCATCCTTTCTTAAAGAGGCCTATTCACTGAATGGGTGTTACCTCATTCAAAGTGAAAACCTGAAAAAGCCTTAGCCTAAAAGGGCCAGGGTGTCCCATCTCCAGTCATCCTGATGAATATCTGGCCACTGGACCCAGATGGCTCTGGAGGAGAAAGTGAAGCACAGCCCTCCCTCACTCAAATCAAAGTCAACTGCAAGCCATGTCATCATTTCCCTGATGCCATGGTCCTCTTCGAAAATGAAGGACAAACACAACAACACGATCTCAAAGAAATATTGAATGGTGGGATTCTGGGGCACTCATTAAGAAGGAAGGAAACTATTGGATTACTGAATCGTCATCATGTCAGATCACACCATGTGTGGTATTTTCCACATATGAATAAGGCAGACATTTGAATGGGACATATTTGTCTGTGGGCCCTGTGATTGACCTAGAAGTGCTAACTAGGGTGGGTGTGGGTGAGAGGCACCCTTGGAAATTAAGGCTCTTGAGTGAAGATGCATTCTGTCCAGGGCCTGGTCTCTTCCTTTGACTGGTTGACCTGTAGACTGTCTGTGATTTGCCCACTAGAATGAGCTGGAAACTTTCTGGGCTGAGATCTCATGGGATGATACGGAAGCCGGTCTGTCCTCCCTGTGGTTTTAAAGTGAGCCTGTAAAAACCTCTATGAGTTCAGGTTTCAATTACATGGATAGAATGTAGAAGCTGATGATATTCCATGAAAATTCAATAAACCTTGAAAACAGCATCAGAGCTGATATCTGTGATTTAAAATAATGGATACCAAGAAATTGTTTCTCATTTGTCTTTACTGCTGAGTTTGTGGCACCAAAGAGGCTTCATTAGGAGGTGTTGGGTTTTTTTTAACAGAAAAAAAATTAGCTTCATCTATCTCAATCGATGATGGATTCTGGAGGGGCTAACAATTCTGTTTAAAACTACCTTGGAAAAAAACCCAACTATTCCTCTACTCTTTTCCAGTTTGGGATGCATCAACAGGAGATGTAAAAATCACCTCACAGCAGGACAGCTGATGAAATTTAAAAATCTAATTCTATTAGAAAAATGCTCATTTTTATTTTATGATTCAGTTTGCTAGGCAGTATCTTCCCAAAAAGGAAGATTCATTACAGGAAACAGAAAGTGTAGTCCCAACCATTGGCTAAATAGTTTCCAGGACCCTGGCTCCACACTTTGGTCTAAATAGGAGAATCTCTGGGAAATTACTTGGGGAACCCTTAAAGACTGGACAGTTTCCTAATAGGATACCAGTGATTGAAACTATGAAACAATTACCCTTCAGCTTAGAGATTTTTCACTGCTTTTCCTTCCTCTCCTTCAGCTTCTATTCAATTCAACCCAACAGCATAGTGGGGACCTCAAAGGTTGTGTTTATCCTTCGTTCTCTAAGAGGACCATGACATCAGGAAAATGATGATGTGACTTGCAGTTGACTTTGATTTGAGTGAGGGAGGGCTCACTTTCTCCTCTAGAGCCATCTGGGTCCAGTGGCCTGATATTCATCAGGAAGATTGGAGATGGCCCAGGATGCAATGGGAGACCCTGGCCTTTTTAGGCTAAGGCCTTTTTAGGTTCTCACTTTGAGTGAAGTAATGCCCATTTAGTGAATAGGCCTCTTTAAGAAGTGAGTCAAGTTTAATTAGAAATTAAAAATTTAATTAGAAAAAAGAGAAAAAAAATCAAACTGGGAGGGGAAGACCCTCAGGGTTGCTAGTCAAAAGAAGTAGGGACCTACTGTGTACAAGGCAATGTGCTAGTTGTTAGGATTCAAATCAATCAATCCACAAGTGATTTAATAAGCAGCTATTGTGTGTCAGGCATTGTGCTGAGCCCTTGAGGAGACAGACACAAAAATGAAACTCCTTTCCTCAAGTTTACTTTCTACTGAGGGTGGGGCTGGGGTTGGTAGTGTAGAATATGTAGACAGATAAGCAAATACAGAATCATTTCAGGAAGGAGAAAACACTGGTGACTTGTAAAATCAGGAAAGGCTTCTTGAAGGAGAAAACAGTAAGCTGAGTTTTGAAGGAAGCTAAGGATTCGGAGGCAATCGAGGAGAGGAGGGAGAACATTTCAGGCCAGGTGACAGCGAGGGCCAGGGGCAGGAAAGCTGAACTCAGGGAATAGTGAGTTGGCAGCCTGCCTGGAATGTAACATGTGAACGGAAGTAATGTGCAATAAATCTGGAAAGGCAGGCTGAAGCAGGCTATAAATTCCGTTCAATTCAATTTAATTCCCTAAGTATTTATTGAGCACCTGCTGTGTTCCAGACACTGTGACAGATATTGATGAAAATGAAAGCCTCTGCCCTCAAAGAGCTTAGCCTTTATAAACTTTAAAGTGATCTATAAATGGGACTTCGAGGAGGTGCAGGAGATGGAGCATCAGACCTGGAATCAGGAAGACTTGGGTTCAAATCCAACTTCAGACACTAGCTGTGTGACCCTGGGTAAGTCACTTAACCTCTGCCTCAGTTTCCTCCTCTGTAAAATGGAGATAATAGTAGCACTTACCTCACAGGGTTGTTATGAGGATCAAATGAAAAAGTAATTGTAAAACAGCATGTTACCTGGCACTTAGTAAGTAAACGTTAGCTATTAAATATCAGTTATTGTCTAAATTTTCTATTTCCTCCTGCTAGATCCTAGAGTCCTTCACTCAGGAGGTGCTTAATATAGGTTTTAAAATAGGAATGAATTTTATTTTCCAGCCTGAAGAGAGAAAAAGCAGGAGCTCATGTCTGCTGACCCTTGTTCTGGGTCCCAAGGTAGAAATTATGTCAGGAAAGAAGTTTTAAGTGATTACACCCTGGGAGTGGGGTGCCCTAGCAAGGGGCTTTTTGTAGGATATGGAACAGAGAATGCTGCTAGGGATGCTGGGGGGTGGGATAGGCTGGGATTGCGCAATATTGCCTGGGCTAGGGAGACGGAGAGGAGTGTGAAACCCCACCCAAACAGCTGTAGTCTGAGTGGAAAGGGAATTGGGACTGATGAACACCACTTGTGCACCTCTAGAAGTTGGGAATACCATTGGGATATTATACCTGTGTTGGGTAGAGTGCCTCAGGGAAAGCTACAAGGCTTGTTGTTAAGCCCTTAGAGAGAATCAGAATCAGGGTGAGGAATTGCTACCAGGGATATTGGGTATCCCTCTGGAGCTGGGCTGGGAGCTGGGACTGATGGGGACCATGCAAGGGCTTGCCCAGGGTTGCGGGATATTCCCAGGTCTGATGGAGGGTTGGGGATTGGGCTGTCAATAGCACAAGGGGCTTGTCAGAGCCTTTATTGTAAATTGGTGAATATCACCAAAGGTGTGGGAAAGATCAACCAATCAACACACACCTATTAAGCCACGTGCATTTGTCCTCTCCCCACCTCTCCCTGAAATTGACAATCCCAGTGTCCAAGATGGGGGATATAGGCTAAAGCAAAGAAGATGAGCTTGTGAAAGTGGATCCATGTGCATGCTGGGATCTGCCCAAGATCCCCAGGGCTTTGCCTATAATAATTTTATTTCACCCTCCTTGGGGAGCCCAGCTTTAGGCAGTAATGGGTATCATGTGATGTCTAGCTTGCTTGTGACAAAGATTCTTTTCTAATGCACAATCCATAGGGTACTACTATCCTTCACATTTATTTATGGAATCTGTGTAGGGCCATTTATTACACACATCATGCTTAGAGCTTATTCTCAGCACAAACAGATGGTTAGTGAAACCAATTAACCTTTTCCACTCTGTGATTCTGGCTCCAATCAAAAGATGAACCAGTGGAACTGTCAGGAGGCTACCTGCTCAGCCTGATGGATCAGAAGGTTGCTCACAGTGGGCTTGGATTTGACACTGCTACTTTAGCTTTGCGTAAGTCATGTGACCTTTCTGGGCCTCAGTTTCCTCATCTGTGAAATGATAGGGTTAGACTACATGACCTCTAAGCTTTCTTCCAGCTCCAGAACCATGGATGACTCTACGATTCCATGATTCTCCTCCCTTGCAGGCCTTTGCACCTGAGGGAGAGAGGTGATTCTCACAACAATGGGAGAGGAAAGGATTTGAGTGAGTGGAATAAACCACATGGAAATGTACATAGATGTCTTATGGGAATGATGGCATGGAGGCAACCACATGGATGTGGAATTTTTTTGGGGGGGTGGGGAAAGATGGCAAATGGACTTGTCCGACTCCAGATCTCATGATCGTGATCCCTTGGTCTTATTTCTTAGGGGAGGTTTCAAACAGCCATTTTTGGAAGGTCTTCTTTGCCAGGCTAAGGAGCTTAGACTCTTTGTAGGTAATGAAGAGTCACTGAAGGGTTCAGTCAGAGAGAAGTCATGTGCAAAGTGTGGTATGAGGCTCATTCTGGTAGCAGGTAATGAATAGACAAGAAAGGGAGAAGCTAGAGACAGGGAGTCTAGGATGAGGCTGTTATAACTATCCAGCCTCAGAGTGATAATGGTCTAAACTAGGGTAGTGGTGCTGGCAGGAATGGAAAGAAAGGGATGAATTGGGAGGGAAGAGTGCACAGAGTACTTGGTGAATGATTGGGTGGAGAGAGGTGGGATCCACAATGACATTTCAGTTCCATTCAGTTTAATACCATTGTTAGACCAGTTTAATACCTTTGTTAGAAATGCAAAAGCTTGGAATAGGAGCTCATTCACTGGGAAAAGATGATAAGGTTAGCTTTAGACATTTATTTATTTCTTTTTGGGGTGGAATCTACCTGTGACTTCATGGATGCAGAGAGTTTTCAAGGAGGAAATTCCTTCAACAATGTCCGTGGACAACTGTTTTTCACAACATGTAGTTTTAGAGAATTGTCTGGAGAGATGGAGGGGTTAAGTGACTGGCAGCTACCACTCAGATGTCCTTTGTCAAGAGCAGAATACAGACAGGCTTCCTGTCTGAGGTTTGTTCCCTATCCACATAGCCATCCTCCTTTCATGTTTATTTTCCATTTCTCATCATGGCAAGGAAGTGATTCTGGGTTCTCAAAGGCTATGCCAACTGAATATAGAGTCTGATTGGTCAAACCAAACTGAAAAGTCTGAGTCTGACTTGGCAACAGATTGCAGTTCTATCATCTGAGGACAGGCCTAGCTAAGTCTGGAGAGATGTTACCACCATGTAAAGTAGGCCTGGATGATATAACATGCTATGTTGTCACAAGCCAACTCAACTAGAACTTAATTTCCTTGGAGACTGATGCAAGTGTGCAAGTATGTTATTGTGGGAAAAGGATGGAAAGAACCTAAGGTGAACTGAGTCATGGAACCAATCAGGTATGGGGGAGAGGGGTAGTATGACATCTGGGTGCTCAAGCTATGAGGAAATGAGAGAGTAGAGCTACAGAAGCTGGAAGAGTCTGTCAATGAACATGTAGAGGCTGTGAAAAGTCACAGGAGATTGGAGGCAGAGTGATAACTGGGAGTTATGAATGACAGGCCTCATGGCTGCCAAGGAATGGTCCTACTTATCCCAGTTCAGAGGTGGAAAATCTAGATTTGGGAAAAATTTCTTCTTTGGACAATGTTGGAGAAAAGGACACAGAATATGTATTTGGGGGAATAGTTGCTGAGAATGTTTCTAATTTTGTTTCCTTTTCTGCGTCAAACGAATATTTTTAAAGTTTCTATGTTGACACCTCAGATTTCTGTTAGCATTGAATATCTAAACCTGATCTGGTTTTTGAGATACTCAGTTTGATGATGTGAAGGCTAATGCCATTCAGGGCACACTTGTCTGAAGATACACTGGCAAATGTGAACCCAAGTCTGGGAGGGGTTTGTGCTGACTGGTACATGTACAACAAGCAGCAACTTGGCCATCCACCGATAAGGTTTTGGGGCCACATGGAGACTATCTACCAATTCAAATAAGGGCTATTTGTCAACTTTAGAAAAGGGATATCCAGACTGGGGACACTGATTATCTTTTGAATAGCTAAGTTTGAAGAGACAATGGGAAACCCAAAGGAAAATATCCAGCAGGCAGTTATGGGTGTGGATCTGGAGCTCAGAAGAGAGGTCTAGGCTGGAGACACGGATTTGTGAGTCAGCAGCAGAGAGGTAATAATTGAAACTGTGAGTGTGAAAGAGATTTTGGATGTGAAACAGCGTCAGGAACAAAGGGAAGAGAACAGAGGATTTGGGGCTTGATTAAAGTCCACTGACCAAATCGGGGAAGGGACGTAGTGGCCAAATCTTTCACCTTGGGTTACTGTTCATTCAGACCAGAATCATGGGTGCTAGTGTGAGGTCATGTTGTTCCAGGAGGAGGGAAGAATTAGTGAAATTGCCTATGGAATTAATTTCTTGTTTTGTTGTTTAGTCGTTTTATTTGTGTCTGACTCCGTGACCCCATTTGGGGTTTTCTTGACAAAGATACTGAAGGGGTTTGCCATTTCCTTCTCCAGCCCATTTTATAGAAGAGGAAACTAAGGATTAAGCAACTTGCCCAGGGTCACATAGCTAAAGTCTGAGGCCAGATTTGAATCAATTTCTATCTATTCTTTAAGCTAAACTCAAGAACTGTTACAACTAGGAGGCTGAGACTGATACACTTATCAATGACAACCTTCCTGCCTTGAACTTAATACAACACTCTGCTCTGTACCTCTCTGATGTAATCTGTGAATTATAGTTCTCTGTATATGCATCTATTCCTTCTGGGGGATTCTAGGCTCCATGAGGGCAAGGGCCATCTTAACTACACTTCCTCTTTTCCCAAGCACAGTGTGTCTTCATGCTTCCACTTCCAGGAATAAGGAGGTGATAGTCCTTCTGTCCTCCACCTTGCTCAGACAACACTAGAGTATTGTTTTCAGTTCTGGGCACTGTAGTTTAGAAGGGACATTGATAAGTTAGAACGCTGCCAGAAGAGGCAACTGGAATGGTGAATGGCCTCAAGTCCGAGCTGGGAAAGAGAATCATGGAGAGAAGACTTAGGGGAGAGACAACAGCCACCTTCAAATACTTGAAAGTCTGTTATGTGGAAGACTTCTGATGATCATAGAGCAAGAACTGGAAGGGACTGCAGAGGCCAGCTAGTCCAACCTCCTCATTTTATAGATGGAACAGGTGAGGCACACAAAGAGTAAATGACTTACCCAAAGTCACACAGGCATAAATATCAGATGTGAAATTTGAACTCAGGTCTTCTGCCTCTTTGTGGTACAGCCCTAGAATCAGGAGGACCTGAGTTTAAATGCGACTTCATACTCACTAGCTGTGTGACTCTGGGCAAGTCACTTACCCCTGTTTGCCTCAGTTTCTTCATCTGTAAAATGAGCAGGAGAATGAAATGGCAAATCACTCCAGTACCTTTGCCAAGAAAACTCTAAATGGGGTCATGAAGAGTCAGACATGACTAAAATGACTCAACAACAACAAACTTCTGTTTCTAGAACTTGAGCCCTGGAGTAGGAATCATTTTTCATGTATGTATTAGACTAAATGAGAGCTAGCCTGCATTTATATGGTGCCTTCAGGTTTTCAAAGTGCTTAACTTTTCATTTGGTCCTCTAAGCAAGCCTGTGAGGTAGGTCCCATTTTACAGAAGAGGGAGACTGAGAGAGGTTAAGTGATTAAATGTTTGAGGCAAAATTTGAACTCAAGTCTTCCTGAATCCAAGTCCAAAAGTCTGTCCACTGCACCACCTCACAGCCCCAAGGTGACTGACTGCTGAATCTTCTTTCAACTCTAAAATTCTGTTGATTTGGTAAGGATATTCTGCACACAGACAACACAATAAATGTTTCTTGTGTTGTATTGAATATGAGTTCATCCATCTATCATTGGGCTTCTGAGTCTGAAGAACTTGGTCACATTTAGTCTGAGATATCTGCTGCCTGGATTTAAGAAGTTATGAATGATTGGTCATAATAATGGCCCATTCTCCCCATACCCAAATCCCCTTTCCCAAATCAGGGAACCATAATAGGAAAAAAATCACAGACAACAGGGTTCTAGGAAGCAGGGAAGGTACCTAATCTCCAGAATCATCTTCCAGATGAGGTTGGTTGGGAGAGAATCAGGACTATTAACCTCTCTTCTTATTAGCTCACACCAATAGAATGCCAGGAGGAAGGAGCCTTGAAAGGCAGCAATCAAATTAGTTTTTTGCTGAAGGGGTTATGTTGGTTTTTATTAAAGTTCATTACTTTCAATTATGATAGAGGTGGTTTGGTGAGCTTAAGTTTTAAAACTAATTGAACCACTTTCCCCCCCATCTTCCCAGTGGAAAACGATATCGCCCTTTGGTGCAGAAATATCAGAGAAAACATTTTATTTTTAAGAAATATGTTTCTCCTGGAAGGATCTCTGGGAATTAAAGAAGATTGAATTGATTGTATTTTGAATCAAGGTGAGTGAGTCATGTCCCACTGTGAATACAGAGTTCTTTGTTTAAAATTTTAAGTTCCCTGCACATGGGTTGGTGCCCAGTTGTGTCTGAACAAAGGATTTCCAAATCCTTGTAGGAAACTTTTTGTGATTTTTCTTTCTGCTTGATACAGACCTGTAAGGAAAATTTCCTGGTGAACTTTGGGAAAATCTTTCTAGGCTTTTCTGTGGGGAATGGGACCTTTTGACAACTGAGAAAAAGATTTTGTTCTGAAAGCATCAAAGACTTTCCTTACAACTTCTGCCTTCCTCTCACTCATTCCCTCCATCCTCTCAACAGGATTACTGGACTGGAAAACTGGCTGTGGTTAAAGAGGTTGCTAGGGGGTACAGTTACTGAAGTCCAATTTTCTATCAGGGTCTCTCAGAGGTTAGTAAAAAGGGACTTTGTCAGGGGCTGCTGTCATGTATTATACCAAACTCTGGACAGAGGTGAAGACCCAAATTTCAGTTGTGGTTGCTCACGGAGATTCTTTGTTTCTTTGTGTATTTTTGTTTGTTTCTTTTCTCCTCTTCTTCTTTTTCATTCCCTCTCTTTCTTTCCCCTCCTTGCCTCCTTCCTTCCTCTCCTTTCCCTTCACTCTCTCCTTCTCTTCCTCCTTCCTTCCTTCTTTCTCTCCCTCCCCTTCCTTCCTTCTTTTGTTCCTTCCTTTTCTCTCACCTTCTTTCTCTTTCCTTCCTTCCTTCCTTCCTTCCTTCCTTCCTTCCTTCCTTCCATTCCTTCCTTTCTTTCTTCCTTCCTTCCTTTCTTTCTTTCTTCCTTTCTTCCTTTCTTTCTTTCTCTCTCTTCTTCCATCCCTCCCTTTTTCTTCATCCCTCCCCTCCCCCCTCTCCTTTCTTCCCTCCCTCCCTTCCTTCCTTTCCTCCTTCCTTCCTTCCTTCCCTCTTTCCTTCCTTCCTTCCTTCCTTCCTTCCTTCCTTCCTTCCTTCCTTCCTTCCTTCCTTCCTTCCTTCCTTCCTTCTTTCCTTCCTTCTCTCCTAGGGTTGCCCAGAATTCATTCTACATAGGTATGGGCCTGATACCAGCACACAATTAGCTCAGGTTGGATGTTGGGTCAAAATGAGTACTCATGAGTCATTGAAGAGTTAGCAACCCTATCGTATCGAAGATATGTAACAAGAATACAGTGGCACATAGCTTGCAGATAGGGTAGAGGGTAGGAACTCATCTTTATATAGAAATATGTCTGTTCAAAAAGGGCAGGGTGTGGTGACTCATGTTGTCTTTAGACATCTACCAAGTCAGAAGACTCTGACCCCACATCAGGTGAGCCCTTTCATGCCCCTTGTTGACCAGGAAGCCACATCAGCACAGCTAGAGACCCACAGGAAGCTGTGTAAAGGGAAACAGTTTGGGTCTTTCTCCTTCCCTTCCATCAAGTTGTTGCTTTGTTGCCTTTTCCCAACCCCTGCTGAGGGAAGGAGAAGGGGGAACACAGATATTTGTCCTATCCCAACAGATCAGGGATTCCCTAAACCAAAACTGTCCTTTGCTTCTCCCTGATCCTCCTTAAGCAGAAGTGAAAAACCCCAAGCTTGTCCGCTTCAGATCACCTACTCAAAACATAACACAGTCCAGGGATACTTTTACTAGTCTCAAGTCAGGCCTACTTCTATTCTTAAATAATAGTGTGTAAAACCAGTATAACAAAGCAAGATGTTTAGAGCTTAGGAAGGTAAGAAGTTGGCCCATGTTAGTGATTAAATCAGGACTGTGCTTTTCTTCCAAATATCTTCCCACTTTCTCTCTTTCCCCTTTTCAAGAGCCATTCAATTCAACAAACATTTATTAAGCAGATTGATATAATACTAGCCCTGCTTTTAAGGACTTTACCATCTAATGTGGGAAGGACAAATACTCAAATGGCTGATAGAAGATAAGTGTGAAGGGGAGATCCAGGTAAATGCTGGGAGAGACTAAAGGAGGGAGAGGTCCCATTCAGGGGGTTAGACAAAGATTCCTAGGGAAGGTGGCATTTGAGTTAGGCCTTGAAAGAAAGGAAAGATGTTAAAAGATGGAGGTAGAAGGAAAACTCCTTCAATCACTCATTGAATTAATCAGTTATATATTGTTATATTATAAATATATTATTATATTATATAGTACATTTATTATATGCTCAGTATATGCCAAGCAACATGCTGAGCTTTGGAGTTGTTCACATCGCCCTTCCCCCCAGCAAAGGATAAGATCAGGAGCTTATATTCTAATGGTGAAGACAACATACATAATTCAGTTCATTCAAAACAAATACAGAATAGATGGAAAGTAGCCCTAGAGGGGGTGGCACATTCCAATCACAGAGAGTGATAAGAGCCAGGGAAGAAAAGAACAGGATGAGAAGTATAGTTGGAGTCCAGGCAGTTTGGTTGAAATATAGAATAAATGAAGAATAATATAAAGGTAAGGATAGGTACATTTGGGTCAGCTTGTTTAGGTCCTCTTTCAGTATCAGGACAGCATCCATTAGGGGCTCCCTTCTCCCCAGTTTTATGGCCCTTCTCCTCTCCACTTTTGTTTCTTTTCACATAGAAAATATGTAGGACATATTTTAATCTCCTGATTTTTTTCATACCTAAGGAGAAATGAATCCTACTGAGCCAGGGCAGGAAGACTATGGAAAAAGAATATTAACACTTGGACCTTACTAATCAAGTCTTTGAAATATATTCATCTATGCTATCTTACACCATAATTCCAAAAACTGACTCTTCTGTCTTGTCTCCCATGCCATGACTCAGTTACTAAACTTACTGTTTTCCAGATTCTTTTCATTTTTGGATATTTTTCATTGTTGGATTTAAAAAAAAATTTTATCACTCAATTGGTGTCTGGAATGCTAAGAGCTTGCTCAGCCAATGGTCTTCCAAGGTTGGAGGGTATTATTTGTCAAGGAAACTGGCTGTCTTCCAGACTTCGCATGTTAAAGGATTATCTGTAAACCTAAAAGTGATAAAGAACAGAGGGCTAAGGCATCAAACTTGTCATTATTTTATTAAAGTTTAAAATTTAATAAGAAAAATTTAGGGATGATATTGTGATTCCAAATATATCCCTTGGTTTATTGCTGATGCAGCACCAGTGGCCTACAGTCTCCTTCTTCTCCTAACTAGCCAAAGGAACAGAAAAGGAAACCTTTAAAGGAGTTGAGAGAATCCACCCCTGGAGCCTGACTATTGAATTCCTTTAAAGTCCTACAATAAGCAGGGTCATACGTTTATGATTTGATGGGCATTGAAGAACATTAATGACTCCAAGGAGTTCTCCCAGCATAATAAACGAGGTATAATTCTGACCTTCAAGGAGTTGGAGAGACATTTACATAAAAATATAAGGTACCCCCAAAGTCTTAGAGCTTAGCATTAGAGTTTAAAACTTTTAAACTATTAGAATGTAAAATTGCACTAAGACTTTTGGGACACTATGTATAACACAATCCAAGTATAACTGCATACGTACGACATAAAGTTATGAGATCTTAGAAGGGAAGAAATCATTGTAGCTGAAAGAATGGGACAAGGAAGGATTCATGGAGTTGGTAGCCTTTGAGCTGATGCATAAGGGATGAACAAAATCTCAGTAGACCGAGATGAGTATAAACAAAAACATGGAGGAGGAAAATGAAGAGTGTGTTGGAAGATGATGACTTATATCCCCCTTTAAATCTCTTTCCCAGGCTAAACATCCTGAATTCCTTCAACAATTTTTCTCCTCCCTTTAACCACTGACATCCAACCAAAATATATGATAAACTTCATGCAAGATGGACCCTCCTTTTTGCCCATAGACCATACCCTTTTCCCAACATTTTGCACAATTCCCATTTAATTGCACTGTAGAATACAGCTTCATGTGGAAAACAAGTGAGCAAGAATGCCAGCTGTCCAACTCAACAGCCATGCTCTAACATCATTTTCATGGACATAAAATAATTTCATTTCATTACACAGACTGTAAAAAGGCACTGGGGAAAGGTGGAAAGCAGCCAGTGAGTTTTTTTCCTCACCAGAAGTTTTCCACCTTCTCTAAGGACGATTTTGTAGACACATCCCAAGAAAATATGCCATTTTGGGGAGCCCAAACCTACACTACATATTATCAGTACGTAATGTTCATATGACAGGTGTAATGTCAGGCTCAGTATTAAAAGGAAGATGGGGGAACATGGTTAAAACCCCCCAAATTTGTCAAGCTTTGATTCTAGGATATAGTGGATAGAGCATTGGGCATGAAGTCAGCAAGACCAAATTGGATTAAATTCTTACCCTTGATATATACTAGCTCTGCGACTCCAGGCAAGTCACTTAACCCTCTGAGCCTCAGTTTCCTCATATGTAAAATAGGGAGAATAAATGGTTCCTATCTCACAAGGCAGTTGTGCGGATCAAACAAGATAAGGTATCTTGTAAACCTTGAAGCACCGCATAAATGTGACTGAAGGCTTTTTTCTTTCTCCTTAGTGAGGACATAGTGCTTTTTTTGAGTTTTTGTGGCTATTGTTTTCAATGCTGGCATTTAAGTTGTTCTGGAGTTCAGTTTGGACTTCCTGTTGTGTTTTGCCTCAGGAACAAACTTGAGTGAGGATAAACACAAAATCCAACACATGGACTAAAAAAAAAAAGCCCAACAACACAAGGCAGTGTGTTGAAAAGGAAAGCACACTGACCCTAGAGTCCAAGACCTAGGTTTCCTCCATTGTAAAAGGAGAGGGCTGTACCAGATGGCAGCTGAGCTCCCTTCCACCTTTAGTTCTTTGATCTGGTGATCCTCAGTGCCAGATACAACTATCATATGAAAAGAAGCTGGGGGTCTTAGATGGCCAAAAATTCAATAAACAATAATGGGGATAGTTCACCCTTATGTAGTGTTTAAGGCTTGCAATGCACTTTACAAATATTATCTCATTTGATAATTACAACAATACTGGGAGGTAGGTGCTATTTTCATCCCCTTTTTACAGAAGGAAAAAAAAATGAGACAGAGAAGGTAAGTGATCACACAGCTAGTCAGTGTTGAGGCCAAATCTGAACCCAGGACTTCCTGACTTAAGGTCTGATGCTCTATTCTCTACAGTACTGAATTGACTCAATCTGATCCAACAACATTTTATCAAGTGCTCTTACTATGTGCAAGGCCTGATATAACTGTGACTGTAATAATATGGCTTCAATCATTTTAGTTCAAAGCTGGCAACTTTTTGGATTCCACTCTGTTAGAGAAATAAAAAAGAGAATTAAGAGCCACAACATAAAAAGGTTGTCAAACATGACTCAAAAGTTTTATTTTCACTAAGTTTCAACAGTGCATGTCCACCCCCACGCTGTACGTTTGTGAGTTTTCTCAAGGTGTAATTAGCAAGCTGTTTAATTTGACAGAAATAGAGATGTTTTCCGGTATCTCAAAATCCCTGCAGTGGGTAAGAGGGGGGACATTTCATTGGCAGGGACTTTCATTTGTGGCTAAATCACTTTGGATTAATCTAAAGCTGCATTACCATGTTGATCCCTTTCCCTGTTTTTGCTCCATCCCCTCCCCTACTCTTCTTTCTTCCGCCCCACCAACTTTCCAGCTGGTTGGATCCATTCATAGTGATTTGTGGAATGGTTTCACACTGAGGTAAACTATTATCAGAAACTTATAAAAAAAACCCTAAACCCAACCAACAATAACAAAAAACAAAACTTCAACTTCCAGATCTTTTTATGCCCCCTGTCACTTTTATGTCAAAGCCTGGAGGTCCGGGGAGTTCATTTAAATTGGGTTTTTCTAAGTTATGGATGAGTCAGTGAAGAAATTGCAACTTCACCTAATTAAAGAGAGAAGTTATGTCCAGGTTCTTCTTTTATTTTTTTTTCTAGTTGGTGATTTTTACAAAAGAGCAAAGGTATAGCTCAGCCCAGGATGGTATGATGAAAGATCATTGGCTTTGGAATCAGAGAACCTAGGTTCAAATCCTGATTCTGATACCTTGGTCAGTCCCTTAAAGTCTCTGGGGCCTTAATTTCCTCCCCTGCAAAATGAAGGGAGCGGGACTAGATGGTCTCTAAGGTCCTCTGGAGCTCTAGAGCAATGATCCTAAAAATCCTCAAAGGGAGAGAAGAGAATCTTAAATCTGTGAATCTCAAAACCCCTTTGAGAGTCTTTTAGTATCTCTGGCATCTAGCATGGAATCATCTTTTCCTTTGAAGAATACAATGTCTAGACATATATCCTGACATTTAGCATCAGGATAGAGCTGTTTTTGTTCTGATGTTCACGGCACCCTGACAAAGCCACATATAAGCATATTGGGTTTTGGAGGTAGCCTAGTGTGCTGGGAAGAGCCTGGCCCCAAGAGTTAGAGGATCCAGGTTCATTCATTCAGTAGATAATTAGGTGGGCAGAGGACGGTGGGGAGAGACACAAGATTAGAGAAGTGATGGTCCCTGCTTTCATATAGTTCACTGTATAAAAAGATAAGACAAAGACCCGAATAACTATAACAATCATATCTGACAAATAGAATGTCTGGTAAAGACAAAATGGCCTATAGTTATCATCATTCTATTATAGCATTGATATAAATGTGAGATCTGAAGGCAGACCTCCAGTTCTGGCTCTCATGTGTAACTTTGAGAAAGTCACTCTCTGACTTTTAGTTTCATCAATTGTAAAATGAAAATAATATTGATCCCACACCTTTCATAGGGCTATAGGTTTTTTTTTTATTTTTTTTTTTTATCAAGGAGAATAATTTCCAGACAGAGGCTATATTAAGGGATTACTATGTTCCAGTCACTGGGCTAAGTGCTACAGATTAAAGTACAATTAAACAAGATAGTTCCTACCCTCAAGGAGTTTATGTTCTAATGGAAGAATACAACACATAAAGAGAAGCTAGAAGCAGGTAATGGAAAAGTACTTGGGCAACAGGAAGTAGAGTAGGCTGGATAGTGAGTTGAGCTGGAAGGGAAGTAAACACCACTGGGACCTTTCATGAAAAGGTGGTCCCAGGTAGTCCTTTACCAATCAGGAATACAAGCCATGGGGGGGAAGGGTTTGCCAGAGTAGGAATGCTGCTGGAGAGGAAAACTAGGAAATTTCATCTTCTCAGACTAGGAAGAGTGGAACAAAAATGTTTTGTGAGTAGTTGACCCAAAGAGAAGTTAATACCTCAGCACCAAAGATAAATCAAGCTGTTGTTGATATTCTTTGAAAAACTGTGAATGGGAGTATTGTCACTGAAATAAAAGTAAAAGCTCTGTACTTAGTTAAAAAGAATCAGTTCTACAAGTATAGGTTGGAGGAGGTATGACGGTAAAATAGTCTAAGTTAAAAAGATCTATGGGCTTCGATGGCCTGTGTCACAGCCTTAACATTCCTTTCTGTCATGGCCTCCTGGGGTTTAAAGTAACAGAGAATACTTGGGATTTATCTAGGCTATTAGCTATGTTGAGCGAGTTTGCTATGAGTGCATGGACCAGGTCTCCTGATATCTCAGTCTGCATAGCCATAATCCCAATGTCTCATCTAGACCCAGCACATTATATTCATTAAGCAACTTCCTTTTCTCTTGTCCATATCTAGGCCCTGGTGTTTGGCTGCACATTCAGTGGTGTTTCCCTGTTCTTGCTCTCTGGCAATAGGACGTTTCCTCGCTTTTATCTTGTTTAATGTTCTTCAAGGCCAAGTCTATTATTAAAAATACTATTGAAGGACCTCCTCATCACGGTTAATCCTTAAACCTGAGCCAGCTTGTGCATGCCTCACCCATTTTAACCTTCAAGAAATTTAACCATTTGGGCCATGGTAATACTCTCTAACATTCAAAAAAAATATGTGATTCAATAGTTTGGCATCGAAGCCAAAAAAGCTTTAGGATAAGCATCATGCCTAGAAGGAGGTAAATGGCAATCATATGAATACATTTTTCTTTTTTTTTGTCTAAAGAAATATTCATGTTCATTTGTTTTTCATATTTATAATAATAAGAAAGAAAAATGAAAAAAAAACCCCAGTATATCCAGCAAGATATCTTTTTTTCTTTACATCTCTTCATTAACTAGCAAACTGAAGAAATGTGGCCTGCTATTTTTAACAATTGCCTATGCTCCCTTCCCTGAAAAATAAGTTAATGGCTTTCTGTAGTTTGACTCTTGGTCAGACCATTTTTCAGTGTCAATTTTCCTCTCTTACAATAGACAACGGAATTACAGTTAACTTTTGATTATCTCTTCTAGATGGGCAAGCATCTCTGTGGTGGAAAGCCTTCAAGGTCTTGTTCAAAGTGAGTTTATTATGTTGTGGGGTCTTGATTAAGGTAACTGCCAGACAGAATGGTGGGACAACTGGGGCTTTGCCTTAGGGCACTGTGAGAAATGAATATTTCTCTCCTGTATTTAATAACTGATTATTGAATCAGGACCAAGGATTTCCCCCTTTTCTGCTTCCTCATTCAGAAACGAACCACTGTGGGAAATCTCTCTTAAAGATTTACCCAGGCTAAGATCTAATCAGAGAGAAAAGAAATTCTAAATTTGGGCTAATGGTTGTATTCCTACTCATTTTAATATCATCACCTCCCATTGTGTTAACCAATCAGAGTTGATTGGAACCCCTCAAGAACACCTACTCTTTGAAGGGCACGTAAATTACAATCCCACTGCCATGAAAAAGAGACGGCCAAATGACTGTCCTTTTATTAATAATGTGCTGGCCTTATTAATAAAGTGGTTAAATTACCCAGAAACTATGTCTCTTAGAATTTTTTAATTGTCACAGTAGCAAAATTTATAGGTCACTTATAGCACTTCTGCTCCTTCAGAAACAGAAATAATTGAACTAAGTACCTGGCTAGCTAAAATACTCAAATCTTCCACTGGATCCATGATCTTATCAATTTGGGAATTTCTCCAGTATTCAGAGAGCAACCTATCCATGCTTGTCTATCTTGTCAATTCTGGTCTATGTCTTACCCAACTAGAGGCCTCCCTTACTATCCCCTAACATTGTGAGATTACTATTACCCTGGATGTCCACGTCACCCCTTATTCTTAGCATGTGACCAGCTCATCTTCTCTTCCTATTATAAAATTCTTTATTGAAAGAATACTCATATTCTTTGGAATTTCTTAGTGATCATTTGTTGCAACTTACTCCCATTCATCATCTATTTCTCCATTGCCATCCACCATATTATACTTATTTTAAGTTATTCAGTGGTAGTTGTATGCCAAGTCTTATAGCCATAGGATGATATTGGTAGAATTAGGTAGTATTCAATAAAGAAATGGGAAGTGAGGAGATGGTATGCTTCTTCCCCTGGCAGGTGAACCCTCCAGTTCTCTCCTATATGCATCCAATGGTTGCTTCTCCAGCAATTGTCCTGTGTCCTAGAGTCTCCGTGTCTACCCCACTTCCCATTGCCACAGGGACAGGTATTTCAGCATTTCTCCACTCAGCCCCCACCCCAATGAATATATCTTAAAGAGTGGATCTGAGGGTGCAATTCCTACTGTTTGCACAGAGAATTTTTATGAATCTTCCCCAGGTGCCAAAAGCAGTGCTTTCAGCTCTTTCAGGCCCTCTGACCCCAATTTTTGCCCTGATAAATTCCTACCCATCTTCCAAAGTCAAAGTTCATCTGACTTCTCCCTCCCCCGAACTCTTGGTTTCTTTGCAAACATTGCAAAGGTTACCATACATGACCTTGTGATATATCTCCTACTGCTGACTTGTCCTATTATTAAACATTTCACATTTTTATTCCCCTCCCTTCTATTAGGCTGTAAGGTCTTTTGAGGGCAGGGACTGTCCTATATTTCTTTCTGCTCCACAGAGAGTAGAACCCAGCACAATGCCAGGCACACAGTAGATGCTCAGAAAATGTTTGTGAATTCCATCTAGTATAGATTTAAGAAAGCTGCTATTGGGGGCACACTGAACAAGATCTGGAATTCCAGGAACTGGGGTATAGTAAGATGGAGGTGGGGTAGTGAGTGAGTTAAAGCAGCATTTGAATCATTGGCTCAGTTGAAAGCGAAGCCCCTTAATTTCACAAAATCAACTTCCTAAGTTCAGTATGGAGGAGGTATGAATAGACAGCAGTTCTTCTAAAAGAAATCTGGAGGTTTTAGTTGACCCAAGCATCAATATGAGTCAACGGTATGCTATGGCAACCAAAAAAGCCTAAGGTGATGTTGGGCTCCATTGAAAGAGGCAAGCTTTCAGGAGTAAGAGGTTGACGGTCCCTCTGTATTCTGCTCTAGTCATACCACATCCAGTGCATCATCTATACTTCTGGATACCACAATTAAAGAAAGATATACACAAACTCATAACAGTTCACAGGATGCCAACTAGAATGGAGAAGCTGGCTTGCTTAACCTGGAGAAGAAAAGACTTGGGTGGGTGTGGGGTATGATAACCATCTTCAAATATTTGAAGAGCTGTCACGTGAAGGGGGGACTCTTTGTTCATTTTAATCTCAGAAGGCAGAACCAGCAGCAAGGAGTAGAAGAGATGAATTTGGGCTTGAACTTCCTAATAACTAGATGTTTCCAGAAATGAAATAGGCTGCTTTGTGGGGTGGGGGGGGGTGGAAGTCTAGCAGTCTTCAAGTAAAGTTTGGATGAATGTTCATATGTTAGGGTAGATTACAGAATGAGTAGTCATAGTAGGTTATAGTAGGAATTCCTTTCAGGTATGATTTGCTGAAGTCTGTTCTGACTCTGAATTCTGTGATTCATTTGTTGTGGTGGTTTGTCCTTCATTCTCGAAGAGGACCATGACATCAGGGAGGTAATGCCATGACATGCAAGTGAATTGGATTTAAGTGAGGGAGGGCTGTGCAAAGTCACCAGCCTCACTTTCTCCTCTGGAGCCATCTGGTTTAGTAGCAAGATATAAATCAATCAGGACAACTAGACATGATCCAGGGTACTGTTGGAGACCTTGGTTTTTTCAAGCTAAGGTCTTTCCCAGGTCTCAGTTTGACTGTGATTCAGTAATTTCTTGTTGGACAAGGAAAGCCACCCTTGAGAATGTATGATTCTAAGAAGTATTGATAGTGACCTGGGCTAAGCACATAGAGTGTAGAAGGGCAGTTACGAAAGGGATATTCAGGAGCTGGTAGGTGGCCCTGTCCCTTGATAGTGATTGATTTAGAAAGACAACTATGCCCCACCCCAAACAAATCTACAGGTCAGATACCAATATTCAGATAAGCCTGTTTGTGATAACTTTCCTTAGGTCAGCAAAGTATGAAAGAAGAAAGCTATCAGGCCCAAATCCTTTACTTTGATATACTCATGAATAATTCAGGCTAAATACATATTCCCATTGAATTAGTCCCTGTAACCTCTACTGTCACTCAAAGGTGACCCCTTGTACTGAAATCCCACTTTACTTTTTCTTTTCTCTTTTCTCAATGAACATCTATTTCATAGGGGGTGAAGCCCTCTTCAAGGCAGCAGCAAGTCGACACCAAATCTAACATGGTTCAGAGTCCACAGGCTGCATGGGGTTGTCACAGTTGCCTAATCTACCTCTCTGGTCCTAGGAGGATGGAGGTAAGGAGGAAGCAATCTGACTCTTCTTTAGAGGAGATAGTCTAAGAAAGATGAGTTGATACCACCTCCTTTATTGACTCAATGAGTCCATGCAGCTAACTTCTTGTAAAATATCCTGAGGTACACATTAGAGCTACTTTTTTTCTCTCCAATGATTGTCAGCTTTTGGCAATATGAATGCATTAGAATTGAATGAATTTTAAAAATCAGCCATTCAACAAGGATAGAACTTCCAATAATTCATATCCATTAAAGTTTTTTCTTGAGGATGTGTTTATATTCCAAAGTGATGTATTTATTTAAAAGCCACATACAAATAAATTCATTTCAAAAGTGTCTATTTGATGGAGGAACTTGAAAGCAATAGGAAAATTGAACCTACTTTCTTATTCCAGGTAGGCACTTGCCTCATGGGTATTAGAAGGGAAAACAGTATATTTTATGTTTAATTCATTATGTGAACCAGGAACTAGAATCCGTAGCTAGAATTCATAGAGAGCCCAATGTTTGTTGAACAGAAGGAAGGACTTTCTAACATTGAGAACTCTCCACTGTAGAACAACAGGCTGGAAGTGCTCAGAAAAGAGGTTGTATGTTCACCTGCCAGGAATGTTGAAGAGACAATTCCTGCATGTGGTGGGGAGGTTAAGCTTTGAGCTCAGAGAGTCAATGAATAAACTGCCATATATGTTTCAAAGTATTTTGTTTTAATTCTTTTAATTAATTTAATTTACTCCTGCTATAACCTACTATAACTACTCATACTATAACCTACCCTAACATGTGAATAAACATTCATCCAATTCATCCATTCAGACTCATGGAGTTACAGGCTATGGTTAGTCAACTGAAGGCAGGAGACGTCACATTCAAGCTCCCAGACCTTCTCTCAACTCCTTTCGCTGTGTCTGGCAGTCCTAGAAAAGGGATGTTCTAAGGAAGAAAGGAACTTAATTTTCAACACTTATAATTTTTTGAAAAATTTATTTCATTCTGAACTTAAGAAATAAAACAAGCATTTCCATAACATAGTAGAATAGGAAAAAAAGATAATTGTACATGAAACTTCAAATCTATTATGTACAACTTTTAAATGTATAATAAAGTTGTCATGTAACTTTGTTTTTCTCGCCTTTTTTCCCTACCCTCTCCCCTCCCCCAGTCTTGAGATGTAGACATAAAATCATTCTATGTATAATTCTATTTATCAATTCTTTCTCTGGATGCAGATAGTGTCTCCCTTCATAGGTCCTTTGTAATTAATTTGGATATTTATAATAGTCAAAATGACTTAGTCACTCAAAGTTGTTCTTCAAACGATATTGCTTTTACTGTGTACAATGTTCTCTTGGTTCTGCTCAATTTACTCTTCATTATTTCATGCAAGTCTAGCTGCATTTTTCTAAGATCATCAAGCTCTTCATTTCTTATAGCACAGTAGTATTCCATCACGGTCTTAAACCACAACTTGTTCAGCCATTCCCCAGTTGGTGGGTGTCCCTACAATTTCCAGTTTTTTTAAAAAAAATTCAGAACTTAAACAGCAACAAAAAGCATTTCTATACACACAACAAAACATGAAAAAGAGAATTGATTCTACATAAAACTGTTAATGTCCGTTTCACATGCTTGCTTTTTTAAAAATGTGTATAATAAATTTTACAAGCCACTGTCTTGCTCATCTGTGCTTTCTTATGAACTATCTTTTGTTCTCTTTTCTACATTTAAAATGTTACAATGGCCTCCTATTACTATTACTACTACTATTATTACCTCCTCCTCCAATTAAAACCCAAGAGAAAGAAAATGGCAAAAACCCCTTTTAACAAGTAAGCACAGTCAAGTCAAGTTAATCCACATTGTGACCATGGCCACATATGTCGTATCTTTATACCTTGTGCCCATCACCTTTCTGTTAGGAGATGGGTTACATGCTTCATCATTGGCCATTTGGAGAGACAAGGTTGGTCATTACATTGATCAGAGAGAATTCTTTCAAAGTTGTCTTCTTTACAGTGTTGCTGTCCTTGTGAATTGTTCTCCTGCTTCTGCTCACCCCACTCTTAGTCAATTCGTATAATTCACGATTCTCAGAATTAATCTCTTTTGTCTTTTCTTAAGGTACAATACTATTCCATTATATCCATATATTATAATTTATTCAACTATTCCTCAATTATCTAAGAGGCTATCTGAGGAACTCCCTTAGATTTTAGTTATTTTCTTTTATTTCTTCACTTTTCAGGATCAGGAAGTTTATTTTGCTTGTGACTATTCATTCCCTGGTATTGTCCTTGCTCACAACCCATCCCTTCATTCACCTCTCCCTATCTCTACTTGTTTCCCTATTGAGTTTGATATAGTTCTACACTGTTTGTGTGTGTTTGTGTGTGTGTGTGTGTTCAATTCTCCCACTGTTCTCCATTTCAGATAAGAATGAGGTTCTCCCACCTCTTCCTCTACTTTTTGTGTGTTCACATACACCCCAGTTAGGAGAAATAGAAAGTTCTACCTCCTTTCTCCCTTCTGCAATAATACATTCCCCTTTTTATGCTCTTCTTCTCCTCTTAAAACCCTCAAAACAGAACCAATACACTTCCAGGACCTTTTCTGATTTCTCAACATCCTTCAAAGACTCCTGAAGTGTTCTGAAGGTTCTGAAGGACTGTTGTTTCTGCTCCCCTATTAGAATATTAGCATTACTTCATCATACTGCTCCTTCCAATTACTCTATTACATTTATCTTTCTAAATTTCTCTAGACTATTATGTTTGTATTTCAAAGTTTCTAATTGACTCTGACCTTTTCATCAGAAACATTTGAAAGTTCTTGATTCCATTTTGTTGTTGTTCCCTGTAGAAACCTAAGCTTTTGCAGGGTAAGTTATCCTTGGTTGCAAGTCTCTATCTTCTGTCTTTTGGGATGCTGTATTTCAAGATGGCCTCTCATTTTCAGTAGAGGCAGCCAGACATTGAGTCACTTCTTTCTGGATGTTTATGGTATTTTTTTCCCCTTTGATCTGAGATCTTTAGATTCTGGCAGTGGCATTCTTGAGTCTTTTCCTTTTGAACTTCCTTTCAGTGATCTGTGTATTCCATCTAGCTTTACTCTCTGCTATAGTTCTAGTAGATTTGGGTAGTTTTCATTCATGAATTTTTGAAATATAGTGTTCAGGCTTTTGTTTTAAATGAAAGTTTTCAGGGGCTTCACTGATTCTTAAATAATCTTTGACATTTTTCCAGGATGGTTGTTTTTTGAGATCAAATATTTTACATATTTTTTTAATCTTTTGATTTTGTTTTAATATTTCTTGCTATTTTGTGGACTCACTGATTTCTGTTTGGTCTATTCTAGTTTTCAGGTATTTCATTCTTGAGTAAAATTTGTCACTTTCTCTTCTAAGCTAGTTATTCTCTTTCCAGTTCTTTTCTTAAGACCTTTTTTCTAAGTAAAAAAATCTTTCTTAATTTTTTTCTAGGCATTCATTCTATCTCTGTGGAAAATAATTTTTTTTCTTTGAGTCTCTGTAGTTGTTATAGAGTTAGATTTTTGATAATTTTTATACTGGCTGATATTTTCTTTGATGTACTAATCTCTCTAGCTTTAGCTCCTAAATTGGGGATTTGTGCCAAAGCCAAGCTCTGTCCCTTGTTGCATTTTTGGGAAGGTTAGTAGGCCTTTTTTAGTTGTTTTCTGTGTTCCCTGGGTCATCATGCTGACCTTCACTTTCCAGAACTAGACCCCTATAAATCTTTGACATTTGGAGTTCTGGATCTTTGTGGACTGTCTGGCATTTCATGATAGAGTGTTAGGTACCTCAGAGTGCCCAGGTCCTTTGACTCCAAATCCAGCTCTTTCCCCTTCTATATTTATTGTTGTACCAGAAGTGAGTGAGACACACCACAGAGTATAAGTTTTAAGTGGAGAATTTATTAGCCGGCGGCCATTGGGGTACGGCACCACAAATCAATGGCAAATGTGTTGGGGTGATGGCTTGACTTATATAGGATACGGGGGTACAGAGTAGGGGGGAAGAGGAACAAAGGTCCTGGCTGATCAAAAGATTCAGTCAGGTTATCGTACTAGTGGGATAATCTCATTTACATTCCTTGGTGGAGTCCCAGAGTCCCAGGGATATCTCCCAGGAAGGGTCTGTCAAGTTATCTCTCAGTGGGATGGTCCTATCTATTGACATTCCAGGAAGGAGCCAAGGAGTCTCAGGGATATCTGCTAGATAGGATCTGCCAGGTTATCTCTCAGTGGGATGGTCCTATCTATGGACATTCCAGGAAGGAGCCATGGAGTCCCAGGGGGTTTGCTAAATACCAAAGATATCTGAGTCCATTCTTTCTGGGGGGGGGGCTTGTCAGTAGCTAGGGGTTACTCAGGGGTTCCTAATTTTCCTTGTATTACATATAAATAGATTGATGAAGCATTTATTAAGTGCTTACTGTATCCTTTTTGTTTAATCTTTTGTTTTTGTGTAACCATCATCTCTGAATATCTGCCATTTTTCTCCCCTACCCAGTGGCATTCCTTGCTACGGAGAGTTTTTAAAACAGAAAATAAAGAAGTTCAGCAAAAGCAACCAACATATCAAATATATCTACTACTATATTCCCTCATAATCCTCCATTTCTGCAGAAGAGGGAAGGAGGTACATTTTCTCATTTCTTCTTTGGAGCCCATTTTGCTCATTATAATGACACAATGTTCAGTTTTTATTGTTTTTATTTCCATTGGCATTGCTAGAATCATTGTGATGGGGTACAGGCCCAGAGACCTTTTCTTCCTAACTCCCAAAAAAAGCCAGTTTGTCTTTAGACTCTTCCCTGCTTGATTCGGTTCTAGCCTGAGGCTATAGCCTCGCATTCTTCTTAGGCCCAAATCTCTCCCTCTATTGTTACTTTAGACATGCATGCCTTCAGTTACTTCCCAACCTTGATATTCCTTCAGGAACTTCCTGCCCTTGATCCCATTCTCTTGGATCCTGGACTCTGGCTCCACCTTATCTTCCTTAGACTTCCCCTCAGGACCATCCCAAAAGCCCCCCACCAGTCACCCCAGACAACCCCTCAATCTTTCCCATAATCTTTTATGTATTTAAATCCCATCCTGCCTTCACAAGGCGCTCAGATTCTTTAGGAGTCTAGCCTATGGCGGGGCTGCTGGAGGATCTGGCCACTGTAACTGTTCCCTAATAAACTTTGTCTTTTTCTTTGGCTAAGAAGGCTTGAGTCGAATTCTTTCGGCAGGACCCGGTGCGTCGATACTTTGGGGTGTCGAGCACCTCTCCACCTTTCACCTCTTCATTTTTACATATCGTTTTTGTTTCTTCTTACTTCACAAGCTTATGTAAATTTTCCCATGCTTCTCTTCATTCTTTCTATTCATAATTTCTTGTGACACTAATGTTCCATTACATTCATGAACCACAATTGGTTTATCCATTCCCCAATCCATGTTCATCAACTTTGTTTCTTGTTCTTTTCTACTACAAAAAAATGTTCCTATAAACATTTAGGTGTATATAGGGCCTTTTTTCTGTCTTTTATTGTTGTTTATCCTTTGTTTTCAAAGAGAACCATGACATCAAGAAGGTGATATCATGACTCACAAGTGAATTGTATTTGAATGAGGGAGGGCTGTGCAAAGTCACCAGCCTCACTTTCTTCTCTGGAGCCATCTGGGTCCAGTGGCAACATAGAGGTCAGGACCACTGGAGATGCAGATACAGAATGCAGTGGGAGACCTTGGCCTTTTTAAGTTAAGGTCCTTCCCAGGTCTCAGTTTGACTGAGGCAATGCCCACTCAATGATTAAGACTAGGCAAGAAATGAAGCAAACAATGGCTTCTTTTACCTAGTCAAAAAACAAAAAATCAATCTGAGAGGGGAAGACCCTGAGGGTTTCTGGCCAAAACAGAAACAATTGCTATTTATACTCACTCTGAGTCAAACAATGACCAACTGAGGCTTGAGCTGGGACCTATTGTTGTCCAATCAATGAGAGCCAGTGTGAATTGAGTTTAAAGCATGGTCTCTAAAAAAGAAATCTAGCCCATAACTCCCCCCACCCAGATATCTTTTGAGGTTTCAGAGATCAAAATTTACATTCCTTTGGGTAGAGCACCCGAAAGTAAGGGTATGATACCCTATGTGGACAGGGGGAGAGGAGGGAGGGAGGAAGGAAGGAAAGAAAAGAAAGAGGAAGGAAGGAAGGGAGGAAGAAAGGAAGGGAGGGAAGAAGGAAGGGAGGAAGGAAGAAAGGAAGGAAGGAAGGGAAGGAGGAAGGAAGGAAGGAGCCGCATTACTCGATTGGAACTGGCCAATTGGAATTGGGTCTCCAGAGGGGGCAGCTACTGCTGCTCATAGGTTGTTGTTTGTCCTTCATCCTCAAAGAGGACCTTTACATCAGGAAGGTGGTGACATGATTTGCAAGTGAATTGGATTTAAGTGAGGGAGGGCTGTTCAAAGTCACCAGCCTCATTCTCTCCTGCAGAGCTATCTGGGTATGGTGGCAAGATATAGATCAAGATAACTGAGGTCCCCTGGATTCCTCTATCAGTTGTAGAATTATTTAGAGCTAAAATCTTAACATTAAAAAATGGTGTGGATAATTAATGGATAAAAGCTCCTGGGGAAAAATTGGGGTCTTAGAAGGTGTCAGAGTCTTCTGACTATAGCCCAGGGCCATCTCTTTATTATCCTTTGGCTCCCTACCCTAACCAACCCCATCAAAAGTGAAGACAAATAATATGGACTGGCTGTGCGATTGGGCTGAGCATGGGTAGTGAAAAATTCTTTGGATGTGGGTAACAATATTCAGTTTTCTTTAGTTATATGAGATGTAGGCCACAGAATAAAGGGAGGTAGAAGGGAGGAAGAGAAGGTCAGGAATAAACTTGGCTAGTAGTACAATTCAATGAAATTCAAGTGCACTTAATAAGCTCCTATTATATATCAGAGAGCAGCAAAGTGACACAGTAGAGTTCCAGGCCTGAAGTCATAAAGACTCATCTTCTTAAGTTCAAATCTGGCCTTAGACACTTACTAGCTGTGTAACCCACCCTGGGTAAGTCACTTAACCCTGTTTGCTTCAGTTTCCTCATCTGTAAAATGAGCTGGAGAAGGAAAGGGCAAAGCGCTCTAGTATCTTTGTCAAGAAAACCCCAAATGGGGTCACAAAGAGTGGGACACAACTGAAAAATGACTCGACAATATGTACCAGACAACGGGGACACAAAAACATAAAAATTAAAATCATCCCTTCTCTCAAAGACCTTACATTCCTCCCGGTAGTTTACTGCCTTTGGCCCTATGACTTATGCCAATATGGGAGCATTGATATTCTTTCAGCTCACCAACACTGATTCTCCAAATGTCTTTCATCGAACTGTACAACCAAGTTTTAGCAGCTAATTCATAAGAATAACAGGACAATTTTAGAGGCTATCAGGGAGCTGTATATTAGGTATAGTATTAATAAGTGCATCATGACAGGAGACTAGTGAGAGTGAGAAAATGAGATGGAGTATTTATCCCTAGTGCCAAATTGTTTTTTTATTATTAAAGACGTTGGGGCATCCAAGGATAGATTTAATGCCTGCCTGTAATTTTATTGGATAATCAGCAGCTTGCAGAGGGACAACCACAAGGGGCTCTAGAGGATCAATGGGAACCTGGAAAATAGCAATAGGAGAGAGAAGTTTAAATGTCTAATGATGCCATCAAGTGCCAGAGTATCCCCTGGCTTTTCAGTGCTCCTCCACTGCTCTCAGGAGAGATCTGTGGATCCTGGAAGACTTTTGACTTTATCGCTCTTGATGCAATGCTATCTGGTTGTATCTGACAGGCAGCTCACAGGGGTGTCGATGCCTATTGGTGAACTGGAGAGAGATGGGTATCCCAAGTGGTTACACACAGAGACTTGAGAAGTCACTGAATTTACTGATGACTGTAGCTTTGGACAAACCACCTTTCCCCATATTGTGGGTGGGAAAACTCTGGTTGGCAATTTACTTCCTTCATCAAACATTTATGTGTGCCAAAGTGGCACTGGGGATACAAAGACAAAAAGGAAACACTTCCTTGCCTTCCAGGAACTCATATTCTATCGTGGGGAAACATCATATCAGTAGAAGGTGTTGTTCAGTCATTTCAGTAATGTCCAACTCTTCATGACCCCATTTGGGATTTTCTTGGCAGAGTTACTAGAGGGGTTTGTCATTTTCTTCTAACTCATTTTACAGATGAGGAAACTGAGGCAAACAGGGTTAAATGACTTGCCCAAGGTCACACAGCTAGCAAGTGTCTGAGGCCACATTTGAACTCAGGTCCTCCTGACTCCAGAACTGGCCCTCTATCCACTGTGTCACCTAGTTGGCCCAACAGAAAGTAATCTGACTATTGACCAAACATGGGTCTGTTTATGACACACCATGGAATGGTCTGTGTAAAAATTCTTTGGAAGATGAGCTGCTCCAAAAATTTACTTCAAAGAACAACAAAATAAGAGTATGAATTGATATAACGCCTATTCACCACAAAGTATCTTCTTTCCTCAGGAGGTAACTTCTTATAATGGTTAGGTGTCTGCATTACCAGACCTAGGTGGAGCTTCACTTAATATATGGGGAACCACTTTTTGTTTATTTTTAATGCATACCAAAGTACAGCATTATCTGCTCATGGTGGTGTTTTCTATTGCCTTTCCCCATTTCTTGGAAAATATTCATTGCATCTGTTTTTGGTTTTTTTTGGAGGGGGAAAGGCAGGACAATTGGGGTTAAGTGACTTGCCCAAGGTCACACAGCTAGTAAATGTGTCAAGTATCTGAGGCCTGATTTGAACTCAGATCTTCCTGACTCCAGGGCTGATGCTCTACTCACTGTGCCACTTAACTGCCCCAATACTTACTGCATCTGAAAACTGTACTGATGCTTTTATTCTGGATGGAATGCCTGGTTCTGTGGAAACAGTTAATCAGAGCCTATGGGAGCCATTGGGGTCAGAACCATGGAGGAACCTAGACCTAGATTACTGCCTTTCCCTAACTGCCTCCCCAAAGACATTTTGTTTAATGAGAACACTAGATTTGGACTCAAAGGATCTGGATTCAAATCCCAGCTCTGTTGCAAACTGACTGCCTGAATGATCTTGGGGGAATCACTTTGTCTCTCTGGGTCTTAGTTTCTGCTCTTATAAAATGAAGGGCTACAAAAATGATGGTGTTCTATGATGCAGAGCAGCCAGAATACCCCCTAAACATCCTTTCATGGCTTGGAAATGCACTACTCCAGAAAGGAATAATAAGACTCATGTATAGACTACCCCACCCAACTGAGGAATCCACATACAGACCCTAGAGTCTTGCAGAGACTGTGAGATGTATAAGCTGGGGTACATAGAGGGATGAGAATAGCTATCCCTCAAACACGACTGAGCTTAGTAGTACATTTCCCAAGCCCAAAGCCTGTGGCTATATGAGCCCATCCCCAGAGAGCTGTTCACTGGTGTATGAGATGGGTCAAGCCATATAAATCAAGAAATCCCTATACAAAATCCTACCCTGACAGTTCTGAAAGTTTGTGGTTAGAGATACTGAGCCCAGCAGCAAAAGAGAAAGGATCCCAGTTAAACTCTATAGCAGGAGAACCCAGACCTCTGTGGCAAGAGGGATTTTTCAGGTAGAACCAGGACCTGAACCTACCTGAAGTCTCATGAAGGACTGATCTTGGGCCCACATTCTTGGGACCAGCCTTTCCCTGGATGTATTATTCATTTGAGAAACTTTACCTGAGCTTAGGCTCTGCAACCTAGATTTTAAGGCTGATGAAAACCAAGGAAAACTCTGAATATCATGATGAAATGCCTTGGCTTGAGAGACACACAGTAGGGTAAATGCTGAGGTTGATAGTGATGCCACCACAAGTCCAAGTAAAATATCAGAGAAAAAAATCCTGGATATAGGTACTTCAGGAATATCTGGAAGAAGTGAAACTAGAGATAGAGAATGGAAAAGCAAGGCAGGAAAATATGGTAAGAAAAATTGACACCTTAGAATAGAGGTAGAAAACCTTTCTCTAGAACTTTAGACTCTAAAAATTAGAATAGGAAAAATGAAAAAAAAATTTAAAAGATTGAAAAAGAAAAGAAAATTTAAGAAATATCACATAACAAAAACCACTACCTTGAAAAACAGAGGAAGAAGAGGTAGTTTAAGAATTATTAGAATATCTGAAACTCATGATTTTAAAAAAAGTCTAGATGTTATATTTTAAGAAATTATTAATAAAAACTTCCCAGAACTCTTAGAACCAGAAGGCAAAGTGAAAATAGAAAAGGCCAGAAGTTAGAGGACATTTTGAAATAGAAATGAAGGCCCTAAGAGAAACAGAAATGTGTATGTGTTTGATTGAAAGGGAATATATGGGGATAAAATATTTACATCTTGATAGGGGGATAAGAAACAAATATCTTCTCAGAACCCTAATACTTTTAAGGATCATAAAGAAAGGTAAAAATAACAGAGGGTCTGAGGGTGGGTTTGCTCTGTTTTAACAGTTTTATAAAAGGAAAAAATTGGAAGAACAGGAGACTATTTTGGAAAAGAAAGAAAAAAGAAACAAAGTCACTTTTGCATAATAGAGGTACAAAAAGATGAAGAAGAGTATATAATCATGGAAGAAGGAAGGAATGGGAGGAATAGACTCCCGATGAACCTCAGTTTCAGCTGAACTTAATAAAGGAAGATTGAATATAATTATATTCACAACCAACCACATACATAGAGAGATTTTGGTGTAAAAATGCTTTGAAGTCAAAAGAAAAAGGGCAGGGGAGAAAAGGTTCTAAGAGGGAAGGGAAGATAGGGTACATAGAGGGAAGGCATATAGTAGGCATTTAATAAACATTTATTGACTGACTGATTCTGTACTTAATAAACTCTGGGAAACTTTCCTGTACTGCCCTGGGGAGACTTCTGACATACCTGGCAGGGGACAGTGTCCCTTTCCCATGGATATGGAATAGTCATAAGCAAAACAAACTGGAGTGTTGGAGGGAGGAACATAAAGGTGGGATTAAAAAGAGAGGAAGAAAGAGTAAAAGCTTGGAATCATGGTGGGGTCAATGTAAGAGAACTGCAACAGAGAAGAAATGGGCTATTTCCAGTATACTTTCTTAAATATTTAGGAAATTCCCTCTCTTTTACCAGTGTGATGATTGAAAATTTTTGAAACAGTTTCTGGATAAATTAGAAACAATTTTATTAACCATGGCAAGAAAGCAGTCAACAAAATAGGCTCATTGTTCCCCTTAGCAAGCAAAGAGAAAGAGCCTGTTGAACCTTTGATATTTATAAAATCTTTTGAAAAGTGGGTGGGTTCACCAGAGAGTGGAAATCAACTCTGATTAGTTAACAAGTAATGAGAGAATGAATATTATAATGAGAGGTGGGCTTATTCCCATGAGGGGCTTGGGATACATGACCTTGAGCACCCAGTCTTGGTCAAAGAGACTTATCAATATCCACACCAACAATCTGACAAAAAGGAAAATCCACATTTGCCCGTACCTGTCTCAGTAAACACAATGAAGAGGAATTCACCAGTTCAGAATTTCTCAAGTATCTTTGATTAGATCATAGCTTTCCTGGCTGGGTAAGTCTCGCCCAAGATTTCCTACAATGGTTGATTTCTGGATGAGGAAGTGGAAAACCCTTTAGTCTTAACTCAATAATTGCTTATTAATACATGAAAGAAATAATCATTTCTATTACCACCTTCCTGTCTGTAAAGAGAAGGATAGGAAGAATGGAAATACACCATATAACAGTTATAACATGAGTGTGAATTGGATCAATTTGCCTATAAAATGGAAGAAATAGAAAGCAGAGCACAGTGATATATTGTTTATAAGAAATACATTTGGAATACAAGGATTCACATAAAGTTGAAATGAGTAGCTGGAACATTTCAACTGAACTCATAAAAGCAAGGGTAGCAATAATGATTTCAGATAATAAATATAAACCAGATAAGAAGAGATAAGCAGAGAAATTACATCATGATTAAAGGCATCTTACATAATAAATTAGTGTCACAAATACATACACACATATGTATCTAATAGCACAGTATCAAAATACTTAAAGGAAATGTTAACTGAATTGGAGGGAGAAATAGATAGTAAAACCAAAATGACCTTGATGTGCCTTCACCAGACCTAGATAAATCTAACCAAAGGATAACAAGAAAGAAAGGGCCTGAATAGGACTTCAGAAAATTTAGAGATGACAGGTCTTTGGTGATCACTGAATGGTAGTAGGAAGAAATTTACATACTTTAAAGCTGTTTCTGGCACCTTTAAAAAATTTAACCATATATCGGGACATAAATACTGTGCCAAAAAGTAACTGGAGACTTACTAATGTTATTTAAAAAAAAGTTCAAGAGTTAAATTACAGAAACAATAGAAAATTTCTCCAAAGAAAATTATAATGAGACAGCATACAAACACTTATGGGATATAGCTAAAACAGTGATGAGGGGAAATTCTATATCTTTAAATACTTTTGTCAATAAAAGAGAGAAAGAACAAACCAATGAAGTCAGCATGCAATTTAAAAACTCTTGAATAATAATAAAAATGCTCAACTAAATAACAAAATAGAAATTGCAAAAATTAAAGAAGAGATGATCCAAAGCAAAAAGATGATTCTATGGATAAATAAAATTTATTGTTGCTGTTCAGTTGTTTTTCAGTTTTGGCTGACTCTTTGTGACCCCATTTAGGGTTTTCTTGGCAAAGATCCTGGAGTAATTAGCAATGGCTTTCTTTCTCCAGATCACTTTACAGATGAGGCAAACAGGGTTAACAGACTTGCCCAGGCTGGGTCACATAGCTAGTAAGTGTCTGAGGCCAGATTTGAATTCAGGAAGATGAGTCTTCTTGACTCTAAGACTAGTGTTCTATCCATTGTGCTGGTGCTACAACTCAAATGATAAAATGTGGTGCTTAAAAAAAGTGAATAAAGCAGATAAACATGCAATCTCATTAAAAAGAGAGAGGAAAATAAAATTATTCATATAAAAAACTAAAAATAACTCAAAATAATTAAAAAGGAAGTAAAGGAAATTATCAGCAATTATTTTGTCTGATTAAATGCTAACAAACTGATAACTTAGAATAAATTTATGATTAGCAAAAATATAAAATAGCCAGATTAACAAAACAAGAAATAGATAATAAAAAAGCCCAATATCAGAAATACTGAACATATTTTGAGTGAACTCCCAAAGAAAAAAACTCCATGTCCAGATGGGTTTACAATTGAATTCTATGAAATATTCAAAGAACAATTAATTTCAATAATACAAAACAGTTTACAGTTTTCAATAATAAGAAAAGAAGGATATTCTTCCAATTTCTTTTTATGATGCAAATATGACCTTAATGCCTAAATAGGGAGAGGCAGAGAAGGAGAAGAAAGAACAATATTCCTAATGAGTATTGACAAAAAATTTTAAATAAAATATTAGTATTAGGCTAAACCAACACATTAGAAGATTGTAATCATATTCAGTTTATAACAGGAAGGAAGAGTTGGTTCAACATAGAAAAGACTGATAAATTATGTTAACATATAAAAATGAAAGCCCCATGATTACATTAATAGATGCTTTAAAAGGCTTTTGGCAAAATCTAACACCAATTTGTATTTAAAACTCCAGAAATCAAAGGAATAAATGGACTTTTCCTTAACATAGTAAATAATATTTATACAAATGCATGAGCAAACATTGCATGCTATGGAGAAAAGTAAGAAGCTTTCCCCAAAAGATCAGATGTAAAGCAAAGATACCTATTACTACCACTATTTTAATTATTACCGTGTCATTGTAGTAGAAATTCGGTAAGAAAAGAATAAATTTCAATAAGACAAGAAAAGAATTGAGGGAATATGCATAGGCAAAGAGGAAACAAAATTATCTTTTTTTGCAGATGAAATGGTGACAAACTTAGAAAAACCTAGGGAATCAATCAAAAATTATTTTTTAAAATAATGAAATCAACAATATTGTAGGATATAAAATATATCCACATAAATCATCAGCATTCCCATATATTACCAACAATTACCACCAGGAAGAGCTAGAAAGAGAAATTCCATTAAAAAAACTACAGAAGTTATAAAATATTTGGGAGCATATTAACTGAGCTGCACCTAGAAACTACGTAAATCTAACTATAAATCGCTCAATGCCAAATAAAAACAGACCTAAATAATTGGTGAAACATTAATTGCTTGTGAGTAGGTCAAGCCAATATAATATAAATGACAGTGCTACCCACATTAATTTATTTATTCAGTACTGTATCAATCAAACTACCAAAGGAATATTTTATAGAGCTAGAAAAAAATAATAATGAAATTCATCTGGAAGAATAAAAGGTCAAGAATCCAGAGCGTAATAATGAAAAAAGTGAGAATGAAAAAGTTTATACATATCGAATCTCAAACTATTGTAGGTGTTGTTCTAAAGCCAGCACCCTCTTAGTTCAGGTTTGATGTTGGGACAAAATGAAGCACTCAAATCACTGAGCATTTAACAAAGGTGATTTACTTTGCCCTAACACAACACAAAATACAAAGCAAGAATACAGTGGCACCGAGCATCTCTTGAGACAGCCCCACCTTCTCTCCATCTGGAAATTGCTCCTGGTCAATAAGTCATTAGTGCATGGCAAATTGTGTGGTGATCTCAAGTACCTACCAAGTCTGAGAGACCCCCCAGACAAGGACACTGCACGGGAAAGTTGGAGGCATTGCAGGGGGAAAGAAGCTGTGTCAGGGAAGTCAAAGAATCTGAGTCAGACAACCACTGGTAAGTTACATGCACCACAAAGCCACGATCATTACAACAATTTGGTATCGGTTAAATCTAGAAGACTTTAATCCATTGAACTGATTAGACACACAACATACAGAAGCAAATAAATACAGTAGCACAATGTTTAATAAACCTGCAAACCTTAATTTTATATAACAAAAATTGATATGAAAAATAGAAAGCAACTTGGCAGAAATTAGATTTATGTTAGAGATGTGAGGCTCAAATGGAAAAAAATGGACATGAAACCACTTTGCAAACCTTAACGTGTTATATATAGGCCAGCTGTTGCTTATTATTGTAGATATTATTATCCTACAGTCACCAGACCATTTGTCTGGAAGTAGCTTCATTCTATGAGCCTTCTACTGCATTCCTGCTGAACTTAAGCAAGGTATATAAGTTATACAGGGGTGTGCTGGTAAATGTTTAACAATGGGGCTCTCCAGGGCAAAAATGTGTCTACACACTTTTAAATTTAGTCTGCATTATTAATGCTTTCTTTTAAGAATGTATTTATTTTATTTTTAATTTATGGAATAAAACAAGCATTTCCATAACATAATAAAAAAGACAATTGCGCATGAAACTGCAAATCTACTATGTATAACTTGCTATTCCTTTTAACTATATATCAAAGTTATCATGTAAATTTCTTTTTTCTTCCCTCCCCTACCCCACGGCCACCATCAGACACAAATAGGTAAATGTATGCAAAACCATTCTATATATACTTCTATTTATCAGTTCTTTCTCTGGATGCAGATAGTGTCTTTCTTCATATGTCCTTTATAGCTAATTTGGGTATTTGTTATAGTCAAAATAACTTATTCACTCAAAGTTGTTATTAAAACAATATTGCTCTGTATATCTGCTCATTTTGCTCTTCATTATTTCATGCAATTCTTTCCATATTTTTCTAAGATCATTGAGTTCATCATTTCTTATAATTAATATTTTCTAAAGTCTATATCATCAAGAATACAATAAATTGGGGAGTAGAGCCAAGATGGTAGAGTAAAAGCAGGGACTTGCTTGAGCTCTCCCCCAAATCCCTCCAAATATATGTAACAAATTCTAGAGCTACAACTCACACAATGACAGAGTAAAACAAATCTCTAGCCCAAGACAGCCTGGAAGGTTGGTGGGAAGGGTCTATTGCACACTGCTGGGAACAGAGTGCAGCCCAGTGTGGGCTGTGCTGGCACAGATTGGGCTGGAGCAGACCGGGTGGAGCAGGCCTCAGGGCCCTGACTCACTGGCAGCTGTGGCAGTTCCCAGGCTTCTAAACCCACAAATGCCAAAGACATTGTAAAAGGTCAGTGGGAAAACTCTGTCAGACCTAGGTGAGGGAAGAGTGTGGTCTGGGCCCAGTCCCAGGGTGGCTGCAGCCACTGCAGTGGCTGTGGTAGCAGCAGCAGCAGCAGCAGCAGTAATGGCAGTGGGTGCTTCCAGACCTCCAGGCCCACAGACAGTTGGGGGATGAGGGATCTGATTAGAGCAGGAGTGCAGGGATCTCTTTGCTGGCACTGAGACAGGATTCTCTTACTTTTCCCTGCTTGGATCTGGGTCACAGTCCTGGGTGGCAGCCCTGGGGTGAGGAAGAGTGCTGGTGTGGCAGAGCCTGTGGTGGCTGTGGAGAGGGAATCCTCCCCACAGTTCCAGGGCAGAGAAGAGTTCTTGAGGTCACTCACAGGCCAGTAGAGGAGTAAACACCTCTCCTTGGATCATACCACCTCAGAAGAACTGAAAATTTACAGTACCTCTGAAAACAGCTTGGGACAGAGCACTCTCCACTCTGGAAGCAGAGTCATATGTTGACAAAGAGCTCAAAAGTCAAGCAATTGGCTGGGAAAATGACCAGACAGTGTAAAAAACTCAGACTACATAATCTTACTTTGGTGACAAAGAAGATCAAAACATACAACCAGAAGAAGACAACAAAGTCAAAGATCTTACATCCAAGGCCTCCATGAAAAATATGAATTGGTCATAGGCCATGGAAGAGTTCAAAAAGAATTTTGAAAATCAAGGAAGAGAAGTATAGTAAAAATTGGGAAAAGAAATGAGAGTGTATAACAGCAATGCTACTTTCCACTACTGTGACTGTGTAAGGCCAATGATGCCAGCACATAGGAGGGCTACTAGCACAGGTTCTTTGGTCTGCTCTTCTAAGGAAAACAGCTTTAAGGGGTTAACAATCTTACTTTAATTAAGCATACATACATCATTCACTTAGTTCAGGGGAAAAAGTCAGCATCCTGAACTTTCCGAGAAAATACGATTAGAAATTACAAGCAGAGACAATAATAGAAATCAACAGACAGGCTTCTATCCGACTGACCAAATCACAATACATAGTTACCAGGGAGAGAAGCACCAACATCTGGGTTTTCAGAGCTTGGGCAGGGGAGGGGGAGCTCTTAATGGCTACCCAGAGTCGTGACCACTCTTCCAATGAATGAAATACCCCCAAAGCAAAATGCCAACCTCAGAGCATATATACCCTGTTTAGGACCCTGGATCTTAGTTCCTACTTAGCAAAAGGGTGTGGGGTCTGGGGCCTGGAGCTTGCTTGTTTCTTAAGCAGGTAACTAAAGACTCCCAATTGAAACAAAGGCAAGACTCATCAAAGGGACTTGATTGCCTTAGTGCTGAGAAGCACTCCAGAACAAAAGAAAACAAAAAGTTCACTTTGCTTGCCATTACATTTGAAAGGCAAGAGTCATCAAAGGTACTTGACTGCCTTAGTGCTAAGAATCATTCCTAAACAAAAAAGGCAAAAAGTCCCACCCTGCTTGCCATCTCAGAGTAATGCAAGAAAATTATGCAAAATGAGTTAACAGCTTGCTAAAAGAGACCCAAAAAATGCTGAAAAAAATAACACCTTAAGAAATAGACTAACCCAAATGACAAAAGAGGCCCAAAAAAACAATGAGGAGAAGCATGCCTTAGAAAGCAGGATTGGCAAATGGAAAAGGAGGTCCAAAAGCTCACTGAAGAAAATAATTCCTTAAAAATTAGAATGGAGCAAATGGAAGTTAATGACTTTATGATAAATCAAGAAATTATAAAACAGAACTAAAAGAATGAAAAAAATAGAAGATAATGTGAAATTTCTCATCGGAAAAACCATTGACCTGGAAAATAGACACAGGAGAGATAATTTAAAAATTATTGGACTATCTGAAAGCCACGACCAAAAAAAGAGCATAGACATCATCTTTCAGGAAATTATTAAGTAAAACTGCCCTGATATTCTAGAACCAGAGGGTAAAATAGAAATTGAAAGAATCCACCAATTGCTTCTTGAAAAAGATCTCCAAAGGAAAACTCCTAGGAATATTGTAGCCTAATTCTGGAGTTCCCAGGTCAAGGAGAAAATATCGCAAGCAGCCAGAAAGAAACAATTTGAGTATTGTGGAAATGCAATCAGGATAACACAAGATCTAGCAGCTTCTACCTTAAGAGATCAGAGGGCTTGGAATATGATATTCCAGGGGTCAAAGGAGCTAGAATTAAAACCAAGAATCACCTACCCAGCAAAACTTATATACTTCAGGGGAAAAATGGACATTCAATGAAATAGAGGACTTTCAAGCATTTTTGATGAAAAGAATCGAGCTGAATAGAAAATTTGACCTTCAAATACAAGAGAATGGGGCAGCTAGGTGGCACAGTGAGTAGAGCACCGGCCCTGGAGTCAGGAGGACCTGAGTTCAAATCCGGCCTCAGACACTTGACACATGTGCTAGCTGTGTGACCTTGGGCAAGTCACTTAACCCCGATTGCCCTGCCAAAAAGCAAAAAAAAAAAAAAAAAACAACCAAATACAAGAGAATACTTTCAAATACAAGAGAAGCATGAAAAGGTAGACAGGAAAGAGAAATCTTAAGGGACTTATCAAACTCAAACCATTTTGTTTACATTGCTACATGGAAAGATGATATTTGTAACTCATGAGACCTTTCTCAGTATTAGGGGAGTTAAAGGGACAATACATATATATGTACAGAGGGCACAGAGTGAGTTGAATATGAAGGGATGATATCTAAAAAATAAAATTAAGGGGTGAGAGAGGAATATATTGGAAGAAGGAGAAAGGGAGACATAGGATGGGGCAAATTATTTCACATAAAAGAGGCAAGAAAAAACTGTTATAATGGAAGGGAAGAGGGGGGAGGTGAAAGTGAATGAGTGAACCTTATTCTCGTCAGATTTGGCTTAAGGAGGGAATAACATACACACTCAATTGGGTATCTTACCCTACAGGAAAGTAAGGGGTAAAGGGTTAAGGGGGCATGATAGAAGAGAGGGCAGATTGGGGGAGGGGGTAGTCAGAAGCAAATACTTTTGTAAAGGGACAAGGTCAAAGGAGAAAATAGAATAAATGGAGAACAGGATAGGGTGGAGAGAAATATAGTTAGTTTTTCACAACATGACTATTATGGAAGTGTTTTGCATAATGACACATGTATAACCTATATTGAATTGCTTGCCTTCTCAAGGAAGGTGGGTGGGGAGGGAAGAAGGGAGAGAATTTGGAACTTAAAGTTCTAAAAACAAATGTTAAAAATTGTTTTTACACGCAACTGGGAAATAAGATATACAGGCAACGGGGTATAGAAATCTATCTGGCCCTACAAGAAAGTAAGGGGAAAGGGAATGGCAGTGATGATAGAAGGGAGGGCAGACTGAGGAAAGACGTAATCAGAATGCATGCCGGCTTGGAGTGGGAGAGGGAAGAGATGGGGAGAAAATTTGTAACTCAAAATCTTGTGGAAATGAATGTTGAAAACCCAAAATAAATAAATCAATCTGAAAAAAAGAATACAATAAATCAAGTTCTGATTTGTAGTGATTGCTGGTTTCTGGAGTATGTATGCTCATGCTTAAATTTTAATGCTGAGTACTGTTGGTTAGAGAAGGCCCCAGTACACCCCTGTTTTATATCAACACCTCAAATCATACATAAAGATAAGTTCCAAATGTATATAGAAGGTCACATCATAAAAAAATTAAAGGAGTAATGAAGAGTTTACCTTTCAGGTCTATGGGGAAGCATTAATCACTAAACAAATGATAGAAAAGATCCCACAAGATAAAAAGGACAATTTTGATTATATAAAAATTTTAAAATATTTGTGTGTGGTTAAAATGAGAAGGGAAGCAGGTAATTATGTGCCAGGCACTGTGCTAAATGTTTTACTCATTTATCATTTATTATTTCTCATATTATTATTATATGTTGATAATAATAATATTATTACTCATTTATCTCATTTGATTCTCACAACACTGGGAGGTAAATGTTATTTTTCAGATGAGGAAACTAAGGCAAACAGAGGTTAAATGACTAGCCCAGGGTCACATAGGTAAGAAGTGTCTGAGGCTGAATTTGAACTGAAGTCTTTCTAACTCCAGGCCTAGTGCTCCTTCCACTACACCACTTTCATAGCAGGGTATGGAAACTAGTTTTTGCTTCAAGATGGACTGCAGGAGGAAGAATAAATATGACTTCCATAATTCCAAAGATTTATTGATCAGTTCTTAACCCTGAATGGCTCTAAAAAGTCTGTATTTGACTTAAATGCAAGATGTGGGCCTCATTCCACCACAATTCCCCAAGGCCATCTCCAAACTTTCAGGTGTGATGTACTCCCCACTATAGGTGGATTGGAGAGGATGAGACTCTAAGCAGGTTTCTTTCTGGAACTGTGGATCATCCCAGGAGTACCCTGCCTTAAAAAGCCAACTCCATAGAAGGAATCTAGGCAAAACCCAGATGCATATTAAAGAAAAAATCAGTTTAAAGAGATTAGATATTTAGATTTCTAAAGAGTGTATTGCAATGTTTTCCAATGCTCAGAAGCATTATGGTTCTGAGTGGTAAAAGAATTGCTTCCCCCCAAACCATTCCCCTACCCCAAGACTCACTGCTGAGAAGCAGGTCCTTCTCCTCCTGCAGCTCACAGCAATGTAGCTGCACAGGATGAGGAGATGTGGAGAAAACAACTCTGTGACTTTGATTATTGTGTCCACTTTTTATTATCAACAAAACTTTAATTACAGCTCTCACTAAACCAACTACCTTCTGCCGACATTTACAAGGCCATAAATTTGCCTTTCTTTCCTTGTACAATCTGTACCTCCAATAGGGCAGTGCATATGCACTGGAAGATATTGATTTCCCCAAAGAAATTATAACAGCATTTGTTCTCAAGTAAACACACAGAGAAGGCTGTTCTAATCCCAAGGAACAGGCAATTGTCTTTGCTTTATTAAACAACACAACACCCAATTGGAAGTAGCATTAAATTACCCAGTGATTGGTTCACACAGCTGAGTGGGAGAAGGGACTACTTTGGGATGGGAGATGGGAGTAATTTCAGCCTTTCTAAATAAGGGATTCCATGGAGGTTGGGGCATATACTGCCCCATACTGCCCAATAATTTCTCTAATTGAAATCATCTTGTACCCTCTCACACTCCTTCTGTATGTCTCCCATGAAGAGTTACTATGCAGTGTAGGAGTGGACAGCTCCCTGCCAGGCAGTGAGAGAGTGAGCCAGCAGAGATGTAAGTTTCTCAGAAAAGCTGCCAAATGGCTAATGGTCCTCTGTGTGTTGGGTGGTGGAGAAGGAAAGGAGATAAACATAGACTTTTTAAACAGTCACTGTCATGTTCCTGGTAAGTGGAAGAATACAATACATCCATCCCCTTAATGTAACAATGGAACAATTTGTATAGTTGCCTTCATTTGCTTTCTAATATCCCAGAATATGTTCCTAAATGGAGCTCTTGCTCTCGCCTTGCTCTGGCCCCCTCCCAAAGCAGTAATGTTAAGAAGCATTGTTTTGCTCTAAGCAATTTTGCTGTTAGAGTAAAAGTACAAGCACAATGATTGTTCTGAAGAGTGGAACGCTTTGAAGGGACTCTGTGAAGCCAGCCCTGTCAGGACTGTCCCGTTCTACTGTTGACTTAGCATAACCTGGGAAGTAGGTAGTTGATCTGCAGGGTAGAAATGTAGCAGCTGCTGCCAATAACCCTACCAAGGGAATCATTATCTTTCGCACTTTATAGAAAGCATATGGAGCTTGAGAGAGTTCAGATACCTGGGCTTTTGTTTGTTTGCTTGTTTGTAATCTATTTTAATTTTGTTAAATGTTTCCCAATTATATTAAAATTTTTTAACATTCATTTTTTAAAATTTGGAGTTCCAAATTATCTCCCCTACTCATTGAAAAGGCAAGCAATATATCGATTATACACGTGAAGTCATGCAGAATATATTTCCATATTAGTCATATTGTAAAAGAAAACACACACCGATTTTTTTTTTTTTGCCAAGATTGTGGAGTACAGGCCAGGGATCAGCTGAACTCTTCGAACATTTCCCTACAAACAACTTTAAAATAATGCCTTAAATCAAATTTTTGGAGTGGTAGAGCCAACAAAAGGTCAGAGGGACCTGACATTTATCTAGCCTGAGACAACTTAGGAGGTCTGCAGGAGAGGTCTGTAACACTAGGGTGAACACAGGCCCAGAGAATAGCAAGGGCAGCAGAGTTGGGTTTTGGAGGCAGCCTTGACAGCAGCAGTAGCAGCAGCAGCAGCAGCAGCAGCTTCCAGAGCTCTCAGCCCAGAGATGGTAATGGGGTTGGACTGGTGAGAAAGAGATTACAGGGGATCCTTTGCTGGCATTATGTGCAGCTCATCCTAATTGGCAACTCTATTGCCCATAAGCAATTCTGGGTCACAGTTCTGGGGTAGAGGAGCACTTTTGGCTGGTCACAAGCGAGCAGGGTCCCTGGTCACAGTTAAAGGGCCCAGAGGAGTCCTAGCACTTGTGGCTGCAAGAGAGCAGGGAACCTGATTACAGTACCAGGGCCAAGAGGAGCACTAATACTTGCAGCTGAAGGAGTCCAGGGACCCTTCCTGGGTGAAGACTAGAGCACAGACCAGGAGAGCAGTGACCATACATCTCCCTGGATCATACCACCTTGGAAGCACCAAGAATTTGCAGATCCCCAGAACTAACTTTGAAAGAACAGCATGAAAAATCCTGAAGCTGGGCATAGTGGATCCTCACCCCAAGTTGAACTAAGCCCAACTTTAACAAAAAGTTCAAAGTCAAGAAATAGTCTGGGAAAATAAGCAAACAGCAACAACAACAGAAGAACTAGACCATAAAAGCTTCTATGGTGTCAGGGAAGACCAAAATATAAAATCAGAAGAAGACAACAATGTGAAAACAGCTGCCAAAAGACTCCAAGAAAAATACTACTTGGACCCAAGGACAACAAGAATTTCTGGAAGAGTTAAAGAAACAGATAAGTGTGCTAGGGTAAAAATTGGGAAAAGAAATGAGAGTGATGCAATACAATTATGAAAAGAGAATGACCTAATGGCAAAAGAGGCACAAAAATTCACTTAAAAAAATTCTTTTAACAGCAGAATAGAACAAATGGAAAAGGAGGTAAAAAAATTCACTGAAGAAAAGAACTCTTTAAAAAGCAGAATTGGTTAAATGGAAAAAGAGGTACAAAAGCTGGCTGAAGAAAATAATACCTTAAAAATTAGAATTGGGCAAATGGAAGCTAATGAATCATGAGTCTTCAAGAAACAATAAAATAAAGTCAAAAGAATGAAAAAAATAAAAGAAAATGTGAAATATCTCATTGAAAACATAATGGATCTTGAAGATAAATCTAGGAGAGGTAATTTGAGAATCACTGGACTATCTGAAAGCTATGATTAAAAAAGAGCCTAAACATCACATTTTGATAAATTGCCAGGGAGGATGAAATAGAAATTGAAAGAATCCGCCAATCACCTCTTGAAAGAGATCCCAAAATGAAAAGTCCCAGAAATATTATAGCCAAATTCAAGAGCTCCAATGTAAAGTAAAAATATTGCAAGCAGACAGAAAGAAACAATTCAAATACCATGGACCCACAGTCAGCATCACATAGGATTTAGCAGCTTCCTCATTAAAAGAGTGGAGGGCTTGGAATATGATGTTCTAGTAGGCAAAGAAGGTAGGATAAAACAAGAATAACCTACCAAGCAAAACTGAATATAATCCTCCAGGGGAATTTTTAAAAAATGAAGTAGAGGATTTCCCAATGTTCTTGAGGAAAAGTCCAGGGATGAATAAAAAATCTGGTGTTCAAACAGAAAACTCAAGAGAATCATAAAAGGGGTAAACATGAAAGAGTACTCATTGGGGACTCAATAAAGTTAAACTATTTACCTTCCTATATGGAAAGATGATACATGTAAATCCTAAGAACTTTTTCATTACTAGGGCAATTAGGAGGAGTCTACATGGATAGAGGGCATGGGTATGAGTCGGTTATGTTGGAATGATCACAAAAAAATGCAGCTGCGAGAAAGAGGGATGTATTGAAGGAAGGGAGAAGAGAGAGGTAGAATGAAGAAATTTTTCTCACATAAAAAAGGCATGCAAAGAAGAGCTTTTATAGTGGAGGGGAGAATGAGGTGGTTGTGGCAAGCAATGCTTGAACCTCACTCTCATAGGAATTGGTTCAAAAAGGGAAGAATATATATGTATACATACACACTCACTTGGGTAGAGAAATCTATGTAACTCAATAGTGAAATGGAAGGGGAAGAAAATAAAAGACACTGGGGGAGGGAATTATCAAAGGGAGGGCAGATCAAGGAAGGCAGTGGTCAGAAGCAAAACCAATTTTTGAGGAGGGGAGAGAGAGAGAGAGAGAGAGAGAAAGAGAGAGAGAGAGAGAGAGAGAGAGAGAGAGAGAAAGAAGAAGAAGAAGAAGAAGAAGAAGAAGAAGAAGAAGATAGATGAAGAAGAAGAGAAGAAGATGAAGAAGAAGAGAAGAAGAAGAGAAGAAGAAGAAGAGAAGAAGAAGAAGAAAGAAGAAGAAGAAGAAGAAGAAGAAGAAGAAGAAGAAGAAGAAGAAGAAGAAGAAGAAGAAGAAGAAGAAGAAGAAGAAGAAGAAGAAAATAAGATGCAGGGAAATACACAGTAATCCCAATTGTGAATGTGAATGGGATGGGCTACCCCATGAAACAGAAGCAGATAGCAGAATGCATTAGAGACCAAAATCCAATGATATGTTGTATACAAGACACACATGAAACAGGGAGACAGGGACAAAGTTAAAATGAAAGGCTGGAGGAGAATCTATTATGTTTCAACTGAAGTAAAAAAAGGCAGAGGTAGCAATCTTGATTTCAGTCAAAGCAAAAGCAAAAATAGACCTAATTAAAAGAGATAATCAGGGAACTTACTAATAGGTACCATAGACAATGAAATGTTATAAATTTTTTTTTGTGGCAAGTTTCTCTGAAAAAGACCCCATTTCTCAAACATAAAGGAAACTGAGTCAAATTAAAAGAGAGACATTCCCCAATTGATAAATGGTCAGAGGATATGAACATTTTTCAGAAGAAATCAAAGCTATCTAAGTCGTATAAAAATGCTCTAAATCACTATTGATTAGAGATTAAAGGCAAATTAAACAACTCTGAAGTACCACCTCACAACTATCAAAAATAACAAATGCTGGAAAGGATGAGGGAAAACATGTACATTAATGAACTATTGGTGGGGTAGTGAATTAGTCCAGCCATTCTGGAGAACAATCTGGAATTATGCCCAAAGGGTTGCAAAGCTGTGCATAGCCTTTTATCCAGCAGCACCTCTACTAGGTCTGTATCCCAAAAAGTCCAAAGGAAATGGGGAAAGGATCTATATGTACAAAAATATTTATAGCAGCTCTTTTTGTGGAGGTGAAGAATTGGAAATTGAGGGGATGCTCATGAATTGGGGAACAAGTTGTGACATATGATGGTGATGGAGTACTATTGTGCTATAATAAATGACAAGTGGGGTGGTTTCAGAAAACATGGCAAGACCTACATGAACTGATGCAGAGCTAAGTGAGTAGAGAACCAAGAGAATATTGTGCACAGTAATAGAAATATTGTAATGATGATAAATTGTGAAAAACTTGGCTCCTCTGATCAATACAATGACCCAAAGGACACATGATGAAAAAAATGCTATTCTCCTCCAGAGAGAGAGCCAATGAGCTCTGAGTACAAATTGAAATATAATTTTCTTGCTTTCTTTATTTGGTTTTTGCTATGTTTTGTGATATGGCTACTATGGAAACATGTTTTGCATAATTTCACGTGTATAATTTGTATATTGTTTGCTTTCTCAGTGGGCATGGGAGGGGTGGGAAGGAGGGAGAGAATCTTCATTAATTTGAAAAGAAAAACTGTTAAAAACAAATAAAGAAAAGTTAAAGAAAATGCAAAAAACTCCAAGGAAAATAAAGTGAAAAAAGTATAATTCAATCTACATTCAGAGTTTACCAGTTCTGTCTCTGCAGGCGAATAGCATTTTTCATCGTATTTCCTTTGGAATTGTCTTGGATCATTGTCTTGATCAGAGTAGTTAAGTCTTTTATAGTTGATCATCTTTACAATATTTCTGTTGCTGTTTCCAATGTTCTCCTCATTCTACTCACTTCACTTTGCATCAGTTCATATAAGACTTTTCAGGTGTTTCTGAAGACATCCTACTTGTCATCTCCCATTTTATTTGATCTCTTTAGGACACAGACCTAGTAGAAGTATTACTGGATCAAAGGTTAGGCAAAGTTTATAATCCTTTAGCTGTAGTTCAATTTGTTCTCCAGAATGTTTGGACCAGTTCACAACTCCACCAAAAGTACATTTGTGTCTCCTTTTTTCCACATCCCCTACAACATTTGTCATTTTCTTTTTCTGTCATGTTAGCCAATTTGATAGGATGAGGTGATCTCAGTGTTGTTTTAATTTGCATTTCTCTAATCAATAGTGATTGAGAGCATTTTTTTTTAGAGGAGGGAAGGCAGGGCAGTTGGGGTTAAGTGACTTACCTAAGGTCACACAGCTAGCAAGTGTGTCAAGTGTCTGAGGCTGGATTATGAACCCAGGTCCTCCTGACTCCAGGGCCGGTGCTCTACTCACTGAACCACCTAGCTGCCCTGAGAGCACTTTTTTATGTGACTACTGATTGCTTTAACTTCTTCTTCTGACAAATGCCTGTGCATATCCTTCTACCATTTATGAACACGGGAATGATTCTTATTTTTTAAAAGCAGAGAAATGTACTATAATTTTTTTCCTGCTAATTTTCTGCTTTCCTTCTACTTTTGGGTACATTGGTTTTGTTTATACAAAACCTTTTTAATATTATGTAATTAAAATTATCCATTTTGCTTACCATGATCTTCTCTATGTCTTGTTGGTCATAAACTCTTCTCTTATCCATAGATCTGACAGGTGAATTTTTCCATGCTCCCCTAATTTACTTATGATATCATACTTTATGTCTAAATCATTTATCCATTTTGACCTTCTCTTGGCATACAGTGCGAGGTGTTGGTCTATACCTAGTTTCTACCAAACTACTTTCCAGTTTTTCTAGAATTTTTTTTCAAATGTTGAATTCTTACCACCAAAGCTTGGATCTTTGGGTTTATCAGACAGTAGGTTATTGTGGTCATTTACTGCGCATTGTGTAGCTGATTTGTTCCATTGACTCACCACTCTATTAGCCAGTACCAAATAGTCCTCATGATTACTACTTTGTAATGTCATTTGATATCTGGCACTGGCACACACTTCTTTCCACGAATTCCCTTGATATTCTGGGCCTTTTGTTCTTCCAAATTAATTTTTTTATTATTTTTTTCTGGCTCTATGAAATAATTCATTGGTAATTTGATTGGTATGGTACTGAATAAGTAAATAAACTTGGGTAGAATGGTTATTTTTGTTATATTGGTTCAGCCTACCCATGAGCAATTAATATTTCTCCAATGTTTAGATCTCTTTTGATTTGTGTAGATCTCTCTTGATTTGTGTGACAAGTGTTTTATAGTTGTGTTCATATAGTCCCTGGGTTTGTCTTGGCAGGCAGATTTCCAGGTATTTTATATTGTCTGCAATGATTTTAATTGGAATTTTTCTGTCTCTTCTTGCTGGGTTTTGTTGGTAGTATGTAGAAATGTTTATGATTTAGGTGAGTTTATATTATATCCTGCAACTTTGCTGAAGTTATTAATTATTTCAACTAGTTTTTTTAGTTGATTCCCTAGGGTTCTTTAAGCATACCATCATATCATCTGCAAAGATTAAAAAAAGTCATTTCCTATTTTTATTACTTCTATTTCTTTTTCTTGTCATTGCTATAGCTAGCATTTCTGATACAGTATTGAATAATAGTGGTGTAAGCCTTTGTTTCTTAAACTTATTTCTTAGACTAGCCCTTATATTACAGAGCTGAATATACTAGTAGGATGGAGTGTAAGAAAGACAGAGAAGATTTTGTTGTAGCAATGTGTTATAGTTCTGAAGGGATGAATCATCTGGGTGGTTTTCCTTGCATATCTGTGTTTGTTCCATTTTGTGTGTGCCCTGAGGAAATCATATAAATTGGACTGTGTGACAAGCTGTCTTAGGTCTTAGGCACACAATAAGCAGTAATGATACCATGTCATATTGGTAGTAGCTGTATCCTTGAAAGAACCTTCTGAACCTTTGCCCATTTCCCTTGACATGCCAGAAGTTATGGTTTATGACATAGGTAGGAGCTCATGTTAAATGATCTCTCAGGTCCTTTCCATCTCTGAGGTTCTGGGAATCGCTGTAGGGAGGTGATGACAAAACTTTCCTTAGAAATGAGTGTAAGAGAAGTCCTGAGTTAGTCTGTGAGCAGTCAGAAAGTCTGGCTTAAAATGCATATCGGTAAAGTCAGTCCTGTTGTGCCAGGAGCAGCCTAGTAACCTAGGAAGAATGGTCTACTTCCTTTCATAACGGTGGACTGTAGAGTTAGGCCTCTCCAGACAATTCACAGGCCAGCAATTCAGTTGATGATCTGCTCTCCTTGAGTAGTGCCAACGCATTGCTGATGCTTAGCTATATGAGTTCCCTTGTCCAGTCTGGCAACCTCTGATACTCCTCCCCCTTCCCTAGAGAAAAAGAACATCATTCTTTCTACCAAACTTGGACATCACTAATGGGGAGTGATTTGTGGGGGCAATCTAAATCAGAGAGTACTTTTTTTTAAAAAAGAGATGAATTTTATTTCTCTTAAGAACATTCAGTAACTGGAAGCAAGCTTACAGTGTTGCCAGGTAGAGAGCTGTACCTGCTTTAGTGGAGAGAGAAGATTTATTTGTACATGATTTATATGAAAATGGATGTTGCTAAAGTGCCTTCAAAAGTATTTGAAAACAGTTATTTAAAGTATATTTTCATTGATATCTTCTGTCTTTATATCACTTAAATTTTCTACTGTATCCTTCTAGCCTCACCCTTCCAAAAAGGTATCCCATATAACAGAGAATTTTTTCTAAGTGGAAAAAAGAGTGAAAGAGAAAAAAAATCAACAAAACTCATCAATATGTCAAAAATACAAAAATACATGCATTTCATACCCATAGACTTCCCACTTTTGTAAAGGAGTTGGTGATGAAGGGGGGAAGTATTTTTCATATGCCCTCTTTAAGTTCATTCTTGTTCTTTAAAGTTTTATAATACTTACTTTTGATTATTTTGTGGTGGTTGTTCATTCCATTTCCATTGCAGATTTTGTGAAAAACAACTTAAAAAATTGAACAGGTCAATCTACCCTCTTCTAACTCTGTGTGTACCATACTTTCATTTCTAATAGAGCCAGGGTAAACTCTCACTCAGATCTTGCTTGAATTATCATATATCCTTAACTAGTGAGGCTTGAATTAAAGTGACATTATCAGAAATGACTTTGTCTCAAGGTTGAATTCTGAGTGCTCATGTAGATCCTATCTTCCCTGCCCTTCCCCTTAAATTAGGCTGGTGATGAAGTTTTACAAGTCTATATAACAACAATTAAAAGAATTTATCAGCATGGAGAGGAGCAATTAAAAAAAGAAACCTATTCGAGGGCCTCAGAGTGCAGAAGGACATTTAATATTGCAAACTGCCTCATCTCAGCTCAGTCAATAACTATTGTATTGTCTCTCAATATCCACTGAGGAACTGTTCTTTCTCCTTATCTAAGGAAAGGGTTTCCCAAACCAGACTGAGGTTTTAGCAAATTCTGTTTTCCCAATATAGTTTAATGATTAGAATAACACCAGCCACAGGCCAACTGGGATTAAGCCCATACACTCTAACTGAACACATCAATAGTGATTAATTAAATAAATTTCAATTACACTCTGATGTATAACATGAATATATGTATATATGTATGTATATGTATATATGTATATGTATACATCTATCTGTCTATTTATCTATCTATCTATCTATATTCAAGAATTTTTTGTACTTCAGAAATGAAAGCAGGGGATTATTTTCAAAAGTGACAAATTGAGAAGCTCAGGGAAGACCTTATAACTGTTTCATGCTCTTGGCTACTCAGTCAGAGTGAAATTCAAGTAAACCTAACTGCAATTCCTACAGGATCTCTGTCAGTTACAGCTTTTCCTATTGGTGGATTCGGTTCAGTTTAATTCAGTAAATATTTACTGAGTACCTACTATGTGCAAAGTCTATGCCGAGCAGGAGCGAATAAAAAGAAATGAGATCTAGTCCTTTCTGTCAAGGAGCTTCCTATCTAGTAAGGGTTGCAATGTGGCATAGTAGAATGTGCATTGAATTTGACACCAGAAAAACTAGATTCAAATCCAAACTCTGCCATTTGACAGCATGTAGGGTCTCTGAGAACTTAATTGAATGCTTTATTTTTTGTTTTTGTATCTCTAATACCTTGCACAGTGCCTGACTCATAGTAGGTGCTTAATAAATGCTTGTTGAATTTTAAATATTAGCTTGGCCAGGACTGGGCAGGTCACTTAAACTCTATGAATTCCAGCTTCCTTCTCTGTAAGATGGGGTGAGTAATACTCATCTGGCTTTCTTTACAATGTTGTCATGAGAAGAGTGCTTTGTGAACCATAAAGTACTCCAAATGGGGGTTATTACCACTATTATAACAGTACCAGGTACAATATAATAAACAGATGAGGGAAATAAAAGTCAAGTACTGAAGGGAATTCAAATGTGAGAGAGCTCAAAGCCAAGGAGGGAAGGAAGAAGTGCATCTACTCAGGTTTTTAGAGGATACCGTATTGGAGATGGGCCTTGAAAACTAGCTGGGGTTCCAACAGGTAGAGATGGGGGTGAAGAGAAAACATTCCTGGTATATATTTGTGTTTGTTGAGGATTGATAAGCTCACACCAAAAAAAGAATTAAAAAGCAAAGGTACAAAGGTGGAGGAACAAAAGCTGACTAGCAGTCCATTTGGGCTGCAGTACTTGGAAGCAAGTGGGGAGAAATAAGTCTGTGGGAAATTTGATTATCTATCGTCAGCTATAAGAAAGTGGCCTATCTTTATGGAGGTGGGGGGTGGGGAAGAATTTGCATGGTAACATTTCTTGTTTGTTTTAAAAAGTAAATCTTATAATGGATTATTCCCATTTCACATCTTCATAGATTTTCCACATTTCATTATGGTACTTCTTCTTAAGTAATTGATCTGGAGATACAAAAGTCCTCATTACCATCTGTAAAACAAGTTTATAGAGTGATACTAAGCAGTTCTATTATCTTCATCTGACTTTAGCCATGGGCAATGTCCTATAAAAGTTGTTTGTGAGCCTATATGGATGGCAATGACATTTTTTAAACATTAAAATTTATAATTTAATTGTAACATTTTTTCTTTCTAAAATTGAGTTCCAAATTCTCTCCCCTCTTCTGACTCCTTCCATACATACTGAGAAGGCAAACATTATATCTATTATAGATGTAAAATCATGCAAAACATATTTCCATGTTAGCCATATTGCAAAAAAAAAGAAAGAAAAAGAAAGAAAGTGAGAAAAGTATTCTTCAATTTGCACTCAGAGTTTATCAATTCTTTCTCCGGAGGTGAATGAGCATTTTTTTCATCATGAGCCTTTTAGAATTGTCTTGGATCATTGTGTTGATCAGAATAACCAAATCTTTCATAGTAGGTCATCATTACAATATTGCTGTTACTATGCACAATGATCTCCTGGTTCTTCTCATTTTACTTTGCATCGGTTCTTATTAGTCTTGCCATGTTCTTCTGAACCCTCCTCCCACCCCAGTCACTCCCCATAGCATAATATCATTCCATTACAACCATATGCCACAACTTGTTCAGCCACTTCTCAACTGATGAACATGTCCATAATTTCCAATTCTTGATCACCACAAAAAAAGAGCTGCTATAAATATTTTTGTACATATAAGTCCTTTTCCTTTTTCTTTCTTCTCTTTGGCATACAGACCTAGTAGTGGTACTGCTGGACTAAAAGGCATGCACAATTTTATAGCCCTTTGGGCATAGTTCCAGATTATTCTCCAGAAGGGCTGGATCAATTCACTACCCTGATTTTGTTTTAATGTTTCTTGATGTCTTACAGAATCATTAGCTTCCACTTGCCCCATTCCAATTTTTAAGGAATTGTTTTCTTCAGGGAATTTTGGACCTCTTTTTGTATTTGGCCAATTCTGTTTTTTAAGGAGTTCTTTTCTTCAGTGAATTTTTGTGCTGCTTTTACCATTAGGCCAATAATATTTTTTAAGGTGCTGTTTTCTTCAGTATTTTTGGTGTCTCTTTTACCAAGCTGCTAATTTTCTTTTCATAATATTCTTGCTTCATTATCATTTCTTTTCCCAATTTTTCTTCCACCATTCTTCTTTGTTTCTTTCTTCCAGGAATCTTGCTGGCCTTGGATCCAATTAGCATTTTTCCTGGAGGTTTTTTTGGCTAGCTGTTTTCATATTGTCTTCTTCTGAGTTTATGTCTTGGTCTTCCTTTGAGTTCTTTTTTTGTTGTTTACTTTTTTTTTCCAGCCTATTTCTTGACTTTGAACTTTATGTTAAAGCTGGGCTCTGTTCATCTGGTGGTGGGGATGCACTGTTCCAAGCTTCAGACTTTTTTATGCTGCTAGTTCTCAAGGTTGGTTGGCAAGCTCTTGGTGATTCTGAGGTGGTGTGATTCTGGGAAAGGTTTAGCTACTGCTCTCCTGGTCTGTGCTCTGGTCTTTATCCAGAAAGGGCTACTGGTCCCCTGTAGCCACAAGGACTAGTGCTCCTCTCCACCCTGGAACTGTGACCGAGGACTGTGTGTGAATAATAGAGGTGCCAATCAGTGCCAGATGCACCCAGCACCGGCAATCTCTTTCTGACCGGTTGTTCAACCCCCTCCCCATCTCTGGGTAGAAACCTCCCATCACTGCTGCTGCAGCTACAGTTGCTACTTCTGTAGCTGCTGTTGTTGCCACAGCATGTGTGGGCTCTGGACAGGCCTCCACCCTCCACAGACTTCTCCTGCCCAACTTTTTATGTTTTCTGAGGTCAGAAAAATGTCTCTCCTCAATCTTTCGTTGGCTCTTCTGCCCCAAAATTTGATGTGAGGTGTTATTTTAAAATTGTTTGGAGGGGAATGTTGGGAGAGTTCAGCTGGGTGACTGCCTTTAATCTGCCATCTTGTCTCTGCAGCAATGGCATTTATAATGTGATTGGCCTTAATATTTCCTAGTACTTGCCACCTGCTAATACTAATGCTTTCCTGTTTCTTGATCTGATGCTTTCTCTGAGTGCAGAGTCATAACCAGGAATTCAGATGCCTGAGGCAAATTAGTGGAGTAAGGAAAAACCATTTTCCTTGGGTAGGTTCCATTGCATCAAGAGAGTGGGAAATTTCTTCTCTAGAAAATCTATCCCCAGCTTCTGTGGCATGTCTTATGACCTTGGGTGCTAAGCTTCCAATCCTCAGGAAAAGGCAAAGAAGGAGAGGAAGCAAGGAGTAAGAAAACATGATAGTGGGAAAAAGCCAGACCTAGGAGTGAGTTGGTCTCCTTGGCATTGGCACTGAATGGCATGGGGCTGGCAATGAGACACATAACTGTAAGACAGAGGAATTCCACAGGGAAGAATACAGGCCTAGATATCAGTGCAAAGACCTGATCGCATTTCTCTTGTTAGAGTTTTGCTTCATAGAATCACTGAATCTTGGAGTTGGAAGGGACCGTGGAGACCATCAAATCCAACTTCTGTCTGAAAAGAAATCCTCTCTAAAATGTCCCCAATGAGTGACTGGACAACTTTTTTTTTTCTTTTTAAACAAATGCTTAGATCATAAATTTAAATCTGGAATGGGAGGTGCCTTAGAGGTCATTATGTCCAACCCTTTAATTTTACAGATGAAGAAAATGAGTCGAGAGAAGTTAAGTGATTTGCTCAGGGTCACACAATTAGTGTCTGAGGCAAGATTTGAACCAAGGTCTTCCTGACTCCAAGTCTAGCATTTCCCACTCAGGTTTTTTATTTAAACTCTTAAAAAATCCTAGTTACTTCTTAATGATTTCAATCCTCCCCTCCCGCCCCTTAACCCCATAGAAATAAAATCCTCACTTATTGTTTAATGAATGAAAATCTTTCAATAAAACAAATCAACACATTGGCCATATCTGAAAATGTAGGCCTCAGTCCATAGTGAAAAGAAAAGTGTATTTGGAATTAGAGGACCAGGGTTCAAATTCCAGCCCTGCCCCTTATTGCCTATGTGATCTTCCTTGAGCAAATCAATTAACCTCTCTGGCCACCAATTCCACCACCTGAAAAAAGGAGGGGGTTACATTAAATTACCTCTAACGTCCCTTCTAGCTTAAAGTCTGTGACCCTGTGGTTTTGTACCTCTGCTGAGAGGGACGAGAAGGGCTTCAGTGTTAGTCCTCTGAAATCACCATTAGTCATGGTATTTCTCAGAGCTCTGAAGCCTTAGCGTTGTTTTTCTTTTTCCTTATTGTGCTTGTCCTCTCATTCTGCTCTTTTTGCTTTGAATCAATTTATGTGTTTTCCTAAGTCTCTCTGAAGTTTTCATGTTTGTCATTTCTTAGAACATAACAATATCCCGTTATATTCACATCTACCACAATTTGTCCAGTCATTGCCCGATTAAATACCTACTTTCCATCTAGTTCTTTGTTACTTCAGAAAAAATGCTGCTTTGAATATTACTGTATATATTTGTATGGATGTGTATATGTACACATACATTTGCACACGTAAACACTTGTCTATTTATATCTGTCTTTCTCTCTATCTTTATATCTATCTGCCTACCTACCTAACTACTTATCCATCTAACACATATATAAAGCAGCTTGGTGGTGCAGTGGATAGAGTGCTAGTCCTGGAGTCAGGAAGACCTGACTTCAAACCCAGCCTCAGACATTTACTAGCCATGTGACCCATGGCAATCTCTTGACAGTGTTTGCCTCAGTTTCCTCTTCTGTAAAATGAGCTGGGAAAGGAAATGGCAAACTACTCTAGTATCTCTGCCAAGAAAATTCCAAATGGGCTCATGAAGAGGTAGACATGACTGAGAAATGACTGAACAATATATATATATACACATACATATACATACATATACACACACGTGTATATATATACCCACATATATACGTATATATCTCTATTTCTATATCTCATTATTGTATATGTCTGTCTTATATCCCTTTGAAGTATATTTCTAATTATGGTATCATAAGCCAAAAGGTCATAAAACCTTTTCTTAAAGACCTATAATGAGAAGAAATCATTGCCCCCCAGAAAACACCTTTCTACTTTTTTGAGTTTATCAAATGAATGCCCACAGTCAATTCTTTTGATTTACTTACAGCATGTGGGGCAACTGTCCTTTTGGAATTTCCCCTAAGCATATTTTGGCCCATTTGAAGTTTGTAAGGGTGCTGCACTTTAAATCGCCCCTTTTTGTATGAAAGAGTCTGCAAATTCAGTTGATTATAGACAAGGACAATCCATATCCCTTCCCAGGTACTCTGTAAGGGCACACTTGTGGGTCAGGGAAGGGACCGGACCTTTGATTTCACTGATATAGGGAAATCTCAGCTTGGGCACTCTTTCCACCAACTTCTAATAACAATAACAACTCATATTTATATGATGCTTCAAATTTTACCAAATAAACTTTGACCTGTATAGCACCATTGAATTACTTATCCCCATTTTAAAGCAGAGAAGATGGAGATTATGAAAGGTTAAGTAATTTGACCAGGGTCATACAGCTGGTGTCTGAGGTAAGATTCAAAACCACATCTTCAAGTCTAGTATTCTGACTAGTACTCCAAGCTGCCTCCCTAAAACTTGGGTTTGGGGGCTCTCACTGAGGAGTTTAGTGACTTACTGTGGTCACACTGTTAGTATGTGTCAGAGGTAAGTTTTTAACCCAGGCCTTCTTGATTCTAAAGCCAGCATCCCATTCCCAATGCCATGATGCTTCCCCCTTGTCACCATGTCCATGTCCAAATCTACTAAGAGATAACACTTAGCACATTGCTAGGCATGCAGCAGGCACTCAATATATATTTCATAGAATCATATGATTCACATTTCTACAGCACTCTTGTTTGCTCGCAAAGCACTTTACATTCATTTTCACATTGGATCCTTATAGCCCCCCTCTATAAAATAAGTAGTCCAGGGATTATTGTGCCCATTTTACAGATGGAAAACCAAGACAACTTTATGAGTAAGTGGCACTAGAACATAATTATTCTGACTTTTAGACTGGATCTCTTTTTAGTAAATGATATGGACTGTCAGGCTCTGGAGTAGTCTGGTGATCTACATGAATAAAAGTTTGTACGAATGAATGAAGCATTTATTAGGCACTGGGGATATAAATAGAAAAGTAATGTAGTCTCTGTTTTCTAGGAACTCCTATTCCAATGGAAGATTTCTTTCATAAGTTCCACAGTCCTTAGCGTGTAGAAACAAAATACATGTTAATGCATGTCATTTTAAAATGTCATTATTCCCAGGGCTCTTGGGCCCAGGGACTTGGGCTGTCCCCATCAAGGTCTGAGGGGATAGTAGTCATACTGGTGGCTGTGGTAGTGTGTATAATCATGTCTATGAGGACAATAAGGGGAAGGAAGACAAAGAATGGGAAAAAGGCTCTGTAAGCTTTGTGTCATGAGTGTTTCTTAAAAAGTGTAGAAATAGTCCTGGCCTGGGAGTCAAGAGACCTGGGTTTTCATCCCAGACTCTGTCCCAAATCCATCACGTGGCTTCTCACAAAAACTTGGCATTGTAACCCTGGGCTAATCCCCTACTCATCTCTGGACTTCACTTTCCTGCTTTGTAAAATGAGGGAAGTGGGTTGGACTAGATGATGTTGAAAGATCTTTCTGGCTCGAAGATCCAACACCCTTTGAAAGGAACATGCTCTGGGGGAGCTTGTGAAAAGCAAGGATTGCCTCTTAAGCCAAGTTCAGACCCTTTTCTTAGGGATTCATTCTGGTGGGGTTAGCATTGCCTGTATGAAAAACAGAGTAACAATCTACAACTTACTTATATTTTATTGCTAGGGAGCAATGACTCATCATCATTTATAATTTAATTTTTTTTCCTCATGGAGGAGATATTTGGTAGCTTACTGGTGGATCCCATATCTGATACCAAATTGGGAAACATTATATTATTTTTTTTCTTGCAAAGCCAATCAAGATTAAGTGATTTGCTCAGGATCACATAGCTGGTAAATGTCAAGTATCTGAGGCTGGATTTGAACTCAGGTCCTCTTGCTTCCAGGACTGGTGCTCCACTGTACCACCTAGCTGTCCCACATTCCCCTGTTTATTAAGGCACTGCTATTCCTAAAAGACTATTAATTTCCTGAGAATGGATGTGTATTTGTATCACAGAGGCTGTTATTGAAATCAAGTCAACATTTACTGTGTTAGAGGAACCTTTCTCTGCAGCCCACTTTCTGCTGTTCAGTCAACAACAGGGACAGTAGAAGAAATGTGAATGTGGTGGTAGAATCGTAGACTTAGGATCAAGAAGACTTGGGTTCCAATCCCACCTCTGGTACTTACTAGTACTACTACTAGTACTACTACTACACATTTATATAAGGGTTACTTTGTGCCAGGCACTGTGCTTTATAATTAGTATCTCATTTGATCCCGGTAACAATCCCATTATCTCCACAAATGAGGAAACCGAGGCAAACTGATGTTAAGTGACTTGCCCAGGGTTACATAGCTAGGAAGTGTCTGAGACTGGATTTGAACTCAGGTCTTCCTCACTCCAGGCTTGGTGCCCCATCCAGTACTATATATCTGAACCTAGGTGAGTCACCTAAACTCTATGAACCTCAAGCAGCTCTCTAAGGCCATCTCCTAGTTGATATCCTGTACTGGGGGAAGGAGTTCCTATACTAACGAAACCTTGACATAGCAGCATGAGGCCATGGAGATTAAAGTAACACAAAGATCAGACTAAATAAATCCATCTCTGAACATGACCTTTTCCTGGATCCTAAAAGCAAAAACCAGGGTAATAATTTATATTTCTAAAGCCCTTTAAGGTTTACAAAGCACTTGCCTTGCAACAAGCCCATCAGGCATATCATGTCTTCCCATCTTTAAAACAACCCTCCCTCAATCTTCCTGTTCCTGCTATCATCCTACATGTCTTCAGCCCTTTGGGGCTAAACTCCCTGACAAGGTGGTCTACAACAGATTCTTCTGTTTTCTCTCCTCTGATTCTCTTCTTAACCCCTTACGATCTGGCTTCTGACTTTATCATTCCATGGAAACTGCTTTCTCCAAAGTCACCAGTGATTTCTTAATTGACAGATTAATGGCCTTTTCTCAGTCCTCATCCATCTTGACCTCTCTGCAGTCTTTTACACTGTTGATCACTCTCTCCTCCTTGATACTCCCTTCTCCCTAGGCTTTCCAGACACCACTTCTCTTGGTTCTCTTCCTATCTATCTGACCACTTCTTCTCTGTCTCCTTTGTAGCATCCTTCTCCAGATCACGTACCATAATTATAGCCATCCCTCAGGGTTCTGTCCTAGGCCCTTTTCTCTCGTCTCTATAACTATTTCACTTGGTGATCTTCATGGATTTAATGGCCACCCCTATGCTGATGATTTTCAAATCTACCTTTCCTGCCTCAGTCTGACCTCCAGGGCTGAACTCCAATCTTACACCTCCATGTGTCTTTCAGACATCTCCAACTAAATGTCCAGGAAACATCTTAAACTCATTATCTCTAAAATAGCATCATTATTCCAACCTCCCTCCCCCCAATCCTCCCCACATCCTACCTTCCCTGTTACTGTAGATGGTAATACCATCCTCCTAGTCCCTCAGGCTCAATGCCAAGGGGTCATTCTGAATTCCTTACTATCTCTCACTGACACTGCCCCCCCCCATCCAAGCTGTTGTAACCAACACCTACAAATTTCACTTATGCAACATCTGTTAAAAACACCGGCTTATCTCTCCTGATACTGTGTAGGCCCTCATCACCTCACACCTGGATTGTTGCAATAGTCTGCTGATGGATCTGCCTATCTCTAGTCTTTCCCACTCCAATCATTTTCCATTCAGCCATGCAAGTGATTTTCCTAAAATGTCACCCCTGTATTCAATAAACTCCAGTGACTTTGTATGGCCTCCAGAAGCAGATGTAAAATGCTCTGTTTGACATTCAAAACCCTTCGTAACCTAGCCCTCTCCTACCTTTCCAGTCTTCTTACACCGTAGCCCTGACACATACTCTTTGATACAGTGACTCTGGCCTCCTGTCTGTTCCACAAACAAGACACTCCATCTCTCAGTTCCCAACATTTTCTCTGTCTCTCATGCCTCGATCACTCTCTCTCCTCAGTTCTGACTACTGAGCTTCCTTTAAGAACCAGCTAAAATCCCACCTTCTGCAGGAAGTCTTCCCTAAATTCTCTATTCTAGTACCTTTGCTCTTTGATTATTTCCTATTTATCTTGCATATAGCTTGCTTTGTGTATATAGTTGCTTGCATGTTGTCTCTCCCATTAGAGTGTAAGCCCTTTGAAGGCATGGACTGTCTTTTGCCTCTTTGTGTATTTCCTGTGCTTAGCTCAGTGTCTGACACATAGTAAATATTTTAAATGTTTATTTATTTATTGATTACTATACCCTTTTTTTAAACAGATGAAATGAATTCAAATAAGTGATATGCTGAATGTAGTAACCCAGCCAGAGAAACTGAGAAGGGGCAGGGAGGGAGCACAGCATTCCAGGTATGGGAGATGATGACTGCATCACAGAGATGGGGGAGGGAGTGTATTGTTTGGAGAACTAAAGGAAGCTGGCTGCATCATAGTCTAGGTGGAAGAGAATAAAGTGTAGGAAGGAACCAGGTTATAAAGAGCTTTAAATGCCAAACAAAGAAGTTTATATTTTATCTTGGAGGAAACAAGAGAGCCACCGGAGCTCATTGAGTAGTGGGATGACATAGTTGGAATTGTACTTGAGAAAAATCACCTTGGTGATTGGAATAGGGATTGAAGTGGAGAGAGACTGGAGGGAGAGAGACTGGTTGGAAGGGTATTGTGTCCAGATGAAAGGTGATGAGGAGCTGACCTAGGGTAGTGGTCTTGTGAGAAGAGCAAAGGTGGTAGTTGTGTAAGACATTGTGAAGATAGAAACCATAGGATTTGGCAAGGGATTGGGTATGTGAGGTTGGATTGGGTATGCGAGGGTGAGGAGTCATGGATGACACTGAGGTTGCAGGTCTGGGTGACTGGGTTACTGGGAATTCGATGTTGTCTTTGATGGGAAGTTGGGAAGAGGGGAGAGTTTTGAGGGGAAAAGAATGAATACTGATTTGGGCATGTTGAATTTGAGATGTCTACAGGGAATTTAATTTGATTCCAAAAGGCAGTTAGTGACGAATAACAGAAGTTCAGGAGAGAGACTGGGAATGGGGGGTCTAGATGGGAGAAACATCTGCCTGTAGGCTTAACGAGGGTGGGGATTATGTCATTTTCCTCCATGGCCCTAGGCTGTGCATATGAGAAGGTGTTAGTGTTGTGGACCAAATGTGAGGAGGGATCAGTCCCTGGCTTTAGTACTACAACAAACTTCCTAATTTCCCTGTTTCTGTCAAGACCACTGTCATCCCTTTAGGTCCCTAGACTCACAATCTTAGAGTCATCCTGGACCATTCCTCCAGCCCCTCCCCCGCTAGCCAATCAAACGCCAAGCCATCTTGATCCTTCCTTTACAATATGTTTGACGTTCCTCCTCTTCTCTTCATTAACATGGCCTCCTTTCTCATTCATCACCTCTCTCCTGTTCTGTTACAATAGCCTCCCTCCTCATCAGTCTGCCTATTTCTAGTCTTTCCCCTCTCCAATACATCTTTTACACAGATACCAGATTAATATTCCTCAAGTGTAGGTTTGACCATGTGACTTCCCCCCTCGACTAGCTCCCATGACTCCCAATGGCCTCTCAGATGAAATATGAACTACTCTGTTTGGCATTTAAAGACCTTCCCAAAGTAACTCCAGACTACTTCTCCAGCATTATTACCCATTACTCTCCTTTACGTACTCTATTTCTAGCCAAATCAATCTGCTTGCTATTCCCCATATGCCACTCTTTATCCCCTGTCCCTGTGCCTTTGCATAGAGCATCCCTTATGCCTAGAGAGGTATGCCTGGGACTTCCTCCCTCCCCTCTGCCTTGTAGAACATCTGCTTTCCTTCAGTTCTCTGCATGAAGCCTATGTTCATCCCCCCATTTACTAGTTCCTCCCACTAGAAATTTCCTTGTATTTTTCTGATATATATTTTGTGCTTATACTTTCTACAAGAAGCCTTTTCTGAACCCTGCAGTTGCCAGTCGATAGAGAGCTGACTCTTGAAGTCAGAAAGACCTGGGTTTGAGTCCTGAATCTGACCTACTGGCTGTGTGACTCTAGGCAAGTAACTTAAATTAACCCCTCTGCGCTCTAGGCAACTCTCTAAGACTTTAAGTTGGAGAGAAGAGACCAGCCTGCACTGGTAGAAGGTTCTTTCACCTAGGATTTCCCTATACAACAGAAATCACGGTTCAGTCCCCATCTCTATTTTGTAAATACTCATATGCATACATTTTATTCCCCCCCCAAGAATATAAGCCCTTTGAGGGTAGGGACTGTTTCATTTTTGTATCCCCGGTGCCAAGCACAGTACCTGGTGCATAATACCATCACGTGCCAGTAATTAGTACTGGTGTCGAATGAATTAATGCTGAACAAATGCATAAATGACTGTTTCTGTGATTTATCATAGGACAAGAGCTGAAATGCCTTGGAGTATCTTCCCCTGATAAATTGATTGGCTCCCTTATGGATCGCCCGTAAACTTTCTTCCCTGGTACCTTATAATCGCACCAGGCAAATGTAGTTGTCCTTGGGAAGAAGAGGAGTCCCAAAGGTGGAGGGGTTAGGGAGGGGAAGATTACATGGAAAACTTACTTTCCAACTCACTTTTTGACTTTAGTGCCTGATGTGTATAGTATAAATATACGGCTGTTGTTAGGCTTGCTTGGATCTTATTATGCCAATGTAAATTGAGTTATAACATCAAAGGCCTCTTTGTTTAGTGAACCAAGCATTTTGTGTTAGGATCTGCATTTGTCCTCCTTATTTTCTGGCATTTTTGCTCAGTGCCGGCGGTGTGTCCTCAAGTGGAGAGTCATAAAAATTAAGTGATTTATGAAATCTATTATGAACTTCTGGTTAATAGCAAATGTGCTAAACGGCAAATGTGGGGCCACGGTATTTGCACCAGAGGAGACCTTGGGCTTTGCATTCTGCTGTCTAATCTCTGGGGAATTATATTATTAATATCCTTTCTGTTCCCGCCCCCCCATCCCATTCACCCATTTAGGGCGATAAATGATTTAGGACTTGTCTCTTCACTATACACACATATATTATATGCTGTAAGTAGTTAATGAATGCAGTGCGTGTCCTCTGTATTACCCTGAGACTTAAGCTTATTACTATTAATACTAACAATATCAGGATCTCACACATTGTAGAATTCAATAAATGTTTTCTGAGGTAATAAGAATTTTTTATTTGTATAGAGCATCATATGTCTGCATCTATAATCTCGTTTAATCCTCATAGTAGCTCAGTCAGGTAGGGAATGTGATGTCCCCATTTTACAGAGGGGGACACTGAGGCTCGGAGTAAGGAAATGACTTTCCTACACTACAGAAAAAATTCATGTAGGGGCAGGACTAAAGCTCAGGTCAGGTCTTCTAGGGGTAGAATGACATGGTAGACAAAATGCCAGACTGGGAATTAGGAAGACCTAGGTTCAAATCCTGCCTTAGACTAGCTGCATGTCCTTAGGTAAATCTCTCAACTTCTCTCAGCCTCAGTTCCTGATTTGTAAAATGAGGGGTTTGGCCTCAATAGCCTCTAAGGTCCCTTTTAACTCCAGATCTATAATCCCAAGCGTACTAAGCTGAACGCTATGGACTAGGGAGTCCCAGGCCACGGGATTGAATTTGAATTCTTGCTACATAGGCATGAGCTTTGAAGCTTGCTTAAGTCCCACTCACTTTCTGGTGGTAGTTTAATTCCTTTACCGATGGGGCAACTCAGACTATTTTCTCCATGGCATCTCCTTGACTTCATGACTACCTCCTATAATTCTATCTAGGGAAGCTGCTTCATTTTACCAAGAAATGCTAAAGAGCCTTTAGCATAGATTAAAAAGAAAACAAAAAAACTGATGCACAAGCAATATGGCCAAAAGGGAAGGATTTGTGGCAGATTGATGGATTTGTGTTGTTGCAGTGTTCCTGGGTTGCCATAAGCATCTGTGTAATAGCCACTTCATAGACTGAGGCATCACATCTTTTCCTTAAATTTGTTGTTGTTCAGTCATTTTAAGCTATGTCTGACTCTTTGCGACCCCATTTGGGGTTTTCTTGTCCAAGATTCTAGAGTACTGGAGTAGTTTGCCCTTTCCCTTTCCGATTCATCTTAGAGGTGAGGAAACTGAGACAAACAGGATTAAGCAACTTGTCCAGGGTCACACAGCTAGTAAGTGTCTGAAGCTAGACTTGAACTCAGGAAGTCGAATCTTCCTGCTGCTGGGTCTGGCACTCTATCCACTGTGCCATCTAGTTGCCCTTAAGTAACTCACCACAAATCAAGCATTCAGAAGTTCATCTGAATCTTCGCTGAGCAAGCTTCCCCTCTTAAACCTGTACTTCTTCCTGGAAGGGTAGTGAAGTCCATGAGATGGTTCACTGCTCCCTTCAGTGCAGGAGTAAAATTCATTCATTCCTTTAATTAGTGCCTAGAAATTGGGAAAGAAGCCAACATTCTCTCAGCCTCTCCATATCTTTTATAAACTTGTAAGTTTTTTATTATAACTTGTCATCGCCTTTCCAGATGGAAGAAACCTCACGGTTTTTTTTTTCCTAATTTGTCCTCACAATACATCTCCCTCTCACCTTCTATTCCTCAGAGTCATCATCTGAGGAAACAACTCCTTTTGGAGAAAGGGCCAGCCACCCTCACCAACTGTTGGCCAACTGCTACCAACAGGGCAAACCGGCCAGCCTAGCTGAATCAGCAAACCTCCCTGAGGGAGAGACAGAAGGCAGCTTGTGCCAAGAGCATCAAAACACTACTGCCTTGAGCACTACCTACCCTGAAACCTGGATGGAGACAATCCAAGACTCTGAAACCAGAAGTGTTGGGAAAAGCAGGGCCCTACAGACCACCAGATCTCCTTCCAACTCAGACCAATAGCTATCACTGGAGAAACAATTCTTGTAGAGAAAGGATCAGCCATTACCATCAGTTACCAGCCTTGGGTTTAGCAATGTCCTCCAGAGTACTGGTCCTGTTTCTGGCCTTGCCTTCTAGCCATCAATAAGGGAGAGAGATCATGATGGAGAAAGGGCTCACCTTCTTATAACCACTACCACCACCATTGCTAACTGCTGACCAGAGAGTCAGATGAGCCTTTAGAGTGGCAGCATTCCCCAGAGTACACATCCTACTTCCAGCCCAGCCCTCCTATGCCATCATCTGGGGAAGCAATTCCAAGTTAAGATGCAACTTGGTATTGCATCCAGAGCTATCAGAGATCCATAAAAGAAAGGTTTGCCACCAACGTCCTTGACCCTACCAAATGGCTCATCATTAGAGACTGATATGATTTATCATGGAAGTGACATTAAAGAAGATACATTACATCTCTTTGGCCACAGGACCCTAAGGATCCTGGGACCTTTCTGAATTGTAGCTGGAATCTTCTATGTATGTTGTCCCTTCATTAGAATATGAGCTCCTTTTTTATTTTTATTCCCATGCTTAGGACAATGCTTTGTACATAGTCAGCATTTAGTAAATTTGTATTCATTCATTCATAATTCGAGACTTTTCCTAGGCTTAGGTTATCTCTTGGGAAATATTGGGTCCAGGTCTGATGATGATATTACAGGTTCAAGGGCACTCTGGTTTTGTTTCCTTTCATAGTTTCAAGGAATCACAGCATTAGATTTTTTTTTAAAAAAAGTGACTTAGATGTCTGCTATTTCCCCCAGTCACTTCTGAACAAGGCTTACATCTTTACTTAAACAAAACACCATTTTTCTTTGCATTGTGAACTCCATGTAAAATTTAAAGATCTTTATCTTAGCCTCAATAAAGGAAAAAAACTTTGTTCAATGCTCCTTCTCTAATTTCCCAAGAAAAATCAATTCCCCAAGTCAGAAACATGTAGTCTCAAGATGTCACTTACATCAATATCTGCCTGGAGCAAAGGGGCATCGGCTGGATACCAAGACATCTTGTGGGAAGGAAAGAACACTGATTCTTCAATATACTCTGACCTGTGAACTTCCTCTGACTTTGTATGTTCAATAATTCTCCCTCCATCAGGGAGCTGCACCCTTGAGAGGTGCCCCTGGCTATTCAGCAGATGTAGGGAGGTGGCCTGGAATCTATACTTGATTGCTTAGGGTGCCAGTTTAGTTAGCTTGGTAATTAAAAGCTAACAAAGAACTGAGACCTATTCAAACCCCTACAGGGTCAGGAGATAAATAAGTAATGGCCAGCCCATTTTTTAATAGGCAAAGAATTCAATAAAGAAGATGAGGAACACAAAGAAGTGACAGCTTTGAAGAAAGACTCAAGGAGAGTTTGTTCATTGAGGTAAAGAAAGCAAATGCTTACATCTTAAATTGTCTTTTAGGATCCCAAAGTAGTTTATACCTCCCACCCCTACAGATATTTATTGCATTCCTAAGATATGGCCACCCCTGAGTAGACAGGCCAACATCTAGCTGGAAGCCTGCATCCCATAGTTCATTTATCAGTTTTATTGATGCTTTCTGGTTGTTGTTGATGTTTTTGTGCTATAGCCAATTCTCCTTTTTTATTTTAAATGAAATTGTTCACTGGACTATGGATGTTGGAGTATATATTTGGAAAGTAGAAAATGTTCATTTTAATTGGAAAGTAAGTGGGAACAAGAAAAGTCTCCCATTGATAAAGGGAGTGATGAGTTTCGAAATTCACACTAAGAGTCTGACATTTTCTTCAAAGATTCCTATGATATACGCTCTGAAAACTATCAAGTGACCTTAAAATGATTAATTGATATAGATTTCACTATCCTTTCCCAATGACTTCTCAGGGTCTCTCCATCCTACTCAATAGAACTGTCTCTCACAGCAAAGAAGTCCAGGTAACCAAAAGAGACCCGGACACTGGTCCTATATGACAAACAACGCTGCTGGAAAGGGGGAAAATGAAATCCCAATTGAGACCACTCCAAACAAGTGCTTTTCTTCTTCTTCCAAAGTTCTTGTTTCATTATGTATCCCTAGCCTCTAGCATTGTTCCTGGCACATAGTGCTTGGCTGATAGTAGACCCTTAATAAATATGGTTGTTTGGGTGATTGATTGAAACCTATGTTGGGCAGCTCCAGCTGTGTGAATTGTAGAGCTGGGGATTGAACTTCATTTTCCAGACCTTTCTCAATGTTAGGAAAAGAAAATTATGCTTTTGGGAGAAAAAAGAAAACCCCTTTTTTCTGAGCCTGGGCCCCATATTTTAGTTTGGGAAATAGGATCATCCCTTTTCTCACTATAGGCCATTCCTTCCCTTCCCTTCCTTTTCCTTTCCTTCCCTTCCCTTCCCTTCCTCCCTCCCTCCCTCCCTTCCTCCCTCCCTTCCTTCCTTCCTTCCTTCCTTCCTTCCTTCCTTCCTTCCTTCCTTCCTTCCTTCCTTCCTTCCTTCCTTCCTTCCCTCCTTCCTTTTCCTTTTAGATCAGTGGTCATTCAGTCCATCCCATACTCAAATAATAATCTCAACTATAATTTATAATATTATAATCACCTGACAGGTGGTTATCCAACTTTCACTGGAAAACCTTCAGGGATAGAAACTCAGTCCAGGTAGACATATTTAGGCTTTATATAAGAAAAAAACCTTTCCTAACAGTTAGGGCCCTCCAACTTTTTTCAGTAGCAAAGAGCTAGAAAAAAAGCAGATGTCTATCAATTGGGGCATGGCTAAGTAAATTATAGTAAATTAATGTAATAGAGTATTCATCATAATAGACTGATCATCATAAGAAATGACAAGTATGAAGAATTCAAAGAAACATGGGAAGACTATGAATTGATCCAAAGTGAAGTTAGCACAATGAGGAAAACAATTATTAAATGACTACAACAATATAAATCAGGGTTTCTTGTCCCTCAGTACCCCTATAGGGAAGGAGAAGATTGTCAAGGAGGAGGATGGATTCCAAGAAATATTAGGTGAATAATTATATTATATTATTAAAATATTCCATTAGTGGCAGTGTTACTGAAAGAAATGTCATATGCTGAATAAATTTCCTTTATGAAAAATTAATCTATTTTATCTTATGTGCATATGCAGAGTAAACTTTAGAATTTATTTCCTTTCATATTGAGTAGGGAGGGGTATGGCTTACTGAAAGCTAAGGGCCATGGGATCAAATTTAGGAGTTTACCTGCCAAGACAAACCCAGGGCCTATATGAACACAATTACCAAACACTTTTCATGCAAACAAAGTCAGATCTAAGTAAATGGAAAAACATCAGTTGCTCATGGTTGGGCTGAGCTAATATAATAAAAATGACAATTTTACCTAAATTAATTTACTTATTCAGTGCCATACCAATAAAACTACCAAAAGTTATTTTACAGAGTTGGATGAAATAATAACAAAATTCATCTGGAAGAACAAAAGCTCCAGAATATCAAGGGAATTAATGAAAAGAAATGCTAAGGAAGGGGGCTTAGCTATACCAGATGTTAAACTGTATTGCAAGGCAGCAATCATCAAAACTACTTGGTACTGGCTAAGAAACAGAGTGGTGGATCAGTGGAATAGGTTAGGTACACAAGACACGGTAGTCAATGACTACAGCAATCTAATCTTTGATAAAACCAAAGAATCCAGCTTCTGGGTTAAGAATTCACTATTTCACAAAAACTGCTGGGAAAACTGGAAAACAGTATGGCAGAAATTGGGCATAGACCAACATCTTACACTGTATACCAAAAGAAAGTCAAAATGGGTTCATGATTTAGGAATAAAGGCCGTTACTATAAGCAATTTGGGAGAGAAAGGAATAGTTTACTTATCAGATTTATGGGAAAGGGAAGAATTCATGAACCAATAAGAGATAGTGTTAGAAAATGCAAAATGGATAATTTTGATTGTTAAATTGAAAAGTGTTTGTACAAACAAAGCCAATGCAACAAAGATTAGGAGGGAAGCAGAAAACTGGGAGAAAATCCTTACAATCAGTATCTCTGATAAAGGCCTCATCTCTAAAATATGCAGGGAACTGAGCCAAATTTATAGGAATACAAGTCATTTCCCCATTGAGAAATGGTCAAAGGATATGAACAGGCAGTTTTCAGAGGAAGAAATTGAAGATATCTATAGGCATATGAAAAAATGCTCTAAATCGCTATTGATTAGAGAAATGGAAATCAAAACAAGTCTTAGGTACCACATCTCTCCTGTCAGATTGGCTAACATGACAAAACAGGAAAATGATAAATGCTGGAGAGGAAGTGGGAAAACTGGAACATTGTTACATTGTTAGTGGAGTTGTGAACTGATCCAGCCATTCTAGAGAGCAATTTGGAACTATGTCTAAAGGGCTATAAAAATGTGTTTACCCTTTAACCCAGCAATACCACTTCTAGGGCTGTATCCCAAAGAGACCACACAAGTGGGAAAGGGACCTGTGTGTACAAAAATATTTCTAGCAGCTCTTTTCGGGGTAGCAAAGAATTGGAAATCAAGGGGATGTCCATCGATTGGGGAATGGCTAAACAAATTGTGGTATATGAATGAAATGAAGAGCCGATGGACCTGGGAAGACTTATATGAACTGATGCTGAGTGAGGGGAGCAGAACCAGGAGACCATTATACACAATTACAGACACACAGAATCTGTAAGGGCTAACTTTGATAGACTTAGTTCCTCTCATCAGTGCAAGGTTCAAAGACAGCTCCAAAAGACTCATGATGGAAAAAGCTATGCACATCCAGAGAAAGAATTATGGAGTCGGAATGCAGATTGAGACAAACTATTTGGTGTCTTTTTTTTTCCTTCTTTTTTGGTTTTGTTTCTCCTTTCTCATGATTCATTCCATTGGTTATAATTCTTCTTCACAACTGGACTGTTATGTAAATAAGTTCAATGTGAAGGTATATGTAGAACCTACATTGGGATTACATGCTGTCTTGGGGGGAGGGGGGAAGAGAGGGAGGGAGAGAAAATTTGGAACCCCAAAACTTGTGGAACTGAGTGTTGTAAACTAAAAATAAAAAAATAAATTAATAATTAAAAAAAAGAAGATTGAGAAGTTGGTATCTTGGAGCGTATTTCTTGCCTCTAGTAACTGGCAAAAAAGTGTATGTTGTCTTCTGCACTTGTCTCAGAACCTTTCCAATGATGTCTCACCTGCCATTGACCTTGTAGGGAGGATATAAATAGCACCAGGGATGGGTTTTAAGTGTCTCCCTGCTGAAGTACAATTACTTGATGACAGTTCAGTGGAGAGGAAGAGACTACACAGATTGGGGCTCTTAGACCTGCTTAACTTTGATGGTAATCGAGAAAGACACATGTTTTTGACAGCTGGCCTAATGGGCCCCCCTGCTGGGAAAGGATCAGACCCAGGAATTCTTTTTGCTCCACTGCAAGTATCCGCATGGTTGTGGGAGGACAGACCACATGCTGCAGGTTGAGAGTTGAGGCTGGTTTTTGTCACGAGCTTCCGAATCCTCGTAACTATGCTCGGGGTTCCCCCCAAGCCCCAGGCCTCTGCCTAAGCAAAGGACCTGATCTCGTGGACAATGTACGGGGCGGGAGCCGAAAAGATGGTGAAATGACTCCGTTTATTATTTCAGCAAGCAGCACATTTATACCTTTAGTGACGTAGGTACACTCTTTGGTTACGTGGGTGAAGGACAGGTAAAACTATACACCTGGAGACTAGGACCGCCCTGACTCCGCCTACTCTCCTCCCCTTCTCTTCCCGCACTACCCAAAGCTCGTGCGGGCAGGCAGTCCAGGCAAAGACCGGAAACTCCACGTGGTCAGGCAGCCGGAAGTTCCACATGCTCTGCCAGAGAGCCGGAAGTTCCACGTGGTCAGGCAGGTCTGACCTGGAATCGCTAGGGAGGCAACAAAGGCGAGACCCCTCCTCCTGGCTCCACCCACATCCCAAAGCCCTGAGTTTATCTCAGCAGGCCGCTGGGCCTGGAGGTCCCAGGAGGACAGGGCTTGGCTCTAACTCAGCCCGTAACAGGTTTTCATTATTAAATTCCAGCCTCGATGCACAGGCCGAGGTGCTGCCAACACTACAAAAGTGCCTCTTCCATTCATCCCAGACTGTATTTTCCATTTGTTAGAAATGGGCATTTAAATTATTGATAGGAGCTTTAAGATGAGCTAATTCAGTTCAATTTCCCCAGTAGACCAAACTATTTATAATTAACAGAGAACCAAAGGTCATTTCAGTGGGTAGTAGTGGAGAAGTCAAATGAATAACAAAGAGGCTGCGCTTTACCCTAAGCTAAGAATGACGAAGGGATGATTCTGAGACTAGCAGAGGAGGAGCCTTCTACAGGAGTTGAAAACCTTTGTTCTTACAATCAGGCATTGACTCAATAGGATGCACACCTTTGAACAACAAGCAGCCTGAGAATAAATGAACTAGCCAAAGACTCCTCATCACAGAGGCAGCTAGGTTGATACAAACTTCCCTGTGGGCTGGAAAGACAATGTCTATTAAGTGCTGCACTTGAAGTTAGAAAGACCTGGGTTCAATCCCCCTTCCCTTCCCTTCTCTTCCTTCCTCTCCCCCTCCTTCCCTTTCTCCTTCCTTCCCTTACTCCTTCCTTCCCTCCTTCTTTCTTTCCTTCCTTCTCTCCCCCCACCTCCCTCCACTGTCCAGTGTCAGAGGTAGTACCTGAATCCAGATTGTCCAGACTTTGGGGCTGGCTTTCATAGTACTACATCATATTGCCTCTCCTGGGCCTTGTGAAGACATGCTAAAATTTAAAAAAGGGGGACAAAGCCAAGAGAAATAACATGGCATGGCAGAGGATTTTTTTCATTCACCTGGTATTAACTAAATCAATTTGCAGTGGGCTGGGCCTTCGCTATGCTGGCTAAGAGTATCTTTGACCAGTACTGTATTATAAACTTCTGTATATGTGTCTCTCTGACTTTCCATAAACAGGAATTATCTGTATTGATGAAAAGCAGTCCACGTAGTGAAAAACAGGTTTAAATGTACTATTGTCCATTCAAGAGTTGTTGTTCAGTCGTGCATGACTGCCTCTGTGACTCCATTTAGCGGTTTCTTGGTAAAGATACTGGAGTGGCTTGCCATCTCCTTCTCCAGCTTCTTACAGATGAGGGAACTAAGGCAAAGTGTCTGAGTCCATATTTGAACTCAGAAATAGGAGTCTTCCTGACTCCAGGTTTATTGGGTCCACTATCCACTGTGCTACCTAGCTGCTCATCCATTCAAGAGTGGTATAGTGCAAATGGTGCAGAGCTTGGAGTCATAAGACAAGGCGAGATCACAGGATAGAGTTAGAAGGGACTTCTGAGTCATCTAGTTTATCCCCCTTCATTTTGCAGAAGAAGTTCAGGGATGTAAAGTGCCTTGCCCAGAGTCCCAAAACTAATAAGTGCCAGTAAGTTCTTCCTGACTCCAGGTCTGGCATGCTAGCCAGGATCTGAGTTCAAATCTTGGCTCTGATACTAACTGTATGATTGTGGGAAAGTCACTTAAGTTCTCTTGACCTCATCTGTAAAATGAGGCACTTATCCTTGAAGGCCCCTTCTAGCCCTGTATCTATGACTCTATGTTCCAATTTAAAGTGCTCAAATCAAGTGAGTAATGACTATGAGAGAGGAGGGTACAGAGTGAATTCTCATATCATATATATGTATATGTACATATATTTTGTATCTTATGTTATATTAATAATCAACTTGAGGCAGTGTGGGTTAGTGCAAAGAAGAAGACTTGGTTCCAGTCCTTGGTGTAGGTCCCTATGTCCCTGGTCCCTCTGTGTAGGGCCATATGCTCTCTATTGGGTAAAATGCAAAAGGTAGCTGAGTTTCATGATGCTCCTAATAAGAAAGAAAAGGCCACAACACATAAAAATCTACAGTGCTACACAGTAACCATAGTGCAGAAGAGTGGAATAATACATAAGAGGTACCCTATTTGAGGTTGGAGGAAGAAAATATCATTTCCTCCTTGAAACTGTGGAAGGAAGGCATCATAGAAGAAGCAATGTTATAGTAGGGTAGTATTTTAAAAAGTAGAGATGAGTGATAAGGGAAGAGGGAAGGCATAACACTTATAGGGAAATAGCATGGATCAAGGCATGGAGGCAAGAAATTGTACAAAGTTGGTACTCTAGTTTGGCTGGAACATAAAGTATGTATGGGTTTGGGTGGGGGAAGAGGATCATGTGAGATCTTACAGATGGGAACCAAAGATTGACTCAACAAATGACTCAAAAGGCAAAGTGTGGGGGACTGAGCTGTCATCAAACTCCCTCTCATGTCTGTATTCAGATCCATTAACCACCTTCTGCAGTGGTAGGTGATCTTTCTTTCTTCCCTCCTGGCATGTAGTTGGCCTTCAATAAATGTTTATTGAATTGGATTGAATTCCATGTGGTATAATCAGCAGTAGAGACTTACTCCCACCCAGTCAAGCTGTCTCCCTTTGTATCATTCTCTCATTGTTCGTCTCCTTTATTTCTAACTTCTCCCTCATCCCACAATTCAATGATTTGCCCTATCTTTTCTATTTTACATCCACAGTTTCTCTCACAGCTGCCTCCTCCTCTATTCCTACTGCCACTGCCCTAATTAAAGCCCTTCATCACCTCTCCCCTGTGTGACCTAACACAAATGAAAATTTACACTTCTTATCTATAGGTCCCTTCATTTATTCCTCAGTTCAAAAATCTTCAGCAACTCATCACTCTCTTCAAAATAAAATTCACACTCCTGATCTTGGCATTCAAGACTCTAAAATTTGCCTTTCCAGCCTTACCTCCCATATCTCCATTTCACATTCATGGTTATTGTTCTATGAATATACTCTGACCTTTCTTGACTCCAGTCACCTTCTTCCCTTTGCTCATACCATATTCTATATCTAGAAATCAATCAAGCAATAAACATATATTAAGTGCCTACTATATGCCAGGCACTACGCTGAGTGCTAGGGATACAAGAAGAGGCAAAAAATAGTCCTTGACCTCAAGGAACTTACACTCTAATGGGGGAGACAGCATGGAAACACATATATGAAGCACACTGTATGCAAGATAGATAGAAAATTCTTAACAGAAGGAAGGTACTAGAATTAAGGGGCTTCCTGTAAAAGATCAGATTTTAGTTGGGACTTAAAGGAAGCCAGGGAAGTCAGTAGGTGAAGTAAAGAAGGAGAACATTCCAGGCTCAGGGGACAACCAGAGAAAAATGCCTGGAACTGTGAGCTGGACTTTCTTTTTGTCCCACCCTTATTCCTTCTCTTCCCTTCCCCCAAGTTTTGAAATCTTTTTTATCCTTCAAGGTCTACCTTAAGTGTTGTTCTTTCCATGAAGACTTCCAGTATTGCCCAAATTAGAAGCTATTTCTTCCTCCTTTCAACTCTCATAGAACTTGGTACCTCTCATGCACTTTTATTAAAGTTATTTATGTATCTGTCATCTTCCTCATTCCTTTCACCCATAAGAGCATGAGCTCCCTAAGGGCACAGTCAAGACTGTCCCTACAATTTCTCAAGTGCTGAAAAAATTTTGCGGCAGACCTCAGTAACTATCTGATATTTCTCAGTAACTCAGTGATGATCTGAGCATTTCTGGTACTGATGATCTTTGCTCTCTGGTTCTGAGCAGTCTTGCAGTCATGGCTGAAGTGCCTAAAAGCCAGCAGTGTCTAAGGGATGTGTGTGTTAGAGAAGAGTGAGATAAAACAGAGTAGAGAAGATGAGAGGAAATGGTCACCCAAGGTTCTGCTTTGACCTCTTAGCTTAAGAAGTAGAGGCTAGATTGGACAGGACAGTTCATGTGAAGGTGGAACATAAGTTTGGATCTGTAAAGGACATTAAAATTCAATTGGCTCAACAACTTCATTTTACAAATGAAGAAACTGAAGTACCAAGATGGAAGATGATTTGTCCAAAAGTCCATGGGTGCTAAGTGTCCAAGGTGGGATTTGAACCTCTATACTCTGTCTTGAAATCCATTGTTCTTCCAGTTGCCCTATGAATAGGGGACTGGCTACAGCAGACAGACTTCTACCTTCATCCCTTTTCTGGTTTTGTTTTATTTTGAGATTGAAAGAGATTAAATTTGCCCCATAGCTTTACTAATATGGATTTAAGATCCATTTATTTTGATGGCTCTTAACATCTAAGAGCAGCATCCTGAGCACCAGCCTTCAGCACCTCCAGAGCAGCCAACTGTATCTTACGTGGTGTCTGTTTGAGAATCTTCCTTAGAATTTTGGTGGGCTCCAATAAGTTAATTTCAAGGTTCAGGCATTTATGAAGGACTGAAAAAAACTATTTCTAAAAGATGCTCTAATTTTTCTTTTCTTTCCAACATGCAGTAGCACCAGAGAATGTTAATGTCTTCCGACAATCCCTATTACTTTTGCTATCTAGAGAAACAATTCTGACTAGTTTGCATAACCCCATTCATAAGGCTCCAGGGGGACACACAGGGATGGAAGGACAATTTTGGAAAAATATATGTTCTCTGTTAAAGTTCCCTTGTAGACCTGAGGCAGATGTTGATGAGTAAAAATAGCATTGGAACTGAGAAAAGAGGACATCAGACTATGCATCCCTTCTGACCCAACCCAGTGTCAATGACAGAGGTCAAAGATAGCATGGGGGAGTCAGTGTCTCTAGATGCTCTTAGAAGTTGGTGGGAACCATAGTGTTAGGGAGAGCCTTCAAAGTGGAGCCTTCTAGTCTGATCCAGCACCATGTGAATGACAACAGGGTTTTCCTCTAAGTTTACAGTCAAGAAAATGATGAACTGAGAACTGTAGGCAACATGACTGACAGGAGTTACAAGCCTAGAGAACATAAAAGGAATGATGGCCAACAGAGTCATAAGTAGGGATTCTTGCACCTGGGGCAAACTCAGTGGCAGTGGCTGGAGAGGATGGGTTGTGGCACTTGATGGGGCAGTCCACCTTGGGAGCAGTTGTGGGGTAGCAGAGGGGACCATCAGAAAGTTTGCCCCCCCCCCATAACACAACTAAAGGTCACTGCCAGTGCATCCTCCAGGATGATATTGGTGGATAGCAGCTCAGGAAGCACTGGGAAGGTAGGCCCCAGGAGACTGTTCCCACATCACTAGGATCCTGGGGTGAGCGGCTTGTGGCTGGCCAAGAGAGCAGGCAGTCGAAAAGAGTGGCAATGATCAAAGAAGTTTATGAAGCAGGGATACTGCATGGAAGAACCATGATCTCCTGGGCTCAGCTGTCCATGCCTCATTTGTTTCATCTTAGTTATGGATCAGGTGACCAGGAGCATCAACAGGGAGTGGTAGAGAGTTGCAGAAAGAGGGATGGGCTCTACCTACTGAGAAGAGCTAAAGTAGGCTCCACGTACATACTGAGGAGACATGGAACTATGACAAGCAATACCTAGTGGGAGTCTCTCCTAGGGCTTAAGTGTAAGCCACTGTGGTTACACAGGTCTCTGGGGAAGGGTTAATCAATTGATAATTGGGGAGGAAACCAGTATTTTTCCATTTCCTCTGGCAAGTTCTCTTTGACCTTTTCAAAAAAGAAACACAACCTTTTATTCATTCTTCTTTGTGAGCTTTGTGCTGGCAAAGGGAATCGGTGAAAACAGGCAGGATGGTGTCATATGGTTGGCATCTGGGTGGAGGACTAAGGAGTAGAAATGAGAAATTTGTATCACTAGGCTCCTGGCATCATGAGGTAGCCTATGATGAAAGGATTCCTTTTGCATTTTTCTGGGAATCCTTAAATCCCTTCTAAGCCAATACCAACAGAGATTTCTCATCTCTGCTTTAAAGTTTGTTTTTGAGTAACTGCATCCCTATGGCTAGCGCCATATCATAAGGAGCAGATAGGTGGTGCAGTGGGTAGAGCACTGGGCCTGGAGTTAGGAAGACTCATCTTCCTCCTTTCAAATGTGACCTCAGACACTTATTACCTGTGTGACCCTGGGCAAGTCACTTAACCCTGTTTGCCTCAGTTTCCTCATCTGTAAAATGAGCTGGAGAAGGAAATGGCAAATCACCCCAGTATCCAGCCAAGAAAACCCCAAATGGAGGGTCTCTCATGAAGAGCTGGTGACTGAAACAACTCAACAACAACAAATCATATCATAAATATCACAGGGGGAGTATTCTCACTCTCTGAGTCAACTGAGATAAAACACAGGGTGTTCCTAAAGTCTGGACGCATAGGCAAAAATGCATGTTTTCAAGAAATGAAATGAATTTCCACTATTTGTGATGCAAAGGTTGATGCGCTTTGCAAGATTCACGTGAACGCGATGCAGTAACTCAATAAATCCACATTGCCGTCCATTTTAGCCCATTCACTCTTGGAATGTGAATATGAAATCATATGCTGTTACTTGAAGTTGAAGATGTTATTTGTTAATATTCCAATTAAATAAAATGTTGTTGAAAATTTCAATCATTTTATTTCTTGAAAAGATGCATTTTTGCGTATGTGAGCAGACTTTAGGAACATCCTGTACAAAGGTTGTTGAACTTGGAATCAAGAGACCTGATTCTGTGTCCTAGACCTGGCAATTACCAGCTATGTGGCCATGAGCAAGCTACCTTGTTTCCTTGAGCCTCAGTTTATTCACCTCTAAATCGGGGGTGATAATAATGCTTACAAGTATTACTGACCTCATAGAAATGTTGCCAGGAAAGTGGATTACTAATTTTAAAGTGTTATAAATAGGAGAGCCATTACTATTACTGTTATAAAATCATCTGCGCTCCCACCCATGTCATCAAGTCACATCCTACCTTCCTCGTGCCTTTTGAGTACAAGTCCTCTATTCTGCTCCCTCCTTCAACTCTGCCCTTTTCACCTTCTTATTAAATAAAATAGAATAGATTAGTTTATTCACTATGTATAGAGAGTGACACCTCATTTTAATTGAATTTTTGTGAGGTTTGGAAGGAAGAAAGGAAGGGGAGGAGGAAGGGAAGGGGAGAAGAGAGGAGGAATCCTGGAATCTTATAATAATGAGTCAAGGCTGTTACGCTCATTTTGTAAAGACTTCCACCTCTGTCTATCCAAATTGTTTGCACACATTGGTCACTGCTGCATATACATATAAATTGAGGTCTTGAGAGGCTAAATGAACAATTAATGGGGAACATCCCAAATCCCCTTGAACAGAGAAATAGTTTGAAGAGAAAATTTACCTTCAGATTCTTCTTACTGGAGAAGCACAGTTAGGGACCATGTGGACAGGGAGGCGGCAGGAGGTTAGGGGAGTCCTTATTTATGGGAAGCTAAAGGGGCAAGGCCTCTTCATACATCAAAGACATAATTGGCAGAATTTTGCCAGACTATTTTCCCTTCTTTATTTCTCTCTGAGGAAAAGTCATCTTGCCTCTCTGGGAGGGCAGCAGGTTTGATTCCCCCAAGCACATGAAATGTCGACAGAAAATGGGTTTCTGTGATATCTTGCTCTCTCTTATTCCTTGTCATCCTGGTTGAGTCTTCATAATTTCTCTCACATTTATCTCCTCTTTATCTCCATCCTCAAGGCAACGTAGGCCATTAACATTTCTTGCTTGGATTATTGTAATAATTTCTTAACTGGTCTTCCTACCTACTAATCTCTCTCCTTTCCAGTCTCCCAGAACAAGCTTCATATAAGAGCGATTTCTTCATATCACTTTATTCCTCCCAGAAAAAAAGGAATGGGAGGGGAGGTATTGGTCAAAAACCTTCATCAAGTCTCAATTTCTTGCCTAATCAAATCTAAGCTCTTTAGCCTGGCATTCAAGGCCCTATACAACCTTATTTCCCACTACTCCCTCCGTTCCAGCAAGGTAGGTAATCAGAGGACCCAAATACAAACACCATTTCTGACACAATACCTATGAAACATTGGAAAGTCATTTAACTTCTCTGGGCCTCAGTTTATTCATCTGTAAAACAAGGAACAGTTGGACTAGATTACCTCAAAGCTTCCTTCCAGCTCTCCAAGTGTGACCTTGTGATCTTGTGCTAATTTCTACTGCCACACCTTTCTTCTTGTTCTTCCTCCCACCTGGAACTCCATCTACAACCTCATCCATCTCTACAAATACCATCCATCTTTCATGACTCAGATCAGTTTTTTACCAATAGGAGGTCTTCTGTGATTTTGACAAGCTCATTTTGAATTTGGGTTTGCAAAGCTGCACATGAGTCTGTTTATTTCCTTCCGGGGGTTCTGATTGCAATGTGAAGCAACACACGAAAGGAGTGAACACGCAAAAGAGTCAATGGCATCATAGCAACTTAACTCAGACGAGTGCTCTGTAGTTTTCAAAGCATCTCAGAGTTAATAAAGCACTTCACAGTTTAGAAAGGGCTTTCCTTATACCATCCTCATGAATGAGATAATACAAGTGGAAAGCAGCGTGGTACAATGTAAAGACCCCTGGCTTAGGCACCAGAGGCCCTGAGTTCAGATTCTGGTTCTGCAACTAATTCTCCATGTGACCTTAGTCACCTTATTTTTCTGCCCTTCTGTTTCCCCATCTATGAACGGAGGGGATTGCAGCAGATGACCTCTACATCTCTTCTAGTTCTAAATCTCTGAGCCTATGAAGTATTATCATTCCTATATTACATTTGAGGAAACTGAGGTCCAAAGAATTCAAATGACTTGGTGAAGTTCCATGGCTTATAGCTCACTGAGCTGGGACTCAAACCCAGGTCTTTGAACTCCAAATCCAATGCTCTTCCCCATATCATATTCAGTCTCTCACAAGTTACTAATGGCTCATATGTATATAACGCTTAGGATTTGCAACGTACATTCTTCACAACATCCTTGTGGGTCAGAGAAAGCCTGGATTACAAGGAAACATGATGACTTCTGAGAGGTCACACTGCCAGTAACTGCAGCTCAACCTAGACTTAAAGTATGTAGTTCAGCAGGCTGCCATTCAAGCAGGGGAGGATGGCTTTATCTTTTACAGTCAGTGCAAGCTTTTGGAGAATGAGATCTGTGGTGAGGTTAGTAGACTCTGGTACTTTATCATGACTCAATGACTTTAAACAAAGATTCAAGAAATGAAAGGATTGTAAAAATGTAATTTTTCCAGGGCATGGGATGAGAGGGAGCATTGATTTTCGAGTGGGGTCTGTACTCCGCCTCGTCTCTAAGAAGAACTCTGGGAAAGTCATGACCTGAGCCTCCATTTTTTTTGTACTTGGACTGACATAGTCATATCACGCCACCGATGGCAACTTCCATAAACTTCACAGCTGGGGAATTTGCTTTGATGCTCCCTCCTGGGATCTCATTTAAAGGAACATCCTGGTGAAGCTGAAGTCAAGAGTGAAGGAGGTTCCAGGGAAAGAAATGTAGTTTGACAGCTGAATGCTCACAGAGCAGGCTTGGTTTCACTCATCCTGCTTTATGGGAGAGGGCTTTGGGGGAAGCATGTACTGAAAACTGCAGTGACAAAGTGAGGCTTAAGGGTTTCTATCCCCTCATTTCTCAGTGACTTGTAACCTCATCATTGTCCTGACTCTTCTCCTATAGTCCATCCTGTGCAACTTGCCAGATTTGACACTGCTTATATCAGTTACTCAGGCCCCCTAGCATCAGCTCCACTTGGTCTCTCACTAGACCACTTTTAAGGTACCCATGGTCTATTTTCAACAGTTTGTGTATGTACATGAGAGTGTGTGTGTATGTGTGTGTGTGTGTGTGTGTGTGTGTGTGTGTGTGAGAGAGAGAGAGAGAGAGAGAGAGAGAGGGAGAGACAGAGAGAGAGAGAGAGATACAAAACAGAGAGAAACAGAGAGAGAGAGAGAGAGAGAGAGAGAGAGAGAGAGAGAGAGAGAGAGAGAGAGAGAGAGAGAAAGACAGAAATTATATGATATAGGATGATATAGACCATGTGGGCAAAAAAGCCTTGGGGCAATTTTTAGCTATTAAAGCATACATATATAACTATGAAGGAATAACGAAGAGAAAGATATCACAGAAACCCATTTTCTGTCGACATTTCATGTGACTGAGGGAATCTGCTGCCCTCCCTGACTTTTCCTCAGAGAGAAATAAAGGAAAAGTAGTCTGACAAAATTCTGACAATTATGTTTTTGATGTATATGTATATGTATATATGTATATGCATATGTATATGTGTATGTATATATTTATGTGTATGTATATGTGCATGCACAGACATATACATACATATGTGTATAACATATACACATGTATAACATGTAACTATTGCATATATTTAGTATATCCTTATATATGTATTATGTGTTGTCTCCCCTGATTCAATGTAAGTTCCCTGAGGGAAAGTGGTGTTTCGTTTTTTCCTTTGTCTTCATAGTACTTTGAATAATACAGGCCGCTCGATAAATGCTTATTGAGTGTGTGGTGGATTGGTCAGAAGATTCCCTGACCTCACAATCACACCATCTCCCACAACATTACTTTCTTTTCTCCACAGATTACTAGCATTTGGAGGGACCTCACAAGTCTTCTAACCCAACTTGCACCTAAGTAGGAATATTCACTAAATCGACACTAGAGAAGCAATTATTTGTCATCCACTTAAGGACCCACAGTGTCACTCCTCACTACTTTCAGAGGTGCTCATCTCACTTTACAGGACCTCTAATTATTAGGAGACTTTCCCCTACATTGAGCTGAAATCTGCCTCTGCAAATTCTACCCATTGCTCTTGATTTTACTCTCTGAGGCCAAGCACATTTTACTCTTGTTTAGAGGTACATTTCTTCTCTACCTGAGAATCCTTCAGACACTTGGAGACAGTTTCCTGTTCTCTCACATCTTCTTTTTCCCAGGAAACTCACTTTATATTGTTATATCTGGTAGAATGGGCCATATTCATCCACTCATCTATCCATTCATTTATTTATTCATTTACCAGTACTTCTCTAGTCTGAAAATTCCTGCTGTTTAATGCTTTACATTTTAAAAAGTAAATCAATGAAGAGGGTTTTTTTTTATCATGTTTGGAAGTTTGAAATTCTGTGACATGATTTTTTACTTAGACAATTCTTTACTCTTAGACCACCCACACGTTTCTAGATCTGTGGGTCTCTGTGAATTTGTCAGATCGCCTTGACCCACCTGTAACTCAAGAACACTTAGATTAGAAGTTTTGGATGTTTTTTGTTCCCTGAACCTCTTTCAACAACAACAAAAATGTCTTGTGAATCTTCGAGGTAATTTACTATATTACTCATAATTTTCTTTTAGATTTATTCACTGTTTACAATAATTGCAATAATAACTTTGTTCCCCAAACTTCCAAATTAAAATTTACATTATGCAATTATAAAACTTTATTCTACCGATGATTATGAAAACTCTAAATATAAATTATAAAACAATTATTAATATTTTATTTGGAACACTTTGTAAAAATTAAAATAAGTAATCCAACAAGGTCTTGTATGCTTCCTATTATCTACAAGACTTTATATCTCTATTTGATGATGTTTTTGAATATAAATGACATCTTAATGAAATAATTAACAATTTGGAAGATACTTAGCATAATGGTAATTAGTAATGTGACCAAGATGGAGAGAGGACTAGAGATTTCCTCTGATCCTCATGACTTCAAATTTCTCCAAAATAGCAATTATGCAGAAGAGATAAAGCAATTTCAGCTGTCTTCATTACAGCTAGGACACCAAGAACCCAAATAAGATAAAAAACTCAATGAACTAATAGCAGAAAAGACTAATACCTAACCTCGAATGTGCTCACTCAGCCCCCATTCCACCCACCTCCACCCACTGCATAGGATTGAACAAGCCAATCCATGCACTCGGAACAGAACTCAACTCTACACCCCATCTCCTCCCATCCTTTTCAGTGCTGAAGATATTCAAATGACAGAAATTTGCTCGGGCTGTCATAGCAGCGTGGCTGCTCTCTGTACCAATCATTCAGAGAACCAAAGAAGAGAGGGTCAGGGTATTTTCTTGCTTGTAATAGAACTCAGTTCTGTATGCCAACTTCCCCCCTGCCCCCACCCAGTGCCTCAGGGATCCAAAGTCCAAATACAGAAATTTGTGTAGGCCATGATATCACAGTGCTCTCTATCAATCAGCTAGAGAAATGAAGAACAGAGGCAACAGGTACAGAACAAATGTGTTTGGCTGTATGGCACTCCACTAAACCAGAGGGAAAGAACCTAGCATCCAGATATAGCCAGTTCAGTTCCCACAGAAATAACTTGAAGGCAGATATCTAGACTAGTGAACCATGAATTGCCCAACCTGGAAGGAGGTTGACACTCTTTGAAATTCATTCCCAAGAGAAACCACCATCAAAAGGGAGGGAGTTAGACAATGAACAATAAGTGAAAATAAAGGAGAAAGACATGCAGCTTGCTGCCTTTTATGTGCATCTCTCTCTCTCTTTTTTTTTTTTTGCTTCACCAGTTTATCCAGAATTCTCAAAGTAAGGGAGGGATAGAACTAGCAAAGAAGGTCATTGGAGGCAACTGGAGTATCATTTTAAGCTCAATGTGGACAGGCTGCTCTCATGTAACCTAAATGAGAGTATGAGTACTTACACCAATCCTGTTGGTTAAAGAAGGCCAAATTCTCAAAATAATCAGATCTCAGAGGAAATGGAACATTCTTTTGACTCCTCAAAGAAATGTTCTAAGTAAACATCTTTACTGTATGAATGGAGATAAACCTGAAATGCACCAGAAGATTGTCAAAAGATCAATGATTCTTGGGACTGGCACATATAATGCTGTGGTAATTGCAAATCTACCCAGTACCAGGCTTTTCCCCTTTAGGATCTTATTTTTCACTTGTTCAATTTGTATTTAACTCTTCTATGTGCTATTATGCTAATCTGGGCATTTTATATTTTTTGTACATATTCATCCATTTCATTTAGGTTATTGGTATTATTGGCATATAATCAGGCAAAATAGTTTCTAATAATTTCCTTTATTTCTCCTTCATTTTCTGTCAATTCACATTTTTTATATAAGTTTTATGCTGGTATTTCAGATGAAATTATTGGGAATAATATAAAGATCAACATTTGAATTTTTAAAAATCAACTTTGTGATACTTTCTTGGTCACCTGACCAACAAGATAGAGGACTAGAAATTTTCTTTGATCCTCACAACCTCTTATAACTCTCACTATTTTATCCATAGGCTAAGATGCCTAGAACCCTACCAATAATAAATTAACAGTAGAGAAAGCTAATCCCCAGTCTTTAATATACTCAGTAAATATCTTACCCCCCTCACCAGACCTCATGCTCTGGCACAATTGTACAATGGGCTTGTGTTCTGAAATTTTTTTTATGAATTCCCTTGCTACTACAGCAGCATCTGCCAGCACCACTTCTCTTACCCCTAATCTTACCCCACTGTTCTATGGTGATAAGCAACAGAACTCAGTGCTGTGTGTGGGAGGTAGAGGTATAAGAAAATTAATGTTTGCTCTACTTGGAGCAGTACTGTGTAGACATGCTGAGTTACAGCAGTGTTCATCCAGAGAACTAAAGGTTAGAAAGAATGGAGGCAGGGTGCCAGTGTGTGGGTAGGTGCAGCTCCACTAGGCCTAAAGGAAAGGGGTCTTCTATTCAGCTGGAGCCACTTTTGTTCCCCCTCCCCCAAGCCACTTGGAGCAGGGATTGAGTGAGGCTGGTGAAAAGTGAATTCCCACATGGAAGGAGGCTAAGCTAGCTTTGAGGTACAACACTAGGGGATCCATCATCAAAAGAGTCAAAAAATAATAGGAAAATATAAGGAAAAAAGAGTGAAGTTACCAGAGATCTCAGGAGTAAGAAAACCCAGTTTGAGCTCAAACAGATAACCAATAAAGAAGATATGAATGATGGAAGGGAAGGTAGCTTCCAAAACATCTAAATTAATCCAAACATCTTTGAATGAATACTGTGAAACAAAAGAAAATGAATCACTTCCTCATGAAGCAGAGTACCCTAGGATTCCCGAGAGAGGTTGAAACCAAAGCAGGAAGTTCATAAATGCTTCGAGGGAGAAATAAGAATTATGAAAATAGAATTTGTGGCCTGTACAGTAGAAATAGTTGTCAGAATAGAAAAGCTTAAATCCACAGTGGCAAATCTCTCCAAAGAAACAGAAGAGAGAACAACTGATTGGGAATACAAACACACAGAAGTAAAGGGCAATCTGGAAGGAGAAAAGTGAAAATGTTAAAAGCACCAACAATATCTATACAAGAAATTGATCTCAAAAACAGAATACATAAAGACAACTTAATAATCATAAGTCTACCAGAGGAACATGACAAATAAAAAAACCTGAATACCATAGTGCAGTAAATAAAACAAGCAACAATAACAACGACAAACAACAAACTTTCCAGAACTTCTGAACACAGAAAACAAAGTACCATAAGAGAACTCACAAGTTAGCTTCCAGAAAAATCTTTGTTGCAAAGTCTAAGACACATAGTTGTTAAATCCAATAATTCCAATGACAAACAGCAAATTTTGCAAACAACCAGAAGAAAGAACTTTACATATAAAAGAAAAGAAATTTGGGTAATACCAGTGTGTTCTGTACTCAACAGAAACCATAGAAAGCAATAGGATAAGGTACTCTGAAGAGCAAAAAAATTCAGGATGCAACCCAGAATTACATATCCTGCAAACCTGAGCTTAATCTTAATGGAAAAAAGGTGAATGTTCAATAAAAGAAAGGCATTTGAAATGTTTGTATAAAAAGGCAATATGAACAGATTATTTACTTGACAAGCACCCCAGACAATAGAAGTATAAGTAAACAAACACAGCAATCAAGGAAGCAAAAGTAACAAAATAAATTACTAGGAAAATAAATATACCTATGGAGTTAATGACAATATAGCAACACATTAAGAGATTTCTTTCTAAAAGTAAACAAGAAGACAAGGATAAAGAAGAACTTAAATAGAAATGAAGGAAGGAAAAGATGTGAAGGACCAGGCACAAAACCTGTTAACCCACTTCCTATAGGTCAATCTATGGTTTTTGTAGAACTGAACTACAGAATGAGAGCGCACATGAAATCAGTGAGAGGAATGTGTACCCCAATTAAGTCAATAGTAAAGATGAAGTCTCTGAGGAAGAAGGATCAGGAAGAAGAGATGATATTGGAAAATGAGTGAGGTGAAGAGGAAGGAAAGAAAGGTAGAAATTTCAATTTGGTCGGTGATAGAGTATCCTACTGAATGAAACTCTTTGCCCAGTGGAGGGGAGAAATATTATATATCAGGAGATGGGGACTTGGTGCTTAGAAAGACCCTATCTCTGAGAGAGTGTTGTTTCTCCATTGGAAGCATTCTGTCTCAAGAGAAGCAGAATAAGCCCTCCTGAGCATAACTTATATCAAGAAAGATAGGAGATCATTTGCCCAGAGAGATTTCATGGAAAATGAGGAAAAATGAACATCATGGAGAAATTAGGGGTTCAATAAACCACACAATCAGAGACACAAGAAAATTTGATACCATGGGGCAATACTTCTTTCTTCTACAGGAAGAGTTCACATGTAAGCATGAACAGCAGAAAAATAGGGACAGGACAATATCCCCAAGCCAATAACAAAGAAAAATTTAGGAGGGAATTCAAGATGTCTCAGAAGCTCTAATTTCATAAGGAATATAGACACTAAAGAAGGAATATATAAGTTCAAAAACTATTAATCAAAGCATAAAAATCTAGACTAGATGGAAAAGGAAGTGAATTAATGAATAGGAGAAGAGAAAGAAATCCTTTTTAGAAAAAGCACAGAAAATGGGGGGGCAAACTAATTTTAAAAAAAGAAATGAGAAGGAAGGGAAAGAAGGGGATATTCTACTTTCTTTAATTGAGAGAGAAAAAGCTGCGGTTGAATTAGATAATTTGATTAAAGGAATAAAGAAAAAGATTAATAGCTTATATGACTCCAAAAGTAGGGGAAGGAGTGAAAAAACAGGAGGGGAAGAAGAAGAGAACCTGTGAAGATTAAAGAAAATAACTGAAGAGAATGTTTTTGCTATCACAAAAATAATCTTAATTGAGGAAAAAAATAACGTTAGAGATAAAATGAGGAAAATACAGACCTCTCATATCCTTAAATGTGAATGGATTAAACTATCCAATAAAATGACAGACGCTCAAGAAAACAAAATGTCAAAATATGTTGCTCACAAGAAACTCACCTTAAAAGCAAAGATGTACACAGAATAAAAATGAGGGGTAGGAACAAAATTTACTCAGCCTCAGATGAATTAAAAAGTGTAGGAGTTGCAAGAGTGCTAATGGATAAAGCAAAAAGAAAAGTTCACAACATACAAAGAAATAAACAAAGAAATTACAATATACTGAAAGGAACCATAGATGACCAATCAATATTAATATTAAACTTATATCTCCAAATTCCTTAGTATTGAAATTCATAAATGAAAAACCAACTAGAATTAAAAAGACAACAATACAGCAATAGGAAGAAATTTTAATGTCTCTATTTCAATTTTGGATGAATCTAACAGAAAGATAAACAGAAAGAAAACTCTAGAATTGAACAAGTTGCTGAAGAAACTAGAGTTAAAAAGTTCATGGCTTTTTCTAAGTGGGTCTGCCAAATAATATACATATTTCTCAGCAGCAATATAACATTTATAAAAATTGAGAACGTTCTAGGGACAGAGATATAAAAAGGCAGAATTAGTAAACACATTCTTTACGTACCACGATGCAATAAAAATAGAAATTAGTTCAGGAAGCACAAATAAAAGACACAGGCCCAACTGGATATTTAACAAAGAAATCCTAAATGACAAGTGGGTAAAGAACAAATCATAGAAACAATTAATAATTATATGAAACAAAGTAATGGTGATACAACATAATAAATTGTCTGGGATGCAGCTACAGCAGTCCTCAGGGGAAAATTATATACCTAAAAATATATTAATACAATAGAAAAAGAGAGGATTAATGAACTGAATGTGCAGTTTTAAAAATTAGAAAGCCAGCAAATAAACAAACCCAAAATAAGCACAAGAGAGGAGATAAAGAAAATGAGAGGAGAAACAGGTAAACTGGAAGCTAAAAGACTGTAAAAATGTCAAATAAGACTAAAGCTGGTTCTTTGAAAAGAGTAACAAAAATTAGCCAACCTGATTTTTAAAAAGAGGACAGAATATCAAATTATCCAAATAATAGATGAACAACATTAAATTACAACAAAACCAGAAAAACTAAAAGGAATAATCAACATGCCATGCAAAGTTACATGCTAACAAAAGTGACAATGCAAAAGAAACAAAGGAATACCTTCCAAAATACAAATACAACTCTCAATACATCAAATAGAGATCTTAAATAATCCAAGATCAGAAAAGGAAATAAAACTAGTTGTAAAGTAATTACCAAAGGAGTGGGAAACCCCCCAAACTCTGGTCCTAATTTATTTACATGAGAATTCTATCAAACTTGTAAGGACACATTAGTACAAATTTACATAAATATTCTCAAAATTAGATAAATAAAGCACTCTATCAGATTCCTTTTATGAGACAACTGTACTCCTAATAATTCAATCAGGGAAGGTTAAATCACAGAAGAAGAGCTATAGTTTAATATAATTAATAAACTTCAACCAAAAATCTTGAATAAATTCTCTTCCAACAGACTACAGCAATTCAACTGAAGAAATCATTTATTATGGCCAAGCTTGGATTTATAAGGTATGCAAGAATGGCTCAACATTAAGAAAATAATAAACAATCATATTAAAAAACACTAACACCCCAAATCACATGATTATTTCCATAGATGCAGAAAAAGTCTTGGACAAAAGATAATTCATTTGTATAACACCCCCTGCCCCCCACAAATTATAGGCTTAGGACTTTTTTAATTACCACAAAAGTATCTGTCTAAAACAACCCAAAAAAGCATCTTATGCAATGGATATACATTAAAAGTTTTCTCCATAAATAAAGGAATGTAGCAAAGATGCCTACTGTACTCACTATTATTTGGTATAGAAATAGGAATGATAGTAACAGCAATAAAACAAAAGAAAGAAATTAACCGTGTAAAGACAGGCAAAAAAGTAGATACAACTATTGCTATTTGCTGATGACATGATTGCTTATTCAGAAGATCCTAAAGAATCAGCAAAAAGACTAATTGAGGTAATAATAGCTTTAGCAAAGTTGTAGGCAACAAAATAAACTCTCAAAAATCAACTTCATTTCTATATAATACTAACAAAACACAAGAGGCAAAAATGAAAAAGGAATCCAAACACAAATAAATAAAAAAATGCACAAAATATTGGGGACCAAGCTAATGAAATTTACATTGATTTGATTATAAGTTTTTAAGAAAAGAGAACTAGAATATGGCAAGGATATTCACTCCTCTTGCCTAGCTGATGCAATATAATAACAATGATAATACTACCAAAGTTAATTTACAGTTTTGATCAGTCCTGCTATCAAAGGGATACTTTTAAGGATGCTGAACAAAAGAAATAAAACATCTGGAATATCCAGGGAAATGATGAAAAAAGATAGGAGTGAAGGAGAAACAGACCTTCCAGACCTCAAACTATTGAAGCATTGAAACCATTTGTCATTGGCTTAAAAAAAATGGAAAACTAAATCAGAGGAATACGCCAGACAAGAGGGAGACTCAGAAACACTGGATTTAATAGCACAGTGTTTAATACACTGGAAAACATAATGACTTGCAAAAGAATTTCCTATTTGATAAAAACTGCTGGGAAAACTAGAAAGCTATCTGACAGAAATTAAACTTAAAACCAACATCTTATACTATTCTATTAGTATATATCTACCAATACACTATACTATAGTATTCTAAAATAAATTTGAAATAGAGCATAATCTTAATAGTAAAGATTGTACCATAAAAAATTCAAAGAGAATCTATCTTATACCTCTCACAATTATGCATAAGAGATGCATTCTTAGCCAAACAAAAGAAAGAGTGAATTACAAAATTGAAGTGATAACTTTCATTATGTGAAACTAAAAATTTTAATCAAATGAATTATAGAATGGATTATAAAAGACAAAATAGCTAAATTTGATAACATGAAATTGAAGATGTTCTTCAGACACCAAACTTAAAGTATCTAGGATGAGAAGGAATGCTTCTTGCCGACATTACCTTTTTGGCAGAGACTTGAAAAAAAGCCATGATGTAGAAATGAGTAGAGACAATCTCCAGATCTGGAGGACAGCCAGTGAAAACACATGGAGTTGGGAGATGTAGTATCTTGTATGTTTGTATGTTTGATGCTGGAGGTAACAGGGAATTTATTGAATAATGTGATATGATCATGCTGCACTTTAAGATGATCTTTTGCTAGTTGAGTGGAGAATGGCCTGGAGTGGGGAAAAATTAGGGCAATCTTCTGGAAAAAATGTGATGGACGGGATTGTTTCTGCGTGTAGTGATTCTTGTCTTGGCATCAAGATGGGCCAACTCTTCATGTGATATAAGAGTGAAGGAGGAGATAGTGGCAGAAGGCATCTCAGTGATAGATGATTAAGGGGAAGGGAGAAGAGCGAGTTCTCAGTAAATAGCCTCAATTTTTTTTCAGTGAAACATGCAGCAAAATTCTCGTTTGAGAGGGCAGGGAGGGAAGATGTACCAGATGTTTGAAGATGCCACTTTGACTGGTAGGATAGGGAATTTGAGTTGAGATTCTATGGGTGTTCCTAAAGTCCAGACCATAGGCAATTGATCGCAATGTGGAGTTATTGCGTTGGTTCACATGAATCTTGCAAGCGCATCAACCTTTGCCTCACAATGATGAAAATCATATGAAGATGTTATTTGTTAATATTCCATTAAATAAAGTTTTCATTCATTTCATTTCTTGAACATAGGCATTTTTGCCTGTGTCCAGCATTCAGGAACACCCTGTACACATCAATTTATGGTGGATCTGTTCAACACAGTTTCATGATTCCCTCCAACTTTGTTCAGTAGCATATGAGTAGGACAGAAGGAAGCAAATGGTGGGAGTAATCCAAGGCTGAGGCTTGACAGGGAAAGATCAGTGATGGTATGAGGATGCAAAGGACTTAGAAGAAGACAGCATGGAATCCATGAAGTTAAGATGGGGAAGGAAGGAAAGTGTCATGATGTGCTGTGAATGAACTGAGGGGCTGAGGGATTAGAGATCAGAGTGAGGACAAAGAACATCGTTTTGGGATTGCAATGTTAAGGGAGAGGTAGAATGGCAGTAGATTATGATCAGGTAAGGGAATTTCACAGTTCCTGAACAAAGAAGTGGAACACTTTGAGGCATGGCAAAATAAAAGGTATGACCATCTCTGTGTGTAGCTAAAATGGGGTGGAGGAACAAGTCATAGGATATGAGTAAGCTGAGGAACTGAGAGGTTCAAGCATTTGAGGGAGCAATCAACATGTATGTCAAAGTACATTAGCATGAGGGAAAGAGTTGGGGAGGAAGAAAGATTGGGAGCCAGGCACTGAACTCATTTAGGAAAGAAGGGGAGTATTTGGAGGCAATATCTACTAGACTTTTGATTGGGTGATATGCATAGGGGTACAAGTTACTGAGTGATGGTGGTAGAGGGAGAGATTAGAATTTGGCAATGCAGAGGAAAAAGTCTTCCAGTTCTCCTACTTCTATAAGTGAGTAAAGGGGAATGAGCGAAGGTGCAAGAACAACTGGAAAGGAGGTCAGGAAGTCTGTGTTATCAAGTGAGTCAGATGTCAGTGAGAACCAAGAGAAAGAAAGGAAAGGGGAGAAATAAGATGAAGGCAAGTTGTTACCTATAGGGCAGGCATTCCAGAAAGCACTGGTGGAAGGAGTGGGTAGTTAGAATGAGACTCAGAGGATTGGGATAGGTTATGGGGGGCTGGTGTTGGAATGGCAAGCAAAGTGGGACTTTTTGCTGTTTGTTTCTTTGGAGTGCTTCTCAGCACTAAGGCAATCAAGGTGCGTTGATTGAGTCTTGCCTTTATTTGAATCAAGTCTTTGATTGAATCAAGAGTCTTCGATGACCTGCTTAAGTCACAAGAAAGCCTTAGTCAAATAAGTTGAGTCGCAAGGTCGTGATGACCTCGGTGGGCTGACCTGAAGAAGTGTATAATATACTCTGAGGTTAGCATTTTGCTTTTGGGGGCTCACTCATAGGGAAGAGTGTTCATGTGATTCGGCCAGACGAGACTCTCGGGTGAGCTGTTAAGGAGCTCCCAGGCTTTGAAAATCCAGATGCGGTGCTTCTCTCTGGGTAACTATGTATGTGTTGCTATGGACAGACAGTTAGAAGCCCAGCCTGCTGATTTGTGTTTATTTGCTCTGTTTATATATATGCTTGTAATATATCATATGCTTGTAATTTCTGTTTGTGTTTTCTCTGAAGTCAGGTTGCTAACTTTTCCCCCTGAACTAAGTGCATGATATATGTATGTTTAATTAAAGTGAGATTGTAAACCCCTTAAAGTTGCTTTCCATCAGAAAAGCAGATCAAAGAACCTGTGCTAGCAGCCCTCCTGTGTGCTGGTGTTGCTGGCCTTATACCTCCAGAGCAGCTGCTAGTCACATTAGTGTCACAGGGGTTAAGAGAGTGGGCAGTGGGGGATGGAGAATATGGTTTGAATAATGCACCCACAGAGTTCAGAATCCCTGGCATGGGGAGGGTATGACTGGATAGGAGTTGGTTAATTGTTGTAGAATGAGTTCAGATAGGTTATCAGCATTTCTAAGGGTTTTGCTTCGGTATGGAGTCCTCTCAAGGTGAGGAGACCAGTGGGGGAAGTCAATGAAATGGTGGTTCTCATCCTTCTTCTTCAGGAGACTGGGTCAAGCCAGGAGACTGGAGGATAGACCATGATGTGATAGTGTTTAAGGAGACACAGCAAGGAGGGGAATGGAGCAGAGTGGCTGGGCCATCCCTAAAATGAGGTCTCCTAGAGTTCCTACCCACTAAGGGATAAGGGGGACACCAAGATGAAGGGATGTTCCAGGGTGAGGAGGCACTGCGTCATGATAGTGAGGTTTGAAGAGAGATGAAAAGGTTTGGAGAAACTGTTGTGGTTAATAGAATAGTGAATCAATTTGAGGGTATAATGATTGCCTTGTCACAGTGAGGGCCCAGTTGAAATTAACATAATATGATTGTAGTGGATCCATTCATCACGATTTAGTGTTTTTCTCCAGCTTCACAAAAATAGGAGGGAAACAGTGGATGGCAGGAGTAATCCTAGGCTAAGGCTTGGAAGGGCAAGATTGGTAGTAAGATCAGGAGTAAGAGACTCAAGATGAAAGGATAGTATAAAGTTGAACTGGCTCACAAGCAGTCAAACATGGGAAAGGGAGGAAAGCGTAGCCAGTGCAGGAGAGATGGCCTGGGAAAGAAGTGAGGAGCAGACGGATTGGAGGCTATGGTGAGGACAAGAATAGGATTAGAGACTGTGAGGCAGGTGAGAGGAGGAATGACAACAAATTGTGATCAGATAAAGGTAATTTCAGAGTTCATGAAGAAAGTGGTGCAATTGTGAGAGATGGAAATCCCTCTGTGTAACGAGGTGGGAAGGAGTATGTTCAAAGGATGTGAATAAAATTTTTCAAAAGAAGAATCGCAAACTATTAACAACAGTATGAAAGAGTGTTCTGAATCACTGATAGTAAGAGAATTGCAAATGAAGCCTGAAGTTTCACTGCACATGCTACGAAATGGCAAAGAAGACAAAAGATTGGAATAGTCAGTGTTGGAGGGTGTTGGGAACATAGGTACACTGGTGCATTATTTGTGGAGCTGTGAATTAGTACAAACATTTAGGGAAGTGACTAAAGTGCCTATGCCATTTAACTTGTGGAGATTATATACCATGTAGGGGAGAAAGGGGGAGGGAGGGCGAAGGAAGAGAAATAGTGGAATAGTGTATAAGTTGAGTAAAATGGTAGTTCAGATATTTTCCGCCCTGGTCAGATGCCATCTGGGCCACTGTGTGTAGGGCAGGATGCCACATTAAGATCGACAAGCTGGAGAATGTTCCAAACAGGTCAACCATACAAGAAATCACAAGAATTGGAGGTGTTCAGTGTGGATAAGGGAAGACTTAGAAACCTGCAAGTGTGTGTGTCCTTTTGTAGAGCAGTTTATCAAATCTTTGGAGCTCGTTTTCATTTTGAGGTGGCTCTTACTTTAGCTGACCTCTGTGGCATCTCTATGTGGAATTAAAAAGAGTAGCTCACACATCTGAGGAGCTAGAAAGGAGGTCTGAGCTGTGTGTGTGTGTGTGGTGGTGTGTGTGTGGTGTGTGTGTGTTGGGGGAGATTCAGGCTGAATGTCCATTTGATAAGAGAAGAAGCTGGAGACCAGAAGGTGCTTGGGAACCTTAGCAAGTGGTGCTAATTTATTTTTTTCTGGCTGGTGGATCTTGGGGTTGGTAAGGGCGAATTTCAATTCCATTTGTAATTTGGAGGAAGAAGGTTTGGTATTGGGGAGGCAGGAGCCTAGCTTTACCAGTCTCTGTGATTAAGGCAGCCTTAATCCAGGTCTCTGTAGGATTTCTCTGGCAATTCTTCTTTAATGTTTGCAAAATCCCTTTCAGTTTGGAAGATTATGAAGCTACAGATATGTGCTATGTAGATAGAGAACAGGAGCTGGGTTTAATTTTACGTCTATCAGGAGATTCCTGTAGTGTATTTCTATGGCAGGAACACTATTTACAATGGAAATGCTTACAGAGAAGGAGTAAATTTAATGGGGGTTTAAGTAGAATTAGCCTGGCTCAGGTCCCGAGCGACATGCAGGCTTTCCTCCTACTCCCCGCCTCACACTGTGCTGATGCCTCTAGCAACTCAGAGGCTGCTGGAGATGAGTAGCATTAGGGGACAGGAAGCATCTGGGACTGAAGTAACTACAAGGATGGGAATACACAGGATTTTAATCATCCTCTTAAGGCTGGGCTGGCTGTAGGACAGGGCTGCATTGCGTAATATGCCCACCAGCACCATGGCAGAAGTCTTTTACAAATCCATGTTCTTGCTAGAAAAAGTCAATTTTATCCTCCTCTAGGGTCTTTTTTGTTTTCCTGTAGAATGAACATTGTAAATCACTGATCATAGGCTCATTCAACTTAATTCAATTAAATAATGATTTATTAAGTGCCTACTATATCCCAGGCATTGTGGTTTGACACGCAGGGAAGGAGGGTGGAAAGCAGGGAGGGTCAAGACAAAAATGAAGTAATCCCTGCCCTCAAGAACACATTTATTGGGGGGGTAACAGCCTGGACATGGATAAATAAATAAGTAAATAAATAATTAGAAAAATAAATAAATACAAAATGTATCAGAATCTCGATAAGAGGCAGCCTGGAGTGTGAGAGA